>NC_092129.1:2671113-3871113 GCF_043159975.1 Macaca nemestrina | reverse complement strand
GTGGCTGGGGTTGAGTCCTGTCTCTGACAACACCCAAAACTTCTTCTCATCTCTGACTGCAGGAGCCAGCCTGGGGCCAAAGCTGACCCTGGGACAGCAAGGGCAGTGACAGGAGCCCAGCCTGATGCCACGGCTAAGCCCTGGCTCATCGCCCTCCCACAGTGACGCCCGCCCTGTGCTTCCTGCTTCCTGGTCTGTGAAGTAAGACATTTCCTCTTTTCTTTTAAAACCAGCTTGAGTCAGAGTTTCTGTCTCTTGTAGCTGAAAGCACCACCTATTTCCTTTCATGGCTAAAATCCATTTACCCGCAGTCCTAGAACCATATAATCCAGCATACAACCACTGGAGGAAACTGGAGTCAGCTACAGACCTTCCTCCACACCTCACGGTGGAGGGGACTCTGGACAAGGGGCCGTCCCCGGGGAGCTTGCAGGAGCCTGTGTCATCCGGAACAGAATGCCAGTCAGGGTCTTGAACCCTCACGCTTTTGTTTTAAGATGTCCTTCAGAACCATTAGTACACGGAAATGTTATCTTCTAGGCCTATTAGGAGATTATGGGGGAAAAAAAGTACTGTATTTTAAAAGAAAGTACTGCAGGCCTGTGATTTGGTAGTTATTTTTACTTAAGAAAAAATGCTATACTGAGTTTTAAGTTGAGTTAACTTAAGAAAAAAGTATCAGGTAAATAATGCTGTATGTGGTAAGAAAATACGGCTGAAATTATGGGGATGGAAAAAAATGACTAAAGTTGGAGAATCGTAGAGCATGAGTAACACACCGTAGATGACCGGGTGTCCCCTGTGGAAATGAGACGAGGAGCTCCCAAAAAAGGAGCTGTGGAGAGCAATGCAAATGCATCTCGCCTTGCCTTTACCTCTCCCAGAGTCAGTGTGAGGGAGCGACTCGGCAAAATACTGTCAGCACTCAGGAGAAGACTCACGCACAAAACATGCAGGTGAAGATGGCCTCAGGTTTCCACTGTGCAGTGCTGGGCACCAGAGCCCGATGAACAGCAGGGTCCAGGGAGGAGGGAAAATGGGGTCCTCAGGGCCCAGCCCAGGCAAATCTTCCTCCCTGTGTAGACAGGCTTGCATGTTTAACATTGCATTCTTGCCCACTGGTCAATAAAGAGAACTTAATCAAAAGCAGTAGGAATTATGTCAAATATGCAAGAGCGTATGAAGTATACACCTTCCTGGGAAAATGAACTGCAAAATACATTCAGCCAACTGAGATAAGAAGCAAAGATTAGCTCAAAAATGCAAAAGTCCCACTATAGAAATGTTGGCCAAGTCCACCGAGACTGGTTAAAATAAGTGCTATAAGAGACTTCTACACATAAAAATTAGCTGGCCGTGGTGGCAGGTGCCTGTAGTCCCAGCTACTCGGGAGGCTGAGACAGGAGAATCACTTGAACCTGGGAGGTGGAAGTTGCAGTGAGCCAAGATGGCACCATTGCATTCCAGCCTGGGTGACAGAGCGAGACTCCATCTCAAAAAAAGCAAGGAAGGAAGGAGAGAGGGAGGGAGGGAAGGAAGAAGGAAGGAAGCAAGGAAAGGAAGGAAGGAAGAAAGGAAGGAAGGAAGGAAGGAAGGAAGGAAGGAAGGAAGGAAGGAAGGAAGGAAGGAAGGAAGGAAGGAAGGAAACTTCTAAATCTATTTATGATACTCAGTTCCTATAAAATCTACAAAATAAAAATTTGACTAGAGAAATGATCAGGAACAGGAACCCCAGATTAAATGAGTGCAAGGCCAGACGGGGAGCACGGGAGCGTGAGGAGAGTAAATGTCCTTCCGCAGCCTTTCTCCCAAAACCTACACACACGCCACATCTCATGGAGTGATATTTCACAAATATGTCAGGTAATTATTTTGAAAAGCTTAAACATACCCAGTCGTGTAACTTTAAATAAGCTGCGTGATCTTGTAAAATGACAAAGATAGTGACGGCAGAGAACATAGTCTGTTCACAAATACCAAAGTAAGATATGCCACATGGTACCCTAAAGAAAAAAGACCCCAAAAAAGATGCATGATGTGGAAGATAAGCTCTTCGGTTAGAGAGTATGTTTGATTCATGCTCTCCATTTCTCAAACTTTAGTAATTGTTTTCTATCACCACACTTTAAACCATGTTTTCTTACCATATATAGTATTATTTACCTTATACTTTTTTTAGTTGACTCATTTTTCAACTTAAAAACTCAGCGTAGCATTTTTCTTAAGTAAAATTAATTACCAAAGCATGGGCCTGCAGTACTTTCTTTTAAAATATAGTACTTTCTTTTCTCTAATATCCATTAAAATCAAATTATTCTGCATGCATTACCTGAAATGATTTCTCAAAACACCAATGATCTGTCTTCCACACCTGGGAAACCCTTGTCAAGCACTTAATAAATAGTACTTGATAAGTTTAACTTATTTGCTTTCTATTTATCATAGATCACAAAGAACAATGATGGCCGGGCACCGTGGCTCACGCCTGTAATCCCAGCACTTTGGGAGGCCGAGGCGGGTGGATCATTTGAGGTCAGGAGTTCACGACCAGCCTGGCCAAATGGTGAAACCCCATCTCTACTAAAAATACAAAAATTAGCCAGGCGGTAGTGGTGCACACCTGTAATCCCAGCTACTCAAGAGGCTGAGGCAGGAGAATTGCTTGAGCCTGGAAGGTGGAGTGAGCTGAGATCACGCCACTGCCTGGGTGACAGAGTGAGATCCTGTCTCAACAACAACAACAACAACAACAAAAGAACAACGATAGTTTTAGCAATTATGTGGCTTTTGAAATTTAAAGCTTTAAACGCAGAGCCGACAATCAACCATGAAGAAGAGTAACACGCTAAAAATTCACACACGAACACTTACACTGAAATACAGTCAGGTGTCACCTAATGAGCCTAATGATGGGGATACATTCTGAGAAATGCGTCATTCAGCAATTTCATCAGAGTGCACCAACGCACAGCTGGGTGGAGCAGCCCACTACACACCGGGGCTGCATGGTGGAGCCTGTTGCTCCAGGGCTGCAGACTTGTGCCCTATGTGACTGTGTGGAATACTGCGGGCAACTGTAACACAATGGTAAGTGTTTGTGTATCTAAACATAAGAAAGGGACAATAAAAATACAGTACCAAAGATTAAAAATGCTGCACCTGTTTAGGGCACTTACCATGAATGGGGCTTGTAGAACGGGAAGTTGCTCTGGGTGAGTCAGTGAGTGTGTGGAGCATGAATATGAAGTCCCAGGTCGTGACCAGAACTACTGCAGGCTTTATAAACACTGTACAATTAGGATATATTAAATGTATGCAAAATGTTTCCTTTCTGAATTAATAGATTAACCTTAGATTACTGTAACTTTTTTATGTTATAAACTTAATTTTTTTAACTTTTTGACTCTTTGATAACACTTGGCTTAAAACACATTATACAGCTGTACAAAATTATTTATTTCTTTATATTCTCATTCTATAAGCTTTTTTCTACTTTTAATTTTTTTAACTTTTAAAATGATTTTGTTAAAAACAAAGACGCAAACACACAGTGGCCTAGGCCCACACGGGTCAGGGTCCTCGGTGTCACTGTCTTCCCCTCCACATCTGGTGCCACCGGAAGGTCTGCAGAGGCAAAGACATGCACGGAGCCATCCCCTCCTGTCAGGACAAGGCCTTCTTCTGGACACCTCCCACAGGACCTGCCTGCAGCTGCTTTACAATTAACTTGTTTTCTAATTAGTAGGAGGAGTACACTCTAAGATAACAATGAAATGTATAGTAGAGTACGCGTCATCATTATCAAGTACAATGTGCTATGCACAACTGTACAAGCTATACGTTTATACGACTGGTAATGCAGTAGGTCTGCTTATGCCAGCATCACTGCAGACGTGTGAGAAATGTGTTGTGCGATGACATCACGAGGCAGTAGAAGTCTTCCAGCTTCATGATCATCTCAGAGGCCCACCGTTGTCTGTGCCATCCATGATGGACTGAGACGTTGCTAAGCGACTCACGACTGCACAAAGAATAAGAGCCTCACTGCTTCTTTCTGTTGCCTGCTGGACCCCCGCAATGGGTGTGCGGCCATGGACCCACTCCACGGTGAGTACAGGTCATCACTGCATTCACTGCGTGGTGTGTGTGTG
Organism: Macaca nemestrina; assembly: GCF_043159975.1. Lineage (NCBI taxonomy): Eukaryota > Metazoa > Chordata > Mammalia > Primates > Cercopithecidae > Macaca > Macaca nemestrina. The sequence continues at coordinate 3,866,962 of NC_092129.1, read as the reverse complement.
GCCAAGGACCCACTCCACGGTGAGTACAGGTCATCACTGCATTCACTGCGTGGTGTGTGTGTGGCCATGGACCCACTCCACGGTGAGTACAGGTCATCACTGCATGGTGTGTGTGCAGCCATGGACCCACTCCATAGTGAGTACAGGTCATCACTGCATTCACTGCGTGGTGTGTGTGTGGCCAAGGACCCACTCCACGGTGAGTACAGGTCATCACTGCATGGTGTGTGTGCAGCCATGGACCCACTCCATAGTGAGTACAGGTCATCACTGCATGGTGTGTGTGTGGCCATGGACCCACTCCACAGTGTGTGTGTAGTCACGGAACCACTCCACAGGGCGTATGTGGCCAATGAAGAAGGTGGGCATGGTTCAGGGCAGAGCTCAGCTCCTGACAGCCTGGGCTTAGCTGTTGAGGAACTGGGCTTGGACACGCTTGGCCTGTGGAGGGCTGACCCACAGCTCCTGGCCTCACTGCCCCCCATGTCCCACTGTTGGCACCCTTTGAAGACATTTCAGGAGGCCCCATGCCTGCCACTCTCCCAGGCCCGTGTCCCAGCTACACCAGCCTCCTCTGTTTCTAAGCAAGCCAGGTCCCTCCAGCCTCAGGCCCCGAGTGTTCCACGCTATTGGTAGCTGCCCCCACCCATGCGATTCCTCCCTCCTAAGACTGTCTCAGGCAGATGTCTCCATCTCCCACACAGCCCAAATGCCCAGGGAAGGCTGAGCCTCTCTCAGTGGAGGGAGCCGGCCTCTGGAAGGCAGCCCCAGCTCCCAGCCCAGACACAGACTCAGCCCTGGGAGGGGAGGGGGTTCCAGGGAGACTCCTCCTAGTTCTGGAAAGACTCCTCCCAGCTCCGGAGAGACTCCTCCCAGCTCTGGAGAGACTCCTCCCACTTCCAGAGAGACTCCTCCCAGTTCCAGAGAGACTCCTCCCAGTTCCAGAGAGACTCCTCCTCATTCCGGAGATACTCATCCCAGCTCTGGAGAGACTCCTCCTCGTTCCAGAGAGACTCCTCCCAGTTCTGGAGAGACTCCTCCCAGCTCCAGAGAGACTCCTCCCAGTTCCAGAGAGACTCCTCCCAGCTCCAGAGAGACTCCTCCTCGTTCCAGAGAGACTCCTCTCAGTTCTGGAGAGACTCCTCCCAGCTCCAGAGAGACTCCTCCCAGTTCCAGAGAGACTCCTCCCAGCTCCAGAGAGACTCCTCCTCATTCCAGAGAGACTCCTCTCAGTTCTGGAGAGACTCCTCCCAGCTCCAGAGAGACTCCTCCCAGTTCTGGAGAGACTCCTCCCAGCTCCAGAGAGACTCCTCCCAGTTCCGGAGAGACTCGTCCCAGCTCCAGAGAGACTCCTCATCATTCCAGAGAGACTCCTCCCAGCTCCGGAGAGATTCCCCCCAGCTCCGGGAACGCATCTGAACGTGGTTGGCTAGTTTTCCTCTGGCCACTGCCAGGCCCCTGGATGAAGGTTCAGCCAGCAGGGGAAGACATAGCACAGCAGCCCCAGCAGACCCCAGGGTCAGCACAGAGCCCCTGCCCGGGGTCAGCCTGAGGCCCACCCTCCTCTGGCAGCTGTCGCAGGTCCTATTGCTTCAAACCACTATACTCCAAGTTCCTGGTTTTACTGCCAAATGCACAACACCAAGACGGCTTGAAATACTTTTTCACTGGTCTTGATGAGAGTCTTCAGGAAGCTTCCTCAAGCGTGAACTCCTACTCTCTCTTCATGTGGTAGGTCCAATGTCTCCTCCTCAGAGTGGCCTTCTCTGAATCCCCTTTATTTCTCTCCCTCACAGGGAAAGCCCTGTTTATTTTGTGTCTCCACCACCCAAACACAGAAGAAAGGTCTTGAGAGGGGTGTTTGGTAGGCCTCTCTGACCACAGCATCCTCAGAGCCCCTGAACTAGAGCTGGTGGAGGAAGGACCAAACCAGGAATCTACTTTTTCTTCTTTGTTATTTCTTTATTTAATATTAATTGCAAACAAATTTGTAATTACAAGCATACTAAAAAATCTTTTATTAAGAGGCATGCACACTTTGCAGCTTCCAGGTGTCTGAGTTTACTGGTTCCACTTTTCAAAAGGCTGTCACACAACACTGGAGAGAAGCCCCCAGCTGCCGAGTAGGAGTAGGAGGAGGGCCAGGCCACAGGACGGCACCTGGGAGGCGCCAGCCACAGAGAACACGCACACACGCCTGACGGCTCGAGCTACACCAAGTGCATATCCTTAAAGAACGGAGGTGCAGATCTGGGCAGGGCAAGCTCAGTGTTGGTTAGTTAAGAGGTTCTGCGCATCTCAGGCAGCCAGGCCTCTGGGTCGAGAGAGGCTGCGACGGTCCCACCGTCACATTCAGATCTAACCATGGCCAGTGGAAGAGGAAGAGATGTGTCTTCTCGGGCTGTTTTCTTAGGGACTAGCAAACCTTGTTCAGGCCCTGTCCACACAGGTCCTCACAAATACCAGTGCCAGAATTGGGCCACACAAGCCCCCCATGCTGGTACCTGTGGTTGGCAGAGACAGACATGCACCCCAGGAGGAGAACACCATGCAACTGGAGTTAAAATGAAAACACCTTTCTTCTAGAAGCACAGAGGATGCATTTCAAATGAGGAAGCTTTGTGCTGCTGATGGTGCGTGAAACAGAACTCTGTACCCGTGGGATGTGGGCACAGGACCCGGCCCCAGCTTCCTAGAAAGCAGCTGGATGGGTACAGGGCAGGGAGGCTGCCACCTGCCTTTGGCCCAGGACCTCCATCTCTAAGAATACATCTTAAGGAAAGAAGTAAAGTGCATATGAGCAAAAATATTATGTATTGATATGTTCATTGCATTAATATTTTAAAAATTCAAATATCCAAAATTGGAATGCTTATACAAATTTTGAACTATACAAATAACCTAATATTTACATGTTATTACACTGATATTTAAGAACAGTGTTCATTAAAATGAACAACAAACGTATACCCTTCAATGAAAAAAATTACATACCGTATAATGTCAACACTTGAAAAAGGAGTATATAGAAAAATAAAGGCACCCCTGCCAAGTGCTAATAATAGTTTTCTCTGCAGGGTAGACTTCAGAGTGATTTTCTGTATTTACACATCTTTATCCCTCTATTGTTTCCATTATCAGTTATCTACGGCCACAGTGGTAACCACAAGAAATAACCACAAACCTCTGTGCATGTAACCACCACCACCGGTGCCTGCTCACCGTCGAGGTGGTGTTGGGGCAGGGCTGCGATCTGAGCTGGGGCGGAGGAGAATGAATGTATCTGCTCAGCCAGTCGGCGGGGTGGCTTCGCTGAGCTTTGCCAAGCCCCCTCCCATGACAGGTGGGCCCCGCAGAGACTCTCAGCTCGTGACAGTACAGGGCTTTGTGGGAACTGCAAGAGCTCAGGGAGTCTTGAGCATAGGCTGGGCCAGGCCCCCATCCTACTGGCCAAAGCAAGACAGAGGCTGCCCGGCCTCCAAAGCTGGGGAAGGAGCCCCCTGTTGATGAGAGGGGCTGCAGTTCGTTGCAGGGACGGGGCGGCAGGATGAGGACCTGCAGCTGGCTTTACTTCAGTCCACGATTGAGACCCGGGTGCCGTTCCCAACAGCTGTTCCCACCATAGCCTGAAAACCCAGGTATTTGCTGCCTCAATTTCCATGGCCAGTAGGGTAGTCACGTGGCCAGCTCTGGCCAATGAGAGCAAGGGTAAGTCCAGCGGGGTGAGATTCTGGGGATCATTCTTCCTCCATGATTTAAAACAATAACAAAAAAAAAAGAAAAAGAAAAAAAAGAGAAAGAAAGAAAAAAGGAGGGAGAGGAAGCAGCGCACAAGACACCCCCAGCCCCTACCGCCCACAGAAGCTTCCCTGCACCTGACCTTCCTATGCGGCCCGGTGAGGGAGGCCATGAGGCCCAGACACAGGTGTGAACGTGCAGCTGAGGAAGCCAGGAGAACAGCCCCCAAGTGTCTCCTCGAGGGTTTTAGGGGAGAAATCGATGCCCGTGGTTGAAGCCACAGTGAGCACGCCTCAGTGACTGGATTCCCTGTGCCTCTCAAGACATAGCACAGCCTACACGTCCATCCGGGAAAGGCATAACTGAAGAAGAAAGCATTTAAGCAAGAAACAGATAAATCAAAAGTCTTATAAAAATGGGAAGGCTCTAAATGATTACAACATAACACAGAAGTTGCTTGGCAGTTTAAAATTTCACTCCCAGACAAAACTAGAGTCAACCGAAGGGTATGACCTGGCTGACATGTTGTCCTGATTGTTTCATGCTCTAAGTCTGCAGAAAGTGACCGTACCTCAGGCAGACATCTTACACAGCTCCTCGTCGGCGGAGTTTCCTGTGAAAACGCAGGCGGCCTGGCACCGGGGCAGACGGGAACGTCGGCAGCAGGGGAAGGGGCTTCGTGCTTTTCTCTCGTAGGAAGAAAGGAGCAAAGCAATTCTCTGAAACTGGAACGAACACGGTGCCTTAAGGTCACTTTATTTTCAAGTAGAAAATGGTCTCGAACATTGCAAAGGGAAAGGAAGGTAGGATTTGCTGAGAGGAGTATCACATCAAGAACCGAGAACATCCAGGGAAAGTCGGCACTTCCCAAATTCCCACATAATCAGTCACTGAAGAGACGGCGTGATGAGCAAACTCTGGTCTATCCGAGGCCGGGGAAGCTGGCTCAGAAGCAGCAGCTGGAGAACCACACGTATGACAGCTGTGGCATTTTGCTAAATATGCTGTCGTGATGCCCGATGGCAAGAAGGAAAGAGCTTAGCGTGTGATGGGGGGGTGGTAGACACCCCAACAATGCTCAGGGGGGAGGCTGAGCCTCTGCAGCCAGGTGCACCTCTTGACAGGGCAGGGCCAAGCCTCAGCCATTTACATCCAGACAATGCAAGACGGGGTGCCTGTGTTGGCCTTGACCAAATGAGCATGTTTTATCTGAAACAGAGTCCATAGGGTAGAGGTGCTTGACACTAGCCTGCTTCATGAATACCTTCCAGGTAAGAGGCTACATCTGGGCTGGTCCAGGGCCGCTGGACACTCGCAGTCAGCCCAGCGAGGCAGCAGGAGCGCCAGCAGGACTCAGCGTCGAGCTCCTGGATTCAGAAACGACCAAGAATCGTGAAACATCTACGTATTCACCAAGGACGCAAACAGGGCTGCAGCCATCTCTAGAAAGCTCCTGGAAATCTTCCTGCAGCCTAGAAAAATGTTACCTGAACCACTGCAGGAAGATCCCGGGGCCAAGACAGGGTTCCCGCTCCACTGAGACCCCAGCCCCGCAGGCTCCCATCCCATCCACACCTGCCCTAGGCTGCCCTGGACCCATGAAGGGCCCAGGCACACCCCACAGCTGCAGGCACCCCAAAGCATGGCGCTGCATCCAGGGAGTCCCTTCCCAGGCCAACATCCTTGGGTGACACCTGTTGAATTTTGTTTTGATGATTCTTTCCTTTCAGGGTAATAACTTCTATACCTTTTTCTTGGCATGTTTCTGTAGCCCAGGTCCAGGAATAGATTACGCAAGAGAGCGTTTGGCATCTGCCCAGCAGCCTGTGAATAGCTTATACTTTTTCTGCTGTCCCACAGGAACTGTGTGTACCTCTGCAGGATGCAGACCCACAGGGATGGGGACAGCAGGAAGAGCAAGAGAGGCATAGAAGGGAAGGTCAGTGGAGGGCCTCCAAGCCGTCCCAAGGCAGTCTCCATTGTCACGTTCAGGCTGGGAAGGGAGGGAGAGTGAACAAGGAAGGGGTCCCAAGAGGAGCAGCCGCAGGGGAAGAAGGAAAGGATGTAAAGCTTCCAACAGAATCATTCAGCAGGGGAAAGACGTCATTCCTCATCCACCCTTGGTTCACGGCTGAAGCTTCTATCACAAAAGACGGATGGACAAGAGGAAAGTGCATGTTTTACTTAATCTAGGTTTTATGTGACACAGGAGTCTTCATAAGGAAATGCCAACCCAAAGAAACAGGTGAGCCTGAGCGTGTTTCATAGGAGGTGTGGTGAAAATGGGACGGTGGAGGGAAAGAACAGAATGAAGTGTCGTGATCTACTGGCAGCAAAGCGGGGGGACCTGGCAGGCCTGTGTGGCCCTCAGCTCCTGAGCTAAGGAAGCTCCACTCCACCCCACGGGGTGGCCACCTCTCACAGGCGGGGCTCCTAGACCAGCTTCCCAGGAGGGCCAGAGATTCCTGCCTGGCTGTTATGATCTAAGTCAGGAGAGGACGAGGGAAGGTGAGTGTGGCTTCCTGCTTCTGCACTTTTCTCAAATTCCTGCAGCTGAGAATGTCGGGGGGTGAACCTCGTCACCCATCACACCCCACAGCCTGTGAACCAGCCTGGCAGTTGCCAGACAGCACAGCTCAGAGGCCAGGGTGGCTGGTCCCCATTCATGTGGAGAGATGGCTCTCATGGGAACGGGTGGGCAGGTGCTCCTGGGGGCAGCTCAGGCTCCTGACAAATGTCCACCTGGGAGGTGGCTCTCGGGTCCAGGGTGCTGCTGGGTGCCCGGCACAGAGCTAAGTCCTTGATATTCATCATCCTGATCCAAAGCTCTCCCTCCTCCAAATAACCTCCCAGATGCACTGGTGAAGGCCCTGGGGAGACAGGAGGAGTTATTTTTTAAAAGAAAAGGAAAAAGAGAACCGGGAACATTGAGGGCAATGCCATCATCCAAGAAGTTCTCTGGGGTTCCAGCAAGCCACGCTGGCCTCATTGTACAGGCATCACATGGTAACTTCAGGCTCTTAAATGTTCCTGTCTTCTCTCGTGGAAGCTTATCACAGAGAGAGCGCGGGCGAGCAATTACCTCCTCCTAATTTCCGTCACATCTTGGCACCTTCCATGCAGCTGGAGTTATCTTTGTGATGCACGCTTTTTATGAAGAATGAATCGGAGTCCTCGGGAAGCAAGTGCTCACCAGGGGACAGATGCGAACAAGTTCTCCCTTTCACACATGCATGGCAACCCCAGTGCCTTTGCTGGGTCTTTCCTGGTGGGTTTTGTGGTCACGCAGCCTGTGCTGTAGCGTGTGTGCATGCAGACCCCGTACCCGCCGGAGAGAGCCCAGCAGAGCCATCTTAGTGACGCTGAGAGCCAGCTCCTTCTCCGTGTTTCCAGGAAAAGCTACCAAAGGGGCCCTGCCAAGGAAATGAAGAGTCCTCACCACCTGGAATTTGCATAGAACAAAGGAAGAAAAGTAGAATATTCTAGAAAGTCAGTTGGAAATTTAAGTATAATGACAGGTTTCAGGGGAGTTAGGGATCGTTCTGAACTTTTATAATTCTCAATATGATGGCATTATTATATACTAGGTGAAAAAAAATCATGTGACAAAACCAGAATTTAACAGAAATGTCAGGTTTTGATGTGCAAATTGAATAATGCGCACAAAGAAGTCATGTAATTAGAATTTCTCAATAAAAGGTAGAAAGCTGAGTCCAATAAATATTTTTAATAATTATTTTAAATTCTAGTAAGTGGTGGCCTGTGCCTCTGAGTCCCCTAAGTATGGTCTATTAATAGAAGGTCACAAAAAAAGCGAGGAAGTGAAGAGTAATGATATCAGAAGTCATGATCTGAATATTTCATTTGTATGTTTTGCAGTTGAGGGTTGCTGCGGCGTAGGAGAGCAGGCCGGGCATTTGAGGGGGAAAAGAAGAATTTGGCTCCAGGCTGGCTTCTCAAACAAGCCATGTAATTACCCCCAGCCCGTGTGCTCCTGTGCATGTAGAGACGAAGCTGGCTCGCAGAGCTGCTGGGAAAGAAGCTGAATGACATACAGGTGGTGGGGGGGGCTCCTCTTTCCCTCCTTGGGGGTTGACTGTGCTGAGGTTACTGAGCAAAGTTCTTTACTTTTCCTGTAACCCACTATTTATAAAGCTTTCCACTTCTGGCTATCTTCCCAGCCCAGGTAGCTACTTAATGTATGCAACAGACCTAATCTGGAAGTGGATTTTCATTTCGAGTAACCATGGCAGGCACATTGCCACCATCATTCAAGCTGGTAGCATCCCCACTTGAGGGGTAAGAGACCAAATCACGGAGCGTTTGCATGAGTGGTGGACTCAGGATGGGACCCCAAACCTTTTGCTTCTAATTCCACAGCTTGTTTCCATAAGAATTCACTTACTGAACTTGCACTGATGTGTTTGTTCACTGCCTGTGTGTTGTCTACTAGGTGCTGGGCACACTTGTGAACTGAAGAGAATCAAAACCCTTCCTTTGTGGAATTTGCCTTCTAGCAAGAGAAACAGATAAAAAGCAGGAAATAGGAGCACAGTGTAGGGTGTGAACAGTGACAATAAAACCGGCGGAGGTGCCAGGGAGAGTTGCAATTTGAAATGAAGTGCCAGGGTGGGCCTCACCAGAAGCCGCAGCTGAGCAGGGGAGCCGAGCAGAGATGTGCTTCCAGGAGGACCCTTCTAGGAAGAGGGAGGTCAGCACAGAGAGATGGGGCCTAGGGAGCCGCCTGTTATTCTGAAAGAGAGAGCAAGCCATTGTGGGAATCCCCTTCCTGAGAATAAGCAGAGGTTAAGCAAGGAGACTGAGAAATAATGCATTGCATAATGGAGGGTGAATGAGGGTGGCTGGGACTGGCGGGGAAGCTGGAGCAGCAGCGGGCTCTGGGTCTGAGCTGTGAAAGCGGAGACAGAATTTCCTGACAGGCTGGATGTGGGCGGGGAGAAGGAAAAGGGCCAGGGTGGCTCCCGGGTTGGAAGTTCCTCCCCTGGACAGGCTGGGATAGGGAGGCTGCTGGTGGCACGGGCTGGGTGAGGGTCCTTGGTGGGTGCCAGCAGAGCTGTCCCCATTCCATGGACCCACTGCCTGCTGGCTTCTGCCCTCCCCACCAGCTTCTGCCCACCCCACCCCACCCACCTCCAGCACTCAGGGTTCTCCTTGCCTCAGAGCTGGCCTGATTCTGCCAGGCCAGGGGCACTGCCAGGGCTGGGATGTGGATGGCAGGTGGCACGGGCCGGGGTGGACAGGGAACACCTGTGAGCCCTCCCATCAGGCATGCTGAGATGGGGTTCGGAAGACAAGTTCGGAAAAGAGAGGCGTCAAGGTCATCAATGCATGAAGGGGTTTAAACCCACAAGCCTGGACAAGACCACCAAGAAGGGAAAAGCAAGGCCCCAGGGACTGAGGCCTAGACCATGGCCACCGCGAGAGGTCGAAGGACCCAAAGGGGCAGCAGAGGAGGCAGAGGTGGGTGCGCAGGTCAGGAGGCGGCAAGAGCCCTGGAGGGTGGGGCACAGGAAGCCACACAGGCGGGGGTTGGAAGCAGGCTCGCCAGGCACTGGCCTCCACTTCAGCCCACGGCGTCCTGGGCTGCACTCCTACTACTTACCCAAGTCCAGGGAGCCAGGACCCCTCCCACAAGAGCTACATGAAGCGGGTGACTACTTACAGATAGGCATCGAGGAACCACAGGAGCCCAGGGCTCGTAGCCAGGCAGTCTCCCAGGCTCAGGGAAGTGGCCGGGGCAGAGAGGTCTCACCTGAAAGTGCCCCACTTGCACTGTGGCTGAGGACCCCAGAAAGCATCCCGCACTGGGTTTTATACCTGGGCGTTCCAGGACTCACTGGGATAAAGCGGGCAAGGCCATCCTGGTTTTACAAGGGCTGGAACAGAGCGAGGCGATTGCAGCCAGCCCCTCCCATCTCAGGACCATGAATTCCCAGCATATTCTGCCGTGACTCAGGGGAACACAATGAGTGGTAGAGAGGGCTGGGTCTGTCTGAGACCATGCAGGGTCTCCAGGGGCAGAGACCTGTGTGTCAGAGGCTGGTGGAAGTCACCTGGGAGGAAGCCTAGGAATTGAGCATTGTGGAGATGAGCAGTGTGGAAATGACATTTGCATTTTACATTATATTTAAAACACACTAAGGGTCCTTCTCCAAATAAAGCCAGACCACAGAAACATCCTGTAAAACCTAATAAAACTGAACAATAAGCAATCAGTGAAAACCAGTTTTAAAACACAATAGTAACATCCAAAAAAGACTAGCTTCATGTCATCATCTTTTAAAAGTGAAGTCCAGGAGGAAAAAGTATGGGAATCAACAACAGGTTCCTCTCCCTGAGAAACAGAACCTTGGGGAAGAGGGTAAGCGGACAGTATTCTGAGCTTTTTCATGAATAAACCTAAATTCAAAAAGAACTGGTCAGCAGTTGAAGGAGAGTCTCTGGGGTTAAAGCCCTCACCTACCTCTTACCTCCAAGGAGCCCCAGAGATGAGCAGGAGGAAGAGCTGGAGAGGAAAATGGGATGACCAACTGACCACAGTTGTCCAGGGCAGAATATTCTATAGCAGTAAACACATTAGGATAGAGGGAAGAAACTGGAAAGAGAACAAGACTCCTGCAGGCGAAGGGATCCTGCAGGACATCCAGGGGCAGCTCCCCACCTCCCCATCCCCCTCTTTCTCTGCTTCCACTGGGTTGGGAGGAGCCCACACAGGGGTCCTTGTCTCTGGCAGAGGACAAATCGGGGCAATAAACGGAAACCCAAGGGCATCGCCTGCAGAACTGGCTGTGCCCTGAACTTGCAAGAGTTCCTCCATCATCCCAGACTACTAACAAAAATTGCACAAAGACGAGAGTTTCCAGCTGTACCTTCAAGCCCCACCAGAGCAGGGAGGACACAGAACCCATCAGTCCCAGGGAAGTTTCACATTCTGTTTAGTCAGAGAGAAGACTCACAGGGCTTCCCACGTTGATTGAGCTCAAAAAGAAGGAAGGCAGGAAGCGAGGGAGGGCGGCTAGAAGAGAGAAAGGCAGCCAGACAGGCACAGGAGTATCTAGACATAGTACAGCTGAGAAGAAAAAAAAAAGAGAGAGAGGAAAATGGCATGCAAAATACAAAGGTTAAACCTACTGTTGCAGCATACTGCAAGAAGTAAAAAAAAAAAAAAAAAAAAAAAAAAAAAGCTTCCAATAATAAATAATGTGAAAGTTAGCTAAAAATAAAGAGCGTAAGAATTCACTGAGAAAAGAATTCAAAAATAAAATGAGACAACTGGAATAAAATGCAAAGAAAAATTGAAGAGATACAGAAATAAATTGAGGCTACTAATTCTTCATTAGATAAATAATACCTATATCGGAAACCACAAGGAGCCAGATAAACACAGCTAAATCTTGATTAGGTACGTGCAGGTAGGGCTTATTGATATTCACAGATAATACAATGAAAGAAAGGACAAGGGAAAAGAAAGGAATTTTAATTGGAACCACAAGAACATGTGAGCGGCTCTCTCTGAATTTTTATAGGTTTTAACAAGTGGTCAAAAATAACAATTTCCTATGATTCAACCTAATTAAATATGAAGACGAGCCCAATACAGGGACAACTGGTATATCTGAAACAGAAATAAATAGAACAGAAAAGAATATATGGATAAAATTGGAACAATTTCCCTGAACAAACCAAGTCTGCATCTGCAGATTAAAGGGACATGTTATTCCTGTTCCAGGAACAACTGGTTCACAGCCGTTCCTCATCGAGACACACCCGAGTGGAGTCACTGAGTCTCCAGGGTGAGAAAATGTCGTGTGAGTGTCCAGGCCGGGGAAAAGCCACCTGTGAGGCAGAGGCGTCCGCTGCCCAGCTTCGCCCGCGCCAGGCATTCTGGGTCAGGTGCCAGCTCCTCCTGAGGGAAGAGACACCCAAGAGTGATGGCAGACCCTTGAACAGCTTGTGGGCTAGCAGTGTGGACCCCCATGCAATTAAAACAAATCTGCTTAACTTTTGACTCCTCAAAAATGTAACTCCTCATAGCCTACGGTTGACCAAAAGCCTTGTTGATAACACACACAGTTGATTAACACCTATTTTGTATGTTATTGATATCATATACTACGTTCTTATAATAAAGTGAGCTAGAAGAAAGAAAACGTTATTAAGAAAATAGTGAGGAAGAGAAAAGACATTTACTATTCCTGAAGCGGTGATGGATCGTCATAAGGTCTTCATCCTCATCGTCTTCACGCTGGGGAGGCCGTGGAGGAGGAGGAAGAGGAGGGTGGCAGAGGCGGAAGAAAATCCATGTACGAGTGGATCCGCGCAGCTCAAACCCCTGTTGTTTAAGGCTCAACCGTACATAGAACCTGCTAAGGTGGATTCTCAACCACAGAAGAATTCCACCACTATAGCACCCAGGAGCCCTTCTCGAGAAAAAAAGTACTTGATGACAAAAATTTAGCCATACAGCAGTTGAATCATTAAAATGTTAAAATTCAGGCATGAAGAAGCTGGAATGAAAATGCTGAATGCATCTGAATGTGGAAGGGTCTCAAATGAAATACATGGTAATTGTAGCACAGAACAAAACGTAGATGATATAAAATGTAAGTCTGTAAAAATAGTCCACCCAACAAAAGTCATAGGGGAGAAAGAAAAGAGGGTAGGAGATGTAAGTGTGCAAATTCAAAGGGAAGAAATCAACAGATCTTGTTAAAGTTATAACACTAGATTTAAAAAAAAAAAAAAGGTTGACCCTAACACCAGCTTTGTAGCTTAACTTTTGAATTTTAGATTTTTAGGAAAAATCACTAATATCACTTATGAAGAAAACACACATATTCACTCATCCATTTCCTTCGCATTCAGTTTTAGATTCATTTTCTTCAGTTAAATACAAGTAATATAAAATCTAATGCATGATGTATTTCATTTGTGTAAAATTATTTCTATCTACTCTTCTGGTAGAAGGTATGCATTGCAAAAGCTCTAAAATGATGTTTATGAAACATTAACCGTAGTGATTCCCAAGAAGTGTGGTGATTCATCAAGAGCTGAAAACAGAACTACCATTCGACCCAGCAATCCCGTTACTGGATATATCCCCAAAGGAATATAAATCATTCAGCCATAAAGACACACGTGCATCTATGTTCAAGGCAGTACCATTCACAGTAGCAAAGATATGGAGTCAACCTAAATGCCCATCAGTGACAGACTGGACTTTACAGATGTGGTACATGTACAGCATGGAATACTACGCAGACAGAGTAAAGAACAAGATCATGTCTTTTGCAGGAACATGGATGGAGCCAGAGGCCATTATCCTTAGCAAACTAATGCTGAGCAGAAAACCAAATGCCACATGTTCTCACTTATAAGTGGGAGCTAAAGGATGAGAATTCATGGACACAACAAGGGGAACAACAGACACTGGGGCCTGTCAGAGAGTGGAGGGTGGGAGGAGGGAGAGGAGCAGAGAAAAGAACTATTGGGTACTAGGCTTAGTACCTGGGTGATGAAATAATCTATGCCACAAACCCCCATGACGGGTTCACCTATATAATAGACCAGCACGTGTACCCCTGAACCTAAAATAAGAGTTTTAAAAAAAAGTAGTGATTTCCAGATGACGAGACTGGGAATAAACTTTTGACTTTTTGTACTTTCTGTTTTCTTGATCCACCCCTGTCCTCTGCCTCCAAACAAATGTTAGGAGATAACATTCTCCTAAGCAATAACGCAATAGTTATTTCCTAATGAGAAGACAAGGAAGTCCCCTAGCAGCAGCCCGGGTCCGCCGCTCCTCGTGCTCACCTGGGCTCATCTCCTCCAGGATCAATGCACTCATCACTGCGGTCAGCGGCTGGGCTGCTTCTCCCTCTCCACCTTCTTTTTTTAACACAGACCCTGTCCTCTCCAGCCAATTGACATAGTCTGGGAAGATACCTCTTAGTCAAAAATGTCCTTTTGTTAAGCAAAAGACAATAATTACACCAATGGAATACTCATCAGTGAAGAGGTGGCCTGGCTAAATTACAGTGTTTAAAACAAAACTAAACACAGCAACCAAAAGGACTTCGGTAAAGTAATTATGATCATCCACAGAGGTCTGACCTGGACACTGGTCAACTCTTCCTTCTGCCTCCACCTCACCTGGGTGCTTGCACCTGAGGGCACCTGCACAGAACAGGCAACGCATGCAGCACTGAACCTTCATCCCCCAGAGTCCTGTGGAAACCTTGCTATGTGCCAGGCCCTGCACTCAGCTCTGGATACACCAGGGCAAATGAAGCAGCCTAGCTAGGCAGACAACCAGACTGTCCAGGTGAACAGGCTGCCTTGTGGAAGCATATAACACACATGGAGTCGAGGCATCTTGCACCAGGCCAGTCTAAGATGAGTCCGGGGCTGTGGAAAGAGGGTAGAGTGGAGAGAAAGAGGAGACATGGCAGATGGAACAAGGGGAGAAGCTTTGTACCTCACAGTCAGGTACTCTCTACCATGTATCCAATAGCTATTCTTCTCTGTTAGTCACAAAACTCCTATATGTTAGAAACAGCAAGGTGCCCTTCTTAAGAAACTAAATTTCCTGGCTCCCTGGCAATAGAAAGTTGTTGGGAGGGGATCCCAGAAAGGCCACGTGAAGGGGACAGATTCAGCTAGAAGGAATGCAGACGTGATGGTTACAGCTGTGGCAGCCATTTTGCAACCATGAGGAAATTTGGAGGCTAGAAGCTACACATGAGGGACTATGGAGCAGAAAGACAGAAAAAGTCTGGATCCCTGAAAACAGGCGATGGGAGTGAGATGAAGGGCAACAAGCCGACCCCAGACTTCCTACCTCCGGGTTTATTCTAGGTAAAGGGAATATCAATGTTTATCCAGCTGAAGACGCTCTGACTTGGCTCTGACTCTAGAACATGTTTTTTTAATTAGTATCATTATTAGTGGTCATATTAATTTCCAGAATGGTCAATGTTCTGCCAAGCTTAAAATTTAATAATAGCCTTTGGAGCAGAGGTTCGAATTCTTTCTCCGAGTCCTCTGGGACCCCTGACATGGATGCCCCATGCCCGTGGAGTTCCATCTCCCACTCTCTTTCCTCCTGGGACTGCACCGGGTTTTCTTAGATGGGATTTCTGCTACCTGCAGCTGAACCTAATCCTGAGTGATCCAGCTTAAAAGCCCTATAAAAAGTTAGCTATTTTTAGCATGTTCACTGCTACCCTAACTCCTCATCAATTTCCCTTTCCTTAGGCTCCTACAGAATTTATACTTTGCACTAAATAATTTACACTGGAATTATCTGTATATTTATTATTTATTAACTAACTGCATGACAGAGTATCGCCACCCTATAACAGGCTCATAAACTCCATGCATGGAAATAAACATAATTTATCCAAGCCTAGCTCAGGGCCGAGCACATGATGGTGACATGGTTTGGCTGTGTCCCCACCCAAAGCTCCTCTTGAATTGTACCCTCATGATTCCCTCATGTTGTGGGACGGACCCGGTGGGAGATAGTTGAATCATGGTGGCAGTTTCCCCCATACTGTTCTCGTGGTAGTGAATAAGTCTCTCAAGATCTGATGGTTTTATTAGGAGTTTCCGTTTTTGTGTCTTCCTCATTCTCTCTTTGCCTGCTGCCATCCATGTAAGATGGGACTTGCTCCTCCTTGCCTTCTACCATGATTGTGAGGCTTCCTCAGCCACGTGGAACTGTAAGTCCATTAAACCTCTTTATGTCTTTATCAGCAGAGTGGAAACGGACTAATACAATGAGCTACTCCCTAAGTGCTGGCAGAACTGACACCACCATTCCCCTTCCTTTATCTGTCCTGTTGGTTACAGCCATTGTGCTAAGAGGAGAGGAAAGCACATCTTGTGATCTGCTCACCAGCCCTGTGATGAGGGCCTTATATCCACGTGTTACAGGTGAGGAAGCTGAGGCTCAGAGATATCAAGTCACACACCCAGGGTCATTCGGCAAGAAAACAGCAGAGCTGAGTTTCACAGCCCTGAGCATGCTGGCCTGTCCTCGCCACCACAGGGGCCTCATGGAATTGGTGGTGTCCATGCCCCTAGGGAACTAGTTTTACTCTGAGGAAGAGGTTTGCTGGGTGCACATTTCATTAGAGGGTAGAAACATGAAGATTATTTTTGTTTTGCTATTTTATGTTCAATCTAAAACAGATGGAAAGTCTAATTAATTCCCACATCTTGCCTTGCCAGCCCCAGGCAGTGGTCGCCTCACGGAGGAACAAGAACCTAAGACTACATGGAATACTATGCAGCCATAAAAAAGAATGAGTTCATGTCCTTTGCAGGAAGGACATGAAGCTGGAAGCCATCATTCTCAGCAAACTAACACAGGAACAGAAAACCAAACACCACATGTTCTCACTCATAAGTGGGAGTTGAACAATGAGAACACATGGACACAGGGAGGGAAATATCACACACTGGGGCCTGTCCGTGGGTTGGGGGCAAGGGGAGGGAGAGACTAAGGACAAATACCTAATGCATATGGGGCTTAAAACCTAGAAAAGTTGATAAGTGCAGCAAACCACCATGGCACAGGTATACCTAGGTAACAAACCTGCACATTCTGCACTTGTATCCCAGAACTTAAAGTAAAATTTTAAAAAAAGAACTGGGGACTTGCACCTCCGTCCCTCCTGCCCATCGCCTGGCAGACCCCATCGCTGAAGGCAGCAGCTGGATTTGTCTTGTTTAGCCACTGCCTTTCTCCTCCCTCCGATGGATGAGCTGAGAGGTTCGAGTTCCACTGAGGCCTGACTGCTGTCTGGCCACCTTCCTGGGAATGCACGCCGCATGGAATGAGCTGGGTTTCTCTCACCCTTCTCCAGCACTGCCAGGACCAGAGGCTCATGGAGAGGAGGGGAGAGGAGGGGTCAGCGGTTCCGGGATCACTCCTCACGCTGTCCCTGCTCTCCAGCCTTTGCCTCTGCAGGAGCCCGCGGGAGCTGCCCCGGGCCCTCTGTCCCCACCTGTGGGTCCCATCCTGGTCCACCTCCTGGGGCTGTGCCTGCTCCCACACAGCGCTGCCAGTGCTAGAGGGTAAGACTCTATCTGCCATCTCTGCAGGTCTCCCGGTTCGCCTATAGCAATGGTTTAACAAAATATCTGTTCTTTTTTTAATTTATTTATTCTTTTTTTGATTTTTTTTATTATACTTTAAGTTCTAGGGTACATGTGCATAACGTGCAGGTTTGTTACATATGTATACTTGTGCCATGTTGGTGTGCTGCACCCATCAACTCGTCAGCACCCATCAACTCGTCAGCACCCATCAACTCATCATTTACATCAGGTATAACTCCCAATGCAATCCCTCCCTCATCCCCCATCCTAAGTCAAAAGAACAAAGCTGGAGGCATCACGCTACCTGACTTCAAACTATACTACAAGGCTACAGTAACCAAAACAGCATGGTACTGGTACCAAAACAGAGATATAGACCAATGGAACAGAACAGAGTCCTCAGAAATAATACCACACATCTACAGCCATATCTGTTCTTTTTAATTAAACTTAGACACATCCTAAAGAATGCACCAAGACCAACTACCTACAGTTCCGGGCTCTGCACTTCCCCGCATGGTTTGGCTCTGACTCTAGAACATGTTTTTTTAATTAGTATCATTATTAGTGGCCATATTAATTTCCAGAATGGTCAATGTTCTGCCAAGCTTAAAATTTAGTAATAGCCTTTGGAGCGGAGGTTCGAATTCTTTCTCCGCATCCTCAGGGACCCCTGACATGGACGCCCCATGCCCGTGGAGTTCCGTCTCCCACTTTCTTTCCTCCTGGGACCGCACCCGGGGCCTGTGGACAGATTTACAAAATGGGGGAAAGGAATGTTACTGCTGACCCAGAAGAATTCTGTTCTAACACAGGAAAATAACTAAAATGTCAGAAACTCTTTCAACAGTAAGAGACCCGGCCCAGGGACCCTGGCCTCCAGCACAGAGCTGCTTTGTGGGTTTTAGATGGATGGGATTTTGTCCTCCAGTTGCCAGGCAAGGATGACGCACCATGGCCCAGGAGTCTGCGCGGTTTTGTCCAGCCAGCGAGGTATCCCTTGCACTGTATCCTGGCAGGAGAACTCTCTTCCTGCAGGGAGCACATTGCGAGTCATTTGAGTGGGGCCAACTCACTTTCCCATCACAACATTCTGCTTCAAACCACACGCTCCATACTGCAGCCCCCGTTGTGAGTTCAGGGGTGGGCACAGGCCGTGCCCCCTGAAATTCAGCACACAACCCCGAGAACAGAAGAGTCCTCTCTTTCTCTGGAAAGGTACACAGCACAACCACAACTGCAGACATGAACAGAACAAAACCCATCCGGCAGGGAGAGAAGCCTGCAAGAGAGGAGTGAGGGGCAGAGTTAACGATTATCTCAACCCTTGAATTCAGGTTGCCAGATGAGATCCTGGGTGCCCGCTTAAAGTGGAATTTTAGATAGAGAATGAAAGGGGGGCATATTTGAACTACAAAAAGGTCATTCTTTATGTGAAATTCAAATTTAATTGGGTGCCCTGTTTCTTTGTTTTGTTTTTTGTTAAGTCTGGCCATCTTAACCTGGACTCATCCGTGCCTGAAGCCAAATGCACCCTGGGCGTCCCAGGAAGGAGCATGTTTCCTGCACTCCCAGCTGAAAGACTGTTACTCCTGGGTCTCCTCTCCACAAACAAGCTAGGGGAGAGAAAATAGCCCCAAGGCTCCGTGAGCGCCAGCCCGAAGCGGCAGCAATGGCAGGGCATTGCGGAGCTGGTTTTCTCATACATGAAGAAGCATTAACTCCTCCAGAAGCCTTTTGCAGAGAAGTCAAAGTATTTTTTTAAAAAGAAGAGGAGACAGGAAGACGGTCTTTAAAGTGAAACTCCTAATCATCCTATGATAACAATGAAACCTGATTTTCCTGTCAACCGCTACCTGCTGGGTTACATGCTGCATTTTAACTCCTTGTAATCCTCAGAAGGCAAAGGATTTTTAAATCAATGTTTTAAAATTGTATTTGCAAATCACTTTCTTCTGTCAAGTGTTTTGTCGCCTCTGTGGTCCCTGAGCAAACACACAGACAGCCCACATGGTGTTTGCAAGTCTGCACATTGAGGATCTGGCATTTAAGTTTAACATTGATTCTGCCGTGATTAACATGAATGCCACTTCGAGTACCTCATTGCCCTCTGCCAGCCTCGGTTTCCTCATCTGTACAATGGAGACAATAACATTACCATTGTCATTTTGTGTAGCTCTGGGATTTTGTGCCTGGCCTGTCACAAGTCAGTACATAGTATTTATTGTTAAATGGCAGCTGCTCACACCTGCCACCACTTAGGAAGTTCTTGTCATGCTCAATATGACCTGAAGACTAGGGGCGGAGGTGGGAGGCTGGGAGAGAACCCGGCCCAGTTGCTTCCTGAGGAGCTGACGCCTCTGCTGACAGAGCACACCAGCCCGCAAGCCGCCCCTCGCTCAGCCTCACAGCAGCGCAGGACGTCTGCATCATCTGCAGATTTGATTTTGTTTGTGACACAATTTTTATTAGCTGGAAATTTCAAACGCTGTCATTCTTTTATATTCTTTATCAGTATCCTGTTAAAAAACCAAAGCATTGAGCCACCCATTTCACAGAGAATGGAGACAAAGAGTGAGTGAGTGTCTAGTACACACACCAACCACTTCTTGGAGTACAAGGAGGGCTGGACCCCAGCTCTGCCACATTCTCATTCAGGCATTTGAGACAAAAACTCAGCCTTCCACTGCCTAAGTTTGGAGGGGAACGTGTGGCCCCACACACCTGGGGAACTGACTAGGGCCACAGGCTCCAGGTTGCCTGGAACACGCGGCTCCACAGAAGCTGCCGGGGTCCCACCCCTGCGCCTCCCTCCACTCTGTGCACCTCCCTTGGTTTGGTTCTTGAGACAGGCACCTGCAAGCACAGGCACAGGCTCCCCAGACTCCATCTCCCCAGGGCAGAGGGGCCGCCTTTTCCTGAACCTTCCAGAGGACTGACCCAGGGGAGGGTTCCGATTGCTCCTCCTGGATCACACACTCAGCTGCGGCCGGCTCTGGGACCCAGAGGAGGTGGCAGGAGTGACCCACCAGGGCCCAGGTCGGCCTTGCTCTCGGGAAGTGGAGGAAGCCCCACCCTAACTGCTTACAGAAGCTTCCTCTGGGGAAGAAAGCTGAGGTCCCTGGTCTTGGAGGACAGGAGGGGGAGGTGGGGCCTGGATAAAGGATGGCCACTACGCAAGCAGACCAGTGCAGGTATCTAGGGACCGCTGTTCCTGGGCACCCACAAGAACGTTTTTATTATGCAGGTTACACATGGAGTCATTTCCTTGTCAAAAGAAAACCTCACTTCACAGATGACTGACAATGCTGGTTCGCCCTGCACCCCACCTCCACGGCACCCCAGCGCTGCAGCTGGTCTGCTTTGCTGTGTCTTCACTACCCCTCTCCACACTGACACACAGAAACCAACAGGATTAGAAAATAAACAGCACCATACTGGGGCTCGGTGCTACATGTTTTCAGTAGATTCGGACTAAACACATTGCTCTGAAAATTACTTTATTTAATTAAAAAGATGCTGGGGTTGTCCCTCGTCATAAAAACTTAGGTTGTTTCCAATTTTTCACTGTTCAAAAAAATGCACGGAAATTAATATCCCTGCATATAATTCACAGTACACATAGGGTAATCTTTTTGCCTATGACAGACATCGACAATAATTTCTGGCTTATATAGTATATTGTTAAATAAACTGACTTTATAATTTCAAAACTCAGAACAGAGAAAGCTCCAGGCCTTGACGTCTTTTTTAATAAATTCTACTGAACATTTAAAAAAGAAACAACGCTAAACTTACAATTAAACTCTTCCAGGAACAGAAAAAGAGAGAAAACTTCTTTTCTTTTTTTTTCAGACGGAGTTTTGCTCTTGTTGCCCAGGCTGGAGTGCAATAGCACGATCTCAGCTCACTGAAACCTCCACCTCCCGAGTTCAAGCGATTCTCCTGCCTCAGCCACCCAAGTAGCTGAAATTACAGGCACCCGCCACACCCAGCTAATTTTTTTGTATTTTTAGTAGAGACAGGGTTTCACCATGTTGGCCAGGCTGGTCTTGAACTCCTGACCTCAGGTGATCCGCCCACCTCTCAAAGTGCTGGGATTACAGGCATAAGCCACTGCACCCAGCCAAGAAAATTTCTCCATTACACTAAACATCAGGTAAGAATATTACAAAAAGAAAAATTATGGGTCAATCTCTCTTTAAAACATAGACACCAGAAAGAACCTGAATGTAACAACATAGAAAAAGAAAATACATGGCAACCAAATTAGATGTACACCAGGAAGGCAAGGCTGGTTTAACATTTGAAAATCAATGAATATAATTCAACCTATTACTAGAATAAGGAGAAAGCCATAGCATCATCTCAAATGTGCAATAAAAAAAATGTAATAAAATGTAGCAAACACTTATAATTTAAAAATTCTTGGCCAATTAGAAATAAAAGGTAATGTCCATAATCTGATAAAATGTATCTACAAAGGGAAAAAGCAACCTTCACCCAATGTCATAGATAAAATGGAATACTGAAAACTTGCCCTCTGAGTCTGGCAGTAAGGGGGATGCCTCCTTTGACGCTTCTATTCAACACTGTCCTGGAGGTCCTCGCCAGTTCTATTAAAAACAAAACAAAACAAAAAAGGCAACCATAAGGATTAGAAAGAAAAAAAAAAAAAAAAAAAACCTCTAGTTTTGGCAGATGACATAATGGCATATTCAGGAAATACAAAAGGAATAAATCAAATAAAATGTGCAAGAACTCTACATAGAGAACTTCAACATGTTCCTGAGGTAAAGAGATCCAAGTAAATTCTGTGGTATTGGTGGACTGGAGCAATGGAACAGGAGAGCCCTGAACAAGACTCTCCTTGCAATGCTTGGTTTATGCTAAAAGTGATTCTGCACAGCCGTGAAGAAAGAAGTATTTCTGTTATCTGTTACTGCATAACAAAGCATTCTAAAACTTAGTGGCTTAAAACAATAAGATTCCACCTTATGTTCTGAGAGTTGGCTCCACTGCACTAGGCTGCAATCCTCGGGACTGACCATGCTGGAAAGTTCAAGATGGCGTGCTCACATACAGGAAGCCGAATACTGGCTGGGAACTCAGTGCCTCAGTTATCCTCATGAGACTTGAGTTTCTCACAGTTTGCTTTTAAGAGGGAGGATCCCAAGCCTTGGGTAGCAGAAACTGCAGCTACCCCAAGCCCTAGCTGTGAAATCACCTAGCATCACTTATGCACCATTCTGCCAGTCAAAGGAAGTCACAGATTTGTCTTCTTTTCTGCTTGTATATGACACTCCAATAAAAGTTATTTAAAAAATTTTAAACATCAAAAACTTTAGGAGGTCAAATTTATCAATCTTTTATTTCTTTGTCTTTTTGGATCTTAAGAAGACCCGTTCCCACCTCTGAAAACTGAAACATATTTTCATGTGTAAGTTTTTGAATTTTTGATATAACATTCGGTTCTCTGAAAATTATTTTTGTCAATACTGTGAATTGGGATCTCTTCTTCCCAAACACATAAATGATTGTCCTGATAGCATTTATTAAATAACCCATAATTCCCCTTACTAATTTGAATGAGTCTGGACTCTTGACGTTAAACAATGAAAATGATTTTTTGCACCTGTATCACACTGATTCCAATCACTTCTCACTGTGTTTTGATATCTGATAGGGCCAATTTTTCACCTCAGTTCTTTTTCTTGACTATTCTGACAACTTAAGGGTGCCTTGTCTTTGGTTTTACCAATCTTCAGCAACAGCACAATAGAAAAATATTTCATCATATGGTTTTACCTTTAATGTACATATACTTTGCATAGAGAGTGTGACTCCTGCAAAGTGTTTTCAGGTTCGTGACCTTGTTTGATTTTCGGCAAACGGGGCATCATCACAGTCCTCTGGTTCACAGGTGGGAAAACAGAGAGAGCAGCTGCATGAATTGCCTGTGGTCCTACAAAGGAGACTCGGGACTTTGGGCCATTTGGTGGGTTCATGTCATGGCAGAGCTGCCCTTTCCCACCCTCTGCCACATGCTGGTCAATGCAGCCCAGCTCTGCTTCAGATGGAAATGCTCACCAGCATCCAATTTTCTGTCTCTTGGTAAATTGTACTTTGCTCTGTGTTCAGCTGGTCTCCAGGTAGGAGTGCCCTGACGGAGAATTAGGGCCCTAAGACCACATTCTCATTCCATGCCACTGCTCAGGAGCTGTCCAAGTCTGCGAGATAACATGGAAATCCAGCCCCTGGGTCGCGATGCCAAGAGCCCTCTGACGTGAGGTGCTGTTTGACGTTGCTCTTCCAACCCATTTGAAAGGACCTGGCCCGAGCCGACACTGTAGGTTCCCGAGCCAGCGCAGAAGGTTGCTCAGCCATTTAAAATCTGTCGGTCTTGATAGGAGATACAAAGAGAAAATGGGGGGTGATTGGCAGAGCAAATTGGATCTTCACTTGCCAATTCTCTTCTCATTTGCAAATATATTAGTGAAAAGCCCAAAGCAGCCCTGGGCCGGTTTCATGAATCCAGCACTCCTGGCTGACAATGAGAAGCCCTCATCTGAAAATACTAACAAAGGAATCCAGGCTTCTCAGCTGTTCACTCAGTTAGAATTTACCTTGGGATCAAGAGAAGAAAATAAATCCTGCTTTGGAAATGATAATTTGAGAGAACGACACCTTTCCAATTGTAACAAGACAGTGTCATTGACCCAGTTTTGATATTATTATTATCAAATATAATTTAAGGCTGACACAAGAGTTCAGCTGAGGACAGGTCCTTGCTAGGGTGGCTAAATTTTTGTGTTTAGATAATCTTTTAAAGTAATTTCTAGAACATATTCTTTAAATAGGATTGACTATAAATCAACACTGAAAATGTTGAAATAGAGTTGGGATGTGATGCTGAGGCCTAGACATTCCAAAATATCTGCATCATTCCCAGCTGTGGCACCAGCAAGCCAGACCCCAAGGGCCACTGGAATACTGGGGAAGGGACAGCAGCAGGATGCGGAAGAGGCTGTGGGAGGGAGATAAGGAGACAGAAACAGGTCCTCTTCCCTTTTTTGTCTCTTTCTTGCTGTCCTTTTTAAAGAAGAAAAGAAATGGAAAACACTCACAAAGTGTTTCTCATAAATTAGGTGGTGAAGTTCATTCACTCATCCATAGCTCGGAGGCTCCGGAGACACGGCAGGACCTCACAGAACTGATGTCTCTCGGGACAGAATTAAACCAGATGCAGAAGGGCCAACACAGGAGTGTTAACCCCACTCCCACGCTGTCCCTGCCATGAGGGTTCCCCGATTTAGTCATCCTTCCTCTGACACCCACCCCCACTGCATTGGTACCTAAAGATGAAGCTCTTCAAAGAAGGTCTGGAAAGACAGGCCTCTTGGTGTTTTCCACCCCACACTCCAGGGCAGCTCTGGGGCCTCTCTCTGGTTTTGTTCTTCATCTGAAACTGAAGGGCCATAACCATAGGCTCTGGACTGTGCAATGCACGGAAACCTCACAGAGATGGTGCCTTAACCAGCTTTAAACAGGAACTCGATGTAATACCTTTTATTCAGCTCTGAAAAATGATAACTGAGATAGATGAGAACTTCCCCCAGCTTGATAAAGTATATCTACACAAACCCTACAGCTAACATCACACTTGCTGGAGAGAAACTCAAACCTTTTCCCACTAAGACCAGGAATGAGGCATGGGGGTCGCCTCTCCAGACTCCTTTGCAATGTCATACTAAAAGTTCCAGCTAATGCAATAAACAAGGAAATAAAATATAAAGTATATAGATGGGAAGAAATAAATAAAGTTGTCTTTGTTTCCAGATGATGTAATTGTCTATGTAGAAAATCTGAGAGAACTGACCAGAGAAAAAACATCTGAAACTAATAAGTGATTACATTAATAGCAAGGTGGCAGACTACAAGATTAATATGCAAAAGTCAATCATTTTCCTATGTAACAGCAATGAACAAGTGGGATCTGAAATTTAAAACACAATGCCATTGATATTAGAGCACTTGAAAAAAAAGAAATACCTTAAGAATAAATCTAACAAAATATGCAAAAGATCTTTATGAGGAAAACTGCAAAACTTTGATGAAAGGAATCAAAGAAAAACTAAATAAGAAGGAAAATATTTCATGTCCCTGAATAGAAAGGCTCAATATTGTCAAGCTATCAAGATTCTTCCCAACTTAATCTGTAGATTTAATTCAACCCCAGTCAAAATCCCAGCAAGTTATTTTGGGGATATTGATGAACTGATTCTAAAGGTTATAAAAAGGGGCAAAAGACCCAGACTAGCCAACATAATATTCAAGGAGAAGAACAAACTTGGAGGACGGACACTACCTGACTTCAAGACTTACTTTAAAGCTACATCTTACTCTAAAAACACTGTGGTATGGGGAAAAAAAAAAAAATATATATATATATATATATGTATGTATGTATGTATGTATGTATTACAGAGAGAGACAAATAGATCAATGGAACAGAATAGAGTCTGAAAATATATCCACATAAATATAGCCAACTGGTCTTTGACAAAAGAACAAAGGCAATAAAATGAAGCAAAGCTAATCTTTTCAATAAACAATGCTGGAACAACTGAACATCCTATAAATGAATGAATCTAGACAAAGATCTCCCACCATTCACAAACATTAACTCAAAGTGGATCATAGACATAACTGTAAAATGCAAAAAACTACAAAATTCCTAGAAGGTAACAGAAGAAAACCTAGATGACCTTGGGTTTGGCAGACTTTTAGATACAACAAATCCATGATTTATGAAAGAAATAATTGATAAACTGGACATGATTTTAAAACTTCTGGTCTGCAAAAGACACTGTGAAGAAAATGAAACAATAAGCCACAAGCTGAGAAAAAATATTGGCAGAGACATATTTAATAAAGAACTGTTATTCAAAATATACAGAAACTTTTAAAACTCAACAATAAGAAAATAAACACCTCGATTAAGAAATGGGCCAAAGACCTTAATAAGTACCTCACTAGAGGAGATATACGGATGGCTAATAAGCAAATGAAAAGATGTTCAACATCACATGTCATCAGGAAAATGCAAATCTCAACAGTGACACACTTTACACACGTACTAAAGCAGCCCAAGCCCAAAGCGCTGACAACACAAGGGTGTAGAATGAAAGGAACTCCTTCATTGCACTCTAGCAAGTTTCTTACAGAGGGAAACATACTGTTCCCATGCAATTCAGCAGTCCCACTCCTTCGTATTTACCCAAAGAAGTTGAAAATTGATGTCCACACAAAAACCTGCGCAGGGATGTTTATACTGGCTTTCTACATAATTGCCTAAAATTAGAAGCAACCAAGACATCCTTCAATGGGTGAATAAACAAACTGGAATACATCCAGATGGTAAAATATTTTTCAGCACTAAAAAGAAATGAGCTATCAGTTCATAAAGAGACATGAAGGAAAATTACATGCATATTCCTATGGGAAATAAGCCAATCCCAAAAGATTACAAACTGCATGATTCCAACTGTATGACATTCTGGAAAAGGCAAAACTATGAAGACAGTCAAAAGTGGTTGCCAGGGCTTTCAGGGGAAGGAATGAATCGGCAAAGCACAGACAATTTTTAGGGCGGTGAAAATACCCTGTATAAAACTAAAAAGATAGATACCTGCCATTATCTGCTCATCCAAACCCATATAATGTACAACACCAAGAATGAGCCCTAATGTAAACTAGGGACTTTGGGTGAAAATGACGTGTCAATGTAGACTCATTGACGGGAACAAACGTACCCCTCTGGTCGGGGATGTGGATAGCCCGGGAGGCTGTGCCTGTGTGAGGGCAGGAGGTAGACCGGAATTATTTATACCTTCTGCTCAATTTTGCTGCAAACCTAAAACTGTTCCTTTAAAAAAAAAAAAAAGTCTTGGCCAGGCACAGTGGCTCACACCTGTGATCCCAGCACTTTGGGAGGCTGAGGCGGGTGGATGACCTGAGGTCAGGAGTTCGAGACAAGCCTGGCCAACGTGGTAAAACCTCGTCTCCACTAAAAAGACAAAAAAATAGCCAGGTGTGGTGGTGGGCGCCTGTAGTCTCAGCTACCCAGGA
The DNA here is from genome assembly GCF_043159975.1 of Macaca nemestrina. Lineage (NCBI taxonomy): Eukaryota > Metazoa > Chordata > Mammalia > Primates > Cercopithecidae > Macaca > Macaca nemestrina. Next base: position 3,839,965 of record NC_092129.1, on the reverse strand, counting down.
GGCTGAGGCAGGATAATTGCTTGAACCTGGGAAGTAGAGGTTGCAGTGAGCCGAGATCTTGCCGCTGCACTCCAACCTGGGTGACAGAGCAAGACTCCATGTCAAAAATAAAAATAAAAAATAGTCTTTTTAAAAATCTGTTATTTGTTGAAGGCCTATTTTGTGCAGGTCACCAGGAGAGAACTGTGCATGCAGCATCTCAATTAATACATACTCAATCTGATACTATTAGATACCCTGTGTGTTTTGCAGACTGGGGAATTGAGATTGAGGGACATTAGACTCAGCGTCTAAAGTGTGCGTGTTCGTCATTCCTTTTGCCGAGGCCCTACAGTGCTATGTGGGGCCGTCACCACATAGGTTTGGGGCTCCACTTCCTCCACTGGGGATATCGCAAGCAAGACCCAAGTTAGACTCATTCGGAGAGAGTTTTCTCTTCTTTCTGGTGTGAGGAGCTCGGGGTCCTGAAAGGTGGTGCCCTGGGTGGTGGTCTCTCCCCAGCCGCGGAGCAAGACTGCTGAGAGCAAAGTCAGAGGAGAGGCAAGAAGAGGGCGAGAGACAGACCCTGTGATCTTGCCTGAGCCCACGTGTTACAGGGATCAGACATGAGCAAGGCAGGAAGGGATCTCCCCCACCTACCAGGAATGTCAGGCCACCGTAGGGTGATGGTTCACCATTACTGGCCGGGCACGGTGGCTCACGTCTGTAATCCCAGCACTCTGGGAGGCCAAGGCGAGCGAATCACGAGGTCAGGAGATCGAGACCATCCTGGCTAACACGGTGAAACCTCATCTCTACTACATATACAAAAAATTAGCCGGGCGTGGTGGAGGGCGCCTGTGGTCCCAGCTACTCTGGAGGCTGAGGCAGGAGAATGGCGTGAACCCGGGAGGCGGAGCTTGCAGTGAGCTGAGATCTGGCCACTGCACTCCAGCCTGGGGGACAGAGCGAGACTCCGTCTCAAAAATCAGTAAATAAATAAATAAAAGGCAGCTGAAGCTAGGGAGAGACAATCTCCTGATGGTCCGCAGCTGTCACACTAAAGTGTCAATTGAATGCAGGCACCGGGAAGAAGCAACTTCCCAAACAGATAAAAAGGGCTTCCAATAAAATCGCCGGTAGTGGGCAAGTGAACCTGGGTGTGCACAAAGAGACAACACGTGGAGTCTGACCTTCCCAGGACACTCACCGGAAAAGGGCAGAAGGCCTCGGATGGGCCTGCGTCCCACTTCCTAGCCCACTGTGCACGCTCACTTCCCTAGTGTGAGGAGGGCTCTGCGCAGGCGGGCAGCCCACCCTCAGGGAAGACTCACGGGAAAGGGGGCACAGAACGCCAGAGGTGGACCAGCCTATAAAGTCCTAGGGATCAAGGTTAAACACTACCCTTGACCTTCACGGTACCCGCTTGGATCTCTTCCAAGTGTACTTTCCTTCCTTTCCTGCGCCAAGGCTTTGTGATAAACTTCCACTCCTGCTCTGAAACTTGCCTCCGTCTTTTTCTGCCTCATGCCCCTCCTTCGAATTTTTTCTTCTAAGGAGGCAAGAATTGAGGTTGCTGCATACCCGTGCGGATTCGCTGCCAGTAACTCGGACACTTTCCACCCCTAACACACGGACACAATGTGCCTGCAACCACAGTCCTCCTCTTGGCATGCAGCTGCACGAGCCACTAAAGTCTTCCCTTCTTGAGCTAGTTGGAGTTGGCTGCTGTGCCTTGTGCCCATGCTGACTAACACTGCTCCTTGCGCAGCAGCCAGAAGCAGAGCTGGCACCTGCACCAAGCCCGGCCCTCTGTGCCCAAGATTGCCACCTCTCCCAGGGGGCACTTGGTTATTTGACCCCTCTTCACCCCACGGGCTCTGTTACCCAATGAACTATATTTAATCAATGGATAATTTGCATTCACAGCTTTTCTTCATCACACTTTCTAAACTAATTCACTGAGTCCTCTAGGGGCACAGGCTCAGATCACGGAACACACCAGCGGACTCGCTGCAGCCAGATGAAGTCGGTCATGGCGGCCTGGATGTCACAGCTCTGCAGGCAGCTCTGGGGCTGCCGTGTCAGCAGGGGGACTCCTCTCACCTCCCGCTCTGTGGCTTGCTGTCCCCCTGACCTCGCTGGCCCACTGTCCCCACTGTATCCCAACCTCCTCCAAGAGCACCCACCTCTTCCTGCGCCTCACTCTGCAAGTTGGTCCAGGGCTAACTTCTATCCCTGCCTCCTGCTTCCTCCCTGCCTGGTCTGCTCTTGCCCCTCTTGAACTTCTTTCTAAGTACTGCTGAGTCTCAAGTCAGTAACACTCGGCCCCATCCCTGCAAGGAACTTCAGCCTCACACACACACACTTGCTACCCAACCATCCTCTCAAGCAGCCCATGATGCTGCAAATCCCACCAGGTCAAAACTGAACCCATCACCGACCATGACCCCAAGGTAGCTCCCGCCTGTGCCAGGTTTCTTGTCCTAAACCGTTTTGTTGCTAGAAGCAGAGGACACCCCTAACTCACCTTCTCCTTCACCATCCAACCCGCTCGGTGGTCAAGTTTTATCATTTCCACATCTTAACAATTTACGTGCATTAACTTGTCTTTATTCCCTTAGCCACTGTAGGGAACGATCTCCAACACCTCTCACCTGAGTTTCTGTCTCTCCATATCTCACCTGAGTTCCTGTCTCTCCTTTTCTCACCTGAGTTCCTGTCTCTCCACACCCTCACCTGAGTTCCTGTCTCTCCACCTCTCACCTGAGTTCCTGTCTCTCCACCTCTCACCTGAGTTCCTGTCTCTCCACCTCTCACCTGAGTTCCTGTCTCTCCACACCCTCACCTGAGTTCCTGTCTGTTTCCATCTCTCACCTGAGTTCCTGTCTCTCCACACCCTCACCTGAGTTCCTGTCTCTCCACACCCTCACCTGAGTTCCTGTCTCTCCACACCCTCACTTGAGTTCCTGTCTCTCCACCTCTCACCTGAGTTCCTGTCTGTTTCCATCTCTCATCTGAGTTCCTGTCTCTCCACCTCTCACCTGAGTTCCTGTCTCTCCACCTCTCACCTGAGTTCCTGTCTCTCCACCTCTCACCTGAGTTTCCTGTGTCACCTGTTGTACCAGCCCTCTCTTAAGAGGTCAGCTGGTTAGTGAGCTCCAGTGTGAAAACCGTCCATAGGCATTGGTGGTTTACGGGACATTTTCTTTGGTGGAAACTTCAGTTTTACGGAGAACTGAGCTGGAAATGTATGTGTAAGCACAAGAGACCTCCCAGAGCCTTTGACCCAAATCCAGCACCAGTGTTGGATCCTCTTGCCGTAAAATAGGACATTTTTTCAAAAGGAGTGCGAAGTATTGATTCACAAAGTACCCTGAAGTCCTTGGACACTCCTGTCCCTGAATTCCCTCAGTGGATTCCCCGCCCCGTCTCTCAGTGTTTGGACAAGTGTGGGTTTTCTGCCCAAACATTTTATTCTAAAACATGGCCTAAATTCATCCCCGAGAGGCTGGCATTCAGCCTTCTGTTTTCAATCTTTTTGAACTCAACTGTGTACTTGGACTGAGATTTTACATTGTGCAACTTCCTGACAGTAACGTGCCATTACCCCGGGGGGTAAAGGGCTATTTAAGTCCAGACTCAGCCATTCCCATCAGCCACAACAGAACCAGACCTCTCCGTGCCCCGGGAGAGTGCCCTGAACTCAAAATGCCCCTTGGTGATTGGGTTTAATGACAGCATTTTCAAAGGCACTCCCCAGTCCACCATAGAATGTGAAGGCTGCCTCCTCTCCTGCCTCCGCTCTGCGGCACGGCTGCGGCTCTGGGTCCCACATGACTGCACAGAGTCAATGCCAAGGGCGTGACCAGGGTGCCTGAGACCTCGCTGTGGTCTGGGTTGAGCCCCAGCACTCAGACTGCAGGCGCCTCTCCTGGGGCCTCAGCTTGTAAATGTCCTTTAGATGTTGGGATGGGACACCTGACTCCTCAGCAGGGCACAAGGGGCCACTGCACGAATAAAACTCAGAAAATCCCCCTGCTCAGACTCAGCAACAGCCAAGCCCCCTTCAGTGTGATGCTGTGGGTGCTGACCTACAAATCCTCACCCGGATACCTGCCACCCCTGGACCCCACAGAACGGGCAAGACCAAGATCCTCCCGGTTTGGGGCGAGGAAGTGACACCCTTGTCCCAGGACATCTCCAGGGTCCTCTGTCAGATACACACCCTTACCAAACTGGCAAATAGTATGTGTCCCCATTTCACAGATGTGGAAAGTGGAGCCCAGAGAGCTTCCACGACTTTCCCAGGGCTGCAACAGAACGAGGAGGGTCAAAAGAAGGATGGAACGGGCGTGATCTCCAGCCCATCCTTGGCCACCACTTCCTTCCTCTGTCTCCAGTTCCGAAGGGGTCATTGCAAAGCACTTTGAAAACCCCAGGGCTTCCCCCACTGACCTTCCCCGCTGACCTCCGCCGCTGACCTCCCCTGCTGACCTCCGCTGCTGACCTCCCCTGCTGACCTCTGCCGCTGACCTCCCCTGCTGACCTCCGCCGCTGACCTCCCCTGCTGACCTCTGCCGCTGACCTCCCCCTCTGATCTCTGCCATTGACCTCTGCCGCTGACCTCCACTGCTGACCCCTGCTGACCTTCCCCACTGACCTCTGCCTCTGACCTCCACTGCTGACCCCTGCTGACCTTCCCCACTGACCTCTGCCTCTGACCTCCCCCTCTGACCTCCACTACTGACCTATGCCACTGACCTCCACCGCTGACTTCCTCTGCTGACCCTCCCCACTGACCTCTGCCACTGACCTCCCCCTCTGATCTCTGCCATTGACCTCTGCCACTGACCTCCACCACTGATCTCCCCTGCTGACCTTCCCCACTGACCTCTGCCTCTGACCTCCACTACTGACCTATGCCACTGACCTCCACTGCTGACCTATGCCGCTGACCTCCACTGCTGACCTCCTCTGGTGATCCTCCCCACTGACCTCTGCCGCTGACCTCCTCCTCTGACCTCCGCCACAGACCTCTGCTGCTGACTTCCAGCACTGACCTCTGCCGCTGACCTCTGCCGCTGACCTCCCCCACTGACCTCCCCCTCTGACCTCCGCCACTGACCTCTGCTGCTGACTTCTGCTGCTGACCTCCCCCACTGACCTCTGCTGCTGACCTCCCCCACTGACCTCCACCACTAACCTCCCCCACTGACCTCTGCTGCTGACTTCCACTGCTGACCTCTGCCGCTGACCTCTGCTGCTGATCTCCCCCACTGACCTCTGCCGCTGACCTCCCCCACTGACCTCTGCCGCTGACCTGTGCTCCCTCTGTTTGTCCAGCTCCAGCCACTCAAGAGCCCCTGCGACCCTGAGACCACCCCCTCTCTGCCAAGCCCCATGTACAAAGCGAGCTCCTTCCCCAGCTAGAGAGGCCTGCACCCCCACCTGGCTTGGTGTCTGCTTTCTTGTGTGTTTTTGTTTGCTTTTCTCTCCTCAGTCTTTCTCATGGATATTACTCATATTCCTTAACTCCATTTCTAGTCCCTAAGACACTCTGGAAACACATTATCCTTGCCTGAAAGATTCCACTCACAATAAAGTGCCTTGCACTGAAAGTGCTGTTAGAATCGCAGGAAAACAGGTGTCACTGGGAGCTGCCCCGCTGGCTGGAGCCCTGGAATAGGGCAACACCTGGAATGGGCCTTTGTTGGCTCCAGAGAATAGAAGCCAGTGGCGGTCATGTGTGCCGGTCATCACTTACATTCGGGCATCGGCGTCTCACAGCAGTGGAAGATTCGTGCTTGAAAGTGAACGAACAGTCTTTCTTTCAGCCTTCTACTCCTTAGCCCCTTCAGTAAGGTCTGTGATTTGAAGATCTGTGTCATATTTCACACGGCTGCTTGGTGGGTTTTGTAGAATGACCTGAATCTTAACCTTTTCCAGCCAAAGAACAGGCATTTCTAGAAGAGCTTATTGATGACAAAAAGGAAGAAAAAAACCTTCACCAGGATATTCCCCCTGAGGAAATGACCTTTTAAAGCTTTTGCAATGCCTAAAAAATACAAATGTGTGGAGATCACTTACATTTCCAACAAAAGATGACAGCAATGTGGACTCATCAAGTGGATGCCATGGTCTCCAGGTGAAGCTACTTTCTGTTCAGCAAAAGAGAGGAAATGGAGGGTGATAGCTGTCAGCACCCACAGTGCTCCAGACACGGCCTGGGGCAGGTGTGCGCTCCCTTGCAGCTTCACACTGAGTGAGGCAAACACTGCTATGCAACTCTTTTGAGATTAAACCACTAAGAATCTGGGAAACCAGATGGCCCAAGGCAAACTCAGCTCCTCCTCGCATGAGATCAGGGCGGAACCCAGACTGACTCCACAGCCCGCGCCTTCCTTCCCTCTCACGGCATCTTCTAGAGTTCTCCGGAATCCCTCTACTGAAGCTGAGCAGGAAACCTCCCTTGAGTGGAAGTGGAGCTGGTCCCAGGTGTGCCAAGCAGGAAGCGAGGTGGCTGGAAATAAGAATTAGGCCACGGTCTCCCGGGAAGCAGGTGGGGAGTCTGCCCACTCCTGACTGCCACGTGCACCCCGACTCCAGGGAATGGATAGCGCCGACCCTGTTCCAAGGGTGCCCTGCTCCTGGTCTGGTGCCAGCACCTGCCTGGGCCTTGCCCTCTGCTGCCCTCATGGCCAGAGGACTAGCGGCCTTTGTGTGATGTGGCTGCTTCCTGACCCCCATTCAGAGAGGCTGGCAGAGTGCAAGGGGCACGGCCCACGGGCCGACTGTGGGGTTGCAGGGCCAGGGCGCTGCCTGGCCTGGGCTGAGTGAGCTGCTGGGGCAGTGGGGGCTGCAGCAGAGACCCAGGGTGGCTCTGAGCATGGCCGGGGCACCCTCTCCCAAGCCGGGCCACTGGAGGGGATGGCAGCGGAGACCTTTCCATCCTGCAGCATTCCCGACACTGCACCTGCTGCCACGGGCACATGCTGCAAGCCAGGCGATGGGGACAGAGCCCGCTCAGACTGAGCTTCCTTCCCAAGCTTCAGCCTGGGACTCATAACGCTAAAGTTGAGCTTTCACCGTCAGCCCCAGTGCGGAGCCCCAGTGGGCTGCAGAGTCTGCCCAGCACCCCTAGTCATCAGGTGCCCGGTGCCTGGTCCAGGACGAGAGCCACCCTGTCTCCATGCAGCCACGACCCCAAGTGTCAGGGCCTTATGTGGGCTGTGTCCTCCCTCTCCCAGTGCACCCCGCCAGGTTCCCCGAGTTGTCCGTCCTCCACGGGTTGTGCTGTGAGCTGGCCCCAAAACAAACCCTGAGGTGGAAGGGGCTGAAAGTCACCCGGGCTCCGTCTGGCCTCCTCCTCTCTCACCCTCCACTCCATGCTCCTGGAGCTCTGGGCCCTCCCTGCTTTACCTGCCCCCACTCCTCATTTGCCCGACTGGCTTGTTTTCATTCTTCATCTGTCCATGTATCTGTCATTTTCTCCGGGGGCTGCATGAACTGCCCCTTCTTCTGGGCTTTACATCATTTCTCGTCAGTGCAGGCTTGTGTGCTCGTCTTCCCTATGGGACTAGAAATTCCTCCAGAATAAGGACCAGGCAGTGTTCATCTGTGTATCCAGAACCCAGACCTACACTGAGAAGGAGATAGGCATCTGATAAATATTTGCCAAGCGAGCGAATGAGAACGCCACCTCTGATTGGCTAGCAGATATACCTTTTCTTCTTCCAATGGGTGAGGATAATGAACAGGAGAGGTTTCCCAGGAACAGGTCCCCGGCCATGCTTCTCATCATCACCCTCTTCCTCCTCATCATGGCAGCCCTTTTGGTCCGGTGGGCCGTCCTCTTCCCTTACCTCACCGGCATGGAAGATCTGTTGAGATGTATGCACTCTAGTTTCCATTGTTAAAACAAGAGTTGCTTATGTTTCTAGATAGAAAAGTACAATTGTTGGATAGATTTTTCAAAATACATTTTCCTGCCCAAGGGAATCACGGACCCGGTGCTGCCTGACAAGGGCCCACGTGTGCCCGGCACTGCGCTGCCTCTCACATTTGGCAGCCGGGTCCTGCTGGCGCCTCTGCCCAGGGCTCTCCCACCCAATGCCTGTGCTGTGAAGGCTCTCAGAGCCCACCTGGCCCATTCCTCCCGGGGCACCCTGAAAAGCAGCCCCGCCCAGCATGTGCTAGCACCGTGGGGTGGCACACAAAGGGAAGAAATCAGTGTCTCGTTCCTTAAGAGGCACTTTAAAGTGTGTGAAAAGCATGCACTTGTGAGAGGAATCACAAAGAAAGCAACACAATGGGGCCTCTGCCTCCTCTTGCCAGAGAAACGTGTGCACGCACACACAAACACAGTTTTACAGATGATGCAAACGAATTTTCATCAGCACAGATACAGCTTAATAAATTGTAGTGTCTTCGTATGGCAGAACATAATGCATTGAATGGTGTGGGAAAGTTTTTTCAGTATATGTTGAGTGGAAAAGCATGGACATAGTATATACATGGCAGTCACAATTTGGGCGGAGTGAAACAGCCAGGAATACCTGCGATGACGGTGGGAGCTGTGTCCAGGGTCATGGGCACCTGTAGTTTTCTTCTTGTGCTTTTGTGCATTTAAATTTTTTTTCTGCAATGAATTTGCACCATATAAAAATTAGGACCGGTCGGGCGTGGTGGCTCAAGCATGTAATCCCAGCACTTTGGAAGGCCAAGGCCGGTGGATCACGAGGTCAGGAGATTGAGACCATCCTGGCTAACATGGGAAAACCCCGTCTCTACTAAAAATACAAAAAAAAAAAATTAGCCGGGCGTGGTGGTGGGCGCCTGTAGTCCCAGCTACTTGGGAGGCTGAGGCAGGAGAATGGCATGAACCCGGAAGGCGGAGCTTGCAGTGAGCCTAGATCGCGCCACTGCACTCCAGCCTGGGCAACAGAGCAAGACTCCGTCTCAAAAAAAAAAAAAAAAAATTAGGACAATGACCATATGACGTGAGAGACAGAGTGAGCCAACTTACCTGTCAGGCCCAGCACTGCACGACTGCTTTGGGGTACGAGACATGTCTTCACATCTTGGTATCCACAGGGCTCAGCCCAATATGTATTTTTGAATAAATATATGTTATCCAAGGTCATCCTCTAAATATACCAACAAAATATGCAAAGCAAGTCTTACCCCATTTAACATTTGGAGAAACTTTGATTCAAAAGCGCTAGCCCAGGGCCAGAGGGAGCAAAACTGAGAGTTTATGAGGGCCTGGCCCAGAGAGGTCTTTCCTTGACTGGGAGATTGTGGTTTCCAGGCCACAGAAGGAAAAGTCGTCTGGAGTCAAACCCAAAGATGACAAAAAGAGCAAAACACTCATGTGTTCCCTTTTCTTTTTTCTTTTTTTAAATCAATATATAATTGATGTAAAATAAAACATGGAGATCATATATGTTCAGCTCAATGTGTTCTCACACTTGCACAGGCCCATGTCACACCACACAAGGGAAGGCATTAAACACACTTTCCACCAAGCTGGAAAGTTCCTTTGGGCCTTTCTGATCAAATGCCCCTGATTTCTATCCTTATGACTTCATTTTCCTGTTCTTGGACTTCCCACTAAATGGACTCACACAGCGTACGGTCTTTTGCCTCAGACCTCTTTTGTTTACCGTCATGTTCTGAGGTGCGTCCACCCCGTTGCGTGGATTGGCATCCGTCCCCTTGCTCCTGGGTAGCCCACCATGGTGTGGCTGCTGCACAATTTGTCCACATCCCGTGATTTGACATGTGGACGGCTCCCGGTCTGGACTGCTTTGCATGTTCCTGAACGAGTTTTTCCAGGGATGTATATGTTCATTCCTCCCGAGGAAGTGAGTACCCAGAAGGGGATTGCCAGGTCACAGGAAAGATGTGTTTGAGTAGAAACCGCAAAGAGTTCCCCAAAGTGGCTGTCTCACCGTACGCTCCTCACAGTACTTCAGTCCTACTAATGGGTGTGAAATGGTATTTCCTTATGGCTCTGATTTGCATGTCTACGGTAGCTCCATGCTGAGCGTGTTTTCATGCTCGCTGCTCAGGCACCATGCTCAGGTTTTCTGCTCCTTCCCCGCCGGCTGTTCATGCTGTTCTGTTGAGTTGCAGAGTGCTTCACACTGGACGCAAGTCCCTTGCCCGCTGCGTCTGCTGCAGGTATTTCCTCCCAGTCTGTGGTTTGCCTGTTCCTTTTCTTAATGCTGTCTTTCCATGAACAGAAAATTTTAATTTTCGTGAAGTTCAATGTATCGTGTTTTCCTTTTATATTTAGTATGTTTATGTCTTGTCTAAGAAATCTTAGCTTATCTCGGGGTCATGCATACAGATTTGTCTTCTGTATTTTCTTCTCGAAGCATTAGGGTTTCAAAATTTAGGTTTAGGTCTATGCTCCATGTCAATTAATTTTTGTGTGGAGAGAAAGGGTTCAAACTTCTTTTCTGTTTCCATACAGATACCTAGTTTTCCCAACAACACGTGTTTTAAAAGACTTTGCTTTCTTTATCTAATTGACTTGACACCTAAGTTGAAAATAAATTGGTCTTACATGCATGGGTCTATTTCTGGACTATTTTGTTGCAGTGATGTATATGTCCATCTTTTTGCCAATACCCAGCTGTCTTAATAATTGTAGCTTTTTTTTTTTTTTTTTTTTTTGAGACTGAGTCTGACTCTCAGTCACAAAGAGCCAGTGGAGTGCAGTGGCCGGATCTCAGCTCACTGCAAGCTCCGCCTCCCGGGTTTACGCCATTCTCCTGCCTCAGCCTCCGGAGTAGCTGGGACCACAGACGCCCGCCACCTCGCCTGGCTAGTTTTTTGTATTTTTTAGTAGAGACGGGGTTTCACCGTGTTAGCCAGGATGGTCTCGATCTCCTGACCTTGTGATCCTCCCGTCTCAGCCTCCCAAAGTGCTGGGATTACAGGCTTGAGCCACCGTGCCCGGCTAATAATTGTAGCTTTATAGTAAATTGTAAACTCAGGTAAGCTAATGCACCAACTTTGTTCTTTTTCAAAAATGTTTTGACTATTTTAGGTCCTTTGAGTCTCCAAATAACATTTAGAATCATATTGTCAATTTCTACAGAAAAAACCTTCCAGAATTTTGGGAAAGATTTCATTGAGTCTATATCAATTTGGAGAAATTGACATCTTAACAATATGGAGTCTTCTGGTCCATTAACGTAGTCTACATTCCATTTATTTAGGTCTTTTTCAATTTTTATTGGCAATGCTTTCTATTTTCCAGTGTAGAGATGTTACATGTATTTCACTAGATTTATTTTCAGTCATATAATGTTTTCAATGCTATTTTAAATGGCAAAGTGGTTTTTAAATTTTATTTTGTAACTGTTTATTCTTAACGTATGTAAAATACAATTAATTTTTATTGTTTATTTTGTACACCATGACGTTGTTGAATTTATTTATTCTAGAGAAGGATTTTTGTATATTCAATAGGGATTTTTACACGTGCCATAATGTGATTTGTGAATAATGACAGTTTTACTTTGTTTCTAACCTTCATTCCTTTTTACCTAACTGTCTAGATCCTCTAACATGTTTCTAACCTTTATCCCTTTTTACCTAACTGTCTAGATTCTCTAACATAATATTAAATAGAAGTGATGACAACAGCCTTGTTCCCAGTCTCTGGAGAAAACAACTGTTATTTCACAATTAAGTAGAACGTCTATTGTAGATTTTTAAAATTTAATGATTATTACTAAAGATGGAGTCTCACTACGTTGCCCAAGCTGGTCTCGAACTCCTGAACTCAAGCAATCCTCCAGCCTCAGCCTCCCGAGTGGCTGAGATTACAGGCGGGCACCACTGGGCCTGGCTCATGGTAGATCTTTTACAGATTCTCTTTATCACCTTGAGGAAATTTTCTTCTAAGTTTGCCAAACATTTTTATTAGGAAGTTTGCCAAATGCTTTTTCTTCATCTGTGATAAGATCATATGGTTTCTCTCTTTTATTCTGTTAATGTATTTCCTTTACTTCAAGTAAAAACATATTGTTCTGCTTCTCGAGGAGCTGAGATAATTTTTGGTAAGCTTGTATATCAGAGCTAAAGTTCCTGTCAGAAATGTTCTTTAAGGAGAGAGGCTAACATACAGCTCCAAAAAGATGGTATCGCCACTATGCTGGAGTTTGCCCTTTCTTGCTGACTGCATTTTCTTTCAAGTAAAAGTGCAGGTGAGAATGAAAGCCTCTCTTCCTTTCCCTGTAGATCACGGGGTCGGAAACCTGGGGTTACTTGGCCCACCATGTTCTCTAAAATGCACCCAATTATGAGCTCTGTGAGAGCCGAGCTATGTCTGTGCCTCGCTCAGAGGGATGTCTCCTGTACCTAACACAGTGCTTGGCATGTTGTTTGGTTTAATCAATATTTGTTACATAAATGAATGTGTAAATGAATGAGTTAACGATCGTGTGAATGAAAGATTATGATTAAGTGGGTAAAATGCAAATTATCCACTTGGGACACAAGCATGTAACTGAATAGATCCAAGCACCATAGGCACGTGTGGTTGGGAGACTCAGGAGAGCCACCTCGCAGTTAGATGCAGGGAAGAGCAGGCACCCAAAGGGCTCCTGCTGCCTTCTTGGGTTTGAGGATGCCCATATATCCATTATTTTTAGTTAACCCTAACTCTTTCTGCCTTAAGAAAATAAAAAAAAGGTCAAATGTGCTTATCCTCATCCACAGCAAGAGAAAGGGGAGTCAGGGGACTTTCCTACTTTGCACCAAGAGAGTGGAGTAGGAGTGACTCCACTCACTATCACCCCTAGTGACTCACAAGCAAAATGTTTGCTTCTCAGCTCTGACCTTAGGCTCTGCCAGACCAGAAGTTCTCATTCCAGAGGGAGGAGAACTCCCACCAGGAGACTCAACAATGATTCCATTGAACTGGAAGTTAAGACTGCCTGGCTACTCTCAGCTCCTGATGCTTCTCAATCAACAAGCTAAGAAGGGGCTCTACTAGTTGGGTGATAGTCCTGAATACCAGGGGAAATTGAGCTGCTACTCCACAATGGAGGGAAAGAAGAGTGTGTCTGAAACACAGAAAATTCCTTAGGGCATCTCATGGTACTACCATGTCCTGAGCTTAAGTTAATGGAAAACTACAGCAACCCAATTCAGATAGGGCTACTTGATGGCCCAGACCCTTTGGGGATGAACTAGGTAAAGAATTGTGACCAACTGAGGTGCTTGGTAAGGGCACAGGAAATACCTAGGTAAAGGATGAGGGCTGTTACAAATATTAACTATGACCTTGGGACCAGTTACAGCTAAAGGATAACAGGAGTCTGTGTATTTCTTCCTTATTTTGTTATGCATATGTTTGCATGTATGTTAACCCAATATTTTTGTTTTCTTCCTTTCCTTCTCTTTTTATAATGTAACATAAGATGATTTAATAATAATTAACTTTACTTGACAGTATTTAAGTTACAAGATGTCAAAAAAAGAGTAAACATCAACCAAGAACTTAGTGTCCTCTTCTGGGGAAAGAGCTAGTGTATTGTTGGTTGTATGAAATTGCACCACTGGGTGCAGAAATATGACTTCTTCTTGTCTTTATTTGAAAATTAAGTGTGGTTTAAAGAGGTGTGCATGAGTGCCAGGTTGACAAGGGGAGGACTGCGATGGTCAGTTTTCTATGTCAACCTGGCAAGGCTACCATCCCTATTAATTCACTCTATCAAACAACAAGTGTTGCTGTGAAGAAAACCAATGTGATTAAAGTCCATAATCAGTTGACTTGAATTAAAAAAATTATGACAGACAACTTGGGTGGGCCTGATTCAGTCAAAAGGACTTCTGGGGCGACCAGGGGCCTCTCAGGTGAGGAGAGGCCCCTGTGGACGGCCACTCCAGCCTGCTCAGCCTCTGCCCTAAGATGCCGGACTCACTGCACCCCTTATTGCCCAAGTTAGCTCTCTGTGCCGAGTCAGTGTGTGCTTCCTACTGGCTCTATTTCTCTCATTGAACTCCGACTGACACAGATTTTGGCACCAGAAGTGTAGAGGAAAGCAAAAGGACTGAAAGCTGAGAACCCATGACAAAAAAGCAAGGACACAGAGCTCCATTTCACATCAGAGAAATGACCTGGGGACCCCCAGGCAGTAAGGATGGGGAGGTTTCAGCATCATGTGGCAGAACAATTTTGGAACAATGTTTGAACATCCCTGTTATTGAAGCCGCAGTGGTCAATAGCATTGGACTCAGGTGGTCTTGAACCTGGACCCAGGCTCAACTTGGACAGAGGCACCATCTCCAGCAGGCAGTACTCAGTCGGTGATGGCTGCCCTTGATGATCGGTACCCCCGGGGATACCATCTGTACTTGCTCTGTTGACAGGGGCGTCTGAAGACAGGATCTGTGACCCTCTAAAGAGACATGGATGGTGGCAGAGAAACCTCCCTGGGCTCCCGAAACCGCCCTCAGCTAAGCCCACGTCTTCGGGAGAGTCTGCTGGGCGGCATCTCCTTCAAGTGAGTCCCAGCCGTGCTCCCCAGGAAGCCTCTGCGTAGCCAACCGTTCCTCAGCCTCCTTTTACTTGAGGAGAAACTTCCAAAGCCATAAGTATTCAGGAATGGGTTTCCTAAAGTCCATGAAACGTGCAGGTTTGAATACAGAATTCAATGTATGTAAGCATATGTGCCTCTTTCTGGGGCAGGTTATATAGTTTTCATCACATCCTCAATTGGAACCGTGAAGCTGCCCAAGTCCCAGAAAAAAAAAGTGAAGAACTGTTGTTGTTGTTGTTTATTCTCAGAGGGAACATGATTCGCCCAATTCCCCACCTACAAGCTTCAAACCCTTCAGACTCTTCTGTGGTTTCCACTGTACAACACTAATATTTCCAGGCAGGCTTAGCATGTCCTGGTGGTTGTGAGTTTTCAAGCCCTGTGCATCCTGACTGCCACATTAGATCCCAGGCTGTTATTCCGCAGTCAGTTTTTCTTTGGGGCAAGTGCTGTGCTAGGTGAAGACACACTGGTAGAGGGTGGGGAGCTTATCTTAAGAATGCTCACATTATCTCAAGGAATCCTAACTGGCTTATCTCACCGATAAGAAAATTGAAGGACACAGGGGTTAAATAATCTGCCCCAGGTAACACGCAGTCTGGGACTTCCAACCAGGGCTCCAAGATTCCAGAGATTATACGCTTTGGATCTGGGCGAGAACAATCCAGCCTTCACATTTTAGAAATGCCAAAAGCTAAGGACCTGAAAGCACCCCTGCACAGGACGTCACTCAGTGTGACAGAGACGAAGCTATGACCAGAGCCCCCCACCCAGAGCTCTCCCCAGCCAGCTGCTCCCCATGTGAGCAGTTCTGAGGTGGCTCCAGGCTTCAGGAGAGGAAGCACTTGCTGATTCTCTCCTTAGATGTGGACATGCTAAAGCGAATTCCAGGCATTTTTTTTGAGATCTCCATGGACAGCCTGGATCAGAGGGTGGGGTAGTTATCTCTGCTTGAAGTATCCGTGGTGGAAGCCTTCCAGGGCTCCTCCCTTCATCTTGAAAGAATCCCAGGGCATCTGGTGGCTGGCCTCCCTCCGATGACGCGGGGAGACTAAAGCCCCTGGGACACGCATTTTCTTCAGGGGCGGCCAGCTCTAAGAGACCTTATCCAATCCCAGGGGCGGCAAGCTCGTTGAGCACAATAACCCAACTCTGCCACTGAGTGTGAAAGTTAGCACGCTGCCTCCACCAGGTCACAACTGTCTCTGAGGACGGTTGTCAAATGGCACTGTGGGAAGATTTGAGGACCGATCACCTGGAGCTCGGAGGTCATGTCCCGGCTTCCCCGTGAAGTGCCTGCGGCACCCTGGACAAGCCATTCCACGCACGTCTGTCAGATGTGGGACTGGGCTCAAGCACAAGCTAGGAATTCCATCCCACGGGTCGACTGGACTGCCAATATTTTAAATTATGACATTTCATTTAAAAATCCAAATTGCTGGTTTCTGCTTTAAAACAGAAGCAGGAGCAGCTCCAGCAGCCCAGGCCCTTCCCTCCTGCCTCTCCCCCTGGGCATTCCAGCCCCAGAGTCCTCCCAGGCTCCACACTCATGCCTGCTGGGTGCTGGCAGGCCATACCCATCGGAGTCTCACCCACACATCCTCGGCCCTCCCGGCCAGAGCTGGCCTTTCATGACAGACTGGCATCGGTCCCACACAGCGTCCATCCCCTGCTAAAGAAAATGTTCCCTTGGCTTTGGGGAAGCAAAGTTGCTCAGACCAGCAAAAAAGAGCAACTCAACTTTCAGGGGAAATATGTACCCTGTCTTTTCCACATTCAACCATAAAAATGTCTGGATGTACTCAAAGTCTGCCACTAAACCATGGAAACGGAGCCAGGCATCTTTTGAATGACACAAACCAGGAGCCATCCCTGATGGCTGTGTGTTTCCCTGCGCTTTTCTGAAGCCAAATACCAACGGCGTCTCCTCTTGGGATGGTGATAAAGGCAAGAGTCTCAAAACAGGACCCACAACTGCAGCCTCTGCTGAACAAGCCAGCCCCACCCCGGCCTTTCTGTCTCTACCTGGCCGCACCTCCCACCTCCCCCAGCGGGCGTCTCGGACGCAGGCGGACCCTGCCACTGGAGAGTGGCAAAGTGTGTGCCGTGCCAGGCCTCCTTTCTCAAAACTGGCACAGGCCAGGGGAGGCTGGAAAGATGGCGGAGCCATTTTAACCTGACTCTAAGACACTCCAGGTTGTCTCTATTATTTTAATAATTGGATTTTATAAGACCTGTGCTCTGGGGCTTTTTCAGTGAAGAACAATAATTTTTAAATGAACCTTGAAAACTTCTATAATAGGTGGAGAGTAAAGAGTCAGCTCTCCAAGTACATTCCTTTTCCTGCTTCATCCCGTACAACCTAATCCTGCTGCTGTGCTTCCTCCTCGAGTCCTTCCAAGAACACATAAGATATTTATTCACAAAGGATCTTAATCCCTTTTCGAGACTGCTTTGCAAACTTCCAGTCTTCAAGAGCTAAGTCTCTTAGGTTTCTTATTGGCCACAAACTGTGCCCACAACGTACATGGAATCCTTGGGGAGCCGTTGCTGCCGGATGGGCTGGATGGGCACAGGGACTGCTGTGTTTGGGCCAAACTGGGCTGGACCTGGCCTCATGTCTTTGGACGGACTCTGGGAACGTGCTGATGAGAGAATGAAGGAGGGAGACGCTAAGCCAGGCGCTATTAGCTGCAGTAAATTGATGTCCTCCTGCTGGGTCCATTATTGATGGCCAAGACATGCATTTTTAAACAAAATAAATAATGTATTTTGAACAATGTCGATTTGTGCCTATTTACCAATTGGATAGGTGAACTGTTGTACTAAAACAATTTGAAAATACTTTTTTTGAATTAACACAATGTTTCAGTAAAGAGACAACAAATTCTTACCTTTAAACACTTCTTATTGTGTTGTGTGTTACTGTGTTGACTCGTGTCCATGCTGTGGAAGGGAGGGAGGGAGGGAGGGAAGAGGGAAGGAAGGGAGGCAGAGTGGGAAGGAGGAAGGGAGGGAGGAAGGAGGGAAGGAAGGGAGGAAGGAAAGCAGTAAAGCAGGAAGGAAGGAAGGAAGGAAGGAAGGAAGGAAGGAAGGAAGGAAGGAAGGAAGGAAGGAAGGAAAGGAGGGAGGGAGGGAGGGAGGGAGGGAAGGAGGGAAGGAGGTGGGAGGGGGAGGGGAGGGAGGAAGGGAGCCGAGGAAGGGAGGGAGGGAAGGGAGGAGGGAGGGGAGGGAGGCAGGCAGTCACACTTAATTTCTACACTCAGACTCAGTGGTGTGTGTGTGTGTTCATGTGTGTGTATTGTGTGCACATGTGTGTACATGTGTGAGTGCTGGGAAGAAAGGGGAATGCATGAAAGAGACAGTGACCGACTCCCTCTCCCCAGCAAAACTCTCCCTCCCTCCAGGTGGAGAACAACCCTACACTATGCCTACAGGTGCTTGTCACCACCCCGGTGCCCGGCACTGGGCAGACCCCAAACTCTTTCTCTGCTTGGCTTTCCCGTCTGTACTCCAGGCCTCACCCGTGAATCAAACTGAACTCACCACACACATCCAGCAAGTGCCTACTCCTGACTTTCAGTCCTGGCTGGGGTGATGCGGTTTTATTCACCTCACTGAACATGAAAATGTAGCAATGGTGTGCCAGGCCTGGGTGCACAGAAGGAAGGGAAGCAGAGCCAATTCCACGCTCCCGGAGTGGAGCCCATCAGCTCCAGGCACTGGGGAGACAACGACCTTGTGCCAGCGCTGCAGGGGACATCCCCAAACCACCAAGACGCTGAGGTCCCCGAGCCAGGACTGCGGGGGACCTCCCCAAACCACCAAGACGCTGAGGTCCCCGATGCCAGGACTGCAGGGGACCTCCCCAAACCACCAAGACGCTGAGGTCCTCGATCTGAAGTCCCCAGCCTGAGCCTGGGGCTGGGGGTCCAATGGGAAGGGGATGCCCCAGGATTTTCCCTCTCAGAGCCCTCTGACCTACAGGCCTCTCCCAGGAGGTGAGGAGCCTGGGGTTCCCTCTGGAATGAGAAATGCTGAGTCCCCCGCAGACAGTGGACTCTGAAAGGCTGAGAAGCATGTGTGGTTTGTTGCACGAGCCGTGTGTTGCATCCTCTGCAACCAATGCTCTTAGCCATGAAGCAGAGGCTGCCGGGTCGGGCCCCACTTACAAGCACTGACCGTGTAGATGAGCAGGCACAGGGTCAGCGCTGCCGCAGCCCCAGGCCCCAGGGAGCAGAGCTGGCCTACCAGGGTCACACTGCAACCAGCTCCCCAGGCCCCAGGGAGCAGAGCTGGCCTGCCAGGGTCACGCTGCAACCGGCTGCAGCCCTTTGCTCCCAAACACCATTAATCACCCTGAAGAGAGCCTTTCTTCCACTTGGAAAGATGAATCATTTTCATGGCAGTGGAAAAGAACACTCCCTCAGTTTGCTGGATTACTTGAAAACACAGGCGAGGCTTGGCTGATGAGAAAATGCTCAGGGAGTAAACCCGGCCTCCGTGGGCACAGCAAGGTGCGCCCACACGGAAAGCTATTACAGAGGAGGCCAGGGCCTCCTCTGCCAGGGCCACGCACTCGGGGTGGGTGAGCATGGGCTCGGACAGGCTCCAGGGGCACCCGAAAAGCTCCTGCAAGTTGATTTACAATGATGCCGTTATGTTTGTGTGCATGTTTCTGGAGAGAGGGCTGGTAGCTTTTCAGATTTTCAAAGACTTTTGCCATCCCAAAAGGTTAAGAACCAGTTATAAAACATTTTCTTATGTGTCATGCAACAGGGAACATTTTAAACATATAGAAGACATAGTCTTAATTCTAAAAACATTTCAGAGCAGACTTCTAAACACTCCTGTAAGGGGTAAAAGTGAAGCCGCCAGGGAGCATCTGTGTACACAGAGGTTCGTTAAAAATCCCTGTCATATTCCGAGAATTTTGAAGCAAGAAAAGCTCACAATTCAATTTTTTTAAAAATGACTACATAAATAGCCATATGATTTCATTTTACAGTCACCTTGGGATTCCAAGTTTATATTGAAAGTTTCCTTTTCTTTCCTTTATTTTCTACTGAAAATCCACATCCCCATTTATCCAACCACACGCAGTGCTCTAGCTTTCAGACTCGCACATACTGTTGCAATAGAACCTGTATATTTACTATAGCTAAATGAAATGTCATATTGGTAACCTGTAAAAATATGTATATATAATATATATATATTTTTTTTCTTTTTTAATTTTTCTTTGAGACAGAATTTTGCTCTCTTTCCCAGGTTGGAGTGCAATGGTGTGATCTCGGCTCACTGCAACCTCCACATCCTGGGCTCAAGAAATTCTCCTGCCTCAGCCTCCCAAGTAGCTGGGATTACAGGGGTGCACTACCACACTTGGCTAATTTTTGTATTTTTAGTAGAGATGGGGTTTCGCCATGTTGGCCAGGCTGGTCTCGAACTCAGGTGATCTGCCCGCCTCAGCCTCCCAAAATGCTGGGATCACAGTCATGAGCCACCGTGCCCAGCCCAGCCTTAGTACATTTTTTATTAACAATGCAAAATGTGTGGCAATATGTAAGCCACTCGACGTCAGGAAAATGACTTGGCCTTGCTGAATGTTGCCTTTCGGGGAAAAGGAGGGTGCTCCTGCCTCCTGGGGTTGGTTCCGAGGCTACATTGGGTGTGACTGATGTGAGAGCCTGACCCCGTGCACAGCAGATAAACAGAAAATGTTTGCTTGCGTTCCTTGTGAATCTGGTAATTTTCCACCTTTTCTCTAGGAATGCTAGACCCCAAATTGCTGCAACAACCTAATTTTTCCATCTTTTGTCAAGTTTAAATGCATAAACAAAAAATAAAATGTTAAGCTCCCCCCACCCCAAACATCTGAATGAACCCAGCCAAGGGCACTCCAGAGTTAATCTGAAAAGCTGGTTCCGGTTGTGATGGGAAGGGGGGTGGGACAGTCTTCATCATGCCCACCTCCCTTTCGGAATTCAAGAAAAGCTGACCAGCATGAACATCAGTACAGGCCTGAAGTTTGGTAAGAAATGTTTACCATCTCTTCTCTCTGAAGCCTGCTACCTGCTACTGGCAGGGAGCTTTCATCTGCATGATAAAATCTTAAGTTGCCCGAGCTTTCTGGATGAACCAAGGTATTTCTTAAATGTATGTGATTGAAGTCTCACATCTCCCTACAACGTGTATAACCAAGCTGTGCTCCCACCACCTTGGGCAACATGTCACAGGCCATGTCACTCCTGTTTGGCTCAGAATAAATCTCTTCAAATATTTTACCGAGTTTGACTCTTTTCACCAGCAAATGGCAAATGTGTTGTGCTTGCATGAGTAGCCCCTTGTTGAGAGCGAGTTCCCTGCAGGTTCTGCGCTCAGGTTCTTGGTGGCGGGAGACACTCCCCAGGGCGGGCAGCCAGTCTGGTGCTGGCCAGGGCTGTGCTGCTCAGCAAGGCCACAGAAGGGACGGAGCTGCCCTGCCTGCCAAGCCTGGGAAGCCGGCTCAGGTTGTTTACTGCTGGCCTTTCAGGAAGTGCTTTGGGAACAACCTCACACCTTTTAGGTCATCCCGACTCTCGGTCCTGCTGGGAGGGCAGCTTAACCTGTTTGTCCGCTTGTTGCTCGTTAGGCTGTGCAAGCAGTGAGGCTGGATCGTTGCGTCAGGAGTAAGTTACATAAGAGACTCTACATTACATTACATTGCATTACATTACATTACATTACATTACATTACATTACATTACATTACATTACATTACAGCTCTACAATGCAGCAGACAGACCCGTCTGGATTCTTCCAGGGCTCTCAGCCCTGGAAATAGCATCATTTCTTCAAATTGGTGTGTCCTCCTGTCTAAAATCAGGATGCAGAGAGTTGGTGCAAGGCATGGCGCAGTTATACTGTGGGAGCAGCCCTCTCCATTCATGCCAGAATTCTGGGTGGTTAATTCAAGTCCCTCCAACAAGAGTGTTGACAGCTTTGTTCTCTCCTTTATCCCTTTTCTCTCCTCTTCCTCCTTCTGACTGCAGGATGCCTGGGAGAGCCTGTGGCCAGCCTGGGTCCAGGAAGTGGGCAGCTGCCACAGAGCAGACTCCAAGGCTAGCTGCCTCCAGACTTCCTCACAGCACACCATTCTGCCGTCCTGAGTCTTCTCAAGGTTGGAAGGTGCCCAGATCCAGGGAGATAGTGCTGGCTCTTTGGTGGCTGTGGAGTGTCCAGACAGATGAGCTGGAATTCTTGGGTTTCTCTGCCTCTCTTGTCAAGTTGGGGTAGCACTGCTTGGACTCTTGCCCCTGCTGCATTGACCAAGCCTTGATGTTACCTTCTTTGCCAAACCACTGGCCGCTATGTTGCTGCCACAGCAACTCAAAGGCAGCTGCTTGTCCATCTCTGCCTGCCCCAGCCTTCCTGCTGGCTCCATCTCAGCCACTGTAAAGCAAGCACCTAGTTTTAGTTCTCCTCCCCAACAAATTTTATTGCTAAATAAACAATGAAGCTACCCCATTAAATAGTAAAAAAAAAAAAAAAAAAGAAAGAAAGAAAGAAAGAATACAGACAAGATCTAAACCCATCACAAGAGTTTATAAACCAGGTCAGGCACAGTGGCATGCACCTGTAGTGTAGTCCCAGCTATTCAGGAGGCTGAGGCTGAAGGATCAGTTACGCCCAGGTTGGAATCCAGCCTGGGCAACATAGTTGTATTAGTCCATTTTTATGCTGCTAATAAAGACATACTCGAGACTGGGAAGAAAAAGAGACTTAATTGGATTCACAGTTCCACATGGCTGTGGAGCCCTCATAATCATGGCAGAGGGCAAAAGGCACTTCATACATGGCGGCAGCAAGAAAGAATGGGAAGAAATCAAAGCAGAAGCCCCTGATAAACCCATCAGATCTCGTGAGACTTATTCACCATCACAAGAATAGCATGGAAAAGATCGACCCCCGTGATTCAGTTACCTCCCCCTGGGTCCCTCCCACAACATGTAAGAATTCTAGGAGATATAATTGAAGTTGAGATTTGAATGGGGACACAGCCAAACCATATCATTCTTTCCCTGGTCCCTCCAAATCTCATGTCCTCACATTTCAAAACCAATCATGCCTTCCCAACTGTCCCCCAAAGTCTTAACTTTAGCATTAACCCAAAAGTCCAGAGTCCAGAGTCTCATCTAAGACAAGGCAAGTTCCTTCCACCTATGAGCCTGTAAAATCAAAAGCAAGCTAGTTCCTTCCTAGATACAATAGGGGTACAGCTATTACGTAAATACAGCTGTTCCAAATGAGAGAAATTGGCCAAAACAAAGGGGCTACAGGGCCCATACAGGTCTGAAACCCAGTGGAGTTGTCAAATTTTAAAGCTCCAAAATTATCTCCTTTGACTCCATGTCTCACATCCAGGTCATGCTGATGCAAGAGGTAGGTTCCCATGGTCTTTGGCAGCTCTGCCCCTGTGGCTTTGCAGGGTACAGCCTCCCTCCCAGCTGCTTTCATGGGTTGGCGTTGAGTGTCTGTGACTTTTCCAGGCACACAGTGCAAGCTGTTGGTGGATCTACCATTCTGGGATCTGGTGGACAATGGCCCTCTTCTCACAGCTCTACTAGCCAGTACCCCAGTAAGGACTCTGTGTGAGGGCTCCAACCCCACGTTTCCCTTCTGCACTGCCCTGGCAGAGGTTCTCCATGAGGGCCCGACCCCTGCAGCAAACTTTTGCCTGGGCATCCAGGCATTTCCATACATCTTCTGTAATCTAGGTGGAGGTTCCCAAACCTCAGTTCTTGACTTCTGTGCACCCACAGGCTCAACACCATGTGGAAGCTGCCAAGGCTTGGGGCTTCCACCCTCTGAAGCCACAGCCTGAGCTGTACGTTGGCCCCTTTCGTTCACGGCTGGAGCATCTGGGACATAGGGCACCAAGTCCCTAGGCTGCACACAGCACAGGGACCCTGGGCCTGGCCCACGAAACCACTTTTGTCTCCTGGGCTTCCAGGCCTGTGATGGGAGGGGCTGCTGTGAAGGTCTCTGGCATGGCCTAGAGACATTTTCCCCATGGTCTTGGGGATTAACGTTAGGCGCCTTGCTACTCATGAAATTTCTGCAGCTGGCTTGAATTTCTCCCCAGAAAATGGGTTTTTACTTTCTACTGCATCATCAGGCTACAAATTTTCTGAACTTTTATGCTCTGTTTCCCTTTTAAAATGGAATACTTTTAACAGTGCCCAAGTCACAGTTTGAATGCTTTGCTGCTTAGAAATTTCTTCCACCTGATACCCTAAATCATCTCTCTCAAGTTCAAAGTTCCATAAATCTCTAGCGCAGAGGCAAAATGCTGCCAGTCTCTTTGCTAAAACATAACAAGAGTCACCTTGACTCCAGTCCCCAACAAGTTCCTCATCTCCATCTGAGACCACCTCAGCCTGGACCTTGTCCGTATTGCTATCAGGCTTTTGGTCAAAGCCATTCAACAAGTCTCTAGGAAGTTCCAAACTTTCCTACACTTTCCTTTCTTCCTCGGAGCGCTCCAAACTGTTCCAACATCTGCCTGTTACCCAGTTCCAAAATTACTTCCACATTTTGGTGTATCTTTTCAGCAGCACCCCACTCTACCAGTACCAATTTACTGCATTAGTCTGTATTCACACTGCTGATAAAGACATACCTGAGACTGGGAAGAAAAAGAGGTTTAACGGGACTTACAGTTCCACATGGCTGGGGAGGCCTCTGAATCATGGGGGGAGGCAAAAGGCACTTCTTACATGGCGGCAGCAAAAGAGAATGAGGAAGAAGCAAAAGCGGATAAAACTATCAGATCTCGTGAGACTTATTCACTATCATGAGAATAGCATGGAAAAGACCAGCCCCATGATTCAGTGACATCCCCCTGGGTCCCTCCCACAACACATGGGAATTCTGGGAGATACAACTGAAGTTGAGATTTGAATGGAGACACCGCCAAGCCATATCAGTAGTGTCCCCTGTCTCTTAAAAAAAGAATTAATCAACCAAAGGAGAATCCTGAGTGGCTGTGGCTAGTGCTTTGGGCTGGGCATCAACAGTAGTCCCAAGGAAGCCTCCCTGTCACGAATTATGGTGGCCAATTAACCATGCCAGCCTCAGTTTCATCATAACCAGAGTTTCAAAGAGAGAATGAATCATAAAACTTTAAGGCTTAGAAAAGATCTCAGAAATTAAGACCTGTATCTTAGAGTGGAGTTTCTCAAATGTCATCATGCACACGATCTCCTGGGCATCTCTTCAGGGAGGGTTCTGAGCTGGGGGACAGGGGCAGGGCAGGGATCAGCATCTCTAACCAGCTCCTGGGGAGGCCGCTGCGGGGCCACACTGGGATGGCAAGGCCTCAGCGGACCCAGGGCTTCCAGTGTAGACTCAGCTTCACACTGCAGAGTAAGAGGAAACATGTTAGAACTCATTTTTCTGTATTTTCAGATATAGAGACCCTTGGGGAGGGTCCAGCCCTGCTGCATTTAGCGTAGCTTGTCACGGAGAGGTTCTAATGTGTTTACACCTTTAAACCATCACAACGCCAGGCGTGAACTCCTCAAACTTATGTGTTCATAGCTCCAAATGTTGAAATTTTAAAAATGACTTTAGGGCTTTTTATTTATTTTTAACTTTTTCTACAACTTTAAAGCAAAACTCAAGTATAAGCTCAGAAGTATTTTTCTCTTTGAAAATGTTAAAAAAAAAAAAAAAATGAGGACCCCAGTGCCTGTCCACTCTTCCTGCTTTGAGCCCTGTTGGGATGCTAAGGGGTGTCATTAGACGGTCATCAGTCTTAGCACCGGCCACCTTCAGATGAGCCCTCAAGGTCCCCCACTGCCCAGCAGACAAGGGCTGTGTCAGCCTGGGGTGATAACACCCACATACCCTGGCTCAGCCTGCACATAGTAAGTTCCCCCAGTAAGAGCTTCTGAGTGCAAAAGAGATCCGTCAAGTTGATTGAACATGGATCAAGTCAAATGTCTCATTAATTATTCTTGTTAATTTTCATTAGCTGAACTTTTTTTAATTGATGAAATTCTTCATCTATTTAGCATTGTGTAACACGTTGTGTCAATTAGAAACGTGCAATGCAGTAAATGTCATTGATTTTGTATTGGACAGCAGAATTTTCGATCCCCTGAGACAGGGATGGGACTTAACTAGTAAAGTGAGTCCCCCTCTCCCCTCCATCCACAGTTCCCCCAGGACCAGCAGAATGTGGGTCTGGAGGAGGCCTGAGGATGTCCATGGCCAGTCCAGAGACTGTGATTTGCTCCCAGAGATCCTCGGGCACCCCAGTTCATCCTAGAGAGAGTCCCAGTCCCTAACAAAGTTCCAGAACCACCTAATGAAGATGGAACCTTCTTAGGAGTCTCTAAACTACTCATTCATTCAACAAATACCTGTGGAGTCACTCACCCTGTGCAAAGTGCTGTAATGAGCATTATGAGAACCTTCCCTCCACGAAAGGCATAATTTAGGGGAGACAGGCAGGTTAATTACTGACTATCACGCCAAGCTGAATGCCATGGATGCTATAATAAGTGTACAAACTGTGTGGTGGGGACGCTGGGGCAGGGATTCAATCTGATGGGAAGCTTCAGGATGAGCTGGGCTTCAAAAGATGCGGCAGGCAGAGCAGAGAGAGGTAGAACCTGAGTCATGAACTGTTGTTACTTAATCTCTAACTTTCGGTTTAGCCCAATCATACTTTCCATGGCTCAAATATTTAAATGATATTTAAAGATGTGTTCAGCAGGTCTCACTCCCACTCCACCCCCATCCATGCAGGTCCCTCGTCACAACTTCTGCTGTGCCACGTGCAATGGGTCTGGCGTACCTGTCTATGTCTACGAAGATGCAAGCAGTGCTAATTTGTATTCTTATTCCCCTCCATGTGCACAGCGCAGCATATTGCTTTTTTTGCTGAACGTCATATTCTGATGATCGTTCCTTATCCATACCCAGAGCTCTTTCTCATTCTTTTCCTAGAGCTGCATATAATTTAAGCAGCCCTGGGTGGATTGACGTCTGCTTCTCTCCCAGCCTTGTGCTGTTACATACACAGCACCATGAGTGGTGCACGGATGTCATTTTGCACGTGGGCTGATATGGACAATACCAGATTCCCTTCCCTAGCTGGAATGCCATTTTGCATATCTCCCGACAACACACGAGTGCCTGCTTTCCACAGCACCTCCAATAGAATGCGTTCTCACCCCTTTCAGTTGTTTGCTTATCTCATCCCTGAGAAATAGAATCCCAATTTAGTTTCAGTAGCGTTTCTCTTACTGGGAATGACAAAGAGCCCCTGAAATGTGTATTCTTAAGAGAAGGATCATCAGGTATTGCATCCAACACCCATCTAAACTTTCCACATCGATTTTAGAGAGCCAGTAGGGAAGCCAGACACCAGGCGGAATATGGCTCATTATCTGACTTCAGGTCATTCTCCTTCTGATAAAATTAAACCTGTAAGTATGGGAAGACCCACTGTGAGTGTGCAGGGCTTTGCCCGTCACATAGTGATGTTTAGCACGGTGGAGGAGGGAAGGCTTTGCTGGTGCTGGTCCTACAGTCAGGCTGTCTGGAAAAGAGCATCTTTTGGGAGACACAAGTCAAGCACCCAGAGGCAGCAGTGACGTGTGCGCAGGTGGCCCCAGCTCCTCCCTACAGGGCCTGGACGGTACCTGTCCCCTCTGCAGACGGGGCTCCTGTGGACGTCGAAGCCCCCAGGCAGTCCCAGTGCCCTGAGGAAGAGGCTCCAGGAGGTTCCTTTCCTCAGCATCTGTGGAGCCTAAAGCTGGTTTTGCCATGTTTCAGGTGGGCTGTGGATCTCCTGCTCACTGATCCCATGTCATCCTGCAGGCGCTGGGAAGGGGAACTGAGGCTGCAACTAACCGTGACAGTGGCAGAGAGTAGGAAGTAAATACACGTGCTTAGTGCGCTTGAAATAGTGCAAATGGGCTCAGCAGTGAAGATTTGGCTGTGGCACAGCAGGCCCAGAGGATGCCCTCTATGCCACACCAGCCAGCAGCTCCTTCAGACCCCCGGGTCAGCCTGTCACCATTTACCATGGTCTGAGGCAACCTGGCAGAGAGGAGGGCATAACTGACGTTGTGGGCTCCGTCCCGGGCAGCCGCAGGCTCCACTGGGCTCCATGTCCAGAGCCTGTCGCTGCAGACGGAGCCCTCCGAGTGCAGGCCTGGATTGTTGACCACCAGGAACACCTCAAGATGGCAGAGCCCACAGCGGGGCCCACTAAGGCCTACGAAATCCCTTTGTCACCCACCCAGCCCATTATCCGAGCCAGGAGAGGGCCCCAGAAGCCTGGCACCTCTTCTCAAGGCTTCACTGGGATGGCCTCTCCTAGCCTGGGACACCTGCTCAGAATCTCTCCAGGAGAACAAGGATAAACTGGGGGACTGGTGTCCAAACAGCTGCCCACTCCTCTCTCAACCATGCAGTCCTAGGAGGGGAGAGCCAGGCGTGCAGGCAGAGGAGAGAAGGGTTCTGCATCAAGTCCTCCGGGTGCCCCCACCCCACTTGCACAGAGCCTGCTTCTGTGGCCCCAGCTTGGAGCACTCCATCTTGACCTTGCCCTCCTCCCTCCACCCCTATCTGAGCTGGATGAGGAAAGCAGGTGGGAGCCGGAAGGGCACAATTCTGCCCCCTTCCAGGGCCCGCTGCCCTGACAGCCCCGGGGCACTGGAGGTCACCAGAACCCTCACCCGTGACAGGAAAATGTCTTAACAACTTTGTTAGGATTTGGCACAAAAGGTCTGCAAGAGATTCTGTCCTGGATATATTTGGAAGTTAGAGTCAACCTCATTCACTGCTGGGGTGGATGTGGTGGTTAAGAGAGGGAGTTCCCCAGGGTGGCACCTAGGGGAGGCCAGCACACCTGGAACATGGAGTTTACCAAGAAGGGAGTGGAAAGCCAGGAGCAGGTTCTGTGGGAAGGGATTTCAACATGGGACATGCCATTGCTGAGATGTCCATTGGGGAGCTAAGTGGAGGCTCCCAGGAGCCCCTTGTGAGTCTGAAGTTCAGGAGAAGGGATGGAGCTGGAGTCCAGATGGAGACCCATCAGCTCAGAGATGAGGCTTGAGGCCCAGAGTCTGGAGGTTGAGTGGAGAGAACAAGATCCTGGATGGACCTCTGGGTGCTCAGGTCTCAGGAGGTCAGGGAAGGACCCAGGAAAGGGGGCTGAGAAGCTGTAGCCTGACGAGGCGGGAGATGGCCAACGGAGGGGTGTCCCTGATGCTGGTGGAAGGGAGGCTCTGGGGAGGCCATGAAGGCTGGGCCGGATGACTGAGAGTTCAGGGAGAGGATGGAGAATTCCGAGCAGCTGTGGAGGAGGAGACCAGTCTCAAGGGAAGGTATAGCACAGGAAGATTCCTGGTCATCAGATTTAGGCGACCTGTCAAGAAGTCTGCTGCAAGAGGGTGTGGAAAAATGGAATGGAGCCGGAAGAGAAAAAATGAGCCAAAAGGAATGTTTGGGTTTCCTTTTCCCAAGATAGGAGAAACAGTAGCACGTCTGGGCACTGGTGAGAAAGATCCAGGATAGAAAGTGAATACGAAGATATGGGCGGGAGAAGGAGGCGCCACAGGGCGTCCCAGGTGGGTGCATGGGGAGGGGTCTGGCCTTTGACAGGAGTGAGGCTGACTCGTCCCCTCTTGAAAGTGATTGGTGGCAATTCCCAAATGCAGAAGGAGTCAGCACTCTGGCAGGGTCGGCTGGGGTGGGCTGGATGACATGTTCAAAACCTGCAAGCAGACACGTGCATTTTAAAAAGCTGCCCAAGAGATGTTTCAAGGTCATCCCACCTCCCAGCCCTGCCTTGCCTCGGGTTTTAGGGATGCCAAGACGCAGGTAGAGCTGGGCTTCTGACAGAGGGGCCTGTTCGGTGTGGGGGACGGCAGTGACCTGGGGCTCGGGTGCCGTTTCAGGCGTCGGGGGCAAAGGTGATGAACAGTGCTTGGCATGGAGCCAGCGGTGAAGACGGTTGCCACCGTTCACTCCAGGAAGGATTTCTTGACCTAGCTCTGCTCTGCTTCACTGATTGTGATATTATAGTCCGTTTTCTATTTCAATGTGCAGTTTCACTTTCATTATTTCCAAATCTGCAGAACTATTTCCCTGCAGACCCCACAGACACATGAGAGTGGGCTCCTCCCCATCCTCCACACTGCTCATCCGCTTTGGGAACAGAAATCACGTCAAGGCCCAGCCCAACAAAGACCCTGAAGTCAGGAAAGCCTTCCCTGCAGAGACTGCCTGTCTCTCTGCTTCAGATCAGCTTGCCCCAGGTCCAGACAGGGTCATTCTGGTACTAAGGGACACGGAACAACCCAGATGGTCCCACTCCATTCCTGGCACCCACCCACCCCACCCACATACAGATAAAGTTGTAGAACAACTGCACACCCTCATGATAGCCATTCTGCTCAGTTGAGGACTCAGTGGGATGTTCGAGTTTTCCTTCCAGAACCTTCTATTGTCCCATATCACTCCTTATACACTCCTCAGGAAAATTCACCCAGATCTGGAGTTAAGGAACCCTAGGTTAAGGGTGAGAAAATGAGGTTAGGTGTGAGGAGGGGAGAGAATCAAGAGCCATGTTGTAATCACTCGTCGTTACCTCCCACACGGTTCTGGAAGGTTCCAGGATCATGCCTGCCAAATCCAACCCTGATTCCCTGGCAAGCGTCAAGACCACACAGCGTAGAACAGAAAGATAAACATTTCATAGGAAAAGACCTGACTCAGAATGAAGGTAGAGGTGGCAGACTCTGAACCACACACATGCATACAGTAGGTGCTTAACAAATACTTGCGGAACAGATGGATGCACAGAGGGGGACTCATGAGAAGACCCTGGCACTGAAGGCCTTGAACCTTAGGATGTGTGCTGAGCCACGGTCGCCCTAGGGCAAGGCGGCTGGAGTGCTCCTTGAAGACTCCGTTCACTCCCTGCCAAGAGCCCCGTCCACAGGGCTTCCTTGGAGTGCCGAGGTCAGAGGTGAGGAAGTGTTTTGAAACTATGAAAACTTTGAGCTGACTCTCTGGTTCCCAGTGCTCTGTCCAGTGCCCATGTGATGTGTGCTCTGAATGGGAGTCTGCACGATCGTTCTCCAGCCCAGCTCTGCTGCAGCTCAAGCAGCCAGGAGGCCAGCCACTGAGTGAGGAGTGATTGGGGAGATAGTCATGGTTGCACCGCAGACGCTGAGCCAGGCTCTGCTCCTGGATTAACTCACTCAATCCTCACCATGGCCCGTTATTATTGACATTTTACAGTTGGAAAGACTGAGGCGGGGGGCCATATGGGGAGGATGCTGGGCATGGGGATTTAAACCCAGGCTGTGTGCAGCCCCGCAGGGCTGGCTCTTAGTCACCATGCCATCCAGCCTCTCTCAACCCAGAACACTGGGTTACGGCTCTCCACTCTACACCCATCCATGCCTCCCTCCCTTTTTCCCTCTCTCCATCCCCCCATCCACTCATCTATCTATTACTAACAAGCCCACTGGCGTCCTGGTTTGGCAGCAGACCGAGCTAGGTGGTAGCAAAGAGGAGAAGAGATGTGGACACGCACCGTGCACCTGCTACCACATGCATTACGCTGTGTACACAGAGAGGGCTGGCACAGAAGGCCGATGCCAGATGGGCATCTTTCTGCTGACCAAGAGAAAACATCCCTAGGTGCCTCGCTGTTCACCCCCACTTCTGGGCCCCATTCTTGTACTCCTTCTACCTTTCATCTCTACCCCTCACCCCCCAGGGAAGTTTTCCTTCCCATTGTTTGTCCTTCCTAAATGTCACCTTAGTTCTGAACAATGCTGCATTTTACAATACTGAAGCATAAACTTCACTCATAGAAGGAAAGTAATTGGAATGTCCGTGATAAATTACCCGGACCAGAGTGGCATAAGGGGTTGGTTGTATTGATTAGTGAAATTATCACCAGATAGATCCAGTTTTCCAGAAGCCCGGCAACAGACTCTATGACAGGTGAAACTCACAATCCTGGGACAGGCTCCATTGCAAATGGCATGAAAAACTATGAGCTATTTCTCAATCATGTTATCAGTGGCACAGAATCTGGTGTCAGCACACAGCCACTGCCAGGAGACAGTGTGAGCACCAACACACAATGGATTCTTTGTGTTTCCATCTGGTGCGAAAGAAAGGAAAACAGCTTTGGTCAATAAATAACACGCATGGCTGTTGGGGTTTCTCAGTACAGCCAATAAGCACAATCTTAAAATTGAGGTATATAATGCTACATTCATCCTTCATTTCTTTTTATTGGACTTGATCTACCTAGAGCTTCTGTAAAGTGGCTACCCACAAGAACATAGTTGAAGGCCAAAAAAATAGAGTGAAATAAATCAAAATTAATCTCGACTTTCCTTCAGATTTTAAAACAAAGACCCTGTGTGTAGCATCCGTGTTATGTGACACACCCAGTGATCCTCTGTCCCCTTCTGAGTAAATGTTTAGTCACGGCTAATAGTCTTTTTCTTTTTCTTTCTTTTTTTTTTTTTTTTTTTGAGACGGAGTTTTGCTCTTGTTGCAATGGCAACAATGGCGCCATCTTGGCTCACTGCAACCTCCACCTCCTGGGTTCAAGTGATTCTCCTGCCTCAGCCTCCCGAGTAGCTGGAATTACAGGCATGTGCCACCACGCCCAGCTAATTTTGTATTTTTAGTAGAGATGGGGTTTCTCCAGGCTAATAGTTATTAAGTGCTGCATTAGTAAGCAGTGCTGCTCACCAATATCCAATCTCTTCTCTCCAGCGCCTGGAGGATTGGCCTTCCTGTAGCCCCGCAGTGGGCATGGCCTCGTGGTGTGGCCTGGACAGTGGGTGTGTGTGCGACATCTGCACAGAGCCTCCACAGCCTTCTCCTTCCCTCTCCTCTGGTCGTTGGCTGATATGGTTTGGCTGTGTCCCCACCCAAATCTCATCTTGAATTGCAGTTCCCATAATCCCCAGGTGTCGTGGGAGGGACCTGGTGGGAGGTAATTGAATCATGGGGCAGTCACCTCCAGGCTCTTCTCATGATAACGAGTGAGTTTTCATGAGATCTGATGGTTCTATAAGGGGCTTCCCCCACTTCACTCTGCATTTCTCTTTGCTGCTGCCATGTGAAAAAGGACATGTTTGCTTATCCTTCCACCATGATTGTAAGTTTCCTGAAGCCTCCCCAGCCATGCATAACTGTGAGTCAATGAAACCTCTTTCCTTATAAATTACCCAGTCTCGGGGATGTCTTTATTAGCAGTGTGAGGATGGACTCAAACACTGGCTTTGCCAGGCCTGGTCCCAGATGAGGACAGTGCAGCCCCAGAGGACTCACAGGTGGCCCCTAAGGGACACATGGAATGAGCAGGAACCAAGACACCTGGTGGATGCTGATTCTGCAGCATCCACCAGGACAGTGAGGCCTGTCCTATAAACTGGTGAGCACAGACTCTCCTATGGTCTGTTCTGCAAACGTGCACACTGTGTGCCGGATGCTGTTCTGCAACCTGCAGCTGTGGTCACTGCTGCTGTCCTCAGAACAACCGCAGAGGCTCACCCCACTTCCCCCCATTTGACAAATGCAGAGACTGAGGCCAGAATGGAAAGTAACAAGAAATGAAACTGAAGTTGATGCTACTTTATTAAGGCATTTTTAAAAGCCAGATTCTATTTGTATGGCCTTAAACATTCTATTTTGTGTACACGATTGTGGCTGACAACAGCAAGATTGTTTTCCCTACTTCTTGCTAGAGGAGGAACAGAAAGATTGGAAAAAGACAGCAGAGCAACCCCATACCATCAAGAGGGACTGCGTACATTACACTCATACCAGAATCATCATACAACAGTATTGGAATCCTGAGGAGTTACTATGTCATGGACATCGGTTGCCAGGACCTTGCTGGGCCAGGTGCGCCATCAGTGGCCAAGCACAGAGACAGTGCACTTCCCTGCCACCCTGCAGCTCTCCACTCGGTGCGGTGAGGTACGTGTGACTCCAGTTGTCTCCGGAAACCCAAGGAGGAAAAGTGAGGGCAGCCCAGACCTGGCCGGCACACCCAGCCCCAATTCCTAGACATGCAGACTGGATTTCCATTTTCAATCTCATTTGACAAAACAGTTCCCCGACTTTAATAAATGTTGAAACCGGCTGGTGTTGTAAAATAAACCTGAGCTGGGGAACCAGAGTGGGCTTGGATTCCAGCCTCCCGTTCCAGGTCACACAACCTTGGGCGAGTAGTTTAACCTCCCTATTACTTTCGTGTCCTCATTTTAGAAATGAAAGATATTAGGATGATTATGCCTACTTGATACTGTTGGGAACAACTCCAGCCCTCCGTGAACTGCCAGGGGTGGGAGAGATGTCACAGGCCTCCTTGAGACAGGACTGGGGACAGCAGCCGTCCTGGAAGAGGTGACATCTGGTCTAAGGGAGCAAATGGAAGTCAAAGTCTATTCCTCTTCCCGAGTTGAAAAGATCCTGCCTGCTCAAATGCTTGTGTTTTTCGTACTCCGCTTCAGAGAGTAGAGAGGAGTGTGTCACTGGAAAACCAGAGTTCTAATCAAAGGTGCTTTGAATTCTGGCTGAACCCCTGGTTGGTTTTTTGCTCGGTCCCAGTGGACTTCGACTCCTATATTAGTTACTGCGAATGTCATCTTCAAAGAAATTCGCTGGCCCAGGATACTTAAATTAATCATAAAATCAGTCTCTTAGAGAAAAATCTCACACTCCGGGCTGTCCCCTCCAGACTTTAAAGCACTGCAACAGCCCTCAGGACCGAAAAGCAAGATTTTAAAATATACCTTGGCCTCAATTAAGAAGAATAATTTGCACATGAAAACAGAGCCAAGCTGAATCAGAATTTTCTATCAATCTTTTCATTAGGGTTTGATCTTTGCCATTAGGAATGTGGAATCTTTGGGGATGAATCTAAATTCCAAGAGTTAAAGCAATCCCTGAGTTGGGTACAGAGGATCTTTATTTCTGGACTTCAACCCTGGTTTTCTTCCCTCTGACATGGGTGGACTGGCGTGAGTTCATTTGCAGCTCCACACATCACAGGTGAGCCACAGTGTGACATAAATCATCAAACTCCTGAGGATTGCTCTGCTTTGCTTGTCATCCTGTGTTTTCTTCACAACAGAAACAGAGCTGCAGGAGCTACAGGACTGTGTGCCTGTGGTCTCTGACTGAGAGTCTCTGGGCTCAAAGATGGATTCAGGCAGACATGGGGCAGGGCACTAGGCATAGAGGAGGCCCCCTATCTGCAGGATCTGGAGATCCCTCCCAGATCTGACTCTTAACCAGTAATAAATACTTCACCTTCATGCACTGTATTAGTCCGTTTGCATTGCTATAAAGGAATCCCCGAGGCTGGGTGATTTATAAAGAAAAGAGGTTTGTTTGGCTCACAGCTCTGCAGGCTGTGCAAGAAGCATGGAACCAGCATCTGCATCTGGTGAGGCCTCAGGAAGCTTCCACTCATAGCAGAAGGTGAAGGAGAGCCGGCATCACGTGGTGTGAGAGGGAATAAGAGAGATAGGAGAGGAAGTGCCACTCTATAGTTAAAAACCAGGTATCATGTGAACTGATAGAGAGGTCACTCATTACTGCAAGGACAACACCCACCCATGCATGAGAGATCCACCCCCATGACCCAACCCCTCCCACGAGGTCCCACCCCCAACACTGGGGAGCAAATCTCAACATGAGACTTGGAGGAGACAAGCATCTGAACTACCTCAGGCACTAAGTGAAGGACTCGTCCTCCAGTTTTTCTCCCCAAGGGCCCTGAGTGGGCTCACTTGGCGACGTGTGGGTATGGGCTGGCCTGGGGTCAACTGATCTGAGACTACGTTTTACAGATTGAACTTAATCATTTTGGTAATTTGATCTATTTTCCCAATAGAGGATCAACCTCACATGCCACAAACCATGATTTGTAGGTCTTTTTAAGTAAGCTCGTTGCACTTACCCTGCTGTGCACTTACCCCGGCTTTTGTTCAGCAGCTATGAACTGTATATTTGGACCCACATCGGCTCCTGGAGTGCTTTCCCGTGGAGGCTGATAGTGTTCTTCCGTCTTACGCTTGCCCATGCCCTAACTAGAAACGAGCAGAAACAACATCTTTCAGTGTGTTGGTGCAGGTTCTCTGAAGTCAGACCAATCTGCCTGTACAAGATGCTTAAAGCCCCAGGACCTCAAGTCTTCCCCTATAAACTGGAAGCAGGAGCTCCTGCCCCATAGTGCTGCTATGAGGTTTGGAGGTCAAGTGGCGCGTGGCATCCAGTGGGCATTGTATTTATGATGACAATCTGCTGACTCGCCGGCCGACATGCTTTTCCGCTTGCATTTTTGATAACCCTGTACTGGTGGACTCTTAAAATTGCAAGGATGTGACATTCCTAGATTTCTGGGTTTCTTTAAAATGAAACATCTGTTTAACGAACCAGAAAAGCAAGGGGAGTCGCTTTCATTGTTAAAGGTGAGATTTAGCAAAGGAAGGATGTGAAGCCTTTTCTTACAGTTTGCAAAACGCCGCTCAGAGTGAGGGGGCCACCTTCAGTAGCTGAGGAAATGTCTTTTTCTTGAGATGGCCACAGTTCCTTGAACTGGCTCAGAAAGGCCACACACTGTCCTGGGTGAGGGACAGTTCCTCTAAGGGAGCGCAAGAAAGACCCAGTCTTCTATTTCTTCACGCGTAGCCTAGTCCAGGGGCCTCTCCAGTAGAGACACCAACAGATGACAGGAATGCTCCAGCTGCAATCGGTCCCCGGCTTCATCTGTCCTTTAAAGCAGCAGGCACTATTTCTTTGGCATGAGTTCATGCAGGCGAGCCTGGCTCTGGACTCAATCACTGAGGTGGCAGGAGATCCCACCCCAACCACACCGAGGTTCTGCTCCAGCAGCTGGTCCAAAGGCACCAATTTCGGCAGCCCGCAGAGCGCCAGAAAATCCTTGTTGCCACAGGTGAGGAAGCGCCTCTCTCCCAGGCTCTTCCGAAATGCGGGCGTTTTCCGCTAACCGCTGCGCACGCTCTTTACCCGGGCTGCGCCATCCCGCTCCATGACACACTCCACCGAGGGATCGCAGCACTGCAGGTGGTGACGGCGGGGCGGCGTGCGTGGCACTGACCGGAGTCCACGGAGAGCCCGTCCGCTCCTCCTTGCCTTCAATGCATCCTCCTGAAGCACCAGAGCTCTTCGCGGATGCTCCCATCGTAACATCCGCAGCCTCGGGATCCAGGCTGAGCTATTCCACAGCAGCTCGGCTGCAGGGCCCGGGCCCCCATGCCGTGAGCCTCGGCCAGATGCAAGGATGCCTCGTGTTTCTTCTTGAGGGCAACCACTTCAGGAAGGTCAACAATAGACTCCTCATGCCGCGTTTTCCTTCCACAAGGATTAGAGTCTTCTTCTGGGGCCTTTGCATCCGAGACTGACCGTAAACAACGACAACTTTCAACAGCTCGTCCAGGTCCTGCCTGCCGTTCACTGAGTTTGCTGCAGATCCCATGCCACGTGCCACAGAGCCCAGAACTGCGCTGCAAGCCTCTCTAGTTCTTGGTGTTGCCCAGGCCTCCAAAGTTCTGCCGAGGGCTGCACACTCCAACTCCGTCCTCCCTGGAACTTTGCCGGCTGCTTGTTGCATGATCCAGTGTTCTGTGCAGGTCCAAGATCGCTGTAGGGACCCACATCTCTGGCACCTTTAATCCTGTTCCCTGTGTGCCCGGAGGACACAGAGGACAGTTATAGACGGGAGACCGTCCCCGCAGCATGTCCACCCTGGCTTACTCCAGACTGGTCCATTGTAGTTGTCTCTGAGCCTCACATAGAGGTTCTGTGTATACAAGTTTTCAGATCCTGATACAATGGCACAAAGCCCTTTTGTTCTTCTCTTTCCGTTGCACGGTGACGTCTTTCAATTCTCCAATGCCTCAAGAAATCAAAGATTTTCAAAGAGAGCAAGTACACCAGACCCCTTGCATGTATGTGAGCACGGCACCCAGCACGGGTGTTTCTCCTACAGCTTCATGAAATGCTCTTTTATACCATTTACTCGTTCTGTATAACATGACATATGCTCTGCTTGAGTCTCCAGGCACTCTCAGCCAGGTTCCCTATCCCTCCTTGAGATGCAGAGACGGCTCCTCAGGGGTGCTAGGGGAAGCCCTGGCCCAGAGCTGGGAGTAGTGGCAGCTGGACTGGTAGCCCCTCTGCACCTGCCCCTGTGGCCACCCCAGGTTTCTTTTGATCCTGGGAGGTTTTCATCAGGGGAGGTGGGAACCAGAGGTGGCTCAGGAACTCCCCTCCCTGTCGGGCCTCCCTTCCAAGATAGGGGTGCACCACGGGCCCCATGGAGAGACGAGCACCTCGGGGGTCAGCCGAAGAAAGAAGGGTCACCCTCTCTAGAGAACAGCCATCCCCTGCCCTGGGAAAAAACTGCCTGGGGTGGTTTGTTGCCAGGCACCTGAGTTTCACAGCAGTCCCCCCAGGAAAATGCCCTCACCCACCAACAGGCCACACTTCTGACCCGGACACTCACCCCTGCACCATGTGTCAGAGTGCAGAGAAGTCCGAGCAGAGCCCCTTTCTTAGCCCCTCACTGCTCCCCAGACTTCCCTCCAAAGAGTGACTGAGGGCCCCGTTTGAAAGGCCCTGGAAATATTCACTAAGCCACGCAGGGCTGGGAGGGCTGATTGGAGTCATCTGTGGGGAGAACTTATCCTTGCCCCATGCATGATGCATTCGCAAAATCGACATTCGCTTCTCGGGATGCTCCTGGACTCAGAGCCCAGCCTCCCGGCCTCCCTCTCTGTTTTATCAAAATGATCTAAAAATGCACATATTATTTTTCAAGTTTCCTTTCCTTTTTCCTCAGGTTAAATTTTGACTGTAATTACTGTGTGGCTGTATTTGAAGAGAGATGCTGCTGCTACCAATGTTGTTACCATTTCTGTAAAATGGTCTTATTTTTCAAGAGATAGTATCTCTCGGTCCTCGGTCCTCCGCTGTGATAGGCAGCACACTGTGCCGAGATTTTATTTAGCTTTGTTCAGGGACCAAGTTTTAGCTGAATAAATGGAAGGAATGACCAAAGGTGGACTACAGAAATGTGAACTGGGCTCATTTTTACCACGCGGGGGGTGGTGTGAGAACCCTGCCTGCTCCTAAGCTGGCTTGAGGCTGAAGTCCCTCCATTGCAGTGGAACATTTTACCCTGGAACAGTCTCAGATTTTTCACCTGATACATGTACCAGAGATCCCTGCACACCTAGAGGGTTTTCTGTCACCCTTCACCACGAGGATGTGAAATGCTGGGGCAACAAAGGCGGACAGAGAGGAAGAGAAGAGAGGTGAGGCTTCTTCACAAACACAGTCAGTGAGGCAGGCCTGAAGTATCATTACCCTGTCAGTGGACAGGACTTCCAGCCCACCTGCTGAAAGCCGCCCAGAGCTCAGTGTTCCCGTAGGGAGTGCGTTGCACAGGCAGGATTGTCCAAAGGAGGCCCCTGGTGTGAATGAGGCCACCGAGCTTCCATCCCACTGGCTAGGAACCCTGACTCCGGGCGCCTTCCCCCGAAGATGGAGACTGTCACAGCAAGCGAGACAGTGGAGGGAGAGGGTGGGCAGCTCCCGCTCCTCATGCCTGGACTCCCATCCTGGAGGTGAGACGTGAGCTTCATGGTGGGATTGCCGCAAAGGTCTGTCACCTAAGGGTCCATCACCTGCTGTCACTCCCCCACCTGCAGGGCCCTGACCAATGGATGGATGGCCTTTCTCACCCTATGTGTCCCCTTCACGATTGGCCAGACCTCGGCCAGCAGTTTTATGTTCCCTGACGGCAAAAGTGTGACTTCTAAGAGAATCTCCCTCTGTTTCGTTTTCCAAACTTCAGCTCTCTCCTCCAGGCTGACTCCGTCCACACCCGTCTCTGTATTTCCCAGTGGCCGGGGACCCAGCCCAGCTCCTCTGTCCTCACCCAGGTGCCTGCATGGGTGCTGTGGCTCCTTCCCCCCTCCTTTCTCCTTGGCCTTTTGGTGTCTATTCCTTGCAGCACCGTGGGCGCCTCCTCACACTGCCCCATTCCTGCACCTTTGGGGAGCCTCAGGATTCACTGCCTCTTTCCTGCGCCCACGGCACCTCCCGTTCCTGCCCAGCTCGACACACCTAGGCCTGATGATTCCCAGCAGGAATTCCCAAGCCTCCCACCCCACCACCCAAAGTCCCGAGCTGGTGCTCAAAGCTTTCCAAGCATTAGCTCTTTTTGGCCTCTCCAACCTCATGATTTGAGTTGCAGCTTCAGAGCAGCCACCCCCTAGCCTGGGAGTGCTTCCTCCCCCGGCTCCAGCATTGCTCAGGCTTAGGGTTAGGGTTAGGGTTAGGGTTAGAGTTAGGTCATCATCCGGGCCCCACTTCCCTCCAACCGCACAGGCCCGGCTCCTCCCTCTAATTCCCAAGTCCGGAGACCTTGCTGGCGCTCGTGTATCACCTGCGTGTCTGGGCCTTGAACATCCCAGACCAGGATGGAGTCTCCCTCCACACAACTCGGGTGCCATGTGGGGCTCGTCATTAATGCTGCACACCTCTCTGGCTGGACTTAGTCCGTGAAGATGCGAACACTTTGGGAATGGTAAAGGCCTGCTCTCCACATCTTTATAAACAGGATAGCCTGGTCCCCGCCAATGTCAGCACTCAGTGCCATGAGCAAGAGTCAAAATAGTCAACAACAGCACAGTAAAACAAATATACCAATCAATCAATCCTTAAAAAATTGTAAAATATATCCCCTTTTTTAAAACTCTATTATTATTACATAAACATGCATGCCTAGATAGCCATTTACCAGGGTATAGGAATTGCAGCACAAATTTTTTATCAGATCGTTCTAAGAACTTCCAAATCATCAATAAACACCCCAAAATTATTGGCATATGATTTGTTTGGCATGGCTCTTCCTGAAGATGGCTCTGAGTTAGCCATGATTAGACATGGAGAGTCCTCGAAAATTCTCTCAAAAACTTCCTTATCCATTACATGGTCCTTAGGTGACTGTGATGTATTCTAACACTTTAGAATAGTGTCTATTAAAGCAAATCTCCAAATGTTTAACCACTCCCATGACACAATTTTAAAGTCTCCATAAAGCCACCTAACCTAAGTCTCCATAAAGAACTTCTTTTAACATTATTGCGATTACTCATGGTGCAAAGACCTGTGTCAGCCTTGGCTGCACTAACAGGAATGACATGTAAGTATCCAGCCTCCTAACACTGTCTGACATTTACCTATATGCAATTTATCTACTACTAGACTGTTAGGAAAATTGGTTATTAGCTCACTATATTTCATTAGTTGGCTGAATTTTCTTTATCCACAGAGATTCACGAACGTCCTCTGACCTAGTTTCAGCATGCAAACTACTTAAAAATCTTAACATTTCATTGTTTAACTTTTCTCATCAAACCACAAGTGCATTTTCCAATAACTTATTACACTAACTGATAGTTTTTTCTCTTAGAATAGCTACTTTATGTTTTTGTTTCAACTTTTATTTCTTTACTTGAATACTTTCTACTTTTCCTTCACTACTTTATTTATTTTATATATTCATTCATTCAAGAAACGTTTCTATATTGACCATCTACCAGGTAGAAGGCACCAGGCTAGGCACATCAGTGACCAAAATCAACAACAACAACAAAAATCTCTGCCCTTCATGGGCTTACAGTGTAGAGAAAAGGAAACAAATAATAAACATAACCAAACAATTACAACGTATGATTTAAAGCTGATAAATGCTTTTGCAAAAGAACTAGACCAGGGAAGGGAATCCGGAGTTCTGTGGGACAGTGAGAGTTTCGTTCCTTGGAATTTTTAATAGTCAGGGTAGGACTCACCTAGAGGAATATGTATGTGAAAACCTTTTTCATCTTTGCTTTAATAACTGAAATATGTTTTTCTTGTCATGCTAACAAAGCATTAATGGTATTTATTAAAGCCAGTCTTCAAATGTTTAACCACTCCCATGACGCAGTTTTCATCAGAGGGACTATACGAATCTTGATATACTTTTTAAAACACTCTAGGCCGGGCGCAGTGGCTCATGCCCGTAATCCCAACACTTTGGGAGGTCGAGATGGGTGGATCACGAGGTCAGGAGATCGAGACCATCCTGGCTAACACAGTGAAACCCCATCTCTACCAAAAATACAAAAAATTAGCCAGGCATGGTGGCGGGCGCCTGTAGTCCCAGCTACTCAGGAGGCTGAGGCAGGAGAATGGTGTGAACCCGGGAGGTGGAGCTTGTAGTGAGCCGAGATCGCGCCACTGTACTCCAGCCTGGGCGACAGAGCTAGACTCCGTCTCAAAAAAAAAAAAAAAAATACTTTAACAAGCTCTAGCCTGCACAGGGTACCCATTACAATCTCAGCTATCTTCCAGTTTTCATTTCTATTCTATCTCTTCAGACATAGTATTTAATTCTCTCTACTGTTTACTTGATGTATAATACAAATATAAAGCATATTGGGAAAAAATACAGTGATTGATTTACATATTTTATTGTGTCATTCAGATATAATTGAATTCAGTTATTTCAGACTATAAATTAGTCTAAATTGACTAGACAATCAAAGTTAGACAACTTAAAACATGTTGAAACTTTATAAAAATTTGGCAGAAATGAGCTATTTTCTTCACACAATTACACTAACACTGTTTATACATACCTAATGTGTTTTACGTAAGAAGTTTCTCATGGAAATTGTTTTTCTCCGACACTAAAAAGAATGATTGACATTTAATTTTATGACATTCACAAAATCAACAAAACCATTAAACTATTTTCAAAGTTCTGATTTTGTATTTCAGATAAATTATTACAATAGTCTTATGTGAAAGAGATGAAGTTTGACTGATAATGATTGAAATGTACTGCCCTGACTTGTAAGTTTCTTTTAAAATCGTTTTCATATTTCAATGGATGTATGTTTTCAAGTGGAAGAGTCAAAATTCTAGATTATGGCCAGGTGCAGTGGCTCATGCCTGTAATCCCAGCTCTTTGGGAGGCTCAAACAGTAGGATCACTTGAGGATAGGAGTTCAAGATCGGCCTGGGCAACATGGGGAGACCTCATCTCTACAAAAAAAGGCATAGTGGTGCATG
Organism: Macaca nemestrina; assembly: GCF_043159975.1. Taxonomy (NCBI): domain Eukaryota; kingdom Metazoa; phylum Chordata; class Mammalia; order Primates; family Cercopithecidae; genus Macaca; species Macaca nemestrina. Next base: position 3,797,212 of record NC_092129.1, on the reverse strand, counting down.
CCTGTAGTTCTAGCTATTCAAGAGGCTGAGGCAGGAGGAACACTTGAGCTCAGGAGTTTGAAGATACAGTGAGCTATAATTGTGCCACTGCACTCCAGCCTGGGCAACAGAGCAAGGACCCCAACTATAAATAAATAAATACATCTAGATTACAATAATCCATCTATATTAATGTTATTCTGTTTTTGAAGCTCTACTGACTATTTCTGGGCTGGGTGTGGTGGCTCACACCTGTAATCCCAGCACTTTGGGAGGCTGAGGCAGGCAGATCACCTAAGGTGAGGAGTTCGAGACCAGCCTGGCCAACATGGTGAAACACCATCTCTAGTAAAAAAAAAAAAAATACAGAATTATCCGGGTGTGGTGGCACATGCCTGTAGTCCCAGCTACTCAGGAGGCTGAGGCAGGAGAATCGCTTCACACTGGGAGGCAGAGGTTGCACTGAGCTGAGATCACGCCATTGCACTTCAGCCTGGGTGACAAGAGTGAAACTCTGTCTCAAAAACAAAAAACAAACAAAAAAAAAACCATTTGTGTCTGAAATGCCTGATTATTTTTAGCCACAGAGCAGGTGGTATAAAATATTATAAAAGCAACACTTCTAAGCATCTTTTCAGTTTATTAATACTCTTTACTAAATTTTAAAATAATTTTTTATGATTTGAAATGTTTATATGTGAAATTGAATTAAGAATTAAGAAAATTATTCTTCTAATTTTTTCATTAATTTTACACATTTCCATATGGAAACCGTGCGTCTTTTGCACAACACGGCTATCCCTGCACTAAGTGTGGAGATGGTTGGCAACTTCAATTTTTGACATTACACAGTTGGCACCACTTGCATCTGGCATTTATGTCAGTATCAATCATAAGTCATTCATATTTTGTTGAAATAATCAAGTTGTTTTTAATTCCAGCAATGCAGCTTTTTCTAAAAAAAACAACTAATTCTTGCCAATCAAACCCTGTTCCAGGCCAGTTTGGTATTTCCAACACCAGACGATGCTCCAGACATTAGATCTTGTCCACATTGTCTCAGAAGATGCATGTTTATGAAATTTAAAGCAAGCATTCCTACACGTATCCAGAGTGATTTTTTTTACAATATTTTATTTTAGATTCTATAGCTACTACTTACATAAAAAGTGCAGTGCACCGTAACAATAAAACTAAAGGTTTCTCAGAAGACAGTACCACAGAAAGCCCTTGTATCTACAGTAGTCGCAATGGTCAGTGTCAATCAGTGTGACTCAGTGAGCTCACCCTAGAATTTATATTATAATAAAAGATTACCAGTTATCACAGCTACTATTATGCTTTTACTATGTACCAAGCACTATGGAAATATTTCAGTGTTTTCACCAACAGTCCGGGCTTACGGCGTGTCAATGCAAGGCCATCGGTGGGAATGGTCGCCTGGCACGAGGATTCTGGATTGTGTTGGATGGAATTCAATTATCATTCTTAAGGGCTATTCTTTTCAAAACACACATGACTTTTTTAACCAACTTTTTGTGATATAATTGACATATCCTAAATTTGCCCATTTAAAGTGTATAATTCAGTGGTACTAGTACATTCGCAAGATTGTGCAACCATCACCTCTCCCTGACCCCAGAACATTTCCAGTCCCCCTGGAGAAACCACATTCTCCTCAGCAGTCCCTTTCCATCCTCCAGCCCCTGGCAGCCACTGCCTGACTTTCTCTCCCTCTGGATTTGCCTGTTCTGGACTTTCATGCGCGTGAAAGCAGACAGTGTGTGGCCTTTTGTGCCTGGTTCGTCCCCTAGGCACGTTTTCAAGGTCCATTGTGTTGGAGAATGTGTCTGTACTTCTTCTCTTTAATAGACTTTGTTTTTCAGAGTAGTTTCAGGTTCACAGCAAAACTGAGCAGAAGGTCCAGAGATTTCCCATCTACCCTCTGCCCCTCAACACACACACAGCTTCCCTCACAACCCACGTCCCCACCACAGTGTGCACGTGTTACAGTTGATGAACCCACAGTGACACATCATTGTCACCCAAAGTCGACAGTTTACAGGAGAGCCCCCCCCCTTAGTAGTGTGCATTCTATGGGTGTGGACAAATAATGATGACACGCATCCCCATTGTCATATCTGCCTACTGCAGGTGATGTCTTCACCTATCAGAAGGTCAAGGAGCTGCTTCCAGCCATTGTCCCTCCGCCACCATCTCCAAGCCTTAGCCCTGAGCCCTGCCTACACCAGGTGTTCTGAGGCATTGCTGTGTCCTGGTAGACTTTATCTCTGTGATGCCCGTTCCGGCCCAGTAACCAGACTGCATCGTTTATTCTATATATGAGGCTATGCTGAGGCTATGTCGTAACTTTCCGCGTGTCTGGGGGCTTAGTCATTGTAGCATTAGATTAACATGTTTAGGGCCGGGCGCGGTGGCTCATGCCTGTAATCCCAGCATTTGGGAGGCCAAGGCGGGCAGGTCATCTGAGGTCAGGAGTTCGAGACCAGCATGACCAACATGGTGAAACCCCATCTCTACTAAAAATACAGAAATTAGCTGGGTGTAGTGGTGTGTGCCTGGCATTCCAGCTATTTGGGAGACTGAAGTGGGAGGATGGCTTGAGCTTGGGAGGTCAAAGCCGCAGTGAGCCATGATCAAGCCAATGCACTCCAGCCTGGACAACAGAGCGAGATCCTGTCTCAAACAAACACATTAATTAAATATTCTGATTCTCTTCTTTCTTATGATGTTTCCACATAGACAATTTTCCAGCATCCAAATAGAAGGCGGCTGGAAGGAGAATACATAGTAAAGCTGTTCTCATTAACTGTATCATTTGCTGACTAATATTGCCATAGGATTGATGAGCATGACAATTATTACAGAGAAGAGGGATTTCTTACCATCCCTCTCAACTGTCTAAATATTTAGACGTGTGTATCTGAGCCATACATATTTCTCTTCCTAGTTATTGAGTTCCCAGCTGGGCCCACAAACAGCATGAGGGTTTTGTTGACAGTGGAGAAGAAAGACCTTTTTAGAGAGCTACAGAGAGTGGAGCTTCCTACACTGGCTGGGATTCTTTCTGCAGGTGGGAGAGCTGCTGGAAGTGGAGGGATTTCTGAAGTCGGGCGGGGAGCAGGGAGCTTTTATCAGCCCAAGCGGGTATTTCAAGGCTGAGACTGGTGCTCAGTCTCCACATCAGACCTGCACTCACTGCTCTGGGACTTCCAGAGCAATGTTGCCCCAACTGTCAGGACTCTGCAGACCATGAGGACGGCAGTCCTGACTCCTGCAAGTGACCACATTTAGAGCAGACCCCTGAGCCCCACTTCTTCTCCAGCAAAAGCACCAGCTCTGAGGCTCCCCCAGCCCTGAGTTCCGAGGCCCCTTGCCCAAGGAGAACGAGGAGAAAAGAACAAATGAGCTGAGTATAGACGTGGCTGCTGTTCACCCCTAAGGCTGGAGAGCAAAGGACAGTCTGGCGGCTCACCCCGGAGCACGGAAAGTGCAGGGAAAGGGCAACGGAAGCTTGGGGAAAATGCAGCTCAGACTCAAGGACTTAAAAGTGTCTACCCCAAAATCAATGCGACTTAACGATGCCACCAGCTATGACACTAACCGTCTCCTGCCTACCCGCTACAGTTGCCTACATTTTGATTTTGGTTTCATAGATCTGGAAGAAATCTGCTTGCAGTCAGAAATGTTAGTGAGATAATCCCAGAGAGATAAATATCTGCCGCAGTCGTTTAAACATCTGATGCCGCCTCCACCCATGACCCCATCCACGGCTCGCCTGGCCTCGCCTCATCTCTGCCAACCTAAATTCCTCCTGCTTCAAGTGAAGCTCTTTCCCTATAATTTTCCTTCATCTCCTGATCAATAAAACCTAGATTTACAGGCCAAGAGCAAGCAAACAAAAAGTACCCGTGAGCTTGTCTAAACTAGCTTTCATCGAGAAATGCGGCACAAATAAAATGAGTGATTGGTGAGGTGTAAGCTTTGTTTAACTGGGTTTATTTTGGTTGAGAAGCAAGCTCACATTAACTTGGCCATGCAGGAGTGATGTGACTGTCCCCCGTTCTGTCAAAAACAACAGCAGACTAACCTCCCCGGCCTCATAGCTGGCCACTTCTGAGGATGGGGCAGGGCTTACCATGCACTCAGGACTACTAGCCTTTTCCAAATGTTCTCTTGTCTACAACCCTCCGAGCATGGTGCAGATATTAATTAGTGTTTCTAACGCCTTGCACTGTCATTATCTGTTGATGAAGAGACAGACGTGTCTCCGACAACATCCAGGCCAGCCAAGGTGACATTGCTTTCCTTTGCTCCAAAGCTGTACTCTGTGCCCTAGTTGCAGTCATCCGCACAGAGTCATTACCATCTTACTTTTGGAAACATTCCCACTCCACTCTGTCGCTGTCCCCAGCACTGTCACTGCAATAAGATAAGAGCCCCAGGCTGGGTCTAGTGGCTCACGCCTGTAATCCCAGGACTTTGGGAGACCAAGGCGAACCTGAGTCAGGAGTTCGAGACCACCCTCTCAGCACCATTACCCTGGCCAACATGGTAAAACCCGGCCTCTATTAGAAGAACAAAAATTAGCCGGGCATGGTGGCATGCCCCTGTAATCCCAGCTACTCGGGAGGCTGAGGCAGGAGAATCGATTGAACGCAGGAAGTGGAGGTTGCAGTGAGCTGAGATCGCACCACTGCACTCCAGCCTGGGCGACAGAGCAAGACTCTGTCTCAAAAAACAAACAGAAAGAGCCCCAGTGCACCTCCAGTGTCCTGGGATCCTGCAGCTCCCGCCGTCCTGGGTGCAGGTCCCTAACTTCCTCCACCTACCCACCCACCTTCACCCCCACCTGCCTGCTCCACCCTCTTCTGCTTCCCAAAGCCACGGCCAGACGCACCTCCCCCGACGCGGCCTGGCTGGCCCTCCTCTGCTCAGGAATGCACTCGGGCTGGTAATTACTGGCCACGTCAGGTCACCAGCTTGTTTGTCTTGTTCTGGAGACTTCCGTGTTTTCTTGGCTCCCGTGTGAGCTTGGTCACCTCTGAGCCTCTTGCATGCCTCTCTCCTTTCCCCCAGCCGTGGCTCCGGCCACCAAAGCCAAGCCATAGCAATGTCCACTGTGTGTGGTGAGAACACTGCACCCAGAGCTCTGCAGTGCCTCTTACCTCACCCAATCACCACACTCAGCCACACACAACAGGCAAGCTCAGTTCCCACTTCGCACACTGGAAAACAGCCTCAGAACAGTCCAGCAGGTTGCACAGGATTACATGGCTACAGCCTGGCCCACCCTTTGGTTCCTCGCTGCCATGGTGTGCAACCTCCTCTGAAGCCCGGAGGCCTCACTCTCTTCTAGTTCCTGGAGCAGTGACTAAAAGACCCCGATGTGCAGGATGTAGACTAGATATGAGTTGGGGTCCCTGGCTTAAAAGAGCTTGTAATTAATTAAATCAGCAGAAAAGACAAAAGTAATAAAAAGAATTGTCATTAATATAAGGTAGCAAATGATTAATACCAAAGAAGTGGCAAAGACAGTCGTTGCTGTGGAAGACGGAAAATGTGTTTGAGGCTGGCATGGTGCAGGGACCACTTCTTGGAGATGGGGGCCTCTGAGCGAGGCTGGCAAGGTGGGCATGCCTCCGTGTCTTCGTGACCCTGGGGGACAGGCCTCCGCTGGGAGGACCACAGCATCCTCTGGAGCCCTGGGCTCTGGCGCTGTGTTTCTCTGTGTTGCTGCTTAATGGTTTCCTAAGATTCAGTCTGTCTCCCTGACAACGCTGAAGGTGTTATCTTACAAATAGAAAAAGGCCCAAATTTTTAAAATATACACTTTGATTTCCTTCACAGCCAGGTTGCAGTGTGATTGTGAGGCCTGGCATGGGACTTGGCAGCTCCTGGTGCCCAGGGAACTTGGAACTGCGCTGGGGCCTGTAGCAAGGGGCCCACGAAGAACTGAGGGTTGACCTGGGCCTCCCTCCAAACTCTGGGTGAATGGAAATATTAATAGCTGTCTGGCAGATGCACTGATTTAACTCAGGGCAGTGATTAATAGGTCTTAGCCTGTTCGTGTGATTATAACAAAATACCCGAGGCTGGGTCATTTGTGAAGAACAGACGTTGAATCTCACACTCTGAGGCGGGGTCCGAGATCAAGGTACCAGCAGGTTCAGTGTCTGGTCAGGGCGGCTCCTCTCAGACAGCGCCTTCTCCACATCCTCACATGGCAAGCGGTGAGGAAGGGACAGACTCGCCCCTCGATCCCCTTTCTAATAAGGAGCTAATCCTCCTGCACATCCTCCTCTCAACACCATCACACTGGTGACCACATCTCCACATATGAATCTTGGTGGACACGTTCAGGCCACAGCAGACGCGATGGAAAGGATAGCTCAAAACATAAAAATGGCCACAATTGTAGTAGCAAAAGGCCAGCCTCCTGTCTGGACTGACACTGGGCCTTCTGCTGTGGCTTTCCTGAGAGCCTCATGCCCCTCCTCATACGCAGGCCTCCTTCATTCTCTCTGGGGTCCTGGGCTAGGAACCTCCACGCCCACCACGCACTGTTCATCTTCTGCTGCCCCCACAGCTTAGACGGCCCGCTCACCCAGCATTTCCCATCTGCCTCCTACACCAGCTCTTCACATCTCAGCTTAGCCACGACTGTCTCTCGGAGCACTCCTGACCTTCAGACTGGTCTAGGGGCTTTCCTATGCACCTCCAAGGCAGCCTTGAAGCCCCAGTGGTCTTTCTCCCCACCAGGCTGTTTTCCTAAGGCAGGAAGTCTGTATTTGGTGCCATTACACACTGGGTGCTGACCAGGCTGACCAGGCCTACCCTCGGGGACTGTTTGTGAATAGCTGAGTAGCAGGGGCGGTGGGGAGACCTCAGCTCTGCGTTATCCATCCACTAGCAGCCATCCCCTTGTCTGCCATGGTAGAACGTGAATCTTAGCAGAAACGAACAAACCACCCCCATCATAAAACTGTATGCGTTCCTACTCAACTCATTATCCATCAAGATGTGAATTTATAATCCTGGTAATTACTAATCAATAAAATTAGACCAGATAAGTCCCTGAATTGTCATATGTAAAAATGAGAATGTAAAAAGAGCTAGTTGAAAGGTCACAACACAGAGGAGGTACTGGCATGGTAGTCACACGTGGAACCCCAGCACTTCGGGGGGCTGAAGCCAGCCCGGAAGCTCCAGCCTGGGCTACACAGTGAGGCCCCATCTCTCAAAAAAAAATTAAAAATTAGCCGGGTGTGGTGGTGCACGCCTGTTGTCCCAGCTACTCGGGAGGCTGAGGTGGGAGGATCATGAGAGTCCAGGAGTTTAAGGCTGCAGTGAGCCATGATCGTGCCACTGCACTCCAGCCTGGGCTATAGAGCGAGACCCTGTCTCAAAAATAAATTAATAATTTTAAAAGCACACGTACAGAGGAAGAAGGCCTGAATGATTCTGAAAGCCCATCCTGCACCTGCTCTCCCCACAGAATGACTCCAGCTTTGCCTGGGCACTCACAAGGAGAGCCAGGCCCAGGCCGTTCCCACAGTGATGCGCCATCAGGTGAAGGAGCCACGTCCGCTCCCACACTCACCGTCGCTGCATCACACGTGGGCAAAGGAAGAATCGGAAACTAAAGGTTGCCAGTTACCTTTTCAGGGAACTACATGTCCCTATTTGTTTTCTAGATTGAAATGAATGGCTTCAAGGTGTTTAGAGGCTCCTGTCAACGCCCCCTCATGCTTGGAAATGAATGCAAGCTGCAGATTCAGGTTGCCGTCTCCACCTGCTGCAAATGCACCTTTAATGGCTGGCACACATCACGTTTTCCCGGGGAGCTGATGAGTCACCTGCCTTTCCACTCATAGGCTCCCGCCCACCTCAATCCATCCTTCTTTGTGTCTCTACAGGTAGAGAAAATTGCCTGCATTAGCTGCCCCGACAGCACCCACTACTCCCAAGCGTGAACATTCAGAAGCGAGAAGGCGCACCTCTCAGAGCTGGTCTGGACCGCTACAACAGGAAAGGTTAGAATAATTTCTAAAGCTAGACCTTCTACCAGGCACTGACTTAAGAACTTTTGAAGTTATTCTAATTGGCATTTTTAACGTTTCATCTTTGAATGTTTAAAAATATTCATTTAATGTAATTGTCAAGTAGGTAATGTGATCAGGCACCACCAGCTCATGTCTCAGCTTCTGGGCAGGTGCCTGTGGCTTCACAGCTTCCAGTCTCCAGCAGAGACTGCCACTCATCGTTCCCAGCAAAGCTCCGGAGTTCATCTGGAACCTGAAGGGCAAGCAATCCAAGTAAGTTAAGCTGAGAGAGACAGAGAGAGAGAGAGAGAGAGAGAGAGATACAGAGAGAGACAGAACTGTCCTCCTTAATAACAAGAGATAACTTGTAGTGTCACCTTCAGCAGTAACTTTAACCATTTTGGAATATCATTGACATCTGTTCCAATGGAAGTCTCTGATAAAGAAGTCTTTATCAATATCTAAGTAAGTTTTGACCTTCTATTGCATGCCATTTTGTAAGAGCAGAGATATTTCATATTGCTTCTTACCTCCAAGAGTTTCAGTCAACAGCTAAAATGACTCTTCTTGAAATAATGTATGCTGCTTTGAATCTACTCCTCAAAATTTACACCCCACTTAAAATGCTTTCCCAATTTTCCCACTTATCTAAGGCCTTGCTCATAACCGAATCCTTTGAAAAATATTACCATTTTCAAAATGTTTCCATATGCTTAACTTTCAATATACCTGCACCAGGCACTCAGCATGAACGAAGTCAAAGCAAGTCCTGTGCTGCATTTCCCCAAAAAAGCCTATTCTGTCCAGTGTCACAACTTGAAGCACATCAATCTGAGAACATCCCAGAAAGAACATCATTTCATCAGTAACTATGAGGAGATGATATATGTTTAGCCTACAAGGAAGCAGATGCAAAACAATGTCAGTGAATGCTTACATGATCTTTTGATGAAGAAGGTCTATTTTTTTTTTTTTACCAATAATACAAAAGCAAAGACAGAAACAATAAGGGAAACAGTCATAACTTTTATACCTAAAAGTGTAAAATCTCTAGATGCCAAACTTCAATTAACAAAATTGCAAACAAATGAAAAATCCAAATGAAATACTTGCACTATGCATGAGAAACAAAACATTTATTTTCTAGCATATTTGATTATTTTAACAATCAGTAAGTAAAAAAGTAAATTTTGGAATTCAAGAATATTTGTTGTAACATGATTAGTAACCACAAACCAATGATCTTAAATGTTCAAGAACAAAAGGGAGAAATCAACTGAGTTTATTCCACATTTGATAGAAAACTACAGAGCCACTAGTACAAATGGGATTTTCAAAAGCATTTATTAACCTGGAAAAATGTTTATGCCATTGTTAAGAGAAAAAGCAGAATAAACACATTGCAAATAATAATGATTTCATCAGGAATACGTGTTAAAATTACCTATGTATCTATATTTATTAAAAGTTCCGCTCACCGACATTTTAGATATACTGAGAACCACCAATATGCCGTGTGATCCCAATTCTACTGCCTACAAAATATTGAAACAAAATCCACAAAACACTCATTGCGTTTTTGCCCTACTTTATACATTCATCATTTTTTAAAAGAGGACAATTTTTTTTTTTTTTTGAGACAGAGTCTCCCTCTGTTGCCCAGGCTGGAGTACGGTAGCGTGATCTCAGCTCACTGCAAGCTCTGCCTCCCGGGTTCACGCCATTCTCCTGCCTCAGCCTCCCGAGTAGCTGGGACCACAGGTGCCGCCACCACGCCCGGCTAATTTTTTGTATTTTTAGTAGAGATGGGGTTTCACTGTGTTAGCCAGGATGGTCTTGATCTCCTGACCTCGTAATCTGCCCGCCTCGGCCTCCCGAAGTGCTGGGATTACAAGCGTGAGCCACTGGGCCTGGCCAGCAATTTTTAAAAGTACAAAATGAGACCTTTAATCTGGCATAAGATATGCCACTAATATTGTTTTTCTTTATTTTAGATTCCATTTCTTTGTTTCCTTTTTATTTTTATAGAGATGAGGTCTTGCTATGTTGCCTAGGCCAGTCTCAAACTTATGGCTTAAAATAATCCTCCTACCTCAACCTCCCCAAATGCTGGAATTACAGGCCTGAACCATCGCTCCTGGCCTAGATTTCATTTCTTAAATCAAATTTTCCTTTGATAGCTTACCTCATACCCAAGCCGAGAGCCACTTTGGTAGCACATTGAGAAACACAATTGCTTGCATCTTTTATTGATGCTTTTCATCACTTTTCAAATTGACAAAAATTTCCCAAGAGACAACCGAAAGTTAAACTCAATGTTCACATAATGTTCACTCAATGTTTAAGAAAATGTCATGTTTTCTTTCCTAATTTAAACATATCTGTCAGATAATAAACACTGACTTTTTTAACTTAAGGACTATGTTTTGCTGAAAAAGCTTTTTTTTGAACAGGAAAAGGCAGTTAATGAATTCAAACTTTCTCCTCTTCCTACTTCTAACTCATGAAGCTAAAAACAGTTCATTGTATCATAGATCACTTTCTACTCTGACAACATGGACAGAGCCCACTTCCTAGAGTGGCAGAAATCAAACACACTTGCTAACAACATAAGAGTCATATCTATTAAGAGCTCCTAATAGCTTATAATCAATCAAGTTAAAATCAGTCAAAAATAACATGTGTTCCCTTTCTGCTAGGATCCAACTCATCATTTAGGACGTGGTTGGAATAGGAATTGCTCAGTGGAGACTAACGCTAACTCTTTGTGCTCCTTCTTTCCCTCTTCGTATTTTCTGCTTTCTCTCTCCCATCTACATTGATACAGCATTGCCTGTTTTGCCTCTTAACTGAGCCCGAGATCTCAGGGTGCAAGGTCACAGATTTCTTGCAAAGCACAGTCCACAGCTGGTGCCAAGACATGTGATCGGGATGCCTAACCTTAACTGACACTATGAGCTACAAAACTGACAAACCCCAAAGTTACTGAGATTTTAAAGGTGCTCAGCTCTCATGGCATATGTTTAATGCACGAAAGAGCACGTTCTTGAGATTGTTCAAATTAACATCGGCCAGCCTGCTAAATACTTACCCGTGCACTTCTGGATCAAGCTCTGTGGGCATAGCGGGTCATCTGAACTCGGGTAGAAATGTGTTTTGTCATCGATAACTTTCCCGCTGTGGCTAACCAGTGCCTGCTGTCCCCATGAATCTCCTCCTCTGCGCAATGTGCATGAAGCCCGTGCTCTTCCTCATAGCCCTCTACCTGTAATCCCAGCACCGAGGCCAGCTTCGCGGGCAGGCGACCTCCTCCGCACACCGCTCCCTGTTCCCTGTTGGGTTTAATTAGGAATGCAGCCTTCCCAGTGTTAAAATAAACCTATGTCTGCAAAATAGGACGATTCAACTAGACAGTTGTCATGATTGCAAAAATGTCTTGATTTAGAGATACCTATTTTTCCCTTATTATCTACTTTCACACATGACTAAAGCAAATTATAACCAAACCTCATTAACTTAGAATTATACAAGTAAGCCTCATCTAATTCATTAAAATCTGAATTACAAAATATGTTAAGAGAAATACAACATTACTTTTTAAAAAAGAAAACAAAAACAAGACAGAATTCATTTGTAATTTGGTATTTGTCTGACTTTCCTATGAACTATTAGGATGTTTTTCTTATATTTCTCTGCAAACCTGTTCCGTTTTCCACCCATGATTACAAGCTGCATAGATGATCTACTTCCCTTTCTAGATTGTGACATCTTTGAATGTAGAATCTGTCCCCATTTATCTGGTAATCCCTGCTGGCGTACTTGCTGCACTGTGGCCATCAACGGGTGTTTCTTCAACATTTAATAATGGTGCGATTTAACAAAATTCTATTAAATTTGTTTCTCTCTACATGGAAATGTAATTTTATCTTATTAGAACTATTTCACTTTTAAACAGCCTAAAATAGCACTCTTGGAGTGAGGAAATGAACATAAACTAAGAAGACACCTGTGGGGACCTTTGTCCCAATCCCCATCGTTACTCTTCCCAGCCACCTGGCGAGGATACAGGCTCAAAGGCAGGTGTTAGGCTGAGGTCACCCGGTCACCAGGTCCAGGGCTCTCAGATGCCCCGCTCTCACCACTGCCACATGCGAGAGCAGAGAGAGAGTTCCTTAAAGCCCATTTATTTAGCATTTTGATCTTTTTCTGATTTCTTATAATTTATAAATTTGAAGAATGCCTTCTTCCGAACTGGCGGGGGGTGTAACCAAAGCCTGGAGGCCACTGTTCCGACGTCTTTGCGGCCAGAGCTTCTTTTACTATCCTGAGTCAGAGCCTCCCGAAGCCGCAGAGGAACGCCCACAGGGGGTGGGGTGGGGACACCGCGCATTCAGGTCTCACCATCTGGGGACCCAGTGTGCTGTGGTGCCCTTGCTGAAGGAAGGCTAATTGTCCTAATGTGACCAAGAAAGCCTTCTCATGGCCACGCACAACGACAGAGACCATGTCAGCGAGCATCCCAAGGTAGGACAGAGGCAGAGTGTTTCGTATTCTCTTTTACAATTTGGTGGCAACTGCTGGAGAGGCCGGTCTAATTTGTAAGAAGTTAAACAAAGAGCCTTAGGAAGACAAACAGGAGAAAGAACCTTGGATTTATTATAGGATCCGAGGCCTGGCTTTTTGAGCCAGGCTTAGTTTAATTAGCATACACCATAATGCTTGGCACCGAGGAGATGCTTAATAAATATTTACGCACAAATGAATGAATTTTGAGCACATCACTTAACCCTTTGTACACTCAGTCTCCACGTCTACAAAATAGGACGATTCAACTAGACAGTTGTCATGATTGTAAAAATGTCTTGATTTAGAGATACCTATTTTTCCCTTATTATCTACTTTCACACGTGACTACAGCAAATTATAACCAAACCTCATTAATTTAGAATTATACGAGTAAGCTTCATCTAATTCATTAAAATCTGAATTACAAAATATATTAAGAGAAATACAACATTACTTTTTAAAAATTTAATAAATAGGATGAAGACATAAGATTAATTAGATAAAATGATTTGTACATTTATGTTCCAGATTGATAAATCCAAACTTTAAAATGTCCTAACAATAAAATATGGTTCTGAGTTTGGATGCTAAAGACTTTCAGGGTAGCTCCTTTGTGCTTCTTTCTTTCTTTCTCCTTCCTTCCTTCCTTCCTTCCTTCCTTCCTTCCTTCCTTCCTTCCTTCCTTCCTTCCTTTTCTTTCTTTTTATTTTTGATGTTTACTTTTGTTTTTCCAACTAGAAACTAAGCCTCTGAAGTCAGGGAGGATGCAGTATAGAGCTTGTGAGATTTTGAAAATGTGCAGAAGTATTGCAGAAGCTTCTACTCAACAGTTGCTATGGACTGAACTGTGCACTCCCACCCTGCAAATTCCCAGGGGAAGCCCCACCCCTCAGCATGACTACTTTGGAGCAAGGGCCTATACGGAGGTCTTTAATGTTAGATGGGGTCATAAGGGTGGGACCCGGAGCCAACAGGATTGCTGCCCGTGTAAGAGGAGCTGCCAGAGAGCTCGCTGTCTCGGCACACATGCGCAGAGGGACGGGGGCAGCTGGGCAAGTCCGGAAGCCTCAAAATGCAATCGGCCTGCTGCCCCCTGGATCTCGGACTTCTGGCCTGCAGAACTGTGAGGAATCAATGTAGGTGGTTTAAGCTGAAACTACCCAGTCCACGGACAGCAACCCAGGCAGAATAATACAATAGTAATTTCAACACCACACAAATCTCTCCTGTCTCCTTGTAGATGAAGAAGCTCTGACCCACAGACTCTGGTCTCACTCAAGGCTCACTAGAGATCCAAGCCCCACCCTCCCCATCCACCTCTGCATGCCACTGTCCACCCCTATGCTGCCATCCACCCCTGCACACTATCCACTATCCACCCCTGCACTAAACCAGTCACCCCTACACCCCCACTATCCACCCCTACCCCTATCATCCATCCCCACAACACACCATCCATTTCTGCCATTCACCCCTCATGCCACCATCACCACTGTACTCAACCATCCACACCTCACTCAACCATCCACCCTTACCCCTCATCATCCACCCCATACCCCATCGTCCCCCCTGCACTCAACCATCCACCTCTGCTCCCCACCATCCACCCCTACCCTTCACCCCTTCACCATCCACCCCATTCTCAACCACCCAATACTACCCCTCACTATCCTCCCCAACCCCACCATCCAATCCTACCCCTATCATCCATCTCCCCACCATCCACCCCTACCCCTCACCATCCACCCCTACCCCCCACCACCCACCCTACCCTCTCTTACTCAGGACATGCACCCCACTTCAGGCACCTGCCCAAAGCCCATGCATCCACCAACCTGCCTGAGAGAGCAAAAGACCCTTCACCTAAATTCTTATCTACTCTTCAAGGGTTTCCATCCATTCCACTCACCCTCTGAGTTATTGCCATTGCAGTGGGGGAGACATTTCACTTGAGGGAATAAAGGGTTTTTTCGGTCCCCTCTCCCTTAAAAAATTTTGAAGGAGTTGAGCAATGAAAAGCTGCCCTTCCCTTAAGACACAAATACATTGACCCAGCATAGTGTACTAGGCAGTACCCTAGCATGCAGCAGGCAAATACAGAGCACCTGCGTCCACCTGAACTTCAATCAACCACAAATAATTTCTTAACTTATACTAGATCTAGATGACACTATATACAACCCTACTCTACTACCATGTATTAGATTATGCCAAAAAATAATCCATGGTCCTTGTAAATGCACACTTACCTGGCACACTATATTTTGCTTGCTCTATCTGGCAACTCCTTCCATAAGGGAAGTCTGAAGTGAACAGTCGAGCTGGGAGAGCAGAGTCATGTGGGCTGGGGGAATGATGGGGTCTCACAGTCGTGCCCATCAGCCCATTGACCACACCTGCATGGCACAGGGAGATAGAGGGGAGGGCAGGTGGGTCCCAGCACAGTCACCCCTTCATCAGCCCTTCAACCACAGCCTGCACGGCACTCATCCCATGAGCTGTCACCCAGCACCCACCAGGAACTAAGCAAGAAGGACATGGCTGTGTCCTCAGGGAACTTAGGGAGGACAGTATCTCCCCCACAACACAGTTCAATCGAATGTGCCAAGGGGCAGGTGTTAGTCTAATATTAACCAGTGCTGGGAACACTGCATGATCTTAGTTCCTTCTTGAAACGTTTGTTTTCAAAGGGCTGAAGGAAAATACATCACAGTGAAACAGAATTTGAACCAGCCTCTGGCCCTGAGCACCAGTGCACCAAGCAGATGCTGGAGCAGCCCCAGTACAGGCAGCAGCACATGGGGTCTGGGGGCAGCCGGGGATCCAAGCTGAGCCTGGGACACATGTGAGGTGAGCGGCCAGCAGCACACCCCACTGTCACCTGGTGCCTTGGTAAACGAGGCTGCCAGAAAAAGCAGGGATTAAGCAAGCGTTTATTTTGCCTGGGGTCATCATTTTTGCAATATAAACTTGCGTCATTAATTTGCACAGGCATCTGACCACTTTGTGAAATGTGGAGTTTCTGAGGGCGGCAAGGCACTTAGAATCCAGCACCTTCCTGTGCTGCCCACTCTGGCAGAAGCCCCAGGCAGAGAAGGAGGCTGCAGAGAGGTAGACTAGCTGATGAAATTTCAGATTTTGTAACTCGAGCCTTCTTTCTCATTAATTTTTTTCACTTTTCCCTTTTTATGGAAATAGAACACACATACAGAAAGTACACTTTAAGTATCAGCTTGATGAATTTTCACAGCCCGTGCTCACCCTCGTCATCAGAGCCAGGTGAACAATCTGAACACACAGCAGCCCTGAAGCCACTCCCAGGCACCAAGCTCTGCCACGCCCACTTCTGAAGGCAGAGAGTCATGTGCCTGTGTTTTTGCACTTTATACAAATATATTTTGTCTTACATCTTAATTGCATGTGTTATTTATCCCCAAGTTCCCTGAGGACAGAGCCATGTCCTTGTTCCCTTCTGATCAGTTCCTGGTGGGTGCTGGTGACAGCTCTTGGGATGAGTACACACTTGCTAATGAAGGGGTGGCCGTGCCTGGACCCACCCGCTCCCTCTCTCAACCTGCCTGTGGTTGACAGGTTGCTGGGCATGGCTGTGGGACACCATCAATGATTACTCTCCCTTTAACCCTTTCAGAATCAGCAACACAAGCAGTGCTTTCAACCCAAAAAGTACCTTAGCACCAGGCCATAGAGATTTTGCAAAAGCCATGGGAAACTGAGCTGGTGCAAGCGGAATCTCTGTATTCGAAATGCCTGGTACCAGAAGTGTTCTCAATGTTTTATTTTTTCATATTTTGGAATATTTGCATATACATAATGAGACATCTCGGAGATGCTACCCGAGTGGAAACACCAGATAAATTCATTCTTTATATACACATAGCCTGAGGTAATTTTACACAATTTTTTAATAGTTTGTAAATGTAACGAAATTTTGGTTACATTGTGACTGCAACCTGTCACATGAGGTGATATGGTCTGGCTGTGTCCCCACCCAAATCTCAACTTGAATTGTATCTCCCAGAATTCCCACGTGTTGTGGGAGGGACCGAGGGGGAGGTAATTGAATCATGGGGGCTGGTCCTTCCTGCGCTATTCTCCTAATAGTGAATAAGTCGCATGAGATCTGATGGGTTTATCAGGGGTTTCTGCTTTTGCTTCTTCCTCATTTTCCTCTTGCTGCCACCATGTAAGAAGTGCCTTTCGCCTCCCACTGTGATTCTGAGGCCTCCCCGGTCATGTGGAACTGTAAGTCCAATTAAACCTCTGTTTCTTCCCAGTTTCAGGTATTTTTTTAATCAGTGACATGAAAACGGACTAACACATGAGGTCAGGTGTGGAATTTTTCACTTGTGGCCTCAGGTTAGTGCTCTAAATGCTGTAGATGTCAGGGCATTTGGGATTCCAGGTTTTTAAATTAGGGATGGTCAGCCTGTATGGCAAAAAGCTAGGTGCGGCATCCTCCAGTCCGCAGGCCTGAACATTGGGCTGCTAATGCAGGAGATGGCAAGATTGATCTGATGTCAAATATTGAAACTGAAACGTGTCAGTGCCCGTGTGGATCAATGTTTCATGTGAGGACAATGCTGACATTTTTCTAACCAGCTGGACGATTTTAAAGCATTGTGCTGAAAGACAGAGAATTATTATTTTTTTAAAAATCTCCCTAGCTTATAAAGTTTAACACTGAAATACAGTCCTTAAGAATATCTTCTTCTAAGTGTGGTGTACAAATTCCATTTCTGCGGTGGTTTGAGGCTGATGTGCTTCTACAAGATGGTTTTGTGGTCTGGTCTAGCTAGGCAGACCCTTTTGTTTCTGTTTCCAGAAATATGTCAGGCATGTTGTCCTGTTGGCAACACTTTAATTCATCCTAAACTGTTGCCCTACAACACTTTAATTCATCCTTGGTCACAGTTTTCCGGGGCCTCTAGGCATAGGCATTGATAATCTACACCTGGTAATACCAACGTCTGGCAGTCCAGCCTGACAATGATTCTACCACCTGTCAATGGAGCAGGTTTCAATGTAAACAAGTGTGTGAATAACTGCTGAAATATGGATGCTTTATTGCCTCAGTGGAGGCCACAGCTTCCTTTCTTTCATGATAGTACCTGAAATAGTGTTTGATAAGAGCCTATCCAAAGTCCTCCTCACATTCAGCATCTTAGAGTCCAAAAGAAACGTGTTGTTGGGGTTTCTGTTCCAATTCCAGAAGATCCAAGCAGATCCTGGGAGTCATCATCATTTTCTCCTGCTCACATCACAGAGTGTGGTTCTGAGACCCTCTAGCTGTCCCAGTCCCCTATGCCCAAATTAATTCATTCACTTCAGTGCTTCAAAAACTGTCTTTAATTCTCACAAGCCCCAGGTTGATGCATTCTTCTGAAATCCTTGCTTGATGACACTAAGTAGCCATTCCCTGCCTTTCTCGGTCACCGCACACTTTCTATTTTCTCATTGCACATAGTAAAATATGTAATTTTATATTTGCTTTTCATTTTACTTTCCATCTCCTTCACCAATATGGAAGCTCCAGGAAGGGAGAGGCGATGGACTTTCTTCCCCTGTTGTTTTGCTACCGTCACGCACACAACGCCTGAATTACAGTCGCTGCTCAATAAACATCTGTTAATGATGGTAGTGGCGCAGGGGCTCGGTGCGGGTGAAAATCTCCCTGTATTCCTCTTTAGCTCAGCACTCAGGGCATATTCCTTCCTGTGCACAGTGGAAAGTGACTCTGCTGAGCCCTCAGTCACCGCAGCCTCTGCAGAGGTCCGGGCACACGGCCACCTCAGAGCCCTCCTGCAAGCAAGCAGCCTCGCACGCAACCTGGAGAATGTGCACATGCGTGGGACTGGCCCTGGTTCCCGCCACACTGGGAGGTGGCCTGTGCAGAGTTGTCATATAACAGCCCTGCCCAGGGGAGGGTGGGATGTCCCGGTTTCACATGGGTAAGATTCTTTAGGGCAGGCTCCCTACAACACTTAGCAAATAAATAGTGTTTATTCATGTGCTCATCCAAACATTTGTTGCCCAGTGCAAATTCACTAGAATCATAGTGTCAAACAGCTGGACGATCACTCATCATCACACATAGGCTTGAGGAGTCCCAGAGCTAATGTCAGCACGATGATGGATGGACGAGTGAGAGATAATTAGATAATAGATTAATAGAGACAGATAGGTGGTAGATAATGATGATAATGAACTTAGGTATAGATAGACAGTAGATGTGGATAGGTAGGTAGGTAGGTAGATAACAGATTAATAGAGATAGATAATAGATAGAAAGATAATCAATTAATAGATAGATAGAGATAGATGAGAGAGATGACACTGGCTTTATCATTTATTATTATCATTTCGACAAGGCAGAGACCCCAGCCCATGGAGAAGCTGTTGGTGGTGCGGCTGGGGTGTGCAAATGTTTATACACATGTGTGTTTTTGAGGGGAAAGAGAGGAAGGAAATGGGGGAGAGGAAGGAAGAAAAACAACGGGTCAAAGCACCCAGGGCCGCCATTCACGGGTCCACGTGTTAAATAGCTGGTTATTTGGATAGATGCTGCTGAAAGCTTCTGCTACCTTCCCCAGGTCAGGAATGAAACACACAGGCCCTGGTGGGGGCTCTGGTTTTTTCTGGAATTGTTCTGCTGGAACCTGCTCTCTGTGAATTGACGGCTAATGAGACAAGCAGCTGGAGTAAATGAAGGGCAGTGCTCTCCTCCCATGTCCATCCTGTGGGCTCCTCCTAGGCCGAGGAAGCTCGCTGCCCAGGCTGGGACAGACCCCCAAACAAGGGGAGCTGACAGCTCCACAACCCTCAGCCCGTGGGGACTGAAGCAGGTGAGTCTCCACCCAGCCTCTCTCCTTTGGACCAGCATGAACTCTGGAGGCGTCTGGGTGCAGCTGCCTCAGACCCTACTGTCTTCAACAGGGACTGAGGTTGCAGTTTAGCTGGTTTTCCTGTTCCTACTTCCTCAGGTCCCCCTCAAAGGAGCCCCCTGCACCCCTGTGCCACCTCACTCTGGCTTGGCCCTGCTCCTCCAAACCACCAGGCCTGCCCTCCCTTGTCCTCACAGATTTGACAATCTCCACAGTGCTGTGCAGACTTCAGCTCCAAGAAGCTGCAAATGATCGAGATAAAATCCTTTCCTGAGAGCGTCATGAACCGTGGCCTATTTGAGGGCAAAAGAGGAAATGAGAACCAAGACAAGCCAAGACTTCCAAGTGAGCCCTGAGACACCTCTCAGCTGGCTGGGTGGCCAGAGATCCACCCTGCAGGAGCCGCACCGAGGCAGGTGGGCCACATCTCCCAGCAAGTGGCACACAAGAAGGCTCCTCCCAAGAGGAGACATCTGTGGTCTTCCCAGAGCTAAGGCAGCAGGTCCAGGAGCCCAGCCAGTCACTGGCCACCTGCAGGCCTCTACACTGCAGACCTGGCCAAGCAGGCGGTGCCCATGGCCCCTTGCGAGTGGGCCCAATGTGGTGGAACAGGCGGAACCTGGGCAATTGTCCTGCACTCCTGGCCAGCCAGTCCGTGGATGCTCCTGCCAGGCAGGACCGAGCCACTCCCAGTCTGGCCAGCGCCAGACTTTTCTCAGATCCAGCCACGCCCTCTCTGGACACGGTCTGGACACTGACAGACCGAGCAGGCAGTCGCCTCCCCTGGCTGGCTCTGACCTCCTGCAGCACAAGGAGAGGATGCATTGCACTTCCAGGCGTCCAGGCACTGAGGGTCACTGCTCCATTTCTTTCTGCTAACACTAATTCAAAACAGGGCAGGGAGCAGCTAGGCAGCAGCTGGGAGAGCTGCGGACCCCTTCACCCAGTTGCTGCTGGGCTCCATCCAGCCGTACCGCCCACACATGCCCACCTCTAACTGCCTCAGCCCAGCTGCACGGATGGACTCAACGGCAACTACTGCAGCAGCTCCCAGGGGACTCCTCACGGTCAGCTGAGCTTTGCTTTGAGTCAGCGTGCACGGTTCCCAAATGTCGGTGGTGATCTTTGTAAGTGAGGTGGGAGGTCACCACAGGAAGAGTGGGGAGGCATCCTCCCTTCCCGCTGTTTCCCGCCTCTTCCTCCTGGCCGTTGCCTTTCCGTGTTGTCCTCCCTGCTGCCTGCCCCAGCCCACACTGAGCAGGGTGTGGGCGGGGAGGGGAGCGGAATGGATGGAAGCGGAAAGGGTGGTGCCATCGTCTCTGGCCTAGCTTCTATTTGATCATTAGTTTCAATTCAAGAAAACATTCTTTAGAGGGAATTTTAAAAATAAATCACATGCACCTCTTGAGTTAAGAAAACCAAGTGTCACAATCGGTGTTAGAGGTAAGAGGAGGAGAGGGGACGGGAAAGTGAAGGGGCATGAGAAAGGTGGATGGGACTGAGCGTCTATATATAGCCGCACACATGCTGGCCCTCCCAGTCCCCAGGACCAGCGGCATCTCCCCCACCCTACAACGTGGAGGTGGACATTGCCCCAAGGTGAGGAGCACATCAGGGTGGCTTCCAGGTTCAGCTTCTGGCTCAGGCCCCAGCCTTCATATGCGCATTCTGCTCTAGAACATTCCTGTTCATGCGTGGTCGTCATTCACTGGTGGCCGCTTAGGTGCACTTCTCAATGGCAGTGCTCAGCACGGAGTGATGCTTCTGAGTTGCAGTTTCTTCAGTATGGTTCCCACAGCCCCTCCCAAGGCGGAGGATGCTGCCAAGGAAACCGAGTCACCACGTTTGCTGGTGAGCTATAGAGTTATCAGTGAGGTGTGGATTTCTGAGGCCTCTGGCGGGAGCCCGAGTCAAGGCCCTGAGTGTCTAGACCAGCCAGAGTGTCTGAGTGTAGGTCAGCAAACACGGGCAAACGTCTAGGAGGTGGTGTCCTACAGGGAGCCGAAGGCCCGTGGAACGTGACCAACTCAGCATTCCACTGGAGGCTATAAAATCAAACAGCAAACTGTTTATCATGAATGCAGGATGTGGGCAAACTCACACTGCCCTGCCACCAATAGGTGTGCTAACAGACATCACTCCCTAGCTCCGGGCTCCTTAAAGTTATCTGCTTAAACAATCTAGCCCCTATTGTCCAAAAAATGCAAGCCTACTGTGAAGCAAACGGCAGACTGACAATTACCCAGCAATCACCCCCTCTTTCTCACTATCTCTTTTGCCTAATAAATATGGAGGGTTGTGTAAAGCTCAGGGCCCTTGTCCACTAAAGGCAAGGTGCCCCCGACCCCTTCTTCTAAATATACTCTTTTGTCTCTTGTCTTTTATTCCTGCTTTCGCCCCCGTTTTCTCAGTCCAATAGGTCTGCAACAGTGTCCCGAGGATATGAATCCTGAAAGGCAACTCTCCACGAAGCAGGTATTTACCAAGTTAGTGCATGTTCCCTGGGTATTAAGGGAAAATTGTAAAATGTTCTTTACGGGGGTCCCTGTGCTGTGTTGCACGAGAAGAGAGGGTGTCTTTTTACTTTTTAAATGTGGCTCAATAAAATTTTAACTCACACATGTGACTCTCATTGTATTTCTATTACACAATGTGCTTTTTACCATGTCAAAATATCCGGTGGTTTCAGTCAAATTGGTTAGTTAGCACCATGTTCAAGAAAAACTCTACTTTTAGGAAGGTACTAAATGGTTGGTTGGTTCTTTTAATGGAATTATATAACTCGTTATCACTAATTTGGCTGCAGAATAGGAGTCTGGGGGTTGGCTATAATGGCCTCTGAGGTCTTCTAAGCCTTATAGCTCCGTGATATTAAACTTAGTAAAAAGATGCTAAGAGATTCCTAGATGACAAGCCAGAAAGTATTCGCAGCCTCATAAAGTAGAGACAACTCAGCCGCTGTGAAGTGATAAACGTCTCCTCCGCCAGGTTCGTAGTCTCCTCCGCGAAGCCTCAGTTTTGGGTCCAGGGGTCTGGCTCCAGTTCCCCACTCTGGGTGGGAGCTTTGCAGGCATGGGTTAGTTATTCAAGTTCCGGGTGCCTGGGTGACCCATTTGTAACATGGAAATAGCAAAAGTCCCTCCCCAATGATATCAAAGGGTAGTGATGCGAGACTAGAGAAATGTGAAGATGCTTTGTAAAATTCAGAGTCCTAGATATTGGGGCTTTCCCCCTCTAGGTAGAAAGTTATAAAAGAAGGTGGCATTGACTAAGAAACAAAATAATCATATTAATGAATAAGGCGGGAAAGATTTCTGAGATTAAATAAAATTTTCACAGATTGATTTTTTCAATTCCATATTTATCATCAGAGTCAAGCAGAACTCGGAATGGATCCTTATGGTTCCGAAAGTGGCCTTCCGTGGCCTGGAGTTGCTGAGTGGAGATCTAGTTCTGCGTGGGTATCCTGCTGGGTTACACCTGTTTAATCTTTGCCTTTCTTTTGCCCAAAGAGTCAGCGTGTGAATTTGTTTATGAGGAGAATGACTCAAATTAATAACGAGGTGTTTTTTTTTGTTTGTTTGTTTGTTTAATCTTTGGAATGTGCCACATCAAGTTCTGCTCCATTTCCTGGTGATTCAGATTCTAATGATGACCTTCACTCTCCCAGAACGCCCGCCTGTGACTGGCAGCAGGCCCTCTTCGCCATCCACAGGAGCGGGCGCTGCTCCAGGCACACAGCCAAGGGGGATCAGCCCTGGGGAGGGGGCCGCAGCGCACCGCCGCCTGGCATCTTTCTCCCCCTCCCCGTGGGTCCACACCCCCTGACACCATCTGGCTTCCCTCCCGACAGCCCAATGCAGCAGACAGATGGCAGCGTTTAGTTTCCACAGTGATGAGCGAGCCAGGGGCCTCCAGCCAGTGCAGGGTGACCCAGGCGAGCCCTCAGAGCCTGGCGTGGCCCGACTCTGGCTGCGCGGTTGCCCCTGGGTTGTCCTGACTGACATCGCTGGGTCCCTGCCTCTGCTTCATTTGGGAATCCTTTGTTGTTCAGTGACCAGTGAAATTGAGAAAATAAGCAGTGTGCTGATGTCATGGAAACAGTATATAGCAGCTAAAATACACCAGCTTTTCTGTTTTTCCGGGCCCATATTCTACCAGATCGAGGAATCCATGGCTTTGAGTATCAGCTGCCCACAGCTGGCTTAGCACCCTGCCAGAGGCCATGAGGAGGGAGGGAGGCAGGTGTGGTCACCATCCTTTAAAAATGTAGATGTGAGACCAGGAAACACACCTAGCAGAAACAACAGGAGTAAAACTGAAGAAAGGAAAACAATGCCAGGATGAAGTTTTTGAGAAAAGACTCCTTAGAGGAGAGAGGACTCCCATCTTACCCCCCTCACTGGGAGTGCCTAATGCCTAGTGTCAGGGCGGCGCTCTGAGCTGTAATTATCTTTCCTTACACCTACTAGTCCACAGAGGAAAATTAAAAGGTAAAACTGTTCAGATCAACCAGGCGCGGTGGCTCATGCCTGTAATCCCAGCACTTTGGGAGGCCGAGAAGGGTGGATCACTTGAGGTCAGGAGTTCAAGACCAACCTGGCCAACAGGGTAAAACCCATCTCTACTAAAAATACAAAAGTTAGCCGAGCGTGATGGTGCGTGCCTATAATCCCAGCTACTCAGGAGGCTGAGGCATGAGAATTGCTTGAGCCTGGGAGGTGGAGGTTGCAGTGAGCCAAGATCGTACCACTGCACTCCAGCCTGGGTGACAGAGAGAGACTCTGTCTCAAAAAACAAAAACAAAAACAAAAAACCCTGTTAATATTGGGTCCATTTGCCCCAAGAACAGTTAAATTATTTAGTAACAAACCAAACCAACTTTAAAGTTATTTCAGTTGGCAAGAATTCTAGCAACCTGGGTTGCCAGAATTTGTTCACCTGGGTTCACAGGTGAAAACTATGAGCCATTCTAGTTCATTTCCTTAAAAAAAAGAAAAACTTAAAAAAAGGGCACAGGATAGCTTAGGAAATCACAGGGTTCCAGCCGCGAAGCTGGACAGAAGCTCCTGGGCACCAAGGCTGCAGCCACACAGAACACGCCAGCTTGGCTCTGATGCCACCAGCTCCAGCCACACGCACACGGCCAGTTGCATCCTACAAGTGTGCACTGCCACACCTCCAGCAAATATTTCATTATCCTAACCATATCCTTATACTTTATTTGGTTGGCAATATTGGAGACTAAACTGCTTCATATAATTTATCTTTCTAAATAATGGAAGTTGACTCTTTTAAAAATTTTAAACTATTTTAGATGGCCTGTAATATATGAACCTTTTTTTTACATTCTTCAACAAATAGCAGTTTAATGTGTGTGTGCGATTCAGTGTGAGTGTTAAGAAAGTAAATTTTAGAGCAATTATATCATTGGGTCCATTGAATTATAGAAGGATTTTTGAACCCATATTAAATGTTCCCAGGCTGTAATTACTTTAACTTCTATATTTCTTCTTACAGTTTTTCTTCTTCTTCTCCTCCTCCTTCTTCCTCTTCTTCTTCACACTTCTTGCTGTATTTTTCATCAAATCTTAGGATAAGAAATGGGTTGGCTAAGTAATTAGAAAAAGTAAAAAAAAAAAAAACCTTTCAGAACAGAGAAAACAATAAAGATGTTAGAGAAAATATCAAAAGAGCAATGACTTGTTGCTGATGTTAAAGACCCTCCAAGGCTCGGGGTTTTTCTGACCCCCAAACGCTTGTCCTTATCCCTGTCCTGCCCTTTCCCTCTCCTCTGATCTTCCCCAGTACCATCAATACATATGTTTCTATCACCTGCAGTCTTCAGTCCCGTTGCCTTCCCTCTCCTTCCTCTACCAACACGCTTCCCAGTAAACACCTTACACTTTCCTTTTCTACTTCCTCACTTTTCACTCACACTTTAAAAAACTGAAATTTCACTCCCCAACCCCACCAGGAAAGAAAGAAAATGTACCAAACACCCCTCCAGTGGAGAAACTGCCCTTGCTGAAGGTATTCACACAGCTTCCTAATTGATAAATCTGGTGCATACAATTCCCATCTCAAGGTCTTTGACCTTTCTTCCACATTTGGCACAAGTGACTACCCCCATCTTGAAACGGCTTTTCTCTCCATTCCACACAAATTCTCCCTTCTGGATTTCTTCCTGTATCTCTTCTGACGGATTCTTTGCCACGTTCTTTTATGGCTTTCTCTTCTTCTGCCTGCTCCTGAAGTGTTAGGATTTCTCCGAAGATTAATCTACAATCTTCTTCCCACCCCATACTGACTGAGAAGTGTTATTAATGCACAAGGGGCCCTATCGTGGTGCTGTGGTTTGGATGTGCCCACGGAAGTTACTGTTTTGACAACTTAATCCTCAATGCAACGATGCTAACAGGCGGGACCTTTGAGAGGTGATCAGGTCTTGAGGGCTCTGCTTCATAAATGGATTACTGTCGTCATTACATCTGGGGAGTGGGCTCCTGATAAGTGAATGGGTTCAGCCCCCAACCCCCTCCCTTGCATTTCCACCTTCCACCACCCGCCATGGGACGTCAGAGCACGAGGGCCCTTGCCAGATGCTGGCAACTTAATATTGGACATCTCAGCCTCCTGAACTGTGAGAAATAAATTTGTGTTCATTGTAAATTACCCTGTCTTTGGAATTCTGTCATATTAGCATGAAATGGACTAAGACATCTGTTGAGAGGTTATGGTTTTGTCCATCTAATTTGTCATCTTTACCTGTCTCTTTGCAAATATGATTCTCCTTGTGGTCAGGCCAGAGCCAGGCCTCTGTTGTGAAGAATCAGTGGGGAGACAGGCCTGAAAAGGTGGAAGTACTGGGAAAGGGAAGGGCATTGGAAATGTTCCTGAAGACACCGCCGCTGGGCCTATGGAGGGTGGGGCAGGTGGTTGGGGATGCTCCCCTGGGGTGCTGACGTCTTCACATTGTTCAAGGGGCACAGAGGAGCAATCGGGTATTTGTAGAGTCTCTCTTGGTCCAGGGCTCGGCCTCTTTGGTGTGGTAGCAAGAGCTTAATCGTTCTACCTGCATCCCTGAACTGTACTTTCATGTATCTACCTCCCTGGTAGACATTCTCCCCAAAACCCCTGCAAGCAAATTGAACCTGCTATATTTCAACAGCACCCATTGTCTCCTCACCTTCAAAATGCTCTAATTCTGTGTTTCTTATCTTTGGTAATGACATTACCCATGACCTAGCAGCCCAGGCTGGGACCCCATAAGGTCTCGTCTCTTCCTATTCTCTGTCCTCTTATTCTTCACATCCTATTGGCACACAAGTGAATCAGCCAGGGTCCTGGCAGGACAAGGGGGCCCACTTAGAGGGTTTAACTAAAAAGAGTTTTACGAAGGGACTGTTTACATGAGTGTGGGCAGGGCTGAGGGAACACAAAAGAGAAGGTAAAATGTTGAAATTTGTTCCTAAGACATGTCCGGATAAGCAATCCAGAGACCAAGAGCAGACTGGTGACAGCCTGGGGTAGAGGGGTTGGGGGACATGGGGAGCGGCGACTAAGGGGATATGGGTTCATTCAGGGGTGACGCTGGAGAATGTTCTAGAATGGATGGTGGTGATGGCTGCACAACTCTGTGAATGTGCCAGACACCAACGAACGGCACGGTGTAAACCAGTGAACTGCGTGTACATGAATTACATCTCAAGAAAACTGTGAGAGTGGTTTACAGGGAAGAGGAGGAGGCATTGGCAGCATTCAGATTGAGCAGTAACAGGGACCGAGGAGCCAGCAGCCTGTGGGCCTGGAGGCACAGGGGAGGGGCCAGTGGTTCTGAGACCTGGAGCCACCTGCCTGAGGGTCGCCCAGGCCAGAGAACAAAGTCACAGCCAGACCCAGAAAGCCAGGGAGTAAGCAGGAAGAAGGACCCCACGCTCCCTCCCCCGTCCCCCAGGCTCCGGCCCAGACCGTACTTCCAAATCATAGGAAAGGTGGGCTCCTGGCCTTGGCAGAGACAGCAGAGGAGAACAGCCAGTCCCGAGCCCTGCTGGCTCAGAAGCTGCACATGGCCATCTCCCTGTCTCTGCTGTCACCACCTTCTCAAGACCCCCGTGAAATCCTGTCTCCAGTCTCTCAGCAATCCACATCTCCTCACACTGGGGAGACTGTGTTGCTGGAGTGGGGCGCACGTGTTCATCAACAGGCTGTTCCCAAGAGGAAACACTGACCCAGAGCGGCCAGGTTTCCCAGATTGTAGATACAATTAAAAATAATAATGAAAGACGTGGCTGGTCAATGCCAACCAGGAAGCTAAAGCATTTCTACAGCCTGAGGGCTGCCCATTGGCTACCTCTGCCCAGTGAGAGAGCCGGGGTGCAGGAATGCAGGGCTCCTGGACCCACTGCCACCTGCGTCATAACGGGGTCCTCTTGGGTAAGCATTGTGCTGAGGAAGAGAAAGAGCCCAAAAGGGGACATGGAGGACCCCAAACACAAAGCTCCTGCCTCCCGGGGGATAGAGCTTCTGACTGCTGACCTGTGTTCCTTTAGGCTGGTAGCAAGAATCTTCAGAGCTTTGTCCCAACCGTTTGCTTTCCTCTTTTTCTTTTTCTCGAACCCAGAACCAGTCGCCTCTTGTTGGGCTTTGTGGGGTGGCAGATGCACGCCCAGCTTGTGATCAGCCCCTGACTCTTCTCTCAGGCTCTTGCCGTGCACAGTGTCCACGCAGCCCCTTCGCTGGCCGTGGTCACTGTCTCCATCACAAGCAGAATGAGGATGCTGGGCCTCGTGGGGCTGTGCTGAGGGCGGTGGCTTCTCCATGAAGGGCCCATCTGTGGGCCAACAGATCTCAGCGTGTGGCTTCCGTCCTCTCAGTCCCACACGTGGCAGTCCTGAGGTGTCCTTGCCCTGCCCTATGCAGGGCGGGCCCTGTACCCCACTCCTGGTGCATGCCATGGAGGTCAAACCTGACCTTTGCCCCAGAAGGAGACATTATCTCAGTCTCCCAAGATAGTGCCATGGGTTGATCTTCCCCGGGCCCACCTGCAGTCCAGCCTGGTGCCAAAAAGAAAAGCAGTCAAAGGAGGGTAGAAGGGGAGACAGTGTCCTGGACACATCCTTGCAACCCACACCTCATTACCTGCTGCAGCACAGCCTCGCGTGAGGCGAGGAAGGCCACATGGGCAGGACGCGAGCAGACAAGCAGCCTCAGTGCCAGGCACACGGGGCCTCATACACACCACCAGGAGCCGTGTTGACATCTCAGTTCCACAGGTGAGGAAATGGCCACGAGGCTCGGAAAACAGCAAGGTCACCTGCCCCTGTCATACTTGAAGAAGGTGCTGTCGCAGGACTGCCTGTCCCCCAGAGCTCTCCACCCCAGAAGCCTGGAGTCTTAGGAAGTCAGTGACACTCGCACAGCAGTCAGGACAGGTGCCTGACTCAGTCACCTGCTGCCACCAGGCCTGGCTCAGGTACAGCGGCCAAGACAGCGCACCCAACCACCAGGCGGCTGGAACACATAAAACAGGCTGAAGTTTTGGGTTCCTAGTGTTTATTCCCCAGCAATAAAACACAGGCATCATCAATGTGGAAAGGTAGAGACAAGCGGTTTAGATTGGGAAATTTGTCACAGACCAGAAGGAAACTTGAATCTTCTTTTTCTCCAACAAACTGAAGATGACACACAAGGACATATCTTCCGGGAGTAGAGCTTGAAAATAAAAGCCTCCAGAAACACTTCGTGAAGACATTTTTCAGAGAAAGTAAACATCAAGGAGAATGTGGTGGTTTGGATTCTTTCCTTAAACAGAAGTTAAAATAAAATGTTTTGACAAAGAAGAAGTGCTATTTTGATCTCCCTGTGAAATTTTTACAAGAAGCTCTGGTAGGAGTTTTTAAACACAGTAAACTCTTGTTTGGTGGCAGTGTTACTGTGTGTGATTGATATTTCATATTGGCAGATGGCCAGCAGGTGAGGACGAGGAGGGAAAGGTTAGGAGGATTCTGCTGTTTCCTCCAATCGGAACTAGAAACAGAAGAAACTACTCCAGTACTACTGAATCTCCAAGCAGAATTTACTACTGACAGGGTACGCATCATCATTAATACAGTGTCAGAGTTCTACCACACGGCTAGCCCGAAGAGCCAATTTTTATCTCTCAGTGAGATTGATTTTCCATTTTTCTTGTCATTCTCTATTCAGAGTCTACTCTCCTATTTCCCATAAACTACAATAAGAAAACACAGTAAGTTAGAATCATTGAGCATTCTTTAGTCTTTTTTCTTATAAACAGACACCGTACCGCACAACATAGCAGAATGCTGATAACATTTTAACATGCGCTGATGCCAGCTATTCAGGCTGCCTACCCGAAAGTGAAAGTTTTAGTTGCTTGTTTGGAAGTATCTGAATAGCTGACTTGAACTAAGAGGAAAATGCTGGAAATCCATTGACCTTTCATCTGGTTGTTTGTTATGTAGATATAATCAGACTGGTATTCCTTTATAATTACAACTACCATCTGAAACCGAAAAAAAGTTAGTGATGTGTTGACAAATACTTACATCCCCTCCCCCAAATTCTTAGTGTCAAAAAAAAAAAAAAAAAAAAAAAGCATATTTTTGAGGGACTGCCATCTGCCGAGCTGCTTGGCAGACGATACAGCCTCCACCTATTCTCTCAGTAACTCTGAGAGGTGGGCGTCAGGACTCTGAAGGCTCCGGGGTTTTATCCTACTTGCAAGCCAACAGGTGGGCCTGCAGTGGTTCCGTGCATGCTGGCAGCAGACCTGAGCGCCCTGAGCTCAGGACAAGTAGCTTTATTACTCCCACACAGCAGGCTGTAGGAGTTGTACGTGTGCCTCAGTTCCCCTTGCTCTCCAAGTCCCATGGAGGGTGAGGTGGAAAGTCCCAGTTGGATCCTGCACATCTGGTGAGTGTGTGTCACAGCTGACAAAGTCCAAGCTTGGGAAACCCCATTTTTTTATGATGGGCTGCAAGCAAACCTGACCTTTGCCCCAGGGGGAGACATTATCTCTGTCTCCCAAGATAGTGTCACAAACGGCTGTCGATGACTCTGCACACATGATGAGTGGCAACTGGAGACGCATGGAGAATTAGCTCTCAATGGCGGGCAATGCTATTCCACTTACTACAGATTCATAAAGGAAGCACTTGAAAAGGTAACCAGCCTGCTCAAGTCACAAAGCTTATTCAATTGAAGAATCAGAATTCAAATCCTGGTGGGTTTGACTCCAGAACTCTCCCCTCTGTATCTTACAGCCAAATATAGTTCTCCACATTAGAGCATGATTAATCAATATATAAAAGGCATTATGGGCCAGGCGAGGTGGCTCACGCCTATAATCCCAGCAATTTGGGAGGCCGAGGTGGGAGGATCACTCGAGGTCAGGAGTTTGAGACCAGCCTGGCCAACATGGTGAAACCCCGTCTCTACTAAAAACACAAAAATTAGCTGGGTGTGGTGGTATGCACCTGTAACTCCAGTTACTTGGGAGGCTGAGGCATAAGAATTGCTTAAACTGGGAAAGCGGAGGTTGCAGTGAGCCGAGATCTCACCAATTCACTTCAGCTTGGGTGGATCACTTGAGGTCAGGAGTTTGAGACCAGCCTGGCCAACACAGTGAAACCCCATCTCAAAAAATAATAATAAATAAATAAGTAAATAAACAAAAGGCATTATGACCACAAACTCCTGAATTTACCACACTGGCACCTTGAATATTTAGTGTTTCAACAAAAAACCTATTATCACCAGCCCTTTAACCAGGCCTTGCAATCTGGCATTATGCATTTTAACCGCACCTCACATCTAGCAATCTGCATTTTTCATATGCAGAGCATGAGATATGGAAAGTCAAATCAGAGCCATTGCCCCTGGAGGGCACGGCCTGTGTGCTTGGCCCCACCTGGGAATACAGGGCAGAGCAGGGCTACCTCTGTCCCGACTCACCACCTGTTCAAACCAGGCCACCCTCAATGCCGTAGTGTGTGGTACTTGCATTTGGGCGCACTGTGAATTTTTTTTCTTATAAAGACAATAATATATTCATACATTTTGATAATATGGTAATTTAATTAAAAAAAATTGGGTTTCTGAAAAAATGTTATGTCATTATTATGTATGCATTTCTGCAGAAATTTACTAGAAAATGCTTTCTAAAATTGTATTTAAACGTAAAAGATTATAGTTTATTTCTAGACATAGAAAACAATTTTACACAATTGAAATGTATGATTTTTATTCTCAATGATTATCTATTTAGTGCTAAAATATTTATACCATATGTGTCCATTTAAAAAAAAAATAGGAGGGGAGTGAAATGCCAAAATTAAATGTCTAAAAAAGGATCAGAAAGAATAAAGTAGCCACATTTTCGCGAAATCTAACCACCTCAAGAAGTGAAAACCACAACGGGAACCACTCTGCCCAGGCGAGTGGCGTGGCTTTATATAGAACAGGATTTGATTTGCACATTGGGTAAAATCTTGTTCTCCAGCTTTACTGAGGTATAGTTAACATATCAGAAACTGCACAAATTTAAAGGGTATGATTTGTTGAGTTTCAACATATGCATGCACCCATGAAAACATGATAAACAAGATAATGCCTCATGATCCATTGTAATTCCTACTTCTCTCCCTTCCCTGGATATATGGTTTGCAAATATTTTCTTCAAGGCTGAAGTAGAATCCTGATAGCTCAAAAAAAACCTCAGCCACAAATATTTCCAAATTAAAGCTTCTAAGATGGCTGTGAAGTTTTATATTATTAATTGGTATAGAAAAGCAAGATACACTATACTCCATTTTTAACTACAGCTGTTCAATTTGAGGTTTATCCCACAAAAATACTTTATATTATTTTTGAAACTATGTTGAATAATTTAACAATTTTCTATTGAATCAGAATATATTTCAGAAATATTAATTGTACAGCTAACAAAACACCGCAGCTTCATTTTTTCCCTTCAGCAAAACGAACCAAGATGAAAATATTTACATCTAGAAAATGTATTATAAATGTTAGCACCTTGTTAAGCATATTGAGTAGTGATAACAAAGTCTAACACTGTCCTGTCCTGTGCAATAGAATTGATATACTTCAATCACATTACAGAAATCATGTTAATTTTTTCACTTTAAAACAAAGTCGGACTGGGTGCAGCGGCTCATGCTTGTAATCCAAGCGCTTTGGGAGGCTGAGGAGGGAGGATCACTTGAGGTCAGGAGTTCGAGACCAGTATAGCCAATATGGTGAAACCCCTTCTCTTACTAAAAACACAAAAATTAGCTGGGTGTGGTGGCATGAGCCTGTAATCCCAAGCTACTTGGGAGGCTGAGGCAGGAGAATAGCTTGAACCCAGGAGGCAGAGATTGCAGTGGGCCGGACTGCGCCACTGCACTCTAGCCTGGGCAACAAGAGCAAAACTCCAACTCAAAACCAAAAAAAACAAAACAAAATAACAACAACAACAGCAAAAGTTGTACTACAACATAGATGAGCCTTGAAAATATTATGCTAAGTGAAAGAAATCAATTACAAAAGACCATATATTTAAATTTGAAATGTTAGATGAACTGAACATAGTCTTAGAAAAGTGAAACTTACCAATATTGACACAAGAAGTAATTGATTTTAAAAATTCTATAAATATTCAGGAATTATCTGTACTTAAAGCTCTCCCAATCTGACCCCACCCATCCCCCCACAAAACAAAAGTCCCAGTCCAACTAAATGTTTCAGAGAGTGTGGGGAAGTTAGAGAATAAAAAAGGGTGGGCACTTCTCAGCAATTTTCATAAAATCAGTATAATTTAAGCATCAAACCTAAGAAGGACATTATAAGAAAAAAATAATAGGTCAATCTTCCTTGTACATACGTATGTAAACTTTATAAATAAAATATTAGGAAATTAAATATAGCAATGAACAAAAAGGATAATGCATCACACAATTTGGGGTTTATTCTTAAAAGTAGTGTCAACATTATAAAAGAAAGGAAAAGTACGTAATCATACAATTGATAAAGAGAAAGCATTTTTTAAAAATTTAAATTCATTTATGTTAAAAAACTCTTAGCAAGCTAGGAATAGAATGGAACTTCATTATCATGATAGAGAGCACATGTTTAAATAGCTAGGAATAGAAGGCAACATCATTATTATAGTAAAGAGTATTTTTAAAAACACATTTAATAGTGAAATGTTGAAACCTTTCCATCTGAGATTAGGAAGTAAACAAGAATATTTTACATCACCACATTTATTCAGCATTAAAATAGTAATTCTTGCCAGTGCAGTAAAGATATACAGACTGGCTAAGAGATAATAAAACTACCACTATTTGTTGATAATATTTTGATGTAGAAAGCATAAATTATTAGAATTAAGAAGTTAGTTTAGCAGAGTTGTTAGACACAGGTGAATATTTTTAAAAATCAATTATATTCCTATGTATTAGCACAGTTGGAAAATGAAATACTAAAACAGATTCACTTACAAAAGCATAAAATATAAAATATTTAACACTAAAACTTCGTTAAAAGATGCACAAGGGCTATGCAGAGAAAACTCTACAATATTTTTGAGAAAAAATCAAGGTAATCTAAGTTGGGGGGGGATATACCATGTTCATAGATTAGAAATGTTATTATTGTAAATGTATTCATTTTCCCTGAATTGGTCTATAAATCTAATGCCACCTTGATAAAAGCCTCAGCAGGATTTTCTGTGGTAATTAACAAAATAATTCTAACATTTATGTGGATGCACAAAGGGCCAAGAAGAGCTAAGAAATCTTGAATGAAAAGAACAAGGCAGGAGGACTTAGTCTACTCGATATCAGAATTTATTATAAAACTTCAGTAATTAAGGCAGTTTTTTGTGCAATGATAAACAAAGAGACTGAAAAAATAGAATAATTGGTGCATACAGACACACACATATAGATATTCCATTTCCGGTAAAGGTAATAGCACTGCAAAGTAGCGGAGATTTGTTTTTTTTCAGTAGATGGTACTTGAATAATTTGGACACCAACATGAAAAAAAATTAAATATAACCCTTCCCTGAAGAGTTATACACAAAAGTTAATTCCAGGTATACTGTTTATTTAAATGTGAAGGGTCAAATAACAAGACTTTGAGAAAATTATATAAGAGAAAAGCCTTTGTGATTTTGGGATAGAGAAAATTGAATAGGAATAATGCTCTTTTGAGCACTAACCATAAAGAGAAAGATTGATAGATTAGACTATATTAAAATTAAAAACTGTTTTTAAATTTAAGACTAAAAGATAACACTATGAGAGTGAAAAGGCAAGCCACTGAGTGGTGGAGTGGTTATATCAAAGACAAAAAGTCTATAGCCAGTACGTATCAATAGTTTCTACAAATCAATTAAGACAGACAACCCAACCAAAAAAACAAGCAAGAGATACCAAAACTTCACAAAAGAGGAGATCCAAATGATCAACAAATATGTGAGAAGATGGTCATTTTCATTAGAAATGGGGAAAATGTGAATTAAGGCAACAGAATATCACTACACATCCACCAAGATGGCTAAAGGCTGACAGTGCTGATGATGAAAATGTAGATTGGTTCAACCTCTTTGAGAATGTGACAATATTCACTGAGTGTGGGTGTGTGCATACCCAATGCCTCAGCAATTCCATTCATAGGCACATGCCCAACCAACATGGGAGCTCATGCTGCACATCAAGACACACACCTAACTATTCACGGCAGCATTCTTATGGGCAGTCCAACATTGGAAGCAATCCAAATGTTCACTAACAGTGGACATCACAGAAGCCAAACAATAGGACATTAAACAGCACTTTATATGAAAGAGCTGCTGCCTCACACAACCAAACAGATGAATCTTTCATACATACACAGTCACACTCAATTCTGAGGAGAAGCCAAACGTACCCACAAAAATATATGCTGTATAATTCTGTTTTCACAAACTTCAAAAACGAGACAAATGAGCCTGTGATGTCAGGACCGCGTTTCACTTGAGCAGGGAGTGAAGGAGTGTTCGGGAAGATACATGAGTGGGGTTCTGGGGTGTTGGACATATTCTGCTGTTGTGTTTAAACCTGGGTGTGTGCACAAGTGTTCCTCAAGCTGTATAATGATGGGGCATGCACTTTCCTGTATGTGTTCAACATAGAAGAACAGGAATCAATTAGGTTATCATAATAACTTAATCGTTATGAAGAGGAAAATGGGTGAGGTAGAAAGTACTGCAGAGCTCAGAGGAGAACATACTATCAACTGCCATGGTTGGCCTGCTTTCTTGCGAAGGAAGGAACAGAGGAAACAGAAGAGAGAAAACAGGAGTTACGTTTATAGAAACCTCCCATGAGGAGGCTGAAGGGAGATCTCAGGATGACAACTCATACAACATACTGAGTCCTAGTCCCGATGGGAGCAATGTGACTCGAGAGAGGGAATTTTTCACCAGGATTCCCAGTGCCATGGTACTGCCTTCTTCCCCGGAAGACAGCATGCCCAGGTGAGCCTGGGTTCTTGCTTTTGTGTGGACACATCTCTGCCCTGTTCTCAATGCTCTTCTGCCTGCATCAGTGGAGGGTGCCCATTAATCCATCTTTGTGATTTCCCCAAGGATATATAGAGGTGAATTCATAATTATCGTCTATTTCCATCTCAGAAAATACAACTGTAAACTAAAAAATAATGATTCAGCTTTTTCCCTAGAGCTGTTTCCTCAGGCAACTGAATTACGGATTAATCCTTTTACCCTAGTGCTCTCCCTAGGAAACCTCCAAATGACTTCAGGGAAATTTCATGTAGTTAATGGTTACTGGATCTTTCTGAGTGAGTTATCATTAAAAATACATACTGAGCTTGGTGGTGGATGCCTGTAATCCCAACTACTCGGGAGGTTGAGGCAGGAGAATCGCTTGAACCTGGGAGGCGGAGGTTGCAATGAGCTGAGATCGCACCATTGCACTCCAGCAAATACCTAACCCTAACCCATATCCTAACCCTCACCCTCACCCTCACCTGGTTTGCTAGTAGAAAACCTTGAGTATCATTTTAGACTGAAACACTTTCTGGGTTAATTACCATTGTCCTCCAAGAAAAGCCATCAACTCCGACGTCTATTTTGGTTTCGGCCAAGCAAGTCTCATGTAAACAATTCTTCACTGATAAGAACTGGACGCTTCCCTCCTCTTTGGCGTCTGTAACTTTTTTTTTTTTTTTCCAAGACGGAGTCTCACTGTCACCAGGCTGGAGTGCAGTGGTGTGATCTCGGCTCACTGCAACCTCTGTCTCCCAGGTTCAAGCAATTCTCCTGCCTCAGCCTCCCGAGTAGCTGAGATTACAGGCGCACACCACCACGCCCAGCTAATTTTTTCTTTTTAGTAGAGACCAGGTTTCACGGTGTTGGCCAGAATGGTCTCGATTTCCTGACCTTGTGTTCCCCATCTCGGACTCCCAAAGTGCTGGGATTACAGTGAGCCACTGCACCCGGCCTCGTCTGTAACTTAATATCTGTTTGTTTTTTTTTTTTAACTGATATCTTATATCTAGGCTTCAAAATTAATATTTTGCCATGTTCACCTCTCATTCTGACTTTTTTTTTTTCAACCATTTACAAATGTAAAGAACATGGTCAGCTCATGAGCCATACAGAAACAAGAGGCAAGAGAGATTTGCCTTGCAGGTTGTATTTTGTCCACCCCTGGTCTAGAATAGTAAGGATTTTCTACATATTAATTCATAGTCTAAGGGACCCCAGAAATAGGAGCTGCTTGAGAAGATGTAGTTTGTGGTTTTGAAAGTGACATACATCTAAAAGTATTTAGAATGCTTTTAATGATGGAATTCACCCTGCTTTGTCATTCTTTCATACAGGTTGAGTATTCCCAATGCAAAAATACAAAATGCACTCAAATCTGAAGCTTTTTGAGTGCTGACATGACATGCAAAGGAACTGCTCATTGGAGCATTTGGGATTTCAGATTTTTGGATTAGGGATGCTGAACTGGTAAATATACAATGCAAATATTCCAAAATCTGAAATTTGAAACATTTTTCGTCCCAAGCATTTTGGATAATGAATACTCAACCTGCCTTACAATAAACAAACCAAACAATTAAACTAAAATAACTAATATTTTGACATTAATCTTCGAACAAGCATCTCTTCATGAATGTACTATGTTTAAACAAATAGTTTTTAGCTAAAACACTTCTCTTACTCATAGTTGAATATATATACTTTGGATATTTTGTCATCTATACCCTGGCTACAGCTCATTTTAAAATTATATTTTTTATTCTATTGCTACTTCACTATATTTACACATTGAAATTTAAACTGTAATATTACCTTTATTTAATGGGAAAAATGTATGTAGGGGAAATTAAAAGTTAAAAATGTGAAAAACTAATTGTATTATTGAGCCAAAAGGGTTCATTTATGGAGTCTCCATCCAAATCCAAGCCTAAAAATCATAGACAATTCCCTCATAATTATCTTCTGAAATTAATGGTTTAAAAGATGCTAATAATATATTAAATTGCTTATAGGAATTATAACCACAAATTATTGAAACTCCCTAGTACCTAACACTGTTGTTAATAAGGCATTTCTCAGCACCTTGTAGGTTTACTTTAGCTTAATGAAAAAGCCACGATTCCAATATGTATTGATATATAATTATTTAAAGAATTTAGTATCTGGCCAGCCCCGTAATCCCAGAACTCTGGAAGACCGAGGTGGGTGGATCACTGGAGGTTAGGAATTTGAGACCAGCCTGGACGACGTGGCAAAACCCCATCTCTACTAAAAAATACAAAAATTAACTGGGCATGGTGGCAGGTACCTGTAATCCCAGCTACTTGGGAGGCTGAGGCTGGAGAATTGCTTGAACCCAGGAGGCAGAGGTTGCAGTTAGCCAAGATAGAGCCACTTCACTCCAGCCTGGGTGACAGAGGGAGACTCCAGCTCAAAATAAATAAAAGAAAGAAAGAAAGAAAGAAAGAAAGAAAGAAAGAAAGAAAGAAAGAAAGAAAGAAAGAAAGAAAGAAAGAAAGAAAGAAAGAAAGAGAGAGAGAGAGAAAGAGAAAAGGAAAGGAAAGAATAGCTAAACAATAAATAGGTTTCTTCTAGTCTAAAATGTGAGTTAATAAATAATGAATGTATATTTATTA
The DNA here is from genome assembly GCF_043159975.1 of Macaca nemestrina. Classification (NCBI taxonomy): domain Eukaryota; kingdom Metazoa; phylum Chordata; class Mammalia; order Primates; family Cercopithecidae; genus Macaca; species Macaca nemestrina. Next base: position 3,758,481 of record NC_092129.1, on the reverse strand, counting down.
ATTTCTTGATACTGAAGTAAATCTCTAGTAAACAATACACATAAAAAGCCTTGAAACCAAAAATTGTCATTTATTTCAAAATAGTTAGATATGCAGGTCAAACGTTATTGGATATATATTTGAATAACTTTCAAATTTCTTATTCTAGCCAGGCGTGGTGGCTCACGCCTGCAATCCCAGCACTTTGGGAGGCCGAAGCGGGCAGATCACCTGAGGTGAGGAGTTCGAGACCAGCCTGACCAACATGGCGAAACCCCGTCTCTACTAAAAATACAAAAATTAGCTGAGCTTGGTGGTGAGTGCCTGTAATCCCAACTACTCGGGAGGTTGAGACAGGAGAATCGCTTGAACCTGGGAGGAGGAGGTGCAATGAGCTGAGATTGCACCATTGCACTCCAGCCTGGGTGACAGAATGAGACTCTGTCTCAAAAAATAAATAAATAAATAAAATTCTTATCCTATAATTTCAACTTTTCTTATAATTGGTTGTTTTTTAATTGGTTTTTCTTATGAACACTCAATTTAAAATTTTATTTTTAAAAAGACAAGAGTGTTACTATGTAACAATTTAATCGAACTATGCACATAGCTATGTTTTGCCTCATTAACTATCTTAAAAATAAATATACATCTGTGTCTTACTTTAAAGACATTACACTTTGGTAAAAATATTAGGCAGAGAAATTTGTCTGCACAGTCCCGTAATTGCAGAAAGATAAAAAGAAAATGTTATTCTTTGAAATTGCTTTAAGTTTTGTTAAGTTTTCTACACTGAGAAAAATATATCAATATGAAAGGATTTAACACTTAGTGAGCACTACGGATGTATTACTGCAGTGTTCATTTTTCTTTGACAATTCTATGAGGCATCACATCAATCATTTAGATTAAAAAATTGAGTTTCGGAAAGATACTTGGCTATTACATGGCCGATGGCAGTTTGACGTTCGAATTCGGGTCTGTGTGGCTTCACAGGGTGGAAGGTGAAATTCTGTGTGCTTAGGAGAGGAAAATTCAAACGAGTGTCCAACAGAGACGGTCAGGATCTCAGCCCAAGGCTATGAGAAGGGGTCCTCCGGGTGGAGGGAAGAGTCTAGCCTCGCAGGCAAGGCAGGGAAGCAGAGGCTTGCTTCTAAGATGTCAAGAGGAGCCATCTGCCTGGAACTCACGTGGGAGTGACAGGAAATAAAGCTAACAAAAGTAAGGGGCTGAGTTGGCTTTGGGATTTCTTTTAGGGTTAACAGTTTATGTTTGGGGAAAGACTGGAATGATTTGTAATGGGAGAGAACGCCACAGAGGACACACAGGAGAATACATTGTATGAGACAGAACTGCCAGGATCCGGAGACCACTGGGACATTGAAAATGAAGACAGAGGGAGAGTTAGGGACAGCACTGAGATCAAAGAAGTAAACCCTAAACCAGGCACTCCTCCAGCAACCGATACGCAGAGGAGGCCTGGGTTGGGGCCTGCAGGAGACAGTGGTCTGGAGAGGGCAGCGGGAGGAACGGCAGCAAAGTGGCAGGTGAACTCGGAGAGGGAAAGCAGCTGGGAAGCAGGTCGTGGAGAGGGAGAGAGAGCACTTGTCTTTTCCTACCTATAGAATATGTAGGTGAAACATTCACAATATATAATCTACCAAATTCATCATGGATGACTCATTGCAATGAAAACAATTATACTACTACAGAGCACCCCACTCCCCAAAAAAACACAGCAAGGTATTTATTATGACATTGTATGACTTTGAAAGCCTCCAAAGACTGTAGAAGTTTACTGCAATATTCTGAACAAATGGAAGCTTAATGTACTGCCCTTTAATAATTAAAAATATGCATCAAATGTTAAAATTGAATGATTTTTCTTTTTTTCCAGAAGGGCGAATGCTTCTGTATGGTTTCCCTGACACGCAGGTCTATTTAAAAAAAAAAAAAACTTTTCTGGACTTCCTTTTTTCTCATGTCGATTTTTAACCCCTGCAGTGCCAATGTTCAAATGAAGAATGAAAACATTTCTACGTCAATGCAAACTTGGAGAGCATGTTCATATGTCATACTTTAATTTTATCCTCATAACAGCTCTGTAAGGTGGGCAGGAAAGGTCTGTTGCCATCATCATGTTTATTTTTCACATGAGGAAACCGAGTCTCAGACCTGTACAGACCCTTCACTGCCCTACAATTACTGTAAGAAATGGAGCTCAAGGTTGGGAACTGTGGCGCTTAACCCAAGGCTACTTTCCCTTGCAAAGTCTCTGACCGCACAGAGTTGATCTCTGTGCTAGTTAGGAATTGGTGGAAACAGTTTCCCCTAGGAGAAAGGAGGTGTGTGACATTGGGAGAGTCTCAAGGTCAAACCTACAAGGTCATGTGAGCCAGTGATTCTCAAACTCAACTGAACATCAGAGCCACTCAGGGAGACTGAGAATAAAAGATTGTTGGACTCACCCTGAGATTCTGATTCTCTGCGTCTGCCACCGAGTTGAAGGGATGTGTATGCTTAAACAGTTTTTTGCAAGTTGAACAGTGTGTTGATATTTGATGACTTTAAGGAATTATTGTCATTTTTCAAAGTATGAAAATGATATTAAGAAAACATTTTTAAAGAGTGTCTTCTGAAGATACATCTGCAACATTTACTGATGAAATTATGTAAAGTCTGACTTGTGTTTAAAAATAATCCAGGAGCGGAGGGAGAGGGAAGGGGATAAATGAAACAGGCTGTGACAACTGAAGCCAGGTGGTGAGTGAGGAGTGGAGACAGGGACTTCCTCTGGCATTCTATTCGTATTCGATACTATTCATATCACTGTGAGAAAAGCTCCCCAGGAAATTCTGATGATCAGAATTTGATCATTGTTGGATCATTGATCTAATCCAACCACATAACTATAATTACAGAGTCTCCTTGTACATTGCCATGTCTGCGCTCACCTACATTCTAGCTGTATTGTTTGAGGTCACTCGCCTGTTTGTCCTTCTCTGCAGTGGTGCTAAAATCAGGAAATAGTTTCACCAAAACAGGGCATTGGAATATAGACAAGTGTGAGTCATGAGCAGGGGACACTTCTGGGCCTCAGATTTCTCATCTGTGGTTTGTCTCAAACTCAGAGACAGGTTTTCAGATGCCCTCTTGAGTCCACTGTCTTTCCTTCTTTTACAGGAACTTTCTTTCTCAGGCAATTTTCTCCTTTTCTTTCTCAGGTGACTTTCAGCATTTCCTTTTTGAGCTTTACCTTAGAGTTGCGGCTATGGTTTATTCAGGTGCAAATTGACCTACATGTGTCCTGCTTGACACTTGAAAGCACTTTTAATTTGAAGAATCTTGTGCTTCTTACATTCTGGAAAATTCCCAGCGATGATCTCTTTAATTATGCCTCTCCGTCATTCTCTCTAATCCTCTGGAATTCTGACGAGATGAGATTAACTCCCTCCACCTACAGCTCTTGCTCCTTAAGATCTCTCACTTTTGCCGGGCGCGGTGGCTCAAGCCTGTAATCCCAGCACTTTGGGAGGCCGAGACGGGTGGATCACGAGGTCAGGAGATCGAGACCATCCTGGCTAACACGGTGAAACCCCATCTCTACTAAAAAATACAAAAAACTAGCCGGGCGAGGTGGCGGGCGCCTGTAGTCCCAGCTACTCAGGAGGCTAAGGCAGGAGAATGGCGTAAACCCAGGAGGTGGAGCTTGCAGTGAGCTGAGATCCGGCCACTGCACCCCAGCCTGGGCGACAGAGCAAGACTCCGTCTCCAAAAAAAAAAAAAGATCTCTCACTTTTATAAATCTTTTTTTCTTTCCACTCATTTTACTTTCCAGATGCGTTTCTCAGCTTTCTTTTCTGCTTTCAACTGGATTTTTTTATGTTCTTGTTTTATTATTTCTGCCAGTCCTTTTTTTTTTTTTTTAGAGATGGAGTGTCGCTCTGTTGCCCAGGCTGGAGTGCAGTGGCACCATATTGGCTCATCGCAACCTCCACCTCCTCGGTTCAAGCGCTTCTTCTGCCTCTGCCTCCAGAGTAGCTGGGATTACAGGCCTACACAGCACCAGGCCCAGCTAATTTTGTGGTATTTTTTTTTTTTTAGACAGACTTTTGCTCTTGTTGCCCAGGCTCTAGTGCCATGGCGTGATCTCTGCTCACTGCAACCTCCACTTCCTGGGTTCAAGCGATTCTGCTGCCTCAGTCTCCCGAGTAGCTGGGATTACACGTACACACCACCATGCCGGGTTAATTTTGTATTTTTGGTAGACGGGGTTTCTCCATGTTGGTCAAGCTGGTCTCGAACTCCCAACCTCAGGTGATCTGCCCACCTCAGCCTCCCAAAGTGCTGGGATTACAGGCATGAGCCACCGTGCCTGGCCAACTGTGTGTTTTTAGTAGAGATGGGGTTTTACACGGTTGGACAGCTTGGTCTCAAACTTCTGACCTCAAGTGATCCTCCTGCCTCGGCCTTCTAAAGTGCTAGGGTTACAGGCTTGAGCCACCGTGCCTGGCCCCTCTTTTATGTTTTAGAGTCAGGGGTATATATGCAGGTTTGCTACGTGGATTTATTGTGTGATGCTGAGGTTTGGGCCTTGATCAAACCCATCACCCAAAGAGTGAACACAGTTTCCAGTAGGCAGTTCTCTCCTTGCCCCTTTCTCCCTCCCGTGGGCCCCACTATCCACCGTTTCCATCCCTATGTCCCTGTGTCCATAGTGTGTAGCTCCCACTTAGGAGAATATGTAGTATTTGGTTTTCTGTTTCTGTGTTAATTCAGTTAGGATATTTCTGCCAGTTCTTTTTCATAACTTCTTACCCCTTTTGATGCATGTTATTCCTGCATACATTTCTTCAAGTTTCCCAAACATGTTTATTTTAAAGCTCTTTTCAGATTGGTTGCTGATTCAGGTGGTCCCTTAGCATTTGCTGTGTTCACGTGCATGGGAATTTTTTCTCCACCAGCTCATCGTAAGTGGGAGATTCTCTCTCTGCTGTATCTTTGTCAGTGTATCTTTCTGCTCACACCTCTGCTTAACAAAGGCACCTCGTCCGTCCGTGTGGAGCCCTTGTCTAGGAACGAGCCGTGTTGCCATGGTGGAAGGCATCAGATGCAGTCACTCGCTGCGTGGCAGTTCCCGGCAGGAGGCCACACGCACGTTTTCTCTTCCCGGAGACACATGGCTTCACGTCAGTCATGCGGGCAGCTGCAGTTGGCAGCAGCTTCCTCTCCTCCCATGAGCACTTGTGGTCCCTACCATAGTCCCCACCGCCCAACAAGAGCCCCGCTCCTTGTAGGATCTGCCTTCTTTGGGTTCCAGACTCCAGCAGGGCTTTTCCTTCAGCTCCTTCTCACCATCATGCACCTCCATCCCAACGCTGATCCTCAGTCATGCCCATGCTGTTTCAAGTCTCCTACAATTCTATGTTTTCCCTCTTTATTCGTCATCTACCGTTGGCATATATTTAGAGAAGGTGTGTGTGTGTGGTAAGGGTGCTTCGGGGTACGTGCTTATAAAACTATCTTAGTGGAAGTACTAAGGCCAAGTTTCTCCCTTCTCATAGAACTACTGCAAATGTCGAAAGCACTTGAAATAATGTCTAAGCTGCACTTTATTTTCAAAAGCAAGCAAAACCCTGTAGTTTGGTAATTTTTACTTCCAGAGATACTAGTGGATAAAGAAAAGATTTTTCTTCAAAGTCCCTGGATATTCCATTTATGGCTTTGCCATGAACAACACATTTCTCAACACTTTGTTTTGTTTCTATGATTTTTACTGCTGGTAAATAGCACGTTAATAGTACACTCCCCTTCATTTGGTATCTGTTTTTATTTGTTAAAATAAAATTTAATAGGAGTTTGCATTTCAAAACATTAGTTTCCTAGCAAAATTTATATATTCAGCTTATATTCTATATTATACATATAATTTTCTAGCAGAAAAGGGCATAAGATGTAAAAAATAAGTTGATATATTTGTACCCTTTGTTCTTCTTAGGTGTATAAAGCTCCTCCTCTTTTCCCTAGTACTTTCTATATTATAGAACCTGTGAAAATGGGGAGGGAATTAGGTTTATTATATTTAGTTCATTTTAGCACCTGGTTTCCATAATGCCTCCTAAATATTTCTGGCCTTTGTTCTGTTAATGACAGCGAGATCATAGAGTCCTATTAAAGTTGCTCAGTAGGTCAAGCCCTCTATTTTAGGAATGACACAAGCATACTTCTTTCTTCTTCTAGACCCATTGTTTAGAACTGTACCTTTTATTATCAAGAAAAAAGGTGAAAGGCTGGATGGAAAAGCTCCACGACCTCCAGACTGTGGACTCTCTACCCTTGTAAAGCCCACTCACCTGAGTAAAGTCTAGTCTCAGCTGCTGGGATTAGACTAGCTGTAGAAGCTGTGTGCTGGGCACCCCTACCCCGCCCCGCCAGTACACAGCCATCTTCAATCTAGCCAATGCGCGTTTATTAAATATCCGCTAGGTACACAGAACTGTGCTCTCTGCTAGAAGCAGGACACGGAATCAAACACCAGTAAGATGGGTCCCCAACGCCAAGGGGAACAGAACTCGTGAGGAAAAAGGCGCATTCAGAATTTCAAGTCAAAACCAAATTCAAGGTAGCAGCTAAAATCAAAGTGCCAAGTGTAAGGGATCGGGAAAACACGGGGAGATGGCGACAAAAGAACTAGTGCTGTTTAGTTGATTGGTTTTCAAAGTGGGAAACCGAAACTGATGCAATGGGGCATTGGATGGAAAAATTCTGGAAGTGAGAGCACTTCCAGAGCACCATGGAGCGACCCCTTGCAGGCCTAGGGATGCACAGAATGTGGAAAGGACGACAAGGAGGCAGGCAGGGGAGACGCCCTTTCACAAATCTATTCACAGCCTGATATTCTTTCATTATTCTCAGGATATATATGATCACATTTTAACTTAGTCTGCAACACGTACTGAATAAAAGGAAGATAATGCAAAGCAATTCTCCAACACAGTAAAAGGTAAGTGACCTATGTTTATGGTATAATCCCCTTCTAATACTTTCCATATACACACACACACACACACCCCATTTCATTTCTTTGCATTCAGTGTGTATTAGTCCATACCGTTTTTGCATTGCTATAAAGAAATACCTGAGACTAGGTCAATTTATAAAGAAAAGAGGTTTAATTGGCTCATGGTTCTGCAGGCTGTACAGGAAGCATGGCTGGGGAAGCCTCAGGAAACTTACAATCATGGCAGTAGGCAAAGGGGAAGCACATATGTCTTACCTGGCTGTAACAGGAGGAAGTGGGGGAAGGGAGGTACCACACACTATTAAACAACAAGATTTAGTAAGAACTCCATCACCAGAACAGCACCAAAGGGGGAAATCCACCCCCATGATCCAATCCAATCACCTCCCCCCAGGCCCCACCTCCAACATTGGGCATTACAATCTGACGTGAGATTTGGCTTTGGGACGCAGATCTAAACCATATCACAGTGTAAATATGTTGTTTATGTATTTAAGATTTAGTTTTTTCCTTCCAGTATCATCTTAGTTTATAAAATGCCAGAGAATACATTTAACCACAAATGTCTTTCTGGGTTGGTAAGATTATATATATTTTTTAAATAAGTAAGATTAAATTCCTATTTTAAGGGCTGTTTATAGCACTAATTTCTGTGTAAAAACTCACTTCCTGAAAGTTCTAACCTAAAATGTGACTAAATATTGGGAACATGGGAAAGTAATGAAGGAAGCAGATATATATTTGAAAGATATATTTCTTCATTTTCCAGTAAAGTAGCACATACTCTACTCATGAAAAACTAATCCTCTAGAATTTATCTTTTTTGCTTGTTTGTTTAAAAAACAAAATTAACAACACTGGCCTTTCTAGTGATGGGTTAAGCAAAGGAGAGTTTGGTTATTTAACTTTCTAGATCAACTAATTAGATTAACTTTCACGTGCATGGGCTACTGTAGAAGGCTGCCTGCCCTAGAATGTCTGCTATTAGGACCTTTATTAAATCCTTTTACTTTACTTTTTTGCTAAAGACCATCCTCTAAATTGATATATCTACTAAAAGGACTTGTAAGATGATTTATACAATAATAATGACATTTTTCTAAATTTGATTAAATATGGAATTTATTGGCAGCTAGAAAATTAAATGACCTGTAGGGTACTAAATATAGTGATATAGTTAAACATAGTTGATATATTTGTATCATTTTTTAAAAATGTATTAATCTTTTTCCTGGTACTTACTATTTTCTAGAGCCTGTGAAAATTGGGGCAGGAAAAGGTTTATTTCAAGTGGCTGGTCTCAGAACCTGGTTTTCATATTTCAAAAAAATTTTTAAAGTAAGTGCAAAGTTTAATCAGAAATTCAAAAATATTATTACTTTCTGTCCTCACATTTATTCCTATTATGTGATACTTCTTCTTCTTTTTTTTTTTTGAGACGGAGTCCCGCTCTGTCCCTCAGACTGGAGTGCAGTGGCCTGATCTCAGCTCACTACAAGCTCCGTCTCCCGGGTTTACGCCATTCTCCTGCCTCAGCCTCCCGAGTAGCTGGGACTATAGGTGCCCGCCACCTCGCCCGGCTAGTTTTTTGTATTTTTAGTAGAGATGGGGTTTCACCGTGTTAGCCAGGATGGTCTCGATCTCCTGACCTCGTGATCCGCCCGTCTCGGCCTCCCAAATTGCTGGGATTACAGGCTTGAGCCACCGCGCCCGGCCGTGATACTTCTTCTTTTAAGAGAGTCTTGCTCTGTTGTCCTCTATTACCTAGTGCTTTTAGGTTTTACGTAGATTTTGGTTTCAGATGGGAGAAACTTAGAAATATTAGTATATCACTGCTGATTGAAACAGAAGCTGTAAAAACTTTTTGAATAGAGCAACTAAAAATAATATACATTTAAAAGGAAAACTAAAATTATAAAGTAAAAACTTAAATTTTTAAAAACTGACTTATAGATTAAAAAGGTCTTTTTCAACCTCGCCCAGTGCAGCTTCGTTTAGCTTCAGTCCGGTCCTTTCTCTTGCATTTCAGTCTCACCATGTATAAAATGGAATAAATAACAGAAAAGCCCATTATTTTATTTTTATACAGCATTTCTTGGATATCATTTAAGTATAATTTTTAGATGTACCAGAATCCAGTGGGGCAATGAGAATAGAGGATGGTAGCATGTCTGCCTTTTATTGTTCTAGGTGGTATTGAAATTGACACACAGCTCAGAATATCATCCTGGAGTGTTGAACAACGACAGTGAAATAATTTGTCAGCCTGGAAATTTTCATGTCCTAAACATATACCAGTTATGGGAGTGTTCATGATTTAAGAATCATAGGTATTCTATGAATTTCTGGTTGCTCTTAAACATTTGTCAATAAACTAATGTTGGTTGGGACCTATGGTGAACTGTAGTTTAGATATTGATATACCACTCATACATAATACAAATGGGGACTTTTAATGACAGTCAGAAAAACGAGAATAATTCACATTAATTTAGAGCCTTCTATGTGTCCTGCATCACTCAGTAGGTATTTCACATATGCTACATGTTTTTTATTACAAAAATAACACTGCAGAGAGCCCGTAACTGTTTTCCAGGAATCCTGAATTTTCTCTTTAGCGATGCTACACATACTTACTTTGGACATCAGCAATCTAACTGCCAGCTTTGCAAACTCATTCTTCAAGAGGCAAGTTACTCTTGGTAACAGCATCCTCGGGAATGAAGCTCCTGCAGTTGAGGTTCAGTTAACGCTGTGCCAGGGATCTGTGCAGCACATGTAGAACCCAGTGAGAGTCCTTCGCTGTGCCGGCACGGGGATGCTCACACAGTAAAAACTCGAGTCTATCAAGAAGCACAGGAACTGAAAGGCATAAAGAAACCGAGTGCTACAACATGAAGATGCCATTTAGACACAGATGCTTTTCTGCACGTCACCACACTTTAATTTTAAGAAAGGAGACTAGCGATCTATTGCATAATTCATTCCCCCATGGCACTGGTTCAACACCCCAGGCTCCTCTGCTGAGAAGCCTCCTTATGTAGCTGTACTGGACAAGTGCAGTAGAAAAGACAGAACCCAGTGAGGATGACAGAATTCTCTAATTGTCTGCAAAAGAGAAAATCCAGTTGGTGGAGAGAAAAATTATTTCCACACTGGAAGAAAAAGTAATGACAAAAATAAAAAGGCTTTGTCAAATATAGTTCACTCTTCTCATTACTTGCCTTAGTGTTTCAAAGATAAACGCTTTTTTGTTACACATCACAGATAACGTAAGAACGCAACTTCGCCTGACTGAATATTGCATGGGGAGACTGCTGGGATGTGTTCTACAGCCAAAACAAAGGGTGGGGGAGGGGAGGAGCAGTTACAAAAAAGACACCTAATAAAAAAAAGCCCTACAATTCACAAAGCTTGCTACTGAAATTAATTTCAGGTTTCCACGTCCACGTACAGGTACAGGATTTAAAATGACGCTCACGCGGCATCTCTCAGGGCCAACAGGGGCGCATCAAAGCTTCCCTTCGACGTTTATTAACTCTGCAGTCCGTTCTCTACATCTGGGAAGGATTTGCAGATAACAATGTGTCTGAGAGAAGAGGCGTTTTCTAAGGAGACACACAAAGGCAGTGGGAACCTCCAACCTCACTCAGCGAGAGGAACACCGCACAGCAGTGTGGGGGCTCGAACACCCCGGGAGCAGCGGGGCGCGGTCCGGAAAACATGACACTTGAAATGCACACAAAGCCTAATAAGGTATCCTCCTCGGAAGAAAACAGCTTGAAAAGGTCAGCTTCGAAGTGACCCCAGCAGAAAGGAATCACCCTGGAAGAAACACGCAGCAGCCCCGGGGCAATGCGCAGGTTGGAGGAGCAGCGAGCGCGGGGAGCGCAAGGCCCTTCGGAGGGCGCCGCACCGCACTGCGCTCCGTACCTGTGCCGCCACGCCCACCTGTCCCCTGCTGTGCCCAGCACCGCCCATTTAGACCCTGCACCACCCGTCCGGACCTAACCTAGCACAGCCCGTCCGGAACCCGCACCGCCCACTTGGATACAGCACCGCACGTCCAGACCCAGACCCGGCCGTCCGGACCGAACCCAGTACCGCCCATCAGACCCAGCGCCGCCCATTTAGACCCTGCATTGCCAGTCCGAACCGAATCTAACACAGTCCATCGGACCCATCGCCCGTTCGGACCCAGCACCGCCCGTCCAGACCCAGACCCGCCAGTCCGGACCGAACCCAGCACCGCCCATCGGACCCGGCGCCGCCCATTTAGACCCAGCACCACCCATCCGAACCGAACCTAGCACCGCCCATCGGACCCAGCACCGCCCATCCAGATCCATCACCACCCATTTGGACCCAGCACCGCCCGTCCCCTCCCGTCCGGACCGAACTCAGCACCGCCCATCGGACCCAGCATCGCCCGTCCGAACCCAATGTAGCACCGCCCATCGGACCCATCACCGCCAGTCCAGATCCAGCAACGCCCAGTTGGATCCAGCACCGCCCGTCCAGACACAGCACCGCGCGTCCGGACTGAACACAGCACCTTCCGTCGGACCCAGCACCGCCCATTTAGATTCAGCAGCGCGCATCCGAACCGAACCTAGCACCGTTGGTCGGGACAGAACCCGGCACCGCCGGTCCGGACCCACCACCGCCAGTCCAGACCGAACCCTAGCGCCGCGTGGGGCCCGCCCTCCGGCGTCTCCCTCCCTGGCGGCCGCGGCAGCAGCACCTAGCGGAGCGGCCCGGAGGTGCGGCGGCGGCGCGCGGGCGGCGGCGCGCACGGCGGGCGGGGGCGCGCACGGCGGCGGGCGGGGCGCGGGAGGGTGCGGGCGCCGGGCGCACACCGGCCGGCGGGGCTGAGGCGGCGCGGCGCGGCGCGGACTGAGCCCCAGGCGGAGGCCGAGTCAGAGGACGCGGCGCGGGCGCGGAGGCGGAGGCGGCCGGTGGGGGGCGGCGAGGGGCGTCGGATCCCCGCAGACCTGTCGTCCTCGGCCCGTCCTCCGGCCCCGGCCCCGCGCGGCTGAGGAGGCGCGGCCGGGACCATGTCGGCGGGCGGCCGTGACGAGGAGCGGCGGAAGCTGGCCGACATCATCCACCACTGGAACGCCAACCGGCTGGACCTGTTCGAGATCAGCCAGCCCACCGAGGTGAGCGCCGCGGGGCGCGGGGCCTGCGCGACCCCCGCCCGCCGCGCCCCGCCCCGCCCCTCCCCCCCTACCGCCGCCCGCCAGCCGCGGACCCGCCCTCCCTTCCCCCTCCCCCACTCCTCCCCCTCTCTCCCCTCCCCCTCCCCCAGGCCCACCGCGGGCCCCGGCGTCCCCCGCAGCCCCCGTCCCCCTGCCGCGGTGGATCCCGGGGTCGCGGGGGCTGGCGGGGCGCGGCAGTCACCTGTTCCCCTCTCCGGCCGCTCACCTGGTGGCTCACCTGGGTCGCCGCCCCCACCGCCGCGAGCGCGGCGCGGCCCCGGCCTGATCCCCAGCCGCGCGGGGGGCGCGGCGGCGCGCGGGGCAGGAGCTCTCCACCTGCAGCCCGGTTCTGGCTCGCGGCGCCCCTTCGCCGTGGCCGGGATGGAACCTGGGAGGCGCGCTGTGCTTCGGGTTCACAAACTTGCAGGCTGCCAGCTGGGAGGGGAAAGTCAGTATCACAAAGTTCGGGAGCTGCGGGTTCCCTGATGGCACAGGCCGGGAATCGGACTCCCCCGAGGAAAGGCGTGCCTTCTCCACCTCTGGGGCTGCGAGGAGGGGCCCTCTGCGGTGGCCTCTGCCCGGAGGGAGGCGCCGGCCCCGGGCTGGCTCCCCGAGAGGAGGAGGAAATCACGCTCTCTCCTGGCCTGGTAACAATGGGGGTTGTTTATAACAAAGCTGCTGAAAGCGTTCCGAGCAGCTTTTAAAAAAGTGTGTGAGTCCAAGTCCACCAGGAAGGGCTCTGTGGAGAGGGGAGGGAGGTGAAGGGTCAGGGAACAACCCTGTAAATCGCTCTGCAAGGGTCGGTTCCGCGCTCTGTTCATTCGGTGGCTGCACAGACTTTAATAGCATAAAAAACGTTTCCCTCAAGTTTTGTGCCTGTTTAGGAAATCATTTTAATAGCGTCTATTTTTGGTTTGTTGTAATAGGTGATTTATAGTTAACACTTGCTATAAAATACTAGCTCCTAGGCAACAGAACGGGTTTGGCAAATTTGAACATTCTTATGAAATGTATTCCTTTTATCATTAAATTCCACTGTATATTTTGGAGAAAATTTGACTATTGCTTCTCTGATTTCTTGATTTTTTTGCCAGTCATGGGAAGGACTCTATTTCTTCTGTCTTCGTCTGTACCTGTGACTGCACTTGACGTGGGTAGCTAGCCATTTGTCTTAATCCTTAGTTGAATACTGACACACATCATTAGGCTCAGGTTGCCAATTTGAGCATAGATGTTATGTTAAGTTACTCCTGATTCATTCATCTTCTGTAATGATTTTACGAGTTAGGTTCTAGTAAGCGAGTTAGTATTATGTACTTAAGTGTTCGTTCATAGACTATTTAGTATATCTTTAGAAAGGGGGCATAATTTAGTTTCAGGATTATGCTTTCTTTCAGAATAATGAATTCATTTTTCTTTTTATCACAAGTTAAAAAAAAAATGACCGTAAAACATTTTCTTGGTATGTAGTTTTTTTTGTTTGAATGGATTTTTTTTTTTTTTTTTTCTTTTTTGAGACGGAGTCTTGCTCTGTTGCCCAGGCTGGACTGCAGTGGCCGGATCTCAGCTCACTGCAAGCTCCGCCTCCCGGGTTTACGCCATTCTCCTGCCTCAGCCTCCCGAGCAGCTGGGACTACAGGCGCCCACCACCTCGCCCGGCTAGATTTTTGTATTTTTTAGTAGAGACGGGGTTTCACCGTGTTAGCCAGGATGGTCTCCATCTCCTGACCTCGTGATCCGCCCGTCTCGGCCTCCCAAAGTGCTGGGATTACAGGCTTGAGCCACCGCGCCCGGCCTTTTTTTTTTTTTGAGAGATTTCTCAAGTTTGGTTTAAGGAATCTTTTTTCAATTTAATAAAGAGAATTCAGCTTTTTGGGATTTTGAATTGAGTTAGCATTTAAAAAAAATCTCAAATCAGAAACATAGTTCATTGATTTAAATTCTATTTTAAGCACTCAGTTGAAACTTTTTATTTCTTAGTGATATGACTAGTTACTAAAATTGGCCTGTCATTTGGAAAGCTATTTTTTCAGTTATACTGTAGGTGAAAGTTTGCTGTGTACATACATTGAAGCAAAACAAGAATTGAAGGACTTGGAAAAAAAGATGATATATTATTTCATTTACTATTTTTTCTCCCTGCTTATATCTGAACGTTTCTATTTTTAGAAATTATTTTTCAGAATTGTATTAGAAGCCTTTCATAATGAAATGAATTGGTTTTTAAGAATGTCCGTATGTTGGTTTTTTAGCTTTTTCACTATGTAGTGGCTGGCTCACACTTTCTATTTTGTTTTCTCCAGAACCTTCCTGTACTATTAAATTTATTCAGGTCCTAGTTAAGCTTTGCATTTAACATATTGTATCTTTTATTATGATGTAGGTAAACTTAATATGAGTAATTCAGCCAGTATTTCAAGGCCAACAGTTTCAATTTGCTTTGTCTAAGCTCGTGTGAATTTTTTTTTTTTTAACCATCTAATGATTATTTTTAGTCTATTTGGCCATCACAAGTTCAGTTTTTTAGTTTTCTGCAAGAACAGAAGCATTGTGTACTGGTCCTTATCAGATGTTCAGTAGATGTTGAACAAATTCACTGCAGGAGTTGATTTGTAGAAATAAGATTTAAGTCTTGTATTTATTTACTTAGGTAATCTTTTTATGCGTATGAGAGTATAGTTGTGGGTTTTCTTTTGTTTGTTTTTTTTTTCTGGTACAGTGATCAGTATCTATTTTCAAATTTTATAACTTCATTAATCATCTGTGATTGGTGATTTCAGGCAGCTTTGATAACCACTGATAATTCTGTGGTTTCTGTGTTTAGGAAGATGATAAACTTGGTTCTTTGGATTACATTCTTTTTTTAAGAAAATTAGAGTATGTTTTAATATCATCTTGGCTAAGTTTGCTTTTTCCTTTGTATTCACATTTGTGTGTAAAAGAAGGGCTTCCAAAGAATAAGCAGGCTATCACTGGAGTATTTTTCAGGCTCTTTGTCACTTGGATCCTAGATTCATTTGGAATTTGTAAAATGAGAGTTGATTTAAACCTAATGTTGTTATTTTATAACCAGGAGATTGATGCTAAGCTAACTTAATGTCTTGATTACTATGAAAAACTATAGCCCACAGAAACTCCTTAAAGTATGTATAGTCCTTCCTTTGCTTATTTTTAATGTTATGACTTGTTTTCTTTTAGGGATTCCTAGTTAATTATGACAGCAGAGTCCTTTTAATCTCTCCTGTCACCTCCTCAGAGGAGGGCTTCTCTGGTTATCTAAAGGTCTCCCTGTTGGTTTTAACGTACCATGACTTGTCACTGCCATTGGTATGTCTGTCTCCCTCTCTTACTACACGAAGGCAAGAGTGTAGAATTTTCCTGAATAATTGTTGTGTGTATTGCATGGTAGGGGCTCAATAAATACTGTGTGGAAAGAATGTCAAATATGGCCTTCATGGTATATACCTTTATTCATGACAAAATATGGGATATATACTTTCTAAAAATTTAGTGGGGAGTATTTATTAGACCAGTGAATATTTACGTTTCTGTGTCTTATTCTTAGTTTTGCAGGAAGCTTACACTTAAATGCAGAAATTATGCTAGGTATTGACTGTTTAGCTTCATGAGATACTTCTTAAAGTCATTTATTTTTTACTGAATTTATTGCCGCCTTCTTGCCCTGATGGTGAAAATAATCCAGAATTTATGTGGATACCTACATATGCTTTATTACAGGTGAATACATTATATTTTAATGCTCCGATTAATCAAGAAGTAATGTGGTGATTCATGTTTTCCAGAGATGTGTGTAAGAAATAACTTTGTCAGCAGAGGTAGAGTAGGAAGTCTTCAGGTGAAGTGGTAATAATTGCATAACTTATAGCTGTTATCTATATTCCAGAGTAATATATAGCTTGTGACTATGCTTTATCATACAACTGAACTATATTTGAAACTTTTTTTGTTTTGTTTTGTTTTTGAGTTGGAGTCTCACTCTCTCGTCCAGGCTGGAGTGCAGTGGCGCAATCTCAGCTCACTGCAACTCTGCCTTCCAGGTTCAAGTGATTCTTGTGTCTCAGCTACCTGAGTAGCTGGCATTACAAGTATGTGCCACATCTGGCTACCTTTTGTATTTTTAGTAGAGACAGGGTTTTGCCATGTTGGCCAGGCTGGTCTGGAGCTCCTAGCCTCAGGTGATCTGCCTGGCCTCCCAAAGTCCTGGGATTACAGGCATGAGCCACTGTGCCTGGCTGTCAATAGTTGTATTTTTAAACATTGGTACTGCTAAAGATCTCTTTCTGGTGACTGATGTTATAATGAGATGGATGATTGCCATTTAGTATTTATAGGCATCTCTATTTTTTATTTTTGATAAGTTGAATCTCATTGGTGGTTATAACCTTTTAAAAATCTTTATTTCCTTTAATAACTGGTTAAGTTTTATGTTTGATTTGGTGTGTTCTTGTGAGTCTGAGGGACAGCTCTTATCTAACAGTGTTGAGTCATCTTAGGCAAGTTTCAATTTGCTGTCCTCCTGCTAGTGAAAATTAATTTTATTTTTCATAATTTGTAGACCTCATGGAAAATAAGTATAACTATAGACTTTTATAACACTATGAAACTGTGATTGTGGTTAAATTAATAGTGGCAGAATAGCAGAAATGAGTCTTTCATATTCTTGAAAAATAGGGGTCGTAAGTGATCAAGATATGATACCAAATTGGTGGGAAGCTTAAGAAACGTTTATGATTGTCGTTAAGGATTTGATTGAGCAATTGCAGTATATAAAGCATTATTTCTAGGTGTTGGTTAATATGGTGGCATAGACTAATTTGTTTATAAACAGTTTTACCGTAAAGACTTGAATTTTGGTGTAATGTCAGTATGTACTAATAAGTAGTATAGCATTTATTTTGATATAAACATGTTTCTTTATTATAAATAAAATGTGTATGCAGATAGCAGTTATTGAACATATGAGACTGAACTTCTCAGTTGAAAATTATTTTCAGGTTAGATAGAGTCTTGATTTCTGCTGTTGTTCAAATGTTTGCTATTTCAGTTAGTTTTCTGGCTGATTGTATATAGGGTATACCCATTCACCTTGTAGATACTGAAGACGGGGATCAAATGTATCTGTGTGACCTACATTTACACTTGCAAGTTGGATACTAAGCAGTGTGCCAAATCCCACAGACCCTTTAACCAGTTCTGGGCCTGTCAGAGTTGGCTAACACTGATGTGCTGATAGGGCCTGAAAATCTACTGGTGGGCTTCCAGTTCGTGTCTCCGTATGTAGGAGTTCATAGCAGGTGTGTGCATGTTCTCAAAATTGTACCATCTTTATTCATGATTAGAAGATTTTTCTTAACATTTCTCGTTGTGTGTAACTGGGCTAAAGCAGGCTGAGAGGTGGTAAGGGAGATCATTGCCTAGCTCAAGTCAGCTGGTTGAGATTTTATTCTAGCAACATAAAATTCATAAAATTCATAAAATTCACTAATAAAACATAAAATTCACTAATAAAAACATAAAACATAAAATTCACTAATCATTTTGATGTATATGATTGACCAAAACCATATTAGAATTTAATTTAGAAAGTGAATGTGCTTAATAAAGTGAGAAAAAGCATATAGAGAGGTGGTTCAAATATAAGCAGGAAGGTATTTTCCCAGTATGTTTCCAAAAGTAAAGAATAATTTGAATTTTTATACTTTACGAATTTATTCGTATATGTCATGAGTGAAACTTTTGAGGAACTGAAATAGAATAGTTTACTATGGCTGGAAAAGAGCCAAAATTTTTGTGCTTTTGCCCCAAGAAATTTAATGTTAAAATTGTGTGGCTTACAGAAAATAAGGAATGTCAGTCTTCGTTGCACATGTTTACATTTTGTTATGTTTTTAGGCTGAATATACACAACTCGCTTTATCTTGTAAGCATCAGTCCTTTCTAGTTAGACTGGCCATATGGAACCCTATGAGTGCAAGTGGGCACTATTAATCATTATACCAGGACAACAGGCATAAACTGGAGTTGTCTCCTTTAACTCTAGGCATGAGCAGGGTGGACTTGCTGGCACTGTGTTTTCAGTTTCTGCAGTTTCAAACTTCCTGAAGTTTATTAGTGCCCGATTGACCTAGGCTGACAGGACAAGACCATTTTCACAGAATATTCGGACCTTTCTTTGTGTGTTTTGAAAACCATCTTCCTCTTCGGTAGGGTAGAAGCAGGCTGAAAAGTACATACTGCAGTTGAGACTGGCTCTAGTCTAGCTCTGCCACCGGACTAGAGTAACAGCAGCAGGCTAGGTTGTTTCTAAATGAGGAAGTCGTGCGTTTTGCCTCCTAAAACTCCACCTGAAAGTACTTTTGATTTTCAGAACAGAAGAAAGATTGACCCAACATTATTATCCGTGAAAAAAATGCTCATTTGTTACTGTTGTTTGGGGGGTGTTTTATTGGCTGAGTGGTGCAGTGGGCTGTTTTATTCAGAATCCTAGCAAGTTCTCTTGCTTGATTTCATACATGTTCTATTAAAGGAAAATCAGGCAGTTTCTGCTCTTCGCAAACTTAAAACTTTTGGTTCTTCCAAGAATTTACTTTCTCTTTATTCTTGTTTGCTCATAGTGGTACTTTCCATTGTGGCCTACTTATTATTCTAGTTCCTGATGTTTTATAGGAGAACCACCAAAAATTCTGTCATTTTTTTCACTGTTACCAGCTTTTGGTACTGAGATTTGAGATTGCCAGTTTCACCTGTCTTCTTTGGCTTTGGTTCTGTATGTTAAGTAGAGAAAATGAAATGGGAGTGACAATATGGTCACTCTCAGACACTATCCACTATTTTAAAAACATTGTATTTTTTAAGTTTCATAACCTCTTATAAACATGCTTAGTATAAAATTCATAGATTGGGAAGATATCTTTCAAATATGTTATTTTAAATATTGTTATTGTTATCCAAATAAACTTCTGAGTGCTGCAGACTCCTAGATGCTCGTGCAGTATACCATGATTTTACATAGGTTGCAAAGAACATTTGTTTTTCAATAATATGATTTTACGTGAACTTTTAAATGAGTTATTAGGTTACATTACATTACACTTTTTGCATTAATTTCATTGGCAGAAACTTGGAATTATTTTTTAAATTTTTTTATTTCTGTAGGTTTTTGGAGAACAGGTGGTATCTGGTTACATGAGTAAGTTCTTTAGTGGTGATTTGTGAGATTTTAGTGCACCCATCACCCATGCAGTGTACACTGAACCCAGTTAGTAGTCTTTTATCTCTCAACCCTTTCCCACCCTTTCCCCCGACTCCCTGAAGTCCATCGTGTCATTCTTATACCTTTGTATTTTCATAAGTGCTCGCGCTTAGGAGTGAGAACATACGGTATTTGGTGTGCCATTCTTCAGTTACTTCACTTAGAATAATAGTCTCCAGTCCCATCCAGGTTGTTGTGAATGCCATTAATTTGAATGATTTGTTGTTGTTGTTGTTGTTGTTGTTGTTTTTGGAAGGGTATAAAACATGGTAGATGGAACAGTGGACATACATCTTGAATAACAAGTCACGGTACGTCGCGCCATGAAAACACCCCTCCTGCCGCCCAGGGAATGATTGTTTTTAAGAGACATTGGGAATAAAATCAGTTGTGTCAAGGATTCTAATTTGAGCTTACTTTATTTTCATTTCTGCTATCCTCCTTTGGGAGATTCTTTTAAATACTTTTCATACTCTACACAGTGGAGTGGATTACATCCCTGTAATCCCAGCGCTTTGGGAGGCCAAGGCAGGAGAATTCCTTGAGCCCAAAAGTTTGTGGCCAGTCTGGGCAACACAGTGCGATCCCGTCTCTACCAAAATTAAAAAAAGAAAAATTAACAAGCAGGGTGGCACATAACCTGTGTTCCCAGCTTTTTGGGAGGCTGAGACAGGACGATTGCTTGAGCCCAGGAGGTTAAGGCTGCAGTGAGCTGTGAAGGAGCCACTGCACTGCACTGAAGCCTGGGTGACAGAGTGAGACCCTGTCTCAAAAAAAAAATTTGTCTGCCTTGCACTTTGAATGGTTCTTTTACTCACGTGTGATTTTCTTCCCTCATGTTGATTATTAGGAAAAATCGATTCACTGAGTTATGCAAATCTACTAAATGTTGACAAATTTCCTTAAAGAATATCAAAATGTTAACTTTTGTTAATATCACCACTGATCTCATCAGAAAAATTATAAATATGGGGAAGCTCTCAAACTCTCAGTAGTGGATACAAGTTTTTTTAAAATTTTCATTTCAGAGCTCAAATTTTATTATTGACATCCCTGTCATAGGTAGCACTTGAAGAGATAAGCTTGCTTTATTCATTTTTGACAAAATGTCTGTCAAATATCCAAGCCTAAATAAGCACAGTTGTTCTTTCAAGTGAAAAAATGGTGTTCCATGAAAGAAGTGACTGATTCAATTGCTGAAATACTTTTTTTTGAGACAGCTGTCAAGCTGTGGTATGCAGATGTAGAAGGGCTTTATGTACGCCCATTTTGGCACATAATTGAACAAACAAACATGTACTCAATTTTCAAGGAAATCAATCATTTTTTTTCTGTTGTATCAAAGACATTCTTAAGTGAAACTGGCTTTTTAAAGAAGTTCGCATAGCAGTAAAACATACGTTTTGTATATAGTGCATTTTGATGCTACTTCCTTGATGTGGTGCTAAAGTGCCATCAGCTATACTCATCATTGCTTTGACCATTCATGCAAATTCCAACAAAATGAGAAAGGCTAGTACTGTCCAAGTATTATTAAGAAAATAGTTTTGATCTCACGGATGACCTGAAAGGGTCTCAGGGAACCTTGGGGATTCATGGACTGCAGTTTATGAGCTGCTGCCCTAGAATGTTTAGTGATGAGTTTTAGGGCTGATTTAAAAAATATGTGTGTTCTAAGGTAGATATTACGGTGTTTTCCAAGTAAGGCTATGATATAAACGTATAACATTTTAAAATGTGAACATAGAGCTCATTATTATGGAAGGATACATTTCAACATAGTTATTTTACGCATTATATATTTTCTGTATTTATAAATGCCTCCTTTTAATTTTTAGTTATCAGTGCTAAGATGTACACATTTACATTTTTGTTACTTGAGAATACTGGCCACAAGCTATTAGCTAGAGTGATGACCATCAACTTTTATTACTTGAGTTCACTTGGTATGTGACCTAAGCCACACCTAGTTATGGGATTTTTCAAGTTCTACTTATAGATCTTGTAGTGCAGGGAGCAGTGGCGTCTCATGTATTCAGCACAATGGGGAGTTATGCTGTTGTTTAATGTGGCTTAGACCTTCCTTCTGGCACTTGTCTGCCCTTTCAGTCTCCGTCCCCCAAATACAAACTCTTGAGTTATGCCAACCATCGGCTGTCTAAGGACGTCTTTTTTTCCTACTATGTTTAGTTGTATTTTCTCTTAGCTTATTTCGTGAGAAACAGACACACAGACACAGACAGTATTTTATGTTCTAAGACCCATCATGCACATATGGGTTTTTAATACTTCAAAATAATATGTGGATATATTAAAAAAATGTGTGATAAAAACAGAATGAGTACTGCATTTATATTTAAGATTAGCATCACTTAAGATTAGTTTTATTTCTACTTAGTGGCACCTTGTTTTGCACAAAATATATTGTGTTGTTAATTTATGGATGAGTGCAAATGCATTTTGAGTTTTCGAGTCACCAATTTAATTATTATAGATAACATTACTAAACTATTATGATGGTACACAATTTTTAACCATTTGGTGAAACATGCTTATTATGATGGTACACAATTTTTAACCATTTAGTAAATCGTGCTTATTAGCAAACTTTGTTTTAGTTTATCAGGACAATTAATACAGATGAAAAATCCTAGTCGGTGAATATATGAATTTGTAATGATTCTTTTGTAAATCAGCTAAGCTTTTGCTTATTCAGGAGAAGTCTGCCAGGAGTACCATGGACAGTGTTTTTACTGCATTTAATATTTAAGACCTCAAATATTTAAAAATGTGTTTTTAATTTAAGATTGGCAAAGGTGACTTCAGTGAGTTCATAGTACAATTAATGTGGCTTTTGTGCCAAACTTGCTGATATTAATTTATAAGAAATTTTATTACCTTCATGACATTGTTAGTTTTGAGAATATGAAGGACAGTGAAATTAAGACTAGTAAATCAGGAAAAACGTTAAAAAAATTTATGATATTTTATGGCTGATTTTTAAAGTGTATTCTTGAACATGTGAGCTAGTATGTTTGCTTCACTGTAGTAAGATACAGTTAAAAAATACTTGCTTCTTTCCATTATTCAAATATGCTTATTTTAGAGCATTTGGAAAAATACAAACAGAAATAAAGGTAACAAATTACCCAGTGTTCTACCATCTGAAGAAATGAGTTGCTTTTCAGGCCTTTTTTTTTTTTTTTTTTAAACATTTTATTTTATTTTGGAAAAAAGTTTGTATATATGTTGAGCTGTATCTGCTTATTAGTTGTTTGCATCTGTAGTACTGAATCGTGTTTCTTAACCAGCCATGCATCCGTCAGGAATCTAGTTTTTAAAATCACGTTATTCTGGTAGTAATTGTAATATATCACATGTAGTGAACACAGGTGATACATTCCTGACATTAGTGTAAATGCTTTGTGTATGTTATCTTTTTACGTTCTCCAAGCAGTCCTGTGAGGTATGTCCTTTTGCTGTTCCCATTTCTGGATGAAGAATCCAAGGCACAGGGAGATTAAATAACTTGCTTAAGGGTATGCAAAACTAGTAAGCCACAGAACAATGATTGGAACCCACATCCCCTGATTCTGGAACCTTCTCTTAACCACTTTGTTTGTAAAATCCAAAAATTTAAGATCACTGCAATGAAACCAGTGTTTGGAAGTTTTATAGGAAGATAATATCTAAGTAGAAAATTTAGAACATAATTTTCAGGAAGAACCACAGGCGTAATGTGATAAAACATCTTTTCTGTTTTATTTGGATCTTGTACTTACGTGCATATACATGTATATCACACATAAATACATGATGTATTGATTTTCATCTAGACTTTTTAAAGCCCTATTATAATTTTATCATTGTAATAGTAGATTCTGTGTTTTGTAGCCTAGGTGACACATGCCGTATTTTATTTTGTAACTATATACAAACCTTGTATCTTATATAGCAACCAGAAATTGGAATATGAGTGAGGAGTTCAGTGAAGAAGTCTTGATAGCTTCACTGATTACTTTCTTATGCCTTTAGGAAAGAAAGGAGGGCAAGACCTACCCAAGGTTCAGATGCCTTTTTGACAGCATTGGCTGTGATGCTGCGTTTGTGGAGATCCTCGTGCCTGCCCTCGCCATCTTGCCATCTGGCTTAGTCCCTGTCCTCTTACTGGGCTTCCTCTTGGTGCTGCCCTGCCAGACTTTGCTCTGGATGTTTCCCTAGCCCTTCCCTGGTCTGTGCTTACAATTAAACAATAAGCAAAATGTGTTTATTCTGTGACTCTTGGAGACTCTGGTTCTCCTTACTGCCATCACTCAGTTAAATTTTGTCACAGACTTTTATTTACACATTAACTAGCAATTTTTCCCCAGATAACATTTGAATGTTAACAATCTTCAAGAGATTATTACTAACAGTTACTCAACATCTATTGAACAAATATTTGCATTTCAAGTGAAAAGGGGAGGATCTTAGATACAGTGGCCTGTTGTACCTTCTTACATCCTACAGCCTGTCTTCTCTGGTGATGAGCCTTTGTTTTTTCTTCTTGTAAGAAACAGTGAAGCTTGGCGTGTAGCCCTGGAAGAAGTTTCTAGGTAGGAAGTTAGGAATATTTTTCTTTCATGAATCATGGGCACTCTGAATATTTGATTTTAAGAACCACATGTTAGCCTGTCTGATTCTGTGATGAGAATAAACGAAGAACTACTCATTCTGCTAGTGTTGTAGGATGCTTAGATGCAGGTAACTTCAATTGTTCACCCACTATATTTTCCTTATGTGTATCGGTTTAATGTAGCATTTGCTTTTAGATTCTTGAGGCCAATATTCTTGCATAAAATATAATTTAACTTCAAAAACTTTTTTTTAACCAGGTGGCACCCAAGCACAAAGTGCTAGCCTGTTTATAATTTGTGTAGCTTCTGAACAGAAGCTTCTGATGAATCAGTAATGTTAACATTTTATTAGTGTAACGGCATTTTAGACGTTTTATTTTAGTATGTAATTACAAATGCATGTGATTGGTATCACCAGCTTGATATTTGAGAAACACTTCAGGTTTTACATTAAATGTAATGGAAATTATTGTTCTCATGAACTGATGCCTATGAACAGCTAACGTTTCGGAAATAGTTATGTGCCTGTTTCATGGGCCGAGAAGCTTGGGAAATTCTGCTGCTTTTTTTTTTTTTTTTTTTTCCAATAATGGCTTAGCCCTGTTAAAATTATGGACATTTAAACATTTTTCTTCAATTGTAGGGATTTATCTGAGGATAATGTACTTATTCAGACTGGTATTTGTCGAGAGCCTGTTAGGAGTCAGACTTTGTCAGAGATGAAGGAATGAAGTAATCTGTGATCTCAAGGGAGGAAGTGAACGGTTATCTAATGAGCTTGCTGTGCCTTAAGAAGAGGGAGCGGTAACTGGCACTGAGATCTGGGGCTTGAGGTTGACTCGTAGCCCTCCCCTCAGTACATGTGTTCCTTTCTGTCTCCGTTTCCACATTCGCTCACTGAGTGGTCACCCACTATATGTGAGTTTTGCTGAGCATGCGACACTTAATTGGCACATGGTCTTTTTCTCAAAAAGCTCCCATTTCAGTATGAGAGATAAATTGGGGAAAAATGGCAGTAGTATGGTAAATGCTCTGTTTGGGTGGTGGGAATCAGGCACATGTTTACAGACTGGAGTCTTTAGATGAGAAGGAATATTCTATGGGGAAGGGGACCAGCATTCCTGCAGCAGAGATGTATCCTCTTTGTACCTACTGTGTGTACACACTGTGCTAGCACGGTGGTGCCGTGCTGAGCAAGAGGAGCGCTGCAGCTGCGGCAGAATCTCATTGTGGTGGAAGACAGGCACAGCAGGCAAGCAGTGTGTTCAGTGCTGTGAGGAGGGGAGACCTGGTAGGTAGCTCATGGGCAGTGGACCTTTCCAGGACTTGTCTAGTCAGGGAAGCTTAACTGAGTTCATTTTAGGAAGTGATGTTCATTCTGAATCCTGAAAAAATTGTAGGAAATAGCTGGGCAAAGGGGTAAGGCTTGAGACCTTATTTAAAAATAATTCAAATTGGTTGAATCTGTGCACAGACGTGTGTGAATACGCAGGCCCATTTTGTGGCTTGCAGATTGTACTATTCCTAGTTATTCACTGTCCTCCTTGTAAGAGGATTGTATGGCCTTTGCCCTTTTGACATCAAGTTTGACCATGTGACTTTCTTCGGCCAGTGACAGATACTGTTTCTGAGCAGAAGATTGGAGTCCGTTTCATGCTTCTGTGTGCCTTTTTGTGTCATCTGTGAATCAGTGTGTCCCATGCTGGGGCTCATTCTTGAACCGTAGTGCCAGAATGAAGATGACTAGATCAGAGCTCCAGCTACTCACAGAATGATGTTACCATGAGAAAGAAATACAGCTTTGCTGTTGTAAGCTGCTAAGATCTTGGGGCCATATGTTTTCATAGCATCATGTTGTGACTGAGAAGAATACTATATGTGTGTCTGTGTGTACAAGCGGGTGTACATACTAGTTGGTTTGGGGCTGAGGAGCCAGTTGCCAGTTATGAAACCAAAGGTGTAAACCATGGTCAGTTCTTATGGGCCTTGTAAGCCAAGTTAAGAACATTCACGATGAAAGAACATGAGGAGGTTGACAGTTCAAATGGACCTCCCTGGCAGCTGAGTCTGTGGAGTAAAGGGGGGGAAGTTAAGAACATTCAAGATGAAAGAACGTGAGGAGGTTTGCAGTTCAGATGGACCTCCGTGGCAGCTGAGTCTGTGGAGTGAAGGGAGGGCACACTTGAAGGCGGGACCTTCAGGCCTTCCTGCGCTTGTGTCCATGAGGTAAAGGCCTGAACTAAGGTAACAGGGAAGGAGAAAATGAAACTGAAGGAGGTAAATTGGAATTTGGAGACCGACGAGGAGATTGCCTGAGAGAAAGGAAAGCAGTCCAGGGAAACCCCAGTTTTTTGCTTGGCTGCTTTGGGTAGGTGATGGTGTCATTAACCGGAATAAAAAATGTCAGTGATAGATTAGATTTGAGTGAGGAAATAAAAAGTTCTCTTTGAGATATACCAAATTTGAGGTGCTTGTGGATTTCCCAGAGGCATCATCCTACATAGGCAGTTAAGAGGAAGAGAGCCAGGGGATTCAGGGTGATTGTGGTAGGTAGCAGGTAGCCAAGGCATAGAGGAGACTACGAGGAAAAAGTTGTGTGAAGAGAGACAAGAACCTAGGACAGAAAGCCTTAGAACAAAATATCCTGTGGGCTGGGGAAGGGGAACTGGCTAACTATACTGGAAGGGAATGGGCATAGAAGTCTAATACAGGAAAAAATATATATATACCGTACAATGATGTCAGAGAGAGGAAAGTTTAGAAAGTGTCACCTACTAAACTTTGTCCTCCATGATCTTGCTTTAAAGTTTGTTAAATTGCATTTAATTTAATTTCTACTCCCTGATTTTGCTTTAATGTTTTTTCGGTATCCTCTTAAATGCCCCCCTTCCTAGCATTCTGTAAAGATTCCTATTCTTTGATCATCTGTGATGTCTGTAATATATCAGAGTGTTTCAATTTATGTTGCTAATTTTTTTTCTACTACTGGAAACATTTTTATAATTGTTATCTATTTTATTACTTCAAGAGCCCTCTGAATTCTCACCAATGCCTTTCTTTTGAGATCCCATTCCTCTGGGACTTTGCAGCTGCCCTTTCATTCCTTCTTTCTTACTTCTCTTCCTCTGTCCTTTCTTGCTATCTTCCATTCACTCATCTTTGGTCATTTCTGTTCTGTTAAAAGGCACTCAGGTTTTATTTTTTAATTAAAAAAAAACTTTGCTAAAGTTTTGTAACTCTTCATGTTTTATCTCAACATTCATTCAACAAACATTTCTACTCCCACTTGCTGCAAGAATTGTCCCTTTCCCCTATCTGTTCCTGACTCATCTAACCCTTGCCTTTCTTGCTTCTATCCCCCAAACACTCCTAGAACTGCTTTTCTTGATAGCCTTGAGTTCCTGATTACCAAAACCAGTTGCCCACTGTGGGACCATAAAAGGCTTTATTTACCACCCCGTTTTTTTTCTTGGTAATGATACTAGCCTTTTTCTGGAGCTATTCTTTCCTTATCTCCTTTAGTTGATTCCATTTTGCTCATCTCTCAGGACAGTGTGTATTGTAATGCTGGATTATCGATGTTCTTCTACTCATTCTCTCAATGAAAAAATGCCCCGTAATTAACTATGGGGCCATAGGGCTGAGGTCAGGGAGGCACACTGATAATGACTCTAGCTGACATAGTATACTTAGCATTTATTGACTTCAAACTGTGTATGCTTATTTAGATATTTAAAAATTTGGCTGGCATTCCTGGGTCACAGGATCCTCTGCAAGATGGGTTGATGGAGGGCCTGATTTCATGGTAACTGCTATTTACTGTGCTGTCTTCCTTCCTCTACTAGGATGTATTGTTTCACATACTTGGTTTCATCTCACTATGTTGACATATTGCTTTCATCACAGAATCTGGACTACATATTTCTAGGTGAAGTAATCTAGGTTATGGTTTGCCTATACTAAAATCCAGTATTGATTTCCAATTTTAGATTGGCAGTCAATTGAGAATATTGCTCAGGAAATACTGGCTTTTGCTGTTTTTCAAGTCCTCTGCCTTGGTGGTTGTCTTTAGCATCTCCAGTGAAGTTTTATAAAAATACATGAACTTTTAGTCATTTGCTACTATCTGTAAAAAAAAGGTATAGAAAACAAAACTAAAACTGTGTTTGATTTTGGTGGCCAGTCTTGGAAGAGAGGAACTGAGGAAATACAATAATAGCTAATGAGTAATGGCATAGGATAGGGGAGGAAAATAAATTGAATCCTGGAGATTCAGTAGGAATCAAGTGCACTTGGGGAGCTGACTTATTGGTAGCTGACAAAGTTGGAATTTGACTTATTTCTCCAGTATTCTCTCTCAGATTAGCCTATGTGAAAATATTACCCTCCCCCCATTGTAAACGTGATTGGTCTCTTTGCTTCTAGTCCATTCTCTACTCAAATGTTACATTAATTTCCCCAAGATTTCATCACCTAGAGGACTCCAGATTGCTAAAATGCCCCTTTAACAATTCCTGACCTCTTCACCCTACAATATGAGAAGAAAAAGTTGCTCTGGGGAAATCTACTTACAGTCAAGGGTGTGACAATATTCCTCACTGAATTAAGCACTAAGTATAAGAGAGTTGTTTTATTCCTAAGATTGACGAATGGGCATTAGTACTTGTACTTAAAAGGATATTGCACTAAACTTGAGCTCTTTGAGGGCAGAGACCAGGCTGTGTGGTCTTCCAGAGGAGGACACTATGTGCCAGTGGATAATTGAAGAATGCATGCATTAAGAAATTAATGAAAGTTGATCAGTAAGGGCATAACTGTCATACATAAACTCAGCACGGTAAATTTGAAACCTTTTATTTAAAGCTTTGAAAGTGTGGCCCCTTGCTGGGCTTGTGTGAATTTCTTTAGAAATTGGATAACTTATAGCAAAAATTTATTAAATATAAGTAGCTCATTGCAGATATTCATGATTTGGTAGTACATTGTAAGAAATAATAGATTTATTCTGAGAATATGCTGCTACTTTTCACCTGGTACTATAATCTGCTCATATAATTAGAACCTTTTGTGTTACCATTTCAATATCTGACTAAAGGAGAAACACCTTCTTGGGATAGTTACTGTTGAAGACTAATGTAAGCTTTTTCAGGTGGGCAGTAACTGACCTGTTTTACTCAAAGGGAAACTTAAGTTTTATAGCAGGAGATATGGAGAGCTTGTATTTATTAAGATTTATGTGGGTAAAATTTAGTTCATGTTTTTTGAATGGAGTCTGTAGGGTAAATTTGAAGGTCTCCCTTTTGCCTCTGAATTCTGGCTATCCAGACATAGCCACTGTAAGGAGTTTTTAAGTGTGTCTTTCCCAGTTTTGCTCTGTGGACTCAAAAATGAAGAGAGAGAGAGAGTGTGTGTGTGTGTGTGTGTGTGTGTGTGTGTGTGTGTGTGTGTGTTTTGAGATGGGATCTTGCTGTGTTGCTCAGGCTGGTCTCTTAAATCCTGGACTCAGGCAATCCTCCTGCCTCCCAAATAGCTGGGATTACAGAAATGCACCATTTAGCACAGCTGTATTTGAATTTTATTTTACAAAAATTGGATCATAGAATATATACTTTTCTGCAACATGCTTTATTAAAGAAATTCTCCCATATTTATATAAAAGTATGTATAAATATAATTCTATCTTTTTAGTAGCTGTATAATCCATGTACTAGTCATTTTCTTAACGATTAGTGAACACTATTTCTACAGTACACTGTTTCAGTAATGCTGCTATGAACATTTTTGTGCACATATGTTCCTATACTTGCGTATTTCCATAAAGTAGATTCCTATGAGTGGAATTTGAGTCAAAGGCTGTACTTGTTGAAAATGTTTATAAACTACCAAGTTATTCAAAAGGTAGGGGGCCCTCCAGTTTATGCTACCACTGTTGTGACTATGACCCTTTACCTAACACTGCATATTATGAATTAAACTTTTCAGTCTGACAGGTAAAAAGTAATGTGTCATTGGTTTTAAAATTCATAATTCCTTGTTCATTGTTGAGATTGAGCATTCTTTTCTTTTCTTTTGAGACAGGGTCTCACTCTGTCACTCAGACTGGACTGCGGTGGCGTGGTCATAGCTCACTGTAGCCTCCACCTCCCAGGCTCAAATGATTCTCACGTCTCAGCCTCCTGAGTCACTGGGGCTATGGGCATGTGCCACCATGCCCGGCTAATTTTTAAGAAATTTGTATAAAGGTGTGGTCTCACTGTGTTGCCTACACTGGTCTTGAATTCTTGGGCTCAGTCTGCCTGCCTTGGCCTCCCAAAATGCTGGGATTACAGGCATGAGCCACTGCACTTAGCAGGTCATCTTTCATGAATGTTTCTTGCCATCTTTATTTTCTTTCTATGCGAAGTGCCTGTTTTCCTGTCAAGAAATTTGTTTTATTCTCATCAGTTTTTGTGGAAAATCCTTTCTAAATAACATTTTGACGTTTTACTGTGTTTATAGTTTTTCCTACTCAGTCATTTTGGTCTTCTAATTTTATGGTGTTTTTGCTATTAAATGAATATTTCTTTTCTTGTCTTTTATTTCTTTCTTTTTTTTGAGACAGAGTTTTGCTCTTGTTGCGCAGGCTGGAATGCAATGGTGCGATCTCGGCTTACTGGCACCTCCGCCTCCGAGGTTCAAGCGATTCTCCTGCTTCAGTCTCCCTAGTAGCTGGGGTTACAGGCAGATGGTATTTTTAGTAGTGACAGGATTTCACCATGTTGGTCAGGCTGGTTTCGAACTCCTGACCTCAAGTGATCTGTCTGCCTCGGTCTCCCAAAGTGCTGGGATTACAGGCGTGAGCCACCACGCCTGGCCTAAATGAGTATTTCTTACGGCTTTGTTTTCTTATTTTTAAGGGACTTGAAATTTAACTAAAAAGACTGAGTGAGCACTTATTTTTTAAAACCCGAAATATCTTAGTGTCTTAGTCTGTTTTTACACTGGTATAAAGAACTACCCAAGACTGGGTAATTTTTATAAAGGAAAGAAGTTTAGTTGACTCACAGTTCCACATGGCTGGGAGACCTCAGGAAACTTAACAATCATGACAGAAGGCAAAGGAGAAGCAGGCATCTTCTTCACAAGGTGGCAGGAGAGAAGTGAGTGCAAGCAGGGGAAATGCCAGATGCTTATAAAACCATCAGATCTCCACTCACCGTCACAAGAACAGCGTGGGGGAAACTGCTTCCATGATCCAGTCACTTCCCTCCCTTGACATATGGGGATTGCAATTGGAGATGAGATTTGGGTGGGGATACACAGCCAAACCATGTCACTTGAGTTACAGCTGATAGCTAGGACCCCATTTCTTTTACATTTAGTAGGTACCAGTTTATCAGAGCTTGGGCGGTCTTTTTTTCCTTAAATGAGGTTCAAATCTGCTATCACTGGGCTGCGTGGTATTGGAAGAAGCCTTGGATGTAGGTTTGTTAATGAGGTCTTTAAATGTTGACTAGTTTAGATGTTTTAAGTCCCTAATTTTTAATATGACTACAAAAATACTAAAATAATTTTACTTCAGTGACATTGAGAAGTTTCTCAAAATGAACTATGGGATGTTTTTTCTTTTTTTGGGATAAATGAACATAAACCAAACTCCCTGAAAACCAGTGCATGAACTTTTAAAAGTTCAAAAATAAGCCATGAGCTTTGTAGAAATCAACCGTACTGATAGTTGTAAATAGTTAAGGTTGTCTGATTACTTATTATTGACTTTTTATTTGTTGTGATGTATGTTTATGATATGGCTTTTTTTCAGTTTATTTCCACAAACATCACAGTAAATAATTGAAGATTGAACAAAGAAATATTAAAAAAAAAAAACAAGTGTTTTGTTTTCTGGTGTATCTTAGAGAACCTTGTATGTGATTTGGGGGAGGAGTATAGGATGTCTAGGAAATGGCATTTTCAGGGGAGTTAATCTATTAGAAAAGTCATAATTAAAACTCTGAGTTAGTAGAAATCAAATATTGTTTAATTCATCAACTGAATCTATATTAAGACATTCAATAATTGTATTATTGTTTTGCCAGTTTAGTTATTTGATTGATGCAAACCTGTCGTCCCTACAATAAAAAAATAGTGAGGTATGTCTGTACTCTATCAGTTTAAGTTGTTTAATTTTAAAGATGAAAGTTAAATTTTAGAACCCTCTTCATTTGCTTTTTTACCTTAAGTGGGGGTACACTCTTAACTTCACGAAAACCACTCTCCTCAAAGTCATCAAAGGCTTGCATGTTGCCAAATCCAGTCACTTCATCTTCTCACGCAGCAGCAGTTGATCCCATCTTCCATCAAATTCTTCCTTCACTTGGTCTTCCGGACTGGCCTGTTGCCCTGACCTCAGGGTCTGATCCCCGCACATCCTCTTTTCTCCACTTATTCCCTAGGTGAAATACTTCTTTTTTGTGGTTTTAAGTGCTAATGTATTCCAAATTTACATCTCTAAGTGTGGCCCTTGTTCTGAACTTCAGCCCTATATAACCAGTCCCTCACTGGACAGCTCTACTTAGGTGCACTCTAGGCATCTCAGAGTAAGCCTGTCCAAAACTGAACTCTGATTTCCCACCACCATACTCTTACCTGCTTCTGCTTCAGCCGTCTCCTATCTTAGTGAACAGCAGCTCACTTTACCAGTTGCTCATGTCCACAGCCTGGCATTCTTCTGGATTCCTTTCTTCTCTCAGACCATGATCATATCTAATCTTAACAGCAGATTCTGTCAGCTCTACTTTCAAAATATTTTTATAATTTAACCACTTCTCACCATCTTTGCTTCTTACTACTGAATTAATCCAGGCTAACTTCATCTACCACCTGGGCTGTTCCAGTAACCTCTTAGTCTTAATTTAATTTATTTCCGTTGTCTGCCTTTGCCCCCTTACTGTTTCCTACACAGACATATACTTCTAAACCTTAAGTTAAATAATGTTTCTATTCAGACTCCCCAATTTTTTTTAATCACTCAAAGTGTACCTTGACCTACAAATCTTACTCCTAATACCGTTTTTTCGCTTCTAGCCACAAGGAATCTCCTTGCTATTTGTCAGTTATGCCAACCAGGATTCTGCCTGGGGTTTTAGTACCTGTTCCCTGGGCTTGGAGTGTTCTTTCCCTACAATTAGGCTTTGCTCAAGGATCCCAGAAGTCTTTCTTGATTTACCCGATGTGAAATTGTGAGAGCAGCACTTTGGTGAAACAAGAGCTCCTCCCTAAATGGCAAGCTTTTTGAACACCTTGGCTTGAGTTTGTTCGTAACTGTTGTGGTCACATTTCTTTGACATGTTCCATGCCTAGCAGCGATTCAGACATTACAACCAGTCTCTTATTTCATTTGATTCCCACATCAGCAAAGGATATATTACTATTATTTACATTTCTTTTAGTTAAATAGCATCCAGAAAATTTAAGGAATTAAGAGTTATAGACATAGCGAAAGGGTTTTCTCTCTCCCTTTCTGCCTCCCGCAAGAAAACTACTGATGTGAAACTTCATATGAGTAGATACAGTTTTTTTAACAGCTTTGCAGTATTCTGTTGTCTAAATAAATCGTATTCTATCTCTATCCCTATCCAGAGATTGATAAATTGTATATACCTTTCCACTGTTACAAATATGGATTTAATGAACACTCTTGTCCATGTTTTCTTCTGTACTGATGTAAAATTTTTAGGATGAATAGCTAGAAGTGGAGTATTTAGATTCAGATTTTTTGGGTCCTGTGAAATTGATCATTGAAATGGTTATACCAATTTATATTCCAAACTTCCGTTTTCACCCTCCTCAATATATTCAGATTTGTTGATATACTCTAAAGTATTTGAAATAATAATTTCAATTTGTTACCCTGATTTCAGTAAGTGAGCATGTTTTTCATACGTTTATCTAGCCTTTACTTCCCTTTAATTGGATTTCTCTTTTTTACAGACTCAGCTGTGTATTAAACAGAATGTTTATTTTGTATTCTTTATCGTATAGTACAATGATTACTGATTGTTTAGTCTGCCATGTTGCTGGAACTGGGTGTGTTCCACCCTTATTTTTATACAGCAGGATGAGACGCAGTGCTGCATAGTGGCCGAAAGTGTGACTTGTTTCACAATTGCCAGAGTATGAATTCTCGCCCATTGGTATTAGCTCTGTGAACATGGTCAATTTACTTGATCTTTCTTAGACCCCATTTCTTTATCTGTAAGACAGGAACAGTAATAACACCTACCTTATGCGGTTGTTGTGAAAATTGGAGTAGATAATGCATAAAAAGTACTTAGCACAATGTTTAGCATAAGGCAGGCATTTATACTCTTGTTATTTGTAGTGCATTGTCATCATTACTATTTGTTCTTTTTCCTTTCCCTTGATTTTATATGTTTATCTTTATATCATGTAATATAATATGTGGGGGAGAAGAGATTTCTAGCAACATGTTTAGGTTTAGTATTATATGTTCTAGGTTGATTCTGCATTCTTGTTTGTTGCTGTTTCTTATTTTGTGTTCAATTATAGCTAGAAATGATAATATCTTCTTCAAGAGTATCCTTATATGAGATATCTCAAACAGTGTGACGTTATAAAAACAGAATCAGTGATTTTGAGGTTTTTGTTTCATGGAACTTTATACATCTTACCATATTCTTGCCATATTCTGTATCCCTGTCTTTGAGTTCATGACTATTGTGTATTCCATTGCTTACCTAGGGAATTTGTTCCAGAATGTACTTTTTAGAAGTCTGTATGTGTATGTGTTAGCCTAGGATATTTATTTAACAGTATAGAAGATTCTCAAAAACAAGAGTTGAGAATATTATTCTAGTGAACAGAGTGTTTCCATAACATTAAATGAGAATCTGCTTCACTGATTGATTCTTTTCACCATAATACTCTTTTGCAAAGAGAATTAATTAAGAAAACTTGCTTGAACAGTGAGCTAGTTTCATCAGTGTCACTTTTCCTATCGAGATTCTATGTTCCTTTTGTAAGTTACTACTGATAAGAATCCTCCTACACAGCTTGACCTCCTTTCAGAAGTCCCTGTGCTGATTTACACAGCTTACCTTTTTGTTTTTCTCATGCCTAGTCCTAAGTGACATTCCAATCTGCTGTAGTCATTTGGTAATGCAAAGAGTGAAACTGGAAGGGTAGGCAGGAGGTACCGGTTGGCACCAAATACGCAGTTCAAGATCACTCATGATACCAGGGAGAGAATGTCAGATACTTGAACCAGAACAGCATACTGTTTTGGTTTGTAAAATTCTGGTTATGAGGCAGTACTAGTCGTATTACTCTATCTCAGAATTATTTTGTTTCTCATTTGTTCTTTTCACCTCTGCCCCAACCTTCTCTTTCATGGATGTGTTTTGTGTGAAATGTGAAAGGTCTTAAGATAGTGGAGGCTTGAAAAAACTGCCTGTGTTTTAAAATGTGCTTGTGTTTGTTTCCTAATGTGGTACTTTGAAGATATTTTGGGTTTAGGTAAGTTGCTTTAAGTTTTGTTTTTCTTAATTGGAGTAGGTTGAGTGCTGTGAATTCAATTTTTAGTGTGCTATAAAAAGATAGGTGGAAGCACTTTGATTGTAGGAAGTTTCTTTGAATCACTTGCTATAGTTTGAGTGTTTTCTTTGATGTGAAACTCACTGTAAATCCAAGTAAATGATGTTCGTACACCAATGTTGGTGTATATAATTTGTATGGTACATTATCTTCATCATTCAAATTTAGAACTTAATTATTTCACATACTTAAAGAAGAATCTTAGTTGCAGATTCAAGACGAAGATTATAAAACATTTTCTTGGGTTTTCTTTCCGTATTATAATTTTAAGGCTGAATTTAGGAACTTGGTTATTTTCTGTAAACACCAAAGCATTTTATAATTTTATGTATAGGTTGATTTGGGTAGATCAGTTTTATCATTGGAATTGATTTCAACTCTCAGAAATTGTATTTCAACAATATAATTTTTTTTTTTTTTTTTGATGACAAAGTCTTGCTCTGTCGCCCACAGCTGGAGCTGATCTCAGCTCATTGCAACCTCTGCCTCCTGCGTTCAAGCGATTCTTCTGCCTCCTGTGTTCAAGAGATTCTTCTGCCCCAGCCTCCTACTGGGGTTACATAAAGGCACCCGCCACCATGTCCAGCTAATTTCAACAATAGAATTTTAAATGTATATAGTGCCATTCTATTTTTTCTACAAAGTTTGATGGTTTTCATTTTTCATATCATACATACAGATCTTTAATATATACTGTTATTTTTTGCTTTTGTACTTAGTTTTGCTAGAGATAGGTTTTTTATACACTCACACATATACACAAACACCTTTCTTTTTTTAATTTTTAGGTTCAGGGGTACATCTGCAGGGTGTGCAGGTTTGTCACATAAGTAAATGTATGTCATAGGAATTTGTTGTACTGATTATTTTATCAGCCAGGCATTAAGCCTAGTATCCATTAGGTTTTTTTTTCTCATCTTCTTTCTCCTTCCACCCTCCACCCTCCAATAGGTCCCAGTGTGTGGTGTTCGCCTCTGTGCACACCCACCTTTTAAATTAGTTCTTGTGTAAGTGTAGGCACTTGAGAATTTGCAGACAGGAAGTAATATTCATCAAGTGCCTTATTTGTGGTAGGTTCCTTTATATAGCGTGAATCACTTGGTAACCACCAAACCCCGTGAAATAGTAGCCCCTCCACTGTGCAGACAGGGAACTTGAGAGAGCTCAAGTGTTTTGCAGAGTCGTGTGGGTATTCAGT
This sequence comes from Macaca nemestrina, assembly GCF_043159975.1. NCBI lineage: Eukaryota > Metazoa > Chordata > Mammalia > Primates > Cercopithecidae > Macaca > Macaca nemestrina. Next base: position 3,721,604 of record NC_092129.1, on the reverse strand, counting down.
GAAAGTAAAATTAACTGGGATTTTACCCAATGTCTGGCTGTTTCCAAGGTTCTGCCTCACTTTCTTTTTGTGTGACACTCTTGCTGTTTGTTCAGTGTAAGAAGCTATGTTTGGCTTCTGATGTTAAATAATTCATTATCCATTTACAGAATCAAAGTTCTTGAGTTTTTGTAGAGCACTTTTTTAAAAATAGCTTTACTCTATTTTGCACTTAATGGTTTGTAATTATAACTGAATTATTTTCATATTACACATTTTTTAGCATGAAAATTTTCAAACACAAATGAAACTCATTCCCTAGACTTCACAATTTTCAGTTTGTCTTTCTTAATTTTGTTGTTTTTAGGTGCACTATTATATAAAGCAGATCCTAAAACCCATCATATTATTTCTTCCCTACTTCAGTGTGCATCTAAAAAAATTTAACCATCATACAATAATCTCATTAATAAAATTAACCATAATTCTTTGTTGTTATCTGTTATTTGGTCCATACTGAGATTTCCCTGTATCTCTCAAGAATGTGGTTTTGCAGTTAATTTATTTGAATTGGGATCCAAACAAGGGCCGCACATTATATTTACTTCTACGTCTCTTTTAATCTAGAGCATTTATTTCATGCCATACACTTTGAAAATATTGGGCTACTTCTTCTGTAGAACATCTCTATTCTAGACTTGCCTTTATCATTTTCAGGGTAGTGGTGGTTTGACATGTTTCTCTAGCTTTAAAGGCTTGAATGGATTCAGGTCCAACTGTTGAACAAGGCTTTATAAGCAATGCTGTGTATTTCATATTGAATCACATTAGAAGGTCAAATTGTGACAGCCCCTCTACCGTCAAGTTCCTTATCACTGTTTCATGCAAAGATCTGTGTCTAAATCAGTTAGTGGCTACAAAATGGTGTTTTTCTAATTCCATTTTTTCTGTTTACATTTATTGGCTGGAATTCTTTAAAAGATATGTGTAGACATAGATTCTGAGCTCCTGTATTGCTTATTTTCTAGAGTAAGGAGTTCGTTGCTCTAGGTACCTTCAGTGCTAACATTGATTTTGTTTTGTTGGAGTTCTCATTTTTCTTTGGTATAATGAACTGGTGGATTTTTATGTATTCCATGTTTCAGTCACTTGCAGTCATTTCTGCTGGTATTCAGATGGTCCCAAATTTGTCCAGCTGCAGTTTTTGGTTGGCTAGAGGGTTCTTTTGACATGAGTGAGTCTTTGAGAGCTTCCTTGTTTTCCAGCATAAGAAGATGTCCCACACTCATCTTGTACATTTTCTGACCTAGACCTGGATTAAGCCATTTCTCCAAGTAGCTGTAGTTTCTTTTAGTGGTATTTAAGAGACTACAGTCTAGGTGCTAGAGATGTTCGTTTTTACAGATTGTTGTTTGCTTCTGGGCCTTTTCAGTGGGAAAAACTAGAAGATATTTATATTTTGTGGGGAGAAAAATCTGTATATTTCTATTGATGTTTCCAGTTCAGAATGGCCTTGTATGGCTTTTACTTTATTTAATTTTATATCTCTTTTTTCTTACATTGAAAGCCTTGTCACTGTATAAACACAACTACTTGTTGGCTTTATTGTGTCATATAGTTATTATTACTACATATTGCCAATATTATTACTAACAATAGGATTTCTGAATGGGGATTTTAAAAATTCTGCAAAATTCTTTGCAGATATTTGTCAGTAGAATACTCTGCTGGCAATTTAAAGTCAAAAGCTATTGTCCAAAATAGCTCAGAAAAAAAGCATTTTTCTGTTTGCTAGTGTGACCAACTTGATAGAGAGTTAAGACTCATTCATTCCAGTTTCTTTTATGTTTTCAGTGATTGTCTTTTTTTGTTAGTTATCTGGTTCCAGAGCTGAAACTGTGTCATAGAGTACATTTAGAAAAGCTTTGCTTCCATCTTGATTGTATTTTGGTTTGTCCATGCATGGAAGGCTTCTTTTTGAAGATACAACCAAGTACAGGTTGTGTGTTTGTTTCCTGTCTTTTCATATAATAGATGCTTATGACACATGCTGTTGTGCTTTTTTCACTTAACTATGTACCTTATGCATCATGCCATATCACAGTACAAAAGTTTTGCAGTAACTCTTAGTGGCACCGTTTTATTCCACTCAGTGAATATATGAGAATTTTTTCAACCAATTCCCCACTGCTGAATCATTTTTAAACATTTGCTTTTATAAACATTGCCACAGTGAATAGCCTTTTGCATTTTTTTTTTAAGTGTATCTTTGGTATATATCCACAAAAGAATTGCTGTTTGAAAATGTACATGAGTATCTAATTTTACCAGATGTTGCCGAATTCTGCACCTTGGGTATATACTTCTTTTTTCCCCTTCAGCCCCACAAAAAGACTATTTTCAAACCTTCAGATTTTTGCCAATTTGGGTGTTGAAAAATGGCATTTTACTATTAGTATTGTCTATTTTATAGCTGTTTTATTGTGGGTGAGGTTGTTCATCTTTTTGTATATTTAAGGGCAGATTCACTACTTTGTATACCGCCTGAAGGGTTTTTTGGGTGCCAGTTTTTCTATTGGGTTGTTGGTTCTTTCTTCACAAATTTTAGAAACTCTTTATCTATTAAAGAAATTATATTTCTTTCTGTGAAACAAGTTGAAATTTTTTCCCCCCAGTGTGTTACTTGTCTTGGCACTTTACCTATTGTGTGCTTTTTGAATTTTTTGTGATATCAAAGTTTTATATTGTCAAACTTAATAACATTATTTTGGATTTCAAGTCATGATTAGGAAGCTTTTCCTTATTTCTAAGTTTTCATGGAATTTATCCATTTTGTCTTGTACTTGTGTTGTTTCTTTTTTGTATTCCTTTACCATCTTAAATTTATCTTAATGTACAGTGTGATGTATGGATCCAGGTTTCTCTTTGCCATGTGTGTTTGTCCCAACATGTTTATGAAGAAGTTCGTCTTTTCCACATTGATTTGAGACCCACCTAGAAGTCTAGAGTTTTTCTTTCCTTTATGTCAAGGTGGTGTCTTAAATAGAGATTTTTATAGTTTTTTTAAATATCTGGTAGGTTGACCCTTCATATTTATAATTCTTCTTTTCTTGGATTGCCCTGGATTTCCTGCTTATTTTCCTCATAGGAAATAAAATCTTTTAAATTAGATTGTTTAGTTCCAGGAAAAAAAGAAAAACACAACAAAACCACTGTGTTTTAAGTTACTATTTTCTTAAATTTATAAATTAAGTGTGTAACTTGAATTTTTTCAGTAGAAAATAAGCAAAAGGTTTTGTTAATATTACAAGATAAATTCTGTTCTGAAAAACAAACTTCATTGATATTAAGTGTAATTTGACTTTAGATTTGTCTTCATGTCCTTGATAACTATAATTTTATGTTGAAATTAAGTTTAGTTGACACAATTTTCAAGGTATTCTAGTTTACTTAAGTATTTGAAGTGACATGGAAGTCATAAATTAATCTTTTTTAAAACTGTCATTAAAATAAATACAGTTGTGATAAATTGTTTTTCATGTCCTTGACAATACTGATTTAGTTAATTGGACAGTTGAACTACTTGTTGAAATGAGCCAGGTTGTCTCTTGCCTCCAGGAGTACCTTGGCAAATGTCTTCATTCTTAAAATATTTTTAAAAATTATATATCAGAAGATAAGTTTGGTCTTACAAAATGAAGTAATAAGTCTGACCACGTTACTTAGTGAAAAAAGTAGGTGAGTTCAGAACCCACTCTGCATTACTGACCAAAAGTTAAATCTTTGTGAATTGAACTATTCTTGCAGTTCAATCAGGTCCAGTCACCTTTCTTATTTAATTTAAAATGAGGATTCTTACCTTAGGTAGCATTAATTGACTTTGAGAGTACTAGAACAGCCTGGTTTATTGTAGACAGTAGGAAGATAGCTTATAGCTTTAACACCCGTGGTTGATTTTTCCCAGAGCTGGAATAGCATCAGAAATTTAGACTCCATTTGTCACTTAGCTACACCAAATAGTGACCTGAATGTTTAGATAAGGGCCTGTATTATTTAAACCTCAAGATTGTAGTGGATAATGCAACACTCTTAGGGTAAAATTCTGCTTTAAACAAATTGTGTTCACTTGTGGTGCATTGTTACTTTTCTGAGAAATAAGTCATAGTACAGTAGTCCCGCCTATCCACTGGTTCACTTTCTGAGGTTACAGTTAGCCAGGATCAACTGTAGTCAGAACATACGAAATGGAAAATCCAAAAATAAACAACTAATATGTTTCGAATTGCATGACAGTTTAAATAGTGTGATGAAATCTCTGGCTGTCCATCTGTGTTCCACCTGGGATGTGAATCACCCCTTGGTCTATCATCTCCACGCTGTATGTGCTGCCTGCCTGTTAGTCACTTGTAGCTGCCTCATTTATCAGATAGACTGTCGCGCTGTCACAGAACTTGTGTTCAAGTAACGCTTATTTTACTTAACGGCCACAAAATGCAAGAGGGGTGATGCTGACATATTGTTATAACTGTTCTTATTTATTATTGTTAATCTCTTACTGTACTTAGTTTATAAACTTAATTATAGCTTTGTATGTATAGGGGGAAAAATCCCATAGTATATATAGAACTTTGTGCCATAGCAGACATCCAGTGGGGTGGGGGATGGGTCTTGGAACATATTCCCTACAGGTAAGGGGGAACTACTATACACATCATGGTTGGAAGGCTTTTAACTAGAAAAGTGAAGTATAATTCTTTATGTGCACATACTCTTAGGTACTATTAAATTGGTAATTAAATCTTGACCTACTCTAATTACTATAGTATTTGGCTAGAAATTGGATAATTCACTCTTTTATAGAAAGAACTATAGGTCAGTGGATAGCCATGTATTTGAAAAAAGTAACATACTGATGAAAAATGTAGTACCTGCTGTACTATGCTAGGTCCTTTTGTGCGTAGTGTCTCATTTAATTCTCTGCTGTAACATGGAGAAGTTGGTACTATTATCTCCATTTTTATAGAAGAGGTAACTGAGGCCGAATACCAAACAAGGCTAAAACAAACTTTTAGTTTGTGAAAAAGGAGTGTTTTAATGTCATACATATCAAGTAGTAGTTTAACCAAATATATTTATTAAGCCTGTTTCATGTTTGAGGGAAATTGGGTGCATACAAAGGACTATTGTGAGCTTTTGTACGTATTTATAAAATTGTGTATAGTATTGTTGTCACATTATGGCATATATTTATGTATTTTAATGTATAATTTTTGAAGCATGACTTTGTAAGAAAGATGTTTACTACACAGTAAAAAGTTTAAAAGCAATGTTAACCTAGTTATTTATACTCACTGTACAAAACTGAACTATTCATGGAAATGTTTGCTATGATTATGGTAAGATGGAAGAGGAAACTATCTTGAGGCTTAAAAGCTATGTAATTCCATTCATAGGAACCAGCGTGACTTACTAAAGACAGCGTTGTCATTTCCTGTGACAGAGAGAGCGAGAGATAGGATGGGGGTGGGGATAATTGATATTAGAGAGCGAGAGAGGGTTACCATGTTTGTAGTTCAGGGAAGTGCCTTAGTGATAATGTATCTGGACTACATCAGGGACTTCAATAATGTTTCACCATTATTAAACCATTGTGTTTAAGGACTGGATCTAAAATAATTAGATGAATTAGAAACCAGTTGATTAGTTGTACTCAAAGACTGTTGTTTAACAGATTTTTGCCAAGCTGGAGAAATGTTGTTTGGTAAACTAATATGAAAATGACTTGGGAATTTTAATTTTACTGGAAACTCTTGTGAATCAACAATATTATGTGGTCACTAAAAAACTAGTTTAATCTTAAGTTGCATTAATTACAGGTATAGTATGTACAATTAGTGTACTTACCACTGGTCAGACCACATCTGGAGTTCTGTGATCAAGTCTGAGAACTCTTTTAGGCTAGGAGGATGGAACATGAGGGGGTTCAGAGGAGAACTGATCAATATAGGGCGTGGATTTGAAATTATGTCACAGGAAGGAGAAAAGTTGAAGAAACTAGAATTAGAACGTCATTCTGCAAGAGGTTCTAGACTTGTTCTGAATTCATGGTTTTCAACTGGAACAATTTTGTTCCCCCAGGAGCCATATAAAAGTGTCTGGAGGCGTTTTTGGTTATTACACCTGAGGGTGTGATGCTACTGGTACCTTCTGCATAGAGGCCAGGATGCTTGCAACGGCTCACAATGTGCAGGAGAGCCCCCATAAGAAAGAATGATCCAGCCCCGAATGTCAGTAGTGCTGAGGTTGAGAAACCCCTTTCTCAATCTAAACTGGTTTAGCTGTGACCCCTAGTAAGAAAAAAATTTTATTTTGCCTTGCAGCCCAGGAATAACTGAATTTAAAATTTTGTGAGACAGTATTTGCCCTGTTTTCTTACCCCAGAGTGCATTGTACCTGGTAGAAATCATCTGCCCTGATCCGTTTCATGTATAAATAGAAAAAAAATGATGATCGAGAAGCCATGGTTTGAATATAGGTCTAAATGATACCAGTGGGTGAAACTAAGCCCAGTTTATCAAGCTGTGTGAGAAAGGTTTTGCTTTAAATAAAAGGCAGGACTTTCTAGCTAACTAGCTATACCGAGAAAGAATATATTGCTTGGCTAGATAGTTCCCTGTCACTAGATTTTTTTCAGGGGGTTCTTAAGTTGAAGTCTATGAGTATGATTCATGGGGACTTTGAACTTGGATGAGAGGAGGATTGCATTTGTATTTCCAATAAATACGGCTTTATTAACCTCTGCTGATAGTGTAGCATTTTCTTCACTCATTTTATTATACTCATTACTTCAAAATCCGAGCTGTATGAACCTGAACCAACTGTAGATCTTATGTAATATGTTAATAAAGAAGCACTTATATTACTGTATTGTAGGTTTTACAGATATTTTAGTTACGTTTTAATGTAGTTCTTTGAGAACCAACTCATAGCCTTCACTAGATGTCCAAACAGTGCATGGCAAAATCAGTTATACCCCTAGACTAGATAGTTGGCTTTGGGGTTCTGTTAAGTACATGTGTACAAATGTAGTATTTAAAGATTTCGATTGAGTTATAAACATAATCTTTAATTACAGATGTGATAATTGCTTTTGTTGTCATGTGGGTTTAAAATGTTTTTGATTGATTATCTTTCAAATTCTCAGTGTATGTCTGTGCGGGTAGTTATTTAAAAATAAACAGTTAAAATTTTTTAAGAGTACTGTAGGGAAAACTTTTGACTTTTTGATCCCGCTTCCATAATGCTGACTAAGAGTTTGAGTAGATTTCTAATTCCAGTGAAGTCTAGCAGCAGAGCACTGATTTCACTTGCTTTGAAAGTTGGCAGGGTTATGGCTTACAAATGTGTAGCTGCTGTGAGCAGATGATTGTTAAGTAGATAATGTTGGCAGTTGTAACTGGGGCAATTTTAAAAGTATGTTGGCTTGTTGGTTTTCACAGCAGGCTGTGTTTTCTGGCAGAGAATTTTGTTTTATTTATAACATTTAGGTGTTTGGGTACTGGATGGATTTTTGTTAGAGTTCATGAAAAGGGAGATCTGTGCAATCGTGTGTTTTCTCTTTGTTTTGTTAGTTTTTTTAAGTCCAGAAATATTTTGTTCTTTGCTTGGAAGATGACCTTTTCCCACTTTCAGTGAACTTGGTCTTTCTCAGATTTGATGAATAAGCATTAAGATGTACTTCTAGTACAGTGGTTGGTTCACATTACACAGTTGTGCATTGCTATGTGTTAAGCTTATGCCTTTATTTTCAGACAAAAATATAATGAAGTTATTTGATTTTAAAGACCAAGTGCACATATGAAGGTATAAATTCTTTTTCTAGAATTGGATTGTGTTTGCTAAGTTGTTCTCAGTTGCTTGCATGCCAGTTTACATTGCCAGCAACAGAATAATAGTGCCCTGTGGAAGTCCATACTTTACTGTTCTCATTTTATAGATGAGCAAACCAAGGTTAAAGACAAAGCAAATTGATTGAATTTTTAGAGAAAATTATTTTGTGGTTGGGAAGGTCAGAAAATTCTAAGGTAATGTAATTAGTGCTAATAGAAAACTGGGTTTGTAGGAGCTTTATAGGAATGAGGAGTGGGAGGAAAGGGCTAGGAAGGAGGTTTCTTGGGAATGAATACAGTGGAAAGAATGTTAGATTAGCCTGGTGAAGAAATTTTATGGCCGTTCTTGGTTTTTTTTTTTTTTTTTTCTTTTTCAAATGCTTCCAGGTGTATTATTTGTCTTGTAAAAATTTTAGGTAATGAAATGCATTTCATTTCAGTGTTCTTGGAGTATTAGTATTTAAAAATAGTGTTCATAGAAAATATTTCAAAAGCCCATATTCAAGTATTTCTTCTATCCTCTACCTAAAGCTGTTAACACCTTTATGTTAAGTAGGTCAAATGGCTGTTGCCATCAGGTTGTTTTGTGTACTAGCAACTGGTGTGTGTTGAAGGCACAGCTGTATTTTTTTTTTGACCTTTGCACATATTTTGTAGACACCAGCATAACAAATAAATTTGTTGTGTGCGTGTGTAATAAAGTGGACAGTCCGTCAGTTTCCTCCGTGGGGAGTAGAAATTGGTGATCTGTTTGAAGTTAGCATTGTTTTGCTACAGGCTAGGATATGGGTTTCATGTAAGTGCTAAACATAGAAGAAAAGTAAATTGTGCATGGTTGACCTATTTAAGTTTTAGAATGAATGATTCTGATTAGCTTTATCAAAAGGAGGTGTAGGGTTGTCCTGGTGAATTTCTACTGGCTTGGAGAATACAGCCAGTTGATTGTCAATTTTATTAACGAAATACTGATATTTAAAATAAAATTTCCATCTTTATTTCTTGTATTGACTCTAGTAATTTCACTATGCAGCTTGGTTTTTTTTTTTTTTTGTTAAGTTTTGGATCATTGTATTCTTTTGATAAGCATGAAAATAATTTTGTTTTGGAGTTGACCTAAAGCAGTTTTTCTGTTTCAGTAATCATTGGTGATAATATTTCTCAGGGAAAAGTTTATATCAAGGTAAATACCAAAGAAACTTGCTTTCCTGGCAGGAGAAATAACCATTAAGGAAAGGAAACATGATTATTATATTTTTTCCTTCCCTTTGAATTAAATTATTGAAACATATTGAGATGAGCATTGTATACTGACTGTAATGATAAAATGATCATAGGCAGTTATTATCTTACCTATTCTAGATAGAAACTTCTTTCTGAAAACATGCTGCTTTTGAAGTAAGCTCTTCATTTAGGTATTGAGTACCTATTGCAGTGCTTTTTTTTTTTTTTTTTTTTTAAGAAAACTTTGTAAGATTATAACTAGGATGGCTGCAACATATTAGATTGTTAATTCTGCCCTTAAGACTTTATGGCTGTTTATTATAAATTTAAGTTTCACATTCCAGAGTTCTTATCAATTGAGAACAGACAACCACAGCTGGCAGAATTAAATCTTGTTATTGGGCATCTTGGCTCACATTTGTTTTTATGGTTATATGCAGAGCATTGTATTGGATCCTGAGGGCGGACCTTGAATAATGAATAAAAGAGGTTTCCTTGTCCCAGAAAAGCGATATTCTAGTGGGAGAGACTGTAAAGAAGAAAACTTCTGATTGTTGAGCACTTACCTGTGTGTCAGGTAGCATGAGTTGCTTTATATATTTTGTTTAATCCTCAAAACAAGCTTGTTGTTTTCATTTTATAAGTGTAGAGATTTGAGTTCACATAGGCTTTAACTCACTCAAGGATATGGCTGTCATGTTGAAATGTGAACCTGTTAATGTCCTGTTGCAGCCCCCCAGATTTTTCCGCTGCACTGTAGGACAGACAGATGTCTAGATGTGGTAGATGAGGTTGATTAGGCACTGTGTGGGGCGAGAGCCGCCTCGGAGTCCCTGGTGAGCAGTAAGCATACTTGTATTTGAATGCCAGGCCTAGTAGGTGATGGTCTCAAGACACCAACAATTTCTTTCTCTCATTTAACCGTCGATTCATTTCTTCTGGAACTTTTCTTGTACCTGTTGTAAGATCAAAGAAAAATAATTGGTGTCAAACTCCCAGCAGAGCATGGTGATGTAGGCAGGTCTGGGGCCAGTTAATGCTGGCTGTACCTCAGCCTTGCTGCTGGGCAAGCTAGGTGATGGTGGCCAGTGTACTTCTTTGGACCTCCCCTCCTCTGCTCAGCCCTCTCCACCTTTTTCCACCCCTCCTCTCCCCTTCCTTCATATCCAATTTTCAGGTTTAGGAACTTGATTTTATCCATTTGACTAGTTTTGATAAGATTCTGTGGAATTACTCACACCTGCCAAACATGCTGGCAAAATAATTGAGCAGAATGTTAATCTGTTTATTAAGGGAATATTCTGGGAACAGATATTAATACATTCTTGTGTGATGTCAAACTAAATTAATAGTTATTTATTAACATGTAGTGCAAATGAAATATAATAAAACGTCGTTTTCATAGGCTTTATTTAGGCTTGGTAGAACCTGGGACATTGTTTCCAGGAATACTTTTACTTTTCTATACACAGGAATGCTACTGCCTGATGAGGGTACCAGTATCTCCTTACTCCTTTGGGTTTCTTTTTTTCCCTTTGATCTCTTAACATTTTATGTAAGGTAAGTAGCTGGGCCACATTGGTCATAAAGATTTTATGTTTGCAGTTTCCTTTTTTACAATGAAGGGCAGTAATTTATATGTAAGGAATTGTCATGAGGTTGACTAAGTGGATTCTCCTCTTTTCCCTGTTTGTCTTTATCAATTCATTCTAGATTCTTTCCTTTGTGTTGCTGATGTTAATGGGCATTCCCTCTCACCCTTGCCAGCCTCAGATGATGCTTCTGTTTTTCTTTTGGTTCTTTAATATCTGGTAATTTGGAATTATTTGTTGATAATTCTCAGGGAAACTGGTGCTTTTATATTTCTTGTCATCCTTTGGTACATCTAGCCTGTTTTATTCTGATCACAACTGATGTAAAACTATTTTGTTAGCAAAATGCTCGAGTACTACGGAGATTAATTGCTATTTTGCTTTAACTTCTTGTATAAGGGTGAGCCTTTGGAGAAGCCTGGGGGTAGTTTTGCCAATGAATATTTTAGAGACTATTAGATTTAATATAAAGATGGTTTCAGGGTGGCAGTATGCAAGTATCGGAATCCTGGGTTAAAAATACGGCTCCCATGATAAAATCTTAAATTTATACGGCTAAATTTGTATAGAATTTTTGTTTTCTAAAGTGCTGTTTTAGGAGTCTGTGGAAGGGGGTAGCAGAAGATGCTTGAATGATTCCAAGAGTTATAGCCAGCAGATGTGGGGAGAACGAAGGTGAAGGGAAGCTGGGGAGGCAGTGCATAGGACGTGGTCAGCATAGTACCTGGCACAGAGCAGTGAGTGTGGGCTGTCATTAATATTACCTAAGACTGACAGATTTATAGTTTAGGAGCATGTTTCGCATGCATTTTTAGTTATAAAGTTTTTTTTCTCTTTCTTTTTTTTAGATGAAGTCTTGCTCTGTCACCCAGGCTGGAGTGCAGTGGTGTGATCCTGGCTCACTGCAACCTCCACCTCCTGGGTTCAAGCAGTTCTCCTGTCTCAGCCTCCTGAGTAGCTGCGATTACAGGGGCCTGCTACCACGCCCAGCTAATTTTTGTGTTTTTCATAGAGACAGGGTTTCACCATCTCGGTCAGGCTGTTCTCGAACTCCTGACCTCAGGTGATCCGCCCACCTCGGCCTCCCAAAGTGCTAGGATTACAGGCATGAGCCACCGTACCCGGCAGTTATAAAGGCTTTAGGGTTGCCAGACTAAAATAGAGATGGAGACATTTAAAAGGATGTCAGCTTTGCTTTGTTACTTGACCCAGACCAGACTAAGAGGCTGTTGATATAATTTCTGAGAGATGAGCACGACTCTACTCATGAAGCTCCCATTTTGCCAACTCTTTAAGCTTTCTCAGGTCTCACACCCAAAACTGTGGCCCTCCTTTACTCCAGAATCTATGGGTAAGTGTCATTTTTGAACATACATGCTCATTTATTTAGTATTTTCTCCTGGTGTAGTGGGGAGCAAGACAGTCTGAGCAAGCACAGTAAAGTTTCAGGGCTAGAAATGTGCCTTACTGTCTCATTTTTTGTTTTGATTTTCATAAATTTATATAGTTGTTAACCCTATTCTAATACAGGTTAAGTGTCTCTAACTTGAAAACCTGAAGTATGACATGCTCCAAGATCTGAAGCGTTTTGAGCGTCCACATGACACTCAAAGGAGAAATGCCCATTGCAGGCATTTCAGATCTCGGATTCTCAGATCAGACTTGCTGAATTGTATGATGCAAATATTGCAAAATCTGCAAATACTCAAAATCCAAAATAGTTCTGGTGCCAAGCATTTTGAATAAGGTGTTCTCAACCTGTATCCCATTTCTCCTATTTTTCTTCAAATAAATACTTCTTAGTTCATACTTACTAGTCAGAAAGAGGCTAGTGGGTTGGGGAAAAGTAAAGAAAGGCTTCATTCAGTGTGATGGGCTTTGAGGACTGCAGTAATGGTTTGACTTCTGAGAAAATGAAAGCCATTGCAAAATGTAAAACCAAGGAATGATGTGTTCTGACTTAGTTTGAACAGGACTTTGGTTGGATTCTGGGTGTATTTTGGTGAATCAGATGTGGAGGGTGAGAGAAAGAAGAACCAAGGATGACTTCATTTGAACAACTGAATCTTTAATCTTAAGACAGTAAAAGTGACCTAGTAGTTAGAAATATTCTTTGGAGTTTTTGTTGGGAGTTGTGCTTTTTCTGTGTGCAAGGAAATAATGGGAAAGGACATCCCACAGTTGTGAGCGTCAGCCCGCATTGCAGTAGATGATACCTATGGAGGGGATACCTTTGGCTGAAATTCCAGTGTGGTTTTTCTCTAGAAATAAGGTTTTGAGACAAATCTAAAATGCATTCATTGATTATAGGCAAGTAGTTCATTTAGAAAATTAGTTACAATTATTAGGTTGGTGCAAAAGTAATTGTGCTTTTTGCCATTGAAAATAATGGCAAAATCCACAATTTTGCATCAACATAATATATTCTTAAAAAATTAAGAGTTTTCATTTATTCACATTAATGGTTGGGACCAACATTTCCCTCTTTTTAAAAGGAACTTTTTCATGTAGGCTTTTGACCCTTGGAGCTGGAAAGGGACCTCACGGGCAGTACAGGCATGGACTTTGGAGTCTGGTGGATCCGGGTCTTAACTCTGGATCTGCCACATACCAGCTCGAGCACTGAACTCAACTCTATGAGTTTGCACGACTAGATCTTGAAATAGGGTTAAATAATAGTATTTGTTGAGCTGCATTCTTATAAATATTATGTGTCATGGTGTGCCTACCACTTGCCGAGGACTCAATAGATGTTAGCTGTTGATAACATCATCTATTTGACAGCCATTATTTCATACATGAGACAGGTGAGGCAAAGAGAAATTGTAAGTAACTTGTCCAAAGTCAGAAATGAAACTTGAAGACGAAAAACGCCTCTCTCTTAGTTAGTCTCAGATGTTTATGATAAAGAAGCATTTTTTTAAAAAGCAATGAACAGACTTTCTCATTTATTATTACAAAAAGTAAATCCTTTTCAGAGTGTTGTTTTCCAAAAATGTACCATTTTGTTTTCTTTTAGGATTTGGAGTTCCATGGAGTCATGAGATTTTATTTTCAAGATAAAGCTGCTGGAAATTTTGCAACAAAATGTATTCGGGTCTCTAGTACTGCCACCACTCAAGACGTAATCGAAACGCTCGCAGAGAAATTTCGACCTGATATGCGAATGCTGTCCTCTCCCAAGTATTCACTCTATGAAGTGCATGTCAGCGGAGGTCAGTGTATACAGGAAGGGTGTGCTGGAGGCGTGACCTGACCTGTGAAGAGAGAGCTTGTCCAGGGCATTGTGGTCATGTCACAGGTTTACTGCTCATCTCCATCTTTCTTCTCTTTTGCTGGGTAGGAGAGTAGTTGGCAGGCTGAGAAAACTGTTTTATGTCTGGGAATTGTTCTTATAAATCCCTGGCACATATATCTGTTGGAAGTTAGAATGAGTGTATTAATTTTGCATATGCTTATTTCTCCAAAGATAAGTAGCGTTACATTTATCCAGCATATCTGGGTGTCACATACAGTGTGTAGTATGCTACCTGCTTTTTGAGAATGTTTTATATGGCTCTTATGTAGATATTATATTATTATAATTGTAACAGTTAAATATATGGGTATGAGTCATCAATCTTGCTGTACTATTTTTGCCTTCTGAAGCAATATATTTTCATTATTCTTTGGGTATAATTTAGGGTATATATCTTAAAGAAACCTCCTTATGTATTTAGTAATTTCTACTTGTGTTAACATTAGAAATTTCTGAAAATATCTTATATAGCGATATCAAATGACAACTAAAATTAGACTGATTAAGAAATGTGGAAATTTGGGTGAGTGCCGTGGGTTGTGCCTGTAATCCTGGCACTTGGGGAGGCTGAGATGGGAAGATTGCTTGAGGCAACATAGTGAGACCCGTCTCCACAAAAAAATTAAAAAATAAGTCAGCTGGGCATCATGGCACATGCCTATAGTCCCAGCTACATGGGAGGCTGAGGTAGGAGGATCACTTGAGCCCAGGAGTTTGAAACTTCAGTGAACTAGGATCGTGCCACTGAACTCCACCCTGGGTGACAGAGGGACACCTTGTCTCTAAAACAATTAATAAAATGAAAAGTAGAAATTTTAAAATTTTCTCATTGGTGTTTTGGAAATGTTGAGTAACCTGTTTTAGTGAAATACAAATTATAGTTGGTGCAGCAAATAAATGATTTATGTATACCACAAACCTAATTTGAATACCTCTTTTAAGTTCCATCCACAGATCTTTTTGGAACATTTTTTTTACTTAAAAAATACTGCTTTATTTGTACATATGAAATTAGACTAAAGTGTTTGTAATTTGTGGGATTTTCAGGTGTGACTAAATCCTTTCTCCCTCAGTAGTATGTAACTCAGGCCATTTTTTCGTTATTGTTGTTTGTTCAGTTTGTTTCTTAAGGTTATGAGAATATTACCTTCATCATTAATGCCAAAACTAAATTTGACAGTAGAGGATGTTCTCAATTTTGGATGATTTTTCTGAAGCTGAGTTTTTCCTTTACCTTAGAATCTTTGTAAAGAGGTTACAAAGAATAAAATCTCTGTCTCTTCCACCTTTTTTTCTTTTTAGTCTGTGCTGTTCAGTTAGTTGAATACTGTCAAGTGTGAAGTCTTTGAATAATATGTAAGATTGGAGTTTGAGATCTAAAAATTGGATGATTTTGATTTTTTAAAGAAAAGGGTGAAAACACAAAGATGGTTAAAGAAGAAGGAAAATGGTGTCTTCCCCCCTCCCTCAGGTACCCTTCCACACCTTTGTTTTCACCAGCGCCTCAGGTATGAGAAAAGCCCTAGCATGCAGGTTCTCAGTCTTCTCTGGGCTACAGAACCCTTAGCGTCTCAGTAGTTTTTTAATAATGGCACCACTAGGCCAAAGGAAATACCTGATAGTCCATTTCATTAAGTAGTTAGATTCAGATAGGTTAGTAAGTGTTTAACAGTGAACAATTAGGTAGATTTTGAAAAATAGTACACATAAAATGATGGAAAACTAAAGCTTTCATTTTCTTCTTAATCACAGCTGCCGTCTGCTGGGACAGTTGTGCCTCTTGGGCCTTTCCGAGCTCCTCAGACCCCGGGAGCCCTCACTTCTTGTCCATGTTGATTTTCAGACAGTGCTGCTTGTTTATTACAGTGTTGTGGAAAACCCAGCTTTGTGTGTATGTGATGCCGACAGAAGAGATGCTGTGCAGTTTACTGTGGTCCCGGAGCCACGTGAACCAGTTCTTTTTTTTTTTTTTTTTTTTTTCAGATGGAGTCTCGCTCTGTCGCCCAGGCTGGAGTGCAGTGGCACGATCTTGGCTCACTGCAAGCTCCGTCTCCTGAGTTCAGGCTGTTCTCCTGCCTCAGCCTCCCGAGGAGCTGGGACTACAGGCGCCCACCATCACGCCCAGCTAATTTTTTGTACTTTTAGTAGAGACAGGGTTTCACCATGTTAGCCAGGATGGTTTCGATCTCCTGACCTCGTGAGCCACCGTGCCCGACCTACCCGAACCAGTTATTTTGGTGTCTGGCACGTGCACCTTGTTTATTTAAATGCTTGTTTATTTAAATGCTCTTGAATATTTAAATGCTCCTCAGTTCCCCGGGGATCGCCTCAGCACGTTTGCCTACCGCAGGCCTAGTGAGCTAAAGCCCCAGCCCCAGCCCCAAGCCTTCAGCCACAGGGAAGCTCTGCATCTATTCTTTTTATATAGTACAAGTCTTTGTGTGAATTCAATAGGAAACATAAAAAAGGATCATGCTACTTTAAAAACGTGTATGAAACCACTAAGGCAGAAGAGATCTTAAACGCATAAAGATATGGTAGGACCCAGTTCCCTCTTTACCTTCACTGCTTACCCACATGCGCTTTAGAATATCTCAGCCCTCTTCTTGCTTTACTTTTATGATTTATAAATTGTTAATGTTAGTTCTCTAAAAGTTACGCTCTGAAGGATTTTCATCTAGTAAAAATTGTGCAACAAGAACAATTTGTTAATTTTGGTTTATGAAAGGAATTCAGACTTACTCTTCTATCCCTAATTTGTTACTCTGGTTTTCATTTCCAGTTGATAATTACCAGCCTCCTTTTAGCATATCCTGTATATAATTACCTGGATAATCTTTGTCAACACTATTAGCGGTAGAACTATCAGTATCATCATTGTTGTCATCATTGTGGTGTCATTTTTTATGGGGAGGGTGGTGTTAGTAAACTTGCTCATTTAAAATTTAAATTTTTGGCATAGCATTGAAAGTACTTTTTCAAATTAATAGTTATCTTCGCCTGTGTGAGGCTGTAGTAAGACCCTTGTGCCCTCACCATGTCGTTCTGCCTATCTTTCTGACAGTTTTCTGGAACAACTTATCCTTTCCTTCAAGGGCTGACCTGGTCACATAGTCTCTGGGCATCATTTCGTTGAATAACCTAACAAAATGATCCTTTGTACTGCCTCACCTAGTGTTTTTATTGTAATATAAAATATAAAATATTACTAATACAGGAGAGTACTGTTTTCTAGAGATACTTAGTAAAAGGTCCCTTTAAAAAACACATTTAAAACTAGGATCAAATCTGGATGTGGTAGCATGTACCTATAGTCACAGCTACTCAAGAGGCTGAGGTGGGAGGGCTACTTAAAATCGAGAGTTTGAGTTCTGCCTGGGCTACATAGTGAGACCCTCGTCTAGAATCAAATTTTATAGTAAACGATGACAACGTTTGGAGACCTTAGTTACAAAAACAAAGTCTGTCTCATGTTTATCACTTACTGCTTCACATATGGACTAACTGAAAAAACAAAGACTTTGTCTTGGGCTGTCTTTCTTGACTTTCTGTGTGACTGTTGGGATGTGATTATGAAGAGCACTCTGAGTTTAGGACTTGAACCAGTATTTCTCAGAACGTCTTCCAGTCCTTGGAAAATCACATCTTTCTCTTGCAAGGAGTCTGTGTTATCTTCATCCTTATCAGTTGTCTCTTTAGTTAATAATTGGTCTGTCTGATCCTCATTTATCACTGGCCGAGTTTGTGCTTGATGGAGTTTTTACTATCACTTTAATCAGCATTGTGCAATCTTTTTTTTTTTGAGACAGGGTCTCACTTTGTCACCCAGGGTGGAGTGCAGTGGTGCCATCACAGTTCACTGTGGCCTCAGCCTCTTGGACTCAAGCAATTCTCCCACCTCAGCCCTCCTAGTAGCTGGGACTACAAGCACACAGCACCACACCCGGCTAATTTCTTCTTTTCTTTTTTCTTTTCTTTTTCTTTTTCTTTTTCTTTTTCTTTTTGGTGGAGATGGGGTCTCGCCATGTTGCCCAGGCTGGTCTCATACTCTTGAGCTCAATCGATCTATCCACCTTGGCCTCCCAAAGTGCTGGTATTCTAGGTGTGAGCCCAGCCAGCATCGTGCAGCCCTGTCCTTTTCTGCAAAGTATAGCAGTTTGCAGTTTGTGTGACAGGGCGTTGTCACATGCATTCTGACCTTGAGGTGATGTGACTGATAGGTGCTGGGGAGTGGGCAGGGCTGGACAGCAGGGAGTGATGTTTGGATAGGGAGTCAGTGATTTTATTTTATGGTGAATTTTACTTTTCTTACTCAACCCGGAAAGTGCCGGCTCTTGTGTTATTGACGTTTAGGTTACAGAGCATTCCTGTGACATGTTTCTGAAAGAGGCATTTCTAAAAAATCTCAAATTCTGCCAAATTGTATATTAAAAGATAAGGACTTAAAGATTTGGGTAGGTCACTCAATACCTGTTTAAATTTGTAGCAGTGGCTCAAAGAACAGTTGAAGGTTTGAGCAGAGTGAATGGATTTCTCCAAGCGGCAAGGAGAATTCCTGGGGAGTGAGTGTAGCCTGACTTGTGTGTGGGCCTTGCAGCCTCAGATCTGTTGCCAGCTCCTGCTTCCTTAGTCTTCTCCACCCTGGGATGGGTATCTTGGCCAGTAGGAGCAGGTCCATCCTTCAGTGCTGCCTTTCTTCCACAGCTTCCAGCGACTGTAGGCCTCTGTGAGGTGGTCAGGTTGTGTGAGGCTCTCACGGAGACCCTCTGGAGTACCATGTTCCTGATAAGTGTGCCTGGGAGGCTTGCTAATGAAAGAAATAATATACCAAATATAGTCCTTTATATAAGAAAAGTGATGGTAACTCTATGGTGGAAGGAGAGGTGAGTGTTGAAGTGGGCAGATTTTGGAGAGAAGGATCAGATGCACAGAGATAGGAAGAATAGTGCAGTCATCACTTCCAAGACCAGTGGGGGCTGTTGCCATCGCTTCATGTAGGGTACAGCATTAATGTGATGAGAACAATCTCATAGAATCAGTGGAACTTCTGTGTGGTATTAACATTCTATCCTTATTTTCCAGTTGCATATGAGATCATTTGATTTACAGAAATAAGCTTTTAGCAAAAACCATGTATACATTTTTCTTATTTCATGTATATTTCTCTTATTTTCCCAGTTAGATCTAAATGAGGGAATTGCCTCTGTTCAGTGTCTGGCACTGGATATGTGATAAACATACAGTAGCAACAAAATATCGAATTAATTAAAACTAATGATTTTACATTTTGAACAATACATTTCAATCTGCAAGTAGGTACTTTGTCTGTAAAATTAAATGTACATCAGAATGCTTGTATTAGCTAGTTCCATGAAATAACCATAGCTTATTCTTTTTTTCATTTCATGTTTTGAAGAAGAAAGAAGATTGGACATAGATGAGAAACCTCTAGTTGTACAATTGAATTGGAACAAAGATGACCGGGAAGGCAGATTTGTTCTTAAGAATGAGAATGACGCCATTCCTCCTAAGGTAGGAACCCTCAGTATTTTATGCCGGTCTTGGTCCAGGGTCAGGTCTGACAGATAAACAGGAGACTGATGTTTTGTTACAGGAGTTCCTTCTCTTTTTTGCTTCTCTTTATAAAGCCTTTTACCCTCCTCGCAGAAAATAATTTAAAAGAAGCCTTTTTCTCCCTACTTTATCCTTTATCTCAACTAGTAATTCCAGATACTGTTTCTCACCTTTTTGAAGAATATTGATGTAAACTTGTTACCGCGAGATTTGATGATCAGGCGATCAGCTCCAGTTGATTTTTTTTTTTTTCAATAATATAAAATCAGAATTGTTCTAATAAGGATCAAAAGGGAAAATAATGCTTTTATATCTATTTGTGAACTTTTTGATGCAACTTTGGCTCATTTAAAGCCCTTTCATTTTGTGCAGGGTTAGGAATTAGTAAACTTTCTTGAATGATGGAATAGAATGATTCTAAAACTTTCTAGGGGATAGGATATCTGGAATTCTGTGCTGCTGTGTTTATTTTGTGCTAAATCAAGTGGCATCTTATACAAGAATTCATTATGGACAAATGATAGCAAATGCAAAGGTTAAGAATATTTTTACAAAAAATCTTCCATTTAATTCCCCCCTCCCCCCAGCCCCACCCTGCCCCCCAACAGATTGGGAAAAGACTGTCCTTAATCACTTTTAGCAGCATAAATTTTTCATTTTGTGTGATGTCACTGTTCCGTGTTGAAGAGTCATGGAGATGTACAAAATGTATTCTTGACCTTATTTGTTACTGTGTTTAGTGACGTGTTATATTTTCAGCAAATTCAAAAAAAGTTAAGAATGCGTGTCCATTGTTAATGCTATATGTGATTTATTTCATTTCTGCTCCACAATTTCAGCAGATGCTATTTCATTCTGTAGATTTTGCTATGGACCACAAACCCTCGTTGACATGTATTGGAACTCCTAAGACCAGACCAGTGCAGTGCTCCAAGTATCTATGAATCAAATGGCAATGTTCACATGATTTTCTTCCCTAACTTATAGAGCAGAAGGCAGTTTTCTTTCCCATCACAATAGCCATTCTTTTCCTTGTTTTTCATAGTTATTTTCTTAAGTTATCCATAAAAATAATGCATCTCTGTCATCTGCTAGCAGGCCATTGTTCAAGGTTAAAATACAAGTTAAGAAGAAGCAAGCAAATAAATCAGATCTGGAAACGCAGTTAGAGATTTTTGCACAAACGTAATACTTGCAACTGTTTCATAAAAGCCAATTCATTATGGTTACTCTTAACATTTCCTTTAAAGTTAAAAACTGTTATAGACGATTTGTCTATTCATTCTTTGTTTTTATAATTTTGTTAGGTTTCTTTTATTCAGGTTACTTTATGTAAATTACTTGGAGTTTTACTGAAAATCAGATTTCATCATTTCTACCCCAGTTTTCTGACTGGCTTTGATTTTTGTTTCTTAGCTTGCTTGCTCATTAGTTTTAAAATGAGGTAAAATATAGATTCGGTGAAATGCACAGTTCTTGAATGTGCAGTTCAATTGATTTTAATAAATCCACCCATGTAACTGTCAGCTGAATCAAGATAAAGACCATTCTCATTACTCCAGACCTTCCTCTGTTTCAGTAGCTTTGCTCACATGTTCGGCAGCATGTGAGATGAAGTTAGCTAAGCCATGGGCAGTTTTATGTGATTCTGTGTAGTAGTCAATATGGTGATAATGTTACTTTCATCAGAAGGCTCAAAGTAATGGACCTGAGAAGCAGGAAAAAGAAGGCGTTATCCAGAACTTCAAGAGAACTCTGTCAAAGAAAGAAAAGAAGGAAAAAAAGAAGAGAGAAAAAGAGGCATTGCGACAGGCGTCTGATAAAGATGATAGACCTTTCCAAGGGGAGGACGTGTAAGTCAGTTTTGGAAATATTTCCCTGTCTTTGTGCTCCAAATCAGATGTTTTTATTGCACCAAAATTGTTAAATTTTCAGATAAATTATGAAAAGGATGAGTGTCAGTCAGGAAATGTATTTGGGTATATACTCCCAGTTCTTCTGTGTGGAGGGAGGATAGAGGGGCTTACCTAAGCAGGGTTCATTGCTGGCAGTGCCTGTCTTGCTATGCTTGGGGAGAATCTCTGCACTCACAATGTTGCTAATCTTAAGTAAACTCTTGTTAACTTCATTATTTTTCTTTTTCATCTTCAGCTGGGTTTTTTCCTCATTTCTGTGGTTTTGGCCATGAGGCAGCAGTTGTCTCTTATGTACCTCAGATACACTTAATGCCTAGTCAGAGGCTGACAAGGTGAAAAGCAGATTTTCCCTTTTAAGCTTCAGATCACCAGCTAGTTCCCTCCACTCCCACCTCCCATTTCTTATTTTGTCACACCAGTTCCGTTGTAGATGGTTACCTATTTAAGTGTTTGAGGATCTGACACAGAGCTGAGGGAATAAGTTAAATCATTGCATTTTCACTATAACAAAAAGAGACATTAGGAGAAACTAGACTTTCCCCTTAATGTGGAGTTTCTAGTTCCTGTTTTCACCTTCAGCAGTTTTTGGCTTTTTAGTTAGTGCATTTGGTTATCATATGCCTATTCTTAGACAGCTTGCTGTTGCCTTGGTCTTGATTGCATGGTATTCTATACATTACTTTTCTGTAAATCAAATAATGTATGTTCTTTTTAGAAAGTCAGAATATATAGATTTGCCAAAAAGGGTAAAGAACTTAAAGAATTCACCTGTCATCACATGAATCCAAAGAGAATCATCATCTAGTTTGTTTGTTCTCTATAAATGTTTCTATTTCATAGGCTTGTCTGGAGAGGCTTTAAACAGAAATGTAACCACAGTTTCTTCAACTGGATTTTCACTTGATATTTTTCCCACTAAGATGTTTATATTTCACAAAAACATTTTTAAATGATTATACAGTATTATATAGTTCTTCCATAATTTATGTAACTAGTCCATTTTTGGTGTACTTATAGATTGTTTATAGTGGTTCTTTGTTTTGTTTTTAAATAAATGTTCCAGTGAATATCCTTGTTCTACGACTTAGGGAATTCATCTGATTACTTTCTCAGGGTGCATTCTAGAAGAATGATTGGGTAACAGGGTTTGGGTACGCTCATGTGTTCTGAGCCCATCGGCAGACTGCCCTGTACTGTCATGGAGCCCAGAGACTTCTCTTTTCTTTACACCTGCAACTCTTGGGTGTCACAGAACAGTCTATTATCTCTACAGTATATAATACCTTCCGTAAATTGAATTTGTTATCATTAATAAGGCAACAGCTTTCCACGTAGTTATTAACCGTTTATATTCTTTTGTTGGAGTGGCCTGTCCAAGCCTTTTTCCCATTTTAAAATTGATTCTAAGTGTTCTCTACGTATTGAGGTTATTAACCATTTGTCAGTGAATAAGATATACTTTATAGTGGAATTTGAGCCTATTTTGTGTTGTATCAAAGGGGGTTTAGATATGAATCTACTAGGCGGTGGTGCCTATGTAAACACTTGAGTCTAGTATCACATAATAAGGCTCTATTAAATGCAGTTATGCAAGAGAAAAAAATGTACAAAGATACGCTGCTCATACATGAAAAATATCAAAGGAGAATTTAAAACTTAGGCTAGGTTCATGCCTGTAGCCTCAGCTACTCAGGAGGCTAAGGTGGGAGGATTGCTTGAGCCTGGGAGATTGAGGTTGCAGTGAGCAATGACTGTGCCACTGCATTCCCGCCTGGGCTACAGAGCAAGACCCTATCTCAAAATAAACCAAAACGTACCAAATGCTTCTACTTTATGACTTGCTCTATTTATCATCCTATTTATGGGGTGATACATTATTTGACTTAAAATAAGTTGTTCAACTTGATTAAAAGCTTAACTATTTTTAATTAAATTATTTTATGATTAAAAATTGTGTCTTTGAAGTATATTTACCAAAATGTAGTTAAGTATGTCAGTTACCTAGTGTTGTTTTCAGCTTATTCTATACATTTGACTCCTTCACAGAAACTGTTGGAGCAATTTCCTTTTTGAAAATTTAACCTCAAGGAAGTTAATGTTTTTTAAATCCTTTAGGTGTTAAAAAAATCATTCCATTCAGTTAATTTGGGCTTTTCAAAATTTGCTGTAATTTGCTGTAATTTTTTGTTGTTGTTGTTGTTGAGATAGAGTTTTGCTCTTGTTGCCCAGGCTGGAATGCGATGGCGCGATCTTGGCTCACCGCAACCTCCACCTCTCGGGTTCAAGTGATTCTCCTGCCTCAGCCTCCCAAGTAACTGGGATTACAGGCATTTGCCACCACGCTTGGCTAATTTTGTTTTTTTAGTAGAGACGGGGTTTCTCCATGTTGGTC
This sequence comes from Macaca nemestrina, assembly GCF_043159975.1. Taxonomy (NCBI): domain Eukaryota; kingdom Metazoa; phylum Chordata; class Mammalia; order Primates; family Cercopithecidae; genus Macaca; species Macaca nemestrina. The sequence continues at coordinate 3,697,743 of NC_092129.1, read as the reverse complement.
ACGCTGGTCTCAAACTCGACCTCGGGTGATCCACCCACATCAGCCTCCCGAAGTGTTGGGATTACAGGAGTGAGCCATCACGCCCAGCCTAAATTTGCTATAATGTTAAGACAGATTTTTGCAAAATTAAAGTATATTCAGTCCTATATTTCTTTCTTATGGTTGGAAGGTCATGGTATAATATTGATCTGTTTTAGGGTAACACTGGTGGAAGTTACTGAAATGTATAATCAATATATTTTTCTTTTAGCATTATTCATGAATAAACTCACTATTAATGTAAACTTTTAATGATAGATTTCTGTGTAGTTCAGTATATTCGTTTGTATTGAGAGAAACTATTCTTTATCATTAGTAATTAACATGTGGTAAATAGTACATAACAGATCTATTAGGGTACAGATGTAGCCGAATAGCATCTGCCATTTTGATTTTTGTATGACTGCAATGTGTCTATTTCCAATAAGAAAACAGTGTTTAAAATATTGTTGGCATTTTTTTTCTTACAGTGAAAATTCTCGACTGGCTGCTGAGGTTTACAAAGACATGCCTGAAACCAGCTTTACTCGAACCATTTCTAATCCTGAGGTGGTTATGAAACGACGGAGGCAACAAAAATTGGAAAAGAGAATGCAGGAATTTCGGAGCTCAGATGGGCGGCCTGATTCAGGTACAAACTTGGTATTTTTCTCTGTTCTACCTGTTACAAAGAGCATTGTTTAATTACACTCTTTATACGTGCATGAGACCTGCTTTAATTAAAGCAATGGGTGAAGTAACCTTTTCCTAACAAATGTGTACCATATACTTCTGGTACAAAATCAGCCTACCCTATGTACAAGAGTTCTGTTCACATAGGGATATGTTTAGTTTCATACTTTCCCCCAATACAGCTCTTAAAAAAAAAAAAAAAAGCTAGAAAATTTCAAGTATGTACAAAAAAAGAGAGAAAGATACAATAAACTCCCATGTACGGATCACCGAGGTTTCTTCTGTACTCCAAAATATATTGCCTCCATTTTCAAACTATTATTGGGAAGCAAATCCCTAACTTATCATTCTTTCAACTATAAATATTTTGGTATATTTTCCTGAAGGATAAAGATTCCTTAAAAAGCAAAACAAAATATAACCATAGTATCATTATCAATATAAAATAATTGGTAATAATTCCTTAATGGTATCAAATAACTAGTCATTGTTTAAATTTTCCTGATTGCCTCAGATAATGCTTTTATTTGGGATGGGATCTAAATGAGACGTAACACATTGAATGCACGGTCACTTGCTTCTGCGTCCATCGCAGACACTGCTCAGGACTCTATGTCTCCTGAGCATATTTCAGCCTAGTGTCCAGAGAGCCACCATCTGCGGGGAGCGTTGGCCCACCCTAGCGTTCGTTCTTATTTTGACCCTTAGCACCCTATAACTGAGTCCTAATTACGTATTTCACAGGACTCGTTGTGCCAGTGATTCAAAAAAGATCTCAGAGAGTACGGGACTTCTTGGTTCCATAAATCTTTTAATAGATTATATTTGAGATGTGAATGATTCTTCGTTTATATGTATTTTGTCTTGTTCTGTCAAGAATTTGAAATAATTTCTAAATATATGCACCGAAAAAAACACAAGAAAATAAGGAGTCTGAAAGAAAATATAAAGAAGAAGAGTAGTAAAAAGTTTTTAAAAGACAAGAGGAATGCTTAGCAATGGCTACATGTGCTAACTACATGTCAGACCTGAAGGCACTTTGTATACTGTAAGAATGAGTTTGATATTATTACTGAAATGAATTTCTGAATTTATTCTATGGTTCCCTTAAAGAATATTCCAGTATGGGCTAGAGGTAGTGAGTCATGGTAAACATAGCTAGCTTGGAGTGTCAATTTTTGTATCTAACTTTAAAAAATATTTGTTATAATGAAATATGCTTTGATGTGGTTAGAATGTAACACATATATATATATATATATATATTTTTTTTTTTACAATGAAATAGGAAGTTTTTGTATGTCACTTAGCTTATGTCCCCAGATTCCCCCATGTAGTTTGCACTGCCATTGGGGGTATTTTGATGGAAAAATTTGATATGCTTTGTTAATAAGCTGTTGATGAGTTTTAAGCTAGGGGTTTAGAAAGCTTTCATTGTAGCCTGAGCTTTATATCTGGAGAGATTACTGTGGAAGCAGAGTGGAAGATGGATTTGAGAGAATTCTGATTAGAAGCAGGCATGCCCATTAAAATTATTGCTTTGCCCATATAAGGAATAAGGGGCCTCTGAGCTGTGTCAATGACAGCAGGACTATAGAGGGAGAAAGGTCTGAAGAAATATTTAAGAGGTAGAATTATCAGGAACTGGCAATAGACTGGATTTTACTGAGGAGGGGAGGCATTCAGGACGGCCCCTCTGCTTTTTATTGGAAAGATGTTGATGGACTGTAGAATGAAGAACGTTTGGGGGTGGAAGATAGGTTTTGTTTATGTGTGTCACATGAAGTGCTGGTGGGATATGGGATATATTTTAGGCTAGTGTTTCAGTAGCACATGGTGATTAGGGTTTGGGAGTGATCAGTGTCGTTAGACAGTGTATAGGTGATTCAGAAACTTAAGGGAAAGCCATTGATAAGAGGAATCAGCAAAGAAAACAGGAAAAACTGCAAAGAATTAGGAGGAGAAATAGCAGAACATCTAAGTACAGCTTGTCTATTAAAGGCGTGATTGGGGTAGAAGGAGCATTTTTCTATATGTAGACTCTGAGGAAACTCTTAACTAAATATTGGTAACAAAAAATGACCCTTTATGGTTAATACTAAGGAAGCCAAAAGTATTAATGAAGTCTAAGGTTTTTATTTGTTAGTTTTAACAAATAACTTGCTCTGAAAACGTACATCCTTATAGCCTACTGCAGCTATCAGCTTAGCTCTCAGGTTGATTCTTTAGTGTGGGCTGCAGACAAGGGCACCTGTGAATACCACTTCTCTAAGAGTGACAACTGTGGCTGTTATTTTTCTCTCTTTTACCCCAAGGATTAGTTTCTCAAGTTCTGATGACAGAACCTACATGTCCCCCTTAATTTGGTTCTGTTAAACTCACCTCACAGGTGATCAGGCATCATAATTCATAACAAGCTTTGCCCCTGAACTTTGTATTTTTTAACACTTAGTTATATTTGCTTCATGATGGCTTCAAAATGTAGTTGACCCCAAAATGCCCTACATATCTCAATTAATTCATTTGTGTCACAAATATTCTACTACCATTTATTGTTATGGTTTTTTTTCATTGATAAATTAACAAAATTGTAAGATAAGTTTTAGTTGATTCTTCCTCCTCTTGGGCTTTTTAGTGCGCAGTCTTAGGAGTAGCAGGGCACTGTGAAGTGCAGAAGCACATGGAGCTGGGGTCAGGGTACAGTTGGAACCACTGTGCACAAACCAAGAGCTACAGTTTCTTCATCTTCAAAACGGGACACTAACCAAAATCATATAGATGTTAACTGCAGTCTACCTACTTGTTTACTCATCCTATTGTACATATGTTTTTTTTGTGACTTTTTTGAGGCCTGTATTTGGATGTGGAGTGTAATTAAATAAGGAGTGTGCATTCTGGTGTCATGGAAAACACACAGTTTAAATGGACTCCTCTCCTGTTGCTGATCTCCCTATCTTCACCCAAAAGGCAGGATCCTCTTTGGAAAGCACAAATGACATTTTGCCCACCTCCTTAGACACATGCACGCAGACACACAGTCATACATGTGTACTCTCTCTTGCGCGCGTGCACACACACACACACACAGAACTTAAACCCTTCCAATGGCTCTCACTTTAACTGGAATAATTCAAACTCATGATGTGATCATGGTCTGAGAAGTCCTGTAGGATCTGGTCTCAGCTGGTTTCTGACCTCATCTGCCCCTTTTCCCCTCGCTCTGTCCGTACTGGCCAGTGAACCCAACCAGACATACCCCAACCCTGGGCCTTAGCAGCTGCTGGTCCTCTGCTGAGACAAAGCCCTTCCTTTAGATTTTCACATGATTACTTCTGTCTTGTTGTTCAGGTCTGAGTTCAAATGTTTATTCTTCAGAGAATTCTTGGCCAGTTATCCAAGCTTAGGATGCTCTCGGTCATGTTTTTTCTCACAACCTTTTATATTTTCACAATGTATGTCACTATTTTAAAGGTATTTATTTGTTTTCTTGTTAGTCTTCTTCCTCTGCATCCTGCCTCCCAACCACAGAATGTAAGCTGTTGAGGCAGGAACATCATCTGACCTGCTTATTGCTGTTCCTCTGCATTGGAACAGGGGAGCCCCGGGGCAGTGTGAGCGTGCACATGGTAAAGATGTGCTGCAACCTGTGATTCCCCTGGCCCGGCTTAGCAGGTCCATATTCTAATACTACTGTGGACTAGTTGGTTTCTTAAAAGACCAACATGATTTTACTGTGAGCTAAGTTATCAAAATGCAATTCGTGCCAGACTTGTTGAAAAAGAGAGTATGAGAAATATTCAGTAGTTGAAAAAGAGAGTATGAGAAATATTCAGTAGCTGAAATAACTGCATTAGAATTAAAAAGTAATGGAATCATGGAAATTAAGAATTTGCTTCAAGAAACCCACAGATTTTCTAATCTAGCTCTCTTAAATTACAGGTGAGAAAATTGAGAGTTAAAGAAGCTAGAGTGCATACCTAGGGGCACACTGTCTTAATGGGACTGTGGAGCCTATCTTAATTTCTTCCCTCAGTATCCTTTCATCTAGACTTCAGATTTCAAGGCATATTAATCTTGGACCATAGGTAGAAAGCAGATTATGACACCAAAAGTGACAATATTATGACATATACATGTAGATTTCCATTAAAAAGAAACACAAAAGAAAATGTCAGGATATCCAAATTGCTCTGCTGTAGTTGGTTTTCCTTTTTTCCCCTAAATAAGTTCACAGCTATAAAGGACATTGTAGTTTGTAGTGCCTGGAAGTAAAAATAGAACTTTGCTCTGTTGGCAAATCTCTCATGAAAAATATTTGGCCTCGAGCACCTGAGATCTCCTGGTTCCTACTTCACTTTTTAAAAATGAATTTATTTAGTGGGTTAATATTTGACTTTATCTGGGTTTTTAGTTTGTTTCAGATTGATGATCAGGAAGTAGGAAAATGGGAGAAATAGGTATATGATAATATGTAGGTAAGGAAATGGGAAAGCAATTGAATAAAGAGCAGCACCATAGAGAAATTCTGGAGTTCCTTCCTTTTCTTTCCTCACTATAGTGGAAATCAGTTCATTGTTATAAAAACTCCTTTGGCTTGAAGAGAGAAGATGAAAATGATCTTTGTCATACTGGATTGTTCATGGTTTCTAAATGTCACTAGATCAACTAGTTACTGCTATTATATGTTATCTAACAGGAAATGAAAAAAATCGTTATTAGGCAGATTGTCTTTGTACTCGTTATAGCTAGAATGCAGGTACCTTTTTCTCAAGTGACTGTAAATGTTAGCTACCTCTGTTATTGGCATAAAGTAAGTTGTACTCAAAGATGCCAAAATGTTTTTTCAGGTGGAACATTGAGAATTTATGCAGATAGTTTAAAACCAAATATTCCCTACAAGACAATCCTGCTGTCTACTACAGATCCTGCAGACTTTGCTGTGGCTGAAGCTTTAGAGAAGTATGGTCTGGAAAAAGAAAACCCTAAGGATTACTGCATCGCCCGGGTAAGGAACTTGATCAAATCAGTAGCTCTTTCTTTTTTTTTTTTTTTTTTGAGACGGAGTCTCGCTCTGTAGCCCAGGCTGGAGTGCAGTGGCGTGATCTCGGCTCACTGCAAGCTCCGCCTCCCGGGTTCACGCCATTCTCCTGCCTCAGCCTCCCGAGTAGCTGGGACTACAGGGGCCCGCCACCTCGCCCGGCTAGTTTTTTGTATTTTTTTTTTTAGTAGAGACGGGGTTTCACCGTGTTAACCAGGATGGTCTCGATCTCCTGACCTCGTGATCCGCCCGTCTCGGCCTCCCAAAGTGCTGGGATTACAGGCTTGAGCCACCGCGCCCGGCCTATCAGTAGCTCTTTCTACTTTGCATTTAAATGGAAGATTTTCTTTAAATCAAATTAAACCTAGATTTTCACCCCACCATGTCGTTTACAATCTGATAAATTACAAATCATGTGCTAAATGTATATTTTTAAAAAGCAGTCTCCCTTCCATTACAAAAGTAATATATGTTTCTATTATAAAATAAGAAAAATATTAAAAGGCAAATTAAAGAAAATAAAAATTACCCCAAAAGCAACTGACCACATATATGTGGGGTTCTAATTCTTGTCTCTTTTCTGTTCCATTGATACATATGTCTATCTTTTTACCAATACCAAGCTGCCTTAATTACTGTAGATTTATAATAAGTCTTAAAATTATATAAAGTATGTGCCAGTTTTGTTCATTATTTTAAAAAATTGCTTTGTTTATTCTCGGTTGTTTGTGTTTCTTTATAAATTTTAGAATCAGCTCGTCAGTGTCTACCCAGAACCTTCTGGGATTGTGATTGGGTTTGCATTACAGATGAACTTTGATAGACTTCTCATCCTATTAATACTTAGTCTTCCAATTTGTGAGCAGAGTATATCTCTTTATTTACTTAGTGGTTTAAATTCTCTCAGCAGTGTTTCATGGTATTCAGTGTGGAGGTCTTGTGCCTCTCTTGTTAGCTACAGGTAGAATTAAATAAAACGGCTTGTTGTTTGAGTTTTATAACTTTTATCTTCTTGCTGAGAAGCTAAGAAGTTACATTGAGTTGGAAAAGCTAGTGGTTTGTAACTTAGGAATATAGCCCAACTTTTAGCAGACAGTAGATGGGAAATCATGTTTTTCTCACATTAAAATGACAATAAAGGAATACAAATTTGTTCAAATGCACAGGAACAAAGAGAATGAGAGAAGAAATGACGAGATTAGAGTAGTCTGTGGAATTTTGCAGATGTAAATGAGAGGTCTCTAACTTGCCAGAGAAATCTTGCTGGGAGGACATCAAGACAAAAGCAGGCAAGTGTGTCCCAGCCCCAGGAAGACTCAGGAATTAGAGGCTTTGAAACTTTCTAAGGGCTGAAAAGAAGAAATTGGGCTGAAAGTTTCTATAAGAAGTGGCAGACTCCACCAGATTCACTTCCCTACCCTAAGTGCTGAAGGCTAGGGTAAAACTAATGGGAGATGAGTGGGTGTTGAATGGAGTCCTTGGATTTGGAGGTAACAGGACTAGCACAAGGTGACAAGGGTCTTCACTGAAAACAGGAGGATGAAGTGAAAGACTGTACCCAGAATACTGATGTCTAGAAGATTTATGGATCCCTCTCAGAAGGCACTTGTCGAAAGAAAGATTTGTATGTAAATGGACCTTTGGAAATTCTGGTCTAATAACATCACTCTGAGACTTAGCAACAGTAACCCTTGCCCACATATATAGTCTCTACATTCAGATTTCATGGGACTTGCTGTCAAATGTCGATAGCCAAGGTTCAACAGACATTTGAAAAAAGTACCTTTAAAATGGGGACAAATCAACACAAACATTAAGAAAACTGGAGCTAAAAGGGATAAACTGGAGAGAGCAGATGAGATAAAGAAAATAGTGCATCCATGAAATATGACTAGAATGCCAGAAAAAGAAACAGAGGAAGAGCTCTTAGAAATTTTGTTAAGTAAATAAGGGATCGAGGGGGAAAATATTAATAAGATAGGTGGAAAATGAGGAAATCTACCTAAATACAGATCAAAGAGAAAAAGAAGTAAAACAGACAAGATACTTAGATTATTAGTGTAGAATATCTAACATATACTAAAGGGGGATCAATCAGAGAAAACCAAAGGAAGCCTGGCATGGTGGCTCACTCCTGTAATCCCAGCACTTTGAGGTCAGGGGTTTGAGACAAGGCTGGTCAACACTGCGAAACCCTGTCTCTACTAAAAATACAAAAAAAAAAAAAATGAGCTGGGCATGGTGGCACGCACTTGTAATCCCAGCTACTTGGGAGGTTAAGGCAGGGCAATTACTTGAACTCGGGAGGTTGCAGTGAGCCGAGATCTTGCCATTGCATTCCAGCCTGGGCAACGGAGCGAGACTGTCTCAAAAAAAAAAAAAGGAAAACCAAAGGAAATGGAGAGACGGAATTTATCAAGGAAATACTGCTAGAATCTCTCAGAACTGAAGGAGTTTAGTTTCTAGGTTGAAAAGGCCCACTGAATAATGGTACAATTGCTTTGACAAAGACCCAAACCAAAGCCAGAAAACTAGTGTTAAAAAGAATGATTCAGGCCGGGCGCGGTGGCTCAAGCCTGTAATCCCAGCACTTTGGGAGGCCGAGACGGGCGGATCACAAGGTCAGGAGATCGAGACCATCCTGGCTAACACGGCGAAACCCCGTCTCTACTAAAAACACAAAAAATTAGCCGGGCGAGGTGGCGGCGCCTGTGGTCCCAGCTACTCGGGAGGCTGAGGCAGGAGAATGGCGGGAACCCGGGAGGCGGAGCTTGCAGTGAGCTGAGATCCGGCCACTGCACTCCAGCCTGGGCGACAGAGGGAGACTCCGTCTCAAAAAAAAAAAAAAAAAAGAATGATTCAAAAGATTCAAGTTACATGTAAAGGTTTTAGGAGTAAGACTGGTGCTAGACTTCTCAACAGTAACTATGGAATCTGGCATGCCATGTACTTTCAAATGCAGAGTGAAATGATTTCCAATCCGGACTGTCAACCAAGTGTTAGGTGGATGGAATAAAGACATTTCAGAACATGCAAGACAAAAATTTACCTCACACGTGCCCTATCTCAAAAAAGTGCTGGAGGACATTGTCCAGCAGAATGATGGAGTAGGCCAAGAAAGAGAGAGAGGGAGAATTCAAGAATAGAATCTATCAGGAGAAGGGAATTCCTAAAGATGGTGGGGAAGGAAAGTCCGGAAGATTCCTCTGCAGTAGTCCTGAACGGCACACACTCGAGATTGGAGATAATGTCCAAAACTGAACGTAAATAGCAGTAAGGACACATTGTTTAGAAATATGGTGGTAAATATTAGTTGTGACATCTAAAATAAACGAATATCCAGTACATTCCCAAGGATATTTCTATGAGCATTTATTTTTGCAGTATTTTGTGCATAGCAATAAAAGAGCAGACAGCAAGCCCAGCACTAAGGAGTGCTGCTGCTACTCAGTGACATGTTGCTCTGCAACGTCAATTAGATCTCTACTGGTTGACCTGGAGATATATACAGGCACACCTGATGTTGCAGGTTTGGTGCCAGACCGCCACAGTAAATCTGGCATCACAATAAAGTGAGTCACATGAGTTTTTTGGTTTCCCTATACATATAAAAGTTATGCTTTTAGTATACTGTAGTCTATTAAGTGTGCAGTAGCATTATGTTTAAGAAAAAATGTACCTACGTTAATTTAAAAATACTTTAGTGCTTAAACAATGCTAACGATCATCTGAGCCTTCAGCAACTTGTAATCTTTTTGCTGGTGCAGGGGCTTGCCTGGATGTTGATGGCCGCTGAGTGACCAGGGTGGTGGTTGCTGAAGGTTAGGTTGGCTGTGGCAACTCCCTAAAATACAACAAATGAAGTTTGCTGCATTGATCGACTCTTCTTTTCACAAAATATTTCTCTGTAGCATACCGTACTGTTTGATAACATTTTATGTACGGTAAAATTTCTTTCAGAATTGAAGTCAGCCCTCCCAACCCCTGCCACTGCTTTATCAACTAAGTTTATATAATATTTGAAATCCTTTGTTTTCATTTCAACAGCGTTCACAGCATCTTCACCAGGAGTTGATTCCATAAGAAACTACTTTCTTTGCTTATTCCTAAGAGGCAACTCCTTGTTTGTTCAAGTTTTACCGTGAGATTGCAGCATTTCAGTCACATCTTCAGATCCCATTTATAATCTTAGTTCTCTTCCTGCTTTCACCTCATCTTCATTTACTTCCTTCACTGAGGTCTTGAACAGCTCCAAATCATCCATAGGATTTGAATCAATTTCTTCCAAACTCCTGTCAGTATTGATATTTTTCCTCATCCCATGAATCACGAATGTTCTAATGGCATCTAGAATGGTGAATACTTTCCAGGTTTGCACCCCAGATTTATCAGAGAATCACTATCTATGGCAGCTATAGCCTCATGAAATGTATTTCTTAAATAATAAGACTCGAAAGTCAAAATCACTCCTTGTTCCATGGGCTGCAGAGTGGGCGTTGCTTTCGTAAGCATGAAAGCAATGTTAATCTTGTACCTCTCCACAGAGCCTGGGTGAGTAGGTGCCTTGTCAGTGAGCAGTAGTAGTTTCAAAGTGTTCTTTTTTTCTTTTTTTTTTCTTCTTTCCTCTGAGCAGTAGGTCCCAACAGTGGGCTCAAAATAGTAAACCATGCTGTAAATAGATGTGTTGACATCTAGGATTTGTTGTTCATTTATAGAGCACAGGCAGAGTTGATTTGTATAATTCTTAAAAGCTCCAGAATTTTTAGAAAGGTAAGTGAGCGTTGGCCTCAACTTAAAGTCACCAGCTGCATTTGCCCCTAACAAAAGAATCAGCCTGTTCTTTGAAGCTTCGAAGCCAGGGATTGCCTTCTCCTCTCTAGCTAGAGAGTCCTAGATGGCTGCTTTTTCCAATAGAAGGCTGTTTCAGCTTCATTGAAAATCTGTTTAGTGTAGTGACCTTCATTAATGATCTTAGCTAGATCTTCTGGAGAACTTGCTGCAGCTTCTCCATCAGCTGCTTCACCTTGCACTTTTGTTTTATGGAGATGGCTTCATTTCTTAAACCCCACAAATCAACCTGTGCTAGCTTCAGACTTTTCTCACCTTTCTCAGCCTTCATAGAATTAAAGAATTAGGGCCTTGCTCTAAAGTAGAATTGGCTGTAATGTTGTGGCTGATTTGGTCATTTATCCAGACCATTCAGACTTTCTCCATATGAGCAATAAGGCTGTTTCTCTTTCTCATCATTCATGTGTTCATCGGAGTAGCACTTTTAATTTCCTTTAAGAAGTTTTCCTTTGCATTCATAACTTGACTGGCACCAAGAAACCTAGCTTTCTGCCTGTCTTTGCTTTCAACATGTCTTCCTCACTATGTTTAATAAATTTTTAGCTTTTGATTTAAAGTGAGAGACGTGCAGCTCTTCCTTTCACGTAGAGGCCATTTTAGGGTATTAATTGGCCTAATTTCAATATTACTATGTCTCATAGAATAGGGAGGGCCAAGGAGAGGCAAAGATGGGGAGTGGAACATTCAGAACACACACATTTGTCAGTTAAGCTTGCCATCTTACATGGGTGCAGTTCATGGCACCCGAAAACACTAGTAACATCAAAGATCACAGATCACCATGACAGATTTAATAATAATAATGAAAAAGTTTGAAGTAATGTGAGAATTAACACATACACACAGACACAAAGTGAGCACATGGTGTTGGAAAAATGGCACCAGTAGGCGTGCTCAACGCAGGCTTGCCACACACCTTCATCTTGTATTTGTTTTTCTTAAAAGAGCAATATCCTTGAGGCATAATAAAGCAGCAAGGTATGCCTGTACATTTACGAATACCCAGTCATCGTAAACAAAACCTGATAACACAATGCTGTGTATATGTTTACATGAGCAAAGAGAAAGGTAAATGCATAGAAAAGATACTATCTTTCAAACTGAGTGAGGGAAAGAGGGAGGCAAAGACTTTTAAAATGTGTTAAATGATTAAGATCTGAATCACATAAAATAAATGCATAAAGATAATTATTGAAAGTATGGTCACAAAAATATAGTTATCTCACAGTAGTTTTTTTTTTTTTCTTGTGCTTTTTCTGTATTTGTATTTTTTTTACAGTGAACTTGTGTTATTCAGAATCAGAAAGAAATATAGCAAAGCCCATTTCGTTGTGGGGAAGGGAGAAGATAGATGAACCATAGGTATTTGGTAATTTGATGCACCTTTTTATTTCTTTGGCCTTTATTTAGTAGGAAGTAGTAAGAAATAATATTGATAAAATTGAAGGAAAATGGTTGTCTCAGAAGTGAAATTTTAAAATTTATACTTCTAAATGAGAATCCATAGATAAAGAAACACTGTCATGAACTAGAGTTCTGCCATACTCTGTGGGGCGTTGATGGGGTAAGGTTGTATAGTCAAGGTAATTGTGCATTCTCTCTGAAGGAGAAATTCTGCCATATTTTGTAGGCTGTTGATGGGGTAAGGTTGTAAGGTTGTATAGTCAAGGTAATTGTACATTGTCTCTGAAGGAAAAATACCTGAGCTAGAGGACATTGTGGTGTGTTGCCCTGACAGTTACTTGAAGTACAGGAGAGCTCTGTTATAATCCTGGGCCTCATACGATAATCACTTATCTGTTCATAAGAACTATGTAGCAAGCATGACTGTGTATATAGGAGACATAATTTACATATAGAATAATTAAATCCATGGATATGATGGTTTTTTAAGTGTTCCTTATACTTACAATTGATTAGTAACTGCTGTACGACGTTTCCTAAGTCAGAATACTATTAGTAAAACAGCAGTGTACACAGCGTCTGTACTACTGAACAGAGGCCTGATGCTTTCTGATCTGTGTCCCTCATCTGTTGCGTGAACATTGAGGGCAGAAACTTGAAACCCCGTCTCTACTAAAAATACAAAAATTAACTGGGCATGGTGGCGGGCACCTGTAATCTCAGCTACGTGGGAGGCTGAGGCAGGAGAATCACTTGAACCCCTGGGAGGCAGAGGTTGCAGTGAGCTGAGATCGCGCCACTGCACTCCAGCCTGGGTGACAGAGCGAGGCTCTATTTAAAAACAAAAGTCTAGTGTTGCATCTGATACATGGTGTTGCTCCAGTATTTGCCAAGGGAATATTTATGTTGATAAGTGTATATAAGTCTATTTAATAATAAACTGTTCTATAAAATTGCATCTGATAAACTTTGTAACATCTGTTTCCTTTCAGTAATTTTTGGTTCATTTTTACTGATGAAAATGAGAAAGTGAAGGAGCACCTTAATCGGGGTTTTAAAGTTATAAAAGCCTATCTTGGGATTTTATTGACAGTCCCTTGTGAAATCATTTGATAATTTCCTTTGAGTGTTTCTTCTGGTTTTGGTTTTCTGTTCTATTATTTCCTAACCAGTTTTCTTTTACAAGATTAGGCAATACAAATCAGGAGGTAATTATTGTTTTGCCTTGAAATTCTTTATCTTCTCAGCTTGCCTTTTTATTTTTTTATTTTTATGTTTTTCTTTTTGGAGATGGAATCTCGCTCTGTCACCCAGGCTGGAGTGCAATGGCATGATCTCAGCTCACTGCAACTTCCGCCTCTTGGGTTCAAGCCATTCTCCTGCCTCAGCCTCCCGAATAGCTGAGGGACTACAAGTGCACGCTGCCATCCCCGGCTAATTTTTTGTATTTTTTAGTAGAGACGAGGTTTCACTGTGTTGCCCAGGCTCGTCTCGAACCCCTGAGCTCGGGCAGTCCACCCGCCTCAGCCTCCCAAAGTGCTAGGATTACAGGCATGAGACGCTGCGCCTGGCCCAGCTCGCCATTTTATAAATTATAGCTGTTTTCATATTCTTTATTCATTATTTTATCTATTTAATTATTCAATAAATTTTCTCCTTGTTAGATATTATCCTGGGATAAGAAGAAGCTGCCCTTAGAGCTTATAATAAAGGGAGACAGAAAGACGAAGAAATAGAAAAACAGGGAGCTTTTCTATTAGAATGAAAATCATTGAATACTTTCTAGAGAAGTTGTACTTAAGCTGAAGGATGAATGGATGTTATTAGACATGAAAGTTGGGGCAGGAGGGGTCATGGAAGCATGATATATGTCACCAAGTGTGAGAATTCTGGTTCCATGTGACTTGGCTCTAAATGTTTGATAACAATGGAGACTAAAGAGATGAGTGAAGGTCAGATCCTGAAGTAGTATATGTTCTGAGCCAAGATACTGAATTTAATATGAAACACTATGAAGAAAGATTGATTAATTTATGATAAGGTATGTTATAGTCTATTTGTCTTTTTAAGGTAATTGAAGCAGTGTAGAGAGAAATTACAAGGTTCTGTAGAAGAGTCTAACCCATTTGGTATGTGAGCATGAGGATACATTTGGGTGGTGAGGTCTATTAAGATAACATCATTACATTAATTACAGGTTGCAAGTAATGTTCACATGCCAGTGACTTGGCCTTCTTTTCTTATTCTCTCTAATCCTGTTTTGGTTCATGTTAGCAGTGCATGAAGAGGGAAGATGAAGCACCAGCCCAAAGTCTAGAAGAATATTGGACAACCATCATCTCCCACTCTCCTCCATATTACAGTGTTTTGGGGGCTTTCTTAGATGATTAAAAAAATTGTTTGGCTCTAGTAAAAACATAATAAAAAAGTAATACAGCATTATGAATTTTTAAGAGTTCAGTGAATACAGTATATTGAAGCAGGTGGTTAAAAGCATTTGTTGAATGAATGACTACTTGCCCTGTAATATATCTAAATGGTCTGATTAAAATTTAATCATAAAGAGATTATTTACAAGCAAACGAAAACTATTCTGGCTTGTTGTGTGGTGGTTATCCTAAGAGATCACATATTGTATGAACCCACTTTATAAAAACAATTCTTTGAATGTGAAAAGGTGGTTTAAGGACTAGAGAGATTGAAATTTGCAATAGTGAAGAAATTACGTGGAAGTTAACCATTACATACTGCCTTTCCATATAAAAGGTTGTAAAAAAAAAATATTCAGTCTAGCTCTTTTTAGGGACCAGGTGATTAAAAGCAGCCAAATCAGCTGGCTTAGCTTTTTATTGTAGACTATTACCTTTCACTTTTATTGATGATTATTTTGATGATGAGTGAGAATTGTTTCTAGTGCTTGATTAATATAATTCTACAGTGACATTTTATTCATTCAAAAGCAATAAATGTATTCTTTTAAGTACTTGCTAACCTAGTTACTTTGGCACATTCACAGTTAATTATTTTTGTTTTTTTAGGTTATGCTTCCTCCTGGAGCCCAGCATTCTGATGAAAAGGGTGCTAAAGAAATCATTCTTGATGATGATGAGTGTCCTTTACAAATCTTCAGGGAATGGCCAAGTGACAAAGGTAGTAACCTTATTAAAGGATTACTTACACCAGATTCCTACATGATATACCAGGTGTTCACCTTACCACATGATGTAGGAGATGTGTACGTAAATATTTTTGGATGGCCTTGTTGTTGTTGTTGTTGAGACAGAGTCTTACTCTTGTTACCAAGGCTGGAGTGCAATGGCGAGATCTCGGCTCACTGCAACCTCCACCTCCCGGGTTCAAGCAATTCCCCTGCCTCAGCCTCCCAAGTAGCTGGGATTACAGGCGCCCGCCCCCATGCCCCGCTAATTTTGTATTTTTAGTAGAGACAGGGTTTCTCCATGTGGATGGCTTTTTGCTTTAGAGCTTTCTGCCTCCTTCATTTACTTGCTTGATGATTCCTGAGTGATGCTATTGTCCCTAAGACCATACTCAGCTTATCTGAGTCTCATGTGTTAGACACTGAACAAATGGTGATACTGCAGGTAAATCACACATCTCATGAAGAAACTAGAATATTAGCACTACAGCAAGAAGCAGAAGATTATTGATATCTACCAGTAGTAGACAACACATTTCATGCTGACCAGATTAACTGTGCGATGTTTGGACAAATTTGTTGTGATAGAGAAAATGATTTCTGTAACCCTATAGATTGTCCAGTGATTTAGTCATTTCAGATAATGAATTCACACTTAGCATTACTGAAACAATTTTCCCTAATTATTTCAAAGCAGTCAAAGTTTAAAGCTGTGTTTTTAAGAAAATGTGGTTTTCTTTCAAATTCACGTCATAAGTTAACTGTTAACTCTCTAGAGGGCCTTGCATTAATAACGACATAAAAATATATTGCCGTTTAATCGTGTCAATATGGAATGTAGATTGGTAGTTTTAAAACACCAAAAAAATCTTTCTCAGCAAGCAAATTTCTATCCTCCTTAAAACACTTGTTTAGTACTTTTTAAAAACAGTATGAAGTTAAAATTTTATTAAAGGCAAATTGCTTTAATTCTTTAAGTTGAACTTAATAAAAATCAGGTCAACTAAAAATATACATATTTATTTTGTTAGTAATAGAATTCTTGTTTTATTTCAATAGGCTTTTATGGGAACAGGTGGTATTTGGTTACATGAATACGTTTTTTTCGTGGTGATTTCTGAGATTTTGGTGTACTTATCACCCTAAAAGTACATTTTCATATGTGTATTTGTGTGTGAATGTGGTTTTTTTATATATGAATGTATTTACTGATCATAGAGTTGTTTACTAATGTATAAGCATTTATTCTTAAATTGATGTGTTGTTTTTCAAGCTTATGATGTCTTTAGGTAGCTGTTAATTTAGAATACTCTTTGGAAACTGCTTGCTAGAGCTTTTCAAACACACCAAGAGGCTACTAATATTTCCTCTGTTGAGTAAAAGTATAAATTGGGTAAGCTTTACTCAGTGATTCCTTGGCAGATGTTCCTAAATTACACACATCTTCTTGAGAAAGCTTTGCACAGTTGACTGCCAGTCGGCTGGCCATCCTGACCAAGCTGAGTCTGCCTGATGATTTTCCATGCTGCTGTTCTAGGGATTTTAGTCTTTCAGTTGAAGAGGAGGCCACCAGACCACATCCCAAAGAAAACCAAGAAACACTTGGAAGGCAAGACACCCAAGGGAAAGGAGAGAGCTGACGGGTCTGGCTATGGCTCCGCCCTTCCTCCGGAGAAGCTGCCCTATTTAGTAGAGTTAAGCCCAGGTGAGAAAGATGGTCACACCAGCACATATTATTAATGTGCATTTTTAGCTGTAAATCTTTGTACTTTCTAATGCATCTTCAGGTAGTCTTCTGTTGGCCGACTTAACATTTTTAGCCTTTTTTTTTTTTTTTTAAAAGGTAACTCATTAAGGTAACATTTATTTCTTTAAAAACTTAAGGTTATAAAATATGTATGTATTTACGTAAAAATGGTTCACATGGACAAAAATGAGTATTAAGAAACAAAATTTAACCAGTGTATAGACAGTTTTAAATTATTTTAATCGCTTAATTTTTTTTTCCAAGATAACTTTAGTAAAATAGTTAATCTACTAAAGTTGACAAATTGATATTTACCCCTTTTACGGGCAGATTTCATAAAGGTGTGTGTGTCTGTGTGTCTGTGTGTCGAACTGTTGTTTCTGATGCATGGACAATATCTAAAAAGAATATCTTTAAATTGTATATCTAAGAAACCCATCTTAGTAAGAGGAAGGCTATTTGATTTTAAAATAACAGACTATGTTTATTTTCCCAAGTCCTCTAAGTGTTTTGTTTGTAGAACTCTAATACGCCAAAGCTGTTGTTTCAAGTTAGCCATTGAGTAGAGAAATACGTGGGCGTTCTTAAAGAAGTGTTTTACACACACATTCCTAGGTGGAGTGTATGTTTGCACATATGTATGCTGTACATGACATTTATCGTTCAGTTAACATTACTTCATTCCTTATTTCATTATTAAATGCTGTTATGTGACCTGCATTATACAATACTGTGAAGATCAGAGTGTTGCACCCGCATCCCAAGCTGCATTGAAAGAAAGCCCGATTTAGTAATCACAAATTAGCAGAAAATTGAACCAGTTATGTGTATGATATATGGCTCCATGAACGTGAATTACATTTTTTATTCTTTGATTTTTGAGAGTTTATTTTTATTTACAAGGTTTCTTTAGTTTCTTACAGTTAGGTTATTGTAGTTAACTAATGATTAGATACGATGTTTGTTATCCAGCAGTCTCATGGTAGAGTAGGTTATATAAATACAGGAAGTGATGGTATCATTTTCATGCCACAGTTAGTGGCAGTGTGGCTTTAGGTAGTAGCTTTTATACTTACTTATACTTCAGGACTTTAAAAAAAATTAATTGATTAGCTATTTGTGAGGAATATATTGGTGTTGCTAACCTCAGTTCTCTGGGTGGAAAGTTTATTTAAAGTTATATTATCTCACTGTAGTTTGGAAACACATCCCAGTATTGTTGTGTGTCTATAATGTGTGTGAGAGCATTGGTGTTTGGTTATCTGAGATAATGAATGGCAACTGTGAAGCAGTCATTAGTTTTTGAACTTAAAAATTTTTAGGCTCTTTTTCGGGTATTGGATCTGCCCTTTAAAATTTTATATTAAATTCTAGAAACTAATGATTGTTCTCCAAATCCAAATTTTTGAGGATTTAAGAGTGTTAAGTCCTTGGAGAAATTGATAAATAGCAGCTGACAGAATAATTTTCAAATGAGTAATGGACAGTTGATTTGGTAGATAGCAGAGACAGGATGAGAATTCACTCATTGGCTTGTGCATTTGATGAATAGTTACTGACACGTGTTGTGTGTCAGATCTGGGCCTTGGAGGCAGAGCACCAAAACACATCAAAGCCCTTCACCTTGGGAAGTTCTCTTCTAGTGAGAATTGTTATTTTGACTGCTTCTTTCATATGTATAGTCTCTCAGGTAATCAAATATATAGAATATTTTTTTGTAGGTGTAGAGTAGATCACAGTTCTGTACTACTTTTCACCAAATACTGGCAACAGCATTTGTTACATGGTTATTAATACACTGCATTCCTCATGGCTCTCTGCTGCCTTCAGTCAGCATTCATTGACCCTTCTACTTTAGGCAAAGCAATGGATACAAAAGGATTAAGTTCGTTCCTGCCTTCAGGTAATTCACACAGCGGGAGGGAATCACACACAGTGCCATGTGATAAGTGACTCTGCCTCTAGTCCCGACTTCTCCTGAGCTCTGTGCTTATGGGATAGCTTAACTTGTTCCACACGTCTGAAGTTCAGGTCTGGTACCACTATTTTAGGAGTGACCTAGGGGTTAGTGGCAAGCCTGAATGCAAGGCCAGGGTCTTCCCTGCACCAAAGCCATGTTCTTTCACTAAGTCATGATGTCATTTAGTCAGCATGCTGAATGAAATTGATCTCTTTGCCATTTATAAGAAAATAATATCCATCCATAATGATTTTTTATGAATGGATAAGTACTGTATTTCCCCTGGGCACATTGTCAGCCAAGCATTATATCCTCAATGCTGAAGTTCTGCTGGGTGTGGTTAGGAGTTTTTGAGATGTGGTCATGAGCTCAACATTGTCTTTTGGAGGAATGGGGAGCAAATATGTTATTTCGTTCTTTGCTTTGGATTTGAATGTGTTCTTTAAACAGAAGAAATCAGCCCAGTGGGGTGGTAGCCCTTCATATGATTAACTCACTGTTGCTGTCCTGCTGCTTGGTGACTCACCTGTTGTCCTGTGGTTTCCCTTAACAGTCTGCACTGGTTTCTAAAACACTGACTGGGGCACTAGTATAGTCTTGTCCTCACAAAAGCTGATGGGTGAAGTGTACCTTTTCTTCCTTTGAAATGTGTCTCACTGAAGTTCACCCTCTGCGTCTCTTCTCCTCCTCCCCTATTCCGCGTGTTCTGCATGGTCTCTGTCCTGCTGATGCTGCCTTCACCTGGGTCCTGGCATGTGTCTTAATCCCAGGGAGAAGGAATCACTTTGCCTACTACAACTATCACACTTATGAAGGTAATGCTATGCTTACTACTACTTTTGTAACTAAAGCACTAACAGAACCTCATGGGCAAAATAGTGTTGAATGACCAAATATCTTATGTATCAGTTTTTTAGTTGATATAAATAAACTATTTTAAGAAATTTGATGTACTGTCATTTTATTTGTACCTAGTAAGTGTTCCATATCTAGAACTCATTTCATTTACTGGAAGCTTATTTTGTGTCTTTATTTTACCAGGTTCACCCTGGGAAGGAACTGAAAGCAAAAGCAGCACTGGTTGTGGAGGGATGCTGGGGAGTAAAGACAGAGTGCCGTTTCAAAGCACTCCTTGGGTGGTGCTCAGCCAGTCTGCCTCCCTTCATCTGTAGACCAGGAAAACTTTCTGGTAGCAGTGCTGTTACTGTCTGTTGTGGGGTTACTTAGATTTGTCCCTGCTCTTCAAGGTGCTCCAGATTTATTATCATTATCTATGGAGAAGAAAGAGACTCAGGCACTTTGGGCAGAAATTGACTATTTGTAGAATACTCTTTGAGGAAGGGGAGAAAATTTGGGATTTTCGTTTTTGGCAACAGTTTTGTATGTTACTCCCTGTGAGATAACTGTCCTTCTAATGAGGAGAGGGAATGGGCTGTTACACTCTCCCTTTCCTCCCCAGCTCAAACCAAACATCCCTTTATCTGCTAAATCCTGTGGCCACCATTTAGGTTCTTCAAAATCTGTAACAGCTTTAACTATGGTTTCCTGTTATTAC
Organism: Macaca nemestrina; assembly: GCF_043159975.1. Classification (NCBI taxonomy): domain Eukaryota; kingdom Metazoa; phylum Chordata; class Mammalia; order Primates; family Cercopithecidae; genus Macaca; species Macaca nemestrina. The sequence continues at coordinate 3,677,323 of NC_092129.1, read as the reverse complement.
TGTGAAGTAATAAGAAAAGAGAGCCTAGGAAGGATGTTTATTTCTAATCTATCTGTTGACAGATCACTATTACCATAGTGAAGTGAGGAAAAGGGAGAGACTGAGAAAGCAGCTTCTCTTTCTCCCTTTCTCTATTTTGAAATCTGTTGATGTAGAAAGGTGTGTGATGCCTCTTTATTGTCTCACAGGAGACCTGTCAGAAGCATTCAGAATTTGGAAGACTGTGGATGGGAATTTTTCTTTCATCTCTAAACACATTTTTAATGTTCTGTTTTTAACTTTGCATTGAAATGTTCTTGTTTCACACATGATTACTTATTTACTGCTTTTGCTTTCTTTGTGTCATTTCTCTGTGACTGTATTGCATTCAGTTTTCTTTATTTTTATATAAATATTCACTGCTGACACATCAGGTCTTCATTGATTGCTAACTATGGACCATATGTGGAGTGATCAGTGCCAGGGTAAAAAAGATTTTTTTTATAAAACCTAGCCACCAGGGAGCTCAGAGATAAGGGAGATAAGTAGATGGAAATCATCATACAATACAGTTAGTGGTACAATTAATATAACAGAAATGGGGTGCTCCGGGAGTAGATAAGAGGGACACATTTCTTTACCAAGGGGGTTCGTTAGAACTGCCTTTGGTGGTTAAAACACACAAAATCGTAAACTGGAGGATTTGGACTCAGCAGGTTGGGAAGGGAACTAACTATGTCCAGGAAAAGCCCCAGATGATTTTAATGTCTTGTTCAGATCAGGACTTTATTGGAACAGTTAGAGTTGAAAATAAATGTTTCAACACGATGTGAAGCAGCACAGATGATGAATCAATTTTGTAATGGGTTTTAGGCATCAGTGTCTCTCAGGTACTTCAGTCTCATCTTCACTCGATGTCACAGATTATGGAGTATTTCAGAAATAGAAAATTTTGTCATTAGAATGTAACTTTGTATACCCTAAAATTAACATCAGTTCTAACAGAACTTGCATTTTTGTGGTGTCTTTTGTCTGTGAGAGTTTAGCGGCACCACTGCTGAGAGATTTTAGCAGTCTGAAACTCTGTGCACGCTCATACTCTCCAAACTGTTTAACCTGTGAAGCTCTCAAAGCTTACATTCCTAATCACAGTGACTAGAGATTTTACAGGTGATGGAATCAGTGGGTTGGAAAGTTATAAGGCACTCATAAAGCAGATCAGGGAGACTCTTACTGGTTTGGCCTTTTCCTAAGCTTTGGTGGGTGATATGCTTGCCACACTAGACTGACTGCCATGGCTGTGGTGCAGGCGCTAAGCTCTGCAGTTGCATCATCATTCATGGGCTCTGGAAGGCACATTTTCTCATATGTCAACTCTGAAATCAGGATACCTCGTTTTTGGTTAAGATAATGAAGTGACATTGTCCTCATCTGGGATACAGTAGGTGAAGAATGAGAAAACATGTCTAGATGTACTGGGACTAGAGGGCTTTGGCAGAGCAGCTTCCTCCTCCTCCTCACCCCTTCCCTGTCGTGGAAACACATGCTCATATAAATTAAACATTCCAACAGTTCACAAAGGTATAAAATGACAAAAAAAAAAAAAAAAAAAGCCACAAAACCCAGTCTTCCTTTTACGCCAGCTCTGCTCCAGGGAGCTAACCGCTTTTACCTGTAATTCTTAATCAGTAATGGACGGAGTTATTTGGGGAGCTTTTTCAGAGGACACATGCTTAGGCCTCCTCCCCAGGGCTTTTGATCCAGGAGGTCTAGGGAGAGCCATGAGAATTGTACATTTAAAAACCTCCATCAGTGATTTAGCTGTGCCCCCAGCCTGTACTGTGTTGTGTGCCGTGAGGGCAGCAAGAATACTGCAGGAAAAGATCTGGTCCAAAGGGAAGGCCCGTGTGTCTTTGATGAGCTTTATTTTGCTAATACTGTTGCTCCTCAGAATCATTAACAAAAATCCAGGGCAGTGGTAGAGAAGACTTTATTTAATGTAATAAGAATGTGGTGGAATTAATGCCAGAAACTGATACATTTATTTCTTATTTTGAATTTTCTGTATCCAATTTGTTAAATTGTGTTACATAAGTTTGGAGAATTCTTTGAAAAGAAATCCTGAGAAGTGAGAGCTGTAATGCCTGAGATAACTTTTTGTTTGTTTGAAATAACATGACAATAATATTAGACTTTGCAGATACAGTTGTCTTCCTTCTCTTCTTGCAGATGGTTCTGACTCTAGAGATAAGCCAAAGCTTTACCGCCTTCAGTTAAGTGTTACTGAAGTTGGTACAGAAAAATTGGATGACAGCTCTATCCAGGTACGTAGTCTGAGCTTCCTGCTGCAACTCTGACATTCCAGGAGGCATAACGTATTGTACAGAGCCTGCCACATAGTAGTGAAAGAAGGAATTAGAATTACAGACTACATTGTACTTAAATATAAATAATTTATCTATTCTGGGTCACTTTTCTCTGCTTCAGTGTGAAAACAGCAGAATGTGAGTTTATGTTCAAGCTCCACCTCTAGAAATTTGGGCTGTTGATGACAGTGCTCTGAAACTGCTTCCTTTTCTCTCAAAGATGGTGATGATAATTTTATAGGTCTATTTCAGGATTACAGGATGTAACTATGCAAAAGTGCTTATCACTGGGTCTGACACACATAGCGGTAAGCATTCGGTAAATTCTAATTAAATTTAGCTTAATACGGTTCTCAAGTGCTTAAAACAGAGCTTAACACATCTTTGAATAAATGAAGTCAGGATTTGTCACTTCTTTGAAGTTGAATTCAGGCAAATCACCCTTGCTTTGTACTTACGTTCTCAGTTTGTAAGATGATAGGTTCAGATTGTTGATGTAATTTTCAGTTCTATCATTTCTTCTTTCTTAGCACAGCACTAAAAATGATAAAATAGATAGGAATCTTTAATCATAATCTGTATAGATTTGTCCATTAACCATCCAACAAATATTGGTTGAGATGACTGTATGTTTTTTTTTTTGGAGACAGTCTCGCTCTGTCACCCGGCTGGAGTGCTGTGGCACGATCTCGACTCACTGTAACCTCTGACTTCCTGGTTTAAGCGATTCTCCTGCCTCAGCCTCCTGAGTAGCTGGGGTTACAGGCACGCACCACCACGCCTGGCTAATTTTTGTATTTTTAGTAGACGGGGTTTCACCATGTTGGCCAGGATAGTCTTGATCTCCTGACCTCATGATCCGTCCATTCCGGCCTCCCAAAGTGCTGGGATTACAGGCGTGAGCCACCGTGCCCGGCCGACTGTATGTCTTTTAATGCAAAGTTACAGTATGCCTTAAGTCACTGGATAATAAAAATAAAAGGTCTGATTGTTTTGACTTTTTTTTTTTTTTTGACAGTTTATTTTTATGCTATTGAGGGAAATCCACTTTAAAAGGCACTAAAAATCCAGATCTTATTAGGTTATATTTATCATAAAAGGGGTACTCACAGTTTTAAAACTCTGTGTTTAAATGCTGTGAGCTTCGTGATGGGAGTTTCTTTGGTTTCCTTCTGTTTCCAGTTGTTTGGCCCAGGAATTCAGCCCCATCACTGTGACCTCACCAACATGGATGGAGTGGTCACTGTGACGCCCAGAAGTATGGACGCAGAAACCTATGTGGAAGGCCAGCGTATCTCGGAAACCACCATGCTGCAGAGTGGCATGAAAGTGCAGTTTGGGGCATCCCATGTATTTAAGTTTGTGGACCCCAGTCAGGATCATGCTCTTGCAAAAAGATCTGTGGATGGAGGCCTGATGGTTAAGGGCCCGAGACATAAACCTGGGTAACTAGATAAACCTTAAGATTTAAAATATTTTAATTATACTTAAAGTAATTCAGATTATTCATAGATAACTTGGCTTTTTATTTTTTGTTTCAGTTTTTTAAAAAATATCAAAGTGAAGTTTGTGATTTCGGTTCGTTGTTAACTTGGGTTGGTTTTAGAGGAAAGAAGAAAGGTCTTGACTTTGTCTTAATTGGAAGTTCTCACTGGTTTTAAATTGTTTATATTTAAACTTTGGTTTTGTAGCCAACATACTAAAACAGTACCTTTTGTTTTGTGAAAAAAACATATTGTTCTTTGTAATTATTCAGTGTAACTAAGATTATAAGATTTTTTGAAATATTCTTTTCTGTGACTGATAATGAAACACATTAAGATGTCTTAAGGAATTCAGAATATTTTAGCTCCACCTAGTGCTTTTCTGAAGACTTGCATTATGGGCTTAGTAAGGGAAAACAGACAGCCTTTCTTAATGACTATCTAGTAAAATTTTTTTGTAGGTAGGGAATATGACTTCTCCTTTGGTTTTACTTTTTAAAACATACTGTTAAGCCACTTTATTATCTATTTTTCAGTCATGCTGCTTAAAACAACTGAAAACTCCCCTAGAGTGTAGGCTTTCTTCCTGAAGCACAAACATAAACCCACGTGGTCTTCCCTGCTTGGCCTTTCCCATTGTTTTGTTCCACGTGTGCCTTTGATTAGCCACCCAGACCTTACACGCTGGGCCACATATGACTATTTAGAATTAATGTCTTTCTCCAAGATGAATACTTGGTGGGTTATCACATATATTTATTTGTAAAGTTCACAGCTGAAGTGGGCGGATCACCTGAGGTCAGGAGTTTGAGACCAGCCTGGCCAACATGGTGAAACCCCATCTCTACAAAAAATACAAAAATTAGCCAGGCGTGGTGGCGCTTGTCTGTAATACCAGTTACTCAGGAGGCTGAGTGAGACAGGAGAGTCACTTGAACTCAGGAGGCGGAGGTTGCAGTGAGCCAAAATCGCGCTACTGCACTCCAGCCTGGGCAACAGAGTGAGACTTCATCTCAAAAAAAAAAAAAAAAAAAAAAAAAAAAAAAGATCCTGGGAATATTGAGTATATACCAGCAAAGAAAGTTCATAAGGTGTTTTTTAATTCTGTAAGTTCATGTGCTGAAAATAGAGCAATTTCTTTAAAATCTTTGAACATTTGGCCTCTTAGTTCTTCCTTGTGTATTAAAAAGAGACTCTGCCTGTCATTGGAATGTTATTAAGTCAGTGTGTTTCTTATTTTATCCCATCAGAATTGTTCAGGAGACAACTTTTGATTTGGGAGGAGATATTCATAGTGGGACAGCATTACCGACAAGCAAGGTAGGTAATTATGGATTACCTGATAGAAGTGTGCTTGCTATAGGACACCATGGATGAATACAGTAGTTTCCCCTTATTTGTGGGGGATGCATTCCAAGACCACCAGTCGATGCCTGGAACCATGAATAGTACAGAGCCCTATGGATACTATATTGTTTTCCTGTATGTGTGTACCTGTGATAAAGTTTAATTTATGAAATAAGCACACTAAGACATTAACAACAACAACTAAAGATAAAATGAAACAATATCTATTATAACAATTTACTCAAATAAGACATATGTTAATTTGGTCTCTATCTCCTCTCTCAAAATATCTTATTGTATTGTACTCACCTGTTTTCGGACTGCAGCTTACCTCAGGTAACTGAACTGTAGAAAGTGAAACTGCAGATAAGGGGGACTCCTGTAAACTGGTAATATGTGCGCTTATAAAACACCTTTGTGAAAATAGACTTCACAGTGGCCCCAAATGTGGGTTGTCCTAATCTGCTGTGTTGTTTGTTAGTGATACATGAAAGAAAGAAAGCAGACCATTCTTTTCTCTAAAGCCAGGATGAAGCAGAGCCTCTGTGTGTGCTAGGCTTTCTCCTGCGTCGTTAGCCTGACTTAGTCAGAGCACCCTTAACAGACTCCTGGTTTTATGAGACTCAATTCAGGTGCTAAATCCTGTTCATCAGTTAACCTCAGACACTTTGCTTCCATAATGACTCCTTGTCTCTGGAATAATCATTTCATTTCCTTTCTCATTTTCATTCTCTGTTGCTGGATAACAAACCACTCTAAAACATAGTGGCTAAACAGCAGCCATTTTATTTGTTTACCATTGTGCAATCTGGTTTGAGCTCACCTGGGCAGTTTGTTTACTGGTCTTGCTGGTGGTGACTGGTGTGACCACCTTTACCTAGGAGATCAGTTGATGGCCAGTGGCTGGAGTGCAGGGCCCACTGACCCTCTCTGTGCCATCTCACGTCCTCTCCATGGGACCGTTGGTCGCATTGGGGCAGCCAGAAGTCATAGTGTTGTGGTACCTCACAAGAACCACGGAGCTGCCAGGCCTTCTTGAATGTTAGGCCCAGAACTGACTCAACCCCGTTGCCTCCACCTTTCATTGGTTAAAGCAAATAGGGGCCCAGTCCAGATTCAGGAGGAAGGCACTACTCAAGGTGTGATTCACTGAATGCCATGTGCCACAAACTCCTGTGATCCTAGAGTGTTCTCATCAGAATCAAAACATGTTACAGTGTCTTCTCTTTCAGAAAACTCTTTATACCCCTTCAGCTTTGACCCCATTTTTCTACTCCTGTTTGCTACACAGCTTCTTGAAAAAAAAATTCATCTATGCTTGCTCCCTCTACTTCCAAACTCTTATGTTCTTTCCTCTGCTCCTGTTCATTCTTGCCCCTCCCTCCATAGGGACTGTCTGTCAGGGAGACTGATGACCTCCCAAGTCCCAAATCTGGCACATATTTTGCCCTGTCATACTTGTTGCAGGAGTTTTTAGCTAGGCCACTACCACGTACTTGATGCACTTTCTTCTTTTGGCTTCTAGGGTATCACCCTCCTGTAAACTACCTAGTAGTGGTTTCTCCTTGGTTTGATTTGTTGGTACCTCTTCCTCTAATGCTTCACTCCTAAAGTTTGGAGGGCCAAGGTTTCAGAGGTATGACACCAGTCTGTTCTCTTTCTGCATCTTTGTTAGGTGAGCTTACCCTGATGCCTGAGTTTAAATACCATCTAGTGTTGATTATCCACTGATGTGTACATTTGGTTCTAACCTCTCCAGACTCATCTCTCTCTCTCTCTCTTTTTTTTTCTTTCTGAGGCAGAGTCCACTCTGTCTCCCAGGTTGGAGTGTAGTGGCATGATCTCAGCTCACTGCAACCATTGCCTCCCAGGTTCAAGCGATTCTCCTGCCTCAGCCTCCTGTGTAGCAGAGATTACAGGCACCCGCCACCATGCCTGGCTAATTCTTGTATTTTTAGTAGAGACGGGGTTTCACCATATTGTCCAGGCTGGTCTTGAACTCCTGAGCTCTGGTAGTCTGCCTGCCTAGGCCTCCCAAAATGCTAGGATTACAGGCATGAGCCACCACACCCAGCCCTGACTCATATCTCTAAAGATTTACTTGACATATCCACTTACATATCCTGTACATATTAAACCTAGCTAAAAGAAAACTAGATTTTCTTTCTTAACAAACTTTCCCTGATCCTTCCCCACCTTACAAGACGATACTATCATCCGCAGCGCAACAGAAACCTCTTCCCCTGTTCCCAGTTGGTCCTTTCCTTCTCTCAACCTCTGTGTGCAGGGGTTCGTTCCTCTGCCTCCTTGGCTTAGGCTGCAGCCATCATGTAGCAGGAGGTCCACACGGCCCCAAGAGCAGCCCATTCCTTTCTACCCAGCGCACATTTAAAAAATGTAAATTAGATTTCTAGTTACTGTTCTGCTTTCGAAGCCCCTGGTGGCTTCTCACCCCATATATCAGTCTTCCCCTGGCTTGCTCAGCCCCTTATGCCCTGAGCCTGCCTCCCTCTCAGTGTGTCTCTGCTGCTCACTCAGGCCGCACAGGGCTTCCATTCTGTGCCCCTGCCTGCCTCTTTCCTCCTACTGGAAGGCCTTTCTTGTGCTAGTGGTTGTGCTTTTGTCCTTGCTTTTCACACTGTGGCCCCTTCTTGTCTCAGACCTCAGCTTAAAGCCACATTCCTGAACAGAGGTTGTCCCTGAGCATCCTGTCACTGTCACAACACCTGATGTAAGTTATTTATGTAGCCTTTATTACCATCCAATGCTTGCTCTGTTTGCTGACTGACTGTAGAATGTGAACTCTGCGAGGGGTGCTCCTGTTTCATACGTCGTTGCTGTATTTCTGTTGCACTTTTCTTAAAAAATGCCTGCTGTGTGGAAGACTCTTGGGAACCGTCTCATGAATAATTGAATGAGCCAAAGAGAACTGTCTTTATAAAAATTTTCGTTTCTTAAAAAAATGTGTAGTCCAAAAAGAAGACTTGGTAAATAGAGGAAAAAAGTAGAAATGAAAATCCTTCATCCACAATTTATAGTTGACCTTTGGTAGTAACGTCGTGAGGGGTCCTTTTCTGAACTCCGGTATGTGTCTGTATGTTCATGTATGCATTTTAACACGATTGGGTATGTTTGTCTCCACACACATCTTTCTTCAGCTGTTACTCCGTGAGCATTTTTCAGTACTTAAAAGTCATTTAAAAAACACATGAAAACCATTCTGTAGTATGTAAGCACATAAACATGCTGTAACTTCTTTATCCATTGCCCTATTACTAGTCATTTATAATAGTTTAATAGTATAAATAGTATTGCCATCCATCGACCAGCAATTGTGTTTCTATAAATCTGTCTTATGGGCTGGATGTGGTGGCAGATTACAAGGTCAGGAGATCAAGACCATCCTGGCTAACACGGTGAAACCCCGTCTCTACTAAAAATACAAAGAACTAGCCAGGCATGATGGCGGGCCCCTGTAGTCCCAGCTACTCAGGAGGCTGAGGCAGGAGAATGGTGTGAACCTGAGAGGCGGAGCTTGCAGTGAGCCGAGATCGTGCCACTGCACTCCAGCCTGGGCGACAGAGCGAGACTCCATCTCAAAGGGGGAAAAAGAAAATCTCTCTTATGGAAGGATTCATTGTGTGTGAATATATGCGTATTTACAAGCACAATTGTCTTGTCGCTGTGTATGATGAACATTTTAATTGATGTAATAAAGCATTGGTTTAATGAAGTATGAGGAATAGACAACAAAATGTTATACAGCCATTACAAGTCTGTAATATAAAAATAAGTGATATTGTAAGATGTTTATAACGTCTGAAAAAGTGTTTTATCAAGAAGATTGTAAATGGGTATTACCCATTTATGGAAAATATGAAAAGCTAGAAAGATATGTACAGTACAGTAATAATCGCTAGGTGGTAAGAGAAACATAATTTTTTATGTACTACTTGTACTCAGTTTCTACACTAAGCAGATGTAATAAGAAATTTTACATGAAATTTTTTTCTACAGTGAATTTCATTATATAAAATTTTTTGTTTCCTGGTGATTTTCTTAATGTAGGTAACTCATCCTTTTGTCTGCCTACAAATTCCATACAAATGGTTAGAATTGTATACTTTTTAGAAGTATTTAAATGTACTGGATTGGGTTACCATATAATATGTGTTTTCCCCGGTGTTAAGGGCAAGAAACAAGCCAGTTTCTGTACTGAATTCATTAGGTATTGAGCTGTAAGGAGTAGGATTTCTAAATCTGTTCTGAAAAATAATAAACTTTAAAAAGACCCTGCCTCTTCATATTATACATATTTTCTTATCTCTTATCCTGATTTTAAAATAACTTGTTGGAATCGAATTACTATTAATGTACTTTTGGAAAAATCATTGTGTGTTTATACCAGCTTTACATGCCTGTGTTTTAAAGGCAACTCCTAGTGGGTACTCCCTGTGGACATAGTGTCCCCAGCATTGCTCTGTTATTTCCTGGTCTGTGTTCTTGCCTGCCCTGCTTGGCAGCCCCGTATCAGATCTCTGCTTGCGACACTGAGTGTCAGGCTTGGTTGGTCTGCGTGGGCTTCTAAACGCACTGTGCTTTCTCTCCATGTAGAGCACCACTAGGCTGGACAGCGACAGAGTATCATCTGCCTCTAGCACAGCTGAGCGGGGAATGGTGAAGCCGATGATCAGAGTAGAGCAGCAGCCAGATTATCGCAGGCAAGAAAGCAGGTAGGAAGTACATCATTTTTAAATGGTAAAAGTATTCCTAAAGAAGGGTTGGGATAAAGATTGTTGAATTTATAAAGGTTCAGCTGACATTTTTAGAATGTTAGCAATAATATTTTAAGGACATTTCCTTTCTTTGTTATTGAATTGAAAGAAATGCTTTACCAATAATTATATCCCTCACTTACATGCCACAGTGCTATCAAATTGAAATAAGAGGCACACTGAATTAAAATGTTGCCATTTAAAATTTACTACTTTAAAAACATAGAGAAAGGGAGTTTTTATAGGATTTTAATATTTGATGATTTTTATATCTAGAAAAATCTGGTCATTTCACCCATTTCTAGAAGAAATCTTCATCTGTTTAAAAATACGTAAGGCCAAAAATGATTATGAAACAGATTTTAAGAATTTAGATGCCATGTTATATCTTGTGCTCTGATGTGATGTGTCTCCCTGTGGAGATAGATTGAGGATGAATTATTATTTTTTTTTTCTGACATTGTTCTTGCCTGATTTTTTTGGGCAGAGAACTGTCTTTTGTTATTTCCTTGTCTTATGATTTTTAACGTGTCACCTTAATCAGAATCCTATTTCCTTGTGACCTCTAGAATTATTTAAATGTTGCAGAGTAGTATCTTTGCGTTAAACATGGCAGATAAATAACAGATACTGACTAGTGGAACTTGCAGCATGATTTGGTGCTGATCACCTCTACCCCAGAGCTCTGTGGGAACTCAGACAGACATAGGGAAAGACTGCATGACTTTTGTGGCATCCTCATTATCAGCAGTGAAACTGGTAGCATTCCCCCTTTGGGGCTTTTCAGATAGTTTTTTGAAGAGGCCATTCTGTTTGCTTCAAAGATCCAGTCAGTGAGGCAGTTAGATGAGGCAGGCGACTTGCCCAGGGTCACCTATCAGTTCAGTTGCAGGTGATGAAGACAGTTCTTCAGTTTCACAACTTCCAGCAGAGGGCACTGGATATTGCAGGATTTTAATATCATTCACCACCGGTTATTACATATGCAGACTCATAAGAGAATCCCAGGTTTTAACTTTATTTTTATTGTGGATTTTTAGTTCTGATGCAAGATTTTTATTGGCTATGTGAATTTTATTACATGTGATAATAAATAGTTTACTTTCTGTGTTTGTACTTGTTTTTGGTGGTGTATTATGGAGTAGGATGTTCAGAATGGTAAATTGGTATTGTTAAGGAATACCTCTATGTATTTATAAGGTGTGACTGAGAAGCATGAATCATAGTTCTTAGCTCATAAATATTTGAATGAGTAAATGAATTCACACGAGGGAGTGGATTGATTAGGATAATGCTTTTAGCATATGCAAAATTAGTGATTAGTAAATAATAGTGTCAAAATAGTCATATAATGGTTAATTGTATGTCAGAAATTATTTTTTACCATAAACACATAATTTAATTATTTTATAAGGTAAGATTAGTTTGCAGAGTTATTAAAGGCTTTATTTTAATTACAAAATATGTTGCTTTGTTGCTATTATAACAATGATGAAAACAGATGAGGCTTTTTGCCCCATTCTTTGTTTTTTGCATAGGCAGTGTTGTAATAAGCACTACTTAATTTAACTGATGTAGCCATGAAAAATTTAAATGTGTTTAAAATGCTAATATTAGTGAAGGAAAAAAACCCTTTTGAATGGAGGGGATGACTTTTAATTGTCACTAAATTTTTTTTTCTTTTATCAATGACAGTTTAAACACTTTTTAAACCAGATTTGTTAGAATATAATTGGTAAAGTTTATTCAGGGTCACTTTATGAGATATGTAACTGCCTAGCTGCAATTTTAGATGTCTGTAAATACGGGGGTGTAAGGGAGATGTGTTAAAATAATTGATCATTTAAATTACATTGTTTATAGAAGCATTTTTCTTTTCCTTAATTGTTGAGTTAAATCATTAGATCATAAACTAAATAATCAACTCTGAAGCATACAATTTGATAAAAAGATTTGGAATTATATTTATTAGTAGTAAAATATTTGGTTATATTTTTATTATTTTATATAAATATATTCATTTTCTCTTTATTCATTTTTTTGGTGCATGGAGGTGAGGATGGAGGGAAGAGAATGGTTTGCTGTTGAAAAAAAATTAGCTAGTCTGTAAACTACTACAAATCTGTAATCATCATAAGTTCTTCTTTTTTGCTTTTGAAGGAAAGTTTTTTATTGTCTATATTAACTTATTTAATGAGTGGACCAGCAATTCCAAATACTTAATTGTGGCTGTTTATTACCAGTTGTCTAAGATGCACAGACACATTACTGCTGAAATGACTGTTAAGTCACTAATGAGTATTTCTCATTCAAATATCAAGATAACTCTTGACTTTCCATTTCACCAAATAAGATTTATTTGAGTAAGTACTGATCTCAGTTTAAGTCAATATTTAACTCAGTAGAGATGTTCGCCACAGTTTAAGTCATTGATATCCCCACAATTTAATTTTCAGTTAAGTTTGCAGAAAGGCAAAACACATGTTCCCTGACTCTTACTGTCAATTTAAATTTTCTTTTTCAGAGACATTTTTGAGAATTCTTCCTGATTATCTCTGATAAAGTTGAACTAAAATGATAAAGACATTGAAATGTTAAGGAAGCTAATCCCTTGACTATGTGTTTCGTTGGTTTTTGGTAAACATTGTATATAAAATACAGCGGGTCACAAACTTAGAGTAATAAGTAAATGACTTGAAGTTCTAATCCCATGGCTAAGTGAAAGAATAAGCTGAGCATTATTCATTGAGAAAAGAATAAATCTACAAAGATAAGGAAATCTAAACTGGATTTGTAATTTATTATCTTACACATTTTAAAGAGTCTGTGCCTAGCAATGTCTTTCAAAATTCTTTTGAACAGTGGTCACAACACAAGATTATATCTTACATTGTGCTCTGGTGAACACACACACAAATGTATATTTAACTGAAAGAGTAGTTTCACAAAACAGCCTTCTGCCCTGCCAATGAGTGATGACACACTGTTTAGAGACTATTTTTATAGAGACAGAAATGAACCTAACTTTTGAATTAATGTGATCTGAATACCTGGAAATAGATAAACATTAGTACAATGCTGGTTTTTATAAATGTTCCAAATTATAGTTTTTTGTATTTATAATTTTTGACAGTTCCTTATTTGTGTAGTGTCAGGCTAAATGGTGGAAGGGACCTGGAATTTATGTGACCATAAGAAGAAATGTGAGTGAGTAGAACATCTCTTTTTAAGGCATGCATCACTGTAAGCATTGGAAAATGATGATAGTAATGGCTGAAGGAGACTTGCCATGGTCAACTTGTCTAATCCTGTGTCAGCAGAGAAAGACAAAGTCCAGGTCTTAGGAAGCTTTTCCCTTTCAGTGTAAGAACTCCGTTTCAAGCTTGGCATGGTTAATATTTCTTTGTGTCACTTACTACTTTCTTTTCAGTGTTACCGGAGCCATAGCTGTAGCAGATGCAAGATAGACCGATCCCTGTACTAGACATGAAGTGTTCATTAATAATCCAGAATCACGTCAGATCTGCTGTCATGGCGGTGGCACATACTTCAAGGAACTAACCTTCTTAGAGGAGTCGTGATAAGATCACTCCCAATACATTATTTGATTAGGCTGCATCTGAAAGCAAGGGATATTTTATTATTTTACATTGGAAAGATTAGTATTTAGATTTAAAAAGTAGTTGCAGAAATCTACACAGGTTGTCAGTAATATTGTTAGCCATGTGACCTTATTTTAAGTGATGTCAGCTTTCTTCTTTTAGAACACAGGATGCTTCTGGGCCTGAACTGATACTGCCTGCAAGCATTGAATTCAGGGAAAGTTGTGAGTAATTTCAGATTTCATTGTCAGTGAATTGTTTCTTGATCCATTTTGCTCCATCTGATTTTCACATTCATTTTTGTTCTTTTTTCCTTTTTTGTTTTTGAAATCTTTACACAGCTGAAGATTCATTTTTATCTGCCATTATAAATTATACTAATAGCTCTACAGTCCACTTTAAGTTGTCCCCTACATATGTATTATATATGGCATGCCGGTATGTATTGTCCAACCAGTACAGACCTGACATCAGCCCTACAGAGCGCACGCATAAAGTCATTGCAGTCGTCAACAAGATGGTGAGCATGATGGAGGGCGTCATCCAGGTACGTTCCAGCCGGCCAGCCGTGCTCCTCTGGTGATTGTGGTTGTAATTGCTAAACCAGTGAACTCAGCTTCTTTAAGGGCTTCTGATTTGGTTACATGTTTGACTCTAAAGATTTTTTTCTAAAATAGAAGTTATATAAATATTATAGGAAAATATATAACTTTAAAGAGTTGAAAGGAAATGTAAGCTTTTTTCTGTTTTGTTTTCCCTGTAAACTTCAGCATAAGTGAAGGTAACTGTGTGTGCTAACACAATAATCATGAGAAAGGCCCTTCAGCTTGCAGTAATAGTTGTGAGAAAGTGCTGAGACTGTTGTGGGCTTTGTAGACTTTTTTCTGTAAATAATTTGTTGAGATGAAATTCATGTAATATTAACCACTTTGAAGTGAGCAGTTCAGTCGTGTTTAGTGCATTCACAGTGTTGTGCAACCACCACCTCTGTCGGTTCCAAAACATCTCCATCACCTCAGAGTGATACCCCTTAAGTAGTTGCTGGTGTTTTTCTTTTTCCCCGTTCCCTGGTAACACCTTCTTAGACTTTTTAAAAATGGTTATCAAAAGTCACTTGCTCCTGTGTAATGAGCCTAGACGTTTGTAGTAATTGGGCTTTTTGATAGCACATGTATAGGTGTAATGGACATTGTAACATACTTCTCGCCTAAAATGAAATTCCATCATAAACCGGTTTTTAAAATTTCAGAAGATAAAGGTGTTTTGTTGATAGAATGGTTTGGCTCTTTTACGTACTTTCTGTCCCGATCTACAGCTGATAAAATTTTCATAGCAGTTTTTCATCTACAGATAATTTGAAGATTTAATCTTTAAAGTTCTTAAAAGTAAATGTACAGATTTTTTCAGTTTTTCTAAATCACTTGTCAATGTTGTTATTCAACTTAGTAAACTCTAATTATATAATGTTAATAACATAGATAGATTGGTTGCTTTTCTCCCGGCAGGATCATTTGAGGGAAACTAAGATCCTTTAGTTCCTTCAGAATTGTTTTCAAAGGCCAGAATTTTTCAAGAAATGTTTCTTTTATGTTTGAGTGATTAGCATGAGTTTGATGGGGTTATGCTTCTTTTACCCAAGTTAGGAAATAGGTAAAAAAGAAAGTCATTTTATTTGGATACCATTTTGTTACTCTCATATCATTATTTTATAAACAAACATGGATTTCCTTTTCAGTTGTCATTCAAAGCCATTGTCTGTCTTCTATCATGTTTGGACTTACTAAACCTGTTTCAAATTGTGAGACACCTATCATAAAATTACCCTTGATAGCCTTTTCCCTATTGATGTGAACTAGTCAGTGAAATCACCATTATCAAACAAGTCTTTTAAACTTCAGGTTTAGGTTTAGTATCCAATGGGAGGAATCTTAAAAGTAGTGGAAAAGAACTATGGTAGTGAATAATTTAAATTCTGTTTTCTAAAAAACAAAGAATTTACTCCCATTAATATAGGTATAAGTTATTTATACACTTTTAAATTCTCAATCTTCTCAGCTTTTATTTTTATTGTTTCTTGGTCTTTCCGGTCTCTTCCATTCCTGCTAATTAATCTAGGGGAATGGACTTTCACCTTGTTAGATACCTTTAAGTAAGTAGTAAGCACACCATATCATTGAAAGATGTTCACAAGTCCTTCCATTGTAAATCTTTTAAAGAGATCAATGTGTTCATGTGTTTTTATTGTAACATCACATTTATTGATAAACTCTAAAAATTCAGTTAGTTATTGTGCCAGTGGTAAGAACATAAAACTAATCCTTTAGGTCGTATACTTCTAAAGGTACTTCAGAACCAAAAATGAAAATGTTACTTTGGGAATAACATAACTAAATGTCGTACCTTCATGTCGTACCTTCATATGAGTGTTTTGATTTTTTTAACTATCATGATTGTTTACAAGTTTCTTTCTCTCGTTCTGCTTGATTTCCCCTCGTCTGTTTTTCTCCAGGAAGTAGACCAGGTTGACCAGGTAGGACATCTGCTGGGAGCTGATCCTAGCTGTGTTGCTTAGCCAAGTTTCTCATGCTGCTCCCATGTCAAATACAGTAATACAGCAGCTGGACTGAACAGCTCGTAACACTCATTCAGCAACTGAGACATGCAGTACTAAAACCCTTTTTGACTGTGCAACCTTTATTGGCATTTCATAATTTCTGCTTAATGCACTTCAGTGTGGATATGAAATGACAAAAGTTCTGTTTCTTCTCTTTATTATTTATCCTTGGTTCCTATTCTTTGGATCTCATCTGAGGTTGCCTGGCCTGCACATGTGGTCGGGAGAGGACGTGATAGATCAGTACTTGATACTGAGTTGCATGGTGTCCAAGCCAGTGACTACAAGTATCAGGGTGGCTGTGGGTAACCATGGATACATGTATGTATACTGCACAGATTACCAGATAATGCAGTCTACAATTTGGTGTTACATTATTTGATATCTCTGTTTCTCCACTGATTCCATCTATAAATTGTAGCTAACCGAATTCATATGTCTATGTACATGAATCCTAAGAAATAGTTGCAGTGGTTATTTACTTCCCATTGCTATGTATGCACCCAAATTATTTTGCAAATATCTGGTATCTGTGGTAAATACCTTGGTGAAATGGGAAGGTACTGGTCTATCTTCAGCAGCTTTTCAAGAGCCTTCCTTTATATTTTTATTACTTTTGTTTATTCCCTGTTGCTTATGGAAATGTGTTCTGTCTACAGAAACAGAAGAATATTGCAGGGGCACTTGCCTTCTGGATGGCAAATGCATCTGAACTTCTCAACTTCATTAAGCAAGACCGAGACCTTAGTCGGATCACACTGGATGCTCAAGATGTTTTAGCACATTTGGTTCAAATGGCATTTAAGTAAGGAACACATTTTTGAAGATGGCACTACTCTGTAAATAATTAAGTCATTTATTTTCTTACTCAGTTTTCCAAACTAATTTTAAGATTTATGTTTACCTTGATTGAAGATGAATATCAAGAAGCATACATTTTTGCAAAATGTATTAACTACATATAGTTATATACTTAATATAGTTATACTGAATTCAGTGAGCTATGTTTCAAGATTCCTAAGAGTAAAACTCATTTCTTTTAATGGAAAATATTTTAAAGAGTACAGATTGTTTCCCATGTGATAACATGTCTGCCAGTAGCCGTCTGTCATGCTGAGATTACTGAAATTGTTTATGTCTTTTCAGGTACTTGGTTCACTGCCTTCAGTCAGAACTTAATAATTACATGCCAGCCTTTCTAGATGACCCTGAAGAGAACAGTCTGCAAAGACCAAAAATAGGTTAGGATGTTTTTTGACTCTCTCCCTCTGTCCCTCTCTTCCTTCACAAAATTTAGCATCATTTTAATGCTTAACATATGTAAGGGGAGGTATTTTTAAAATAAATGGGATGTCCTTTTGGGTTTGGCAATCTTTAATAAATTTTAACTACTATTTGTTTTGTTTACAGATAGTTCTCATTTTGGTGTGTTACACTGGCCGTATTCTTTAAAAAGTCTCTTAAGGCAAAATTATGATGTTAAGTGTAATTAGTTAATAACTATATGTAGTTTAAGATCATGTCACTGTTTCCTCTTGGAATGAAGTTGATATTTTTAAAGTGATTAAACGGCACTTACTACCATAGGTACCATTATCTGAATTTACTGCATATTCAAAGGGTTCTTCCTGGATGACATTTTGGTCCTCTTGTCCTCTCATCCTGTCTGGGCAGATGATGTGCTGCACACGCTCACAGGAGCCATGTCCTTGCTACGACGCTGCAGAGTCAATGCTGCCCTGACCATCCAGCTCTTCTCGCAGCTTTTCCACTTTATCAATATGTGGCTGTTCAATAGATTAGTGACTGACCCAGATTCAGGGCTGTGCTCCCATTACTGGGGCGCAATTATCCGTCAGCAGCTGGGCCATATTGAAGCCTGGGCTGAGAAGCAGGGGCTGGAGCTGGCTGCAGACTGTCATCTGAGCAGGATCGTGCAGGTGAGTGCTGGTGCCACTCCCCAGCTCATGTGCTTCATGGTAAAGGCATCTGATCTTTATAATGAGCAAGAGCTTCAATGCAGCAAAACCTCAGTACCCTCTTTTTGGGGTTTTTCATATGTACAAATAATGAAGTAGTGCTGTGTTAGTACCTGGGCTGCCATAACAAAGTACAGATATTTTTTCACTGTATTAATTGTATGCCATAATTGTTACTGTTAAGTACTTATGCCTGAATAAATTTAAGAAAATGATTGCTTATAGGTACATAAAAATTCAGAGTTAAAAATGGTGACACCAAGCAACCACAGATTGCTTACATGGTTTGTTTTCTGATAATTTAATGTACATAAACTTTGTTTCATGCACAAAGTTATTTAAATATTGTATGAAATTATCTTCAGGCTGTGTGTATAAGGTGTATATGAAACAAATTTCATATTTAGACTTGGGTCCCGTTCCCAAAGATATCTCATATATGTCAATCTTCTAAAATTGGAAAAACTCTAAAATCTGAAACACTTCTGGTCCCAAGCATTTCAGGTAAGGGATACTGAACCTGTGTCAAAAACTGAGTGACTTAACAGTTGCTCCACAGCCCTGGAGGCCAGAAGTTGAAATCAGGATGTCAGCAGGGTTGGTTCTTTCTGGGGGCTCTGAGGAAAGGTTCTGTTTCAGGCCTCCCCCCAGCTTCTGGTGGTTTGCACGCAGTTGGCGTTCTTTGGCTTGTAGATGCATCATCCCAGTCCCTGCCGTTGTCTTTGTATGGCATTCTCCTTGTTTGCCTGTCTGTGTCCAAAAGACTGCTTTCTATAAGGACAGCCGACATTGGACCAGCTGATCTTGTTTTAACTTGATGATCCCCTGGAAAGATGCTGCCTTCAAAAAAGATAACACTCTGAGGTACTGAGGGTTAGCCCTGCACATTTTTAGGAGACACAGTTCGACTCATCAGTGGTAACCAGCAGACTATAAATATCCTTAAAGGGTTCTTTATATTGAGATCAGTAAGGTGTATCTCAGAGCACTTTATAGTGAAAGATGAGTACCAATTCTAAAATGGATGAGAATTAACCCTCAAGAATACAAAGCCAAATCATATCCCAGTGGCTTAACCAGCTCTGAGGAAAGTTTTTAGATACAAAAAACTAGGAGGTGATGTTTTGCAATTAACGATTTGAGTCATCTATAGCTTAAAAACCTGGGACTTTTTTTAGTATTATGAATAATTTTTTTTCTCCATTTTTTAACCTTTTTTTAAAAAAGAGATTTAGTATAGAGGCTAGACAGCTCGTTATGA
Source organism: Macaca nemestrina (assembly GCF_043159975.1). Taxonomy (NCBI): domain Eukaryota; kingdom Metazoa; phylum Chordata; class Mammalia; order Primates; family Cercopithecidae; genus Macaca; species Macaca nemestrina. Next base: position 3,657,916 of record NC_092129.1, on the reverse strand, counting down.
AAAGTCAGGACAATGAAACTATTCAAACACCGGTAATCGGTCATCTGAATGGTCAAGTAAATGTTTTGCTTTTGAAGAGAGTTTTTAAAATGCTTTACGAACATAATTAAATCTAATTATACATGCATGTCATAAAATTAAGAGGGCACCTAAAAAGATGCCCTTTAAAAGATAATGCTTTTAGTTCTATTTAATGTATATAGTTACTGTAAATGGAAGTCTGTTTCTTGAAGTCATTCTGCATTTCAAAGTTAAAGTAGCAAGTTATATTCTTATAAATATTACATAAAGGATAATATTTATGGAATAACTTTACAAGTATGATATTTTGTGTCCTTTATTCTTTTACATAGGCAACAACTTTGCTTACCATGGATAAGTATGCACCTGATGACATTCCAAATATAAACAGCACCTGCTTTAAGTTAAATTCACTACAACTTCAAGCCTTATTACAGAACTATCACTGTGCACCTGATGAGCCTTTTATCCCAACGGTGAGTGGATGTTGCGTCATCGTCACACAGTGCAGGACATGTTTGCACAGGGAAATTTGGATGAAAAAACAAAAGGAAATCTTATTTAATAAGTTGACTTATTTATTCTCATTTTACGAGATCATTTTCATGTTGTTGTCTGAGTTGAGTTCAATGAAAAAACAGAAACTACACTAAGTAGAAAGGGATTTTATTCAGGAAAGTAGGTTCTTGGGAAGTTATCAGAAGGACTAGAAGGGAGGAGGTTAGGAGGCTGCCCAGGACTGTTGAGTTCCAGTGTGCGTAGCCGCAACTGAGTGCTAGAGGGCGGGTTCCTCTGCCACAGGTCACCCCCTTACAGCCTGGCTGAAGTGAGAGGCTTGTCGCATCTCATCTGGAATGGAGCCGGGAGTTTTGGCATGCCTGCCTCTCAGTAGGAGGAACAGAGGGTGAGAAATAGTACCTACCACTGTTAGCTATTTTTAAAGAGAAATGCTGTAGACTTAAATATGAGTCATGAGAATTATATATGTGGATGGATGGATTGACCAACATTCAGTTTATGCCAACAAGACATGAACAAAACAGCCCCAAACTAGAAATCACCAAATCAAAAGTATAGCATATACATAAATCATGTCATAGTCATATAAAGAAATATGTGAGAAAGAATGAATTACAGTTACAACAGCTGGGATGAACATTATGACATAATGTGAAAAAAAAGCAGCCCTGTGCAAAGTGCATAGAATACGCTTCCATCTATGTACACTTTAGGAACAATCAAAATCACGCTCTGGTGATAGAAGCCTGAAAACCATTTCATTCTTTTTGATGGAGAAGGAGGGGACAGTGAGAGGGAATGGCGTGGCTACTCAGGTGACGATGTTCCCTTTCTTGAACAGAAGTGAACCTGGTGGTTGAGCTGGTGTGTTCATTTTATTGATCTGTGCAGTTAGGATTTGTGAACTTTCCTTTATGTGGGTAATATATCAGTGAAACATTTTTAAATAAAAATCACCCATAAACCCACAATTCAGAAATAACCTCTGTATATTGATATATTTCCAAACTGGCAAAAATACTGTATAGATATTTTATTCTGGTTTTTTGTATTTTACATTGTGTGGGCTTTTCCCTATATCATTAAACATTCTATACAAATATAGTTATTAACAACTGAAAATTAAACAATTGTACGAGGAAAAAAATGATTAGAAAAGAAAAACTTGTGATAGAACAGTTTCTTTTTATTTAAAGCTACAGGTTACTTAAAATTAATAATAAAAATCTTGGTTCATCTATAGAATGTGTGCAGCCCAGGGTTGTTGGCTTTAGAAAATGGATGATGGCTGTTCTGCTGGGATCTGTGCTCCCTCCTTAAGCCTGTGTCTGTCTGTGTCTGTTGTCTGTGAGATAAGCGGTGCTGCAGTGATCAGACAGATCAGACAGGCTTGGAATAGTTGTTGGTCATGTGCATCAGACAGTGAGCATCTCTTTTTAATTTTGCATTTGTTTTCCAAACAGGATCTTATAGAAAATGTAGTGGCTGTGGCTGAAAACACTGCTGATGAGCTCGCCCGCAGCGATGGAAGGGAAGTGCAGTTGGAGGAGGATCCTGACCTGCAGCTGCCGTTTCTTTTGCCAGAAGATGGTTATTCTTGTGATGTTGTCAGAAACATTCCAAATGGTTTACAAGAATTTTTAGACCCTCTGTGCCAGAGAGGTAAATTAGTCTCCATGCCTGAGTCTGAGCTACTCCCCAGGTTAAAGCGAGCATTTTATTCACCGTCCACCTCATAGGGTAGTCCACTTATGTGGGAGTGCACCCTCATGCTGTCTGGAGAAGTCCATGTTCCGCTGACTTGGAGAAATATTTCATGGTGATGTAAGGTCAGAAGTGTCGAGACAGCGCTAGGGGATGTTTTGTGACCCCGTAGTGAGCATCTGCTCTGCCCACTTGTTGTCATGGTTACATTTTCTGCCTGGGCTGATAACAAGGGACCTTTTTTTGTTCTCCCTTCTTGGTATTTTATAAGCATAGTAGGTTGATTCATTCTTTTAGCACTAAATTGTAAACTTTGTTGGTACCAGCATAGCAATTAAGAGCAACACAATCTTTGGAAGCAGACTGCCTGCATTCTAAACCCAACTGTGTCACCTATAGGCTGCGCTGCCATTGGCAGGTGACTTTGGCACCTCAGTTTCTTTTCAGTGAGATGGGCATGTTGATAGTACCCAGCTAAGAGATTGTTGGGAGGACTGAATGGGTTCCTGTGGAGCACGCAGAACTCTAGCACAGAGCGAGGGGGTATGAGTGCTGCTGTTGCTGCTGCCGCTGTGGCCACCAGTGCCAGGCTGGCCTGCACCTGTGTGCTGGCAAGACCCAAACTCCAGCATGTCGTGTGCTTTTCTGTGTGAAGAGCTTATAGCCCTGAAAGGTTTGAGTACAGCTGATTTCCTGGATTTTATTATGTCACTTTTACTACATTTTCTTGTGATCTGTACTGATCGAAAACACCACAATTATTTCTGATGTATGAGGTTTTGTATTAGACCAAATTTTAATCCAAGTTTGCGACTTTTTCATAAAGTGGAAAACAGCTCAGATGAGTAGAAAGTTAGACCCAAAGTGTAGGGGTTTGTTGCAACAAATAAAAGTAATAATGATAGAGGTTTTATGCCCATAGGTATATAAATCTGGTGAGTGTGATTTTTAACTTCAGTGAAACATTCACTCCCCACAATAAATACATTTTTATACCTTTCAAGATACCCTCAAAGTTTCTGATAGTTAAAAAAAAAACATTTTACAAAGGCTGCATCTTTAATGAAATGTGTTTGCAAAACAGTTACCTCTGGAGCCTTTCCAAAAGGTGCTCAGGGCTTAGTGCCGTCCTCAGAGAAGCAGAGAGAGGCCAAGGTGAGATGAGGCCGGGGTGAGGTCTTTTAGGAAAGCGTGTGTGAAGGAAGAGGGGTAGGAGCAGAAGGCAGGGAGAGCCTTCAGTCTTGGTACAGGTGCACCTGTGACGAGGTTGGGGAAGGAGGAGGGCTGGGTTTCAGTGCAGGTCTGAGAAATGGGGTGGGCCTGAACTAGCCCCGGAGCATTAGTTCCGTGCTCTGCCATTCCCTGGAAAAAGCCTCATGCCACACACTGGTGGACCCAGAGACAGCAGCACAGCTTCCAAGCAGCAAGCACTCGGCCACCACAGGACTGCTTAGAAGTATCCTTCCAAGTGTGCTGCATCTCAGCAAATCAGAAACCACAGCCAGTTTTCCTTCCCAAAAACTTCCCCCACACACGTGTTACTTACGGCACTCGTCCTCGGACAGTCTCCTCACTCCACTTTTTCATTTTGTTCTATTGTTCATATTGCCATGGTATCTGAAAACCATGGTTTGTGGATGGTTCTCTCCTGCCAGGAACTCTTCCTCTATCATATGTGGGATTAATTTAAACTGTTGAGCATGACATCATCTTCCAGCCTTACTGCTTCACCTTGAAATACACTATATATATTGTTAATATTGAACTGTATATTATTAATATCTGTGCTATTACCGTTGTCGCTACTCCTGCTGTTGAACTTATACACTTGTTTATTTTCTTAATTCTAATCAGGCATCCTTTCATCTGGAAAACCTCAGTGTCTTCCTAACACTTAACATGCCTCTCCCAGGAGTGATTCTTAGTTCCTTGCTTCTATTTTTGCACTGGTCATATTGTGTTTGAAACGTGTGCTGCTATCTGTCCTCCACGTTTAGTGAGGGTGGTTTCTGAGAGCCTGGGCTTGGCCAGCTGCACTTTCTCTGATCCTCAGCACCTCGCATGGGCCTGCTGTATGTTCAGTGCTCAGTAACTAGTTGTTTTTATAATTAATACCTTGCAAATAAGCATGCAAGGTGACTACTAGCATTTTGCAAATCTGTATAGTTTATAGTTTACAAGCAACTGCCAGTTTTGTCACATGTACCATAGGGCAGATCCTCACCAAGTTGGAAATAGTGAGCTCTTGACTTGATGATGGAGTGTTTTTTGTGACTTCCCCGTAAGCTCTCTTAAATCATTAATTTTAGGACATATGTGATGTTTCTGTGGTCTCGGCATCACTACATTACTTCATATGTGTTAGATGATCGTTGTACATGTAGCTTAGTACACAGATGCCTTTAGAAGACTTACAAAGAATCGAGTGTTTTCTTTCATGACATCAGTGTTTTCAGTGCTTCACACTCAATTCTTTACAAGCTGATTAAAGAATTACTTTGTGCCCTCAGTGTATATTCCTTTGTTCCCTTCATACAATAGAGTTCTGTGAGAGAAGACTGTACAACCAGCCTGGACTCATACCTGGTCTGAGATACGTTCCTTAAGCTAATAAAGCCAAATCTCTATTTGTAGTATGGTCCAGAGCTTGTTATGGAAATGCGGCCCTTGAAAAAAATAAGAAAATAATTTATAATTGTTCAGATTTCAAAATCATGTTAAATTAGTGATTCCCTGAAACATGAGAAAGAGAAGCAAGTTGTAGGTTATATTTTCATGGATCTGAATTGAAATAGTGATTTAAAAAATAAAACTAAGTAAAATTACTTTGTATACTTATTTTAACTGAATATGTTTTTTACATCTCCTTTTTTGCCTACCATAAATAAACTGATTGTCCACAAATAGCAGTCAGAATTTTCTCCTTGTTGAAGCACTGGAGTGGATGAGACTGTCAGCTCCTGCCAGGGAAAACTCACCAGTCCAAGCCATTAGACCACTTGAGACTGTGGTGAGAAGCTGCGCAGAGTCTGTCACACAGGACACTCTTCATGAATGGTAGCTGCTGATAGTGGGAAGAAGATGGCAGTAGAGAAAATGTACCAAGGATTGTTCAGGGCCCATGTGATAGATAGGAGTTGGTCAAAAACATTGCTGAGAAACAAAATAGGATTCGACTAAATGAAGAATGACCTAGTTTGAATTGAAAGGCTTACTTTTACAAAGCATGTCATTTGTCCTTGATGAAAATAACAGATATTCTTGAAAACATTATAAAATGATTCTGAAATTTATTTGTAAGAAATTTAAATTAGTATGAACTTAAAAGGAGATTTGGACAAAGAGTAATGAGGAGGAGTCCTAGAATTGTTGTACAAGTTACCCAATAATTTGAATGTACGTAGTTGAACAGGGAGTCTGACGTGCTGGTAGACACCCCATGCTCGTGTTGTTTTCTTAGTCCTTCCCTCTTTTCTTTCCCTTTGCTAAGTAGATATTCTGAATGTTATTAAGGACCTCTTAGTGTAGTGGAGTAAACGGTTCTGCAAGGAAGTAATGACGAGGCGATCTGATAATTTGTTATAGGAGTAAGAAAAAAGTTATTTTGGAACACAGAGGAGGGGGAGGCCAATTTTACTTTACTGCTTGGTGCTGAAATACTCTTGGACCAAAACAAAAGGATAATTTTAAATGTCTGGTAATTCAGTTTGCAGAGGGGAGTAAAGGTGTAGAGTAAGAAAAATCAATACTATGTATTGGATATTAAGCAATTGGTAATTAATCTTGCTTCCCTTATCTTGACAAGATGTGCTTTTTCACTTACAATTTGCTTGTTTCCTCCTTAGGATTTTGCAGGTTAATTCCTCACACACGTTCACCAGGTACTTGGACAATATATTTTGAAGGTGCAGATTATGAAAGTCACCTTCTGCGTGAGAACACAGAGCTGGCAAGTATTTTGAGGGTACCATGAAGTGAAATAGATCCTTAGGACTTGAAGATGTGATGCAGATTTGTTTCTTTCTTAACTGGAGATTGATGTGATAGCAGAGTTTTAAAATCACCATTAAATATTGATATTCAAAAATTTTTAAACCGTGATTTACACATAAATTTTTTCCTTCCAAGCCATGTCTCTTACAGTTTTGTCTGTAAGCAGTGGTGCTTTTTGAAATAAAGAACACTTAATACCCATGGTTATACCAGTCTTAATACATATTTTTAAATATATTAATATGATAATCTTAAAATATTTTCTTAAAATTCTTTGGCAGAAATGTTTCATTCTTTTTTAGTCAGTTCTGCCTTGTCTTAAATATATATCAAGCCATTTAGTAATATTTTATATCTTTTTGAAAGAGTGGTATATCTCAAAATTTCCCAGCTTCATACATGTTAAGAACAATTCTACTTTGCTTCATATAGACAGTTTTAAACACAAACAGGAATTTTTTGTGTACTCAAAGTAATTAATTTGAATTCCTCGCATACTTTAGGTTTGAGCATTGTATCATGGCCATCTCCAGAAATTGAATTAATTGTTGATCATTCTTTTATACCAAATAGATGATCACATTGAACTACTGACAAATTGAACATACCCCTAATACTTTTTTTTTTTTTTGAGACAGAGTCTCGCTCAGTTGCCCAGGATGAAATGGATGAAATGCAGTGGTGCGATTTGGCTCATTGCAACCTCTGCCTCCTGGGTTCAAGTGATTCTCCTGCCTCAGCCTCTCAGTAGCTGGGATTACAGGTGCATGCCACCACACTTGGCTAATTTTTTTGAATTTTTAGTAGGGACGGGGATTCACCATGTTGGCCAGCCTGGTCTCGAACCCCTGACCTCAAATGATTCACCTGCCTCAGCCTCCCAAAGTGCTGGGATTATAGGCGTGAGCCACCTCACCCGGCCCCTGATACTTTTTACTGACTTTACTAACTGCTGTTTTTTTAAGTCCCAAATAACAGCAGCAACTTCTGGTTACCCAATTTTATGGAAAAACAAATACCTTCCAGGTAGACTCACTCATTCCTCATCTTTCTAGTTTATTCTAAGATTCCTCGGGAGATTTCAGGTTTTGATTTTGAAAAAAATAGTAATTCTAATGTCAACTAATTTTATTTTCCTTAAAATAATCTCTCATAAGCTTTAGTTATTTTCCTTCTAAATTAAAAAGCCATATGTATAATTACCACCTCTTGGCAAGGTACCTTCCTGCTTATATATTTAATTATTTAAGTTCCTCCTTCGTGTGTATGGACTGTTAATTTTCTTCTTGAATTTTGTTTACTCTCTGGCGTATGGGAATGACATGTAAAGAACATGTAACTTCAATGAGTAATTTCACTTTCTCATTCTTTGAGTCTGTCGGGAGCTGTCTTGCCTTATGGGCTGTCGGTTTAGGCTCCTTACCTGGCCAGGTGGGCTTCACTCAATAGCAGCACTCTCTGGGTGCTGCTACATGAGTCTTGCAGCAGCCTTGGTGTTGCTATTTAAAATAAAATCACTGCTGAGTTTTCACAAGAGACAAAGATGTTAGGTCATCTCTGTTATAACCATTTTTTGCAGTCCTCCCCATAGATAATGTAAAATAATTTTAAATTTCTTCTTTGAAAACACAAAAAGACTGGTAATTTATTTTGAAAGGTAATAAAGTAAAAATTGAATTTTGTCCTTATGATCAGGCTTTCTACCTGATAGTAATGGGGGTTTAATTTTGTTTTATAAACTAAGTTCTTCAAATCACATTTAAATAGCATTTATGACTAAATTCATCTTTAAGATTTCAGTCAAGAATATTGATTTAGTTTACCAGATTAATACCTGAAGAGTATCTATATTAATTGAAATTTTTTTTTTACTGTTTATCTTCTCACCCTTTTTGTTTTCCCATTTGCTCCAGTGAACATGATTGACTAGCTCATGAGTTGTCTAACCATACAGAAGCACTTCCGTTTCAGTCATAAAATAAACCTTTGTTTTCATCCTTTAGGCTCAGCCTCTGAGGAAAGAACCTGAAATAATCACTGTGACCCTAAAAAAGCAGAATGGAATGGGCCTTAGCATTGTTGCAGCAAAGGTAGGCCAATTAGTCATGTGAGAGTTGTTCTCTCCAGTCTTTCAGCATTGAATCAGTAGTTGTCAGAGTGGATTGTGTGGGAGTACTTTACCACCTGTGTATAATGTGCCTGTTCAGTTCTGTTTCTGTGTAGGAGAGGAATGGTGTTACATGAATGAAGCCAGTGTGCTCACTGGGCCCAATTAGTTGAGGGATGATCTCCTACTCTGAGAATGTAGCTAGAGTGATACTTTGAGATTGAGCAGATGGTGCTCAGAAGGAAATAATTTAAAGGCACAGTTAAAACTTGATTTGCACAGTGAGGAGAGAAAGCATGGGTACAGTAGAAAACTGCATCGTGGAAGTGGGGCACAGGTGCATCACCTCATCATAGTGGGCCACTAGACACCTTTCTCAGACTCCAGTGCACGTAAGAACCCCTAGGGACCTTGCTACACAAGGGGATTTCTGGTTCTCAGTTCCAGGTGTCCCTTCCAGTGAGTCTGGTGTGGAGCTTAGGAAATGGCATTCTTAACCTAGACCTTATATAGTTCTGATAGGTGTTGACTGCTGAACCACCCTCCTGGAACTCTTGGGGTTTGAATCCCTTCACCCGCTAGTTCTGGCAGGATATTTGAAGCTACACAGATCTTTTCTTTGAGTTAAAGAAATGAGTATTGTGACTTGGCGTTACTCACTCATGAGCCTCTTCCAATATGGAATCTCAATTACGTTTGCTTAGAGTTAATTTTAGCTTTGAATCATATTCAGATATTTTCCATGAAACAAACGTGTTTTTAGCTAATATTCAATAACTGATGTTTCAGTCAACTTTGCTGATATTTTGCTTAAAAATAACACTTTGGCCACTACAATGTTTATTTTTGTTTCTATCTCTAGGGAATATATGAAAAGCTTGAAAACGTTACATAGCAATGTGATAGAAGTGCCTTCTGAATTACAGTTAATGTGCCTTGAGAAATATTTTAATTGCTAATAGTCAAAAATTTTAATTTATTTTTCTTTATACCAGAATTATATCATCCTGAATATTAATTTGGAAATAAACGGACTATAATTTGAAACCCTGCCATTCCCATTGTCTAGAGAGACCTGTGATTTTTTAAAAGCTTTCACTGAAGTGTTTTCTTCCTCAGCTCCTCTAATTTGTGAACGGTCCGTTTGAAATGAGGGTATGGGCAGGCCATGACTTCAGCTTTGCAGTGAACAAATGCAGAAGCATGAGAAAAGATGTTGAGGTCCCGGCTTTGAACCGAAGGCTAGATGGTGAGCTGATAGGTGGTCCAACAAGTACACAGGCTCTGCCTGACTGGGCATATTTGCCTCTACTGTCCCATCTTGCAGTGAGGCCTTTTTTATTTTTATGTTTTAAAAGAGGCTGGGTCTTGCTCTGTCACCCAGGCTGGAGTGCAGTGGCACAATCATGCTTTGAACTCCTGGGCTCAAGTGATCCTCCGGCCTCAGCCTCCCAAGTAGCTAGGACTATAGGAGCATACCACCATGCCTGGCTAATTTAAAAATTTCTTTTAGAGACAGGGTCTCGCTGTGCTGCCCAGGCTGATCTCGATCAAATTCCTGGCCTCAACCAGTCCTCCCATTTCGGCCTCCCAAAGTGCTGACAAAGCTTTTGGGTCCTACTTTGCTAGGACTTCCTGGCAGCTCACTCTGCTCATCTTTGTCCCCTAAATCAGGGCAGTTTTAGAACTGGAATTAGATCATGAGGAGTTTGGTATCTTTCTCCCCATCAAACTGACTCTGTAGCATCTTCACTGTAGTTATCCCCACTCCCAGACACAGTCTCCACCATATAATAGGCAAAAAATATTTGTTGAAAGATAGCAAATAAGAGCAATTTTTTTTAACCGAGTGAATATTTGATTTGCTATTATATAGGTTTAATCCTGAAATAACAAATTACCAGCTATATTAGCACAACTCTCACTGAATTAGCTATGAGGAAAATTTGTTATCCATAATCTTAGTCATAACACAAATGCCTACGAAGCAATATGTGATTAAGATCTAGTGCAAGTACCATAAAACTTTACCTTTGTGTATTTTGGAGAAAGTAAGAAGATGAATGGGTGTTGTAGCAGTTGTGGAGGACATCTTGGGAGAAGTGGAGTTTCAGCTAATCCTTGGAACAAACATAATTGGAATAAAGGAATAAGGGAGATATATCGTGGGTTGGAGTGAGAGCACAAGCAAGGATAGAAGAAACAAGTCTTGTGTGTGCCATTTTTGGATAAGGTGAGACCTGTGAAATTACTGAGGAAAGCGGAATAAGGAATGCAGTGCTTAATTAGTTTTAAAACTCTTGATTGACAGGATAAGGAGTCTGTGCCTTATCTTGTAGGCACCACAAAGAAATGCAGGATTTAGAACAAAAGAGGAACATGATGAAACTGACATTTTAGGAGGCTTTATCTGGGTCTGGTGTGCAGGATGGATTAGAAGAACCTGGGACGAAAGGTGAGCGTCTGTTCAGTAGTTCATCAGAGGAACCTGAACCCTTTTAGCATATGGGTTGAAGGTGCTGCATGGGGCGTAGTAGGCTGCCTCTCAGAGACCGAGGCATGTGGGGTTCACCTGTGCAGGCAGAGCGTAGTCCAGGGCCCTTCCCACCTCACCATCCAGAATTTCTGCTTACTCCTGGTAAGGGTCCTGCTCACAGGCTATATTTCCAGGCTGTTGCAGTTTAAGGGACCAGGACTCATTTGGAGATGTAAAAGTGGAAGTATCAGCCATAGAGCTGTGTTTTCTCTTTGCCTACCAGCTGAGTCAATGCCCATTTTCCGGAAAAAATCAGAATCAGAAATTACCCCACCATACTCACATCTGTGGGCAGAGTTTCTGTTATGTTCATCCTGTAACCTTACTTTAAATGCTCTTCTTACCTGGGGTTTTAGGAGTGTGGAGGTGGAAGTAGGGGGCTTCCACGATCAGTGTCCACCTCTTGCAGTTAAAAAAAGTATCTTGCAGTACAAAACTATTTGTTCCTATAGATTCAAGTCTAATTTACTTCAGCATTCAGTCTTTCAGAGTTTTTGGTATTCTTTCTCATGATTTCCTCATGTATAAAGGAACCAGCATTACCTTACAGCAGGGAAGAAGGAGCGGAGCTCTGGGTTCACTTGGCACTTTCTCACCCTCTTCTGGGTGGCCTCTGGCCTCTGGTTGTTTGTCTCTGAATTTTGACCTCTGTCTTGCCAGGGTGACAGGGGGCAATTAGGACAACAAGCCAGATTGAAAGTCATACCTGAGCCTCTGTTCAGTTACTGTGGCAATGCAGGCAAGAGGCTAAGGGACAGGGTGCCAGCCCGTGTCAGGTGACAGTCAGATGATGCCCAGATGAAGAGAATCCTCTCACTTCAAGGAGGAGCTCCAGAAGGAAGGTTCTGCCGGTTATGAACCTGGGAGGGAGAGGGGAAGGAGTGCAAAAGGTGTCAGGGAAAGTGCCTCAGCCCAGACACCCAGGCACGGGTGCAGAGCCCTAGGTGTGCTCAACTGTGCCGGAGTCCAGGGAGCCCATGCTGCTTGAATGGGCTCCACCTGGCCTCTGCCCATTTGTACGTCCATGCTGCCGCCCACACCTGTCTTTGCTTCTTGTTTTTAGATCCTTGCACTTGGTCACCTCTTCCACCACCAGCCTCTCTTAATCCCTAATCCCCTCTTCTGTGGGGTTTGAAGTCCCTTGAGCTGCTGTGTGTCTTCTTTGTATTTGCTCTTACGCAAGGAAGCCTCAGAAGAAACACAACCTTCTCTCTATATCTTCAGTGGAAAGTAGTTTCATCATAAAAATCACTGACTCTGGAATCTTTGCTATTACAAAAATATTTGTCATTTGTGATGAAAAGTTACATTAGGTATCCGTGTAGCACAATTACTGGCTTCTGTGAGTCTAATGTGATTTAGGAGTCTGCAGGGGCTAGCTTCAGGGTATATTGTAATTTCAAGGCTAGGTCTGTACTTTTACTAGTATTAGAATAAACTTAATATGAAAGTAGTGGCTAATTGTTAAAATAATACTCATTTCAGAAGAGAATATTAGTGCCTATTGTGTGAAAAGTAGAGTGTACATTTTCACTTTTAAACTTTAAATCTCCAGCGTTTTTTAAAAAAAAAAAAAAAAACTTAACAAAAGATACTTAAAAAGATTTGTAGAAAAGACCAGGAAATAACAATGTTAATAGTACTTCTAACTGGGTTGTAGGTTATATTAATAGAATTGGGGCTTAATGGGGCATAGTAACAGCATAGAAGGTTAGGTACATGCAGTCAAAAAGATAGACCTTCCACCAGCTGAAGCTGGGTTGGGGATGTGTCCGATGTGCATGTCTACACTGCACCTGCAGATTTGTGACTCCTGAATTAAGCATGCCTCCCTCCCCCTCCTCAGGTCACTCACACAGCAAGTCTTCCCTGGTACGAGGAAGGTGAAGGTAGCTGTCCCCTTATAGCAGGACACTCCAAAAGACAGCCTGAAGAGGTTTTGAGCATTCGCTCTGTTTGACATCCCTGTCTCACTCTCCCATGCATGGCTTTGCTGCCTCCGTGAGAAGTCAGGCAGGAAGAGGTAGAGAGTGGCTGGAAAGGCCCTGCTGTTCCCTTTGCTGGGGACATAGACCTGTGTGTCCCTTTTCTAAAGCGGGGCGTGATCTTCCCTAACGTGTAGATGATGTTCACTTTGTTCTTGTTTTTGGTCTTTTCCAATACCTTCCACAGTGAATAATGTGTATAAACTGAAAACTGGAAGAAAAAGAAGGGAGTTCAGATTTAGTTCTAAAATGGTGAACTTGGCCAGGCGCCATGGCTCATGCCTATAATCCCAGCAGTTGGGTTTAGTCTGAGGCAAGAGGATCACTTGAGCCCAGGAGTTTGAGACAGTCCAGGCAGCAAGGTGAGACCCCATTTCTACAAAAAAATGAAAAAGGATGCTGAGTGTGGTGGTGTGCGCCTGTGGTCCAGTTACGCTGGAGGCTGAGGCAGGAGGATGGTTTGAGCTCAGGAGGCTGAGGCTGTGGTGAGCTGTTTTCTCATCATTGCATCCCGGCCCAGGTAACAGAGCAAGACCCTGTCTCACAATAATAGTGATAAAATGGTTAATTCATCAGCTTATAAAATAGATTTAGTGAAACTAAGTGTGGATTTGACGTTCATGGAAGTTATTTTTTACCTAGTGATGAAAGTTTTCTTCTCTTGCCAAGATGTCTGTGATCTTAGTCACTGAATTAGCACATGCGCCTTGACCACTTGAAGAATGAGACAGACAAATACGAGTGAGGAATTGTATGATCGATGGTCATTATCCATGGCTGTTTGCAGAATGTCTAAACTGCGCTCCAGAGTGGAAGTCAGTGCTGAACTTGAAGGATGAGTCAGTGTTAGCGAGGTCAAGGATGGCAGTGGACCCTGTACACAGGCTCAGCCCAGTTTGGGCTGTCAGGGGAAGACATGTGGGGTGTGTGGAGAAGCAGATAGGACCAGATCATAGAGTACAGTGTCAGCAAGCTTTTTCTGTAAGGGGCCAGACTGTGGAGATTTTCTACTTTGCAGGCCATGTGGAATCTGTTGCCCTGAGTAGTTCTGCTATCATGGCAGCCACAGGGCAGTTTGTGGCATAGCGTGGCTGTGTTCCAATAAAACTTTATAAAGAAAGGCCTTGTGATGGTGGGTCTGGACAGAGCTGAGGATTTTATTATAGGTGAGATAAGGACTCTTGAGGTTTAAATGAGGCATGATATGATTAGAGTGCAGTTTTTAAAGTTTATTTTTACAATTCTGGAACATGGATTAGAGCTGCTCAGAAGTATAACTAGAAACAAGTAAGTTGTACTAGCTTTCCAGTACAACTGGAGGTTGTACAGGCTTACATTAGGGACGTGGCAGTGGAGATGACGGGATGGTTTGCTGTGTGTGCAGAGGACGAAGGTGTTCTGGAACAGACACCCCGTGAAGGCAAGCATCTTCTCCTGTCCACTATTGAAGGGTTGTCAGTTTCTGGTTATGGTAGCTACTGATACATATTTGTTGAATGGCAGTTTTTGGATTGGCTTGTGAGTTGCATTAGTGGATGAAAGAGGGAAGTATCCAGATGAATCTTGATTCTGTGTTGAGCAACTGGACACGTGGAGGTGTGAGTTATGAAGGCAGGAAACTGAAGGGGGCAGGCACGGTGGCGTCAGGAGCTCAGCTTTGAACGTGTCACACTGGAGATGTGGGATGCCTGTTCAGGTGAGTGAATAGATTATCTAGTAGATGGTTGGATAGTGAAGCTCAGAAGGTTAGAACCAGAGATAAAATTTGAATGTCAGCGTATAGATGATCTGAAGGAAATAAAGAAAATGGCCTATTAATTGGACAGTGTACCATTTTCAGAAATGAAGCATCTGTTAATGCCTTTTCTTGAAATGAGAGAAATGAATCTAGCAGTTCCCTGGCATACTGGATTACTAAATACAGTTCATTCTTTTCCAGTTTGCTTGTAATTTCTGGTACTGGGAAAGTCATCTAATACATACACACTGCTGAGATGACACTGTATAGTTGATAGGTGTGTGGGTCTGCATAAATTATTATAATAGAGTGGACTTATTTTTGAGATTTCAGGGGAGTGTTCTGAGTGCAGGGTAGGGCAGTATACAGGGAACTTTCGCCGTTAGCTCTGCCCTGCGTCTTACTGAGCCTGTTGGTGTGGCGTCGTCACGTGGGATTCTGTTCATGTCTGGGCTCTGCAGTCACGCTGCTGCTGTGCATATTCTGCTCCTGCCACTGGCAGCCTTGGAGCACGGAGCACATGGCACTGCCTCTCAAAGTCTTAGTTTCCTTGCCTTTAACGTAGCAGTAATAGTTATAGTTACCTCAGCTCTTCAGAGAGAGAAGCTGTGTCAGGCATGTTGAGCCTGGTATTGGATAATCACCTGCTGTTTGTATTCTTGTTAGTCTCATGAGTGTGTGGTATATGTTTTTTTTCTGCAGAGGGGCCTATAGACTTGTGTGGTTAAATTTCACCCCTAGTCATTTGTGTGCTTTTGTTGTTTTCTATAAGCTGTGTGGTTTTTGTATTTGGCCTGTTCTTTTTTCCTTTTCTAAATTGGTCTATGGCTTAGCTGCTGTAACCCTGAACCATGTTTTGATGTTGAGTTCGCTGACTCGCCTTCCACATGGTGGTTAAGTTTTATGAAATCCAGATGATTTGGAAGCACTGTGGGTATGCAGTTTACTTTTTAAAACATTGCTTTTGGGGACGATCAGCAGGCTACTTCTTGTTCATCTGTGGGACAACATGATGCTTCCTGTTTAATGTGGATTTTAAAATTACAAACAATTCCCTCCTTTTTATTTTTCTAACTCTTTTTAAAGTTTAAAAGTACAAAGTAAACAGCAGTCAGCGTGGACTGGTTACGTAAGAGTCTGAATATTGCGTTGGTTCTAGGTCGTGTTGATAAATGCCATACAGGGTCATAGCATCCAGCGCAGAATGTGGCGATCCCGGTCTTGAAAAACCAGCTGTCTTGGTTGCTGTTGAAAACTGAGAGAATAGACGGTTGATTTTCAGTTCACGAAGTTGTTGTGGTCCCGGAAATGAAAATGTGGTTCTCTGTTGTTGGAAGAATACAGTCAGTGGTGAGTTTCTTCAGGGGGTAGTTGTTGGTGTTCTTGTGCACACTGTGGTCTTGAAAGAATGCTTTTTCTTTCAGTATAACTTGTTTAAACCTGTCAATAATTAACTTGCTCATGAAGCAACAACCATTTAATGTAGCTTGTAATTACACACTCAGATTTTTTTTGCTATTTTTGTGCTGCAAATTCTTAAGCTTCATAAAAACGTAAGCCTTCTATATGCTTCTTATTTAAGAAAACAGCCATGATATTTCATCCTGCTGGGTATAATATGGTGAAGGTTGCTTTAAATATGATAACTGCCACTATGTAACTTGCTGAAGACATGGACAAGAATATCTGTGATGTAACCTATTTTTGGCCCCATTAGGTGGTTTTAACTACAGCCTTTCTCTAAAACCTGTGTTTTTTAAAAGTGAACATAAAAATGACACTTTTAAAAGTACTTAGGATATTTTGCTATTTTATTTAGAAATCAATGGTTAATTAATGCGTTAAGTATGTTCGAGTTTTGCTTTTAGACAATGTACTGATTTAAAATTTTAAAATCTTAAAATCTTAGCTTAAAACACAAGATTCCTATGCCCTAAAAATGAGAGGGTAAGGACTGTTTATTAACATGCCTTCTCACTGTTTAGAGTCAGCTTCTCACATAAACTGTAATTTAGTCCTTTGAAGACTGAGACCTTCTCTTGTGTTCTTCAATGGTCTAATTATGACCACGTGGGAAACACCTAGTCAAACAAGTGAAGTCAGGAAATTCCGGGTTCCTTTTTAAAGTCAGTCCCAGAGTTCCTATTGTGCTTACAGTTTCTTCCATGGAGATGCCAGAAACATCTTTCCACTAAGTTGTATGAAGTGACGCAGTGCTCCTCATGGCTTCTTATTAATTTGGAAACAATATATTTTTGTGCCAAAAGCAAAATAGTAAATGATATAAAAGAATATTAATTTTACCTAGTTTATAATTTTGGCCTAAGTGCTGATTTCTTGGATTGACTGAAATACTGAATTCAAGTACAACATTAAAATAACAGAATAGGAACATAAAATGTTAATCCTCTAGAGAGCCATCATAGAAAATGATTTATAATTTGTAGAGTTTACCTGGATGTAGGATATTGGCTGTGGGGTAACCCAGAGGTTCAAACTGCCCTGGGGTTGCCCCATCTCTCTCAGTGGAATCTAAAGTGATCCAGACCCATCCCCTGCACAGGGCAGGATTCTGGGGAGCTTTGTCAGGAGTGTCAGGGTCGCCTCCAGTGGTCTCTCGTGCCTGAAAATCTGATGAGTTGCACACCACTTTGCGAGGCTAAGAAGAGTGTCTCCGCCCTGGTGAAATTCACACACCCTGCATATGTCGCGTGCGGTCTTTCTGGGTTTATGGGCCTCCTGCATCCCATCTGTGGGGCCACCTTCGTTCCCTTCATTTTATGGAGAGGGAAGAGATGGATGTGGTGTGTTGGGTTTGTATTTTGTACAAAGCATAACCGAAATCCAGAGCTGGAACTACAGCCTTGCTCATAGACACCAAGCTTAGTTACCTTGCTCACAGCGCCAGACCTGCTGGGGGTAACTTACCATGGACTTCCAAGGTTGCTGAATGTAGAATTCATATACAAAGTGAATTTTAGAACTGATTATTTCAAAATTAAGGTAATTCCTACCCAATAAGAGAGATCTTTAGAATGTTTTTAAAACCCAATCCTGGATTTACTTATCCGACTAGAAATAAAGCAATTGAAAAACCCCGAGGAAAGTAGCAAGTGAGCAGAGTGTCGACTGAAGCATGCCTGATGACTGAAATATTTCTGGGCTCTGAGGTCATTCCAGCCACTTATTGTTCTAAAATCACCAGCCAGAGAACCCAGGCTGGGTTTTCTTCCCTGAGAACAATAGGGTTGGATTGATGATTTGGCCGGCATATCTTTCTTCCTCCTGCTTTTTTTTTTTTTTTTTTTGGATTATGTTTTAATGATGTCTTTATGCTGTTTATCACGTTGTACTCCCACACGCACTCAGGGTTTGCTACTGGAATGTTTGAAGCCTAGGCTCCGCCTGACCGAGCCTCCCTGTGCGTGTGGGGAGACGACCTACACTTCTATAAAACCTCTTCTGAAAAGGTGCAGTAAAAGAATTAGAGAAGACATTTGGGGAGCAGTCTTTTCCTTGTTGCCATTTCTCATCGGATGCACAAAGCAACTTGTAGGTGCGTGCTCTTTCTCAGTTCTAGGGAAAGTTGAATGTATAGCAACTGAGTTATTTCTGTTTTTTACTATAATTTTTGATAACTTTTTGTTCATTTACTGCCATTCTGTCTTGTAACTCATCCTACAGGTAAATTTCAGATACAGCTTCGGTTCATCCTTTTTTGTCCTCCTTGTCTCTCCTCTCCCTCGTTAGTCGCATCCCCCTCTCAAACCCTCTTCTTTCCTTTTTAATGGAAAGAAAGGCAGTTTCAAGAGGCATTTTAAGATTAAAATGTTAAGATCAAACAGGCAGTGATCTTTGTGTTTCCTTTTTGCCTTTTTTTAAAAAAGGATACAAGATCTAAATCTTCTGCCAGTGTGTGCTCCACACTGGGTGTTCTCTAATATGCTGAAATTATGTTGAAGGGCACAAATGCTGAACGTAGCAGTTTGGATGCTGTACTGCAAATGTTCTCCGGGGCCTCCAGACGGGGGAAAGTACATTTAAAAATTTACCTCTGGTGTTTAAGTTTGGTTAATTAAGTTCCAAAATTATACTGAATGAAATTTGTAATTCCTGATGCCTTTTGAATCTCTACTTTTCAGAAGACCTCTGCCCCAACTTTTCTTTAAAGGAACTGATTTGTTAAATGAGGAATGAGTAATCCTGAATAATTATGATTATTCTTTTAGTTTTGCAAAGAATAAATGGACTAAAATGCAATAATATCTTTTCAAATACCATATTTAGGTACCTTTAAGCAAGTAATCCTTAAAACTATTTAGCCTTTCTGGATTTATCTATAATACTGTGTTCTAAATTTTAATGGCTCTTTTGCTTTTCTAATCAGGATGTGTAATGTTAGCATATATACTGTAGTATGGTGTATATACTGTAGTATGGTAAAATCTTGTTTTTGCCATATTATCTGCGTAATTGTAAATGTGTTGCTAGTACCTGTCATTACTCATAACAAACATACAATGAACATCTACATTATTAGTGCAGCGCTGTCCGATAGAAATATATGAGTCACATGGGGAATTTTCAGTTTTCTACTAGCTGTGTTTTTTTAAAAAGTGAAGTTAATTTTAATACCATATTTTATATTATCTAATACATCAGAAATGTTATGTCAACATGTAGTCAGTACAAAAATCATCAATGAGATAGTTCACATTCTTTTTTCCATACTCAGTCTCTGCACTTCCATGTTTCAGTTTGCATGAGCCACATTTTCAGTGCTCTGTCACCACCTGTGGCCTGCCGACTGCCATACTGAACAGTACAAGTGTTTAATACTATTTCACTAGTGTTCTTGGAACTGTTTCTACATTTCTGTGATTGTTTTTGGTTGGTAATTACATAGCTTACACTTGAATGTTCTACATGCTGATACACAACAGCAAAGAACATAGAGCTTCTAGACCTGGCTGTTCTTTCTTGGTTGGAAAAGAAATAGAATTACCATAAAATGAATTTTAATTGTGTGTGCACCATTGTGGAAAACAGTGTGGCAATTCCTCAGGGATCTAGAACTAGAAGTACCATATGACCCAGCCATCCCATTACTGGGCATATGCCCAAAGGATTATAAATCATGCTGCTATAAAGACACATGCACAGGTATGTTTATTGCAGCACTATTCACAATAGCAAAGACTTGGAATCAACCCAAATGTCCATCAGTGACAGACTGGATTAAGAAAATGTGGCACATATACACCATGGATATATGTACTATGCAGCCATAAAAAAGGATGAGTTCGTGTCCTTTGTAGGGACATGGATGCAGCTGGAACCCATCGTTCTCAGCAAACTATCGCAAGAACAGAAAACCAAACACCGCATGTTCTCACTCATAGGTGGGAATTGAACAATGAGATCATTTGGACACAGGAAGGGGAACATCATACACTGGGGCCTGTTGTGGGGAGGGGGGAGGGATAGCATTAGGAGATACACCTAATGTAAATGACGTGTTAATGGGTGCAGCACACCAACATGGCACATGTATACATATGTAACAAACCTGCACGTTGTGCACATGTACCCTAGAACTTAAGGTATAATAATAAAAAATAAAAAAATAAAGACACTAATTATTAAATTTTGAGTTTAGCCTTAATAGACTACATAGATTGTGCGTTATTGTTTAGAAATAAAACCTAAATTAAGTGGTTTAATATTTCTGAAATTAATAAATTGTTTCATACAGTTCTTTTTAACCATAGGCAGTACAGTTCTCATTTATTCAAATAAAGTGGGGTAGGTAGTGAGAGCTCCATAATGTTAAAGGATTGTTATGGCTCAACAGATGACAGTTTGCTGAGGCATCTGACCAGCAGCTGAGGCAGGGATGCAGCAGAGCTTCTTTACTCTGCTCTTCCCCCAGTCAGGATGCACATTCCAGGCCTGCACTGCCATGGCCAGATTGAGAAACCTTGGACAAGTGGACACCTTGTAGTTGGACAGAGATTGTGGTGGTTCGGCTTGAAGGTAATTGCCCATATTGATGTGATACAAATAGTCAGACATTTCCTAGAGTTCTTTCATCTCTGGGTAGTCATCTCTAATTTTGTTTTGCTAAGATAATTACCAGTAGAACTGTAATTTCTCCATACAGCAGTTGTAGTTAGAATTTTTATGACCAGTTTATGACTGTGAGCTGCACCTGAAGTAGAAGTAGGATCCAAATAACCAGAGGTGATAGGAGGGAAGGGCATGTGGACAGGGCCAGTGGGTCTGCGGGAAAGGAGTGTGTGCAGAAGGTGCAGAGTCAGTGGACGGGGAATGTGTCTGCGGGAACATTTGTGACGCAGAGCAGTCCGTGAAGTGGAGGCCCAAATGCCAACCGAAATGTGGATACCTCTTACATTATCCAGATCCATATTCTTTACTTGCACATCGTTTTGTCTTCCTGTGTCTTAAGAGTGTTTTCAAAATGTATTTCATGATGCATTGTCTTGACTTTTAATCAAATTCCATTTTTATGACCAACCTTGAATAGACCTTTTAGATTTTCATGAGTGTTTTGAATTGAGGTCTCTAATAATCATGAATGCTTTTTAAAAATTTTTTGTAGAGACAGGATCTCACCATGTTGCCCAGGCTGGTCGTGAACTCCTGGCTTCAAGCAGTCCTCCCACCACAGCCTCCCAAAGTGTTGGGATGACTGCCACCATGCCTGGCTCTATCATGAATGCTTATTTCCTTAAATGAAAACCTCTTTTTGTGACAAACAGATATATTTATAAATTCAGTTTACTTGGAATTAAAAGAAGTGGTTATTACTTAGAATTCAGATACATTCTGAATATGTAAGAAAATAGAATGTATCTTACTTGTGTCTTTCCTGACAGTCATGAATTTGAGTTCCCTTCCTAAAAGGGCACATTGGGTGCCACAGCCTGAAGTACTTTTGTATCTATCTTTCTAAACTAGTAATTTTACAAAGTTTTATTGCTAACCCATATATAATGGGCATATCAGTTGCTTCTTAACTTAGTGTTCATTCTGTAAAATTACAGACCTCCTCATCTTAGGTTTTTAAAATAGGAAATTGACCAAATTTCTTAGTGATCAATGTTAGTAAACTGTAAGTCAATCTAATTGAGAAGCTCTTCTGGAAGGGATAGAGCTCCTTATATTCAAGAAGCTTCTAATGGAGTTGGAGGAAGGAGCCATTTGCAGAGGTAGCTGTAATGCAGGACACAATGACTCACTGCTCAAAGAGAACAAAGAAAGTCCAATGTGATGAGAACATAAGTGAAGAAGAGATGATATCTTCCCTGACACTGGGAAGGTGAGTGGGCTGGCAGATGAGTCTCGGAGGTGAATGATGGAGAGCATTTGGGCATATACCTTGCATCAGAAAGACAGTTGGTGTAGAGAGAACATCAACCAAGTCATGAACATGAGTCACATAGAATGGAAGGAGGTGAGGGGTGATTTGGGTGGAGAATGACAAGAGAGGTTCATGGACCCGTGAATACCTCATGCAGGAAGCTACTGTGAATTTTTACAGTAGCTGGCAGTTACAAGAGTCTGGTCAGGATAGTGTGAGCTGAGCTGTGCTTCAGGAAACATGATTGGACGTAGGGAGACCAGAAGATCGGTCATGAGGAGAGCTTCCTCATTTTGCCAGAATTGGTCTGAAATTTATGATGTAAACTTCAGCCTATTTAAATATAGGTAGTGCAGTCAAATATCAGTAGTACATGATCAGTTTTGCTTCGGGATTTAAATTTAGGCATTAAATTTCACATTGCATATAGTATCCTAAATTACCTACCTTAAAATGGTAGAGGATTTCGGGTTCTTGAAATGCCATGTGCCGTTCATATGGAGTCCACATGTTCAGCTTGCACGTTGGCTGTCTGCTTGTGGAGGGTGGCTAGGATGGAAAAGAGCCTAATGGTTGCCCTCAGGTATGTGATTACTGCTCTGAATGAAGGGGTTGAAACATGGAGTAACAGGTGCCACGAAACTGAAATTTATTGTGAAATTGGAACAAAGACATTTGCCAAAAATGAAAATTAGGAGTGGCAGAAGAGCTGACTGGCAGGCAGCTCCAACTGTATATGCAGGGTCTTGGGTTGTAGGAAGAAATGAAATAGTCCTGTTCTCATTTTCTGATATTATTCTATTTTATGATTTTAAGAACAGTTTTGTTATTACAGTTTGTCTAAGTAATTGCCATTTTTTTGGTCTGTATTGTGATCATGTAAAGCATATCAGAAATGGAGGAAGGAGGCTTGATATATTGTTTTAAAATATATATTTGATATTTCCTTGTTTATAATAGTGTTACTAAAAATGCTGTATTACTAGTATTATTGCTAAACATTTTTCTTGTCAGAGATGATAATAATTGGTTATCTTAGTAAAAGGATGATTTTTACTCTTTACAAGGTCAGTATTACATTAACCAGAAGATAATGCCATGTGAAAATGTGAGGTGCCCATTCTCACTGACAGTTGGCATTCCGCCGTTCAGTAATCATTGCTTTTCTGTAGTCAGGTAGAAAGCAGAGGAAAAAATAAGTAGTGCTTGTAGAACTTTTTAAAAACCTGACCCAGGGTACCAGCTGGAAGGGAATAGGCATGCATCATTTTCAGGAAAAGAAAAAGAAGGACTTCCAGCGCTCCAACTAGAATTGTTAGTGAATGACCACAGATAAACTCTGCTGAGGAATAGAAGAAGCTCCCAAATGGCAAGGGTGTTTGTCTGTTTTGTTCATTGATATGTGCATGGAGCTTAGGACCATACAGGCGCTCGGTGGATATTTGTTCAGTGAATGAAATTGTCATTTAAACAGCCGAGCTATAGAATTAAGGTTATTCATGAATCATATAAAATTATTAAATGTGTAAAAAAATTCGGTTAATTAGATTATGAGGGATTACCTGATTTCACAAATAGGGGTGGTCAGGGGGGTGCCATGTCTTAGAAGTATTTTTCCGTAGTGTGTCTTAGGTCCCTAGATTCAAGGAAACCCAGCATTGTCACAGATATAGTGAGGCAAAAAGCATATTTATTATTCTTTTGCTAAGTGATATGCTAAAATTCAGAAAGTTGCCCTTTATTGAGTGCCTGCTGTATATTTTATCTTTTATTTTTGAAATTGTAAATTTACAAAAAGCTCAGTCTTTGCCAACTATCCCAATCATGCTTTTTATGGCAAAAGGATCCGTTCAAGGACCACAGGTTATATTTGGCTGTTGTGGTTTGTAGACTGTGCTGAATGATTTCTAGAGGGAGGTAGCAAGTGGGCCGTGAGGCATCTGGGACTGGGCTGGAGACTTGCATTGAGGTGAGAGTGGAAACCATCCACAGGAGAGATGTGTGAATAGACACAGAGGGATATCGAGGTGAACAGATGGAAAATTCAGATCAAAAGCTGCAAAGGAGAATATTTGATTTTGCTTTCTGTAGAACTTTTATAAAGTTAGTTCCCAGATAATGTAACCACATGAAATTTGAAGTGTACTGCTTTCCAAAATGGAATTGCTTTGTTAAATTAAGAAATATACTGTTTTTAAAATGAGATAGGTATGGATGGTTTTATGCTTACAAAATTTGACCTGCTACAGGCGTTTTGTTTTTCCCTAAGGGGATAAAGGGAGTCAGGATCAACAGTACTGGCCAGTCAGGCTGTCTTCTGTAAACTTAACTTGTTAACTAAAGGAGACAAATGTAAGTGGTTTCCAAGTGAAAATTACATAGTTCCAGGATGTTACAGAAAATCTGTTTTAATTAAATCATTTGTGTATTTTTACTCTTACCATACAGTGCCTCACAGTGATTGAAATGGATTTGTATTTGCCTTCAATCGATGTGACCTAAGGAATTATTCTCAGTTGTATAATATTGTCCATAATATCTAAGTAAGATTTCATGCATAGGACTGCTTTCTTTGATAGTTGCAATAAATTACCCAAAATTTTTATTGTTATAGGGTTAACTTTAGTATAGTCATGATATCCAAGTAGAATATTGGTGATTCTGAAAGTAATTGTATATAGTACTTAAGTCTAGCTAACAGAATTTTATTCTTTCATAATATATCAATTCTATGTGAATTGGGTCTTGTTGCTTTGATATTTATTTACGGTTACAGTACATGAGTTATAATACTGATTATTTTCTGTATGATTTTCTCTTACTAAGTTCCTCTTACTGTTAGCCACAGAAGTTTTTTTATCGTTTAAAATCCTAAACTATATGTATGAAAAGAACAAGGGTATAAGGGAGGATATAGGTAAATGGTGAAATGTAAAAATACTGTACCAAGTTGCTTTTTGTATTAAAATGATTAATAGTATATATCATGCAAGTAGTTCTTAGTTCACTTACACTTGTGGCTGTTCAGAACTATTCTTAAATTAACTTCAGGATTCCAAGTCTCTATTTTAGTCTCATCATTAGCTGATGCATGAATAACTGATTTTTCGTAATTCTGATTTTCATGTAAAAATGAGAACCAGGACTTTGTTGCAGTTACCTGTGTACATGTTGGGTGGTTTTATTTTTGTTTTACTTTCCTGCATAGTGCATTTCTTACAGTATATTTTCAGTGCAGTGTTTTTGCCTTGTTTTTGCAATAGGGTGCTGGTCAAGATAAACTAGGAATCTATGTGAAGTCGGTTGTGAAAGGAGGTGCTGCAGATGTGGTCAGTATCATTTTGAAAGAAGTAAATTTTCAGTGTGTCATATGTTCAGCAAATGATGTGAGAGATTCTGCTGATACTTTTAGT
This sequence comes from Macaca nemestrina, assembly GCF_043159975.1. Classification (NCBI taxonomy): domain Eukaryota; kingdom Metazoa; phylum Chordata; class Mammalia; order Primates; family Cercopithecidae; genus Macaca; species Macaca nemestrina. The sequence goes on along the minus strand of NC_092129.1, from coordinate 3,632,516 downwards.
TATGTAACACTACACAGTGTTTGTTGGAAGAAGAAACAGGGTATCTACTCATTATTACCTTTTCTTCCTCCATCTCTCTGCTCTCCACCCCTAATCCATGCACACACCTGTGGATTTGCCTAGGATGGACGTCTAGCTGCAGGTGATCAACTCCTCAGCGTGGATGGACGAAGTCTGGTTGGACTCTCTCAGGAAAGGTATCATTGGTTTATTTGCTTGAAGCTTAGTATTAGCGTTTTTAGGTGATTTTTGCATTAAATATTGAAATTGGAAGATGAAAACTATGCTAAAACATGCTCATACTACTCTTTACCTTTTTTAGTGTACATGACATTTCACTTATCAAATTATAGATATATATTTTAATCTAGTACAGTTTCTTTGAAACTTGAAAGAAACATACTCTTAACACTTCAAATTTCTGAATATTATCTTACTATTCTTAATATAACAGGAGATGTGTTTGCCTATTTTCATAGTCAGTTTTAAAAGGAGAAAATGGGTAGTGAGTAAGCTGTCTGCAAGTCAGAACCATAAAAAATAAAAAAAAATTAAAATTAAAAATAAAGAAAAAGTCAGAACCATTACTCAAAATAATAGATGAGGCTGTGGAACATGATTTTCAGTTGCTGTGATCACAGCTATTCATGACAGAGCAGGCACTGCGTTTTCGTTTTTCTTACATGTGTAATCTTCTTCTCCTAGGGCAGCAGAACTCATGACAAGAACAAGCTCTGTGGTGACACTGGAAGTAGCAAAGCAGGGTGCCATCTACCACGGTCTGGCCACCCTTCTCAATCAGCCATCCCCCATGATGCAGAGAAGTAAGGACCAGCAGGGAGACAGTGGCCAACTGTCAAACAGTGTTCTACAGTCATGGCCTCTTTGAATAGTCACAAAACCCCATGGAGGAGGTAGTGGTGTTACTATTGCCCTGGTTTTAAAAATAAAGAAATTGAGAATGCGAGCGCTTCAGCACAGTGCCTGGGATTCCCATGTGAGCCTTGTGACCTTGGAACCCACACCGTGAGTCACCAGGTCCCCTCCCTGTCACCAGGATTCCCCACAGGGCTTCACCCCCACAGGGCTGGTTGACTGCTGGTGAGCTTCTGTAGGCCCAGCACATGGTAGGTGCTCAGTAGAGAATGAATGTGACATGTTAAGGATGAACTGGGAAAAAAACTAGAGAATGAATGAACGGATTTTCAGTTTTGATAGGCAGACTCAGGATTTAAAGTGTTTCAGTTCTTCACTGAAGAAATAGGCATTTATTTGTATATGTGTAGTTACCTTAGTCCTGCATTTGCTGAGATACGGCATGATGATCTCATTCTGTATACAGTCATGCATCACCTGGCAAGAGGGATCCATTCTGAAAAATTCATCCTTAGTTTATCTCATCATTGTGCACACATCACAGTGTACTACACAGACCTAGATGGTGTAGCCTGTTGCTCCTAGGCTGTAGACCTGCACAGCATGTCACCCAGCTGAATACTGCAGGCCACTGTAATTCAGTGAGAACACAGCTCAACATAGAAAAACTACAGTTAAAAAAAAGGTGTAAAAGAGTAACGATGCTAGACCCATCAAAGGCCACTTCTCCTGAGTGGGGCTTGTAGGATGGAAGTTGCTCTGGGTGCGTCTGCGAGTGAGTGGTGAGTGAATGTGAAGGCCCAGGACATGGCCATAACTCCTGTAGACTTTATAAACACTGTACACTTAAGCTACACTAAATTTACAAAAATACATAGTTATTTCTTTAATAATACATTAACCTTCTCTTGCTCTTAACTTTTTTACTATATAAAATTTTAAATTTAAAAAAAACTTTTGACTCTTTGGTGATAACACCTAGCTTAAAACAGAAACATGTTGTACAGCTGTACAAAGTATTTTCTTTCTATACTTACTCTGTAAGTGATTTTTAAATTTTTTTTAAAATTTATCTTTTCATCTTTTTGGTTAAAATCTCGTACATAAGCACACACATTAGCTTCAGCCTGCACAGGGTCAGGATCATCAGTGTCACTGTCTTCTACCTCCACATCTGGTTCCACGGGAAGGTCTTCAGGGGCAGTGACATGCCATGGAGCCATCACCTCCAGTGGTGACGATGCCGTTTTCTGGAAGGCTTCCTGATGGACCTGCCTGGGGCTACTTGACCATTAACTCTTTTTATAAGTAAAGGGAGCACACTCTAAAATAACAATAAAAAGTATAGTATAGTAAAATATATAAACCAGAAACCCAGTTGCATATTACATTATCAAGTATTATATACCATGTATAATTGTATGAGCTATACTCGTATACAGCTAGCAGTACAGTCTGGCATGACCATAAACACGAGGAATCATTGTACTACAACTACACTGGCTAAGATCATTAGAAGATAGGGATTTTTCAGCTCCGTTATAATCTTAGGAGACCACTGTCATGGATGGGGTTCATCATTGACCAAAATGGGCTTATTTGGTGCATGACTGTAATTCACTTAAAAATCTTTTATTTAAATAATTTATTTTTTGGAACTGTGGTTTTATAGCTACATCAAAAAGAATCTCAGGATAAAATCAATACAAATTTAGGGCTTTTAATTAGTTCAGACACAATAGGAGAAAACCATTTTGATTCATAGCACACCTTGTTAAATGTATACATAGACTTCTAAATATGGCCTTTATGGCTTTCTCCTCCGTAAGGCAGGATTCTAGAAACCTCACAACCCAGAACCTCAAGTTGGTACCTAATAGTAACAAATCACAGCCACAGCCAAGGCGTCAGAGAACCTGACCTGCTGCTTATTGAAGCAAACACACACCACCCAAGGGGCATCTCAGCAAAACCTAGTGTGGTATTGTCTGCCTTGCTCAGCATGTTTTTTACTTTTTGTGTAACATAGAGCCTAACATCTTGGTTGTCTAATTTCTTAGTTTGTGGTCATTTAAAAGAAGCAAACTAGAATGTGAGTTAGAAGCCACACAGAGGGAAGCTGTGAACAGGAGATGATAAACCAGGGTGAGCAAGCACAAAGGAGGAGAACTGACAGAAGCGGAGGCCGTCAGGAGCAGAAGGCTCATGTCACATGATGGCTGCTCAGAACGGTGACACTGGGCGATTAAAAGTTCAGATCTTTTTCTGTGAAGTCAGGAAAGCATATTTATCTTTATTTAGTTTTTTTTTTAAAAAGATACTTTAAAAATGGTTAGATTTGTTGCTTAAAACAGTGAAGTTTCAGTTAACGAGAAAATAAACTTTGAAAGTGTTCATCTTCCCATCATTACCAATTAAGTAAAAATATTTTCTTTATTCTTAGTATATTTACTTAAAAGCTGTTTTATGATTCTGTAGGAAGAATTGACTTTATAGGGAAAATCACCTTATTTCTTATGCTAAGAACAATTCTTACGGAATTTTAATGATAATCAGGGTGTTGAAAATAAAATCTTAAGAGATACTGAATATGCTTTGATTCCAGTTTCAGATCGTCGTGGCTCAGGCAAACCCCGACCAAAGAGTGAAGGCTTTGAACTCTATAATAATTCTGCTCAAAATGGGTCTCCTGAGAGTCCTCAGCTGCCTTGGGCAGAATATAGTGAACCAAAGAAATTGCCCGGTGATGACAGACTGACGAAAAATAGAGCTGATCACCGTTCCAGCCCCAACGTAGCAAGTAAGAGTGACACTTTTTTGCTTCCTAAGTACACTCATGGTCACAGTCTGAAGTGAGAGGAGGCACTTTGTGGTTTGTTAATTATTAAAATTATTCTTTGCAAACATTGGCTAACTATGATATGGTTTTCATAAGGGATATCATTAAGTAACATTTCTCTAACAAAAACTAAGATTGAAAAACTTTAGATTCAGTTGATCCCATAAGCAAACGCATTAATAACATCTCTATTTGGGGTTGGTAAATTACCAAGAGAAACTAAAATATTTTTTACATTTTTAAAGGGTTGTTAACAGAAGAAGAAATAATAGAAAGATACTCAGCAGGAGACAAAGGCTCACGAAGCCTAAAGTATTTACTTTCTGGCCTGTTACCAAAAATGTTTACCAGTTCCTGGCCTGATACACAGAGCTACAAAGTTTTTTTTGTAGCTCTGGGCTGTGATGATTTGAAAGATGGACATGGATATGACAAGACCTGATTTCTCATCTGCCTTGGTTTTTTTTTTTCGTCTCTATGCTAGATAACTCACTGGCAGAATGAAGATGAATGAGGTCTTTAAGGAAATTTTATGTTATATATAGGTTGTTTATTTAATATTAAACTTTTTTTCCCCCCTGACTTGAACAGATCAGCCTCCTAGTCCTGGAGGGAAAAGTGCATATGCCTCTGGAACAGCAGCGAAGATAACATCTGTCTCTACTGGAAACCTCTGCACTGAGGTCAGATTGATAAGCAAAAGGCTTCTACTGCACTTCCACACTTAGGGTTCCCTTGGGACATCTCAGTTACCCAGTACAATTTTTACTCTGAATTAGCATTGATTATAATTTCTAAATTTGCAGTGTTTTATCTTTTGATTTTTAATATACTAGTCAGGTAAATCAGTTTTAAATTAGTAAGTCTGGGCAAAATGAAATGTTATTTATTCTCAATATGGATAAAACATTTTTTAATGCAGTATTTAACATATATACTATTTTTAAAATTTTAAAACAGATCAGTGAAAATCAAGTTAGTCTGTATGGTTGTAAAAAGCTCACTTTTCTTTGTTCTTCACATTTTACAGGAGCAGACGCCTCCGCCTAGACCTGAAGCCTACCCCATCCCCACTCAGACGTACACCAGAGAGTATTTTACCTTCCCAGCTTCCAAATCCCAGGATCGGATGGCTCCTCCTCAGAACCAGTGGCCAAATTATGAGGAAAAGCCACATATGCACACAGATAGTAATCACTCCAGTATTGCAATTCAGGTTAGAAATCAAAGATTCCACACACTTCTCACCTCTCAAGGAGTAAACACTGAGTTCTGAGACACGATTAATATTTTCTTTTGTTTTTTTCCTTAATGGTTTTGTAGTTAAGTTTGAGGAAAAAAGGAGATAGGATAGAATACTTAATAAGAACAAGGATTATTCTCTGATGTTTGATTAACAAAATGTTAGGAATCTAAGGCCTTATAATTTTTAAGACAAAGTTCACTGATTCTAGAAGTGAGAAATTAGAACTCACGTGGTATATTTTGTACTCTATCAGTCCCTGCCCTGCCTGTGGGAGCTCATGGTGTGGCAGGGAAATGAGACAGACACATCAGACCCAGCATGGTCAGTGCTGTGGGAGAAGAGGCCCCAGCAGGGGATGGAGCTTCTCAGTCTCAAACGAGAACCTGGGCACAGCCATATGCACGGAAGGGCCTTCCAGGAGGAGGGAAAGGCACAGAGATGTGTAGTAGTTCAGCAGGAACCCTGAGTGGAGGTGAAGGAGGTGGCGAGATCTAAGGCAGTGAAGATAGGTGGGGCCAGACAGAAGGGCTTGACATGACAGCTAAGGAATTTGGATTTTTGTCCACATTAGTAGATGGGAGATGCCAATCTGAGTAGTTAAGCTCGGAACGTTATCAAATGTGGTTTTCTTTTTAGAAAGATAACTGTATGGTGAAAGATTGGGAGAAAAAATTAAAGATATACTTAAAAAGAGGTGCAGTCTAGATCTTTGTAACAAATACATGCTCTGGATCGCAAATGCTCTGGGAATTCTGAAGATCAGCCTTCTTAGAGTGGTTGGAAAAGACATTCAGAGTTGAGATGGGATTTGAGCTGAGCCTTGAAGAATGAGAACAGTAGGCAGAGGAGAGAGGATTGCACTGAGATAGACACTGTGATACACATGAGGAGGAGCCTGTTTTCTGAGGAAAGAAAATGCTTCTCAGGCCACAGATATTGGCCGTCAGGAGATTTCATCTTGGCCTTTTGTCTGGTGTGCTGGTCCATCCTGCTGTTCTCCTAGGTGGGCCTGATCACCTGCAACGGCCCAGTCTTGGGAGTTTTGGACACACTCTGTCACCAAAAGCTGGAGTTCTCTGGGAGGAGGTGTCTTTCTCCAAATTTCTCTTTAAAAATTGAGTAATTTTGTGCCCTAGTTCTTCTAGTATTTTTTGTTAGGACTCAGTAGAATCTGCTTCCCATATGTCAATACAATCCAATTTGTAGTGCATACATTGAATCCCATTTTTATGCACAGTATTTCCTGTTCTGTGGGACTGGCATTACGTCTTCACATTTATAGTATACAGCTGCTACTTGTTTCTACCTCACAACATGGGTAAACAATACCTAGAGGAGAGAATTGAGGAACTGTGCAGCAGGCCAGAGTGTGGAATGAAAAGTTATGATGGGGTTTAAGCGGGGAGGTGGAGAGTGCAAGCCAGCAGCCAGGGCCAGTGCAAAGTCTTAAGGGAGCAGAGAAGTGACTCAGGTCAGCCCTTCCAGCAGCAGGGAGTGGCGGTAGGTGCACAGTCTCTGTTTTTATGTAGTCCATAGATTTCGTACCCAGTAATGAGACTCTCTATGTACTAAGTAAAGCTCTAGCAAAATGTTGGGAGTAAATGTTCGGTTTTTCTGTGAGACTACTGGTTTTTGAAGTGATACTTCATCTTTTTTGTTGGTTTGCTTTTTAAGAAAAAGGAAATAATTTGTTTTTCCGATTTACATCTTTAATTTGTGTTCATTAACAGGGCAGGAAAAAGATGTTTGATTCAGACCTCATAGTGATCATGTTTATCTGAGTAGACTCCTTTCAGATGTGCCATTTCTCAGATTTTAGACTAGCCCTTTGCAAAAAGTGTACTCACTTCTTTTTCTCTCTGTTTGTGTGTCTCATTTCTCTGTCTCTCTCACACACACATACACACACCCCTACCTTTGTGTTCAACAAATTTATACCAGTACACTTTAGACCTTTCTGATATTGGAGCGGATGTATCTCAGATGTGTAGGACATGTCCTTGCATTACTATGCACAGCTCTGCCACAGAGCCCAGAAAGCCATTCCTTAGCTTGTAAAATGCAGAAAGTCACGGATGGTTAAATGTTTAACATATAATAATTACTCGTAATAGTAATTAGAGAAATACCTGTTGTTGATTTTTACATATTATGAATAAACACACTCATTGCTTTGAAGTCCAAGTCGCATGTCTGGTCCCTGCGCTGGAGATGGTGCAGGGCACTGCAGGAGGGTGAGGAGGATGAGGATGGGCACTGGCACCAAAGGGCCTCAATGCAGAGAGAAAGCGCAGCTTTTCCTTTTTAATTTTAGTCGAGACAGAGACTGTGTTATCCAGGCTGGTCTCAAACTCCTGGGCTTAAGCAATCCACCCACCTCAGCCTCCCAAAGTGCTGGGATTGTAGGCCTGAGCCACCACGCTTGGCTGCTTTTCTCTTTACACAGATAAATTCACTGTTTTTCCACGTTAGCCAATGAGCCTTGCAGGGCAGTCTCAGTCTCTTTCTGTACAGTCGTTTAACAGTTTTTCTTCTGTCTGAAGATAAAATGTCTGTGGATATTTGGTAATTTCTAGTAAATGGCTGAAATATAATAGTTCTTTTTCTTTTTCCAGCGTGTTACACGTTCCCAAGAAGAACTTCGAGAAGATAAAGCTTACCAACTTGAGCGGCATCGAATAGAGGCAGCTATGGACAGAAAGTCTGATAGTGATATGTGGATAAATCAGAGCTCCTCATTGGACTCCAGTACATCTAGCCAAGAGCACCTGAACCATTCCTCTAAGTCGGTCACCCCTGCTTCCACACTGACCAAAAGTGGCCCTGGCCGTTGGAAAACACCAGCAGCAATACCGGCCACCCCTGTGGCCGTCTCCCAGCCAATCCGAACAGACCTGCCTCCGCCACCCCCGCCACCTCCCGTCCACTACGCCGGTGATTTCGATGGAATGTCCATGGATTTGCCTCTCCCACCACCCCCTTCCACCAACCAGATAGGACTACCCTCTGCGCAGGTGGCTGCTGCCGAGCGGAAAAAGAGAGAGGAACATCAGCGTTGGTATGAGAAGGAGAAGGCCCGCCTGGAGGAGGAGCGGGAGAGGAAGCGGAGAGAGCAGGAGAGGAAGTTGGGCCAGATGCGCACTCAGTCCCTAAACCCTGCTCCGTTTTCTCCCCTGACCACACAGCAGATGAAGCCCGAAAAGCCTTCCACACTCCAGCGGCCCCAGGAAACAGTCATTCGGGAGCTACAGCCTCAGCAGCAGCCCCGCACGATCGAGCGCAGGGACTTGCAGTACATCACAGTCAGCAAAGAGGAGCTTTCCTCGGGGGACAGTCTGTCTCCTGACCCATGGAAGCGGGATGCCAAGGAGAAGCTGGAGAAGCAGCAGCAGATGCACATCGTGGACATGCTGAGCAAGGAGATCCAGGAGCTCCAGAGCAAACCGGACCGCAGCGCCGAGGAGAGCGACCGGCTGCGCAAGCTCATGCTGGAGTGGCAGTTCCAGAAGAGACTACAGGAGTCGAAGCAGAAGGACGAAGATGACGAGGAGGAGGAGGACGACGATGTGGACACCATGCTCATCATGCAGCGCCTGGAGGCTGAACGAAGAGCGAGGGTAAAGGGGAGAGGGCTTTGGCTGTGCCCATCTGTGGTCCCTATTTCACCTTCTACGTGTTTCCCATGGGGATAGCTAGACACCCCCCCCCCATGATGATAAGGATTAAAAGGGCCCCTAGGCTTATACTATTTTATTCTATGTGTTACTCTTGGCTGATGTTGTAGAGAAATGAGTCAGGGCTATAAGGCTAAATTTTTTGAGACGTGCTTTGACAAGTATTAAATACAATTCAAATGGAACTTGATTGTTTTCATTAGCAAACTCATAATTATCCTTTTCCTTAACACTTCCAGTTGAGAAAACAAGTATTTGTTAATGACCAGTAATAATCTTGATTGGGGGTAGGCAAAATTTTTCTTCCAGGGCCAGATTGATACTTTAGGCTTTGCAGGCCATGTGGACTCCGGCAACCCCCAGCTCTGCTGTTGTAGCAGGAAAGCAGCCACAGACACAAGTAAACACATGGGTGTGTCTCTGTGCCAATAAAACTTTATTTACAGAAACATAGGGCCGATCACTGGCCCCTGGTCTTGTCAGCATTTTGTGGTGGTTAACAAATGAAAGTGTTCAGATCATTACATTTATAGTCATTACCAAAAAGAATCTTCACAGTAGTTGTACTGTTGATGAAGCAAGCATTTGTTAAGGTAATAAACAGTTATATTCCAATTGTAGCATAAAGCTATTGAGAACTGATTTTATTCTTATTTCTCTATAGTATGAAAATGATTTTTGTTTTAAATAAATTCACAAAAGTAAAATTTAAATTCATTTAACACAACAAATTGTTATGCAAAAATTTTAGGTAAAAGCAATACCTTGTTACTCTATAAAGAGAACTGGTAAGAGGCATTTACTGCTATCAATTTGGGCATTTATTAATATTAATTTATAGAGAATGCTATTGACCATTTTGTGTTCATGAGTTTTAGTGACTTTTTTCTTTTTTAAACAGTGTGTGTGCAATATTCTGAGAAAAGATATCCAGAGCCATGTTCTTTTTATCTTCTGGATTCTGTTTCTAATTTCAACTGTTTTTTATGCAGTTTATGGTAAAGCTCTACCAGGGGCTATTAGGTCAGACATTTTAATCTTTCTATCTCACAATGAAATTTAACCTTAGATAATAATTTGTGAGTCCTTAGATCCTTAGAGCCCAGTAGTGTGATTCTTTTTCGATTTGCTCTGTGAATTTTTCCTGAAAAGTCTCTCTCACACATACTTCTTAATATATACATATCTCAGCCAAAATGTGTATATATATAAAACTTTGCCCAATTCAGCTTGAATCCCCTTAGACACTTAAGTTTCTTAAATGAGGCCAAAGTGTGAATTATTACATTGTTTTACTACTATTTTTATTAGTATTTCTCAAGTCATCAGTAGTAAACTTCCTGATGAGTAGCTGTGTTTACTGTAAGCACTGTTTTATTTGAAAAACCAACACCTAAATTAATAGCTATTTTACTTTAAAAGTAGCTTTAAAAATACGGTACTTTAAAAGTACTATGCATTTCCTGTTCAGGATTCTTGGAGTGATTGCCCCTCCCCGTCGAAGCTCTCTGGAAGGTCCTGGGCCTGCTGGTGTCAGGTGCATGCTCCTCTGCTCTGGCCAGTGTCACTCGTGGGTGCACTCAGATGGATTCATTAGTAACCTAAGGATGTGCACGGCCTTGTGTCGCCCACACCCCAAAAGATGAAAGAATGTCTTTTCCTTCACTGCATTTTCAACTCTGAATATACAACTGTTGTGTATGGCAAAATGAGTCAACAGTGTTAGCATTTCTTATTGTTATAACTGTGTCCTGACAGTAATGAACAGTTAGCCTTGTAGTATTTCTGGAAGTGTCCTTTTCTGTGAGGACTCAACTTTTATTGAAAGGTCTCAGAGCTTTTCCAAATGGGTTAAAACACTGAATATTTCAAAGCCTTTTAGTATGAATTGTGATATTTGGAAAGTTTCTCATGAAAATTTAGTAAAAAATATTTGTTTTTTGCTTAGTAGTTCTGTTACAATTAGTATCTTAGTCTCCAAATAAGAAAGTTAAGGGAAATTTTGCTGTTTTTTATTTTCTATGTATCTTAATGATGAAACTCATTTAATACCATGTGGGCATTTTTCTGTTTCTGAATACAGAAGTTAGCGTGCAGTTCTTTACCTTTCTCATCAAGTTGTTGAAACACAGATGACGCATGATAGTGAGAAAATATGCCGATGGCAGATTACAGGTCTAAACCTAACTTTTTTTTCCACACTTCATCTTTCTTTTTTTTTTCTTTCTCTGTTACCTGCAGCAGACTGCTATGCCAGCAATCTCTGTTCTAGATTTGGTATGTTCTTGTTTCTTTCCCTTTGGTGCTTTTTTCCTGTCTTGATTTTCTTTTCTTTCAGTGGTGGCTGTTTTATGTTTTCAGTAGATCCAGTTCTCCTTAGGGGTGTCCTCCATCAGGAGATGGAGTCCCTGACACTTTAGAAGCATGCCTTTGAATGTTCCTAGATCTAGTTATCCTTTGCTTTTCTCCGTTAATTTTAAGTGTTACTGTTTGTTTATGGTTTTGACCTTTTCTCAGTTTCAGTCATAAATTGATTCCGTGTATTCTTATGTAGTCATAAATACATGAGCAAATGAAATAAATTTTGCAATGAGTAATCTATTTCATTTTTTTTACATTAGACATAGATTTTAAACCTTCAATTGTTATAAACTCAGTTGAAAGGGTATTGACATTAGTAGCCAGTTAAGATATAACTGTCTATTGGTAGAGTAAGAGATTTCCAGTGAACATGTATGTATTCTGTGTTTTCTTTAATAATATAACGTGGATTTTAATTGAGTTTATCAGCCATGCCAATTTATCAGTCTGCTGAGAAATATTTGAGGTCATGGTCTGTTGTAAATTCAAAGTGTTTATTGTCGTGTTGGGGAAGTTTGGCACATCATTTAGGGCCCATTATGCTTGTGTGTGGTGTTTTTATCACCTGCTAGACAATTAGACTCTGATATATTTATATAAACTTGAAGACAAATTCTAGTCAACTTCTAAAGACAAAAGCCAATATCAGACAGTACATTTAAAACCCATGAATCAAGGTTTGACTTTAATGGCCTTTTCGCCAAATACTAGTCCCCTTTTCCTTTCCCCTCTCAGTCTAGCGCAGCGGCAGTAATGCCTGAGAGGAACCTTTCTTAAGAACGCCTCCCCTCCTTGGTGATTGGAAGGCGCGTTTTCTGAGCTCTGCATTGTTTTTTTCTTACATGAAACAAAGATTTTAAAAGTATATGTTTTTCTCCCTACTTCTTTGTGTGTTTTGGTGTACATAGGTGTGGCTGGAAGATACTAATCAGAGTCACCTTAGTGTGAGGTATTCATTCAGCAAATACTTGCTCAGCATTGAGCAAGTGCTGACCTGAGGCACTGAAGATACCAGCCAGCTCTACAGGCCCAAAGAGAATTTCTTATACTATGAAGAATCCTATGACACATGAACAGTAAAATAATGCTTGCAATAAGGTTTTTGTTCCATAGAAATAATTCAGAGGGTTTCTTTCTTTAAAAGATAATTATTTTGAGTATTAATATTGATCTTAACCACATGTTTCTGAGCATTTCTTAGCCCAGTTCCCCAGTAAATATTATTAATAGCACCTCATTATTTATAAAATTAGTGGCTGGGCACGGTGGTTCATGCCTGTAATCCCAGCACTTTGGGAGGCGAGGCAGGTCAATCACCTGAGGTCAGGAGTTCAAGACCTGACCAACATGGCGAAACCTCGTCTCTACTCAAAATACAAAAATTAGCTGGGCACAGTGGCAGGCACCTGTAATCCCAGCTACTCAGGAGGCTGAGGCGTGAGACTTGCTTGAACCCAGGAGGTGGAGGTTGCAGTGACCAGAGATTGCACCACTGCACTCCAGCCTGGGGGACAGAGCGAGACTCTGGCTCAAAAAAAAAAAAAACTATAGAATTCTTGCTATGTAAGAATTGGCAGGTTACCCTAGGAGACCCTCTTCTGTGAAGATATTAGCCCTCTCCTTAATAAGGATAAGGGCAAATATGTGACTATATAGGGAGCGACGCTACCCAGTGTGGTTCTTAAGATATTTTCTTAAGACACATCACAGGATTTTCAGGTAGGTAGTCAGATAAATGAGGCAGGTCCTTTCCTGTTTGGAAGCAGCTGAGTTTCATGAATTTGGGAGGCTGCCTGCACTGGTTTCTGCTCTTCCCTCTGGTCTCTCGGTGACCCGTCATCCCTGGCGGTCCAGGGCGTGCCTTCTCCATCCTCTGTGCTCACTTCTGACCTGAGACGGTAGCACCATTTTGATGCCAGCAATGTCCCCATTTGATTTCTAGTCCAAACTTCTCGCACACTAAAGACTCAGATATCCACCTGCCCATGTAACATTTCCACATGGAGTCAAGTAAGACTTTTGGAGTGCAGCATGCTCAAAGTGAAATCTTTGTCTGCTTCACTCACCTTGCACTGCTCATCATCCTGCCTTCAGCCTTCCCCATTTCAGCTGATGCTTCGAGTTGCTCAGGCAGGAAACCACAGTCATGCATGACCCCCTTTTTTCTCTGTTCAGAAACTCTACTGGCTTGACCTCCTCACAACCTCACCAACCTCTGTGCCCCCGTGACCAGAGCATCTCTCCATTCCTGCCTGGGTCACTGCAAGAGACTGGCAGGACCCCTTGGTACTGCCCCCCAGTCCCTTCACAGGACAGCCTTGACGTAGTGTACAGCAGTCCCACGAGAACATCCTCACAGCCCTCCTAAGTCTCTCCCTTCACTTAGACAGGTGGTCCAAGTTTGTCTGGGTCTCATCTCCTCTTCACACCCTTGCCCACTGCCCTCCAGCCTGCCTGCCTGCCTTCTAGTGACCCTGCACACGCTGGGCCATCGGGAGGGTCCCTGCCTGTCTCCATGGCTGACTCTCTTGGCACATGCAGGTGTCTCTCAGATGCCATCTTTCCACGAGGGGCCCACCTCCCCCACTGCTTCATATTGGAGGGGCCCACCTGCCCATGCTGCTTTGTGTCAGCGGCCCACCGGCCTACCGTGTCCTGCGTGTTTCTTTGTGGACGTGCTATGCACATTACTCACCATTAGGCATGTTTGTGTCTTCTGGGTAGCGCCACCTCCATGGGAACAGTGACCTTTGTCCAAGTTTCTAGAAGAGTTCTGGAGCGTGCTAGGCAGTCGAGTGAGTGGGATCGGATTCCAGGCCAAGGTCCCAAGCTCTCGAAGGTGTGTGACCTTCCTGACTGTTGGCAGCTCAAGAGTAGAGCTGTTGCTAGGTTGTGTCCTATTTTAACGACTGAGATGGTGTGTAAGTCACGTTCATACCAAAGTCTGACTTGCTGGAGGGATCTCCTTCAGCACTAGATTATGATGAAGTCCATTGTGTCTTTAGTGCTTTTCCTTTATAGACCATGGGCAAATCCGGGACACCTGGAATTATCAGGACGTCTGTTTTCTCCCGGCAGAGTACTCTGTCCTGTCTTTGGACCTGTCTCTAACTTGAGTAGCCGGTCAGTTAGGACCATGGAGGTGGCGGTGACTGTGGCTGCAGCTTTGCCTGGCTACAGCCTCGAGAAGTAGCTAGTCTTTCCACCTGATAACAAGGTGTGTGACTCGTGCCTTCATCACTCCAGGTTGCCACATAACTGCATATATTCCTCTCACTTCCTCATGACAAACCTGTTCTATGGCAGAGCACAAGGGCCTAAGCCAGCATGGGAGAGATTGACCCAGTATCACACAGAGCAGGTGAGAGCCAGGGTCTCCAAACCCACTATGGGGGAGCCTTGGCCAGTACATGTTGAATATTCCTAATCTGAAAATCCAGAATCCAAAATCCAAAACTCTGAGCACCGACATTATGCCATAAGTAGAAAATTCCACACCTGACCTCAATGACAGGTTGCAGTCAAAGCTTTGTTTTATGTCCAAAATTATTTCAAATATTGTATAAAATTACCTTTAGGCTATATATATACAAAGTGTATATGAAACAGAAATCAATTCATATTTAGACTTGGGTCCTGTTCCCAGGATATCTCATTATGTATATGCAAATAGTCCGAAACTAAAAAAATTCAAAATTTGAAACACTTCTGGTCCAAGCATTTTGGATAAGGGATACTCTGCTTGTATCACATGGATCAAGTGAGAGTGAAGGTTTTAACAGGAATTTTCTGAATTCATATTAAGTGCTCTTTCTAGGACACAAAAATGCCTCTTTTTGTAACACTGTAGTGGCAGGAATCATTTTCTTGAAATTTACTTGGTTGACAAATCTCTCAGTGGCTAAGCTCAGGTTTGTCTTGTTAACACATTTTAATAGGTCATCTGCTGACTCAGAAAACATGAGAACTCACAGGAGAAATTCCTCCCCCTTGGGGTAATACCAGTGAAAAGATGTTTTCAAAGATTTCAGTGGTTCTGCTGCTTTCCTTACTTGAAAACCCAAGCTAGGTCTTCCCGCCTATTCCACTTTCCTGTTTTTGTTTGTTTGTTTTGCGTGGAACTGTAGAAATTGGGCATACCCTCTTGAGCATCCCAGGTATTGAAGGGGTTGGATTGAAAGCCTTATAAAAATTTCAAGCAGGAATTAGTAGGAAGCCTCATTTCAGAAGTATTTCTTCAGAGAAATCTATCTGTGGGAAGTCAGACTGTATTTTGTCTATTCAAATTGGAATGCCTCTGGAATGAAAATGGGCCCTGCCCAGAATATCAAAGCTGTAGTTTAGTCGCAGTGCATCTTCAGGAAGTCTCAGTTTTACTCGAGGAATTAGGAGAAGAAATATGTTCGTATTAAAACCAACACATGCATATTACAGAATGGAATACAAAGTTTGTATGATTGCGTAAAACAGTTGCCCTAAAAGAACTTCAGGTTTCTGTTGTAGGCCACATAGAGCCACACTGTCTTACTTGGGGATTATGCTGTTTAGTCTCTGCCACAAGGGCCTTTCACCAGCTAAGCTCTAGATCTTACAACTTCTAATAAAGTGGTCATTTTACTTAAATCTGAAAAACGTGTGTGGGCTGTGCTACAGGAAGGGAGCTAGCACTTACTGAGTACCAGGTGCTGCAGTAGATGGTTTTTCCTGTGTCATTTAACACACTCTACCTCTGTGAGAGAGGATTTCGTTTTCCTGATGAGGAAGTCGGTCCCTGAGACATAGAGAAGACTTTTGCTCCGTCTGAAATCCAGGTGTTATATATTACTTACCAAAGGCATTCCAATTCAGTCATTCATTTGTCATAAATCATCTAATCAGGAGTTTTCTTCATGTTTTTGTCCTTAAAATTTTTTTAGCGTGGACATTTTTAACGGGAGGGAGCATGCGCAGAAAAAGTCTGTAGAGAAAAAGGCTTTTTAAGGGCTTTAACAGAGTCGTGTTTTTAGTAATTTGTCAAAAAGTAAAGGATGTTATGGCCCCATTTTATGTTCACATACCAGTTTCATTTTCATGATACAAAATTATAAACACACAGATCTCAACAGATAGATAGATAGATAGATAGATAGATAGATAGATAGATAGATAGATAGATAGATCGATCGATCCTGAAAATACCTGTTTTGGGGAATGTGGACTACCTCAAGCTTGCCACATACTGGCTTTCAAATCCCAGCATAGTTCTCGATTTAGAATAACTTTCAGTCTGCATGGTCTTGATTCATCGGGTAATAGTTATTTTTTAATCTATTCTGCTCTCCCCTCAGATATCACTTCCTGCAAGGCTATTTTGGTAGCACGTAACTTTTCATTCTTTTAATCAAAGTGCTAATGTAATAGGCAGTTTGCCACTGGATTGCAGGGTGATTAAATTTGTAATTTAAGTTAAAATATCCTTTAACTGTTACTGAATATAAGTAACCCATACAATTCAATGTACTGTTTTAAGCTCTTATTTTGAGTAAATTAAGAGAGTCTCATTTTTCTCATTAATGCTTTGTGAATGGTGGGAGTAAAGCAACATAGCTTTGAAGAGCAAAACAATTTATGTTTTGGAAATGGAAATATGTGAATTAGCCAAAGAGTGGAAAGAAACTGCCTTGATTACACTGGTGCTGGTTAATTTGCCTTCCTTTACGAATAGTAACTAATGAGCTGAACACGGGGAGCGGCTCCTTGCTTAGTGCGTTCCAGATTTAGAAATAGGTTTTTAAGAAGAAAATGCCTGTTTATAGATTTATAAAAAATGATGAAAATGATAATTGTTCTGATTTCTCAAAATATACTTCTATTTAAAAGAACTAATGGACTCTACCATTGTGTAACACTCTCTTGCTCCGCACTTATTTTTAATTGGGGCTAGAAGATATTAACATAACTTAGTTTGTGCTTTGTGGGATAAGGATAACACCCATATTGCATTAATGCAATTTTACATTCTACCCTAAATTACTTTTCTGTAGAATATTTAATATTCTCACTTGCTTTATTTTGCTATTTTTGTTTGGGCGCTGTTTCTCCTAGTTCTCCTAGTTTTTCTTGACCCCTGAAATCCTTGTTGAACGTTTCCATCCTTTCCTCTGGCCCCTCATGCAGGAAGCCCACGGGGAGCTGTGGCTGGTTCTGTCAACTCAGGGGCAAGGCATCACCGATGGCTTCCTTCTGGGTTCTTAGTGGCATCTCCTCCTGCTATAACCCCCCTAAAAGCCAGTCATCCTAACATCCCTCAGGGGTATGGATAGGTTGTCTTTAGAGACAGTTCAATTATTTGTCTCTTTGAGAAGGCAATTATAATTTTTTTCTAAGATGTTTTATTATTGTTTATTGACATGAAAAAGCCTAATAA
The DNA here is from genome assembly GCF_043159975.1 of Macaca nemestrina. NCBI lineage: Eukaryota > Metazoa > Chordata > Mammalia > Primates > Cercopithecidae > Macaca > Macaca nemestrina. The sequence continues at coordinate 3,615,114 of NC_092129.1, read as the reverse complement.
CACAGGTTAATTTATTCTTCCTCACCAGATACAGTGTTTTCTTCACAGAAGTCAAGGGAGAGTGAAGTTGTTAGATTTTTATTTGAAAAAAAAAAAATACAAACACGGTTCAAATCCCAGCAGCTAACATTCTTATATTTCTGCTACAAAAAATGTATAGACAAACTGCTAATTCTGTAGAAATTGAAACACATAGGAATTTTCTGTAAGGGATTCCTGAAGTGGTTAGAGATTGAACTAGATGGCTTTAAGTTTCATTTTAATCCTATAAACATTGATTACTTACTTCTTCATGATGTATGATAATAGAGCTGTGGGTGTTCCTGTAGCACAGGTCTATACAGATAAGTAAATGGAGAACACAATTTTCAAAGTTGCCATTATTTTAGACTAGAATAACAGAAAAGCTGTGTATCTGAGACAAAAAGGGTGAGTCTTTCTGTTCTTCACTGGTTGTTAATCTAGGGTTCCTCTTTAGGAAAGGTATTTTCAACCTATGGTACATAGAGATGTAAGCAGAAGGATAAAGGAGCTAAAAATTGAAAAGAAGAGACTTAGGTATTTGAAGGACATCCTTAAGTATTTGAATGATACGAAGAAAAGGTATCTTTTTGTGTTGTTTCAAAAAGGCAGAACTTGAATGACCAAAAAGACAAAAACAGTCAGGTAATGAATTGTTAACATAAGGACTTCTTGACTTGTGGTTACCTGAAAACAGAATGGATTGTATTGACTGAGAGTTCAACATTAGGTCCAGACAGAAGAGCGTGAGATAGGAGGGTGAGATAGGGCTCCTTCCCATCTCCGTTTCAGGGTCCATGGTGCAGACTGTAGGGTGCTCCCATCTCCGTTTCAGGGTCCATGGTGCAGACCGTAGAGTGCTTCCATCTCAGTTTCAGGGTCCATGGTGCAGAGTGTAGGGTGCTTCTGAGTCAGGAGGAAATTCTTGAATCCAGGGTGGGATCTGGAGGGACCTGATGGCAAAGGGCAGAGGAAAGAGAGTGGCAGGCCTTGGTCCCCAGGCAAGACCGATGACTGCCCGGCCCACTGGAGTCACATATGTTGCTTCTGTCTCACCTATGCAGAGGCAAGTGGGGGCCTCCCTCTTCTACAAGACATTCATAGTGGAAATTGAAAAGGGAGAGGGAAGGAGGTGTTTAAGCGTGTTCTGCAGGCCCATCAAGTGGGGCCTATCTGTTTGAGCCTGTTAAGTTACGTGAACGGGTTAACTAATATTGTTCCAGTAAAAGAATTGTGCTTGTTGAATGTGTGAATGTAGATGATGAATTCCATCTTATAGCCATGATTAATGGAGGAATAACTCTGGGATTTGTGACAACAGTTTTTAGGTAATTTATTTTAAAATTGTAGAGCTAAAAAAATGTAAAAAGTTTTATCTTCCAACAGTGATTTTAACCTGGTATTTTGTATTTAACTTTCTGTGTGTGTGTATGTGTATATGTGTGTCTACTTGTCTTAATGTGTGCATTTTATGTCTTGTGCTGGTGGAGTTTGTGGAGGGAGATTAATGTCAGCCTGTTGTTAGTTGCAGGACGAGGAGCGGAGGCGGCAGCAGCAGTTAGAAGAGATGCGCAAGCGGGAAGCGGAAGACCGAGCGAGGCAAGAGGAAGAGCGCCGGCGGCAGGAGGAGGAGCGAACAAAACGAGACGCTGAAGAAAAGGTTATGGTCCTCTAAGGGCAGCTAGAATTTTACCAAGTTAGCCTGAACGTAATCGATTGGCTGGGGCAGAGCGGGCTGGAAGTTCTGTGTGTCTTAAGAAGCACAAGGCAGAGCAGGGCCTGGCTCCCCCAGCTTTGTGATTGGACCAGCAACTTTACCCCGTCTGGCCCACCTACCTCTCTTCTGGACTGTCTCCAGATCCCTTTATCTGCCAAGTTTTGTCTCCCTCAAACTTCTGAACTCTTGGGTGTGTGTAGCAGTGAGCCTCTTTGCAAAGGGTTCGTTTCCTCGGGCACTCATCTTTACTGGACATGGCCCAGCTTGTCATTGTGAAGGTGACATTTGTTCAGTGATTGCTTAAATGGCATGTGGACCGTGGGAAGCAGTAGAAGCATAGTAAGACAGTTGGCTGCCATTCAACATTTCAAATAGATGGTTTACTCAAATCACTCACTGCTGGTTGATGGTAAAGAGAGCAGATGGCTTAGAAAACATGATACAGGAAAATTTAGTATGTAATCCAGTAAATATTCTGAGTTACTTATTTTCATTTGTGTGTGTGTGTTTTTAAGTCAAGTAACCCTTTTAATTGAATTTTAAAATGACAGCGAATTTTGACATTCTGAGAAATGGGGATTTTGAGATGTTTCTCTCCATATCTCCCTTCGTCCTGTGTGTGGCCAATGCCCTCTGGATGAAGAGGCTGTAGCCATTGAGCTCCCTGTGGGGGCCTGTTTCATCCCGAGGGGACTGCGTGTTGCTCTGTGTGGTTTGAGAGAAGCTGCTCTTCTCTGTTACTTCCCTTCTGTGAAGGTAGAAGCTTTCAGTGTTACAACTTCTGATGGCGGAAAATTTAGTTTTTATTAATAATTCCTTCTTCGATAGTCTAGTGAACTATATTAATAGAACAGTGTACTGTTCACAGAAAAGAACTTGTAGGGAGTTTTTTGTAGTGATATGATCTATTAGGATATAGAGCAATCTAAGAGTAAGCTTGATAGACATGATGTGACTTCACTTAAATGGAGTAGAGTGAATAAGGACACTCACCTGTGTTGAAATTGGTGATTTCTGCATTTCGTAGACCTTTGCCCTCTAAGTTTATTATCATATTATCTGTTGACTCTGAATAGCGTTTGAAGTCCTTTCAAAGAGTTTGAGCTTTCAGGATTAGGTTCCCCTATGAGTCTTTCACTTGTGTAATGGTAAGTCAACATTGATGATCTTTCTAAGGAAATCAGATTTCCAAAATGCTGAGCCGCTTGATGTCTGAGTGTTGGCGGTGTTTGCTGCTGCTTTGCTGTTCCGTGAAAGCAGCCCTGGCTGCTTGGAGGGCTGTATTTTTCCAGGTCAGTGCCAACGTGGCTGTCCCAGGCCCTGCACAGTGCCCATTGTTACAGCTGGGCCCAGTCCTGGCCACGCTGGAGCCTCGACGGGGGCAGCTGGGTTGTCACAGCAGCACAGAGCACATGCAGAGAGGACCAGGCCATGTTTTTCCTATGTTGAGAAACTCTTGGGTTATTTAATTTTTCCAATGTGTTTTCATAACTCATGATTATGTCAAATACACTTGTGTTAGTAACCGCTTCTATAATTAAGTGGTCACTGTAAAAAGAAGGCGAATAACCTATTTTTATATCAGAATGTCCAAAACTCATGGGTTTGCTTTGTTATAGAAAAATGTGCCATTCATTTGTTGGGTAGAATAAAGTCGTCTTGTAATTGTATCTGCTCTTGGTATAACTAAAAGAGGATGTTTTGATTTCTCCCTAAAATGTTATCAAGCAACTGTTCTTCATGTTAATACCAAGATTCTTGATAGTTCCATTTAAAAGCCACAGGAAGTCATTCTGGTTTATTCCTCACTCCAAGGGAACACTTACTCTGTGTGGACAAGAAAATGAGAGTCTCCCTTCAGGATTCCTAAACATAGAGCAAGAAGATTCAATGAGAAATTGGGCTCAGGGCAGTAATTGGGCTGGCATTTATTCTTAAGAGTTTTCTCCCTCAAAAGGTGGAGTGATACTGCATATTCACTCGTGTGTGTGTGTGTGTGTGTGTGTGTGTGTGGCTCTAGAGGGAGTAGGGAGAAAATACAGCATGAAATTGAAAATAGGACTAACAACTTTTCACTGAATGCCAGCAAGGTCTCTCAAATTGTTTTCTTTGGTTGAACGAATTTAAAATTCATTGTACTTCATTTCACAGCATTAAACATTTACTCGAGGCAGTTTATTCTGTTTGCTCTTTCATCCCCCTTCTTATTTACTTTTTTCTTGTGCTCTAAAACTTTTGTCAATCTTTAACAAAACTGTGCTGTTACCTTTTTTTAATGTTAAAATAATTTTAACACTGTCAACTGTAGTTTGTGCAGATGTATGTGAGAAAAACATGTACAGTATGTGTCAAAATATATTTGAATCTCTTGTTGCTGTTGCTGTTAATTCCTGGCTCTCTAATTTTCTGTCTGTCAGGGAGTTCATTAAGATTTGAAATATAAGTTGAGAACTATGGAAAGCATATTTGTTAGATTGTTACTTTGGGAGAATGAGTGTTTTTTGGGTTTTTTTTTTTTTTTTCATTTCTGGTTTCCTGTTGATCTCCTTCCTAGTAACCGGAAGTAGACAGGGTGGTTCAGTCACGTCCTCCTTGTCCAGGAAGGACTGCTCCTCTGCATTCATGGGGGCTCAGTGAAAAAGAACGCAAGTTTGCCTTTCGGAAAGTGCTGGCTATAGAAAGCCAGTCACAGCCTATTTTTAGTTTTGCGTTATCTTTAAACACTGCAGTAACAGGTAAGTTCATATCCTGCCAAAATCAGAAGAGGAGAGAGAGAAGGAAGTAACAGGAGCATGGAGGAGGGAAAGAAGGAAAGCAGAGGAGAATTCAGTCCACTGGGATAATGGAGAGGCATAAGTGACTGGGAAGCAGGAGGCTGAGAATTAATCCATTCCGTGCTTTTGAGCAGTTTTCTGTCAAATAATCCAGAATAGTGTTAATTACTTGTAAGCCTAGGGAGAAGACTCCGGATGGACCTGCTGCTTCTGTTATATAGTAATTGTAACTATTCAACTTTGACGTCAGTGTGATGATGAGGATTGTTCCCTTTGAAGGCCCAGTGGGTCGGCCGTTCCCTTCTGACCTCTGACCTTTGCACTCTTGTCTATTCCCGCCCGCAGAGGCGACAGGAAGAAGGGTATTACAGCCGCCTGGAAGCTGAGAGGCGCAGACAGCACGACGAGGCGGCGCGCAGGTTGCTGGAGCCCGAGGCACCTGGTCTGTGCCGCCCTCCGCTTCCGCGGGACTACGAGCCCCCGTCCCCGTCCCCCGCGCCCGGCGCCCCTCCTCCCCCGCCTCAGCGAAACGCCTCCTACCTCAAAACCCAGGTCCTCTCCCCCGACTCGCTGTTCACTGCCAAGTTTGTTGCATACAATGAGGAGGAGGAGGAGGAGGACTGCAGCCTAGCAGGTCAGGATAAGTACTCCAGCACGAGAATGTCTCATGGGGACCTTCTTCCTGCCCCTCTTAAACCACGGCCACCCCCCTGCCAGCCACGCCCGGCCTCCGATGGCATCTTTCTCTCGAACTCATTCCAGCCATCCCCAGCCAAAGCCAACAGTACTGCTCACAAAAAAGGCCAGCCCCCGCCCCCTCCAAAAAAATCCAGCTCCTACCATCCCAGCCACTGCAAAGGTAGAGGTAAAAGAGTGACAAATCAGCGCTCGTTGTCTTAATGATTGGAACCTCAGCATCTCTCTGCACACTTGCCCTGTAGTATGGTCCATGGCGATCGTACTTGCTTTGGAATTTGGATGTCACATGATCACTGGTCTCAGCATGGTGATCCTCCTCTGCCTCTGATTGTAATGTTCTTTGCTAATACTCTTTGGTAGATATCTTAGTACTCCGATTTCTTTTGCACTTTAAAAAGTTCCATTTCTTTGATCAGCTGACAATCAGTCCTTCTGTGTTGTTCCCAAATCACTTGAAGTACTGTTGGTCTTGGCTTTCATTTTCTATCTCTACAAATGACCTTATATTTGTTTGAACAAGTGCCTTTTCACACATTGTAGTGTCTCTAAAGACAAAGTGTTATAATTACATTTTAAGTTTCCATTATTTAATATTGGTAGAACTTTCTGTTCTGGATTAAGTAGCCTGTGGAATAAATCATGCATTCTCATGGTGGTTTGGTTGGTGTGGCTGGAGCATCTGCTAAGCTGGTTAACTGTTGGCTTCATAATCTCCGTGCAGGCTGCCTCACGCCAGAGTCCAGAGACCCCAGTTACAGTGAAATTCCTCTCATCCCCTTTTCCTCTAACTGGCTTCACTGCTTCCTGTTACTTGCACTCTTAGCACCTAGTAACACCAGCAGCCAGACCTTAGCAGGCGTGCAGCTGACCTTAGGGAAACCCCCTACGCTGACTGTAGAGCAGGACAGTTCTGCAGGGGGCAGGGCCTAGAGGCTGTCACAAGCATGGGTTCAGTAGTCAGTGTTTTCGAGACACCATGTTTAAAATATAGCTGAATTCATAAGGATTCAGATTTCACACTAATCTTGCCTTAAATGGGACTGGAATTCTGGCACTAAATATCTTCAAATACAGGAGTATTACTTTTAATGAGTGTTTGAGAGTCTTCTGAATCCTGTATCATTCTGCATAAACAGTGTATGGGACTCGACAATTCTGAAAGAAGAATAAGACTCAGTGTAACTGTCAGTCTTACTCAAATAACAGATGAATTTTGCCAGAATTCTGTCTTTTTCCCCCCCGGCTCAGAGCTTTGATCTACTTTGAAGGTTTAATATATAATAATATTAGGTTGAGTCACCTTGGAAGCCAGGATTAAATCACTTTATGAAATATCTGTTGTAAATATCTATAATTTAGTACCTTTCAGAGAAATTTATGGAATAATGGTACATTTTGAAGCAGGATGCCATCAGTCTCCTTGTATGGAGTTTTTATAAGCTGAACTTACGATGACAGAAATGTGAGGTTTGGTAGCCAAGTATTATAGTGAGGTGTCACTGCTCACCATCTTGGCTCTCAGTCCTACCACTAACCCTTATTTTACTGCACACGTGAAGTACCACACAGGACCAGGTCATAGCCGACATCTGATTGCTCCGCCTCTTCGAAGACTTCTTCGTAATGTACAGAGCCGTCTGCACCGTGTGCAGAGCGCATTCTGACCTTGTCCTCCTCATTTCACTAGCATGGTCTCATTCCTTGCTCAGCTCTGTTTGTGTCGCGAGCGCTCTGGTAAAGCGTGCTTCTGCAGATGGACTCGGCTTCTTCCCCTGGACAGTGAGAGGAGCAGCATGAAGATGTGAATTGGAATGAGCAATACCAGATTTGAACGTAGCGTTATATGAAAGATTCATTACTAAAGCTTTTTGAAAATGATCTGTGACTTGGAGTATTCATAGAGAGTCAGCTAAAGATATTTGACACTCTTAAGTCTAAAAGTTCTGAAAATTTTGAAGAATTAATTTTACCAGTGGAAAAAGCCAGTATCATTCTTAAAACAAAGCTCAAAAGATACAACGCAATGTTTTTAAAAATAAACAAGATAAAAAATTTGGAATTAAAGTGGGAAAAAAATGTCTCCATGCAGTAATTTATCTAAAGGCCCGCTATAGATTGTCATAAGGTAGAGATGTGTTTCTGTTGAATCTTTTGAGTCTTAGCTGAGGATGGCGTCCTCCACAGTGGTGGTGGGAAACCTGAGTAAAGGTGCAGTGCAAAGAGGCGCCCTTCAAAAGGCAGCTGTGTCCCGTCTGCAGTACGTCAGATAAGTTCTGCACAGCAGGCCCTTTTGTAGAAGAAGAGAAACAAAAATGTATTTTTGTGCAAGTTGTTTGAAAGAGAATTTTAATGTGAAAATATTGTACTACTTTTGTGGCCTGTTTAATCCAATATTCATTGCTGTCAGTGTTTGCTAAATAGTTTGAGCATTTGTTACTCCAGCCTGTATTACACTGTCAGCAGATTTTTCAAGTGTGAATTTTTCTAATGCTACAATTAATAGAAATACATTAACACTGATTTGCTGTATTATGATTTTAACAATATGACATTGATTGTTACTTGGATACACTTAGCGACATTATTACTTGGATACATTTAAAACTTTGTATCTGCATCACATCTTTTGATCCTTAGCAATCCCCTGAAGCCAGTAGGAACAGGGCAAATGTTGCCGATGGATTGATGTTACACTCACCCAGAATGGGTTGATGTTATTACACTCACCCAGAGTTGCTCTGCTGTCCGAGGCACAGCGGGGCCATGGGCAGTATTCCTCTCTAATAATGAAGGGTGTCAGGTCAGTTTTTTAGCACCTTTTGAGAGTAGTAATTGGATTACTCAGGCCACCAACAGAGATGAATTTCAAATTGATGAAATTTTGATACAATATGAAGGGTCTTTTACCTTCCTGCTTAATGGGTAAAGGTATTTTTTTATTCTCTGAGCACTGCATCTTTATCATGAGTAAAGCTTAGAAATAATGAAGTACTTTAACTTGTACTGTTTCTTTCATGGAAAAGGACCAAACTCTTACCCAGGATCTGCCGGAGCAGCTGTTGGAGCCCATGACGCTTACCGGGATGCGAAAGAGAAGCGTTCTAAAAGGTAGGGACAGTTGCGCTAGACAAGGAACTTCATCTGTACCTGATGACCCCTTTCACTCTTCATGGCACTTTTAAATTATATAAACAGACTTCATGGCTTCACTCTGTGCCCTCACCTCGATTTTAGTTAGAAATGCTATTGCCCCAAGTGTTCTTAAAACAGTGAATGTGAACTCACCAGAAAAGGCACCAGTACCGTTCTGTAGCTTCTCACTACTCTGGCGCATTTACAGACGCCTCTCAGGCACGCGTGAGATTCCTTAAAGTGCTGCATGTTAAAACTGTGCCCCTCAGGTTACACTTGTCTCACTGGTAAGAATTGCCTGCTTGCTAAAATCTAACGTACAAGGTTTTTGAGAGTGGACTATGACTGGGGAAAGTTAATGTTGTAGCCAAGAAAACATGGTGCCCTTTTTTTCTAGATGGGTTTAAACACAGTCGTGATTTCAATTGTAGGAGAAGTTACAGCACAATTCAACAAAGAATGAGTCTGAAAATTTTAATTGCCGTCATGCAAACGTATGTAATTGTTGACAGGTGGTTTCTAGTTTGTCCAGTAATCTTTCGTATTGCCCTCTTCTGCAGCCAAGATGCAGATTTACCTGGAAGTTCTGGGGCCCCTGAAAACTTGACATTCAAGGAACGCCAGCGTCTTTTTTCACAAGGTCAAGATGTATCCAATAAAGTGAAAGCCTCTCGTAAATTAACAGAACTGGAGAATGAACTGAACACAAAATGAAAAAGAAATGAGGAGGACACTTTGTATTTACCCCAAAATCTTCTCAGTTGTGGGTTTGTAGGTGCGAGTTTGAAGAGGAAGGAGGAAGGGGGTCATATTTCTAAGTGATTTACAATTTCTAAAATTGTTGGGATTTAGAAATGTTTCAATTCCAAGAAATTTTACTTTACCATGAGCTTGCCGTTTACGTAACTTAAACACTGTCTAGTTTCTTAATTATCTAACTCACATGAGGATAAGTTTTTTGTTGGTTTCTTTTTTGGAGTCCTGAGTTCAAAGGGGACAGAACTAAGGGCAGGAGGAGAGAATGGATGTATCTTCTTTCCCATCTTCCCCCCATCATCGACCGAGGAGCACAAAGAAGTTCTGTTTCTGTTTTTTGTTTTTTTTCAGAAACTTGATTTTAGCCGTCAAGCAGAGAATAGCTTGAACTATTCAGACTGTTGTTGGCACTGTTTAGTAGTGACCACACACTCTTCTACCCAGGAAGGAACATGTGACGACATGCTCCTCCCATGTCCCCTGATTGTGTCTGTTCCCACAATATCCTACTCTGTATCGTGAAACGGCTTAGGCCAAAGCTTCCTGTGCGATGACGCACATCCGAGACTGTTCCACTCATTCCTCGCAAATCTGAGCTCTTCTGATCAATTCTAAATATTTGATTAATTTTAATTCTGAAAGAAAATTCTGAGGATTTAAGCTTAGGGGATTTTATTTTTATAAATACCAGATTATTGTTAGACTTAATAAATCACTGGTAAATTTAAAGATGACAGTTACATTACAAAGTTAACTAAACTTCAGCTGTTCCCAGGCATCTGTAAAAGATGATATCTTGATTGGAGCAATGTTCCTGTGACTGGGAACGACAGAAGAATGGGAGATGAGTAGGAACCCCTCAAGCACAGCTGTCACTCAGACATTTTGAATTTGAAAAAGAAAGAGATTTTCATGTGTATGCCGTCAGGAAAAGGAAGGAATTCAATTACAAGGCATCTGTAACTTAAATATTGTAAGAATAACTCATATGGAAGTTCAAGCTATTTTTATACTGTAATAGAGTTATTTAATTTTAATTTGTTGAATTATTAGTTACCACTGTTATTTCTTCAGCTGTGGATATGTGGCTGATGTTGGGGAGACGGACCTCAGTGTGTTTTATATTGTCTGGTGTTAAGATGATAAATTACTTTGTGATTACAAGCAAATTTTCTATTTGACAAAGCCCTTGGTGGAGTCCAAATGATTTTTCTGTACCATATTGTTCTCTTACACATACGTATGTTAGGAAAATAGGCACACTTTCAAAGAGAAGCATAGGGGCTTTTACTGCCTTCGAAATCACTTTTAATAAGAGTTGTATGATAAATCATTAAAAATGCGAGTGTAAATATTTTTTTATGTCTATCAGGGTTTTTATTTGAAAGTGTGCTCTTACCATTTCCTTGTTTGAGTAAGAGAGTGAAATGGTTCTGAGTGTTTAGGAAGGATTTGCTTGCTTGCGGCAGAGGTTCTAGGAAAAGCAAGCGCCTCCCAAATATCTTGAGAACACTGGCAGCCTTATGGCCACTAAATCCACACTTTCTTTAAAGAGATGCAGATGAATTACTTTTCTGTTAATATATAGAAAAATACACATGAGAACATGCAGATACATGTAAATATCTACATACAGGGATATTCGTTTGCGTGGTTGTGAAACCCATATACAAGTGGATTTGGCCATCTTTGGGCAGTGAGGTCAAATGTGAATATGTGTAAAAGTGCTTTTCAAAAGTGTGCATTACTATGAGAAAACATCAAAACTGCTGTAGTTTTCCATTTCTACTGTATTTCAGTTGCAACCTATTTTTAATAAACTTTGTATGTATTTAAGTGTATTTGCTATTGTTTTGAAAGTGCTGACAAAGTTTATATTTGTAACATCAGCCTTCCTCGCCCGTCTCTTTCCATCTTTCTAGTCTTCATTAAACACTGAGTATGATTTCTGTGTCAGGCAGTGGTTTTCATTTGTGGGGATGTGTCATGTGCCTCGTCACACAGGTGTCTGCGAGTCTCATAAGCCGTTCCACTGCCCGGGCCTTCCTGATTCTTCCTTGATCCAGGCAAGCTCAGGTGGGCATTCAAGCCATTTCTCAGTGACACTGTCTCTTGGTGGCCTCTTTGAAATTCCTAAAATATCCCTAGTAATAAGTAAATGGTGTACATAAGGCATCCTGGCGATATGTGTCTTAGTGCAGGAACCCACTCAGGACAGCCTCGTGTAAAACTGCACAAGCCACATTATGAGGACCTGGGAGCTGCAGGAGGCATGTGCGCGGGACCTTCCATGTGGGCGGGGCTCAGCGCTGCCTCTGCGCCATTGTTCCTCCTGCCTCTGCCTATTTCCAGTGTACCTTTTAATGGCCTATGAGCAGGAGGACGGGACAGGGCAGGGATGGAGAATTTTTAGGGCTTTCATGGGGGGAGAAAGGGATGGGGAGTTGTTGGTTGAAGGATACAAAGTTTCAGATATAGGAGGAACAGGTTTTGAGATCCGTTTGCTGCACAGCAGGATGACTATAGTCCATATACTGTGAAAATGAGGTTCATGAAGGAAGGCGTGTCTTAGGGTTGTAGAAAGTTGTGGAGACCTTTTTGATAGAACGAGATGTTTATGTATTGAAACTACAGTATTCACTTTTACTATATTTTAATGCCTAAAAAGATACTTTAATGTTTGAGAATACAAAAACTTAGGAAGTCTGAGTGTTAATACAGATTCCGTTTTCTTCCCAAGGCCTGTGTTTCTGTTGCTGTCAGTGGAAGTGGTGGTACTGCCCTGCAGTGATCTTCTGTCACACGGACCGGCAAGCACTTGATAATTTTCTGGTGTGCGCCATTGGACACAATTTCCTTTACCCTTTATTGAATGGAAAACTGATTTCAAAGATTTAGTTATATTTAGTAAACATTAAGCAAAATTTAATTTGAATGACTTGCAGGAGGGAAAGGATGTACAAAAAGTGATAGTTTTATTATTTCCAGTATTTCATCCAGTTTATTCCAAAAATCACATAACCTCAAAAGAGACATGACTAGACTTGAGACTGGGAATTGAAGCCAGTTTCTTGTGTAATTCAGCAAGTGTCTATGGGAGCCTACGGGTGCCTCCTCTGCCTCGGTGACTGGTCTCATAGCGCTTACCTGCCCTCCTGAAACCGTGCGACTCTGCCCCCAGGGAGCATCACTCCAAGAGGCAGAAGCACATGTTTCATTTACATGTGCTGATCCATAGTAACTTAACTGTAAAGAAGTGCAGGGGACACCCGGAGGCCTAATAAAGTTCCTGTGGAGACAGTAGGCTGTTTTGAGAAAATGATGCTCTTAAGAAGCCTTGCAGATGGAAGAAGTCTGAGGCAGGCAAGCTAGAGCCTCTGGAAGATCAGGAGAGCCCAGAGCCAGAGCCCCAGGACAGGAGGGTGCAGGCAGGGGCTGGAGAGAGCCAGGGGCCACCTGGTGCTATCCAGTGGTAAAAGAGCATTTTCTAAGACCATGGCAAGAAGTGTGACTTGTCTTCTTCGCGCAGTGCAAAGCCTCTGCAGGGTTTCGAGGAGGGGCTGGGGCCACCCAGGTGACGTCAGTCGCTCTGGTTGCTGGCAGGCGGGGGGAAGGAATGGAAGCCCGGAGCAGGCTTCTGCAGGAGTTGGAGGCTTTGAGGAACTAGATGGTGGTGTGGCCACCCAGATAGGAGAGCGTGGAGGCGTGGGCTGGGGTGGGCCCAGGTAAGCTCTAGAGTTGTTTGCATAGAGAGATGCCAAAGAACAGACTAGGAAAGAGCACAAAACTCAACTTGGCTGTCAAACAGAAATTGGTCACCATGGCTTTCAGATTGAAAACTACCTTCACATGTCTTCAGTGGGTTAGATCTTATTTTTCTCTGTTCTTCTAAATCTTATGTTTTATTCTTTTATAGAGACTACAGACTTAAATGAATGTTAAATTGGAGACAGTGGTTCCAACTTTAACTTGGAACTTTTTAAAATGATTATAAAATATTAATCTAACTCTAAAGAGAGACGTGGGAAACTGTAGGTGAATTGTATGGCTTTAAAAATGTTCACCTTCCTCCTGTCAGTCTTTTTTGTATGAGAATAGATCCCAAAATATAAAAACGGCCTAGCTCAGTTGAGCAAAATACGTACCATGTTCTGAACAGGCGAAGCACAACTAGGGAGTCTCGGGACCTCGGGTTTGTCTGATTTCCATGACTGCCATTACCTAAATATTGGAAAATCACTGACACCGATTCAGAGACTGTCCAGAGCCCTCTTAAGTCTTTGTGGACACAGAGTGGCTTATTTAAATGAAGCAGCCTCTCCTTCCAATGACGTGAGGTGTTTATTTCTCTTTCTTTCTAGTTGTTTTATTATATGTCACCCATTGCAGACTAGGCACCCATAAATATTTATTGGGTAAATTACACAAGAAATCGGCTTCTATTCTCAGTCGGAAGTCTAGTATGTATCTTTTGCGGTTATGTGACTTTTTGGAATAAACTGGATAAAATCATGGAATTAAAAATTCACTTTTTGCATATACTTTCCCTCCTGCAAGTCATCCAGTGTACGTCTTGCTTAGTGTTACTAAATGTAACTTTCTGAAAGTAGCTTTCCATGCAAGAAAGCATGGAGGAGTGCTATCTTCAGTAGAAGGATTGTTCAAAGACAGCTGGTTGCTGCAGTCTACAAATGATTTGATCAGATCTCTCTCAAGAAGAATTCTTGTTGCAAGACAAGGAATTGATGGAATACAAACAAAAATAGGAAATGAAGGAAGAGGAGAGTGCAAAGGCCGACTGGATTGCGAGGGCGTGCACGGGGAGTCTTGGTACCGCAACTAGTTCCATGTATTCAGAAGAGCAAGTGCCTTCCAGGGGGAAGTTGGCTCAGCCTCACATTCTAAGAGGCATTTCTCAGGCAGCACTGGACATGGGCCGCCCTGAATATTCTTTGCTCCTGAGGACACCATTTGCAGGGCTGACTTGTGTACATACACGGGGCCTCTGGCTGTCTCTGGTAGAAGCAAATTTGTCACACCTCTTGGCAGGATTTCCAATGACTTGGGCAGAGCCAGTCATTAAAGTGGTAAAGCAGGTTGTATTCCAGAACTTTGTAATAGGGGGAAGAAAACAGCTCAGTGTAGAGCTGGACTCAACTCTGCATACAGCAAGGCAAGTGGAATCGGCAGCCAAGGAGCAGGTTAGAGGTTGGTGCAAAGAGGGTCACTGAGAGGCCACAGCAGGGCTGGAGGGCACTCGGGCTAAACTGACCCATGGGGAGTCTTGCTAAAGTCGGGGCTGGGGAACCCAGCATCACCTGGGGGATGGCAGGGGACACGGAACTGATCAGATGTTGGACGCAGTCGTGGGGGAGTCTCATGTCGATGCACACTTGAGGCTGAGCTGAAAAAGGGCGTGGAGAAGCCCAGGGTCTGGTCAGGGAGGGCGTCCTTGCCACTGGTGCCAGGAGAAGCGGGTGTCCATGTTCCTAACCAACATGCCGCATGGTTGCCGCGATCACGTCGCATACCGTGTCCTGTCACCTCTGCCGGGCTATGAGCTGGGAAGCTGCGCAAGCCTTTTCGCCACTGTTGTCCTGGCCTGTGTGCATGCCTAGCCAACCGCTGCTGTGTAAATAAGTTTGGAAACCAAGTCAGTGATACGGACGTGATGTATCACAAACACGCTGCAACAAGAGACAAAGCCTCCATCCAGCACTGCCACCGACTCTCCGGGAGCCTTTGGCCACATTCTGTGACACAGGAGGGGCCCAGAGCAGCTCAGTCCCCTCGAGACCTGACACCAGCCCCTCCAGAGACCGTCCGTTTTCTAGGAGTCACGTGAAAAAAGTAGAAGGAAGCATAATAAATTGTGATATATTTTATTTTGCCTAATATATCCCAAGAGCATCATTTCAACATGCAATCTACACATAAAATGCATTCAGATTCTCTACATTCTTTTTCATGTACAGCCTTCAAAATACAGGGTGTATCACACCCATGGGACTTCCCCGACTGCTGTGTGCTAGTGCTGGATTGTGAGTGACCAGAGAAGCCACCACATTAAAATATGGAGGTCATTCCCCCTGCAGTGTGCGGGGAGGAGGAGGCAGTGGGGGCCATTCCTTCTGCAGTGTGCGGGGAGGAGGAGGCAGTGGGGGCCATTCCCCCCGCAGTGTGCGGGGAGGAGGAGGCAGTGGGGGCCATTCCCCCCGCAGTGTGCGGGGAGGAGGAGGCAGTGGGGGCCATTCCCCCCGCAGTGTGCGGGAGGAGGAGGCAGTGGGGGCCATTCCCCCCGCAGTGTGCGGGGAGGAGGAGGCAGTGGGGGCCATTCCCCCCGCAGTGTGCGGGGAGGAGGAGGCAGTGGGGGCCATTCCCCCCGCAGTGTGCGGGGAGGAGGAGGCAGTGGGGCCATTCCCTCTGCAGTGTGCGGGGAGGAGGCAGTGGGGCCATTCCCTCTGCAGTGTGTGGGGAGGAGGCAGTGGGGGCCATTGCCTCTGCAGTGTGCGGGGAGGAGGAGGCAGTGAGGCCATTCCCTCTGCAGTGTGTGGGGAGGAGGAGGCAGTGAGGGCCATTCCCCCCGCAGTGTGCGGGGAGGAGGCAGTGGGGGCCATTGCCTCTGCAGTGTGCGGGGAGGAGGAGGCAGTGAGGCCATTCCCTCTGCAGTGTGTGGGGAGGAGGAGGCAGTGGGGGCCATTCCTTCTGCAGTGTGCGGGGAGGAGGAGGCAGTGGGGCCATTCCCTCTGCAGTGTGTGGGGAGGAGGAGGCAGTGGGGGCCATTCCTTCTGCAGTGTGCGGGGAGGAGGAGGCAGTGAGGGCCATTCCCCCCGCAGTGTGCGGGAGGAGGAGGCAGTGGGGCCATTCCCTCTGCAGTGTGCGGGGAGGAGGAAGCAGGAAGCTGCTTGCCCCTCCTCTTCCAGGTTCAGGTCCTGCTTCCGGGACTCAGCGCCGCGCCTCTGGGAAGCGCCGGTCCAGGAGCTCCGCAAGTTACAGGAGAACCAGGCGGGGCCGTGGTCCAGCGAGGCCTGGGATTCAGAAGGCATGAAACTTTCCTCAACGCTTGGACACCGGCCCCCTCCCCCGGGTCTTCCTGCTTCTTCCCCCTGCCCCTGGCTCCCGCCTCGAGCCACCCTCTCTCGCTCCCCAACGCCTGCACCTGCGCCGGTTACTGGGGGCGGTGAGAGGAGGCCAGAAGCAGAGGCGATGCCGGCCGGGGGCGGGCGGTGGGGGAGCTTCTGGGAGCAGCGGACCCGGCAGCTGCAAAGCCAAGTGCGGGTGAGTCGGGGTGGGGGAGGGAGGAGGGACCTCCCCGCTCAGAGGCTCCACGCTGAGGCCTGGGAGAATCGGGGAGCTTGAGGTTTTCACTGGATGGTGGCCAGCTTTGGACACAGAGGCCCCACGTGATCTGTCCCCTCCCGTCTAGGCTTCCACGACCTAGGGGTGGTGGACCTGCTCTGTCCTCCCACCACTGACCTCCACCTGAGGCCCTGGACTTCCCTGTGGGACCTCCTCTCCCCTCCCACCTGGGGACCTCGTCCCCCGAGGGACCTCCCCCTCCCCCTCCCACCTGGGCCTCCTCTCCCCTCGGGCCTCCGCTCCCCTCCGGCCTCCTCTCCCCTCCCACCTGGGGCCTCCGCGACTTTTAAAACCGTCAGCTGTGTGCTGTGCACGTGCCGGGAGCACAGTAGTTAAGCCGGGACAGGTAAAGCTCTTCTAGTCACTGCCCTCTTGGAGTATACAGTTGAATCCGGGAAGTAGATCAATGAAATAAACACAGAATGTAAAATACAGAACGCTGGGAAGTGGAGGTGCATGGTCTCACACGTGTTTATAATTCAGCCATCGCCTAATCTGAGAAATCAAGGATTTCTGCATCGTGCCCGTGCCCGCCGAGCTGAGCTCTGCTGAGATGGGGAGTCCTTCTCTGGCTGGAGGCTGAGGGCAGGAGCTCTGGGTGAGAGGCTGCGGCCGGCAGTGCTGTGAGCTGGGCAGGGGTCAGCGCCGGCTGGGGCAGCGCAGGAAGCAGCTGCTGCTTGAGACTGAGAGCACAGCAAGGGGCCGAGCTCCGCCTGGTCAGTCGGGACCAGTAAGGGATCTTCTTTCTTGAGGGCACGGAGACACCGTTGGAGGGATTGTGAGGAGGGTGGGAAGATGAGATTAAATTCCTATTCTGAAAATGTCACATTGTGGAGGGCACTGGTTCAAACGGAGTAATGGCCATGGAGGGAGAACACTGCCCGGGGACACCCCGGGGTGGCAGGGAGAGGAGCCCCGGAAACCTGAGCAAAACGTGCAAAATGGGGAAAACAACCCACTTTTTTAATGGAAGTTGTGCTAACAGCTGTCAACGAAAAGAGTCAAACTCTGTAAAATATTTGAAGAGATTTATTTGGAGCCAAATATGAGTGACCATGGCCCGTGACACGGCCCTCAGGACAGCCTGAGAACTTGTGTACGAGGTAGCCGGGGCCAGCTTGGTTTTACACAATTTAGAGAGGCAGGAGACATCAATCAAATACGTTTAAGAAATACATTGGTTCGGCCCAGAAAGGCGGGACAACTCAAAGGGTAGGGGGAGGGCTTCCAGGCTCTAGGTTCATGTAAACATTCTCTGGTTGACAATTGGTTGAGTTTGTCTGAAGACCTGGGATCAATAGAAAGGAGATGTTCAGGTTAAGATAAAAGATAGTGAAGGTTCTTTTGAAGTCTCATTATGGCTGCCCTTAGAGTCAATAGGTGACAGATGTTTCCTATTTAGATTTTTAAAAGGTTCTAGACTCTAGTTCATCTCTTCAGGATTGGGAGGGCCTGGAAGAAAAAGATCTAACCGTGTTAACAGAGATTCTTTACAGATGTACACGTCCCCCAACAAAGGACAGCTTTGCAGGACCATTTCAAAATATGGCAAAGAAGCATGCTTTTGGGGTAAAATATTTTGACTTTCTTCTTTGTCTCGTAATATTATGTCCGAGTCAGATTTGGAAAGTAAGTCACAATGTATAGGGCTAAATAAAATCCATCTGATGAGAATTTATGATTTGTAGGGCATGGCTCCCTGGGCCCCTTAGATAGGAATTTGAAGCCCAAGAGTTAAAAAAAAAATCAGAGCTTAGTCCTCACAGCATACATCAGATGACAAATATTTATTCAAGAAAGTCTGCTAAAACTCCATAAGAACAATGATCATCTGTGGATCCCTCCTTCCCCCACTCCAGCTTATCTTGACAGAGCCCCCCTCTTGGTGGTTGTGTCCGAGGAGACAGGGCTTGCTCTCCCCTCAGCTCCCATCCGAGGGTCCCCTTATCTCACCAGGAGGGACAGATGCCAGCATTTCTCACCACAGCACCCAGTTGAAGAGGCTAAATTCCTGGTGAGCATGGACAGCCCCCTTCTTCCAGCCAGTCTCTACTCATTGGATGGGGTTCTAGCCAAGAACAGCGGGCTAAGAAGGCTGGGATCCCATTGCTCTCCCCAGCTCCACTGTAGGACACAGCTCTGCAAAAAGAAGCAAACTGAAAAGACCGGAGAGCAGGACAGTCCCCAGGGAAGAAAAGGTTGCTCTGAAGCTCTTCCCAAAGGAACTGGCTTTATTGGAAACAGCGAGTTTAAGCCTGAAGGCATGCTCTGAAAGGATTATTCTCTTAATTAGGAGCAATGAATTGGCCTGTGAGAGCTGCCAGAACAAAGCACCACAGACTGGGGGCTTAAACAATAGAAATTTCTCCCTCACAGTTCTGAGGCCTGACGTCTGAGCTCAAGGCATTGGCAGCTTTGGTTGCCTCGGAGGCCTCTCTCCTTGGCTTGTGGATGGCCACCTTCTCACCGCGTCCTCACGTGGTCTTTCTTCATCATGTCTCTGTACGTGTCCAAATTTCCTCCTCTTGTAAGGACACCAGCCACATTGGAACACAGCCCACGCCCTCCTCTGGTAAGGACACCAGTCACGTTGGAACAGGGCCCACCCCCACCCCCATGGCCTCATTTTCACTTAATCACCTCTTTAAAGATCCTATCTTCAAATAGAATCATATTCTAATATACTGGGGGTTGGGACTTCAACATTTGAATTTGGGGGTAGAGACAAAATTCAGCATATGATCAACAAGCTAATTCATAGCCCTACTAGGTTGCTAGAGAGAACCAAAGTGGTGACTAAGAAGAGCCCTCGGCTGGGCATGGTGGCCCACGTCTGTAATCCCAGCACTTTGGGAGGCCAAGGTGGGCGGATCACGAGGTCAAGAGATTGAGGCCATCCTGGCCAACATGGTGAAACCCCATCCTACTAAAAATACAAAAATTAGTTGGGTGTGGTGGCGTGCACCTGTAGTCCCAGCTACTCGGGAGGCCGAGGCAGGAGAATCACTTGAACCCGGGAGGCAGAGGTTGCAGTGAGCTGAGATCGCGCCATTGCACTCCAGCCTGGTGACAGAGCAAGACGCCGTCTCAAAAAAAAAAAAAAAAAAAAAAAGGAAGAAGAAGAGCCCACCTGGAGCTAACACAAACCTCAAAGACAGGCCTCAAAACACGACCCCTGCTCCAGTATAATTGGACCAGACACTGAAGAAATGTATGCCCAGGTCATTACTGAAAATCATAGAGCAATCAGTTGGTAATTAATGGAGCTTAACAGGTAGATGTGGTGCCGCATAAGGTAGATGGCTTAACAGAGAGATCAGGGAAAGAGACAGCCAATGTCCCCACCAAAACCACCACAACCCAGGGTGGCTGCGAGGATGCCCAAGGCTGAGTCCTCCAAGGAGCTACCCCAGAGGCCTCACACTGCAGGGGAAATCAGCTTCATTGAAATAGTCTAACCAAGTGACTCAACAGATAAGCAAAGAGCAACAAAACCAAGCTGCAGGCAGGGCGGAGAGGAATCAGCATGTACAGTTTTCATACTATTACCTAAAACATCCAATTTTTCAATAAAAATAGACATGCGAAGACATTCAAAGAAACAGGAAAATGAGACATGAGGAAAACACAGGAAACAAAAGCTGCCTTGTGAGGGCCTAGATTTTCTTTTTTTTTCAATTTGACTCTGATTAGCAAGAGGGCCTAGATTTTGAGGAGACAAAGACTTCAAAGCAGCCATTATAGACATGTTCAAAAAACTAAACAATGCTGTGCTCATAGAAGTGAGGGAAACCATGGCAATGTCTCATCAAATAAAAAACAATGAAGAGATAGAAATTATTTTTTAATGATAATCCTGGAGCTGAAAATAACTGAAATGGAAAAAAAAAAAATTCTGTCAGGGCTCAGGAGTAGATTTGAACTGAAAAGTCAGCAAACTTTAAGATAGATTGGTAGAAATCATGTTATCTTAAAAACAGAGATAATAGATTTAAAAAATGAACAGAACCTCAGAGAAAAATGTGAAACCTTTAAGCACCCCAGTATATGCATAATGAAAGCAAAAGAAGGAGAGAAGAGAGATAAAGGAGCAGGAAAATATTCAAAGAAATAATTGCTGTAAACTTCCCAAATTTGCTTAAAAATGTGAATCTCTCAAGTTCAATGGATCCCAAAAGTAGGATAAATACAAAGAGATCCATACTCACACACGTCATAGTACAAATATTTGAAGCAAGATGCAAATCTTGAAAGCAGATTTGTTGTCGTGTACGTGAGAACCCAAAAGGACTAATGGCTGACTTCCTCAGCAATGATGGAAGTCAGAGGGTGGTTAATACAGTTTGGCTGTTTCCCCACTCAGATCTCATCTTGGATTCCTATGTGTTGTGGGAGGGACCCGGTGGGAGGTAATTGAATCATGGGAGCAGATATCTTCCCCATGGTGTTCTTGTGATAGTGAATGAGTCTTACGAGATCTGATGGTTTTAAGAGGAGGAGTTTCCCTGCACAAGCTCCTTCTTTCTCTCTCTCTGTCACCATATGAGGTGTGACTTTCCGCTTCTGCCATGGTTGTGAGGCCTCCCCAGCCACGTGGAAATGTTAAGTCCAGTAAACCTCTTTTCTTTGGTAATTTGCCCAGTCTTAAGTTTGTCTATATTAGTAGCATGAAAACAGACTCATAAGGCAGTGGAGTGACATGTTCAAAGTGCTGAAAGGAAAGAAAACCTGTCAATCAAGAGTCTTATATCTGGCAAAACTGTCTTTCAAACATTAAAGCAAAATAAAAGCACTATTAGAAAAACAAATCTGAGAGAATGTACTGTGAGAAGGAAATCCCTCAGGCTGAAAGCAGGTGAAACCACAAGGAAGCTCGGATCCACAAAGAGTGTTAGTAAAGTAATTACGTAATTATAAAAGATAGTAGACATGTATATTTCTTCATTTTCCTTCTCTTAACTGATTTAAAGAGCAGTTGTATAAGACAGAATGTGTATAATTGTACTGTTGGCTGGCCCTGTAACATGTAGAAATGTAATGTATTTGACAAAAATAGCACAAAGGATGTGATGAAAGCAAAGTTTTATTGGAGTCAGGAAATGACACCAGTGACTTGAATCCACAGGACCAAATGAAGAGAAACAAACATGGTAAATAAAAAGAGAAATAGAACTTGCATAGAAATATACATGTATTCTCCTTCCTTTCCTCACCTTCTTTAATGAACATGAAATTATGTAAAGTCATAATTATAACAATGTATTGTTGTATTTGTAACATATATACATATAATGTGTATAACTATAATAATATAAAAGAGAGGAGGGGGCCGGGTGCGGTGGCTCAAGCCTGTAATCCCAGCACTTTGGGAGGCCGAGATGGGCAGATCACGAGGTCAGGAGATCGAGACCATCCTGGCTAACATGGTGAAACCCCTTCTCTACTAAAAAAAAAAAAATACAAAAAACTAGCCGGGCGAGGTGGCGGGCGCCTGTAGTCCCAGCTACTCGGGAGGCTGAGGCAGGAGAATGGCGGAAACCTGGGAGGCGGAGCTTGCAGTGAGCTGAGATCCGGCCACTGCACTCCAGCCTGGGCGACAGAGCGAGACTCCGTCTCAAAAAAATAAAAATAAAATAAAAATAAAAGAGAGGAGGGAAGAATACACCTAACAACAGGGCTTCTGAACGAGTGAGACAAAAACCGACAGAATGGAAGAGAAATAGGCAATTCAAAAACAGTGATTGCAGACTTCAATACTCTCTCTACCTTCAATTATGGATAGACCAACTAGATAGAAAATCAACGAGTAAACAGAAGACTCAAAGAACATGATAAACTGAACAGACCTAACAGACATCTGTGGAACACGCTATCTAACAACAGAACTGAGAATTCTTCTCAAGTGCACATTGAACACGCTCCAGGATAAACATGCTAGGTCATAGAACAAGCCTGAATCATATATGATTTCTATCCTTTAAATAGAACAAGCCTGAATCATACACGATTTCTATCCTTTAAATAGAACAAGCCTGAATCATATACGATTTCTATCCTTTAAGTAGAACAAGCCTGAATCATATACGATTTCTATGCTTTAATGTATTCAGGCTTGTTCTGTGACCCAGCATGTTTATCCTGGAGCATGTTCAGAATAGAGTTAAATTTGAAATTGATGGCAAAAATAAATTTGAGAAACTCACAAATATGCAGAAATTAAACAAGACACTCTTAAATAACCAATGTGTCAAAGAAGAAACCACAAGGAAATAAGGAAGTACTTTGAGATAAATGAAAATGAAGATATCACAGTACAGAAACTTATAGGATGAAGCTAAAGCAAGGCTTCGATGGAAATGTATAGATGTAAAAGCCTGTATTTTAAAAAGCCTATATTTTAAAAGGAGACAGATCTCATGTCAACAACCTATTCTTCTACCTTAAGACACTGGACAAAACAGAGCAAACTAGGCTCAAACAAGTTGAAGGAAGCAAACAAAAGATATTAGAGCAGAAGCGAATGAAATAGAGAATAGAAAAACTACAGAGAAAATCAACACAAATAATTGACTCTTTGAAAATATCAATCAAATTGATGAACCTTTAGCTTGACTGACTAAACAGGGTCTCAAATTGCTAAAATCAAGGATAAAAAAGGGGAGGCCAAGGTGGGAGATTAGGAACCAGCCTGGGTGACATGGTGAGACCCCCTCTCTATATAAAAAAAAAGAATAAAAAAGGGAATATTATCTTACAGAAATATAAAGGATTATAAGAAAATACTATGAACATTGCCAACAAATTAGATGAAATGGTCAAATTTCTATAAAAACACAAACTAACAAAACCGATTAAAGAAGAAATAGAAAATCTGAATTGAACTATAATGAGTAGAGAGATCGAATTAGTAACCAAAAACCTTCACAAAGAAAAGTTCAGGTCCAGATGGCGTCATTGAATTCTACCCAACACTTAAAGAAGAATTAGCACCAGTCCTTCACAAACTTTCAAAATCTAGAAGAGGAGAGAACATTTCCCATTCCATGAGGCCATATTACCCTGATGCCAGAGCCACAGAAAGATACCATGAGCAAAGAAAACTACAGAGCAGTATCTCTTATAAATAGAGGTGCAGAAACCCTCAACAATAGATGAGTAAGCAGAATCCAGCCATATATAAAGAGAATTATACATCAAGACCAAGCGGGACTCACTCCAGGAATGCAAGGCAGGTTCAGCATTCAAAAATCAGTTAAGGTAATAGACCATATCAAGAAAATAAAGGACAGAACTGCTATGATTATCTTAATAGACCCAGAAACATTTGACACAATTTAACACCTCTTCATAATAAAAACAATCAAATAAGAATGGAAGGGAAATTCCCCAACTTGATAAAAGGCATCTGTGAGAGAACTATAGCTAATGTTGCTGAAAGACCGAACGCCTCTCCCCAGAGACCAGGAGCAAGATAGACACATCCACTTTCAACACTTTTGGTCCACATTGTCCTGGAAGCATGAGTCAAGCAGTTGGGCAGGGAAATCAAAAGGAAATGGCATCTACATCAGAAAGGAAGAGGGAAGATGATCTCCAATTTGCAGAAGACATGATCTCGTACACAGAAAATTCTAGGAAATCCACTGAAAAGGGACCAGGCACAGTGGCTCATGCCTGTAATCCCAGCATTTTAAGAGGCAGAGGTAGGTGGATCACTTGAGGTCAGGAGTTCCAGACCAACCTGGCCAACATGGTGAAACCCCATCTCTACAAAAATACAAAAATTAGCTGGGCATGATGGCAGGTGCCTGTAACCCCAGCTACTCAGGAGGCTGAGGCGGGAGAATCACCTGAACCCAGGAGGCGGAGGTTGCAGTGAGCCAAGATCTCGCCATTACACTCCAGCCTGGGTGACAGAGTGAGACTCTGTCTCAAAAAAAAAAAAAAAAAAAAAAAAAAAATCCACTAAAAGAAAACTCATTCATAGTAAATAAATTCAGCAAGGTTGAAGAATATAAGGTCAATATACAAAAAGCAAATGTATGCTGTAGGAATGAACAACTGAAAATGAAATTAAGAAAACAATTCCATCCAGACATGGTGGCTCATGCCTGTAATCCTAGCATTCTGGAAGGCTGAGACAGGAGGATTGCTTGAGGCCAAGAGTTCAAGACCAGTCTGGCCAGCATATCAAGACCCTGTCTCTATTTAAAAAAAAAAAAAAAAAAGGCTGGGCATGGTGACTCACACCTGTAATCCCAGCACTTTGGGAGGCTGAGGCTGGTGCATCACCTGAGGTCAGGAGTTCGAGATCAACCTGGCGAAACCCCATTTCTACTAAAAATACAAAAAATTAGCTGGGCATGGTGGCAGATGCCTGTAGTCCCAGCTACTTGAGAGGCTGAGGCAGGAGAATCGCTTGAACCTGGGAGGTGGAGCTTGCAGTGAGCCGAGATCATGCCATTGCACTCCAGCCTGGGCAACAGAGTGAGACTCTGTCAAAAAAAAAAAAAAAAGAGAGAGAGAAAGGAAAGAAGGAAGGAAGGGAGGGAGGGAGGGAGAGAAGGAAGGAAGGAAGGAAGGAAGGAAGGAAGGAAGGAAGGAAGGGAGGGAGGGAGGGAGGGAGGGAGGGAGGGAGGGAGGGAGGGAGGGAGGGAGGGAGGGACAATTTTACTTACAATAGCATAAAAAATATCAAAACATTTCAGAATGCCTTTAACCAAAGAAGTACAAGGTGTAAGACTTAACAAGACTTTTACACTGAAAATGATGTTCACCATTATTAGCCACCAGGGAAAAACAAAACCACAGCCTGGCACCACTGCTTGCCCACAAAGAGGACTATAATAAAAGAGAGATAATCACAGGTGTTGGAGAGGAGGTGGAGAAACCAGGATCCTCATGCAGTTGTGGGAATGTAAATATAATGCTGCTCTTACCAGATGGAACGTCTTGACTGTGAGTTGTCCAGGTTCTTGGTGTGTTGAACAAAGAATTGAACAAAATGCACAAACAAAGCAACAAAAGAAGCAACAAAAGAAAAAAGCAACAAAAGCACAGATGTATTGAAAGTGCAGATTGATTGAAGTGACAGTGCACTCCACAGAGTAGGAGCGGGCTCAAGCAAGCGGCTCAGGAACCCCAGTAGCAATGTTCTGTAGGGCTTTTCTGAGGCGAAAAGAATTTGGTAACACCTCTGGGTGCCCTTTAGAGGCCTGTGACCAATCAGAGGCTGAAGCGGATATGTGGCCCGTGGTCAATCCGAGGCTGACATGCAAACTTGTCTGTCTTGTTATCACCGGAGGGAGACAGTGGCCTGTGTGCTGCCCAGTCCTGCCTGGAACTAGCTGCACCTGCTGTTCTTTTGCTTATACCTTCACCCTTGGTTACTCTAATTCCCTATTCTCCTGCCTCACAGCTGCTTTGGAAGACAGTCTGGCAGTTCCTCAAAATGCTAGGTATATGCACCCAAGAGATGTAAAAACATTTCCCCACAAAGCTTATACGGGAATGTCCTGGCAGCACTACCCTTAATAACCAAAAGGAAGAGAAAACCTCAACGTCCATCAACTGATGAATGAATAACAAAATGTTACACATCCATACGATGGAATATTCTATTTGGTAATAAAAAGGAATGAAATTCTAATATTGCTACACATGACTGAGCCCTGAAAACCTTAGGCTGAGTGGAAGCCAGATACAAAGGACCACATGTTGTGTGATTCCATTTGTATGAAATGTCCAGAATCGGCAAATACAGAGACAGAAAATAGATCAGTGGTTTCCTGGCACTGGGGGTAGGAAGTAGTTAGGAGTAATGTCTAAGGGTTTCTTTTGAGGAAGATGAAAATATTCTGAAACTAATTCTGGTGAGTGTTGTACTCAACGCACCCTAAGGTTCACTGAATTGTGCATATGAGTAAATTGTCTGGTGTGTGATTTGTACCTCGGTCAGGCTATGGAAACGTTTTCAATTAATGTCAGAAAGAAGCAGCTGGCAGAGAGTGGTGGTGTCTGCTCCTGCAGTTGTCCGTGAAGGGAGGGTGCCCTCTTGGAATTAAGTGGACTGGAGAGGAAATATTCCAGAGATTTCTTTTTAAGATGTTAAATGGACTGCATATAGCAATGAATAGCATAGATCAAGGGTCCCCAGCCTCCGTGCCATGGACCGATACTGGTCCGTGTCCTGTTAGGAACCGGGTGCACAGCAGGAGGTGAGCAGGGGTCCATGAGCATTCCTGCCTGAGCTCCGCCTCCTGCCAAATGAGCCGCGACATGAGAGTCCCAGAGGAGCGCGGACCCTCTTGTAAACTGCACCTGTGTGCTCCTTGTGAGAATCTAATGCCTGATGACCTGAGGTGGAACAGTTTCATCCCAAAACCATCCTACCCCCAGCCTGTGGACAAACTGTCCTCCATGAAACCAGTCCCTGGTGGCAAAAAGGTTAGGGACTGCTGGTGTAGAGGACTCCCAAGGCCTCAGATCATATCACCAGTCCCAAAGAGTTTGGAGTTACAAGCAAGATTGTCCTAAAATCATCACAGCTGGTTGTGGGCGTGTCAGCAGGCGTGGGGGAGGAGGAGTCCCCAGCAGAGGACTGAACCCCCAGTAGGAGGGCCTGCACCACAACCTGCTTCCTAAGAAACTGGTGGTTGTCTTTGCAGGAAATTCTCCAGTTGCTGGCTCTCTCTGTGTTCACTATTGATAGGTGATACGTCACAGCCCTATGTCAGACCCTCCAGTGCTCTCCCATCTATGTGGGATCAAACCCAGTCTTCCACCTGGCTTGCACACACCCTGGCCATGCCCCGGCCTCCTTCCCTCCTCAGCTTCCCTCACCCACTCACTGGCCTCGCAGGCCTCTGCCCCGCCCTCAACATGCCACGCTCGTTCCCACCTCAAGGCCTTCACACTGGCTGCTTCTGTGCCCCAGTGTTTCTGTGACAGTCCTCAGCCCTCCCAGCTAGCCTCTCTGAGCCCACTTCTGACAAGGGGTGGGAGGGTTCAAGCCCCCAGGTTCGGCTGCCACTGCTGGTCAGGGGCCACACTGGAGGCTGGAGAGGTGGTGGATGTGAGCGTGGATGGTGGGAGGGAAGCACAGCCTGTCGGGGTGGAGATGGTCTTTCCTGCCTGTCCTGGGGCCGCGGCGTCATCCGAGCCCAGCATCGGTCAGTTCCCATACAGTCAGGCATCGCTTAATGGCGGGGTTGTGTTCTGAGAAATGTGTCCTTGGACAGCTTTGTCATTGTGGGACATCGTGGGGTGCTTTTCCACGAACTGGGAAGGTGCCGCCTGCTGCTATCGGGTGTGGCCATTGCAGCCAGGCCACAGATCTGTGCAGCGCGGGACTCTGCTGAACACCGCAGGTGGCTGTAACACAACAGTGAGGATGTGTGTATCGCAACACAGAAAAGCTACAGTAAAAATAAGGCACTGCCCTCTCAAGCGGCCACTGTGAGGGACGAGGCCTGTCATTGACCAAAGCACGGCCGTGCAGCCCAGGATGGCAGTTCCTCACCAAGGGCCCGTGTGTTTGCGTCCAGTGTACGCTGTGTTCTGAGGGTGAGCATGATGGCTGATTAATAGAAGTCTCATGACTTCAGTACAACCAGGTAAGTGCTGCGTTGGTCATTGTCTTTTTTGGATCCTTGGTTGTAGGCCAAAGAAGACAAGATAGCCGAACTGGAAACGGAAAACGCTGTCCTTCTTCTGAAATTGGCAGAGGTAATATTTTTAAATGTCCCGCAGGCTGAGTGGAATTGTATCCAGTGCGGAGTGATTTCGTGTTGAAGTCAGCTTTTAGCCCTTGTAGAAGAAATCCATTGTGGGTGACTGCCTGGGACCTTTTCTTTTTGCCATCGAGTGAGCCGACAGGGACTCCTCGGTTGCTGTGTGAAGTGTCTTCTTACACTGGATCAAGGTTGAGCTTCAAATTCCTGTGTGTCTCTGTGCTCACAGGTATTTAATGAGTAACAGTTCATCAGGAACTCACGCTTTTTCAAAACAGCTCTCTTGAGGTTTAGTGTACCAAGTGGGTGTACCATAAATTTACCCATGTTAAGTGTACAATTCAACATTTAGGAAATGTGTAGTTGTGTAACTGACTTAGTCATTTGTGCTGCTGTAAAAAATATCTGAGACTGAGACATTTATTAAGAACAGGAATTTATCACTCAGTTCCAGAGGCTGGAAAATCCAAGGCCAGATGCCACGGGGCCATTGGTGAGGGCCCTTCTTCCTCAACGATGGTGCCATCTCTGGCGCTGTCCTCGCCTGGCAGGACAGTGGGGAGCACAGAAGGCTGTGCCGGTTCCCTTCTGTCCATCCACGAGACACGGATCCGTCCCCAAAGGCTGCGCCGGTTCCCTCCAGTCAGTCCAGGAGGCATGGGTCCATCCCCAAAGGCTGCTCTGGTTCCCTCCAGTCCCTCCACAAAGCACAGGTCCGTACCCAAAGGCACTGCTTCTCAACACCACCACATCGGGGGTTAAGTTTCCATGTGAATTTTGGATGTGGCACATTCAAACCGCAGCAGCCACCATCACCACAAGCCAGGTGCCCGGGGTCTCCATCCCCCGAAGGCCCCCGCCGGCATGCTTCCGCCCTTCCCGCACCCCGTTGTTCCAGGAAGCCGCTCGTCTGGTAACTCGAGCGATCTGCCATCCCAGGATCAGCCCCAGAACACCTGAACGATGCCACCCATATCATCCATCTGCCTCACCAAAGAAAAACGTCTGTGGAAGATGACTCCGCTCAGTTTTTCTTGCAGGTTTGTTCTCAGAATTGAAAAGGAAGGGAGCACACAGGGAGAATGCCCTTGGCACACGCGGACTCAGGTTGTTCTTCTCTACCGTTTGCTGTTGCTACTTGGGGTAGGCTGAGAAGCGGCCGCGGAAAGAAAGCAGGCCTGAGTCCCTGGAAGCTTCTCATCGGGACGTGAACTGACTGGGAAAAGGACGTTTGCAGATATGACCAAATTAAGACTTTTGGGATGGGAGAGTGTCCTGGATTATCCTGGTGGGCTCTAAATGCCACCGTGAGTGAGTGTCCGTAGAGGAGGGAGGCAGAGGAGTTTCCACACAGGTCACGTGGGGATGGAGGAAGGGAGCTTTCCAGATGTGACCATGTGTACATGGGCAATACAACCGCAGGCCAAGGGTTGCAAGCAGAGCCAGAGCCGGGAGGAGGCAGGAGGGGCCCTCCCCAGAAGCCTTCAGAGGGAGGCCCGACCACACCTTGTGTCTGGACTTCTGGCCTCCGGAACCACGAGATGAGAAGTTTCTGTTGGAAGCCCCCAGTTTCCCGTAATTTGTAACAGTGGAAATAGGAAACCGTTGTGTTCTCATCTTTAAATTATTACCCCTTTCGAATTCTTCGAATCTCAGCAGAATCAGGGCCAAGTGGGGCTTCTACTCTTCTTGACTATCCTTGAATAACCCTGTTGAGTTTCATTGGAAAAAAAAAATGCAGTTGTACAAAATCTGCAAATTAATTAAGGGATATTCATACTACTTCTTAAATGAAGTGAATAGTTTCTGCATTCGTTTTTAAGCTCGTTCTTTCCTGGGGTGTTGAGGCCTGGGTGTGCGTGCATTATCATGCCCTTCCTAGGCACTGAAGACCAAGGCACACAGGCGGTAACACCAAGGTCCGGAGAGGTGAGAAACGTTCCCACGTTCACAATGACAAAAAGCCACGGGACTGAGCATCAAATCTCGTCACCCAGTTCCAGGCCACATTGTTCTCTGGAAGTGCACAGTGTAATTCTACAGTAATGAAAACAGTTGGAAATAGTAACCCCGTCCAGCCTAAGAGCCTAACAGCATTTCGTGGCTTTATTGGAAGGGTCAAGACTCTTGGTCAACAAGATCTCAAGGAACCCCAGGCATCCGTTGCTCCACAGTCACACTCCAGTCTCCATCTTTGGCCAGGGAAACGGGTCCTTCCATGGAGGAGGGACCCCAGACCCCTGCCGGTGAGTGCCTGAGTGTGCCTGAGATGGCAGAGGTAAACCCCTCGGCATCACATTCCAGCAAAGCCTTCTCCAGCGGAACATGGATGGCCCTGCTCAGGGTCCCTCAGCATGAGTGGCTCTCCAGGACGTCACAGCCTCTGCGGTGCCAGCAGCCTGTCAAGGAGTGGCTGTCCGTGTGGCCGCGGACCCCTGAAGTGCAGGCCCAGCCTTCCCATTTGGGTCTGGTCCAGAGCCTGGTGCTGTTCACCACACGCTGTTGGTGGGGGCACTGCCCAAGCCCAGCAACTTTTCTAGTGTCATTTAGATGAGCTTTTTAAAGGATCTTTTTTAACATGTGAGATCATTAGGCACACAGTGTGACATGAAGCCATGGAGCCCTGGCATCTGCACTGTGAGCCCCTCCTGGTGGTTCCGGTCACTGGAAGGCCGATCTCCACATGGTGGCCCTGCCTGCTGCCTCCCCCAGGCCAGCATGTCCCACTGCCACCAGAGCGTGGCCTTGGTGTGTGGCGTGCTTGGCGTCACGGGCCCTGCAATGAAATGGCTTTTCCACTGGGACTCCTGGACCAGGATGCAGGTGGAGCATTGTCCACCCCATGCACCTTGCAGATCTGGCGGCTGCACTGGCCTCCTGGTCCTCCTGGCCCTCCCAGCCTCTCACCCTCCCGGAGGCGGAGCTCCCTGCCTGCGACTCGTGCTCCTGCTTCCCATGTCGCCCTCACCTAAGATACGTCCCATGTCCCTTGCCCAACAGGTGGTGACTTTATTTCCATCCAACTCCATTCCTCAGCAACCCCCAGCGCAATCCGGCGTCCCTGTGCCCACGCAGGCTCGTTCCCCCGTCTTTCTGTTGCCCACCAAATCCCCCAAAGCTCAGGGCAGCCCCACGTTGAGCGCAGGCCATCCTGGGGCCATGGATTTTCCCGTAATTGCCGTTCCACACCCGGTGAGTCCCGGAGGCTTTGGAACACGGTTTCTAACACGCGCAGGCTGATTTCTAACGCTCACGCGCGTGGTATTGCTTTCTCCCCAGAGAGGATCCGAGCCTTTGGGGGCCGGGGACTCAATTTTGCTGCAGCTTCTTCTTTAGTCGGATGAGGGTGGGAGAACCTTCCCGGGCCCATCCTCAAGCCCCACGGATCCGGCCCGGTGCTCTCGACGGCCTCTTCACCCCGGGGCTCTCGGAGCCGCCCTCCTCTGCAGTTGTCTGTTAACACGTTTCCACTTCGGAGGAGCTTCGCACGGAGAGCACAGCGATTTTCTGACCTAATCGCACCCCGCTGTGCGGCCGCCTTCGCTCCACAGTTACTTTCGGTGACTTTGCAGCCTCCTGCCCCGCTGGGCCCAGCTCTCTGCTCCTGAGCCCCGGTCCCTCCGCTCCTGAGGCCGTGAGCTTGGCCGTCTCTGTGCCAGGACTGGGGCCTGGGCTCAGCTCCCCGGCGGCACCGCAGGCAGCGCGGGACCCCCAGCTCACACGCGGGCATCGCCGGCCTCACACGCAGCCCGTCTTCCAGGACGTTCTGCCTCCCGCACCTGGCCGGAACCCTCAGGCTCAGCCCTGGGGGTGCCTCCCCGACGGCTCCTGTGGCTCCTGGTTCACCTGGAGTTGTCCCCGCCGTGTTCCCCGCTACCGTGAGTCCCATGCAGGGGCGTTGTCTTCTCTCAGGCGGGCAGGTGCACCCGGGACAATCAGCAACCATTCTCTCCTCAGAGGAAAGAGGAGAGGTCCAGCCGTCCTCTGCTTCAGCTTCAAGGTTTTAAGACTTTAAATTGTCTTTGTTTATTTTCTATGCAATAGTACAAGGGAAAGATTGAAAAGAGTCGCAGTGAGGCCACGCGGATTTCCACCCTGTACAACAAACAGCAGCGTCTGCAGAGAAACACACGCTCGGCCTTGAGGCAGTTGGATCGTGTCATTCAGGTAAAAACAGCTTCACCAGAAGCCAGAGTTTCCATTTATGCAGTGAATGTTTATGTTTGTTTCTGGTGAAACGGTTTACATTATGCTTGTCAAAAGACATGTCATCTTATGGAAGTAAAAGAGGCCCTCACTGAAAACAGGAAAGCCCCTCGTGTGTTAGATTGAAGTTTCCATTACAGGCCCATTCTGGTCTTCTTTAAAAGGGTGTACCATCGTTACTATTTTCTTTCTTTCTTTTAATTAATTAATTAATTAATTTAGAGATGGAGTCTCACTCTGTCACCCAGGCTGGAGGGCAATGATGCGATCTTGGCTCACTGCAACCTCCACCTCCCAGGTTCAAGCGATTCTCCTGCCTCAGCCTCCTGAGTAGCTAGAACTACAGGTGCCCACCACCATGCCTGGCTAATTTTTATATTTTTTGTAGAGACGGGGTTTCACCGTGCTAGCCAGGATGGTCTCCATCTCCTGACCCTGTGATCCGCCTGCCTCTGCCTCCCAAAGTGCTGGGATTACAGGCGTGAGCCACCATGCCCGGCCAAAATCGTTACTATTTTCATAATCAACTACAGATGGTATTCACTCAGGGAGTTCCGCTTTCTACTACATACTAAACAGAAGACTAAACCTAAAAACAAAACAAAACATAGGATTGGGATTCTGAGCAAATATCAGAAGGAAAAATACATTTTGGCCATGAAATGAATTATTTCAAATAGCTGTGGTAGTAGTTCAATTTTATGAGTCAAAATTCTCATTTTAATGAATCAAATTAAATCATTAAACTGAAATCTTACTTTAGTTAATCAAAGTTCTCAATTTAATTTTAACGTTAAGTGGTAGAAAACATGTTTATACATGTTAGATTAAATAGATCTGGTACAGCATGTCATCAGTGTGAACAGCTCCTGTTAAACTACTAATAATTTTTAGAAATGAAAGTTAAAAAAATAGTTATTCCGTATAGTATATTTGGCAATTCTCCAGGGTGAAATTGTAGGAGGATATTTTTATACCTTTGGTTGAGAACATTGTTTTACCTTTTGTTTTAAACAACGTGACCAGCGTAATGACTACAACAGTAAAACATCTGTAAACAGGATTAATCTGTTCTCTTTGTTACTCAGAATTAGAGATATCCCACCCCCTCGTAAGCTACATTCGTGTATTTAGAATAAATGTATATGAAATTAATTTTCATTCTTTTCGAACTGAATAAAATTAATTGAATAGGTTGTCTAACTTTTTCTGTACTCCATATAATAAAAACACTTGTTTTGATATTAAAATGTTATTAAGTTATTACAATGTTTCTCAAACATATGAAAGTCATCTCCATTTTATAGAAAAAGAGAGACTTGACTAAAGAAATGAAGAATACTTATTTAATTTTAGTTATGCTGTCGTGATTTAAGAGTGTCTGATATTAAATATTAAGCATTAAATATTAAGCATTAAATATTAAGTGTCCTGGTTCTGTCAAATCTTCCCATGGAAGATCCTTGAGATAATTTCAGGGGGAAAAGAGGACTTTCCGCACAGGACATGAGTTGCTTTGCTCCCAAAGTTCTCTGAAAGCATTCATATGTATTGTGTCTGGAATTTTATTATGTACATTTACATGTTAAGTTGTTTTCACTGGCCCACATGTTTTCCACCACGTGCTCGTGATAACTGAGCTTCCAGAAGGCAGGTCTGGATAGTAGATTAGGAGGGCGGCCCCCGTTTCTCAGGCGGTGATGAGAGGCTCTGAGCCCGAGCCGTCATCGTGAGGAAGTCAACAACAGACGGAAACACGGCTCGCGCCCAGCATCACCCCACCGTGCAGTGAGCGGCTCTTCCTACGGAAATTGGTGAAATACTTGACTTTCTGTTTCTTAAATACTTTAAGGGCATAAAAGCCACATGTACTGCTTTGAAAATACAAATCCTGGATGTACCGAGTCAGAACTTCTGTAAGTGAGCCGAGGCGCAGGCGGCATGAAAACAGTCCCAGCAGGCGTCCACACGCCTGTGCTGAACCACCTCTGCTTTAAACCCTTCCAGTTAACAACACGTCCGGCCCTGTTACATTAATTGTGTGGGTATGTTGTTATTCTATAGAAACATATATAACTAATTATTATGTAATTATACTGTGATCATTAATAATATAATTTTACGAATCGTGTATGTTCTTATTTTATAGAAACTTAACCAGGATATACAGGCGTTTCATTCTTCTTCTCGGGCACTCCTAAGAGATTATCAGGATGAGTATCAGGACCGTGTTTCTGTGATAGTGACCGCGGTGCAAAGAACACGGCAGAGCGCCGAGACCCTGCTAGGTAGGAGGGGCGTCAGTCCACACTCAAGAGAAATGTTTGCAGTTTTAAGACAATGACTGGCTAGAATTTAAGTTTCCATTTCTTTTTCCTTTTAGCTGACACCTAATCCCACAGGCGAGGGTAGGCACCGTGTGATTCGGCCACGTTGGCGTGTGCACTGCTCCCTCCCAGCTCCCACTGCAGCCCCACTTGCCAGGGGAGCTCCTTGTTCTCTTGGTCACCACAGGGCACTTCCCTGGCCTTGACGGTCACTACTGAACTGGCACCTGTGTCTACATTGGGCATTCTGTGTCAGAGTTTCCTAAAATATGACGTGAGGGTTTTTTTTTTTTTTTGTCTTATCAGTTCAGTTCTTTCTTCATTTCTAAGAATGCCACAGCATTTGGCTACTCTTTTGTTATAATGGATTTATTATCTTCAGCTACGGTGCTTGAAGCCTGTGGAAGAGGTTACTTTGCTTCTGCAGTTTTAAACTCATCGTCCAAATTGCACTATCCAGCCAGGCCCAGTGGCTCACGCCTATAATCCCAGCACTTTGGAAGGCCGAGGTGGGCAGATCACATGAGGCCAGGAGTTTGAGAGCAGCCTGGGCAACATGGCAAAAACCTGTCTGTACTAAAAATACACAAATTAGCTGGGTGTGGTGGCGCATGCCTTTGATCTCAGCTACTTGGGAGGCTGAGGCAGGAGAATCACTTGAACCCGGGAGGCGGAAGTTGCAGTGAGCCGAGATCACGCCACTGCACTCCAGCCTGGGCGACAGAGCGAGACTCCGTCTCAAAAAAA
Organism: Macaca nemestrina; assembly: GCF_043159975.1. NCBI lineage: Eukaryota > Metazoa > Chordata > Mammalia > Primates > Cercopithecidae > Macaca > Macaca nemestrina. The sequence goes on along the minus strand of NC_092129.1, from coordinate 3,579,644 downwards.
CAAAAGAACCAAAGAGCACCGTCCCCACGTTCGTCTCGTGCTCACAGCTTCTGTCCAGTGTTCAGTGTGTCCACAGGCCAAACAGATGATTGTCAAGTTAGGAACTCGGTCAAGTGTTGTTCTGCTGTTATTGCAAAATAGGTGTGTGGAAACTTTGGAAGCTGTACTGTTTTTCTGCGAGGCTACGTGATGCTTTCTTGAAATCGCTGCAGTAGCCTAGTTGTCTTCAGTGCACTCTGCTAATAACTCCCCAGAGGCCGTGTTTGTAGAAGTGATGTGTGCACGCCTGTGTTCTTTTCTGTGGTGGGGGTGGGGGGACAGAGTCTTGCTCTGTCGCCCAGGCTGGAGTGCAGTGGCACCATCTCAGCTCACTGCAACTCTGCCTCCCGGGTTCAAGCGATTTTCCCGCCTCAGTCTCCCGAGTAATTGGGATCATAGGCGCCCGCCATCATGCCTGGCTAATTTTGTATTTTTAGTAGAGATGGGATTTTACCATGTTGGCCAGGCTGGTCTCGAACTCCTGACCTCAGATGGTCTGCCGACCTCGGCCTCCCAAAGTGCTGGGATTACAGGCGCGAGCCACCACACCCGGCAATGCTTGTGTTCTTGTAAGCCATGTGCTGCAGGGAAAGGGACAATCATTTTTGTGAAATGATTTTCACAGTAATTTTGTGAAAAGCAGTGTACCTAAGCTTTGAAAAGATGAAACTCAAAGGGAGAAGCAGGGAACAGCCAAGGCTGTCCCGCAGAGGGAATGCTGACATGTGAGGAGGCAGGGCCTGCTGAGACCCTGCCTGTGGGAGCCACGGTGCAGTCCCGCCACACAGAGGGGTCCCCAGGAGGCTTATTCCTGCTCAGGCATCAGGCTCAGGGGCTCGGGGCCTCCTTACCTGGCTTCCCGGGGGGCGCGACTTCTCCCCTCGAGTTCCACGCTCCTCAAAGATGAGCCTCAGGTGCCCAGGCAACTCCTTTCAGCCGCGCTGACGAGAGGGATAGTGGGGACAGGCTGGTGGCTGGGGCCGGACACAGTCAAGGCTCAGAAGACCAAGTGACTGGGAGGGTCCCTCTCTCACTGTGGGGGACCCTTCCCACTTTCTTACACCCACATTCAGTCTGGACCTGGTAATGGGTGTTTCTTTCCGAAAGGGAGCGTGCATGGTTCTGCAAGTCCAGCTCGGTTTCAGGCCTCATGAGAGCTGCATCTGTGCTGAGCGGGCCTTGTCTCTGCAGGTCCTCGGGCCTGGGGGAGAAAGGCCCGGCTGGGCTGCATCCTTTGGCTAAGTGACATCTGAAGGGGCCCCTGGCTATCGTGACTCATACAGTCACGAGGTGTCCCCTGCAGCACGACACCGCGCTCCATGTCACCCTCACACTGCCTCCACCACAATGGCCAGTCTGGGGATTAGGGTGTCCAAGCTCGGCCAAGGCGCCCACGCAGTGCCCACTCATCGCCACATCACCGTGGCGCCATCCTGGTGGGACAGAGGCAGGAGTGGAGGCCCAGGCCACTGTTACAATCCACAGCAGCAGAGCCCGGCCCCAGCATCTGCCTCCCTGCCCCACTCCCCCGCACCAAGGGCTCCCAGTGCGTTAGGAGCAGAGGCCTCCTTGGCTGCCGTGCAGACGATTGGGCAGCATTCAGGCTGATGACGGACGGGGTAACTGTGGGGAGAGGTCCCCCCGGTAAGCTCTGTGAGTCCCTGGTCACGGTGGGGACAGAGCAGCCTCGGTCCAAAGCGGTCAGGAGTACACACCACAGCATGCAGCTGGCCCTGGCAGAATCCATTGTTTTTAAAAATGTCTCCCATACTTAGAGAAAGGAATTTGACCTGCTGGGCCCCATGGATGTCCTCTCCGGTATAGTGCCTCTGTCCCTGTGTCCTTTCAGCATGCCAGGCGAAGGTGGTGCACCTGGAGCAGGCCTTGCAGGACGTCAGTGCGCGTCATCAGCTGGAGAGGCAGAGAAGGAAGGCCCTGCACAACAGCCTGGTGGTGAGCGTGGGCGTTGGGGAAAACTCGGGGCCGCCCCGGGGAGAAGCCCACACGGAACACGCAGGAGCCCCTCGCAGGAGGGTGCTAGGCAGGAGGGACAGCGGGGAGGGGGACAGTGGGGCGGCCTGGCCAGAAGGCAGAGGGGCAGAGCTGCGGGGGCTGACCTGCGTACTCTTCACCCAGGAGGTGATGGCAGCTGGAGGAGGGGTGAGGGCGCCGCAGGCTGATTTAGCTTTCGGGGTCACTCTGGCTGCTCAGTCAGGAGGCCACAATGGGGAGCAGGGGGGATGACTGCAGTGTCACGGGGGCTGGCAGCCTGGGCCACGTTGGTGGCGATGCAGGAAGTGGGACCGGCTGCTGTGAGGCACGAGGAAAGAGCTGTCACGGGAAGTCGGGAGCGCGGGAATCTGCGGAGATGGGGACTGGCACGGGAAAAGCAGGGATTCTGTTGTAACTGGAGATGCCGGTGGAGACTGCCCTGCCCCTTCTGTCACCAGCACCTTCCAGCCATGTCTCTCCGTGCCCATTCACAAGACCGGGAGGCTCTCGTGCTTACTTAGTCGAAGGTATGAGACCTGAGATCCCATGAAACTTAACGTAAAGTCTCAGGGTTTGATTTTACAACACGAGGATGCCAAGGTGGATGACTGAGTTGGTGACCCTCGCTTCTGTGAGATTTGATTTTGATGGCTGCGCTTTGGCCAGTCTTTCCGAATTCCACCTGCCCGAGGCCCACGAAGCCGGTGTCCCTGCAAAGTTTCTCTCCCCTGGCCGTGCTGAGAGGTTCCCCAGCTGTTAGATGTGTCAAATAATAATTCTCATTTTAAGCATCTACTTATGTAGTTCAGTGCTGCGAACATTGATATAAGAGGGCGTTTATTGAGTGTTTCCTGTGTACCAAGTACTTTTGAAAGCATTTTAGTGTATTTCTTACTTAATCTTCACTATAGCACCACCTCTCTGGGTTGTGATAAAGACAAAGGAAGATACCAGGGAAGCACCTAGCACTTCAGAAAGTCTCACTACACTGCAGCTTTTTTTTAAATCTGGAGTGTGAAAAGGACAAAATGAACCTTCCTAAGACGGAGGCAAGTCCCACAGGGAAGAATCGGTTGTGGAAGGTTCTGAGTGTTCCACCTCAAGCCTGGGTCTCCTGGTCTAGACGACGAGCGTGCAGTGTGTGGCCCGTGGAGAACATGCAAGCAGAGGCTGATCTCAGCTTCTGTGGGTTCATAGAGACCAGACAGAGGCTGTAAATCATTGGCCTATGACACTCACTCCATTTTCAAACTGTAGAAGGAGCTGCTCATCACAACAGGCTGAATAAGCTCGCTGTGAATCCAAGACAGGATTTCAGAACGGATTCAGCAAGTGTCTGGGCACATACAGTAAAGATGTGTTGCTCACTGGAAACCAGTGGAGTTCATGAGAATAAAGAGTTTCTAATTTCCTTCCAGTCATTAAATCAAGGAAATATGACAGATATTGAATTTCCAGAATCCCCCCTAAAATACCTAAAAGGTTGAGCCCAGAATACCATTCAAAGGGATTTTCTTTGGTACTTATTAGCAAGTGATACCCCTTTGCCAAGTGAACACATTTGTGAAGTATGAATCCAGTTTAAAATAACTGTTCATGGCCGGGCATAGTGGCTCATGCCTATAATCCCAGAACTTTGGGAGGCCGGGGCGGGCGGATCACCTGAGGTCAGGAGTTCGAGACCAGCTTGGCCAACGTGGTGAAAGCGCTTCTGTACTAAAAGTACAAAAATTAGCTGGGTGTGGTGGTGGGCGCCTGTAATCCCAGCTACTCTTGAGGCTGAGGCAGGAGAATCACTTGAACCTGGGAGGCGGAGGTTGCAGTGAGCTGAGATTGCACCACTGTACTCCAGCCTGGGCGGCAGAGCAAGACTCCATCCCAAAAACTAAGTAAATGAAATAACTGTTCACTGCCCTGCAGAGGCCTTTTGAAGTGGAGATGGGGCTGCGGATGTCACGGCCGCGTCTCAGGAGCTGGTGCTCGGTGCATGTTCAGTGGGGGACGCTCCGCAGTGCAGTCTTGTGCCCGGGTTGACATGCAGACCTCTTTATCATTGTAGGAGCTGAGAGGAAATATCAGAGTTCACTGTCGGATTCGTCCTTTGTTGCCTTTTGATAGTGAATCCGATGATCCAGTTTTGCAGAGCAGGTAACGTGTGTTTGCACGGTGTGTGTGTGTCTGTGTGTGTGCTCACGGAGAAGACAGAGGGGTGGCACAATTTTAAACGCCATCTATTGTCCTGCCGCCAGTCCCAAAGCAGCATATTCTCGAGTTGTGGGTGGGGGCTCTTTTTAAGGATGGAGCTGTCTTGCTGACAGCAGACAGTTAGCAGCCCTCTGGAATACGGCCTGAAAACAGCCAAACCGCCTGAGCAGGCCCGCCGTGCGTGGTGGCAGTTTGTACCTGAGAGGGCGCCTGTCTTTTCATGGTTTGCCTCTGCGGGGTCTGAACAAACAGGGACAGGCTTTGAATGGACCTTTCCCTTTATGTCACTACATCAAAAAGGGAGCACCCACTCTTCTTTATGAACCTGAGACCACCCACGCCCCTGTGCAGGCAGTCAGTGAGGATTGACTCAACTGACACTTTTGACTTAGAGAAAGTTTTGATGGTGTCCATGGATAAAGCAAAACTGTCTGAAGTTCATTTACTCAAATGTTTACTTGAAAACCATACTCAATATGACTCTTACTTGCTCCCCATGAAACAACACCCCTGGCCTTCCCCCTCCCATCCTGACCACACCTGCCCTTCCCCCTCCCATCCTGACCACACCTGCCCCTCCCACTCCCATCCTGACCACACCTGCCCCTCCCACTCCCATCCTGACCACACCTGCCCCTCCCCCTTCCCATCCTGACCACACCTGCCCCTCCCCCTTCCCATCCTGACCACACCTGCCCCTCCCCCTTCCCATCCTGACCACACCTTCCCCTCCCACTCCCATCCTGACCACACCTGCCCCTCCCACTCCCATCCTGACCACACCTGCCCCTCCCACTCCCATCCTGACCACACCTGCCCCTCCCCCTTCCCATCCTGACCACACCTGCCCCTCCCACTCCCATCCTGACCACACCTGCCCCTCCCCCTCCCATCCTGACACACCTGCCCCTCCCACTCCCATCCTGACCACACCTGCCCCTCCCACTCCCATCCTGACCACACCTGCCCCTCCCACTCCTATCCTGACCACACCTGGCCCTCCCACTCCCATCCTGACCACACCTGCCCCTCCCCCTTCCCATCCTGACCACACCTGCCCCTCCCCCTTCCCATCCTGACCACACCTGCCCCTCCCACTCCCATCCTGACCACACCTGCCCCTCCCCCTTCCCATCCTGACCACACCTGCCCCTCCCACTCCCATCCTGACCACACCTTCCCCTCCCCCTTCCCATCCTGACCACACCTGCCCCTCCCACTCCCATCCTGACCACACCTTCCCCTCCCCCTTCCCATCCTGACCACACCTGCCCCTCCCACTCCCATCCTGACCACACCTGCCCCTCCCCTCATCCTGACCATAGCTGCCCCTCCCCCTTCCCATCCTGACCACACCAGCCCCTCCCACTCCCATCCTGACCACACCTGGCCCTCCCACTCCCATCCTGACCACACCTGCCCCTCCCCCTTCCCATCCTGACCACACCTGCCCCTCCCCCTTCCCATCCTGACCACACCTGCCCCTCCCACTCCCATCCTGACCACACCTTCCCCTCCCCCTTCCCATCCTGACCACACCTGCCCCTGCCCCTGCCCCCATCCTGACCACACCTGCCCCTCCCCTCATCCTGACCACACCTTCCCCTCCCATTCCCATCCTAACCACACCTGATCCTCCCACTCCCATGCTGGCCACACCTGACCCTCCCCATGCCCATCGGTGACCACACCTGACCCTCCCCACGCCCATTGCTGACCCTCCCACCACTCCAGGGGGTTCCACTTCCCTGCTTTCCTGACACCATATGGGGTTGGCTGTATCCACAGTGGTGGGGGTCACTAGGGCCTGCTCCTGACTCTGTAGCTTTGCTCAGGCTGTTTTTCTTGTCTTGGGTTCCTCTGCTTAATCTGTCCAAATGAGCTTTCCTTGGAGGGCCTAGCTCGAGTCTCACCGTGTTTGCATCCTGCAGTTCGGCACTTGACTTGAGAATGTTTCAGAAAGCACTTGGCGGGTCCTACAGTGTGAAACATGAAATTCGGATCTTTTGACAATCATTGAAACTTTTTCTCCTCAAAGTTTTTAGACTTGATTGTGGCGGCTCTAGTACCTTCTGCACTTTCTTGAGTGGTGGCCACTTGTCACTTGTCAAAGGACTGGAAATTGGGCCTGTCGGGTACGTCGGTGTGGCACGGGACAGGCCTAGTGGCCCTCATTCAAAACGTGTGGGACCCGAAGAAGTGTTTCCAGTTTTGAATTTTTTCGTATTTTCAAATGCTCATGTTTTGCATGTACCGGATCAGCAAGATAATGCAGTGAGCATTTTCTTTGAGCATCCTCTCAGTGCTCAAAACATTTTGGATTTTGGAGCGTTTTGGATTTCAGATTTTTAGATGAGGGATTCTCAGCCTGTAGTTAGCGGTCCCCAGCGGTGACCAGCTTTCCTGAACTTGCCTTTTACATGGCACTTCCAGACGGCTTTTGTTACACACCAGCCTCCCTGCGAGCCTCCCACCATGAGAGGGAAATACATGCAAATGAATGCAAATGAAATCCCATCAGAAAAGGGGCTCCTCAGCTGCAGTAGCCTCATCAGAGGCGTGGCCTCGGGCAGGTGAGAAAACATCTGAGGCATGGCCTCGGGCAGGTGAGAAAGACAAGCACATTTCCATAGTCACAGAGGCTTGTTTCTATTGGATGGCGCCGCTCTGGGCTGTTCAGTTTCTCAGAGCTTCTTAAGAGGCTCCATAAATGTGTGTGTGAACTCTCACATTGTTTGTGTTCATTGGCTTTTGGTTTTGAAACATGTTGCATTTTTTCGGATTCATGATGGTTTGCAGATGCTTGATTTCCTGAAGGGGAGAACCTGACAAGCCTGTCTTCTAGATCAGTGGTCCCCAGCCTTTCTAGACAAGGTTTCCGCGGACTGGCAGGCCGGGACGGGGATGATTTCAGGATGATTCAACTGCATTTCATTTATTGTGCACTTTATTTCAATTATTGTAATTATTTCAATTACTGTAATACACAACAAATTAATCATACAACTCACCACAATGTCAAATTGGTGGGAGCCTGAGCTTCCCTGAGCTTGTTTTCCTGCAACTAAAGGGTCCCCTCTGGGGGTGAAGGAGACAGTGACAGGTCCTCAGGCATTAGAGTCTCATAAGGAGTGTGCAACCTAGATCCCTCACATGCACAGTTCACAGTAGGGTTTGTGCTCCTAAGAGAATCTAATGCTGCTGCTGATCTGACAGGAGGCTGAGCGCAGGCGGTGATGCCAGTGATAGGGAGCGACAGTAAGTACAGAGAAGCTTTGCTCACTCGCTCACCGCTCACCTCCTGCTGTGCTGCCTGGTTTCTAACAGGCCTCCGTGGCCGGGGGTTTGGATCCCTTGTTCTGTATCACCACTGCTCTAAACTGCACGTGAAGGAGATATTTAAGCGTGGATTACTGTAGTATGGATGACTCCCATGCAGTGCAGACAGGGAAGACGAAAACAAGAAATAAAGAACAGGGGTATTGGAGTAAAAAAATCAAGAGAAGACAGAAGGCGGGGGAAAGAGACGAAAATAATAAATAAAAAGTAAAGAATAAAAAAAAAAAAAAGGATAAGGTCAAAAAGGACAATGAGTGGAGTTTTAGAAAGGGATGGAAGGGTGGACCCACGCACACAGGAAGAGAGAGAAGAGCCAAGCCAGGGTCCTGGGAGATCAGGACAGAGACAGAGATGATGGCAGAGAAGCACAGGGGTGTTTTAGAGTGACCAAGACAGACACAGAGAGGATGGCGAAGAAACACAAGGGTGTGTTAGAGGCTGAATGTTAGGAATTCAGAAAGCAATTTCCTCATGACGTGTATTTTTAATGTTGTTTTATTCCTGCAGCTCCATCTCTAGAGAAGTGGCCCATGCTGTTGATGACGTGAGTATATAATTTTCCTTGCAAACTCTATTCAGAGAGCGGCTTCCTGCTTGGTGGGTCTCCATAGTCCCCACAGATCCCTACAATGGAGAGCAACTCAGAGGCTGAATGAATAGAAAGTAACTTATTTTAGGCTTTCTTAGTTAAGAAGAATTTTTTTTTTGTTCCTTGATTTCTATTGGCACATGAAATTAAGCATTTGACACGCTTTCCTTGTGGGAAACCAGCTCCTGACCCGTAGTGCTATGTGAGGAAGTTACTTCACTTCCATTTATTTTCCAGCCCAAATGATCAATGAGCGCAAATATGAGCAGGTTCTAAAATGTAGAGCACCAGGAAAAGAGACATAAATAGAAAATCAATGATATCAAGTGTGAACTTTGTGATTCTAAACTGGAATCAAGCGTAATTGTGTTTCTCCTGAAAAGCCTCCGTGCTTTTTAGTTTTAGCCATGAAAAGGCCGAGAAGTCAGAAGGAGCAGCCCAACACCCCAGCTGGGGTCTCTGAGGACCAAGCCCACTGCAGGAGAGATGCTCATTAGACAACTCGAGTCTGGGCTGGGAAAGGAAGTGGGTGGGAGGAGCCTGGGGCGCTTCCGGGCTGAACAGCAAGGGCGGCCTCAGAACCGGGGCGGGCTGTGTCCCAGCACATGGAGCCCACCTCAGGCACTCCCTCAACGCGGGATAGAAGCGTGGGGATTAAGGAGGGACTAGAGCAGATTGAAATACATCATTATATTTACAATCTTGAGTTCATAATAATGATTTTTTAAAAGGACCTCACATTACTTTTTTGGGTGCTAGAACATCGACTCATTATTCTAAAAAGTGATGGAAAGAGGAAAGCGCTGTAAGGTCCTTCCTGTAGGAAACATACTCAGGGCAGATGCATGGTTTTTGAGGGAACAGAAGATTCTAGGTAATAAACTCAACAAATGATAAAACTGGAAAACCATCATCTGAAACCCCCAGTGAAATAGTGACTCTAGGCTCCTCAGAGGACGCTGGTCAGAGTTGATGGGATCTTCACGACAAGGGCTCAGGGTTGCCTCAAACCCTCTAAGCATTCGCAGCTCCCCTGAAGTTGGGATGCAGAGACAGGATGTCCTGAGAAGGTGCAGCAGGTGGGACACAGCGGGACTGATGAAGCACTTTTGCTTCAAAATCAAACCAGCATCTACTCAAGTCTCAAGGACTGTCATTTTAAAGGAGAGGAAACCATCTGCCAAGTCCAGAGTGTGGACATTTCACAGAACAGACTGCCTGCCTTCTCTAATAATAAGTTTTGTTTTTAAAGGCAGGAGAACACAGTAGAATGAGATGAGTCAGCCTCAGTGCGACCTGGTTTGGAGCCTGGCGTGCACAAGCCGATTGTCACAGGCATTGTTGGAACAGTGGGGGAAGTCCGAGTGTGTCCTGGGTGTGTAGGGAGCACACCTTCTCCTGTACCCTCCTAGGGTCCCTGGCAGGGCCTGAGAATGGAATTGGCCTAAGGCAGGTTGACGGAGTAGAACATCGGATTTGTTGAATGTGGGGTCTACCTGACACGGAGCCCCACGGGAAAGGAAGACTGATGAGTGGCACAGCCTGCACGCTGCCCTGTGGTGTTGGGCAGAGGCCACGGTGGACAAGCCACCAAACAAGATGGGAGATGGAGGGAAGGCGAGGGCTGTGCTAACAGGTCTATCTGTGCAGAGCCACTCAGCTTCGACCCTGTATTCGTCAGGGATCTCTAGAGGGACAGAACGAATGAAATAGATGTATATGTAAAGGAACAGTTTATTAGGTATGAACTCACACAATCACAAGGTCCCTCCACAGCCATCTGCAGGCTGAGGAGCAAGCAGAGCCAGTCCAAGTTCCAAAACTGAAGAACTTGGAGTCCAATGTTCGAGGGCAGGAAGCATCCAGCACGGGAGAAGGATGTAGGCTGGGAGGCTAGGCCAGTCTCTCTTCACAGTTTTCTGCCTGCTTTATATTCAGCTGGCACCTGATTAGATGGTGCCCACCCAGATTGAGGGTGGGTCTGCCTTTCCTAGCCCACTGACTCAAATGTTAATTTCCTTTGGCAACAGCCTCACAGCCACACTCAAGATCAATACTTTGTATCCTTTAATCTGCTGATCAAGTGGACACTCAGTATTAACCATCACAGACCCCAGCTACCAACGAGAACATGCTTTGCTCCTGGCCCAGCAAGGGCGGCTCTTCATGGGAGGGTCAGGTCCTGCCTTCAGTGCAGGAGGAAAAGGGGAAGCCGGAGTGCTCCGCGTGAGCCTCCGGCTTCTCAGGAGCCTTTAAGTAAAGATAATCCTGATGCCAAAGTGGCATATTTTGGGGTGACATGTTCTGCCACTCTCCATGTGACCCTAATTTTATAAAGTGTGATGAATGGCATGGTGATTGTATTGTATAATTTCTTGGTTTTTTAGAGATGGGAGGTCTCACTATGTTGCAGGCTAGTCTTGAACTCCTGGCTCATGTGATCCTCCTGCCTTGGCCTCCCAAAGTGCTAAGATTGTAGACCTGAGCCACCACACCGGGCAAATTGTGCTTTAAAAGTGTTCTTATCATTTAAAAATGCAGCCTGTAATACTTAGCGATAAAACGATCCGTTGTCTGGTTTTGAATGTAAAGTATGCTGAGGAAAGGGAGGTGGATTGTGCAGGAATATCTGTAAAATAAGATTGGCCGGATGTTCAGCACTTGTGGTGCCGGGTGATTGCACCTGAGGATGTGTCGTGCTGTTTCCCCCATTTCTGCGTATTTAAAAAGTCTGCAGTGAGAACAGTTAAAAAAAAAATGCTGGGGCCTCTCCTTCATTCTGCTTATTATGGTGATCACAAGATGAATTTAGAAAGCACATGAAATGCTAACCATTTCACTAACATTGATAATTTTGAATTTAACATGAAAGTCTCAGGTCACGTAGGACACGATGGTCATTTTGAAGATGATTTTATGTCACGTTGATTACCATACGTCTCGTTTGCGGTTCTACAAGGCGTGTCACCTGAATCAGTCTGATGATGGTTACATATTGCAAACTTTAGAAACCCTTTTTTAAAAGGTAGTTTTAGTTAATGGATTATATTTTTTTAAAGAGGCCAAGAAAATTGATGTAACCGTACTTTAAAATTGCTCTTACTATGTCCCTGGAAAGAAAAACTTTTACAATTCTTTATTTTAAAGTATTATTGATGGATTGATTGATTGATTCATTGATTGATTCAGCTTTATTTAGGTAAAATCAACAAAAATTGTATATATTCAACATCTATAAGATAATTTTATATACAGATGTATATGATTACCATCTATCATTGGATGACACGTGGTAATCAATTTTACAATGAAGGCCGGGCGCAGTGGCTCACACCTATAATTCTAGCACTGTGGGAGGCCGAGGCAGATGGATCACCTGAGGCCAGGAGTTTGACACCAGCCTGGCCAACATGGTGAAACCCCGTCTCTACTAAAAATACAAAAAATTAGCTGGGTGTGGTGGTGGGCGCCTGTAGTCCCAGCTACTTGGGAGGCTGAGGTAGGAGATCGCTTGAATCTGGGAGGCAGAGGCTGCAGTGAGCTGAGATTGCATCATTGCACTCCAACCTGGGCAACAAGAATGAGACTCCATCTCAAAACAGAAACAGAAGCAAAAACAAAACATACAATGAGTAAAATGATTACCACAGTCAATGGTAATGACTCCCAGGATGGCTAAAGAGTAAAAGGGGGATTTTATCGGTGATATCAGTTTGCAAACTGAGAAGAGAGTCTCCAGCTCTCTCTGTTAAAAGGTGAACTGTAGGACACAGAGTTTGTGCACAGTCTGTATAAGCTGGTCGAAAATAGCTGGAGGTCTGCAGCTGCTTCTCAGGAAAGAATTGTGCAAGGCTGATCCTCTGCCTAATCAGGGTTGCAGTGGTCTGGGTTGTAAATCAGAGTTAGGGATTTTCCTGATGGCTCCTGTTGTTAGGGAGTTTAGCAAGAGTGTGGTTTTTCTTGTAGCCATAGGAATTGAGGACGCTGTCAGGCAGCCAAGCCCTAAACCCCTGACTCATAGGTACCTTTTATTTCCTTAACCTTAGGGTCCATCTTAGTTGATGAAGAAGCATCTATTGGTCTCTCAGATCACGTCTCCCACTTGTGGTCAGTCATAGCTTGGATTTCTGTGGGCTCATAGGTCTCTTATCTTAAATGGCCTGAGAGGGAACTTCATGGATTTGTTGTTCTTTCCTTTAACAGAACATTCTCTTTAGTTTACTGTATGGATTTGGCCTACCTTATGAAGGAATACTGTATGGATTTGGCCTACCTTATGAAGGAATTTCTTCCTTGAAGCCAAAAAAGATTCCCATGAAACTTTTCCTGAAGCATTTCTTCTATGTTTTCTTCCAGTAGTTTAATCACTTTGGGCCTCACATTTAGGTCTTTGATCCATTTTGAGTTGACCTCTGTATAGTGTAAGAGGTGGGAGTCTAGTTTCATTCTTCTGTATATGGATTTCCAGTTTTCTTAGTACCATTTATTGAAGAGACCATCCTTTCCTCAATGAGTGTTGCTGACATCTTTGTTAAAAAAATCTGTTGGCTATAGATATGTTGGTTAATTTCTGGGTTCTCTATTCTGTTCCACTGGTCTATGTGTTTGTTTTTATGCCAGTACCATGCTATTTTGGTTACTATAGCTTTGTAGTATATTTTGAGAGCAGGTAGTGTTATTTCTCCAGCTTTGTTCTTTTTTTCTCAGCATTTCTTTGGCCATTTGGAATCTTTTGTGGTTCCATACAAATTTTACAATTTTTTCGATTTCTGTGAAAATTGTCATTGGTACTTTGATAAGGATTGCATTGAATCTCTAGATTGCTTTGGGTTATATTGCCATTTTAACAATTTTAATTCTTCCAATTCTTGAGCATGGGATATCTTTCCATTTGTTTGCATCCTCTTCAATTTCTTTCATTAGTGTTTTGTAATTACCCTTTTAGAGGTTTTTTACCTCCTTGATTAAATTTATTCCTAGGTATTTTAAATTTTTGGCAGCTGTTGTATATAAATGGGAGTGCCTTTTAAATTTATTTTTCATTTAGTTCATTGTTCATATGTAGCAACAATACTGATTTTTTCATATTAATTTTGTATCTTGCAACTTGACTGAATTTGTTGATCAGTTCTAAGAGATTTTTGGTAGAGTCTTTAGGATTTTCTGTATATCAGATCATGTTATCTTCAAGGAGGAACAATTTGACTTCCTTTTTTATGATTTGGATGCTGTTTATTTCTTTCTCTTGTCTAATTGCTAAGACTAGGACTTCCAATACTATTTGACTTCCTTTTTTATGATTTGGATGCTGTTTATTTCTTTCTCTTGTCTAATTGCTAAGACTAGGACTTCCAATACTATTTGATAAGAGTAGTGAGACTCGGCATCCTTGTCTTATTCCAGTCCTTAAAGAAAAAGCTGAAAGATGTTAGGATATTAGCTGTGGGCTTGTTACTTGTGGTCTTAATTATGATCCTTTGTATTTTTGTGGTAGACGTTGTGACATCTCTTTTTTTGTTTCTGATTTTATTTGGGTCTTCTTTTTTCTGTTAGTCTAGCTAATGGTTTGTTGATTTGTTTACCTATTTTAAAAATTAACTTTTTTTCATTGATCTTCTGTATTTTTTGTATCAATTTCTTTTATCATGGTTCTAATCTTTATTTATTTTCTTCTATTAATTTTGGGTTTGATTTGTTCTTGCTTTTATAGTTCCTTGAGGTGCATCATAATGTCATTTATTTGAAATCTTTCTAGTTTTTTAATGTAGGCATTTATTGCTACAGACTTGCTTCTTAATACTACTTTTGCTGTGTCCCATAGGTTTTGGTATGATATATTTCTATTTTAATTTGTTTCAGAGAATTTAAAATTTTCATTCTTAATTTCCCCCTTCATCCATTGGTCATTAAGGAGCATGTTGCTTGATTTCTATGTATTTGTATGTTTTCAAATGTTCCTCTTGTTATTGATATGTACTTTTATTCTGTTATGGTTGAATAAGATACTAGATGTGATTTTGATTGAAAAAAATTGTTGAGACTTGTTTTGTGTCCTAGCATGTGGTCAATCCTGAAGAATGTTCCATTGCTGATGAAAAAATGTATTCTGTAGCTGTTGAGTGAAATGTTCTGTAAGTGTCTGCTAGGTTCATTTGGTTTATGGTGCAGTTGAAATCCAATGTTTCTTTGTTGATTTTATGTGTAGATGATCTATCCAATGCTGATCTATCCAATGCTGAGAGTGGGGTGTTGAAGTCCTCAGTGATTATTGTATTGGGGCCTATCTTACCCTTTAGATCTAATAATATTTGCTTTATATATATATATGGATGAAAATATATTTACAATTGTCATATTCGCTTGCTGAATTGATCCCTTACTGTGTAATGTTCCTCCTGTCCTCTTTTCACGGTTTTTAACTTGAAGTCTGTTTTACCTTACATAAGTAAGGCTACTCCTGATTGCTTTTGGTTTCTCTTTGCTTGGAATATTTTTTTCTATCCCTTCACTTTCAGTCTATATGTCTCTTTACAAGTGAGGTGAGGTGAGTTTCTTGTAGACAGCATATATGGGTCGTGTTCTTTAATCTGTTCAGGCAGTCTACATCTTTTAAGTGGGAATTTAATTTGTTTACATTCAAGGTTATTATTAATAGGAGGACTTACTCTTGTCATTTTATTGACTACTTTTTGATTGTTTTGTATATCCTTTGTTTCTTACTTCCTCTCCTTGTTTATTTTTTGCATTTAGGTGGTTTTCTGTAGTGAGTCTGATTCCTTTTGGTTTCTTCTTTTTGCATTGGCTGTACAAGTGAGTTTTATAGTTTTGTATTTTTTACGATGGTGGTTATTGTCTTTTCACTTCTAGATGTAAAACACCCTTGAGTATTTCTTGTAAGTCCTGTCTTGTGGTAATGAATTCTTTTTGTTTTTACTTGTCTGTGAAAGATTTTATTTTTCCTTCATTTCTGAAGGATACTTTGCTGGGTATAATATTATTGGCTGAATTATTTTTTTCTTTCAGTCAGTACTTTGACTATATTATCCCATTCTCTCCTGGACTGCAAAGTCTTTGCTGAGAAATCCACTGTTGGTTTAATGGACTTATATGTGACTTAATGCTTTTTTCTTGCTGCTTATAAAATTATTTTTTATCTTTGACTTTTGACAATTTTACTACAATGTGCCTTGGGGAGGACCTGCCTGGGGGGTCTTTGAGATTCCTGGACCTAGATGTCCATTTCTCTCACAACACTTGGGAAATTTTCTGCTATATTTTTATTAAATATGTTTTCTTCAACTTTTCTCTTCTCTTTCTGGAATGCCCATAATACAAATATTGATTCACTTAAAGCTGTCCATAAATCCTATGAGCTTTCTTCATTGTTTTATTCTCTCTCTTTCCCTCTGTCTGCCTGTGTTATTTCAAAAGACCTGTCTTCAAGTTTAGAATTTTTTCCCTCCTATTTGGTCTAGTCTGTTGTGGAAGCTCTCTATTGTATTTTTTTATTTCAATGAAATAAAAATTTTTATTTTTCTATTATATCATATATTTCATTGAATTCTTCAGCTCTAAGATTTGATTCTTTTTTATAATTCTGTCTCTTTATGGTATTTTTCATTCAAATTATGAATTGTTTTCCTATGTTCATTGAATTGTCTGTATTTTCTTGTATCTCACTGAGTTTCCTTAAGATTGTTATTTTGAATTCTTTTTCTGGTATTTCATATATTTCCTTATAATTGGGCTCTGTTACTAGAGGATTACTTCCCTTTGGAGGTTACATATTTCCCTGCTTTTTCATGGTTGCTGTGTCCCTAACATTGACTCCTATACATCTGGTGAAAAAATTATCTCTTCCAATTTTATAGAGTAGGTTTCATGAGGAAAGACTTAGGGTGCGTGGTTCTAGGGGGACACAGTAATGTAGTCTCCATGTAGTTCCTGCAACTTTCGGACACACTAGTGGTGTTTATGAGTTTCTCAGTGGCCTACAGTGAGGGAGTCTGTGTTAACAGTGATGCGGCTTTTCCAAGGGTAGGCTCTCAGGCTATATCTCAGGTTGGGGATACACACATGCACACAGTACGTCATCCACCATGGGGTTTGGCTCATTGGAGTTGGAGCCACATGGCTGTTCCTCTGGCCAGAAACATGGGCATACTGTTGCTTAGCTGGCCTGGGAGTGTGCCTGCCAGGAGTGATCTGTAGGGTGGTTTCTCTGATTCAGGACACAGATACAAGGCTGCTCAGCTGGGGTGTATCTGCTGGGACCAATTCAAGGGGCTGTTTCCTATGTCTGGGCCACAGCTGCATGGTTGCTTGACTGGCCTGAGGGTGTGTTTGCCAGGGGCTGCCCACAGGGCTGCTTCTCAGGCCTGGGACAAGGGCACATGGCTGCTCAGCTGGCCTGAGGTATATTTGCCAGGGGTGACCTGTGTGGCTGTTTCTTGGGTCTGGGGTACAGGTGCAAGGCTGCATGGCTGGCTTGAGGATATGCCTACTGAAGGTGGCCCACAGGGCTGTTTCTCAGGCTCTTATTGGGCAGGTCAAGGGCAAGTCTGTAGGGTGTTGGGGTACTGTAGGGCTATTTTTCATGTCCTGAGCACAGGTGCACAGCCCCTCCTCTGGCCTGGAGGTGTATTAGCCACTAGGAGGCTCAGGGGCCTCTCCTGCTTAGGGAAGCGGTGAACAGCAACTTAGCTAACTCAAGGGTAGGGTTGCTGTGGGTGGGACTGCTAGACTACTCCTCCAGCTGGTAGGGCAGTGATGGGGGTTGATTTCCCTGCTGTGCAAGGCCAGAGTACAGCCAATCCTGAGCCCAGGCTCCATGCAGCTGGGGTTGTGATGTTCAGCCACACGTGTGGGCTTGGCGTCATGAAGATGGAGCTCCAAGGCTGGAGAATGGCCATGGTTTCTGTTCCCCAGAGCAGGGTATGCTCCAGAGGTGGCTCTGGTCTCAAGATGGGGCTGTGCTGCAGCAGCTTGGCTCACAGGGATGGCTGGGGAGTGAGCAGTGCACACCTTGTGCTCCTAATCTGGGGCTATGGAGCTGCGCCATGAATTTCCTGCAGCTCCCAGAAGGCTCAGGGCTTGCGAGGACTGCAGGATTCCCCTGGTGTAAGGACTGTAGATGTTTTCTGTGGTGACGGGGGCTGGTGGGGATCTGCTGCTTCCCTTTTCCCTGCAACGGGAAGTCCCTTCTGACTCCAGGCAGATCTGACCCAGGCAGGGGAGATGGGGCTGCAGAAGCCTGGTGCCTCCACTCTGCCCTCCTGGACTTCCAGTCAACACAGGTGTCTCTCCACTCCCGTGCTGCACTGTGCACTCTGCCAGATCTCAGCTCTCTTCCTTCCACACAGTCAGAGCTTAGCTGTGTAGTCATTGCCTTGGTCCTTTCTTGGGCGGAGGGAGCTGAGCACCAGCTCTCTCTGGTCAGTGTCTTCCTGACTTTGCTCCTACCATGCAAATATATATATATTTTATCTCACTTGATGCCTTAAGCACCAGTATGCTTGAGTCAAACAAAAGGAGACAGATTAAATCCTCATCATCAGGACTTTGAGTTAACAGGAGCCCTGGGACTTTATCAATCCCCTCCCCTTATCAATCTCCTTCTTTTATAAGTGAACACACCCGAGTATTTGTGGTTTAGTAATTGCCTTTCTACACTTCCCTCAGTCTGTGTGCATCCTGGTTAACCTGAAGGAGTTTTTCAGTGAGCAAATGCATCCTGAGGCTGAGGCCTGGCCCCAGCCCCTGGGGAAGGCTTATTATGATTATTAACATCACTGTCGTTTGTTGTTACTGTTCCTTGTTACTTTATTCATTCTCTTGGCAGTCCTCTCCCGTTCCTGCCAAAGTTCCACCGAATCTTCAGATTCAGATATTTGAAGTTTTCCATCTTACCCGTCAAAATAAAATAACATTTTATTGGGGCATTTTGGATTATGTTTTTGTTTTTGTTTTAAATCAGAATCCAAGATGTTGCTTTTTAATTTGATAGGCCTGCTCACTAGAGGGCTTCATGCCATCAAATCTGCTGAGAAAGCAAATGATCTGTTTTGTGACCCTGTATCTCCTGGCTCCCACATTATGTTTTTATTTCCAAAAGTTTAAACAGAGTTTGAGTTTGTACTGGACGTGTAACACGGCACTTCATGTCCATTTGCAATCTAATTCAACGTTTCATCGTTTGGATTCAATCTGTTAATAAAGTCGATCTCAGATGGAGAATCTGGCTACTGCCCTAGTTCCTGGCGGCTGTCTTAAAGGCTGTTTATTTTCATTTTTGATTTAATTTATATCCACTCAGTTGATAATCAGACATGGGAGAACAGATTTCTGGCTTCGTATCAAGTTCTTGCTGAACTGTCTTTGTTCATCCGTGATTCTCCCTTATTGTTAAGTTTGCCAGTTACTGACTTGAATGTCTGAATACAGTCAACAGAGCCTGTGTATCAAACGACACTTATTTAGTTACATGCAGCCAATGTAAAGCATATTTTTGTGGTGGTGCTTGGCAGGATTGATAGATGTGATACACCTGAGACAAAAGTTTTAATGGTCAGAGACTGTATGGTTTTTAATACATTACTTGTTCTTTTTTAACTCGGGTTCACCGGGCCTTGAACTGCCATCCACAGGACTGTTGATACCCGCAGCAGGCAGCCTTGGCTCGCACGGAGCACGTTGATGTGCAGTCCCTCCCTCCTGGCTGTTTTGTGTCTGCCTCTGGGAGAGTCCCTGACTCTGTCTGCATGTCGTTCACCCATCTCCTCTCCCTCTCAGGTTTCCTTCTTTAAAATGAAGAGGGTGAATTAAACGTACTTTTAGCTCTAACATTTGATGACAAAGAATTTTATGCCCTAAGTGCCTTTAAAGTTATCCTAGGAAATGGGATATAAATCAAAAACTGGATGCTACAGTAGGTAAATGTAAGGAAAAACAGCTTTTAGAGATCATTGCCTCTGAGCCAGGTGCTTTCACGGGTTATTTCATGGGAACCTTGTGATTCCTGAGGCAGGGGCCATGCGTCCCCACTGCGGGAGTGTGCAGGCCTCTTCAGGGAAGTGGCTCCAGATGGGCAATCCCATCTTGAAAAAGAAGGATGCTGTCAAGAGCTTGAAAATTTGGATAAAAGAAAGTTGTTTAAAAAGCCAAGAGAAATGAATCCTTCTTGTGAAATTAAGGGTATTTAGTATCAGGAGTGGGGAGGGTTTTTGGGCAGGCAGGAAAGCATTGAAGCTGTTTGGAAAAATTAAACTTTGCTGTGGAATAATTTTGGATGTTTAAGATCGAATGATCACGCTGTGGAATGTTCTAAGTCACGTGGGGGACTTTTTGGACTCAGGCTTGTTTTTATGGCTTTGCATGTTTCTTGTATGGTGTCCCTTGAGCTTTCGGGTCAGACATTGTAGACCTTTGCATTTTTCATTTGCTTTTCTTTATGGTTAAAACTTGGACATTTGAAGACAGCAGTAAAACACTTTGGGGTGTGTGTTCCTGTGCAGTTCATACTGGAGCACTAGGATTACATTCTGGCATAGTACCAAAGGAACAGTATACCCTAAGTGGACAGCAGAAAAATGAAAATACGCCAGGAGAAAGGAGCAAGGGGCCTAGGCTGGTGGTCGGATTAGGGACTGGGAGGTCTGTTCTTACAGCGAGGCCAGGGGCTTGGTCCTGGTGGGTGTCGGAGTTTTGCTTCGGTGTTTTGAGCGTGAAAGGAACTGAAGAGCTGCTTCTGACATAGGGGATGTGACATTATCATGTAAGAACATGCAGGTTCTGAAACAGTTTCTGGTACACAATAACTGCCCAGTAAATACTCAGTAGAGACGTAAGCTTCTTCTGTGAAAGCCGTGCCGGCAAGCTCTGCATCCCGGTGGTCGCTTCTGTGATGCATTAGAGACCACGGACTGACCCCAGCCACCGGCTGCTCCTCCCGGCATTGCCAGAGTCACCGCGGTCGAGCTTGTATCCCCACCCGCTCTCCCAAAAGTCATCCCAGGAAACTGGATACACATCATGGTAGCAAGTGACCTCCCAGTCTACCCAGTCCAATCAAGAGTTTGAAATAAGGACTCAAGCCACCTCTCGGCAATAGGTGGCATTCTGCGTCACCCATTCCCTCCCTCTTTCTTTCATCTGCTTTCTTCTTTTCTAATTTGCATTTGAGAAAGATTTCTACAGCAACAACATAAAGGACAGATGGGAGGGGTGCTGGACTGGAGGCAGAGGCCAGTTAGGGGGATAGCCAGGGCGCTGTTTCATTACACAGGACAATAGCAGCGGGCTTGGGGCAGTGAGCAACCCAAGGCTGCCTCCGAGGCACAGCCGAGGCTCTGTCCCCAGGCAGCATGGGGCTGAGGCTGGTGTTCAGTCATTGCTTCCTGAGCTGCCTCACCCAGATGCATGCCAGGGATTCCTGCAACCTTTCACCTCTGGCAAGACAGGAAAGGTTCACTATTTGATTATATCAGCATTTCACATCGGAGATCTCACAGAATCCAGACGCAACAAGACTCCGGCAGCTGCCCACCACCGCCCATCCAGCAGCAAGCGAATAACAAACAGCAACAACAACCACAAACAGCTGTTGAATCTCACAGCTTTTGTCTTTACAAAATAGGCCACTTCTTTGACATGTTATTGCAGATACACATGCACACACACAGACACACACACTACTAAGAAGACGGTGTGGAGGTATCATCCTAGCATCCGCTAAACACCGTTAGAAAAAATCCAGTGCCTCCGGGTTATTCGCCACTGCAGTTGTGGTTTTCATTCTTCCTGTTACCCCTGCTTTTTCATGAATACATATTTTGTTTTAGAAGTGGAACCAATCCAGGCCGGGCGCGGTGGCTCAAGCCTGTAATCCCAGCACTTTGGGAGGCCGAAATGGGCGGATCATGAGGTCAGGAGATCGAGACCATCCTGGCTAACACGGTGAAACCCCGTCTCTACTAAAAAATACAAAAAAACTAGCCGGGCGAGGTGGCGGGCACCTGTAGTCCCAACTACTCGGGAGGCTGAGGCAGGAGAATGGCGTAAACCCGGGAGGCGGAGCTTGCAGTGAGCTGAGATCCGGCCACTGCACTGCAGCCTGGGCAACAGAGCGAGACTCCGTCTCAAAAAAAAAAAAAAGAAGTGGAACCAATCCAGGTTCATCTTTTCTTTGCTTAAGTGAAACTAAACTAATTTCAGATTTCTTGCTGAAAAATGCCTTTGCTTCCCTTACACAGGATATAATTTAAGAATACAGTCCAGCAAGATCGAAATTTGTTTTTGAAACAGACACGTTAGTTCCATGGGTTACAATGGAATATAATGATGTCTGAGATGTGATTTCTTTAGCCATTTGGAAACCTTATCTCTCCTGCGAACTATCAAAGGCCCTTAGAGTCAGTAATTCGGGTGTTTTACCCTCAGCCTAGGGCAGATTGAGGAGCTCTGTTGTGCATTCCTCAATAGATGCGACTTTCTTTTCTCTTTATGGGGTTGGCAAACCTTTTCAGGAAAGTGTCAGGGAGTTAATATTTTCATCTTTGAAGGCCATGTGGTCTCCAACTCAATCATCCAACTTTGCCCTTGAGGAAGAAGCAGCCGTACACAGCATGTAAACAAAGGGTGGGGCTGTGTTCCAGGCAAACTTCCTTGTTTACAAAAACAGGCGGCAGGCTGGGGTCGGTGGGGCTTGTGTTTAATTAACGCAGCCCACAAAGTCTTACGACATTGTTTTACTCTTTTCTCTCAGGAAACAGTTCTGGTGAAATGTGATCGTCCTGGCCACCCTCTGATTAATAAGACATATCATTTTGAAAGGTAAGTGCTTTTCAAGGTGCTATATAAAGCAAACTTCCACATTAAAAGTACAAGTTTTGCATTGGGGTTTCAGTAATGAAATGTGCGATTTATCCTATCATTTTGACTAATTGTGATTGTAAATACAGACGGTCCCTGATGTCGATTTTTCAACTTTAGGAAAGTGTGAAAGAGACACACGTTCAGTAGACACTGTGCCTCAAGGACCCATTACAGCCCTTCTGGTTTTTGCTTTTAGTACAGTAGTCAATAAACTACGTGAAACAGTCAACACTTAAGCGTACAAGAAGCTTTCCATTGGGTGACTTTGCCCACCTGTAGGCTAATGTGTGTGTTCTGGGCACATTTAAGGCAGGCTAGGCTGAGCTACAATGCTTGGTAAATTAGGTGTATCAAATGCATTTTCAACTTGCAATATTTTCAACCTACAATGGGTTTCTCAGGTTGCAACCCCATCATAAGTCGAGGGACATCTGTCATCCGTATGTTCATCGTTTTAAGTAAATCGACATTTTTTATGTATCCAGTTTGTTGACAGTGATTTCACTGTGATGATAGCAACTAACTGTAACCTTTCTGTCAGATGCCTTCCTCGGCACCAGGTCGTGGTGTATTCCCAGGGTGGTGGGAGAGCCCTGGAAGGCTCAGAAGCAATGTGTGTGGCCTTTGCAAATCCCTGCTCATCCTCCTTCAGCTACCAAGGGCTGGCTGAGTGGTCCTGCTCCCGGGCTCTGCCCTCCTGCTCCTCGGAAGGACGTCAGTGCCTGAGGCGTCTTCCGCTCCCCAGCAGCAGCCTGTGTTGCTTGATAGGGTCACATCTGGAGAAGGGCAGAGGGTTCCCCTCAAGCCTCAGCTGAGCACTGACCAGCACAGGAGCGGGAGGAAGGACGAGGCCGGGAAAGAACCACTGGGGAGAAGCCTGGGAGACAGTCCGCAGAGCTCACACAGGCCTGGGAATTGTGACTGCTCCCGCCAGGGCAGAAATACCTCGTGATACACAAGCCTCGGGTCGAGTGAGAAGTTAGCCCTGGAATGAAGGCTGCTTGTGCCACATGGCAGAACTTAAATGCAAGCCTTGAGGGATCAAGTTGTTTCCAAGTAACTGCTGGCATCCCATAATAAAGCTGAAGAAAAATTACTGGGATTGGAGGGTCAAAACATGGTGCACCCAATTGCGAGTAATTAGTAAAGTCTGACATCAGAAATTACCAGACATCATTCAAGGAAGTAGGCAAATATGATCTCTAATGAGAAAACTCAGACAACGGAAATAGAGCGAGAAATAATACAAATGATAGAATTAGTAAAGAAGGTGAAAACAGTTATTATAAATCTGTGTGTTCAAGGAAGTAGAGGAAAATGTAAACATGTTGAGAAGAGATATGAAAAATTATTAAAAGACCCAAATAAAACTTCTAGAAATGAAAGAAATACCATCGAGGAGACACGAACGTACTGGTTGGGATGCAGGAGAAAGATGGGTGAACTTGACACCGCAGCAACAGAAAGGACCAACGTGAAACTCCAGGAGACCCCATAGCGAGTGGACAGAGTGGGCTCCGGGGATGGCTGAGGCTGACGCAAGCCCCACAGTGTGAATGAGCTTGAGGCCCCTGCACGGCACACTTGAAATGGTGAAAATGGGACTAGGCCTATGTTTGAGTGCCCTGGACTTGCACAGCCATGGCACCTCCATGTCCTGCCTCCTGTCTCCAGAGGGCAAAAACCCTGCTTGTAAGCCCTGTTGCTTCTGTCTGGATTGGTTTCTCAGCCTGGGTGCTTGCAGTACCAATTCAAGCCTTCTACTCAGCCTTTTTCCACTCTTCATTTCTTGCACCTAGAAAGTTTCCTTCTTTTCTTTTTTGAGAAAGAGTCTTGCTCTGTTGCCCAGGCTGGAGTACAGTGGTGCAATCTCAGCTCACTGCAATCTCCGCCTTCTGGGTTTGAGAGATTCTCCTGCCTCAGCCTCCCGAGTAGCTGGGACCTCAGGCATGCACCACCACACCTGGCTAATTTTTGTATTTTCAGTAGAGACAGGGTTTCACCATGTTGGCCAGGCTGGTCTTGAACTGCTGACCTCAAGTGATCTGCCCACCTTGGCCTCCCAAAGTGCTGAGATTACAGATGTGAGCCACCATGCCCAGCTAATATTTGTATTTTTAGTAGAGACCAGGTTTTACTATGTTGGCCATGGTCTTGAACTCCTGACGTCAAGTAATCCATCCGCCTCAGCCGCCCAAGGGCTAGGATTATAGGCGTGAGCCACCGCGCCCAGCCAGTTTCCTTTCTTTTTTCCCTTCAATGTCAGCAGCATATTTAAAAGCATATTTTGTTTCTATTTTATGTTGCATTAGTTACGTGTTGGTTAGGGGAGAAAAAGGGAGTTGTAGTATCTTAGCCGCCATGTGTCGAGATCTAGAGCTTCAGAGACAGTGCATTTTGTAGAATGCGTGTTATTACTCAAGGATTGCAATAATATTAGAATCTGTATAGTCTCATGCATTTGTATTATTTATTTACTGAAAAACATTTTACTTTGTGTATCTAAAACCAAATAACTTGATTTTTCCCCTAAAATAATCATATTTAAAATCTCACTACGAATACTCAAGAAAATTTTCATCAGTTTCACATGTAATAAAGTAGCTTCCTGAAGAAACTTTCACACATGGTGCTGGTGGTTCAAGGGATTTGTAAGAGCAAAGCCAGTCTTCACGTGTAAGAGCTTTTTCTCATGTCTGTGCACTAAAAACAGTATAGAGAAAAATGATACTTTTTATCAGTGTAGAAAAGAAGCCAATTTATGAGCATTTTGTAATGACCCCATGGCTTAGCTTCATCATGTTTGTTTATGCAAACATTTGTGGAACTTCGCTTCCTTGTGACACATGGTTTTTTTAGCAGTCCTTCAGTGGGCTGACCTTTCTTCCACCATTGATTTTGTCCTTTCTTGATAACTCAATTATGCAGCGGAATAATCTAAGTAAAAACCTCTCTTTTTTTTTTTTTTTTTTTTTTTTACTGTGTTTCAGAGTAATCTGGTGTTGGGCTAGGTAAGGAGGGAAATGGAGTTGGCCCAACTCTTTCCAGGAGTTTATACCGTAGTTGAGACCTAGGCTTGGGATGGGGGGCTTGGGTGATCTTTACAATGATAGGTAATATCAACATTGGCAGAATAAGGTGAAGCAATCAAAATAGGTGACATAATTGGCCAAGGATGGAGAAGAAAGGAATGTTCGGGGCTGGGTGCAGTGGCTCACACCTGTAATCTCAGCACCTTGGGAGGCCAAAGTGGGTGGATCATCTGAGGTCAAGAGTTCAAGATCTGGCTGGCTGGGTGCGGTGGCTCACGCCTATAATCCCAGCACTTTGGGAAGCCTAGGCGGGTGGATCACCTGAGGTCAGGAGTTCGAAACCAGTCTGGCGAACACGGTGAAACCTCATCTCTACAAAAATACAAAAATTAGCTGGGCATGGTGGCGCACGCCTGTAGTCCCAGCTACTTGGGAGACAGGCGGGAGAATCGCATGAACCCAGGAGGTGGAGGTTGCAGTGAGCCGAGAATGTGCCGCTGCACTCCAGCTTGGATGACAGTGTGAGATTCTGTCTCCAAAAAAAAAAAAAACGAAAGAAAGAAAGAAAGGAATGTTTGGAATGGAACAGTTAATGAGGGAAGCACCTCTGGGGAAGAGGCCTTGAGCCTGGACTCGGCTCTGGAGGTTTAGGTGGGACAGGCATCCCAACAAAGGCCGAAAACTCATCTGAGACGTGGGGACGCTCACTGATGAAGGACCTGGGGGTGTGGCTTGCGAATGTCTCCTTCGTGAGGAATTCTCAGTTTCCCTGTGTCCCTCGGTCGGAGGCAGCTGCTCCGACTTCTCATTTCCTGCCCCTGCTTCATGTGTTGGAATAGCGTTTGGCACGTTGTAGTATCTGCTTCTACTGTCGTCTTCCCAACTGGAACAGGAGCTCCGCGGGGCTGGGGACAAGGTCTTACCTTGAATCCCAAGAAATAAGCATTTCATTTAGATCATGTTGAAAATCGTGGGCTTGCTGGATGATGTCTGGACCATGTCAGCTGGTGTCGGTGGTGGATACATTGTGGTAAAAGCTTTTTCCTTCCTCCCAACCCCACCTCCAATCCTTGTCCTTTGCTGGACTTGACTTGGGAAGTAAACAGCACCAGTTTAAGGAAGCATGTGGCCTACTGATAAAGGATTGGGTTGAATGTTTAGAGCCAAATGCACCCTTTGGTTAAAGTGCTGAAGGATTTAACGAGCACCTTCAGGCGCTTAGCACAGAGCTGCAGAGAAGGAATAAAGTAGGGTTGGATTAGGAATAAAAAGTTTAAAGTATGATCGTTTCCCCACGCGGCTTACACACAGGGTGTGGGTGTCCGTCATCACTGCAAAGCAGCCAGAGTCCCACAGTGTGTGTGGCCGAGTGCTGAGTGACAGAGAAATGCCTGTGGGCAGGAGAGTCACAGAGTGGCTAAAGCTTGAGCTGGGTGGAGTTTAGTTACATACGTCACCTTCACGTAGCCCTTGAGAGTCTCCAACTCCTTTCAGGCCTTTGATCATCCCAGGAGGACCTGAGGAGGAAGCTGCGGGGGGCACCACTGCCCAGTCTAGTGAAAGGATGGCTTTTAGTAAGCGGTGGATTTGGGCAGAAGGTCTCAGTCTTTGGATAACACCAAAGTCTGAGTCTCAGATCTCTGCTCTTCCAAGTGAATGGCCCCGGGCAAGGCCCTACTCTCCCTGTACCTCTCTTTCCTCGTTTGTAGAAACGAGAATCCGAGCAGACACGGACCGTGTCCTCCCTTGTCACATCCACACCTGGAGAGGGGTGCACTGGGCCAGGGCTGGGGGTGAGCTTGGGTGTTCGTGACTCAAGTTGCAAACGGCCCTCTGCCCAAAATGATACACAACCTCTCCCCCTCCCCTCCCCCTCCCCTCCCCTCCTCTCCCCCTCCCCTCCCCTCCCCCTTCTCTCTCTCCTCCCCTCCCCCCTTCTCTCTCTCCTCCCCTCACCCTCCCCTCCCCCCTCCTCCCCTCCCCCTTCTCTCTCCTCCCCTCCCCTTCCCCCTCCTCCTCTCCCTCCTCCTCTCTCTTCCTCTCCCTCCTCCTCTCTCCTCCCCTCCCCCCTCCTCTCTGATTTCTCCTCCCCTCTCCTTTCTCCTCCCCCTCCCCTCCCTTTCCTTCCCTCCTATCTTGCAAGCATTTGTCACTTCATTTATGCTTATTACATTTTCATAGCAGAAAGTAGTATCTTTTTCTTAACCTCTGTTATCTTGAAAAATAACACAGATTAATCTTTTGTTGAAGAATTCCGATGGTGTTGCGGGGATGGGAAGTCCACGGGGGTATTGTGTTCCCAGGTTTCTGAGTCTGCATATGCTATAGTAGCTTTCTGCTTCTTCTATTAATGTAGTATTTTCCCTTTGTCTCTCAGGGTTTATGGTCCAGCAGAGTCTCAGAGTGCGGTCTTTGGAGATGTGTGTCCCCTACTCACGTCTCTCTTGGATGGGTGAGTGAAAATACTTTGAAGGCCAGTTATCATAGTTACATTTGAATATAAAGAAGCTTCATTGTGCTGTGGAGTGAGAATGTCGCATTAGAGTCTGAGCATTTTACAGCACTGCAGAGCATGTCCATGGGTCACCCAGCGTGGACTCCGCTTGCATCCATGGAGACTATCTCCACACCCTGGGAAAAGCAGTGAGAATGATTTGGAAAATGCTTGTTAAATGAGTATATCCACCTGGGATTCCAAACTCCATTTTAGTTACATTGTATGTGGGCTTAAGCCTGTGAATGCAGCTGCCATTCTCTCTGGGATTCTTTTATATTTCAGAATTTAAAAAAAAAAAATCTGTAAGGAATGTGAACGTCAGATTTAGGGACTTTTCCCTCTGGGAATCAGCCTTCTATTCTTGCAATATACAACCACTGATGTCAAAGGCAGCGAGTCGTAATTTAGGAATGAAGAATATTTTTTTACTTAATGGAGACACCTTAAGCCCATAGTTTCCACTCCGGGCATTTTGAAGAATCTCAGTTTTCTGGCAGAAATCCACGTCAAGTTCCTGACGAAGACTTACTTGCATTTGTCCAGCAAAGGCTTCTGCACAGCCAACCGCAAGGAACCTCAAGGACCCAGAAACTGCAATTACACAGTGTGCTGCGCGCCCCAAAGGCGCATGATCCGACCAGCAGGTCAACTCAGGAAGCTCCTGCGTCTGACCGCGCACGCACGCGGGGCCGCTTTGCCAATCATGATGCAGTTGCTGCTTCAACTCTTCCTCCAGAAGGCTGGAATTTTTATACCCATCTGAAGAAATGGTTTTGAAAATGATAGGGGAGTCTCCTTTCAAATAGGCATCTTTTAAGTAAGCAGATTCCAGAAATAAGAAAGACATCGTGGTCACAGTGATCACTGCCAGAACTGCCTTTCCAGGATAACGCGAAACAGATGGAGTTAGTTTAAGTTCTGAGTCTTGTCAGCAAAAAGAGTCAAAGTCTGTAAAATATTGGGAGAGATTTATCCTGAGCCAAATATGAGGGACCGTGGCCCAGGTCACAGCCCAGGAGGTCCTGAGAACATGTGCCGAAGGTGGTTGGGCACAGTTTGGTTTTATACATTTCAGGGAGACATGAGACTTCAATCCAGTTCATTTAAGAAATACATTGGCTCCGGAATGTCTGGGTTAAGGTAAAGGATTATGGAGACTAAAGTTCTTATTTGCAGAGGAAGCGTTCATGTGGCAGCTTCAGAGAGAACAGATCATAGATGTTTCTTGTCAGATGTAAGGTCTGTGTCAATGTTAACGCTGGAGGATATCGTGAAGCTTGTCTGGCCCCCACCTCCTGTCGTGGCCTGAACCAGACTCTGAGATAAAATTTTAGAGTGCCCTGGCCAAGGAGGAAGTCCATTCAGATGGCTGGGGGCCCTTAGAATTGTATTTCTGGTTTACAGCCTCCTTCTTCAGGAAGTTTCCTTTTACTCTACATTCTTAAATGGTTGAAAGACCCCTGTAAGAACCCATTTATCTGTTGTGGTCAAAGATATTCTCCACACAAAGAAATGCATGTAAATGAATTCGGGGAAGCCGGAAGAGATGTAGCCTGTAGTGGGGTTTTGTTATGCATGCCTTGAGACTTTTTAATCCTGGAAGGAAAACTCGCAGGATGGTAACGGAGAGGCCTGATCAGTTTGGCGGGAGCATGTGGTTTCCAGGCTCTTGTGGCTGGAATGTAGCAGTCAACCCTAGTGACTCGAACGGTCAGCCCCAGGACTGGGCTCTGCTGCTTTTCCTATCCTGTTCTAGGGGCGATTTAGATGGCAGTCAATGAGAACACTGTCTCACAATCATTTTGTCAAAACAACAACCTTTATTTGTTTGACTTGTGGTGGACACAACGTTAAACCGGTATTGATAAATCGGAGTCACAGTTGACCAGTTAAGTCAGAATTTCTGGCCAGGCGCGGTGGCTCAAGCCTGTAATCCCAGCACTTTGGGAGGCCGAGACGGGCGGATCATGAGGTCAGGAGATCCAGACCATCCTGGCTAACACAATGAAACCCCGTCTCCACTAAAAATACAAAAAAATTAGCCGGGCGTGGTGGCGGCGCCTGTAGTCCCAGCTACTCGGGAGGCTGAGGCAGGAGAATGGCGGGAACCCGGGAGGCGGAGCTTGCAGTGAGCCGAGATCGCGCCACTGCACTCCAGCCTGGGCGACAGAGCGAGACTCTGCCTCAAAAAAAAAAAAAAAAAAAAAAGTCAGAATTTCTGAGTGCAGGACTTGCTGAATGTCCCCAGGTAACTTGGATGAGGGGTCAGGGCTGGAGATCCTGCTCTGAGGCATGAACCCACTTAGCATCAGGCCAGGTGGACCCACACCTTTACATCCACTAACATCTTCAACATCATGACTGAGATGATTTTCTATCATACTTATTTTAAATAGTCTTCCAAATATTTCCGATCCTCCCATTCATACTTCGGGCTAAACAGCACAACTGGAAGGAAATGTGGGGATGTGTTGGTAGTTCTTATCTTCTCTGAAATAAGCTGCAGTCAGCTAATCGAGGGTCTTGGGGCCAAGAGGCGGCAGGTGCTACTGTCACAGAGAGCACATGTGGATTGACTGTGGACATGAGCACCTCAAAGTCCCTTCCAATTACAAAGTACAAAAATAGTTTTTGTATGAAAACGTATACAAAAATGACTCATGCTTGTAATCCCAGCACTTTAGGAGGCTAAAACAGGAAGATTCCTTGAGTCCAGGAGTTTGAGACCAGCCTGGCCAACATGGCGAAACTCTGTCTCTACTAAAAATACAAAAATCAGCTGGGCTGATCTCAGCTACTCAGGGGGCTAAGGCAGGAGAATCACTTGAATCTGTGAGGCAGAGGTTGCAGTGAGCCAAAATTGAGCCATTGCACTCTAGCCTGGGTGACAGAGCAAGAATCCGTCTCGAGAAAAAAAAAAAGATAGTTACAGTGAAGGTATGCGGATTTAGGAAGGCCTTGCTAAGGCCAGAATCCCTGTATGAATGCTGAGCTGGAGAACGGGGAGATGGAAATGCCCAGGAGAAACAGGGAAGGGTGAACCCACGCTGTGTGTGTGTGTCAGTGCAAATACCGTTTAATCCAATATCATACAACAAGATAGCAACCAGGATGGATTATGCAAAAAAAATAGTTGTGGTTAAATGAAAACGTAATTTATAAGAAATGGAGTAACAGGGGAATAGGGAATGAAATTTATTGAAGTTTCTCAGACAAGTGAAAATTTTTCCTGGAATCTTCTTGGCACTAGCCCTCTGTGTGTTTTGCTGGACTGAATCTGCTCTGAATTTTAGGTACAATGTTTGTGTTATGGCGTATGGACAGACGGGCAGCGGGAAGAGCTATACCATGTTGGGACCCCATTCGGACGACGGCCCTGTGTTGCCGCTTGACCCACAGAGTGACTTAGGAATTATCCCTAGAGCAGCTGAGGAGCTCTTCAGGTACCGCTGATGGTGATGAGTGGGGCAGAGAAATATGGCAGGGAAGCCAGGCAGTCAGGACCTTGGTTATCACACGGCAAAAATTATTACCACTTTTTTTTGAAGAAGGTGGTCAAACCCCATAACCTCATCAGATACATTCAACATTACCAAGCGCTTCCATACTTCTGGGCATTATTGCTACCAGTTCCTGTGATGAAATTATGTTCAAATTCTATCATTAAGACAAAACTTTTTTGAATCTTTAATTTTTTTAGAGAGAAGGTCTTGCTTTGTCACCCAGGCTGGAGTGCAATGGTGCGATCTCGGCTCACTACAACCTCTGCCTCCTGGGTTCAAGCGATTCTCCCTCCTCAGCCTCCCCAGTAGCTGGGATCACAGGTCTGCCCCACCATGCCCAGCTAATTTTTGTATTTTTAGTAGAGATGGGGTTTCGCCATGTTGGCCATGCTGGTCTCAAACTCCTGACATTAGGTGATCCACTCGCCTCGGCCTCCGAAAGGGCTGGGATTATAGGCATGAGGCACCGTGCCTGGCTAAGACAAAACTTCTTGAAAGAGATCCCGAGTTAGAGGGTTTCCTAGGTAGGGGTGGAGGTGGGGGATGGTGGGGGATGGAAGTTTTCTGTCCTGGAATGGGAAACACAGAGGGAAAACTCCCATTCTTCCATCGCCCTTCCTCCTGCCGCCATCAGGAGTGTATGCATCCACTTCTCTTTAGGGGTCCAGCCAACATGGCCTGCGAAGATGCTCCCGACCCTTTAGCACATTCTCAAAAGAGACCCACTGCCTGTGTCATGATTTCACCAACAAAATTAGTCCTAGAAAAAAAAATAGTAACAAGTCATTTCAGTAGCTGGGTGCGGTGGCTCACACCTGTAATTCCAGTGTGTCCAGAATTGGTGGGTTCTTGGTCTCGCCGACTTCAAGAACAAAGCGTGGACCCTCATGGTGTTACAGTTCTTAAAGATGGTGTGTCCGGAGTTTGTTCCTTCAGATGTGTCCATAGTTTCTTCCTTCTGGTGGGTTCGTGGTCTCGCTGACTTCAGGAGTGAAGCTGCAGACCTTTGCGGTGGGTGTTACAGCTCTTAAAGGCAGTGTGTCTGGAGTTGTGTGCTCTTACCGGTGGGTTTGTGGTATCGCTGGCTTCAGGAGTGAAGTTGAAGACCTTTGCGGTGAGTGTTACAGCTCATAAAGGCACCATGGACCCAAAGAGTGAGCAGCAGCAAGATTTATTATAAAGAGCGAAAGAACAAAGCTTGCACAGTGTGGAAGGGGACGCAAGTGGGTTGCCACTGTTGGCTGGGGCAGCCTGCTTTTATTCCCTTATCTGACCCCACCACATCCTGCTGATTGGTCCATTTTACAGAGAGCTGATCCATCTATTTTGCAGAGAACTGATTGGTCCATTTTACAGAGAGCTGATTGGTCCATTTTGACAGAGTGCTGATTGGTGCGTTTACAATCCCTGAGCTAGACACAGAGTGCTGATTGGTGCATTTACAATCCTGTAGCTAGACACAGAGTGCTAGACAAAAAAGTTCTCAAAGTTCCCACTAGGTTAGCTAGATACAGAGTACTGATTCGTGTATTTACAAACCTTGAGCTAGACACAGAGTACTGATTGGTGTATTTACAAGCCCTAAGCTAGACACAGAGTGCTGATTGGTGCATTTACAATCCTTTAGCTAGACACAGAATGCTAGACAGAAAAGTTCTCCAAGTCCCCACTAGGTTAGCTAGATACAGAGTACTGCCAAGCAGTGAGACTCGCCTATCACCAAGTGGCAACCCGCTCAGGTCCCTTTCCACACTGTGGAAGCTTTATTCTTTTGTTCTTTACAATATATCTTGCTGCTGCTCACTCTTTGTGTCCACACTGTCTTTTTGAGCTGTAACACTCACTGCAAAGGTCTGCAGCTTCACTCCTGAAGCCAGTGAGACCACGCACCCACCAGAAGGAAGAAACTCCAAACACGTCCGAACGTCAGAAGGAACAAACTCCAGACACACCATCTTTAAGAACTGTAACACTCACCGCTAGGGTCCGCAGCTTCATTCTTGAAGTCAGTGAGACCAAGAACCTACCAATTCCGGACACATCAGCACTTTGGGAGGCCGAGGCAGGAGGATCACGAGGTCAGGAGTTTGAGCTTGCATGAGTTGTGCATGTCATTAAATATTCGACCAGTCATTTTTCCTTCTGCTAAGCAAACTCTTTAAGTTCCAGAAACTTTAAGGCTCAGGCAAGAGCACTGGGGAACTGAGGTAGAAAGTGGGAGATAATGGTGGGAGCTTCCAGACTCCCTCTCCACCCCGCGCCGCGTTTCTTCTCATCTGTGAGAGCGGGGACACCGTGGTGGAACGAGGCAATGTGGCCAGGCAGCACGTCCCAGAGGTGGACTTCCTAGTGTTCCCAGCCTGAGCTGCATGCTTGCTTCCAAGGCCATTTCCGCCCTCAGCTGGGCTTAGAGAGGCAGGATGCACAGCCAGTGAGAGCAGGCCTCATACTTTGACCTATGGAAGCATACCCAGGATGGCAGAGGGCTGCGAGGGGGCGGGAGCGGCGCTGCGGGGCAGGAACTGCGCTGAGGGAGCGCTGGGAAGGGCTGTTAGCTGCCTAAAAATGTTGGGGAAGATCCATCAGGACCATGGCCAGTCGGCTGGGCCTCTCCGGAAACCGGATAATCAGCGTTGCCAATGGGCCCATCGCATAACTGGCAAGCGTTTCAGTCGTCTCCTTTCTAAAATGGTTTTTCCGTTTTGCTGTTCTGAGCCTCGGGTGCTGTGCGTCTCCCTCCAGGGCACAGTGATTTGTGGCACTGGAATCCCTCAGTCTGAGTCTCAGATCTCTGCTCTTCCAAGTGAATGGCCCCGGGCAAGGCCCTACTCTCCCTGTACCTCTCTTTCCTCGTTTGCAGAAACGAGAATCCGAGCAGACACGGACCGTGTCCTCCCTCGTCACATCCACACCTGGAGAGGGGTGCGCTGGGCCAGGGCTGGGGGTGAGCTTGGGTGTTCGTGACTCAAGTTGCAAACGGCCCTCTGCCCAAAATGATACACAACCACAGTGACGTCAGTGCTGATGTCGGAGATAGTTTACAGGAACCCTTGACCCTGAAAACCGCTACTCTTAGATTGCTGAAGGCACCAGAGAAGCCATTTCCTGTTGTTTTAAAGTAAATAAAATGCTACTGCCTGTATTCCTTGGCTCTGCACGTCCCTCTCCTTCCTTCTAAACCTGGTTGTTGACACCGCCTCCTTCCCGACTGGTCTCCGCTGTCATCCTTATCAACAGGAGTGTGTGATGTTTCTCTACCTGCTACGCACCGTCAGAGGCACAAGGGATCCAAAAGTGCATGTGATCAATTTTCTGCTTTTAAAAAGTCTAGAGTGGTAATGGGTAATTATGACCCAGTAGGAAATGGGCAGGAAAAGATGGCAGAGACAAAGCATGGCCCTGCCCCTCCCCACCCCAGAGAGTCGGGGAAGCTGCCGGTGCATTTGAATCACACCCATTCATCGCAGGACCCGGAGTCCTTTACCTGTGTGTCTCCTTCTCAACACTTTGCTGCTTAAAGGCTAAGACTGAAGCTTGTGGTTTTCACCGTTGTCCCTAGAATCTAGTCAACAGCCCAATAATGACTTGTGGGAAATCTCTCAAATTAACTCCTCGGTATTATGTAATTGAGAAATTTCTAAGTTAGGTTTTGCGACACTCAAAGAACAAACTGTCACATAAAGGATGGGCCCAAGTGTGGAGGTTAAGTTTCTGGCTATGTGGTGCATTTTTACCTAACGTGTGGAGAGGAGGAGAATGTAAAAACTCTAGGCTGGGCACAGTGGCTCACACCTGTAATTCCATAACGTTGGGAGGCTTAGGCGGGTGGATCACCTGAGGCCAGGAGTTCGAGACCAGCCTGGCCAACATGGCGAAACCCCATCTCTACTAAAAATACAAAAACTAGCCGGGCATGGTGGCGGGCACCTGTAATCTCAGCTACTCAGGAGGTTGAGGCAGGAGAATCAACTGAACCTGGGTGGCAGAGGTTGCAGTGAGCCGAGAATGTGCCTCTGCATTTCAGCCTAGGTGACAGAGCGAGACTCTGTCTCAAAAAAAAAAATAAATAAATATAAAGTAAAATAAAATCTGTAGCTAACTTCATTTTTCACTGTTGCACACACTCTTCTCAGAGTGTTCTCACCTAACCCCAGTGCTGAACCTACCTAATCCAAATCTTGATGCTTTGCCAATAATGATTTTTACCTTAAGAGTTTTACTTACTTTCTCTTTCATTTTAGTCTTCATCATTTTCTTTACTGTTTATCATTAGAAGACAAAACTCCTCTAGATCTGGATGAAAAAACAGCCTGGCAGCGCCTGGGTGGGAAACATCCCAACTGGATTTTCCCTCGAATACAGATAGCACCCTGTCACTCGGGACTTCTCGCCCAGTTCTCAGAATAGCCTTAGGAACAAGAAAAGCACAATGCTCACCGTGGGATTGACATCACCTTGCATGTGGTAGAGAGGCAGCCACCTCCAGCAGACAGAAAGAGGCCTTTGTTATTTGGTGACAAGGTTGGAAGGGGAGTTTTGTCAGAGACAAACCAGAAAGCCAGAGGGAGGAGAGAGGAAGGGAGGGAATCCAGGGTTAGCACTCACCTTTTTCTTGCTGTGGGATTACAGTTTTCTTTCTCTCTCTCTCTCTCTCTCTCTGTAGTATCTTTATTCAAAAACATTCCTACAGTCAGCACATAGTTCTTTAAAACATGGAGCAAAATAAGATGTGCAGCTGCTTTTGTTTTTTTTTTTTTGAGACGGAGTTTCGCTCTGTTGCCCAGGCTGGAGTGCAGTGGCCGGATCTCAGCTCACTGCAACCTGCACCTCCCAGGTTCAAGCGATTCTCCTGCCTCCGCCTCCCAAGTAGTTGGGACTACAGGCACACACCAGCTAAGTTTTGTATTTTTAGCAGAGATGGGGTTTCACCAGGTTGGCCATGATGGTCTCGATCTCTTGACTTGTGATCCACCCGCCTCAGCCTCCTGAAGTGCTGGGATTACAGGCGTGAGCCACCGCGCCCAGCTGTGCAGCTGTTTTTTAAGGAGCCGGAGTTGGTTTGATGGGCCTTGCTTGCAGGAAAGTTGCAGTTGGAAGGCATAAGTGGAATTGGAATAAAGAAGCTTCCCTGAAGTGGAAAAGTTTTAAAATGAGCAAACCCCATCACTGGAGAAGTGCTAGAGGCCCGAACATCCTTGCGCCTTGCCTTGGGTGTCTGCAGTGATCGATCAGTGGGGCATGGTAATTTCTAGACCACAGCTATGTGATATTCAGGCTTCTTTGCCCTGTGTATTTAGAATCCTCAGTGTTCTGGTTGCAAAGCTGTTGGTTTAAATATAACTCTGATAAAATAACTGCTCCCAAGACACCTATTCACCCTACAACCTAAATGGCACACCCCCTTTCCCCGAGTGATCTTGGGGTGAGTAACGTGCAGCCCTCTGCTCGGACCCCAGCAGTCTTACTGAGCATCCTCTAGGGCGTCTGGAGCTGTGATTGGCTTACACTGAAAATCACTCTGTGAGACTTTCTGTAAGTTTCTCTTCCGTGTTTTCCCGCAGGCTGATTTCAGAAAATCCCTCAAGAAGCCCAAAGGTTGAAGTCTCCATAGTGGAAGTTTACAATAATGACATTTTTGACCTTCTGGCCAAAGACACTGTTGCAGCAGTGTCAGGGGTCAAGCGTGAGGTGATGACAGCCAAGGATGGACGAACAGAGGTTGCGCTGCTGGCCTCTGAGTGAGTACTGCACTTGCCCTGTGCTGCTGGCCTCTGAGTGAGAATGGCACCTGCCCCGTGGTCAGGAGGCTGGACGTCTCTAAACGAGCTCCCCACGCCCAAGGATCCCAAGGAGAATAGGCCGTGGTGGCCCAGTCAGTGCTCCTTGTCACTGAATGGTTCCTTGTGTGTTTTCATGCTTTGTATGTGTTGCACAATTGTCAATTTGCTGTAAGAATGATCTTTCTTTAAAGTTGGCTATGTCGAGATGATATATTTGTTAATTAGCTGGAATAGGTGATCATTTCACAATGTATTCACATATCAAAATATCAAGGTGTATACTTTAAACATATACCATTTTCATACGTTATTAATATCTTAAAGCTGTTAGAGATAAAAGTAAAAAAAAACAAAATATTTTTACAATCAAAATTAAAATAAACAAATAAACGTAGCTTTGAAAAAATCTTCGTAAGAGCACCTTGGACGGGCGTCATCCCATCTCACAGATGAGGAAGCAGGCCTGCAGAGGTGAAAGAACTTGCCCACCCCACTCAGGCTAGGAGAGATGAACTTATCCACATTTGTAAATATCAGTATTTCATAGAATATGTAATGAATCCTCTTATAAAAGTGAGGATCCCCCATATTAAGTATTTTCCTCAAAGTTCCCTATTTTCAAATCCACATGCATGTGCTGGATTTGCCCCAGTGGGGGTGCAGCTGGGAGCTGACAAAAGGAACCCTCCCCACGAGTAAGGGCCCAGAGAGGCTGCCCATCCTGGGCCCCAGAGGCAGCAAGGGAAGGGCCGCCAGCCATGCCAAATATTTCACAGAGCTGAAGGAAATCATCCGTGCAACCCTGATACGGTCACACAAAGTCACCTGAAATTTGAGCCTTTGACTGACAGCTGTGATGGAAATGTTATCTCCTGCTGATTAAGAGCTCTGATTAGCAGTCATATCTCATCCACTAACATGGGGAAATGGGTTAAACCTTTATTTCATAAATCAGATTTGATGCACAAAATACTTTTAAAACATGGTCACTGGAGGCTCTAATAAATAAAGGAATAGTTGATGTTGAAAAGGTTAGCAACCTCTGATTTTGTTCGGAAGCAGTCCATTATTTCAGGGTTAGCGATTAGAGATGCTATAGGTTGGTTAGGCCTCGAAAGGAAAAAGTTTGCTTTACCATGTTTTGTTGTGCCCAGGACTGGCTTTACTCCCCCATTGGCATGCGTGGCTCATGTGAGAGGAGCCGAGGAGGCTTGGAAGTCGCCTTGGGTAAGGGGGGCCGCCCGTGCTGTGTTCCCCACTGCTTGCCTTGTCTGTAGGGCTGTTGGCAGCGCCTCAAAACTGATGGAGCTCGTTCGTGGAGGTCTGCAGCTCAGAGCAAAGCACCCCACCCTGGTGCATGCGGATTCCTCCAGGTCTCACCTGATAATTACAGTGACTCTAACAACAGCCGCCTGCTCTGATAGCACTGGTAAGTCACCATTTGTGCTTGGTCAGTGGCAAGTAATAGAAAAACCCACTTAAGGAGAAAAAAAAAAAATCAGGCCAGGCTCAGTGGCTCACGCCTGTAATTCCAGCACTTTGGGAGACTGAGGTGGGTGGATCACCTGAGGTCAAGAGTTTGAGACCAGCCTGGCCAACATGGTGAAACCCTGTCTCTACTAAAAATACAAATATTAGCTGAGCATGGTGGTACACACCTGTAATCCCAGTGACTCAGGAGGCTGAGGCAGGAGAATCGCTTGAACCCAGGAGGCAGAGGTTGCGGTGAGCCGAGATTGTGCCACTGCACTCCAGCCTGGGCAACAGAGCAAAAACTCTGTCAAAAAAAGAAGGAAGGAAGGAAGGAAGCAAGGAAGGAAGGAAGGAGGGAGGGAAGGAGGGAGGGAGGAGGAGGAGGAGGAGGAAGAGGAGGAGGAGGAGAAGGAAAAAAGAAGGAAGAAGGGAGAAGAAGAAAAATCAGTGTGCCTGCAGCATCCAAGGCCTTTCACAGGACCCAGCATGGGAATACCAGCCACACTTTTTCACTACCTGCATCCCAAACTGAAAAGGCCACTGGGATCACAGGCTGAGAAGAAAAAGTGAGAATGGGAGGGAGGAAAACACTCTGCTAAATAAAATATAACACAGAGAGAAAAGCAGGGCATAATACACTTTGGAGTACATGCATTTGTCATGGAAGAAACAATGAGTGTAGTTTCAGTTTAAAACCCAAATTACAAACTGTGCAGTAGATGAAATGATTCCAGTTACGTAACGTATCAGAAAGAATACAAAGGCCTGTGAAGCCTGGGCTGTAGCTCTCCAACTTGAGCTGCGTCCAATCCCCTGCAGCAGGTGGTGGGAACAAATAGCAGACACCACCCATGCTCAGGTTCAGCAGGGCTGGGACTGGACCCCAAACGTGTGTTTCTGCAAGAGCACAGCTCCGGGGACCACACCTGGAGAACCACGGGTCTGGGGCCGGAACATGAGACTGTAGTCCCGTTGAAACCTGGTCTCAGTGGGTTGACACAGGAAAGACCATTTCTCACTCGTATCGAGGGCCAGTGTGGTTGAACGTTCCCCATCCGTCTTCCCACCGTGGCACTTGAAACATGTGACCTCCAAGGTTGCTCGGGCAACGGAAGGTGAGGTGACGGGGACGTGCTGACAGTAGCCCCTGGCAGCCCAGAGCAGGCCACAGCTGGGCACAGGGCCTTGTACCTGCAGGGGGCCGGCAAGGCACAGGCGCC
Source organism: Macaca nemestrina (assembly GCF_043159975.1). Classification (NCBI taxonomy): domain Eukaryota; kingdom Metazoa; phylum Chordata; class Mammalia; order Primates; family Cercopithecidae; genus Macaca; species Macaca nemestrina. Next base: position 3,540,103 of record NC_092129.1, on the reverse strand, counting down.
TGATGTTTAGGGAGCACCAACAATCTCTACCAAAAACACTCCCGATACAGGGGAGGCGTGGCTGCCCTTGGTGGTGGGAATAAGACTGGATTTCATGTCCTTAAAAAAAATTTGTATGTACTTTCTATGTTTTACACACTGAGTAACTGTTATCTTGCTTTTTAAAAAACCCTAAGAAGTTTGTGTAGGAATAACACACTACAAAGACATTTGCATTAAAATGAAGAGCCCTTTTGTTAGGATTTGTGTGGAAGATTATCAAGCAGATTGTAGAATTTATTTCTAAAAGGGCTCATAGATTTTCTGAGTGGGATTTTAATTAACATCGTTATCAAGTCTTTCTAAGAAGCATTATTTGATTTCCTTTGGGCCAATGAGGCATTAGTTCAACCTTCCACAGTGAAGAAAGCTGCTTTCTAGCTTGCTGTGTTTTCCCCCCGAGAAGCCACTGTCCCCTGGACCTCTGCTGAAATCCCACTTCTTACTGGGTGGGAGGTGTGGGCGGGAGGGTGCAGTGCAGAAGCTTCTCAGCCTTGACCAAGGCAAAGCACAGCCTCATGGGTTCATGCAACTGTTTTCCTCCTCGTTGCTCCCCTTGCAGCAGACCAAGCCTGCAGTGCTACCCTCCCCAGGGAGCAAACAGAGGCAGGAAGGGCAGGAAGGAGCCGCAGAACTTCTCAAGGGGCCTCAGCTCCACAGCCGGTTCCCGGGGACCCCGCAGGGCGTGTGGAGCAGGTGCAGGCCCGGCTGCAGCTCGTGGACTTGGCGGGCAGCGAGTGCATTGGTGAGCAGGAACAGGCATTTCCCTGGGGGGTGGACGCTGCAGAAGCCTATGATCTGATGGAGCTGGGTGTACAGCCAGGCAGCCTGGGAAGCTCTGGGCGGGCCAGGCGTTTCCCCCTCCACAGATGAGTTCCAAATCCCCATTACATTCTCAGGGGTTGGTTCTCTTACCCCGGCAACCCGAGAGTCGTGTTCCTCACACTGGCCTTCTGGGAAGGGAAAACCTGAGTTCCCAGCAGGAGCTCGCTTTGAGCTGTGAGCAGAGCCATGAAAGACCCTCGCTCTAATGCCTGTCCCGTCCGTGGCCTCCCCTCTACCTGCCTGAAAGCTGCTCCTCCCAAGGAGCTGGTTTTGCTTTTCCTGCCTTCTTTCTTGGTGCAAATGGTGATGGTGCGTGGCGGTCCCTGTCCTGTCCCAGGTGTGTCCGGGGTGACCGGGTCGGCCCTGAGGGAGACAGCGTGCATCAACCGCAGCCTTGCAGCCCTGGCAGACGTCCTGGGGGCTTTGTCGGAGCACCGCAGCCACATCCCGTACCGGAACAGCAGGCTCACCCACCTCCTTCAGGACTGCCTCGGTAACCGTTTTCCCCCAAATCCCCCAAGATGGGACACCACGTGCCCCAGGACACGTGCACACACGTCCAGCCTGCACATCCTCGAGGGCCACCCATGTACCCCCTGCACCTCCTGTGCCCTCGCTGTGGCTAGCTGGCACTCCCATGGCACGGTGGTCATTCTCCTGCACTGTCTCACCTCGGCCTGGTTGCTTGCTTGTTCGGTCTGTGTGTGACTTGCCTACTGGTCGGACTCAGTTTCTCAAGGCTGGCAGCCCTGACCCCTCTCTTCACCAGGGAGTCCACCAGGGCAGCTGAGGGCTCTCTAAGCTGCTGCTCTGTGTGTGGCGTGGGTCCCTCCAGCTGTATGGACCTGCTTAGGCTGCAAGTTCCTTGGGTCTTTTGGGGGCAGGTGCCAGGAGCCTGGGCGCAGCAGATGAAGCATCAGTGCCAGGTGGGGCACAGGCAGCCTCCGTGCAGAGTCATCCAGCTGTGGCTGGATCTGGGCTGTGCAGTTTGCGGGGGAGCTCAGTTAGTGCCCCCTCTCCCCACTCAGACTCCAGACCGGTTGAAAGGGAGGACCCGAGGAAGCATTGCTGCTGCAGGGTGGCCTCTGCCAGGGCTGGGCTTCCTGGCTGAGGGTCCAGGTGGAGTCCCCCAGAGGTGGCCCTGGGCCCTGTAGGCCCTGTCCTGAGAAACGGCCACCGCAGGACGGCAGGGGCACGTGGCCACCACAGTGGAGGCTCCTCCTTCCTGGGAGGACCACCCTGGGAGGTGGTGGAGGGGCCGCTGGTGGTGCTCGGGACTCGGGGAGGCCAGAATGTTCCAGACACTATCCCTGTCTCTCATTGTGGGGTATTTCCCCCTCTCATGGCAAACTGGCTTCCTCCACATGGTGAATAACGGGGCTGTTCACAGAATCATATTTTTGGATTCTACCTCTAAGACAGAGACCACCTGGTACTCTCGGATTCCAAAGCTTGTAGCCCCAACCAAGAGACGGGGCAACCTAGGCTGGGTGCACAGCCCACCGTGATCTCAGGGGTGGCACCACAGGGCACACAGTGCCCGAGAGCCAGCAGTTCCCTCAGGGAGCCCCGGCCTTGGCCTCTAGGGTCTGCACTTTTCCTCCCCTTAGCTCTCCCTGCCTTCTCCGTTGGTTTTGGTTTCCATCTGTCCCGCTTAACCCTTGCTACGGGTCCTGAAGAAAAGGAAGAGACAGAATTCCCCCAGGAGGAGAAGTCCTGGGCACACAGCCCCTGCCCCAGTGGAGCCTGAGGGAGCCACAGGGCCGTGAGCAGCAGGTGTGGGCATGAGGGAGCTCTGGAAAACGCAGTCCCAGGGGGCCGAGCGCACCGCAGGGTCATGTGCAGACTCACCGTAGGGCTGACTTCATGCCTCCCTCCCAATTCCCGGGACACAGGAGTGTGAGAAGGCCTGTAGCTTCCCCGGGCGAGGGGTGCTAGTGACCAGCTGCTGACCCTCCCGGACCTGGGCGAGGGGTGTTAGTGACCAGCTGCTGACCCTCCCGGACCTGGGTGATGGGTGCTAGTGACCGGCTGCTGACCCTCCTAGACCCAGGCAAGGGGTGCTAATAACTGGCTACTGACCCTCCTGGACCCGGGTGAGGGGTGCTAGTGACTGGCTCCTCACCCTCCCGGACCCGGGTGACGGGTGCTAGTGACCGGCTGCTGACCCTCCCAGACCCAGGCGAGGGGTGCTAGTGACTGGCTGCTGACCCTCCCGGACCCGGGCGAGGGGTGTTAGTGACCGGCTGCTGACCCTCCCGGACCTGGGTGATGGGTGCTAGTGACCGGCTGCTGACCCTCCCGGACCTGGGTGATGGGTGCTAGTGACCGGCTGCTGACCCTCCCGGACCTGGGTGATGGGTGCTAGTGACCGGCTGCTGACCCTCCCGGACCTGGGTGATGGGTGCTAGTGACCGGCTGCTGACCCTCCCGGACCCGGGCGAGGGGTGCTAGTGACCGGCTGCTGGCCCTCCCGGACCCGGGCGAGGGGTGCTAGTGACCGGCTGCTGACCCTCCTAGACCCAGGCAAGGGGTGCTAATAACTGGCTGCTGACCCTCCTGGACCCGGGTGAGGGGTGCTAGTGACTGGCTCCTCACCCTCCCGGACCCGGGTGACGGGTGCTAGTGACCGGCTGCTGACCCTCCCAGACCCAGGCGAGGGGTGCTAGTGACTGGCTGCTGACCCTCCCGGACCCGGGCGAGGGGTGCTAGTGACTGGCTGCTGACCCTCCCGGACCCGGGCGAGGGGTGCTAGTGACCGGCTGCTGGCCCTCCCGGACCCGGGCGAGGGGTGCTAGTGACCGGCTGCTCACCCCCCCAAGACCCCGCATCCCAGGAGCCTACCAGACGTGGCCAGTTTCCCGCTGGGGCGCCGGGCAGCCCTCTCTGCAGCTGCCCCTCTCGGGCCCTGGTTGCCAGCACGTTGGCACTTCCAGATGCCACTCTTCTTTCCGGCTTGCATGTTGTTTTTCTTTTTTAAAGGAGGTGACGCAAAGTTACTGGTGATTCTGTGCATTTCTCCCAGCCAGAGGCACCTGGCACAGACGTTGCAGGGCCTGGGTTTCGGGATCCGAGCTCGGCAAGTCCAGCGAGGCCCTGCCCGAAAGAGGCCGCCCAGCTCCCAGATGGAGGGGAAGAGGAGGCCGGATTGAACGCATTAATGAGTTTTTCTCCTAAAACTGTGTGTTTTGTCATTGCTTATAATGCATATGTGCTTAGAAATAAACAGGTTTCATGTGGACTCGATAAACCTGGCTTTATTCCAAAGCACACTCATGAATGTGGATGGGACCTCCAACTCCTGCCAGACGATCACGCAGAACAGGCTTCACAGAGGAGCTCCTTGCAGAGCGGCGGCCACCAGGTGTCACAGCAGGCACTCGCTGTCCTCATCAGACTCTCCCCAGAGGCCACCCTGGGCCCCAAAGGCCCTGCCCCGGGAAACTCGGGAGCCGGCAGGAACGGCCGTGGGCAGGAGGGCAGGGGCGTGAGCGCCCCACAGTGGGAGCTCCTCCTTCCTGGTGGAGCTGGTCAGCCTGGGCCCACTGCAGACCCCACCTGTGAGTCTGGGGAGGCGCTGCTGAGCATGTACGGTCCCAGAGCCCCCAGGCCTCACACACAGCTGCCACCTCTGCCTCCTCGAGTTTGTGCTTTTCCTTTCACCCCGGGCTCCCTCTTTCTTCACCACTGTTTTTGATTGTCCACCACACTCTGCATGAGGAGCTGTGTCAGGGAGGGAGGGGGCGTCTGGGGCCAGCCTCACACCTGTCATCTGATTTGACACAAACGCGGCCCCCGGGATTCCCCACTGCAGACTCCAGGACCAGGTGGACTCTGGTTTCCATGGTGGCTCTGCCACCTCCCAGCTCTGCATCCCTGGGTGGTTTGCTTGGCCTCTAAAGCCCGGCTTCCTCCTCTGCAAAGCCAGGTGAGACCAGAGGGTTGCGAGCCTTAAAGGAGACAAGGAACAGCTCTGGAGACTGGCCTGTGACTTCCCATGCCATGGGGCTGGACTGGCACGTTTAAGCCCCACTCCACCGCAGGGCTCCTCTCTGCCTCACAAGGGGATGATGGTGAAGACAGCTGCCCACCACATCCTCTGCTGGAAGGATGGCCGCTGGGGCGTCCCCCATTTCCACTGGCCCCACAGTGACAGATGTGCCCTCTCGGACCCAGCAGGTACAAGAGCAGGGTCCCAGGAGGAACACATGTTTGGAGGAATGGGGTGCGGGTCACAAGCACAGACCAAGAATAACACTCCATTTCCTATCAGCAATCATTCTGGCTCTGAGAATAGGCTGCGAAGCAGGTTTTGGAGAGGAGTCACAGCTGGTAGCTTTCAGATGGTTTCAACGCCAGGAAAATGCTTTTTTACTTTATCCTGTTTATGTGAGAGAGAGGTAAAATGTCTTTTCTAGTAGTTAGCACAAACCAAGCAAACCTGTGCCCGTGTGCGGCTCAGGTGAGGAGCGTGAGCTGCGGTGGCCCTGACTCATGGCGGGCAGAAGGGTAGGAACCCCCTCCCTTCCAGGGAGCCCAGAGCAAGGGGTGGGGACAGGCAGGGGGCGTTCAGGGTCCAGTGTGCTAATGGCCTTTTCCTGTACTCCTTTTCCCAGGGCAGAGCATTCTGCCTCACTGGGGATGGGGACCCGGCCTAGGCTGCTGGGTCCAGTTTTTGGTCAGGGTGGCCAGGAGGGCAGGTGCACAGGGCATCATGCACTGAAGACAGAGATGCTGGGCCTCTCCCTGCCAGGAAAGGATTCAGCCGAATAGTGGGGCTGAAAGCAGAGGCATCCGCTTCAACTCATGGTTTTTAATATAATCAGGGAGAGATGATAGACAATAGATAGGTAGAGAGATGGTAGATGATCAGTCAGTGAACAGATGACAGCTCTGTAGATCCATGGATGATAAACTAATCCGCAGACTAGATTTAATCTCATGTATCAAAAATATGATCATCCCAACGTGTGGTCAACATGAAATCAATATAAAGACATTAATGAGATATTGTAGATTTTTTTGTCCACACTAAGTTTTCAGAATCTGTGTGTGTTTCCCACTGACTGACAGCGCCCCTCAGCACAGGCTGGCTGCGAGCTCGGGGGCCACAGGTGGGCAGCCCGCCTAGCCCTGCACTGAACCCCACAGACGTGCCTCCATTTCGTACCACCACCTATTTTTAAGGATCCTTTGATTATCCTGAAGTGAAATTATACATGGATTGTATAATCTAGCAGGGCACACCTTTTTTTAAAAAAAGAATCCATATAATGATGTAACTATAATATAATGGAGAAATAGGCCAGATGCGGTGGCTCACACCTATAATCCCAGCACTTTGGGAGGCCGAGGCAGGTGGATCACTTGAGGTCAGGAGTTTGAGACCAGCCTGGCCCACATGGTGAAACACTGTCTCTACTAAAAATACAAAAATTAGCCAGGCACGGTGACACCTGTAATCCCGGCTTCTCAGGAGGCTGAGGCACGAGAATCGCTTGAACCCAGGAGGCAGAGGTTGCAGTGAGCGGAGATCACACCGCTGCACTCCGGCCTGGGCAACAGAGCAAGACTGTCTCAAATAAATAAATAAATAAATAAATAAATAATAAAAATAAAAATATACTGGGGAAATAAAAGGAATTTTTTTCTGTGTATGTATACGTATGTATATTTCAATTTGTAAAACTTTCAAGACAACTACACCTGAACACACTGTGAAGTAAATGAGTTAGGGTAAAAGAAGGAAGACAATATTCAATGTATGTATATTCCACAATTTAAAAATAAGGGCCAAGTGACTGTATCTGTGTGTGTGCACGCATGGGCATGTAAAATCTCCACAAATGTGGCCGCTACAGAAAGCAGACAGACACGGAAGGGTCACATTCGTGACTCACGTATCATGAGCAGTGTAGCAACTTGGTATAATTTTGTAAATGGTGAAAATCTCTTGGTAATGTTACAGTTTCAGCTTCTCTTGGTTTATGTGACTGTTGCATTCCTGACACATAATGTACATCAAAACTGCAGAAATAATCCTTCCTAATTTTATGGAGAACAGTGTGAGGTTTCAGGCCTGGATCACCGGATGCAGGATTTCTACCTATGAATGTCTGATGGGGGCTAAAGCCACATGGCCCCCGGGATGGTATTTGCTGGGTGGGCGTGTCCTGTGCCTTGTGGGGACCTGGCATCCTTGGTGCCCATCTGCTCCATGTCACTTGTGTCCCCTCATCATTGTGATGACCTGAGTGACCCCACAGCTTCTGAGATGCTCCTTCAGTGCCCAAAATAAAACCAAACTTCTCATTAGGGTTGGCCCTTAGGCAGGCAGATGCCCCTGGCTCAGGAAGCCCCTCACCAGCTTGCTGAGGCGCGAAGTTCCTTCAGTAGGACAGAGACATCGATGCACAAATGACGGACACAGGAGGCGGCAGCCCCACGAGACGGAAGCTTCTCTGTGGAGCCCGCACTGAACAGCAGCACCAAGCAATAGCCGCTGCCGGGCCCTGCTGTCCTCCTTCTGACCTTGAAGGGCCGGAGCTGCTGCCATAGCGTGACATAAGGGGCAGCCTGGCTGAGCCACGTGACACTCGACAAGCCTTCTTTGTGTGTTTGATGAAGCTCCTCTCTGAGCAAGGCCGGCATTTCGATAACCAAGCTGCCTTTGGAGAGGTTGCGTGGACGCTTCGCCCCACAGCCGCCTGGGGCCCACAGCAGTGCCCCTGAGACGTGCACCATGTGAAAATGGCAGAGCTTCCCCCTGGGGAAGTGTTGGACAGGCTCTGGCCAGCCTCCACGCGGGATGGCAGACACATGAGTGACTCAGGAACCTGCCAGTCACAGCCTAGAGCAAGGGCGTCTACAGAGACTGGGAGTCAGGGCAGTGGGCGTGGGGGATGCTTGGGCCCCAGGCGCTGGACCCCACTGCCTGCCACCCTCGATGTCCCCACGCTGCAGACTGGGCCCCTCTGTCCCATCACAGGGCGTGCAGCTGAGTCCTCGCTTCCCAGGTTTTCGTCTGCCTTTCACTCCAACTCCTCATTTCCTAGAAGGAAGCCTGGGTCCAGTCTTCACCCTGGTCCACTTGGCCACACCCAGAGTGCCAGGGTTTCAGAGCAAACCAGCCCAGTCTCCAGGGTGTGGAGCTGCAGGCACTCACCCCACCGCTGGCCACCACCAGTGATTTCAATGGCCCATCACCGTGGTGCTGATGCGCTGCCCCTGAGAAGGGAGAGGGAGGGAAAGACCCAGGAAACATACACAAAAAATCCCCAAAACTAGTCAGTGACTAAAACTCAAAGACATCCTGTCAATTAACAGCTCTGCTCTGGGGTTGCTATCTTCGTGTTCATTAGCTTCTTCCTCTTGGCTCGGGGCCTTTGAAGGTGTTTAGGATCAACCCATTTGAAAAGCAAGGACGCTGAGCAAGGAGGCTCCTTCTCTCACAGAAGTGGACAGTCCCAGCACCACGGAGAAATGCATCTCCAAAAACACTCGTGGCTTCCGCCAACTGCACACAACCAGACCTCCTCAGCGCTGACGTAGGGCACAATTGTTCATGCACGAGAGCCGCCTTACGGGGTGAGCGCGTGACTCTGATGTGAGGTTCATGTTCCCAGGGCTGACATGTCTGGGGGCTTCACAGCTGGACGAGGCATGCTTGGAGGGGTGCCTTGAACCTGGACAGCACCCCCTCCTTGCCTCCCTCAGGCCCTTTGGCCACAGAACCTGTGACATGGGCAGGCTCAGGAGAGGAGAGGAGGAAGGGAAGGAACCCAGGCCCCGAGGAGGGAAGATTGCAGGGGGCCGGGGTGGGGTGGGGTGGGGTGGGGACCCACGCGGTTTCGTCCGGAGGACACTGCAAGGGTGGAATAAAACACCCTGCCCTCTTCAGCTTGTAGCGGGTCAGAGGCCACTGGTTTTGAAGAGATTTGCCAGTGATCTGTGGGAGGAAACACTCAGCAGAGGTTTAGGCGGCACGTGGAGCCCATGCGGGGGATACAGCCCAAATGGGGAGGACAGAAGACACTACAGCCACCCAGGGTGTGGGAGCTGCGACAGGTGCCTGTTAGAGCGGAACGACCGGGGCCTGGCCCCGTTTCGGGGTCCGGCGGGGGCTTCCCTGCAGGGGCAGCCTCTGTGCAGAGGCCTGAAGGGTCCACAGTGGCAAAGGGGGAATGACAAAGTGTCTGGCCGTGCGGGACCATGTGTTCTGTGCTATAATCACCCTGTGAGGGGCGCACGCCGCCATCCTAGAGCATCCGACACCAGCCCCCGGCCTGCTGGTACTCGCTGGAGGTCCCTGCATGCCGAGTTTCCCACCCTGGCCATCTTTTAGTGTGAGGCAGGAGGGGGCCAGATATGGTGGGGACACCAGCTGCCGCAGATCTCCCTTGCCTGCCCTTTCCTCCGCAGGCTCCCTGTGCCCCCCTGTAGCCAGGAACAGGCCCTGGGGAGTGGTGGGGGTGGCCGCACAGTGCGGCTTGTGGCCCTGGATGCTCCCTTAGGACTGTCTGGGACCAGGCTCATCTTGGAATCCGAATTAACTACAGACCTCACTTCGGGAACAGCCTGGCCCAGCCCTGATACTCGGGGAAAGAGCAGCGGTCGGAGGAGGCAGGAGGAGCACACAGAGGACAAGCTGGGGGCCCACGTGTGGCCGGGGCAGCCGTGGCCTCCTCAGCACAGTGTGAGCCCAGCAGCCTTGCTGAGGCTAAGGCCCTGGGCCTGGGAACTTGTAATCCAGTCGCTGACTTTGCTTGGTTAGCAGAAATGGAAGACACCTCATTTGTGGAGACCGAGGTGGTGGAATGCTGACCCTGGGGGTGTTGCTGTGGGAGGCCAGCGAGCTGTTATCCCAGTGGACAGGACCTGGGTGACCGACACCCTGGGGGTCTCCTAACTCCCTGGACCTTCTCCCTTCTTAGTGGAGCTTGGCCAAAACCCACGGACATTTTACATCTGTTTCCCTAAAGTGCTAGGGACGCTCTGTAGTTTCAGCTACGCTCCTCGGGCAAGCCCTGGGATGCGGGGGGGCCAGAACAATGCAGGGTGGGTTGGTAAGTGGGTGTGGCCGGACTCTGGCTCAGCCTGGGTGGACAAGGAGGTATATACAGTTGGCACAGCCAGAGCAAGCTGGTGTCTCAACCCTTCACTCATGGGGCCCATCCCTTTGATGGACTACCTGCTCTTCGTGACATGACGTCGGGACCGGATTCTGAGCTTTGTTGATCTTTGTGTGTTCTGGAAGGGAGTCAGGAGGCGTTTGTGGAACGTGGTTACTGAAAAACGCAGGGCTTCTGTCGCAGGTGAGGTGGTGGAGGTGGCAGCCCGGCCCGGAAGACACCCGGAAGACAGTCACATTTTCAGGCCGCATGTGAAGGGCAGTTTGATCTACACCAATGACTGGAGCAGTGGTCCTGGAGACACACGGGCATCCTCAGAAGGAGGCCAGCAGCAAAGGGGCAGAAATGGAACCACCTGAGCCAAGGGGAGGGTCTGGGCTAGCGACCCGGGGAGAAGTCCCAAAGGGTGGGTGACATCTGCCTGAAAGAAACATCAGAGAAGAGCAGGAGCTGGAGCAGGACCACAGCAGACAGAAGGAAGCATGGCTGCAGCTCCCCCAAGCAGACCAGAACTCATTGTCACAACTCAGTAATTCCTCAAAACTCACAAAGCCCGCTTTCATGTTTTGCCAACATTTTTCACATTGTTTTGAAATCCTTTTAGGTCCTAGAGATGTCTTAATTTGTTTACTGTTTGGTTTGAGTTTTGCAATATCTTTCATGCACATGAGCTTTGAAGCCGGTGAAGCTGACATGCTTTGAAAGTGCGTGTGTGCCAGAGCAAGCCAGCCCCGCCCACTGAGGCGCACGGAGCACCAACCCCCGGCCTCTCCCTCCCTCTTTCACCCGTTCTGTGCCCATTTATTGGCTGCCTCCTGTACTGGGGTCTTGCTTTGGCACCGAGGAGACTGCAGTCAATGTTGGAGGCTCCTGCTTTGAAGATCCCAAGACCGGGATGGAGACCGATGAGCTGGATCTGTCCCAGCGTGCAATGCAGGGAGGGCTGAGTGCGTCCCCCAACGTCTGTGTCGGAATCCTCACCAGCAAGGCCATGGTGTTAGGAGGTGGGGCCTGTGGGAGCCGGTGAGGTTGTGAGGGTGGAGGCTCACGGGTGGGATTAGTGCATTTGGAAGGGGGCCCCTGGGAGCTCCCAAACCCCTTCCGCTCTGAGAGGATGCAGCGGCCAGGGAGCGGGCCTGGACCAGGAACGGAACTGACCGGCCCCTTAATCTTGGACTTCCAGCCTCCAGAACCGTGAGGAGTAGGCGGAGTGAGGCCACACGGCCTGTAAGGACCTGTTGTAGCGACCAGAGGGAAGACAGCGTAGTGGACACACCAGGGCTGGTGTGTGTCCTGCAGCCTCTCTGGGAGCCCAGGGCACCTGTCCCCAGGAATCACACGTGAGAAGCCAAACACAGGAGAGGCTGCGGGGAGGCGGCCCCGGACCCCCGCTGGATGCCTCGCTTTACACACCTGCCACCGTGGGGGACAGTGCCGGCCTCCCAGACCTGCGCCCCAGCCCACAGGCGGAGCACTCCACCCCTGTACCGTCAGGGCCACCGGAGCCTGACGGCCTCCCTCCACTTTCTGCTTGGCAGCCCCTTCCTCAGAGAACAAAGAGCATTTTGGTTTTTTTCTGAGACAGGGTCTTGCTGTGTCACCCAGGCTGCAGTGCAGTGGCATGATCTCAGCTCACTGCAGCCTTGACCTCCCAGGCTCAAGCGATTCTCCCGCCTCAGCCTCCTGAGTAGCTGGCACCACAGGCGCCACCATGCCCCGCTAATTTTATTTCTATATATTTTGTAGAGATGGGGTTTCGCCAGGTCACCCAGGCTGGTCTCAAACTCCTGGCCTCAACTGATCCGCTCGCCTCAGCCTCCCAAAATGTTGGGATTACAGGCGTGAGCCACTGTGCCTGGCCATAAAGAACTTTCCGGAGGCTCCTGAGGTGCGCCCACCTCCCAGTCCACCTCCTGCAGAGACCCCATTGGAGGCTGGCCCATGCTCGGTGGCCTGTTCCCATTGTTCTGTGTTCCCATGTCCGCTCAGGAGGGAGCCTGGCCCGCACCCCACAGGGCACAGTCCTGCATCTTGCTCTGAGGATGCGCTTCTTCCTCTTCTCCCACTGTGCCAGGCCCTGCCGCTGCCCCAACACCGTGGATGTCTAGGGCTGTGGGCGGACAATGGCCCTGATATCCAAGGACAGACGACAGAGGGTGCAGCAAACAGGTCCCCACTTGGTGGCGGTGACGTGTCCGGTTCCTGCTGCGTGCACTGGTTGGTGACAGCAGCAGTGGCTGGATGGAGAGAACCACACCCCTGCCAGTGGGAGGCCTGGCTGGTCACCTGAGCACAGACGCTAGGGCAGAGCCAGGAGGGGACTCAGGATGAACACCGCCACACTGGGGTGGCCAGAGAACCAGGCACGGGCGGGAGGGAGCTCCAGCCTGTTCCCGGTGGCCTGGGGGCCTCATCCGTAGCCAGGGGATGTGAGCAGGGAGTGGCAGCCGTTGTGTGACCCGAGGCTCTGAGATCAGAGTCCCCACCCTGGGCCCCGTTTTGAGGCCTGAAACTTCCATGGTTAGATGGTGATGGGGAGCCTTCCTTCAGGGAAAAAGATAAGGTTACAAATTCTAAAGTATGAAGATAAATCTAAACACAGAAGCATTAAAAAAAATCACATCACAAAGTTTAAAAAGCTGGAAAACGCACTAACACAATATTCGGTGACGGTTTTATTGGTAGCTGCCTGTAATTAATAAACAATCGACCCAGGCCATTTTCCCCACCACATGGTCGTCTCTTCGCACACCTCTGTAGAATACCAGCTTTCTCCCGGCAGGGCTGCCCGGGATTGTGTTCTAACCTTGGCACCTGGAAGGCAGCCTCCCCATCACAGCTCGCTGCTGTGAGAACGGTCGTGGGTCCGGCTGCAGGACCGGCATTTCCTACCACATCCAGCCTCCCACTGCCAGCTCCGTTTCTCTTGCAGTCCCCACACCTCCCAGGCTGGGAGTACATGTCCCCCTCGCCAGGTGACCTCTGGCCCTGGCCATCCTGTCCTGAGACTCCCTGCTGCTCCTACAGGTGGAGACGACATGACTGGGAACCCTGAAACGTCTCCCAGCAGACCGAGCCAAGTGCGTGTCCAGTTCAGCCTCCCTACGTGGGTCCCTCACACCCCCAGGTCCCTCAGTGCCCCTCAAGGTGAAACGAGCATGACGGATGAACCCTGAGTGGAAGGGGCTGCTGGTCCCAAACACAGACGGCTGAGTTTTCTGCAAGTTTTACAAAATGATAAAACTTTGTGAACGCACTGGCAGGTCCCCAGAGCTCAGCCTTCCTTGTGGTCCTGGCACATTTCCCCTGCCTGGGAACCCAGAGTCCGTGGGCCACGGCAGCCTTCCCTGTGGTTCCGTGGCACATTTCCCCTGCCTGGGAACCCAGAGTCCGTGGGCCACGGCGGCCTCTCCTGTGGTTCCGTGGCACATTTCCCCTGCCTGGGAACCCAGAGTCTGTGGGCCACGGCGGCCTTCCCTGTGGTTCTGTGGCACATTTCCCCTGCCTGGGAACCCAGAGTCCATGGGCCACGACAGGCTGATGCTCGGCTTGGGAGCTTCTCTCCTGTGACAGCCCAGATGCAGAGGCGGTTGCTGGCTGCCCCGGGCCTCCCAGATGGGCACCTGAGGACCCCTGCCTCCTCCTGCTTGGGGTTCAGCCCAAGAGCAGAGCTTCTCAGGCCCTCAATCACCGTGGATGGAGCAGGCTTTCCTGGAGGAAGGACGAGCGCTGTCTGGAATTCTCCATCTTCCGTGAGGGAGGCTGAGCGGATGGCTGGGGGCCCAGAGGGGGCCATGCTTCAACATAGGCAAGAGGGAACCGGCCCTACCCTGCCCAGGGCCACCCTGTCACTGCTCAGACCAACTGCCCCCAGGAGCAGGATCTGCTGCCTCCCACACCCCACCCAGCAGAGAAAGCTGCGCCCTCAGACCCAGACCCCCGCGGCAGCAATGCAGGTTCCGGGTCCCAGCGAGACCCACAGAAGCAGACTCAGTGGAGGGCCCAGAGACCCAGCCCCAACAAGCCCTCTGGGTGGTTCTTACGAGTCTGGACCTGCTGGCTTGACTGCAGACCTGGCCCCGGCCACAGGACCGGCCACCCCAGCCTTGGTCGTGCGAAGCTGTGATGCTGGAGGTCCTTGGCCTGCTCCTCGGGGGTCCGCAGGGACTGGGACAGGTGGTTTTCTTTTCCTGTCCACCGACAGGGTAGGACAGGGACTGGGGACTTTACCCTGTGCCCCTCCCACACCTGCCTGCCTCATGCCACCTGGAGGCTGCAAGCCCCCCTGTACACAGCGGCCTCTGTCCATTTGCAGGCCACCCCCAGCCCTGCCCCCTCCCTTCCTTCTTAGGCACCATCCCTGTCCCTACCAGTCGGTGTCCATTTTCCTGCAAAATAGCTGTATTGCCTAAAAGACCTCTGATCTCAATCTGTACACAAGGAAAGCCTGGCTTCCCCCACTTCCCGCAGCCCGGCTCTGCTGCTTTCTCTCTGGGAAGGACGGCCCCTCCCAGGCTGGCCTTCTGCTTCCAGCTCCGCTCCTGCCCCTCCAGGTGTGGGTGGATGTCGGAGGAGGCTGTGGGAAGGGGCGGTGAGCAAGGCTGAGGCTCAAGCCTCAGGGGAGCCTGCCCCAGCCCTGGCTGGGTGTGTCTGAGCCAGTGGCCCACATAGGCTTCATGTGGCCTGCCCGGCCATCCTCTCTTGGGCAAAGCTCAGAGCAGCGGGCCTCTAATTGTCCTCTCCACGTACTCTGAACACCAGAGATTAGAGTCTTCGGAGCAGGCCTACCCAGTAGTTAACAGGCATCTGGCATAATTCTCCATGTCTGTCCACAAGGTCCAGAGGAAGGACAGAAATAGGAATCCCAGTGGGGCCAGAGCGGCTTCTTGGGTCAGCCAAGGGCCATGGCTGCCTCGCCTCTGCCAGGACACAAGGCGCTGGGCCGGCTGCAGTGTGACCCTTCCACAAGTTAGGGGTGCGCTGGCCCGGCCTTTGCTGCCTCTGGGGTCTATGGCATGTGGCGAAGGTGACTGGCAGGGGAAGTCTGGACATGGGGAGTGTGAACATGCGTGTGTGCCTGTGCCGATGTGTGCGTGTGTGGATGTGTGCGTGTGTGTGCATGTGTGTGTGTGCGCGTGTGTGTGCATGTGTGCGTGTGTGTGTGCGTGTGTGTGTGCATGTGTACATGTAGGTCTTAGCTCAGACCCTGCCTCATGGCGGACACCGCCTCCTGCGTCTCCCCAACACTGGTATGTGCCTTCCCGCATGGTCTACGGGACTGGGCTGTTGCTTTCGTTTCTTCAAGGGAAGAAGACGGTCATTGCCCCGGACCAGGGCAAATCAATTATCTTGTACTAATGGGAATGGCTTTGGGAAGTGCCCATATGCCCACATCTGAGCCAGCACTAGGCACCCCTCCCCTGTTGCACTGTGGACGGTCTTGCCCTCGGCAGCACTGGGGCTCGTGGCCATCTACAGAACGCAACCTTCTGTGACCGATACCCCTGAGTGAGTTACAGCCGGTGTCTCACCAGCCCCCCAGGCAGGCGGGTCCTGGTTCAAGCAGGAGGCATCTCTCGGGTTCTTTATTACACGTGCCTGGGGCACACACAGGATTCCCTTTCACAGAAAGGAGAGGGCCCCCCTGGATGGACCCGTCAAAGAGGCGGCCTCAATGCACGTGGCCCTGCACCAGGCCACGGGGCTCAAGCTCACGCTTGTCTCCAGTGAGCTGGAGGGTGGTGCGGCGGCGTCTTCACCACACAGACAGTGAAGGGGGCAGTGGTGTTTAGGACACAGGGCTGAACCACTGTGGCCTCTCAGTGCTCTGTGTTGGGCCTGAGACTAGCAGGGATACACGGGCCATTCCTCTAAATGCAGAGGACAGCAGGTTTGCACGTGTGCAGGAGTCTCATGCAGGGGGAGGAGCCCTGGGGAGACCCTACCCTGGTGGCCTTCCAGAGCCCATGGTACCGAGGTTGCATTACCCCTGGAGTTCACCGGGGTCAAAGCAGGTGCCATGCATAGCCAGTCCCCCACTCCCCATCTATCACCAAAGCCTCTCCCCTCTACCAACTGGGCTGCACCAGCCCCACCCCAGCCGGCAATGGCTTAAGGAAGCCACCAGTGAGCAGAGCGGGTCCCGAGGCCTCACGGCTGAGATGGGAACAGAGTCAGCGTCAGCTCCGGGGCAGTGGGGTCTTTGGAAGCCCTGACCGGGAAGGGAAAGCACAGCCATTGACTGTGGATGGTGGAGGAGGGTCTCTGGCTGGATCTCAGGTGACAGAGCTGGGCTTGTACCTCAAGAAGGGCCTCTGTCTGGCAGGCCCAGCGCTGGCGAACAGGAGTTACAGAGAGGGGTTCAGGTCTAGGAGGAGCCTGGGTCCTGTACAGTGATGACCACTGTGAACTCTGGCTTGGGAGCTGTCTCTCGGGGAGCTGGCAGTGTGGGATACTGCAGAGCCCTCTCTCCAGGGTCTGGGCCCAGCTGTGTCACCTTCTCTCCCAGACTAGGATGGGTGACAGGCTGCCTCAGGGGCCAACACCATGGGTCTCTGGACACTCGACAGCCAGACCTTGAACCTGCTCCCTGGAGACCCCGATGGAAGGAGCTCCTGGGTGCACCGAGGGCAGGGATGAGGTGTGGGACCTGTTTGTCACCTCCAAGGTTGATGTCAGAGCCACTCCACACCTCTTACAGGTGAACCTGTGGAGCGTGCTGGCTGTGGAGGTGTGGGCAGCATCCGGCGGGCAGGAAGGGCCGAGGGCCACGTGGCAGTGGGGTGGGCAGGGGCTGAGCCTGGCGGTGCAGACAGCGCTGCTGGGTGAATGGCGCCTACACCACAAACTCCTGTGGGGGTGGGGCCTCTCCGAACAGGTCCAGGGTGAGGCAGTTGCTGGACCTCTTGCTGTGGAGAGTGGCCCTGTTCTCGCAGGGGGCTGTCAGCCCGCAGTCTGGGGCGCAGCGGAAGGTACGGCTGGGTGAGGTGGGCGCTGGGTGCAGGGCCAGCTGGTGCCGACGTGTGTCGTCCAGGCTGCGGCTGTGCGGCTCCTCGCTGACCCCGGCTTTCATTTCCCAGATCTGCAGGGAGAGGACACGGGGTGAGGCCTGCCACCCCCTCCCGCTCGCACCACCGCAGACAGCAGCCACACTGCTGGTGGCCACAGAGGCACACTCCTTGCCATTGCTCACCCTGTGACGCTGTGCATGGCCAGCCTGCCCCTGAACGGGCTCCCCCAGCATACGCCTCTGTGAGACAGGCTTGGCGTTTTCTTTTGAAGCATTTTGGGAGGCCCCACCTTGCCTAGCTTCTTTCCCAGGGCTGCTTTCTGCCTTTTAACTCAGAGGACCTGGACTCTTAGCATTTGGTGTAATTTAGGATCAGGTCTGAGTGTGGGCCTTGAACACCAGCTCTGGAAGCACCTCCAACATCAAGAATGGCCTCTTATTTTTATACGGGAGGAAACTGGGTTCAGAGGTGACTGTCCAAGGTCTCGTCCAGGTGGGCATCCAGTGGGCAGCGTCATGGCCCTTAAGTGACACCTCCAGCCCAAGCTTCTCGGCTGCCATAGTCCCTCAGGTCTGCCCTGGACCGCTGTGCCCCCAGGAGGCAGATAAGGCCCCTGGAGGCTGGCAGCAGGGAGCAGGGGGCAGGGGGCAGGGGCAAGCGGCAGGCCACGCTGAAGGCTGCCCAGCGCCAGGGTCTGACTTGCCCTTCTACGCGTGTTTTCTTGTTTTTAATCAATACGTTTTTCAAGAGTGACAGTCCCTGGCCCAGAGCTCAGGCGGCTTTGGGCGGCCGTCTCCTCCGGAGTGGGCTGACCTGGGCTTGGGATCACCCCCACCGGGATGGGTCCGTGCCTGCCAGGACTTGCAGCCTCCCCTCCCTCCTCCCGTGCCCAGCCCTGTTCTCTCTCCATCCAGTCTCCTGTGCCCAGCCCTGTTCTCTCTCCATCCAGCCTCCTGTGCCCAGCCCTGTTCTCTCCCCATCCAGCATCATGATAACTAACCAACCACAGCTGATTTTCTCTGTCTTTCCAGGGGGATTCTGGACAGGGCTGACCAGAGGGGGCCTCACCCCGCTGCGGTGGAGTCGGGGGCGGGGGTTGGGAGGGCAACTTGGAGCCTGGCTGGGAACCCTGAGCCCACCTGTTCCCCACCTGGGCATCCAGGAACCACTGGCACTGCCTCTCCTCTAGCTCTCTGGGGGGACCCTAAGGCTCAGGGGCTCCACAGGAAGTGGGGGAAGGCCTGGAGCAGCCCTGCACACATGGGACCAGGTCCCAGGTGGAGGAGGTGGACGAAGGGGATGGGGCAGCCAGTCTGCTACATGGCAGGTCGCAGGGCCCAGGTGTCCAGGTCCTGCCTACAGTGGCCCGGTGACACTCAGGGCCCGGCCAGCCCCGCCCCAGGCAGGACCCCTCACTCCCCACAGCAAGCCGGCTCACTTGGCCTTGAGGCTGAGGCCCCCACCCACGCCCACCCGCCCCAGTGCCCGAGAGCCTTGTTGCTCCCTGACTTGCCCGCTGCGTCTCTGGGGATGTCAGTCGAGGGACCCTCTGATAGGCCTTGGAAGGTCCCCCAGGCCCCTGACAGGGGACCTAGGAGAAGGAGATGGAGGAGCAGGGCCCGGGACTTCTGGCCCATGGCGGGGACTCTACCTGGTGCACAGCCTCGGTGCTCTGGCCTCTGGTCCTGACCTCGGCGCAGGGTTCCTGGCGAATGGCTGTGGGAGGAGGCAGCCATGAGCACAGGGGTCTGGGTTCTGCCTGACATGGCTCCTCCCCAGGGCAGTTCCCTGCAGTTCTGGGGCCCTGATCTCGGGCAAGCTTCTCCCGAGGCTCACACCGCCCCCTTGCTCTCAGTGCAGTGACTGCTTTGGCTCCGTTCCCTGACCTCTGATAAAACGGGCCCTTACTGTGCAGACGCGGGATTAGCACGACGATTCCCGCTGGGTTACAGACCACATGGCTTGCGTAAAACCTCAGAGATGGAGGCCAACCATCCCTTACTGGTGGACCAGACACTCCAAGGGCAACGGTGGACACAGTGGCTTAGTGACAGGAATGCCTGGCCCTGGGAGGCTCTGGTGATGTTTTGTGACCCTGGATGGCCCTGGGTGACTGAGCCCTGGGGCTGGTCCCACCTGATCTCATCACAT
Organism: Macaca nemestrina; assembly: GCF_043159975.1. Taxonomy (NCBI): domain Eukaryota; kingdom Metazoa; phylum Chordata; class Mammalia; order Primates; family Cercopithecidae; genus Macaca; species Macaca nemestrina. The sequence continues at coordinate 3,520,947 of NC_092129.1, read as the reverse complement.
CCACCATCAGGGCCGTGGGGACACTCAGAGACCAGCAGAGCTGAGGTCCCCTTTCTGGGGCGATGAGGAAGCTCTTTAGGGCCTCATAACACAGGGACTGGGCAGGATGCATCCTTCAGACGGGATGCTGCGTCCTGGGCCAGGTGGACACACGGTCCTAGAACACTCTGAATGGCTCTGTCTTTTCACTGCTATTCAGCTGAGCATAAAAAGACGTGAGTCTAACCCAGGCTTTCTGACGGGAGGGGCGCTGGTGGGACGGGGCTTCCTAGGAGTAGGGGCTCCTAAGAGTTGGGGGGTCCCTAGGAGTTCATGGGACTTCTTAGGAATGGGGGGCTTCCTAGAAGTCGGGGGGCTTTGTAGGAGCCAGGGGGCTTCCTAGGTGTGGGAGGGGCTCCTGAGATCGGCTTCCAAGAAAGCTAAAGGACCCGGACTCATCTGCAACCCCAAGAGGACCCCACCTCTCCTGTCTCTGATGCCAGCCTGCGGCTGCCTCTTGGCGGGGACAGGGGACTCAGGCACGGCAGGCTGCAGGCAGCTCCTCCCTGCCATCTCTGTCCTTCCGGCAAATGTGTTCTGGCACATTTCCCGGGACTCAGGTCACAGTCAGCCCCAGCCCCTCACGTCTGGCCACTGGAGGGCAGGCCAGGGCTTTGCTGCCTCAGTGTCTGGGGTCAGCCAAGCTGGGGCTGGCTGGGCTGCACTCACTGTCCCTGGGGCCTGGGCATCTCCCTCAGGCCCACCTTGGCTGTCACCACATATGCTGGGGTGGCTGCGGCTGGTCCTGAGGCTGGAGGACGGCTCCTTCTCATGGAGACCCTGGACCTCCAAGGGTGTGTCCACAGACATCTCTCTGGATTCCCTGAGCCAGGAGTCGGCCTCGATGCCTGACGTGTGGGAGCTGCCATGGCTGTCGGTGGAGTGGCGTGAGAGGCGGTGAGGGCAGTGCTGGCTGCTGACCCCGCTGCCCGGGAAGCCCCTGCTGTCCGGGTCCAGCTCCAGCCCATCGCTGATGTAGGACTCCCGGTAGCGCTGCTTCTCTGCAGGGAGCACAGTGAGGACGAGCTGGAGAGGGACCATCCCCTCTGATGCAGGAGGAAGAGCCCGGGAGACAGAAACGCACACCCACAGCTCAGATGAGGACATGAACAGAGAGGGAGACCAGGCCTGTGGGTAAACACTGAGGCCAGGCCTCGTGCTCAGGTGAGGACATGGAACAGGGAGGGAGACCAGGCCTGTGGGTAAACACTGAGGCCAGGCCTCGTGCTCAGGTGAGGACATGGAACAGGGAGGGAGACCAGGTCTGTGGGTAAACGCTGAGGCCTTGTCGGAACCTGCGTTTCTTGCTCTTTGTGGGCACATGATGGGAGGAGAGGTGGGAAACAGACTAGGAAACTGAGAAGTGGAAACCTCAGGCGGCTCCTCAAGCCCTCAGCCTCCCCCAGCCCCATCTATAGAATTCCACTCTGGGTAGAGCTGGGGGGCCACCACCTCACCCTTCAACCTGAGCATCTGGGGGATGCGGGAGCCAGGAGGCCACAACAGTGAGAGACAGAGGTGCAGCCGGGCTACAGAGCCCAGCGCGCCCAGCCCAGCCCAGCCCAGAAGGCGCAGTCTGGCTGCGGAACCCAGCGCGCCTAGCCCAGCCCCACCTTCTGCCGCCTCCCGCTGTCGCAGCTGCCGCAGTGTGGGCCGCACGCGGAGGTGGAGCTGGTGGCTGGCGCGCAGCAGGTGCAGCAGGTGCCTCGAGCGCCAGGTGCAGCCCGTGTAGTAAACCAGCTTCTGTGCCGCGGGCAGCCCGTCCAGCTGGATCTCCAGCTTCTTCCCCTGAACAAACAGGAGAGAAGGTGCCACCCCACAGGTGGAAAACCACGCTAGCAACGGGAAAGGATGATTTTAAGTGTCAGTCATGGCCCCCAGGGGGACGGGGTTTAGGTTTTCACTTTGCAGTGCAGACGGCTGTTCACGGGCACGGTGCTCAGGGCATGCCCTGCTTTGCCCTTGCTTGAGAGGACACAGCCCTCTTGGCTAGAAAGTGCCCGCAGCTGCGTGAGGGGAGCGGAGGTCTGGGGTGGGATGGGAAGACCTCGGTCTGGTTGTCCAGAGCAAGCCTGCTGCCCAGCAGCCCCCACAGTCACTGCCCTTTTACGCCCGGCACCCGGGCTGTGGGGTGGCCCTGGGTGACAGCTCTGGGGCCGAGACGAGAGGCACAGAGGCCACACAAGTGCGTTTCTATGACCTGCTCTTATTTTCTCCCTTGGTTTTCTCAATTGAAAGCCAGAAGTTTTCAAGCGATAACAACAACTAGACCTCACCCAATGCCTGCAGGGCCAGGGTCAGGCACAGAGCCCGTGAGGCCAGGACGGCCCTGAGGCTCCCGAGAGGCCGGCAGGAAGGGACCTGCACCTCGTCGGGAAAAAATGCCCAGAAAATGCCCCAAGGATGAAGCCGCACCTGCCCAGGCTCTCCCGGGCACGGGGACTCCCCAGACACCCACCAGAAATGCCAGCTTCCCAATGTGGGGCCAGGGGAGGTCGTAGAGCAGCTGCGGAGCGCGGTCCACCTCCTGCGGGACAGCAGAGGCAGGGTGCGTCCAAGTGGGGCCAGCCAGCGCCCATGGCCACTGCAGGGATGCTCCACGGCCCAGACCCCAGCGGGGAAGGGAGGAGGGGGTGGGGGCAGGAGGAGGGGCTCTGTGAAGCTGTAGCCCCTCCAGTCACCTGGTAGATGTGCACTCCCCTGAGGGTCAGTCCCAGGATCACGGTGGGGTGACCTTCCTTCTTATCCTAGAGGGCACAGGTCAGAGGTCAGGTTGCAGGCCTGGGGGCGCCGGGCCTCACTGATGGCAGAGTGTGGTTAGTCTGGCTAGGGGCCGAGGCCTCCATGGACCAGGCTGAGCTCTGGGGCCCATTTACAGACAGTCTCATTCACTCCAGCATCAGACCAAAGGCACAGTTATCACAGCACAAGCCTGCCTTGCATCATGCTAAATAAACATCAGCCATGACCTAAGAGAGCCCTGGCCATGCCGGCCCCGGGGTCCTGATAACACTGTCAGCTTGGGGGGCTCTGGTTACGCCTGCCCTGGGGTCCTGGTCCCACTGTTAGCCATGGAGGCTCTGTCCATCCCTGGCCTGGAGTCAGAGACCGGCCTGTCGCTGGCCGCCCTGGGCTCAACCTTGTGCAGCCTGAAGAAGTGCACGGGTACGTCCTCCAGCCGGCAGGCCTCCTGGATGAAGCACAGCACGGCCTCCTTGGGGCTCAGGCCCTGGCGCTCACGGTGCAGAGCAGGCATGTGCCGGAGGATGTAGTCAATCCCCCTCTTGGTGGTGATCTGAGGACAGAGCCGAGAGGTCAGCTCAGACCCCTGCTGGTCCCCCCTTCGTCCTCACCGGCCCCCTGCTCCGAGAAGCCTCCCCAGACTCCCACAGCTGGTGCCGACCGCAGTGGGCAGGGCCGGGGCCTGACTGCTGAGCCCAGACCCAGAGATGGTCTCGGTGCCCGCTCTGGCCCTGGGCTCTGTCTGATTTCCTGTCCCCCTCGGACCCTCCCCAAGGGAAATGGCAGCAGCCAGCCCTCCGCAGGCGTCTGCAGGTGGGGACTCCACTCTCAACGAGCCCTGGCTCTTGGGAACCTGCCCACTGAGGACCAGCTGGGGCCACCACCGGGACGGGGGTAAGACCCACAGGGACATGGAATCACTGAGGGTGGAAATGTGCCCAGAGGCCAAGGGCAGGTGTGGCGTCCACAGCGCTGGGAGGAAGCCTGGCTGGGCCCCACCCTGGCCTCAGCGACTGCCACTCAGAGCAAAGGCGAGAAGGCCCCAAGGTGCACAGGATAGAGAGGTACACAGTGATGAGCGGTCAAGGAGAGAAACCTAAAAGTTCACCCGGAACAGGGCCTGCATCCCCGGGGTGACAGCCATCAACCCACGAGGCCAGCAGGCCAGACAGCGCCTGGGACCGGGCACACAGCGGCACGGCCCACGCCTCTCCATGGCCCTCCTCCCAGGGGTACAGCACTCCTTCCCTTACAGGTGAGGAAGCTGAGGCTCAAAGGCTCCTATGGGTCCCAGGATACTGAGAGAGAAGCGGGAAGGTTCAGAGCCATGAGGCCCGTGTGGTCACATTCCACAGCCAGGCTACCGAGGGGCTCAGAGAGGTGAAGCCAGTGAGCAAGGCCACACAGCTGGCCGGGTGCATCAGGAGCACAGGCACCCAGACCTACCTGCTCTGGGCCACTCCTCCCACACCGCCCACCTTTGGGGGTGGTAAGGACCCTTGGGTCTTCAGGAGAAAAGGACAGGTGACTGCCCTGTGTCCATCCCTGACCCTTCCTCCAGCATCCCCTGCCAGGCCCCCAGGCCCCTGCTCCTACAGACGGCACCCGGTGGAGGTGGACAGGCACCAGGCCAACGGTGCTGGGAGGAGGCAGGCCCCGACCTTACCCACTGCGGGAAGTAGGAGTGTGGCTCGAAGTACCTCCCGGTGTGGGCCGGCTCCCGGTGGTCGCCCAGGTCAGCCTGCAGCGCGCAGGCAGCCAACAGGAAGTAGGCCTCCTCCCGGTGGGCGCACTGCGACCTCAGCACACGCTCCTTCAGGTGGCAGTAGTACAGGTGCCGTGCCCTGTGGTCGCTGGAAGGCGGCGGGGAGTGAGTTCCAGGAAGGACAGCGTGGGGACTCCCGGCCCTTCTGGCCCTGCCTTGTCCCTCCCCACGCCAGCTCCCAGGGCTGTCCTGAGCCCCTGGTACCTTGTTCCTGTCTTGTTCTACCCACAGCTGTGTCCCTGCAGGGCCAGCGCGGCACAGGCCCGCACTCTTCCTGGAGCAGGACGCAGGTGACTTGCTGCCACCAAGCAGCCGCTGGATGAGGCTCCACCTGCCCAAGGTCCCGCTCCTTCCCCAGTGAGCTCGGCCTCCATCAAACCAGGCCCCAGTGCAGGAGAGCTGCACAGAGTCTGGGCGACTCAAATCCCTGGATGTAGACAGACCTGGCTCCCAGAGCTCACCGCCCAGCACGGGGCCTGGCCATGGCTGGTATTCATTAATCACAGGGGCCGGGCGGGAGGTTTGCCCAAGATGCAGGTACAAGATCTTCTCATGTAATTCCCCCAAACTGGCCCCATAACACCAGGTAGCTCCATCCATCAACCCAACACCTTCCAGACCTCCTCTGCAAGGCTCTCCAGAACCTTCCACATATTCACACCCCCCACCTTCCACATATTCACACACCCCCCGAACTCTCCAGAACCTGCCACACAACCACACGCCAGCGTCTCCAGGACTCTCCACACAACCACACACCAGCGTCTCCAGGACTCTCCACACAACCACACACCAGCGTCTCCAGGACTCTCCACACAACCACACACCAGCGTCTCCAGGACTCTCCACACAACCACACACCAGCGTCTCCAGGACTCTCCACACAACCACACACCAGCGTCTCCAGGACTCTCCACACAACCACACACCAGCGTCTCCAGGACTCTCCACACAACCACACACCAGCGTCTCCAGGACTCTCCACACAACCACACACCAGCGTCTCCAGGACTCTCCACACAACCGCACACCAGCGTCTCCAGGACTCTCCACACAACCACACACCAGTGTCTCCAGGACTCTCCACACCACCACACGCCTCTCACTCTCCAGAACCCTCCCGCACGCCCCTCACTCCCTAGAACCTTCCACACAACCGCACACATCCCTTTTGGAACTGGGGGGGATGATGCCTGCTTAGGGAATTCCTGGGAAACCCCCTTAGGTTTCGCCCCAGGGAAAACCCTGTTCTCGAATCCCTGAAGCTCTGCTCTGGAAGTAAGTTTCAGGATCCTCCTGAGGGACATCTTTTGTTTTCCTAGAAACTCTAAGGCAGCTCTGGAAGAAGTGGCCCCTGTTGGTTTAGAGTGCAGCCCACCAGAGGTACAACTTCTCCTCTCCTGCCGGGGAGAGCTTCCCACTAGACACCTGCAGAGTGGGCAGCGAACAGCGAGAACCGCCGTGCAGAAAGCACAGGAGCCCTTTGCCCAGCGGCCTCTGGAAGCCTCGCCCAGCCCTGGACGGTGTACCCCCCCTAGCGAGTACGAGTCCTGGCGTTTGAGGAAGCACTACTTTAGGCCGGACGCGTGGCTCACACCCGTAATCCCAGCACTTTGGGAGGCCGAGGCGGGTGGATCACCTGAGGTCGGGAGTTTGAAACCAGCTTGACCAACGTGGAGAAACCCCGTCTCTACAGAAAATACAAAATGAGCCCAGTGTGGTGGCGCCCGCCTGTAATCCCAGCTACTCTGGAGACTAACGCAGGAGAATCACTTGAACCCGGGAGGTGGAGGTTGCAGTGAGCCGAGATTGGGCAAGTAGAGTGAAACTCCATCTCAAAAAAAAAAAGAAAAAGAAAAAGAAATAGAAGTACCAATTTATGACACAGTCTGTATACCTTTCAATTAAATAGAATTCCTGTGTTCCTCCAAAGCAAACAGCCAATATAGTGGTGTTTGTTTGTTTGTTTGTTTGTTTGTTTGTTTTTGGAGAAACTCAAATGTAATGTGTGGCCTTCATGGGACTTCTATGTCATGTGGCAGATTTTCAGTATTCCAGGAAACATCCTTTAAAGTCAGCATGCCGTTACCTTATGACCCTTCCGTTTTCCACGTAGTGCTGCACCCGGAGGAACGCCACGAAAGGGGCTCTGGGTTTCTCATTTTCCTGGTGGGGAAAATACAAGAAAGAGCCAGTGAGCCACAGGGAGGTGCCCCCGGCTGTCCTGTCTTCCCCTTTTGCGGGGAGGGGCCTGGATTGCTTCACACTCAGTTCAAAGCCGAAGCTCAGGTGTCTGCCGCCAGAGCTGACAACTCGACTCATGGTAATTTCTATGGGAAAACTCTGAGTGGGACGTGGTCTACAGCGTTCAAGAACATCTGCCAAGGCGGGCTTCAGGGTGGGCTCACCTGCCTGCAGCCTCTGGGCTCACTGCAGTCCCCTGCGGACGGGGCAGCTGCGTGGACAGAAGGCAGCACATCCCCACGGTCCAGCACAGTCCACCGTGGTGCCCTGCCCTCTCCCACCCCATGCATCCCTGTGGTCCAGCACAGTCCACCGTGGTGCCCTGCCCTCTCCCACCCCACACTCTATGCTTACTTCATATATTTCTTTCTTCCAGTCTTTTGAGAAGTACTTGCTGAGCTTTTGCTCCAAATCCATAAATATATACTCATTGTCTGAAAGCAAAACAAAAGGCTTCATCAGAGTGGTCACCATGCTTCTCAGGTGTCACCGTTTGTTCAAAACTGAGTGTGGCTTTGAGAGAAGAGACGCACAGCTGAAAACTGTGTGTCTCCAACTGATGCTGTGTACGGGGCTTTCCTTGGCTGACAATGCAAAGAGCACCCTAACACACGTGCGGGTGTCAAATGCTTGCTTACTAAAACGATGTTCCAGCGTGCAGGAATATTACAAGCTGATATTCAAAACTGGCACATGCTCCAGGCACGCCCTTTGGGAAAGCAATTTAGCAACATGTATCCCTCCCCTCTTCCTCTGCAACCCAGGCACTCGTCTCTCAGCTATGGAATGAGTCATTTGAAAAATAGAGATGTCAGGGTTGGATGCAGTGACTCAAGCTTGTAATCTCAGCAATTTTGGAGACCAAGGCAGGAGGATTGCTTGAGGCCAGGAATTCAAGACAAGCCTGGACAACATAATGAGACCTCAGTCACCACAGGAAAAAAAAGATTAGCCAGGTATGGTGGTGCATGCATGTAGTCCTAGCTACTCAGGAAGCTGAGGCAGGAAGATTGCTTGATCCTGGGAGTTCAAGGCTGCAGAGAGCTATGAATGTACCACTGCACTCCAGTGTGGGTGATAAGAGTGAGACCCTGCCTCAATCAATCAATCAATCAATAAAAATAGAGATGTCTATAATCTAGTACCAAGTTGATCAACTTTAAGTCAATGATCCGAGTTTTACCTGTTAACCTGGTTTCCCTGCAAACTACAAGAGATGCTTCTTTCTAAATTAGGTGTTTCTATATTTTAAAAATATTTGCCACCATGTGTTTTCTTTATGGTCTGGAAATATTAAACAATTTTCCTAGAGAGGAAAATAAAACCTAGAGAGATACCCTTCGTGCTGTGACTTAAAACTACGCATGATCCCTCCGTGTCCGCTGGGGATTCGTTCCAGGACGCCCCTCAGATATCAAAACCCGGGGATGATGTTGAGCTTGCGTGTACCCTACACACATCCTCGTGTACACTTTAAACCATCTCGAGATTCCTTATAATACCTGATGCAATGCAAATGCTGCAGAAATCTTTGTTATACCGTGTTGTTAAGCTTGTATTATTTTATTGTTGTACTATTTATTGTTATTATTTTCAGTATGTTCAACATGAGGTTAGTTAAATCCAAGGATGCGGAACCCATGGCCCTAGGACTGACTCCCTGAAATACACTCGAGAGGGAAGTCACCGCCCAGAGGAGCCCGGGAGCAGTTGCCGGCCGCAGCAGTGGGTGCCTCAGGAACAGTGGCGGTGCAGGCTATTCCTGAAACTTTTACCTTATTCTCTGGCCACTGACCACACCAGTTCTGGCCGTCGCCTCACAGACACCTCCCTGGTGACAAGTCAACCAGCAGAATCCAAAAACATCATGCTGAGTTCCCGTACAGGGGTCCCCAGGTGAAGGCAGGGCCAGGGCCATGGCTGGCAATGCATGGGAAGGCTACGATGGGGCCCGGGATGACGGGCAGGGCCCACCTGAACGTGGCCTCTCAGGGTCACAGCAGTCAGCCCCGGTTTTGCCCAGCCTGTCGGCCCTCACGGTCGGGGCCTGACAGTCCTGAGAGGCGCGGGGGCCAGGGAGCTCACTGTGTTCCAGGCCCAGCGGAGCCTGGCGTTGCCCTTGCTGAGGGTGGAATCATGCCCCCCAGATGCATACACTGAAGTCCTGGCCCCTGGCACCTCAGTTCCTGTATTTCGAGATAGGGCTTTTACAGAAGTCATTGAGTGAACATGAGGTCATTAGGGTAGGCCTTCATCCAAGAAGACCAACATCCTTATAAAAACATGGAAACTGCACAGAGAGAGACACACACAGAGGGAAGACCATGTGACCACACAGAGAGGCAGCCATTGGCAGGCCCAGGAGAGAGGCCTCAGGAGAAGCCATGCATGCTGGCACCTTGGCCTTGGATTCCACCCTCTGGAACTGAGACACAGATGTGTGTGGTTTAAGCCACCCCATCCGTGGCAGCCTGGTGGCTCAGAGTGAGGTAGGAGGCATGAGTTGACTCGGCAGGGGAATGGGACTCAGATACTGGACCAAATTGAGGACTAGCTAAAACAGAGATGGGGGAGGCAGCTTCCCATAAGACACGCCCACCAGCCGCGGGTCAGTTTACCATTGCCATGGCAACCCTGGGAGGTACCGCCCCTTTCCAGGCCAACAACCCGAGGATGTGAAAGTTACCGCCTTTTTCCAGAAATGTCTGCACAATCTTCTCTTTAATTTGTATATAAGTAGAAGTGGGTATGATTCTGAGTGCAGCCCTGCCTCTGAGCTGCTGCTCTGGGCGTGCTGCCTCTGGGGGGGCCCGGCTCTGCACCGAGCTGTGCCTCTGCTGCTGCCATGCATGGCTGCTTCCATAAGAGCTGCTGTCTAATGCCACCCGTTCGCCCTCGAATTCTTTCCTGGGTGAAGCCAAGAACCCTCTGAGGCTAAGTCCCAACTTTGGGCTTGCCTTGCCTACCCTTCATCAAGAGGACCCGACGGAAGCGGTGGCAAGGCCAGTCTCGGCAGGGTTCACGGGGCCTGCGGTATCAGCATGCCTTCCCGAGAGTCCGTGGGCTCCACACTCTCCATTCACGATTTGGAGCTGAGGCCTTGAGGTGCCGTGATTCCCCCAATGTCCTCAGAACCCTGCCAGACCCGGCTGCTGGCTCCGGCCCTCTGGGCTGACTGGACTTGGCAGCCCTGTGTCCCTGACCAGGCATCTCCCGGCTCAGGCCTTGCTTTCCTGCTGGCGGGGCCAGACTGTGGACTGTGATTGAGCACTGGAAACAGGAGCCTGGAGGAACCTCAGAGGCAGGGCAAGTGCCAAAAGCCACCTGACAAGGCTGCCTGCTGTCCGACTGCCCCGTGTGACATCCTGAAAGGGACTCTGCTGTGACACCAGTGGAAGGCGCCATGGGTTAGCCATCATCAGGGAGGAGGAGGAACAGGCCGAGCGTAGGACTTTCAGGGTGATGAAGTTCTTCTCTGTGACACTAAGGTGACAGACATCTGGCATTTGACACTTGTGCAAACCCAGAGAACGTGCCACACCAGGAGGGAGCCCCGAGGTCCACCCCAGACTGTGCGACGCTGGTCACCGTGGGCTCCTCAGCGGGGACAGACACACCACCCTGGGGAGATGTTGGCAGCACAGGAGGCTGTGCATGCGGGGAGTTCACATGGGAAATCTCTCCCTTCCACTCAATTTTGCTGTGAACCATAACTGCTGTAAAAAATAAAGTCTTAAAATCCTAAGTAAGGTCTCCTTCACCTCTGAGATTCAAGGCTCCCCAGGGAGAAAAAAAACCTGTGATTCAGTCACAAAAATCTGAATTTGCAGCAAACATGACCGCCCGCCCTGCACCAAACTGCCACGAGCCCCCACCGGAACACCGGGCTGCCGCGAGTCCCCACCGGAAGCACAGAGGTTTGGGAGAGGTAAGGCGTTCTTTCTAGAACACACTGGAGAGACTGTCCTCACACCAGCACTCCCAGAACCCAGGGCAGTAAGCAGTGGGCAGTGGAGTCAGGTAGGCACAATTTCCTCTCGGTCAAGAGTCAAATCACCCAGCATCCTTCCTTGTGCAGTGTCGGGGCAGAACAGGGGAGCCTCATGCTGGGGGGACCCAGGGACCTGGTCCAATGACATGGACGCAGGGTCCCCAGCAGACTCTGAACAGCATGAACCCTGGAGGGCAGCATGGCCACCCTCATAGTCCCCGCCCTCCTTGGGCAGAACCTGGTGCAGGAGGTAGCCCTGCGGGCAGCCACCAAACAGCAGGACTGTGGTGCAAAAGGTACTTCCAGTAGTTCAGACTCACAGGTGACTTAAAACAACGTTCAATCCCTCTGTGTCTGCTGGGAATTGGTTCCAGGACTCCCCTCGGATATCAAAACCCGGGGATGGTGTTGAGTTCGTGCGTACCCTACACACATCCTTGTGTACACTTTACATCATCTCGAGATTCCTTATAAAACCTGATGCAATGTAAATGCTGTGGAAATCTTTGTTATACTGTGTTGTTAAGCTTGTATTATTTTATTGTTGTACTATTTATTGTTATTACTTTGAGTATGTTCAACATGAGGCTAGTTAAATCCAAGGATGCAGAACCCATGGATACAGAGCACTGTCTACTCTTATTTATATTAGAAAACCTGCAGTCCTGAGAATAAAAGCCACAGGGAAAAGTTAGTCCCAGACATGGCAGTACTGCCTTACAGCCACCTGCATTACATGTGAAGATACTCCATCCCCAAGTGCTCGCACGTTCTGCAGATAAAGGAAGACACCAGTGAGGAAGACTCACCCACAGAGGCCTGCAGAAAGGGCATCACAGGGCCGGGTGCCTGGCTTGGCCCCTCTCCACCCTGCCTGTCTTTCTAATCTTTTTTTTTTTTTTTTTTTTTTTGAGACGGAGTCTCGCTCTGTAGCCCAGGCTGGAGTGCAGTGGCCGGATCTCAGCTCACTGCAAGCTCCGCCTCCCGGGTTCACGCCATTCTCCGGCCTCAGCCTCCCGAGTAGCTGGGACTACAGGCGCTGCCACCTCACCCGGCTATTTTTTGTATTTCTTAGTAGAGACGGGGTTTCACCGTGTTAGCCAGGATGGTCTCGATCTCCTGACCTCGTGATCCGCCCATCTCGGCCTCCCAAAGTGCTGGGATTACAGGCTTGAGCCACAGCGCCCGGCCTTTAATCTTTAGTACCCTGCTCTTCTAGATGGCATTAGACCCAGAGGGGAGGCTGCAGGGCCGGGCGCATGACTCAGTCACTCTCCGCCCTGCCTGTCTTTCAAATCCTTAGTACCCGGCTCTTCTAGACGGTGTTAGATCCAGGGGGAGGCTCCAGGGTGTCATCAGCCCCAGTTTCCTTTTGTGTCAGGGAGGATCAAACACTTGGCCTCATCGGTAACAATCACAGCAACTCACTGCTTGGACACTGCATGCCACGTTCTGTGCTAAAGACTCTGAACCAATCCCTACATCTTTAACCTAATGGCACTGTTATCTACTCCCATCTCACAGATGGGGAGGCCCAAGCTTGCAGAGGCCATTCATAAGGGAGTCCCCACCCCACTCCCTAACAGGCTAAGGACCCTCAAAGCCAGGGGTTAGCAAACCAGGGCCCCAGGCCAAACCCCAGCAGCCACTTGCTCTTGTTAACAAAATCTTGTTGGAACACAGCCACAATCGTTTTATTACGTCATATCCATAGCTGCTTTCGTACTGCAAAGTCAAAATATTTACTATGTGGCTTTTTACAGAAAAACTCTGCCAATGCCTGGTCTAAGCAAATGCTGAGTGAAAAGGTCTGGATCACCATTCTCTGGTCCTGACTTCCCCGAATTCACCATTTGGGTACTCGAGCTCGAACTCAAGTGTTTGCAGCATGAGTAGCAGATGTTGGGCAATGCTTGCTAAAGGATCTGGGGTTACCTTTGCCTCGGTAAGGTCAGCAAAAGGCCCTTTATTTTTACGTTCATTACCTAAATCACCCTGCTGTATCCTTCCAAACTCCACCTCAAATCACAATGAGAAGGAGAGAAAATGAATTTTTCAAGCTTAGTCCTTCCTAGTGCTTAACGTCAAACACTATGAGAACAATTCCTGCGGCAACACCAATCTGGAAGACAAAGCCACTTGTTTCTCAAAATCGTCACTGTCCCCTAAACCTCCACACCCCTAGAAGCGGGAGAGCAGACATCATCACTTCTGGCGATGGGTGCACCCTTCTTAGCCCGGCCAGAGTGCCCGCTGTATGGACAAGGCAGTCTAGATGTCACCGTGAAGACATTCTTAAGATGAGGGCAACACTCAGGCTGGGTGCGGTGGCTCATGTCTGTAATCCCAGCACTTTGGGAGGCAGAGGCAGGTGGATTGCATGAGCCCAGCAGTTTGAGACCAGCCTGGGCAACAAAATGAGACCCAACTCCACAGAGAAATACAAAAGGTATCTGGCTGTGGTGGTATTAAGGAAGGAGACCACTACTACTCCCCTCACCTTGCCTAGTTCACAAGACAGGAGGAGAGAGAAAGCAAAAAGTTAGAAAGAAACCAAAGTAAGATAAACAGCCAGACAACCTTGGCACCACCATCCGGCCCTAGGAGTTAAAAAAGTAATAATAATAACATCAACCCCTGACCTAAACTACTTGTGTTATCTGTAAATTCCAGACACTATGAAAAAAGCGTTGTAAAACTTTTTGTTAGCTGATGCATGTAGCCCCCAGTCATGTTTCCCACGCTTGCTCAATTTATCACAACCCTTTCATGTGGACCCCTTAAAGTTGTAAGCCTTTAAAATGGCCAAGAATTTCTTTTTCAGAGAGCTCTTAAGATGTGAGTCTGCCAACGCTCCCGGCCAAATAAAAAAACCTCTTCCTTCTTTAATCCGGTGTCTGAGGAGTTTTGTCTGCAGCTCATCCTGCTACATTTCTTGGTTCCCTGACCGATTAACGGATGGTCAAGGCAGTCCCTTAGGCAGCTTATGCCTGCCCTGTAGAGCATCCCTGCGGGGGACTCTGGCCAGCTTGAGCGATGTGGATCCTGACAGCGCTCCCGGGTAGGCATTTGCCCCGGTGGAACGCCTCGTCAAAGCAGTGCAGAGCAGGCCCCCGTGGAGGATCAACGCAGTGGCTGAACACCGGGAAGGAACTGGCACTTGAAATCCGGACATCTGAAACTTGGTAAGACTGGTCTTTGGAACTTGCCCACTCCATTTGAGTGGAAGCATGGCCTGATCACCCACAGCATGCTTGTACCGGCACTTTGGTTTTTGTTTTTGACTTGACTTGAATTGCTTGATGCTTTGGTTTTAGTTCTGATTTTGACTTGACTTGAGTTGCTTGATAAACAGGCGTGCCTTTATTGGCACTTTGGTTTTGGTTCTGATTTTAACTTGGCTTAAATTGCTTGACGAACAGGTGTACCTTTAACAACACTTTGGTTTTAGTTTTGATTTTTATTTAGTGTGAATTAGATGAGTGAGTGACCTTTTACCCTTTCCCTCTTATAGTGTAAATGTTGTTTTGTCTCGAGAAAAAAATAGGTCAGACACAAAGTAAGCCCACTCCGTTAGGAACTGTGTTAAAAAAAAAAAAATTCAAAAAGAAAAAAAGAAAGTCATCAAATCATCAAAACTTACTCTATTAAATGCATGTTACAGAACCTTTAGAAAGGTTTTGCAGGAGATTATAGAGTTAAGTTAACCCCCTAGAGGTTAAGAACTCTGTGTGAATTAGAACTGCCCTCTGTTGGTGTTGGATGGCCCATTGAAGGAACTATAGTTAGAGAACAATTGGCCATGTATTTAAGGTGGTGACAGGGGTGGGAGGATAGCTGGTGTACCTAGATCAAATTCCTTTATATTGACTCATGGTTAAATATAATATAGACAAAACCAGCATAAATTTAGCCCTGTTTAACAGCTTATTGCAAAAAAGCCAAAAGTAAAAGTAAGAGCGGTTTCGCCAGCAGACACAAAGTTAAAAAGGGAGTCCCAGAAACAGCAAGAGAAGCCACTTTTGCAGGAGCTACCAGAGATAATAGAAATTCTTTCTCCATATGTCCCAGCCTACTACCCCACTTTACCGAGGCCAACAGCCCCCTCAGAAACGAGATTCAGGAGCTAACACGCCCCAGGTCTCACCTTGGAGGGGAGGATGGGGCCTCCAGAGGCCAAGGAAGGAAGTCAAGATAGTCAAGTGGCCGTCTCAGATCTGGGCTTGCTCGAGCTATGTAAATGCCTCTCAGGGAGATGCAAGGACCTGTCTATTATAATGACCAGGCCCACATCTGGGGGGGGGCAGGGGGCAACAGACTTTCATCTATCAGCACTTTTCAACCATTGATCTACTAAACTGGAAACACCCTGAACCCGCCGCCTTGCTCCCGGCAGCTAGAGCCCTGTCGAGCATGACTGTGTAGAGGTGTTGGACTCAAGTTTACTCTAGCAGACCTGACCTCCGGGACCAGCCTTGGGCATCAGTAGACTAGGAGCTATTCGTGGACGGGAACAACTTCATCAACCCAAAAGGAGAGAGATGTGCGGAGTGTGCGGTGGTAACCCTGGACACTGTCGTTAAGCTGAGCTCATTGCTTTAATTTGGGCCTTAGAGCTCAGTAAAGGTAAGACTGTAAACATCTACACTGACTCTCGGTATGCCTGTTTAACCCTCCAAGTGCATGGAAAATTATACAAAGAAAAGAGCCTGTTAAACTCTAGGAAAAAGGGGAAAAAAGACCCAGAGAATGCAACTCAGCTTCAGCGTTTGCAGAGGTACTAAGAAGCACTTCTGCAGAGGCTAAAACTTCGTAGAAAAAAGCAAGGAATATAAAAAAGATTTCAGGAATGCTTCAAGGAGCTGACAAGAACCTAAGTCAGTTTTATAAGGGACTCTATAAAGCATTCTGGCTCTACACCCCATTGAACCCTGAGGCTGCTGGAAATCAGTATATAGTGAATACTTCATTTGTAAAGCAAACCCAGGGTAACATCAAGCAGAAGCTGCGGGCATGAATACTACCTAGTCTATAAAAGTGGCCACCAAGGTGTATGTTAACTGTGACCAAGGGACAAAACTGGAAAAGAGCAAAAGAAAAAAAAAAAGACTAAGAGTAAAGGTGAAAAAGAGAATCAGAAGAAAACAGGAGAGACAGAGAGCAGTGCGCAGGGGCAGGGCCCGTGCCGTTGCCTGGCCCCACTGACTGGCCGTGAGAGCAAGAAAACTCAGGAAAAAAAAAAAAAGTAAATTAAAGACTTAAGAAAAAAAGCCAAACTGTTAGCAACAGCTCTTATAAAAAAAAATTAGCAATGTGAGAAGACGTGGACGTGGATATAAACGTGAAAAAAGTCAAGTTAGGCAAAGATTCAAGAGCCAGACAAGGCTAGAGAGAGATTAATGTGCGAAATGCAAAAAGAAAAGACACTAGAAGGGTAAATGTTCAAAAGGCAATAAAGGAATTGGCCAAGGCCACAAGACAAATGGCCGCTGCACCTTGGAGGAACCAAATACTGATCCGTTCAGGCTGACAGGAGCTAACAAATGTAAAGTAAAGACCAGGGCAGACTAGGCACCATCCCATTAGGCTCCCGGGAGCCCATGGTCACATTAGAAGTTAAAAGCAGCAAGATTCTGCCGTATCTGGATTCCAATTTCTTGCTGAAGGCTAAGCCACTAAATAGAGTTACAAAGGGGGGTGGTGGGGGGAGAAGAACCCCTCCTCTAAAAAACTTAAACAGGAAAAAGAGCCATACCTTGTGAAAACTTGCTTACAGATTTTACAGAACTGCCCCATGCTGGAAGCTATCGGTACAGGCTAGTGCTTGTTTGCACCTTTTCAAGTTCAAGTTTTCCCCACCAGGACAGAAAAAGTATAAGAAGTGACTAAAGTTCTGTTAAAAGACATTATCTCCAGGTTTAGACTACCTCTAACTTTAAAGGCCAGCATTTGTCGCTAAAATAATGCAAAATTTAACAAGACTGTTAAAAATAAAATAAAAGTTACACACAGCCTATTGGCCACAAAGTTCAAGAAAAGGTAAAACGCATGAACTGGACACTCGAGCAGCTACTAAAAAAAAATACTGCCAGAAAATTCATTTAAGATAAAATCACGTTTTTGCCTATGGTCCTCCTCCGAGTCGGGGGCACCCCACCAAACAAACTAGGTATTTGCCCTATAAGATTTTGTTCGGTCGGCCACCCGCAAATCACAGGTCAAATTAAAGGTGACCTCCAGAAACTAAAGGAATAAACCTTAAAGAAGCAAATGCAGGCTTTAAAAATAGCCATATAAAGTGTTCATGATTACATAAATGGAAATGCCTATAAGCTTGACACCCCTTTAAATCTAGTGACTCTGTTTAAAGTAAAATCTAATTTTAATAGGACCCATATAGGATAGGCCCTATACTGTAACCTTGTCCACTCCCACTGCTGTTAAAGTTGCAGGTGTTGTGTCTTGGATCCACCACAGTCAGCTAACACTGGCAGATGAGGACAAGTAAACCAGCCAGCAGGACACAGATCACCCAACCCGGCTGATCCTGAGACGACACCAAGCTGCTGCTGAGGACGACAGCCCTGCTCTGGTCACGCCGGAGGCTGACCGGTCTACGCATGACTGAAGCTTGAGGAGACAACAGGCCCTGCTCTAGTCACACACCGGCAGCTGACTAGTCTACGCACGGCCGAAGCTTGAGGACTCATCAAGCAAGTAAATGTAGTTAAAAATCTTAAGATTAATAGTTTTCCTGTAATACTAACTGTTTTCCTATTGATCTGTCACTGTATTCAACCTTTTTCCCAAGTAAGGACCTCTTTTGTCCTTGCTGGATATGAATACTCTGTACATTGTTTTGTTGTTGCTACCCTTATAACCATGCTAGAAGAAACACCTATATAAGGTATCCCCACTGTACACATGCTACTTAGGAAACCCAGACCCATCCAGCCCAGCGACAATTCCAAGTCTTTCAGTCATTTTTTAAACATATAAACCAGAAGTTACCAGAACCTCCTCCTTTAGCAAAAAAAGAAAAAACCTATTTGCTCAGTTGGCTGAAAACATTGCTAGTAGCCTAGATGTTTTGTCATGTTATGTTTTTCTTTTTTTTTTTTTGAGACGGAGTCTCGCTCTGTCGCCCAGGCTGGAGTGCAGTGGCCGGATCTCAGCTCACTGCAAGCTCCGCCTCCTGGGTTTACGCCATTCTCCTGCCTCAGCCTCCCGAGTAGCTGGAACTACAGGCACCCGCCACCTCGCCTGGCTAGTTTTTTGTGTTTTTTAGTACAGACGGGGTTTCACCATGTTAGCCAGGATGGTCTCGATCTCTTGACCTCGTGATCCGCCCGTCTCGGCCTCCCAAAGTGCTGAGATTACAGGCTTGAGCCACCGCGCCCGGCCAATGTTTCTTCATGTTATGTTTATAAAAAGGCTAACATAAGAGACCAATGGACTTGAGAAGCAAAAGAGTTAATGCCTCAAGATAACTTTAACCCTTTCCCCAAACAGACGCCCCAAGTTCAAGCGTCTGGCTCTTAAAAACTTCTGTTATTAAAAAATACTGTATTACTCGCTAAGAAAAACCTTTTAAGACCCAGTAAAAAAAACCAACCTGCTTAGGACATGTGCCTGCTTAAGACAAGTTGGTACATGGGCCTGTACAGGTTTAACTCAGGTTTGATCCTAGGTCTTCATTTAGAAAATAGTTTTCAGCTATAAGAAAATGTAAAACCCTCACGGTAAGTGTATTACTGGTATTGGAAACTTGCTTGCTGCTCCCCTGTGTGTTACACTTACTCTTTCAAATGATAAAAGGTTTTGTAGCTACCATCGTTGGTCAGAAAACTTCAACAAAACTGTATTACATAAAACACTATCACTCTGTCTCGCAAAAAGACTCAAAAAGTAAAAATAAAAGTGAGAACTCCCATTAGTTAGTGAAAATTCTCAAAGCAGGGGATAAGGAAGGAGACCACTACTACTCCCCTCACCTTGCCTAGTTCACAAGACAGGAGGAGAGAGAAAGCAAAAAGTTAGAAAGAAACCAAAGTAAGATAAACAGCCAGACAACCTTGGCACCACCACCCGGCCCTAGGAGTTAAAAAAAGTAATAATAATAACATCAACCCCTGACCTAAACTACTTGTGTTATCTGTAAATCCCAGACGCTGTATGAAAAAACCATTGTAAAACTTTTTGTTCTGTTAGCTAAGGCATGTAGCCCCCAGTCACGTTTCCCACGCTTGCTCGATTTATCACGACCCTTTCACGGAGACCCCTTAAAGTTGTAAGCCTTTAAAAAGGTCAAGAATTTCTTTTTCGGAGAGCTCTTAAGATGCGAGTCTGCCGACGCTCCAAGATGAATAGAAAAGCTCTTCCTTCTTTAATCTGGTGTCTGAGGAGTTTTGTCTGCGGCTCGTCCTGCTACAATATATGCATCTGCAGTCCCAGCCACTCAGGAGGCTGAGGCCAGAGGATCTACCTGAGCCCGTGAGGTCGAGGCTGCAGTGAGCCATGATCACAGCACTGCATTCCAGCCTGGGTGATGGAGTGAGAGGAAGGAAGGAAGGAAGGAAGGAAGGAAGGAAGGAAGGAAGGAAGGAAGGAAGGAAGGAAGGAAGGAAGGAAGGAAGGAAGGAAGGAGGGAAGGGAGGGAGGGAGGAGGGAGGGAGGGAGGGAGACATTTACATCAGTAGACTTTGAGTAAAGCAGATGACTTTCATACTGTGGTGGGCCTCGTCTAGTTGGTTGAAGGACTAAGAGGGAAAGACTGAGGTCCCCTATGGAGGAAGGAACTCTGCCTCCTGATGACCCTCGGACTCGAGATGGCAAGAGCAGCTCTCCCTGGGTCTCCAGCCTGTCCTGCAATTTTCAGCAGCAGCTCTCCCTGGGTCTCCAGCCTACCCTGCAGATTTCAACAGTGGGTCTCTCTGGGTCTCCAGCCTGCTGGCTGGCTCTGCAGATTTCAACAGCAGCTCTCCCTGGGTCTCCAGTCTGCCCTGCAGATTTCAGACTTGCCAGCCTCCAACAATCACATGAGCCAGTTCTTTACAATAAATCAGCTTCTCTCTTTTTCCCTCTATGTATCTATACACACACACACTATCTGTAGAGAGAAATGGGATCAGAAGGATACATCTTGCTGCTGGAAGGGGAGATTCTGGCCTTGGCTATAGGCTCCCCTGAACCCAGCAGGGTGGGGACCACATGCACCCTTCAGAGCCTCCTCACTCTCTTCCCGGTGAGAGTTGTCCTCCCAGCTCCTGGCAGGCAGATCGGGACACACCGTGGAGCTCCACAAGTGCTTGTTGATTGAACAAAAGGCCTGAGCTTCCCCCACTGTGCTCTGCCACCCTTGACACTGGCGTGACAGCAGGAGACTCCTGTAGGGCTGGCCAAGGTGCTGGACACCGGCACCCTCGCTCACTGCCACAGGAGCAAGCTCCAGGCAGTGAGGGCCAAGGCCAGGCCAGGTGGAGCCCACCCTCTCTCTAACCCTCTCTGTCTCTGTCTTATTTTGCCTTGTCTCTATATCCAAGCCCCAAATTGCATCTCTTGTTTTTTGCTATAGGCTTCAAAAATGTACACAATTTATAAAATGTCTCAAAAATGTACACAATTTACAACTTAAGAGATAATTAAAGTAAGAAATCCAAGTACTTCCCATTAAAAAAGTCCAAATCTCCAAAGCAAGGACTCTGACCAGAACCAAGAAGGGTGTCCTGGGGTCAAGAAGGCCCTGGGGCCACGGGGCTCTGCTGGGTGGAGGCGCCAAGCCACAGCCCCAGGGAGGTTGAGGGGCCAGTTCTGAGTCTGTCCTCCTCCTCAGAGGCGGATTCCTGGATCACCGGGAGGAAAGGTGACACAGATTCCTTTCTTGTCCCCAAGGCCAGTGAGCTCGGCCACAGGCTGTCTCAAACGTCCAGGGTCAAGGGGACAGGGAGAAAGGGGACAGCGTCAAGAGGGATGCGAGAAAGAGTTGGTCAGCAGGAGTTGGAAAGTCCTTCCACCTGGGAACTCCCTCCGCAGGGTAAAGGCGCCTCCAAAGCAAACACTGGCTGATCAGCCAGCAATCTCCCTTTGTGTGCGCCCGCCTGGCTGCTGGTGGGAGCTGTTCCAGGTCACCCTCCCAGCCCCTCCTGTTGCTCGAGGCTGTCCCAGTGCTGCAGGCCCTCATCCTGCACTGACCCTCAGAACTCAAGGACCCCTGCCTCCTGCCTCCCAGGCCTCCCCACTGCTGGCCCTTGTGCTCAGACACACGGTAAATGCAAATGCCCATGAGCTCTCCCCTTAGCATCTGGGCAGCTGACTACACAGACACTGTGCCTCAGTTGAAACGGAAACAGGGTTAGAAGCCAGACAAAGGCGTCCAAGCCAGGGCTGCCGGCTTCGTGACCTGTCTGCAATTCCCCAACACCGAGGATCATCAGCATCTACACTGGGAGAATCCTTGGCCACCGGGAACCTGCCCCGCCTGGGCGATGGATTCTTGGTTATCAGGAGAGATGCCCTGCCCTGCACCCCCTGCTGGGAGGGGAGGTCCTTCCCCAAGGAGCTGCCACTGGACCTCTGGAGGACCCCCACACTCCACCCTCAGAACCCCCCAACACCACCTGCTATCTCTAGGTTTCAGGGACATCAGAGGCCGGGCCTGAACTCCGGATAGGGCTGAAGTCCCGTGCCCTCACACCCGTGGCCTTTGGAACCGCGTCTCCCAGAGGCCCTCTCAACCACAGCCACCTGCCCTGTGCAGGGCCTCGCATAGGGGAGGGGGATGCCCTGGGGCTTTTCTCTGCCTTGGGAGAGGAGTGAAGCCTCAGTGCCGAGAACTTGGGCATAGACAAAGCAGAGTGGAGCACCGGCCAGAGCTTGCCCCACAAACACAGCGGCTCCAACGCGACAGTGAACGTCTGGTCTGGCGGTGACGGACATGATCCACAACCAAAGCAATGGGTCCTGGCCTGGGTTTTCCAGGCAGCTCCCGAATTCCCCCAACCCCTGCCCTGCCCTCGATTTGTTTCTTGGTTATTAAAGATACTTTAAGCCTTTAAGAAATAAACGATGCCAAGAACAGGGTTGGGATGCTTTGACTTTCTTCCCTCATTCCCTCCAGACTAATTTTCTTTTCATTTCTAAAATCACAGATTGATGACACCAACCACAAAACCAAACAGCAAAACTGGACTCCCCAAAGTCAACACCCCTCTGCCCCACAGGGTCCTCCTTCCACTCCACCCAGGGGTCCCACAGCTTCCAGAGCAGCCCTGAGATGGAGTTAGGGTTCTGCTCCAGGCGGAGATTAGAGAAGGAGGAGACTGAGACAGGGGCACTCTCGCTTCTACTTTGAGGCACAGAAGGGGCCGGGGCCACCTGCACTGAGGGAAGCGCTGACCCCTGTCCACATTCACAATGGTCGGAAGAGAAACTGGGGATGGAACCCCAGGGCACCACGTGGGACGGTCGCAGCAAGACGGCTTCATCCAGAAGGATCCTAAAATCTCACGCTCCCTTCACAGCCCCTGACAAGGCGCTGCAGACCCTGGGAGGATGATGCGTGGGTCCCGGTGTCCTGTGCAGGGACACCCTGGCTCACTCACTCCCCTAGACAGAGGCCGGCTTGTTCTGGGGGAGCCTGGGAGAGGTCAGTTCAGGCAGAGGTCTTGCTCCTCCTCAGGCAGCAAGGCAGGGGGATACTCAGCCACCGCTGGTCAGCACTGAGCTTCATCTCCATCTGTCCGTGCCCTGAGTAGCCTCCCTTGGCTTGGCTGGGGAGAGAGGGCCAGGGCTTGTCTGTGCTGCCAACCTCAAGCCCCCACTATAGATGAGAAGCCCCCAGTCCTTTGCAGCACTGGATACCGGTGCTGCCACTCACTTCCTGGGGCAGCAAAAAGTGCACATGAAGCACTTCGGGTTCTTACAGCTCTTCCATGCGACACAATCTGGCTGAAGGGTCTGTGGAGCCCAGGGGGCTGACCCCGCCCCCCACCTGCCGTCTGCATGTACTAGAACTCCAGGTAAGAATTCACATAAATCCAGGAGCCCGCTACTGCACAGAGGCTTCCTGGAAGCCCCCGGAGCCAACAGCCCCTCAGAACAGCACAGTCGGCACTGAGCATGTGTGGTGTGTGCATGTGTACATGTGAGTGGTGTGTAACTGTGCATGTGTGGTGTGTGCATGTGTACATGTGAGTGGTGTGTAATTGTGTGCATGTGTGTGGTGTGTGCATGTGTACATGTGTGAGTAGTGTGTTATTGTGTGTATTGTGTGGTGTGTGCATGTGTACGTGTGAGTGGTGTGTAACTGTGCATGTGTGTGGTGTGTGCATGTGTACATGTGAGTGGTGTGTAATTGTGTGCATGTGTGTGGTGTGTGCATGTGTACATGTGAGTGGTGTGTAATTGTGTGCATGTCTGTGGTGTGTGCATGTGTACATGTGAGTGGTGTGTAATTGTGTGCATGTGTGTGGTGTGTGCATGTGTACATGTGAGTGGTGTGTAATTGTGTGCATGTGTGTGGTGTGTGCGTGTGTACATGTGAGTGGTGTGTAATTGTGTGCATGTGTGTGGTGTGTGCGTGTGTACATGTGAGTGGTGTGTAATTGTGTGCATGTGTGTGGTGTGTGCGTGTGTACATGTGTGAGTAGTGTGTTATTGTGTGTATTGTGTGGTGTATGTGTACAAGTGTGAGTGGTGTGTAACTGTGTGCATGTGTGTGGTGCAGTGTGTGTACATGTGTGAGTGGTGTGTGTGTGCATGTGTGGTACATGCATATTCACATGTGTGAGTGGTGTGTGTGTGCATGTGTGGTGTGTGCATGTGTAAATGTGTGAGTGGTGTGTAATTGTGTGCATGTGTGTGGTGTGTGCATGTGTACATGTGAGTGGTGTGCAATTCTGTGCATATGTGTGGTGTGTGCATGTGTACATGTGTGAGTGGTGTGTAATTGTGCCTATGTGGTGTATGCATGTGTACAAGTGTGAGTGGTGTGTAACTGTGTGCATGTGTGTGGTGTGTGCATGTGTACATGTGAGAGTGATCTGTAAATATTTGTGTACATTATGGATGTGTGTGGTGCGCCCGCCCCCTTGACCTCCGGCAGACGCGGCCCCTGGGCATTTCTGCAAGTGAGGCCTGAGCGATGCTTACTTCTGATCACACAGAGGCCAAAGAACTGGGTGTCTCTGATGCTCACCGCGTTGCACACTTGCTGGAAAAGCTCCCGGCCAGTGGCCTTCACCTGCAAAAGAGGTGGGGAGGGGCTCAGGGAGGGGCTGGCACCTGTCCCCAGGGAGGCCACCTGAGCAAACGAGGCCCAGTAGGGCACCAGGGGGACCACCCAGTCAGGCACTCCCTGCAGCTAACAGGTCTGGGTCCCTCACTCTCTCCCAAAGCTGAAGGCTAAACACCAGTCACATGCCCATCAGAGCACCTGTGAGTGCAGGGGAGTGAGGGTGGAGGGGGTGGGGTGCTCTGGACGGTGGATCAGGGCTGCCCCCTCCATCACTGTCTGTCCCTGGTGTGAGGATTTCCCGAGCTCAGTCAGGGACACATGATGCAGCGTCACCTCCAGGGCTGCCCTCTGGGCTCTGTCCTCGCACAGCACAAATGAATGCTTGGTCTGCCATGAGCGTGAGCGTAGGTGTCTCTCATCATCCATCGCCCAGTTGATGCGAGTGATCCCAACAGTGTTCCTACAGCTGAGCCTCTGACAGCAGCCTCTAAACACCCAGCGTCTGGTGCATGTCCCTGTTTCCGGTGTCCTGTGTCCACATTTCCGGCGTCCCGTGTCCACATTTCCGGCATCCCGTGTCCACATTTCCGGTGTCCCGTGTCCACATTTCCGGCATCCTGTGTCCACATTTCCGGTGTCCCGCACATGAGGCCATTTCACACCTGTTCGGCCCCGGCATGGCTGGGACTGGCGGGTGTCCCCTGCAGAGCTCTCCCTGACTCCTGTCTGTTGCAGCTCTGGGGCCCATCTGTGGCCACCGGGCAGGAGAAGCGGCGTTCTCCAGTGGAATTGCAGCGCGCCAAACCTGTGACCGATGGTGCCAGCCAGTAGCTGTGTGCTTTGCTCTCAGACTCTCCCGAGGACCCTCACTTGGGGCTCCAGGAGGAAATCTCACAGCAGGGCACAGCTGGGGCAGCTGGATCTGCAGGAGGCCATTTTGCGGTTCTTCATTTGTACCGTCTCAAGTCAAATTCGGTATCCAGCTTACTCATCCTGAGTTAATCCTGAGTTACTGTAAGACCGGCTTCCTTATTGATATGGTTTGGCTGTGTCCCCACCCAAATCTCATCTTGAATTGTAGTTCCCATAATCTCCTCGTGCTGTGGGAGTGACCTGGTGGGAGGTTATTGAACCATGGGGGCGGTTTCCCCCATCCAGTTCTGATAGCGAGTGAGTTCTCATGAGATCTGATGGTTTTATAAGGTGATTTCCCCTTTGCTGGGCACTCATTCTCTCTCCTGCTACCCTGTGAAGAGGTGCCTTCTGCCATGACTGTAAGTTTCCTGAGGCCTCCCCAGCCATGTGGAAGTGCGAGTCAATTAAACCTCTTTCCTTTATAAATTACCAAGTCTTGGGTATGTCTTTATTAGCAGCATGAGAACAGACTAATACGATTATTGTCTGCTTAACGTGGTGAAGGGCAGGTCCCACAGTGGCAGTAACACAGATCTTCAGTGATGGTCTTCCCAGCCCATCCCTTTCTAATAACTGGGCTTGACACATATTTGGTTGAATACAGGGTTCCTGTCTAACTGCAGACACAGGTGTGCACACACTCCAATAGAGGGTTCCCTGTCTAACTACAGATACACACGAGTACACACCCTGATAGAGGGTTCCTGTCCAGCTGTAGACATGGATGCATGCACACCCCAACAGAGGGTTCCTCTCTTACTGCAGACACAGATGCACACACACCCCAACAGAGGGTTCCTGTCCAACTGCAGACACATAGGTGCACACACCCTGATAGGAAGTGGGCTCTGTGGTTGCCAACTTGCTGGGCCCAGCAGGGGCCACAGGAGTTGCAGAGGCACCTCAGGGGGCTCAGTCAAAAACAGACGAGCATGACTCACCCAGGGGGTCCACTGTGTTCTGGCTGCATGATCCCTCAGTTGAAATCTTACTGTGAAGTTCAGTGCAAGAAACATAAAAGTTCCAGCTCTTATGGGGCAGGGGGCCAAAGCCACAGCATCTTCCCTGCAACAGGTCCTCTTATGACCCCTCCCCCAAGCCTGAGGCACCGCTGGGGACCCCAGGAAACTACGGGACACCCCCCATTACCTCAACTCCAGCTTCCCATTGCCGGGTGGGGACACAGAGTCTTGGGGGAGATTTTGCCACAAACATACATATGGACGTTTACTTAAACACAGAACTCTATCTCCAGGCAGACAAGAGATTCCCAGGGCACTTGAACCAAGATATTACTAGCAAGTCATACTTCATTCCAGGTATCATTGATAAATTAGCTACGCAGAAAGTCATTGTTCTTTAACAAACCACTCTCATTTTAATTACACATTTTCATTATCCACATTAATCATTAAAATGAAAGTACTCTCTTAACTCCTGTCCCCACAAACTCAACTGAAACAGGTAGACAAAATGGGGGAAAAGGAAACAGAGAAGCAGAGACACAGTGACGTCTGAACACAAGACAAGAGCTACCCCTTGGAAACCGGCTTCCTGGTGCTCTTCCCTCAGCGCTCCCAGGAAGGATGTGCTGAACCGTAAACTATTTCTCACAGCAACGTCTATCAGTGATGTTTCCTTCACGGGCCCAGTGAAAGGGCCGACCGTCCGACACCTCACAGGCACCTGGCGTGAGCAGAGTGAGGCGGTCCAGGGATTTCTCAGTACACAGGCTGTGTCCTAAGGCTCTGCTCGCCCCATACCCCTGCTCACCCCCATGGCTCTGCTCACCCCCATGGCTCTGCTCACCCCCACAACCCTGCTCACTCCCACGGCCCTGCCCACCCCCATGGCCACCCAGGGCCCTGCTCAACCCCATGGCTCTGTTCACCCCCACAGCCACCCAGAGCCCTGCTCACCCCCACGGTCAGCCGCAGCTGCTCCTGGCTGGGCAGCAGCACGAGGACGTCCCTGTGTTCCGAGGCCATCACGTCCATTCCCAGGGTGGGCTCCTGCCGGTTGCCTGCAGGCCTCTCAGGACTGGGCTCCATCCATCGCGCCCCTGAAGGAAGGAACGTGTCAGGGTTTGTCTGGGTGGGGTCTACGCCCCTCCCTCTCGGGGGCACCGCCATGCTGACGTTACTGGGCCCTCCCCGGCCATGGGTCACGGGTGGGTGCTCAGCACCTCCCAGATCACAGCTGTGCGTTCCGGGACCCGCCCTTGCCGAGCTTCTCACTGGGAAGGGAACTGAGAGGGAAGCCTGGGCTGGGAATCCAGCGTGGCTAAGCCAGGGCAAAGGTCAGAGCTGCAAATAGCTGGGTGTGTGGAGGGCGCCTGGAATGCAAATAAACAACCTCAGGGCACCGGCCATGCAGCGCTCCCGTGCAGGGCAGCTCAGCACCCAGCCTCACAGTGTGGACCGCGTGAGACCGAGGTTGGGGGAGACAGGATCCAACTCCCCCAGCTGACAACCCCTAGCTCCTCGGAGTGCCTGCTCCTTCTTCTATAATGTGGAGGGGGTCAGGCAAACCCCACGGGCACAGATGCCAGAGCCAGGGCTGCTGGGGATGATGGAGCAGCAGCAGGGGAGGAGGAGGAGGGCGGGAGGAAGGCAGCCTGGGTGGGCACCCTGCCCCACACACCTCCTGTGGCATCTGCTACTGAGCTTAGGAAGCAACACAGCGGCCATTCCTGGACAGGTTCTGCCAGGAGGGACCCTAGCTCCCTTTAGGGACTGGAAACTGAGGACACTTCGTTCCTTGCCTAGGGCCAGCAAATCCCTTCCTGCCTGCAGCGGCTGGAAGGCCAGGAAGGGGGTCCTGGCTCGGGTGGACAGCAGACGGGGGCATCAGCATGAAGGGTGGGGACATCTCCCGCAGGGCCTGGAGCCCCGGCTGCTCTCAGCAGAGATGAGCAATGCCTTTGACCTCTTTGGCACAGCGTTAGGGAGGGGAAGGGACCCCAGGAACCCCCTTGCCCTGGGAGCACCCAGACCTTTGGGCGCTGCGGTTCAGGAGATGCAGTTCCCACGGGCCTGGGCTGTGGAATTCTGTCCTCAGCCATGCGCTCCTTTGGTTTCCTGTCATGGAGTCTGGGATACTCTGGGACCTTCCTCTAGTAAGGGGTCTGGACTCCCAGAGGGGCAGTTGTTCATCTCAGGAAATTCGAACTCCAGTCGCCTTAAGGCCTGGCCCAGTGGGTTTAGAAGATTTAGGAGGCTCAGGTCTCACCTTCCCCAGCCCCTGGAATGACGCTGGCTCCCTCCCTCCCTCCCTCCACTCAGATCCGAGCCTTTCTCAGACCCTCAAGGCCACAAACTCACACCCGAGACAGCAGTGGTGGTCTCTTTTCTCTCCACAACAAGCGTAGAGCTGTTGACTATGGAAGATGTGGGGACCCCTTTAGCTGAGAGCATAGAAATTTTTTTTAAATGGCAAAAAAACAGCCCCAGAGAGCAGAGGCTGGATTCTCACGGCCCTGGCACTGGCTCTGGTGCCTGGGCAGCTCGTCCCCGTGCCAGGCGCCCTCAGCCTCTGCTTGGAGTCACAGTGCCGGCGTATCAGGAAGGGCGGCAGCAGCTGCACCTCTCAGGGATGCCTGGGCGCAGGACAGTGACAGAGGGCAGCAGATCACCACCGCCACACACAGCACAGAGGGGACAACAGGCACCAGGATCCCTCGGTGGGGAGAGCCGGGGACATGGTGGGGTGGGGAGTTGTGCTGGGCGCACTCATGATCAAAGCGATGGTGCCCCACATGTGTGCAGGTGCTGGTGAGTGTGGGCGCTGGCATGTTATAGGTGACCTGGGGCCAATGGGCTCCAAACATCACTAGTGAGAAGAAAGAGAAAAGCAATGAAAAAGCAAAAGAAAAAGGAACCTCCACATTCGTATTGATAAACACAATAAACAGATTCTTGTCAAGGCAGGATGTCCCAGGCCTCAGCTCCTTCCTTCCCTCCCGGAGTCTCAGGGCCACACAGCTGAGGCTCAGTGCTCCAGTGAAGGCCGCCGTCCATCCGAATGCCAGGGAGATCTGGGCTTGGGAAGCCCCGTCGTATTCCCGGGAGAATGCGGCTTTTTCCTGAAAACGTGCTGAAGATCCAAGGCAAGGGTGGTCGCCGTGAGCACCTCCCGCCAGGGCACTGAGGGGACACCGTGGGAACCTCTGTACCCAGCTCATCAGGAAGACAACTTTGCACCCGGAGAAAGAAGAGGCGTGACCAGGCCCCAACACAGACCCCACCTCTGAATGTCGTGTCTTCTCGACTGGCGTGTGCGCGACGGAAGAGGCTGGCTTGCCACGTTCGTGATGTCAGGGCCAGGCAGTGGACAGGCAAGGCCATGAGGAAGATGAGGCCACCACCTGGGTCTCTTCAGGGCTGAGCCCTGGAGTCCTCCTCGGCCCAACTCTCCCTTCTTCTCTACAGCTGGTTTCCATCCTCTATGATGAGATGGGCCTGCTGAGAACATTCTAGAACTCAAGCTTCGGAGACCTAAGTCCACAAAGCACAGGTTTTAGAAAACAATGTGGGAATGCTGTTCCGTGGGGAAAAGGAAGGCAGAACTGACACAGGGATGGGTCTAAAAAATCCCGCTGCGAGGGAGACGCTGGACGCAAAAGTCCTGGCTCCATTCTGAGACGTCCAGCAAAGGCAGCCTCTTCGGGGCCAGGGAGCTGGCAGCAGGGACTGCAGAGGGGCGAGGTTTCCTCTGGGGGCAGTCGGATGGCAGTGATGGCTGCACAGTTCCTAAATGCTCTGAAGTTTATTAAATGGTTCGCTTAAGAGGAATATATTTTACAGCATGCAGACTATGCCTCAATAAAGCTATTTAAAAACACCACAAGTTATAAAACAGTCACACAAAAAGCCTTCAAGATACGGCAGGAAGTGCACCCGTGCGCCATAGCTCAACTCATTCCACCATGTGGGCGTGAGTGTGAGACACGTGGGTGCCGTGTGAGGGTGTGCCTGTGTAGATGTGAGTGGGTACATGCTTGCGCACATATGTTCACATGCAGCCTTAATGTCCGGGAAAGCTAGGGCTGCCCACTCCTCCTCCACATCCTCCTCTGCACAATCAGCCACACCGACTAATCTTTTTCTGCACATCACAGAACAAGGCGAGGCCCTTTACCGACTTGGCTATGATGGCCACAACACCCAGTCTGTGGATGAGGAGTCTGGCTGGGCTCAGAGGCCAAGCTGCTCAGTGAGTGGCCAGCCAGGGTCTCGCTCCATGCTCAGCCTCCACCCCCACCATACAGCCTATACTCTGCTCTCTCCCTTCAACCCGACCCTGCCTGGTTGAAATCCAAAAAGAAAACCAGTGTCTGCTGGAAGGAGCCCAGGGCTGCCCACGGGGTCCCCGGGAGGTCCCTGCTGCCCGTCAGCACAGTGAGGGCTTCTCACCGCGCTCAGTAACACACTTGCTCTCCTCGCACGTTTTCCCGGAAAAGAATGTTGGCCAGATGCAGCACATTTTGCTCCTTGGTAAGTAGGGAAACTGAGGCACACAGCAGCTAAGTGACTTGTTCAGGTCCCAAGACTCCGAGATTCCTGAGACCCGCCGCAAAGCTCCTCCCTGAATCTACTGACCCCCTCTTCAGAAGTCATCTCAGAAGAGAGAGCTCATTCTTATGAGTGAACCATGCAAGCCCATCTTCTGGGATGACTGAGGCTGGTATTTGGGAGATGCACCACCTGACTTTTGCTGCACTGCCCAAGTGGATGGTGCAGGGCCTGGGTTGGGGTGCACAGTGGGGTGCAGGGCCTGGGGCGAGGTGGGCAGGGTGCTCCCCACTCCAGTTCTTCCCCAGGCACTGCAGGGTCCAGGTAGGGTGGTTGGCGAGTGTCGCAGGCAGCCACAGGAACCGAGGAATCCAAGCGTGGCCCAGGGCAGATGCTCTGGGCAGCCCCTCACCCGTGGCGAGTTTACGTGTGGAGTGCAGGAGGTGTTTGCCAGAAAGGAAGGAAAAGGGCAGCTGGAGACAGCCCTGCGGACACCACAGGGCCGTATTTATTCACCACCTGCTCAGACCTCATAAGCTCCATGAACACCCTCAGCGCAGTAAACGGTGGGAGGGTGCAGGACCCAAGCCCATCACCCGTCTCAGTGGTGCCAGCTTCTTGGTCTTCTGAACTGACCTTTGGCTGTTGAGAAAGGTCAGTGACGTACTGCAGGGTGTCTCTGCTGTCTCAGACGGGATGGGCGCTGGAAAGGCCATGACCTGTCTTGTGTATCTGAGCATCGTGGAGGGTAATGCATTCCTGCAGGGGAGGCAGCAGTGCCGGTGGGAACCGCCCCGACCAAACTTCAAAAAGTGATTCAGAGAAAGGAGCTGCTGTGAACCAAGTGCTATGAAATCAGAACGATCTCCATCAACTTGAATGAGAGGTTAAGTCAACGAATTAAGTCCAACGGGAAAGATGACCGAGAAGCCCGCCTGTTAGGACACTCCATGGGAGGAGGGTGTGAAGGGCAGCTGTGCACTCCCCATCGGGTGGCCGGGCACAGAGCAGACTCAAAAGGTCCCTCTGCCCCTTGGGAGACAGGGTGGCCTGTCCCAGGGAATAGGGCCGGCAGGGCTGGGGCCCCAGCCTTCAGGTGTGGACAGCCTCCTTGGCAAACACACACCGATCTGGGGTCTGGAAGGTGCCACATTCATCCTGTCCCTGGCCAGGGAAGACAGCAGAGCGGGAGGGCAGAAGATGGCTTATCGATGGCTTCTTTCCTTCTCTTTTTGGTGAGATGGGGAGGCGATCTCTCCCTTTCCAACCTTTAATTTAAGTCAATTTACTTGTTACGAAGTCTCATCTTATTTAAGGCTTCCTAAATGATGGTCTTCCACACCTGGTCCCTCTTCTGAAGCCTCACTGTGGGCCTGGGGACAGAGGGTACCCCGAGTTCTGCGGGTTCTAACCGAGGAAGAATGGCCTGCAGCTTCTAGTAACCCCCACGGCCCCCCAGGTGCAAGTTGTGGGGTGTCTTCTTGGGAGAAGACTAGAGACGGCAGGTGGGGTGAAGGAGAACCCTGTTTTCAGGGGTCTGCCTCTTCCCATTGGAAATAGTTCACCTCGGGGTCTGCCTCTTCCCATTGGAAATAGTTCACCCCGGGAGCTCATCAGCTTCTAGGGATTAGATGGAAGCGTGAGGCATCACGAGGGCATGAAACCCATGCTTTGGTTAGAAAGGAAAATGGATTAGGAGCCACCGGGGCCACTGCAGGTGGGAAAGGTAAGTTATTTCTCAGCGCTGTGCGTATTGGGTTATGATGTACAGTGTATGTGTGTGTCTCGAGTTAAACGCATTAACTGCTGAATTTAAAAAGCCATAGAAAGCCAGCAATTACAGAATGCCTCTGACACGCTGCCCTTGCCATCTCTTAGAGGAGAACAAATCCCACAAAGAAGGGGGCCGGACTGCAGGCGTTTGGGGTGCCCCTGGACCGAGAAGAAAACCTCAGAGGTGTGGTCCCGTGGGGGAGGTCCATTGAGCTTGTTCCCAAGACGGTCTCTTCCCATGGGCCCTCCCCTGTGCTGCTCCCAAACAAAGGCAGGCGTGCAGGACCCGGCTCCCTTCGTGAGAGCGCCCGCAGCCCCGCTGGCTCCAACTCACTTGCCCTTTGGAATGACAACAGTGCGGAATTTCGTAGGGAAAAAGCCCTCTCGTCCCTTCTGTGTTAACCTCCCAAGACCAAGACCGACTCTGAGATCAGGACGTAGCAGGTGTCCCACGGCCGAGAGATCTCACCTCCCACCTCATTCCTCCCTGTCACAGGGACAGAGCAGGGCCTGCCCCACATGGGGGTGGCAACTAAACGGCCAGAGCTAGCAGCAGAAAAGGTTGAGGGGCTGCAGCGGCAGAGCGGGCTGTTGGGGAAGGGTGGGACCCGCTCCAGGCCCCGTGGACACGGGTGTCACTCCCTCCTGTGCTCCTGGTCTGTGCCAAGCGGGCACATTCCCACAAAGGACTGGCAGGTCCCTCCACCAACACTGAGCTCCACAGTCCCTAGCTTCCGGTTACAAGGAATATTTGGGGCAGTTGGGTGGCTCTGAGTAGAGTCCCTGAGCCAGGAAGTCATTAACGGTAGACCAGGATGCAGGGGTGACCTGGATCCTAGAGAACTAGAAAGGCCCCAGCCTGAGGGCCTGTGGGGAGCCGGGCCTTTCTCACCTGACGCACAATGTGGAAGCTGCAGGAACTGACTCCACCAGGCCAAGGGGGCTGCACAGGCCCTCACCTTCTAGAAAGCGACAGCAGCCTGGCTCAGGATGGCCAACGCTCCGGCCTCCCTCCACATGGCCACGGTGAGGCCGCCTGGAGGGAGGGAGACCTTGTGGTGGGGACATCGGAGGAGCCCTCTCAAAGGCTTGGGACAGCCGTGGGGGGGCCTCTGGGAGTTTCAGTCCCTGGGAATGTGCCCCTCTTGCCATTTCTATGAATGGCCATCCACAGCCACACACCCGGCCATGGCTCCCCAGGACGGGCCACTGGGCTCCAAGGGGTGTGCAGAGGTCAGTCTCTTTCAATGAAGCCACAACCTCCATGAGAACAAAGGGACCAAGGAGGCCCAGACAGAAGGGCGTGGCCACCAGCATGGCCACCGTGAGAACTGCAGGGGGATCCGCAACTACCTCCCAGGTGTCCCTGCTCCAAAGCCGTCCATGGCCCCCTATCGCCCAGTCACAGCATCCAAAGCCGTCCATGGCCCCCTATCGCCCAGCCACAGCATCCAAAGTCTTCCATGGCTCCCTATCGCCCAGCCGCAGCATCCAAAGCTGTCCATGGCTCCCTGTCACCCAGCCACAGTATCCAAAGCCTTCCATGGCTCCCTATCGCCCAGCCACAGTATCCAAAGCCTTCCATGGCTCCCTATCGCCCAGCCGCAGCATCCAAAGCCGTCCATGGCCCCCTATCGCCCAGCTGCAGCATCCAAAGCCGTCCATGGCCCCCTACCACCCAGCCACAGCATCCAAAGCCTTCCATGGCTCCCTATCAACCAGCCGCAGCATCCAAAGCCGTCCATGGCCCCCTACCACCCAGCCACAGCATCCAAAGCCTTCCATGGCTCCCTATCAACCAGCCGCAGCATCCAAAGCCTTCCATGGCTCCCTATCGCCCAGCCACAGCATCCAAAGCCTTCCATGGCTCCCTATCGCCCAGCCGCAGCATCCAAAGCCCATGTGGTCCCCCGGCACGCCGCAGAGCCGTAGGATTAGGGCAGACCTTCTGGAATGTTGTGCTGGGTGCTAATGGTGAATCACTTCAAAATTCAAAGTTTGGCTAAAAAGTACGAAGAGTAGAACATACAATTCACACACATTAAACAGAAAGGCCCCGCACCTCCCTGTCATGAGGGCTCCGTGAGATGCTGCCTGCCTTCTGGCCTTCGAGCCACCCCATCCCCAGCAGGGACACCAGCCACGTCCCCAGCGTGGACACCCATGTCTCCAGCACGGTCACTGCCTACGTTCCAGCATGGACACCCACATCTTCATTGTGGACATCCACACCCCCAGCATGGATGCCGCCATGTTCCCAGTGTGGACATGAGACACTGGCTCTGCCTGATCATGCATCCCTTGGACCCTCCTCTGTCACCCCCTCAGCATCCCCACACTGCTGTCCTTGTGGAACAAGCTGGGCTTCTCCCTTTCTCCCCACACTGGAATGCATGATGTTCCACACTGGATGGCACGAAGTTCCATGGAAACTGTGGGGGTGGGGGGAAGCCCATGTGACTCCATTCTGCCCTGGTCTGTGCCCTTGGGCACCTGTTAGCCAGGACCTTTGCTCTTTGCCCAGAGTGAGCCACACTCCTCCTCCTCCTCGAGGCCTGAAGGAGTGACCCAGCTGCCTCGGAGAGCAGTCCCCGATTCTGTGGCCACCTCAGCCCCGCACTCACCAGCCACTCACCTCTCCCTGCTCACGCTCCCTCGGGCCTGGTTTTCAACCGCTGATTTCAGTCTTATTTCACTTTTTTTTTTAAATGTGGTGTCTTGCTCTGTTGTCCAGGCTGGAGTGCAGTGGTGTGAGCTTGGCTCACTGTAACCTCTGCCTCCTGGCTCAAGTGATTCTCCCACCCCAGACCCCTGAGTAGCTGGGACCACAGGCGCGAGCCACCACACCCAACTAATGTTTTGTAGATTTTGGTAGACACAGGGTTTCTCCATGTTGCCCAGACTGGTCTCCATCTCCTGACCTCAAGTGATCTGCCTGCCTCGCCTCCCAAAGTCCTGGGATTACAGGCGTGAGCCACTGTGCCCGACCTTATTTCACCTTTTTTATGTGAGAAATTTTGCAGACCATGCAAATGATCCCTCCTACAGAGTGGGGTACATGTTGGTCAGCAGAGCCTCCCACTCCGATAACAATGTCCGTCAACCCAGGTGCACAAAGAGGTTCAAGGGCCCTGTCAGCCGCACATCCTGAGATGGCTCTGTGGGGAGATCGCAGGCTGCTGTCCAGGTGAGGGTGCGGTGGCCTCTTCCCACCACTCAGAGCTCTGAGCTGCGTGGGCTGGCATGTGCAATGCACGGGCTGGCATGTGAGATGCACGGGCTGGCGTGTGGAGCATGTGAGATGCGTGGACATCCCACTCTCAGGCTACTCGCTGGGGAGATCAGGCTCCTGGGTCACGTCCCTCAAAGAGGGGCTGAGCAGGACATGCCCCTTAAAGAGGGACTGAAGAAGGACCTATTCCTAGGTCCATCCCCTTCTGCTTCTGTTCACAGGGTCCCCAAGGACGCTGACCTCGCCGCCTCTCTGGGCACGGAGACCCTCCCAGACCCTCACACTTCTACCCCTCGCATGATGCTTCCAACCCTGGCCCCAGATCACAGATTGAGAACCTTGGGACTGGGGAGGGGCAGCATGAGCCAGCAGCTCAGACACAGGATGTCAGTGAGGGCGGGGTTCTGTGTGTGCTCCCAGCAGGGCCCCTCAGCCCCTGGGACCCTGCCCCGAACAGGCCTCCCTCTGGTTCCGAGTCTCCCCCGCAGCCCCTCACCCCACAACAAGCTGGGGGTTAGGGCGCTCTTCATTCCCATCCTAGAGATAAGAAAGCTGGGGCGGAGAGGAGCTGGCGGGGGGTGTCAGGGCCCACGCCTCTGGGATGCTCCAGCTGGGGTCTCAGGGTGGGGACCATGTGAGCCCGAAGCCTGCAGCCATCATCCTCCTGCTGTCACCTGTCCCTGCTGGGAGGCGGAGGGCCTCTGGGGACTCAGGTTCCGTGCCTGCTCCCCAAGTGACTGGCTTTTTATTCTTGGAAAGAAACTACCGGCGGGGGAGTGGCTGGGAGGGAAGGCAAGCACGAAGGCCTCTCAGCTGCTACTGCTGCCTCAGCTCTGGACTTTTCCCTCCACCCAGAGGGCAGATGCTTGGAATTCTCCTGCTGCCTCCCCCGACATCTGATCTTCCTGGGCATAAACACTCGCCTGTGGGACCTCAGCTGCTGCCGCTGTTAACTCAGCACTTAAAAGTGCTCTAACCTCCCGGAAGGAAGACGGGAGCTGTGAGCTCATCAGGACCAGAGGGCCAGAGGCTCAGGCGGGCTCAGAGGCAACCAGGCAGGTGGGAGGGCTGTGTAGACAGGACCCCCAGGCTACCCTCTCACTCCTGTCCCCTGCACACAGCACCAGCTAGCGCAAGCCTTCCACTGGGTCAAGGCAAACGTTAATTCGCTAAACACGTGCGATACTACTCAGGTGTCCATGTGACCCACCGGCCTGCTGGCCACCTTCCCACCCAGGTGTCCATGTGACCCACGGGCCTGCTGTCCACCTCCCTACTCCTTGTGTCCGGGTGACCCACAGCCCTGCCTGTCCACCTCTCGACCCAGGTGTCTGTGTGACCCACTGGCCTGCTGTCCACCTCCCCACTCCTTGTGTCCGTGTGATCCATGGGCCTGCCTGTCCACCTCCCACTCCTTGGGCCTGCTCTCGGGACACTGACCACACGTGTCCTGCTGAGAGCCCAAGTCCTCCCTGCCAGTTTGGCTCCTGGGGAACGGGAGCTGTGGCTTAGGGGAAGGGGACAATTTGGAAAGTAAAACAACTTCATCCCAGGGCTGGCCCACACCAGGGCCATATGCAGGGGCAGCAGCCTCCCTGGGGGGCTGCACTGGGTGGTGAGGGTAGGCCCTGACACCAGGCACAGGTTCAAACCCGGATCAGCTTCTGGCAGTGGGTCCCCGGGGGTCCCTGGATTTCTGCGTGCCTTCGCTCCCTCAGCTGTACAGGGAGATCCTTCTGCTGCCGGTGGGTGAAGTGTCCAGGGTGTGTCACAGCCCCTGGGACACGGTCACTGTCAGCCTCACTGTTGTTTTTAGAGAATGTTTTTGGGAAGCGACACCAGCTCTTCCTCGAAGGCCCGTGGCCCTGTAGGGGACTCTTAGGAGGCTGTGGCTGCTTCCTCTTCCTTTCAGGGACCAGCCTCAAGACAGCGGCTGGGCTCTGGTCAGCTGTCCTCTCCCTCGGGGAGCAGACCTCCGGGACACAGGTGGAGGAGGACTGAGGCAGGAGTGGCCCCCTCCGGACAGCTGTGTTTATCACTCACACTGTTTACCGTCACTGCACACAGATGATCAACAGCAGACAGACTATCAGCAGCTTCCCTGCTGCTTCTGAATGCTCTATGAGGGTGCACCCCTTCTAGAGCACTGGGCCCGGCCCCGTCTGTCCTCAGGTCCCCGGGACGTTCTAGAGCACTGGGCCCGGCCCCGTCTGTCCTCAGGTCCCCGGGACGTTCTAGAGCACTGGGCCCGGCCCCGTCTGTCCTCAGGTCCCCAGGACGTTCTAGAGCACTGGGCCCGGCCCCGTCTGTCCTCAGGTCCCCGGGACGTTCTAGAGCACTGGGCCCGGCCCCGTCTGTCCTCAGGTCCCCGGGACGTTCTAGAGCACTGGGCCCGGCCCCGTCTGTCCTCAGGTCCCCGGGACGTTCTAGAGCACTGGGCCCGGCCCCGTCTGTCCTCAGGTCCCCGGGACGTTTTAGAGCACTGGGCCCGGCCCCGTCTGTCCTCAGGTCCCCGGGACGTTCCTGAGGGCCGCCCAGCGGGGAGCGGAAAGTCGAAGGCAGATGGGCACAGCAGCTCTGTTTTAGACAGAAACGCTGCTCAGGTTTCACTAGAAAATGGAACTCTGCTCCTAAAATAAGTGGGAAGCCGGGGCAGGTGAGGGAAAGCACGTGAGTCTTGCAGTGAGAACAGACGCTCCCACGGAGGGGCACGAATCCCACCGGCGCTGGCGGTGCCCGTCATCCACTTATTGAAGGGATGTGCTGCCCTCCTCGCTGGCAGGAAAAGCAGCTACTCAGCAATCACAGCCCATCGTCCACCTGCTCAGGCCGCAGGACGCGGGACTCAGTCTCCCAGTCTTAGCTCGACTCTCCATCCCGCGTCCAGACAGTGAGCAAATCCCAGTGGTGTTACCCCTGAAACCCACCCAGCCTCTGTCTGACCCCGTTCCCACCTCCACGTCCACCGCTGGGACCCACCCCTGGCTGGCTCGTCTCCCTCCTGGATGGTGGCAACAGGCTCCAGAGTCTCTCTGCCATTCTCGCCCCTCTGCCCCCCACGCTCTCAGCCCCATGGTCATACTAAACACCGACCACAGCAGAGAACAAACGGCTCCCCGCTCCCTCCTGAGCAGCCAGAGGCCTGAGAATCATCTCAAGTCCCTTGTGAGCTGGACTTGTTCGCCCTCTGGCCTCATCCTCTGCTCCCACCAAGGGGTCCCTGGGCTGCAGCCACCCCAGCCCCTCACCTCCCTGCCCCTGGGCCTTTGCACGTGCTGTCTGAGGGGCTCTTCCCATCTCCTGCCTGTTCTCACTGCCCACTCTGATGCTGCATTCCTGGGGAGGCCCGTCACAAGCCTGCATTTTCATGGCTGCATACGGCATTTAGAGTAATTTGACCCGTGCCTGTTTGCCTGTTTGCTGTCTGTCTCTCCCTGGAAGGAAAGCTCTGCCAGGTCTTTCTTGCTGCGGTTTTGTGGTTTTGTTCCCTTCCGTCTCCCCACTGCTGAGAGCAGTTCTTGGCCACAATGCATGCTCAGCAGTGGGTGCTGCGCTGAAGTTTGTAGGAAACAGATGCCACCCAGGGCACACCTCCACCATGCATGGTGCTTCCATGTGATTCTCAGCCGCCCTCTCGGGGGCTACTCTGTCCATTTTACTGATCTGCCAATGAGGGCTCATGAAGCCAACTCCAAAATCCAGGTCTCCTGGTTTCCATTCAAGGCTTGCCCACCAATTCCAGGCCATTTGCTGGAGACCTCGGGTCAGCAGGAAGCCCTCACTGGCCACCCGAGTGGACTCCCAGCTCTGCTCCCTGCCTTGGGCTCTGGGGAGAAGGTGCCTGTAAACTATGTGGGGTTATGATCTTGAATGTGAACCGTAAACTTTTCAGAGCTTAGTGCAAAAGGACAAAAGATAGCCCACACCTTCTTCCTGGTTCCAGACAATTTCCTGGTCACTAGAATGGTTAGTGCCAGCCGATAATAAAAGGCCAAGGAGCCGCAGGGCTGGAGACCCCGCAGTGTGGGCCTTCCCGACAGAGGGGCAGGCTGCAGGTGGAGAGGCCCTTTCTCTGAATCCTCTTCCACAGACTCTGCTCTCTGTACCCCAAACCTGCTCTGGTTGGTTTTTCTGCCTGGAATGTCCTTTCTATTTGTGTTTCTGCCCAGAGCCTTCTCTGTCCCTGCAGGCTCCCAGCAGAGTCCTCCTCCGGTCCTCGCCCCTCCTCTTAGGGTCAGGCTCCTGGGGACTCAGTGGCCTCGGTCAGGTGTCAGCAGGATGGCTCAGGTCGGATCTCCACTGTGCGTCCTCGCCCTACAGAGCAGTGTCTCTGGAGCTGGTGGGTGGATCTTGATGTAGAAACTCTGGGAGCAGGCCGGCAACCGCATTTGTGGGGCCCCAGCATCTGCGCATCTAGCAAGTGCTGGTGCTGCCGGCCCATGACCCTGAGAACACGGCCTCTGAGTAACACATGGGCCCAGTAGAGGCCCACGGGCTGGAACTGAATTGCAGCTCCTCATACAGAGGGGCTGGGAGGCTACTCTGCAGAAGCGAAACACAGTCAACCAGAGACAAAACGGCCTCTGTTCTGCGTCCCCAGGTCCCAGACTAACAGACTCACTGCCATGGGCCCAGCTCTGCCTTCATTCCGCTCATTCCGGAGCAGGTGTGTCGCTAGGAAGAAATGGCCAAGAGTGACCAGTGACCAGCAGCCCTGCGTTCAGGTGTCCAGCACAAGCCAGGCGGCTTCCCCATGAGGTCCTTGAACGAGCCAGGCTCCGTCCGGCCTCCACAGCGCTGCACTTCCTGGCCCTCTGCTGGGCTGCCACTGGCC
Organism: Macaca nemestrina; assembly: GCF_043159975.1. NCBI lineage: Eukaryota > Metazoa > Chordata > Mammalia > Primates > Cercopithecidae > Macaca > Macaca nemestrina. The sequence continues at coordinate 3,480,665 of NC_092129.1, read as the reverse complement.
CATCTGTCAGCTCAAATGTCATCTCTGTGGACACAGCACTGCCAACCACCCAGCCAGGGTCCTCGCCAAGGATACACCCATGTGCTGCCGTGCCCCGTCTGCTCCAGGTTTGATGGGACCAGGATGGTCTTCCTTACTTGTCTATTATGTGTCCTGCTCAGTGTCACAGCAGCTCCTCCACAGTCCTTGTGCATCGCCAGGACTTTGCAAAATGTTCTCGATAAAGACTCACTGAACAAATGCACACCGGGCTGCTCCGGACTGAAGGTCTGTGTCCCCCAAATTCACCACGTGGAAACCTTTACCCGAGGGGGACACTGTTAGGAGATGGGGCCTTTGGGAGGCAATGCAGTCATGGGGGTGGGGCCTCAGGAATGGGAGGATCCCTTTATAAGAGAGACGGTCCGCCCCTTCGTCCTGTGAGGACACTGCAAGAAGGTGCCGTCTGCAAGGAAGCGGCCCTCACCACACACCAAATTGCCCGGTGCCTTGATCTCAGGCTTCAAGCCTCCAGACTGCGAGGACTGAGTGTCTGTTGTTTAAGCTCCTGGTCTGTGGGATTTTGCTACAGCATCCTGAAAGGACTAAGACACTGTCCCAATCCAGTCACCACCAGGGTGACCTCTGCGGCAGCCACCCTGTGAGCAGGCCTGGTCAAGGACGAGAGGACAGAGGCAGCCTTGACCCCGGACGTGCACACAATGTCAGTGTATCAGTCAGTTCTCACGTGCTCATAAAGACATGCCTGGGAATGGGTACTTTATAAAGGAAAGAGGTTTAGAGGACTCACAGTTCCACATGGCTGGGGAGGCCTCACAATCATGGTGGAAGGCAAGGAGGAGCAAAGGCATGTCTTCCATGGTGGCAGGCAAGAGGGCGTGTGCAGGGGAACTCCCCTTTATAAAACCATCAGCTCTCGTCAGACTTATTCACCCTCACGAGAACAGCACAGGAAAAACCTGTCCCCGCAATTCAATGACCTCCCTCCGGGTCCCTCCCACCACACAGAGGGATGATTACCGTTCAAGCTAATAACCTCGGGTGGGGACATGGCTCAGCCATATCAGTTAGGTCACTGAAAACAGGTCCTGAGATCCAGAGCTCTCAGAACTCAAGGTCACGGTCATCGTTCATCAAACATCCACAGCTCGGCCTGTCGGCAAGTGCTACCAATGGCTATGAGCTGACTGGCCCCACCTCACACTCGGCCACGCCAGCCCTGTGGCAATGTCGCCACAGACCTGACAAGCAGCCTGCAGTGTAGACATTCGCTGAACTTTCACAGCAGGCTCAGGCTGCCCAGACCAAACCCGGGGCACCCACTCGCCCGAGGCTCAGCAGCATCCTAGGAATTTAAATCAAGGCAAACTGAGTCTTTGCATGGAACCTCGAATGAGGTTCTCAGATTTTTGTGTAGGCAGACCATGGGGATCAGAGGCCAGAAAGCCTCTGGAACTATTCGGAGACTGTCCACTGAGCACATGTGCAGAGCAGGATAAACATGAGCTTTATGATTAGACCCTCTGAGCAGCTGAGGGCCAGCGGCTCCCCAGAAGTGATTAGCACTGCTTCCTCCTCAGGAAGCAAGGTGGGTTCTGGCCAGGTGGACTCCGGCAGGGAGTAACCTCTTTTGTTCGAGGTGAAATGAGATCTAGGGTTTTTTTGGTTTCTTTGTTCTGTGGTTGGTTTGGTGTGGTTCTAAACGGCAGCCCTCAGGGCTTGGGGTTCAGTGTGGGATGCCTGTAAGGGACCCGCACCCTCAGCTGACCCCTGTGCTCTCCAGACTCTCCCCAGCAGATGACCCGGCAGCTATCCCTCTCTCTAAGTTGGCTGGTCAGGAGACCCTCCCTGCTCAGCAAGGCCTGGCCCACTCTGTTCTGTCCACCTGCCTCTCTTCCCAGGCAAGCTGTGTGTTTTCAAAATGGATTTTATTTTTTAGAATAGTTTTAGGTTCACAGCAAGATTGAGAGGAAGGTGCAGACAGCTCCCATGTGCATGCAACCTCCACCCACACATGGTCTCCCCCATCCACACATGGTCTCCCCCACCCACACATGGTCTCCCCAACCCACACATGGTCTCCCCCATCCACACATGGTCTCCCCCACCCACACATGGCCTCCCCCACCCACACATGGTCTCCGTCCACCCACACATGGTCTCCCCCCACCCACACATGGCCTCCCCCCACCCACACATGGCCTCCCCCCACCCACACATGGTCTCTGTTCACCCACACATGGCCTCCCCCCACCCACACATGGTCTCCCCCATCCACACATGGTCTCCCCAACCCACACATGGTCTCCCCCATCCACACATGGTCTCCCCCACCCACACATGGTCTCCCCCACCCACACATGGTCTCCGTCCACCCACACATGGTGTCCGTCCACCCACACATGGCCTCCCCCCACCCACACATGGCCTCCCCCCACCCACACATGGTCTCTGTTCACCCACACATGGTCTCCCCCCACCCACACATGGTGTCCGTCCACCCACACATGGTCTCCCCAACCCACACATGGTCTCCCCAACCCACACATGGTCTCCGTCCACCCACACATGGTCTCCCCCCACCCACACATGGTCTCCCCCACCCATACATGGCCTCTCCGACTTATAGCAACTTCCACCAGAGTGGTGCATGGGTTATAATCAATGGGCCTGTGTTGACTCGCCACCGTCACCCAGAGTCCATGGTGACACCAGGGTCTATTCTCGGTGCCAGCCATTGAGAGTGGTTCCACTGTCCCCGACTCTCAGCCAAGGCAGAACAGCTGGAGAACGCGGTGAAGGTGCTTACACCTTTTCCGGATGTGTTCACCCACAGAGTCACATCGAGCAAAGGGTTTACATTATCCCCATTTCACAGTTGGAGGAAACCAAGGCCCAAGAGGAATAAAAAAAATTGCCCAGGTGCCTGTAATCCCAGCTACTCTGGAGGCTGAGGCAGGAGAATCGCTTGAACCCGGGAGGAGGAGGTTGCAGTGAGCTGAGATAGCGCTGCTGCACGCTAGCCTGGGCAACAAGAGTAAAACTCTGTCTCAAAAAACAAAACAAAACAAAACAAAAATTGCCCAAGAAACAATTACAGAAACAAGAACCAAAGTACCCGGCCAGGTGCTACTTCTACTGGCCCCTCCCTCGCCGCAACCCGTCTGTAACTCACCAGGGACTGGAGCCCCAGGGCAGGTCCAGTGTCCCCAGGGGCCACAGCAGGCTCTGGGCCCAAGGACGGCCTGGTGCCAGCGGCCAGAGGCATCCTGGACCCTCAGCAGAGAGTGGAGTTACCCCTGCACGTTCAGGAGACTTGACAAAGCCTCCTCTAACAGAAGGGAGAGTGAGTTTTTTCTGCACTTCACATCCTGAATTTAAAAATCAGGGATCAAACTGTAGAAGGGGCACCGAGTGACCACAGCAATGTGGTGCTGGAGCCGCCGGGGACAGAGTACGGAGCCCACCTGGCAGGATGGCAGGGACAGCACTTGCCCGTCCCAGGTTCTGTGGCAGTTTTCAATGCCCAAAAGAGGCATGTCCCCCGACGGGCACAAGGGACCATGGTGCTCCCTCCCTCCCAGGTAGCAGGAGCATGAAGCTGACCTGTTAGTTGCTCAGAGGTCAGTGAAATACAAGTCTGACGTGGGCCTTCCCGTCGTCGTGGACAAAGCAAGTTGCCTCTCAGCCTCTACACCCACCACAGGGCGAATGCAGCCACCCAGCCCCTGCCAGACCCCTGGCAGCCCCTGGCTTTGGATCGGGTCCTCCAACTGTCCTTCGGTCCGTGCGCTCAGCCAGAACCCCAGACGGGCCTTTGTTACAGCCCTGAACTGCTCCCTACCAGAGTCTCCAGGACCCGGCACCTGTCGCTGGGGAGCAGGCCCAGGGCCCAGGGTTCAGACACAAATGCTCAGTGACATCGACAGAGAAACGGGCCTCGTGCCTGGTCTCCCTCCGAAAACGCAGACGAGCAGCCGGGAAGGTGCCCTGTACAGTTCCAGAGTCTTGAAGGAAACCATTGACCCAAATTGTGGTGTTCATGGAAAGGCACCAAAACAATTAAAAATATGTGAACCTCCAATCAGCGCTCTCCGGTTAAGTTTTAAAACCCCACACACCACCGTCCGTTTAATTTTGCTACATTTAAGGACAACACAGCTGTTCGGGTTGGGGGCCAGCGGGGGCCAGTACCTTCCCTTATCTGAAATCCACAGGCCTGGTCCGGTTTCCAGGCACAGATGCGGTTTCTCCAGGTCCTTGAAGTTTACCGAGAACTATGCGTCTGGCAGCACACGGAACGCTGTGAGGACAGCCCAGCCCCAAGAGCTCCTGTCTCAGGTGCCAGCACTGAGAAGCCAGCATCCTCTTTCTACAAGAGCCCAAATGGAAGAGTTCTAAGACAGAGTAACTTCAACACGTGCACCTGAATGAGGGGGAGGTCATCAGCTTGGAGCTGGCCATGCTGGTAATTCTAGGCCTGAGACAAGGATCGTGGAAAGGGAGGACCGCTGGCTGCTTTCAGGTGGAATAAGGCCAGCTCCTTGCTCCCACCTCCCACTCAGGAAGCCTGGGCTGCCTGTACCTCTTAGCAGGACCGGTTGGTCAGATGAACAAGCCAGTCCCCTGGCAAGACCTCTGGCGTGCAGCAGCCACTGGGCAGACAGACGAGGGCCACAGGCTGACCCTGACCGTGGGGCCTGGTCCAGTGTGCTGCCCACATTCAGATGCCTGGGTCATCGCTGGGCACCCTGCAGATGGGAGCCGACGTGACCCTAGGGGATGTCCAGGCCACACAGGGCTGGCCTACCAGGAACTGGGGTGGGTGCTCTGAGCCTGGCTCCCAGGTAGGGGAGCGGCAGCGGCTGTTGCCTTCAGGGCTCCTTGGTCTTATCAGGAATGCCGGCCAGATGCTCTGAAGCCTCTGTTAGGATGTGTTTCCCTTCCTAGGTGGCATCAGAGCAGTGGGCTCTGGCCATGGAGGCCGATCGAGGGATGGAGGGGGCACGGCTTTTGAGTGTGTGCTGCCGGGTGGAGGCCAGGACCTAGCCGATCTCTGACTTGTTCACTCACAAAATTGTGCACCGACTCTGGGACACAGAAGTCTCCAGGACTAGGGGCACAAAGGCACCAAGAGGAAGATCCATCCTGTGAGTTCAGTGCCAGTGACCATTGCCTTGGTACATGCACGGGGGATGGGGCAGCTCCCTGGAGAGCAGGGGTTGGGGGGCCCCACACAGGTAAGACCCCCGTAAGAGGCTCCATTTCCATGTATTTTGCATTTCCTATGTGGAGCAGAGCTAAGACAGGTGCTTTACTGTCACCTCTTCCTAATTCCTGCTGTAACCTGTAAGGTTCTTGCACACTGCCCAGCGTCCTAACACCTCTCTGAGCCGAGGCCAGAGCCCAGCTCAGCCTGCTGAGCCCAGAGCACCTGGCCACACTCCACTGGCTGCCCCGTGTGCTTGATCACCACCATTAGAACACAGTTCACACTGCGACTGGGACACCATGCCCCAGTGTGTCCACAGTAGGAAGTGCGAGGCTGCCAGGCCACCCTCCCTGCAGGACACCCTACACGGTACTGGCTTGGGATGTGACATTTTGGCAGCCAGTGCTGACCAGTGCACAGCTCCATGATGCACCGATGGCCGTGGGTCATTGGTGGGGCACACAGCCTGGCACCAGGCAGCCCCAGCCCTGCTGACTGGACAGGTGGGGCCAGGTGGGCTCCTGAGGCTTGGCTGGAGGCACCTGGTGGAGAGCATGTGGGAGATGCCTGCGCCTCTGCCCTCTCCAGAACATGGAGTCCAGCGGGGGTGAGCCCGCCCTCCCCTGCAGCAAAGCCCTCCTTGGCCAGTTCCACTGTCCACCCTGGGTCTCTGCTGTCCTCGGCTCTCCTGCTGGGCTGCAGACGCAGCAGCCTCTCCCTCTCTTGACTGTGCCCTCCCCCCATCTGGCTGCCCCAGGGGGTCTCGAACACATCATGAAGGGCAACGACCTTCTGGGAAGTCTCCACTGGGCCCAGGCCCCTCCGCTGTCCACCCCCAGTCCGTCTGCCACTGTGTGCTTTGCTCACCGTCCAGGGCCCAGGACACCCCGGCAGGCAGCCGCCACTCCATAAACACAGATGGACTCTGACTAATTGCTTCATTAGGAGTTTTGGACTTGACAATGGGTTCATCAGGGAATCAAATGCATTTCTGCACTTACAATATGTTTGGCTCAGGAGGAGTTTATCAGAAGGTCCCATTGTCATTTGAATATCTGACCTTGAAAGGCAAATGATTCCACATGGCTCCCAGAGCACCTGGTGCTGTGCCGTGTCACTCACGCCCGCGATAATCTGCCACCCACCGGGCAGCAGGTGGCAGGAGACGCAAGCAGAGATGGCATGCACCTGCTCACCGCCCGCCCTGGCTCTATAAATATTTGTTCAAAGACAGAAGTGACCTTCCAGCCTCAGTGGTGCCTTTCAAGGGGCACTCCCCCTACCAAGCCTACGCCTGCTCTCCCTCCCCGGGTGGGGCTGGCATGGAAGAGAGACAGGGTCTGGGTGAGCTACAGGCTCTAGTCACGGCTAGGAGGGGCAGGAATGCCTGCCCAGGGCGGGGGCTGCACGCTGTGGGCCACATGGACTGAAGAAGCCCGCCTGGCCCAGCCCTCAGCCCTGTGGGCCCTCAGCTTCTGGCCCCCTGGGTGACGAGTGTAGGGCTGGCAACGCCTCTCCCGTGGATAATGACCCCCCGCCAGCCCCGGTGACCAGGGCCCAGGCAGATCCTGTGCTGAGCTCATGGGTGCTTCTGGCTCAGGCAACACCGAAAGGACTCCTGATGTTTGATGGGACCCCCAGCACCATTCCACCTGGGGCCATGGCCATTGTCACCTGGTGCTCCTCCAAATGTTCTGGGAGGGACCCTAGGAAAGGTGAGGTCTCACTGACCCCTGGCAGCAGCAACAGCAAGAGCCGCCGCCAGCCCTGGCCTAGTGCCTCGCCCACACGCTCGGGGGGATGGGAGAGCAGCCCCGGCAGGGTGACCGTGGCTGCAGCGATGGCCGCACTGGGACAGGCAGCACCTGAGATTGTCCCGGGCAAGACAGGCTTGGGGTCCACCTATGAGGAGGGGAGACTTGAGCCTGTTCAAAATACAGCCGTTTTCAAAACTGAAGGCAAAATTCCTGTCAAATCCAAAGCCCTGGTTTACATCTTAGAGAAGATGCTTCGGACAAAGCTCAGGGCAGGGTGGGGAAGTTCGTGTGCCTTGGGAAGCCACTGTACTGTCAGAATACTGAGCCTTCCAGACAGACACCTTGTAGATGTCAAGAAAATGACCCGACTGCTTCTAAAACAACAAACAAAATTGTGAAACATCAGACAAATCTGTGTCACAAACAACCTTGCCCTGCCACCCCTCCCAACACCGACTTTAAAAGCTTAGAGGCCCCTAGTGACAGCATGGATAAGTGGACCAGTTCCAGGGCCTCCTTAGCTATGGGAGGCAGGAAGTGAGTGAACCGCTGCAAGGCCGAAGCCCCTCCGTTAGCAGGGACCGAACAGAGCTCCTCCGAGAGGAAGCAGTGATCCGTGAGGCTGAGTATGGGAATCCCCCTCTCCAGGTGCTTAGGAGGAGCTGTGGGGTCTCAGCGGAGGAACTGCACCAAAGACAGTCAATGCAGAGCCGATGCGTCCTGGCTAAACTGGGTCTTGGTGACAGGCGGCCCTGCCTGGCCTGGCTTTCGGGGAGGCATTTCCTGCTGCATCCTGCAGAGAACACCCTGCGGTCCTCAGGTTCCCGACTTCCTTAGTCTTCTCGGGGCCTAGGGTTTCCTGAGTTCAATGTCAAGTTCATATCTGAAGGGGTCTGACAGGGGCCAGGCCAGAATCCTGGAGAATTGGCACCCCGATGACAAGTCAGCTGTCTCTGGAAACTTCTCCATGGGTCTGGACCCCCTGCTCAACTCCCGGGTATGTGTTCCCAACTGTGGAGCTCATACAAGCCCACCAGGCCATTCCGGCCATGCCCAGAGACTGGAAGGGGCCCTATAGTGCCCCCTGAGTCTCAAGAGGCCTCCCCATTGCGTGACAAAACCCAGGGTGCCTGGTGACCTCTTGTGCTGCATTCCTGGGCACCAGAGAATACTTCCACAGCCCACGGGGGAAAAAGGAGACACAAATGATGTTGAGTGGGGGACGACTGACAGAGACCCCTGTGTCCCTGGCCAACCAGGCTGCACCCCCTGCCCCACCTGGAGTGCCTGGTGCTGGGGACAGCTCCTCCCCAGCTCCTGTTCTGCCTGCCTCTTTCCCCAGAAAGACAGACTGCACCTGCCCTGGTCCGCGGGGGCAGGTGGGATAGGTGAAGGGGCAGCCCACTTTGGTCTTCAGTCATCTTTTCCTTAATGCTAATGGGGCGGGGGTGGGGGCTGCGGGGGGAGGTCTCATGGAGAAGGGCTTAAGTTCTGAAGTGGCATGGATGGGGAGAGGCGGTATTTAGGGCTGCCCAGAGATGGCTCCCCTTCCCCACCACCGCTGCCCAGTCTACTCAGGAAACACCACCACCTAGGCCCTTCCAGACCCTTCCAGGCCCTTCTAGACCCTTCTGGAAGTCCCGCTCCCACGTTCACTCATCTCCCACTCCAGCCTTACTTTCAAAGAGGGGAGAAAGGGGGAGCTTTGGACGATCTCATGGAAGAAAGGCGAGGATGTCCTCACCTTGGTAATTAAATGCTTAGATGTCATTTTGTGACCTGATGTCCGTTCCTGCCCCTGCAGCACACAAATCACTCAAACCTGCACCCTGGCCAGGGTCTGCACCTCCTGCTCTGAGCACTGGCGGTACCTCATCTCAGGTGCCGGCCTTTTGGCTCTGGAAGCAGCCACAGCTGCTTTTCTAGAGGAGAAAACTTGCTTTGTAGAAGGCAGGAGCAGAGCCTGACTGCAGGATCCTCCAGGCTTGTGTGGGCACCTTTCAGGGTCCAAAGCCCTCTAGAAACACGCTCCAGAAAGCAAATTCCAGCCCACACCAGGGTGAGGGTGGGGCGGGGAAGCCGGTAAAGGCAGGCGGAGCTTCCGGTTCCCTTGGCCAGCTCCTGCTTCTGAGCGCAGAGCCCTGGGGAGGGCAGACAGGAGGCTGGGGGAGGGGACAGGGGAAAGGGAGAGTGTTGGACTGGAGGAGAGTTGGGGAGAGACGGGGGAAAATGGGGGAGGTAGAGAGGACGTGGGGGCAAGTGGAGGCAAGTGGGGAGAGTGGGGGCAGGGGGAGAGAGCCGGGGCTCCTTCCAGAAGGCAGGCAGGGGGCACATAGCGCGGTGCAGGGACCCCCGTGGGCTGGCGGGTCCTCCCAGACCCGGCCTCAGTCCTGGAAGCCCCAAATGGACGACAGCGGAAGCCCTGGGGCGCAACCCCTGAAACTCGACAGTTCGCGCCACTCCCCGCCTCCGGGGTCCCCTCGCCTGGGGCGGCGGCTGGAGAAGGGCGCACCCCGCCCGCGGAGACCCACGCGCTCACCTACGGGGGCCAAGGTCCGGCTCCTCGTCCGGCTCCAGGCTCCGCGCCGTGGTCCCGCGGGCAGTGTAAAAGCGGCCGCCGCTCTTGTGCCCTCCGGGTGGGACCACGTGGGGAGGCGGCGGTGATCCCGGAGGGTGACGCGGCCAGCGCTCCGGATTGGCCTGCGCCGCCCGCCCCCTCCCCACCCAGCCGACCCTCCCGGGCGGGACCGCGGGCCGTGCAGGTTCTCGGGGTCGCACCGTCCTGGAGGTCGCACGGCCCCAGAGTTGCCTGTCCCAGGGGTCGCCCAGTCCGGAGGGTCGCTCCATCCCCGGGTCGCACGTCCCCCGATTGCCCGGCCCGGGACTGCAGCATCCCAGCCTTGCAGAGGCGAGCGCGCCACCCACCCCAAACTGGCCGCCCCCTGCGCGGACGCACAGGGTTCCGCGCCCTGCAGGCTTCTGGCGACCCGGCCCGGGTTTCTCCCCGGGCCTCACAGCATGGACAGCCCACTCGGAACGGCGGTATGCATTTGAACCCATCGCTGCCCGCGTTGTCGGTGGACGCCGTGGACCCTGGGCGGGCAGCGTGGAGCGCGGAGGGGAGACCTGCCCTGGGGGACAGTGGCAGGGAGGGGATGGTCCTGGGATTTGCATGGGTGATGGGCCAGTTCCAGCCCTGGGAGCAGGAAGACGACGCGGAGGTGGAGCTCTAGGAAGGGGTGGATGTTACCACCGTGCAAAACCACACCACTGCCCAGGAGGGCAGCTGAAGCTTCACTGGCCCAGGGCGATTTGCCCGCTCTGAGGGTGACATTTGGGCAGACACCTTTAGGAGCCAGGGAGGAGGCCTCTCGGATATTTGGGGCGAAGTCGGGATCCCAAATTGAGGAGCAGCAAGTACAGAGGCCCCAGGCATGCTGGGGTTGAGAGAGAGCAAAGAGAGGGAGAGAGGGCGTCACTCCTGACCCCTGAGGCTGAGCGCCCGGAACCCAGCCTTGGCTGTGTTCTGAGGCTCTTGGGAACCAGGTTCCAAGCCGCCCAGCATCGCGGCTCAGGGCACTTCTCTACCGTCCTGGTTTGGATTTCTCCTTCCCCTTCCTTCCCCTGCCCCAGGCCTCATATGTTGGAGGCTGGTTTTCCTTCCTTGCTGATCTTCCAGTATGTGATACTATTTAGCCGTTCATTTCCACAGCCTCCCCCGGTTAGAATTTAAGTGCCAGCACGGCAGATTTTTTTTAATCTATTTTGTTTACTGCTAAAACCCAAGCACCTCCAAGAGCTGCTGGCACTGGAGCGTTCTTGGTGGAATGAATAATTCATGTATCAGGGCCTTGATCAAATACAGCAGCTCAGGTAGAGCCCTCCCACTCCATTCAGTCACATTCAGGAAACCTGGCACCTTGCCTTAGGGGAAGTAGCTCCTGCGTGGATTTAATTCCCTTCTCCTCCTCTTCCTTCTGCGCTCTAGAAGGAATGAAGGTGGTTCATGCCATCCACACACTTGCACAATAAGGACAACTGGGTGGCAAAGAGCTGGAGGGCTGAGTCAGGAGGTCACAGACTAGCAGGAGCCAGAAACTAAGATGGGCCTGATGTGGTGCCTGGAAGTTGTGTATCTGCCCTGGGTGATTTTTGCTTTTTGTGTTTATTTATAAGCTGGTAGCAGACGGGTGACGACTTCCATATTCACCTGCCCTGGTCGTCTGGAAGCAGCCTCTTCGTCACACCTTTCACCCAGGGAGTGAGCCCACTCTTGGTCCGTGATCTCCCTGGGGCCCTCGCTCAGTCGTTGCATCAGGTCCTGTCCTCTGTGGAGACGGGACGGAGTGGACTCAGTCCTCCACGTAGCCCCAGATGACAGCCCGCCCGCTGTTTGGAGCTGGTTGTGATCTCATCTTTGAGTCACATCTCAGCGTTGCCTCCTTCCCTTGTAGATCTCTTTAATCTCTGCATTGTCACAAAATGACCTGCATGTGAGAATGACGAGGTTGCTTTGTGAAAAGGGTGGTGAAATGCCAGGTATTGCTGATGCCCAGTACGTAAGTGCATCAGTGTATGCAGAGTTATCACACATAGCAGCAGCGACGTGATGGAGAGAGTGATTTGGGATTTAAATCGGGAGCCTCTTCAGTGCCACAACGACTTGGCAGCAGTGGCCCTGCCTGGTCTAACTTACAGGACACACGATGCGTCAATCCTCATGTGTCCAGAAGGTGCTAGAATAACAGCTGCTGGTGCTGCTGTGCTGCCACCCACCTGGAGATGCAGTTCCCTGGCGTGAGGGGACGTCTTATGTGACATTTGCATAATAAAACAGCAAGTGGCTCTTGACTGTTCGGATTGGGAGTTTAATGCTTCTTTCTCCTTAGAAAAAGACAAAAACTTTTATGTCTGGGGAAGCGAAAGAGAAGGAGGACAAGGATATCACTTCAAATTTTAATGGAGAAGACAAGGAAGACAATTCGTAAAAATCATGTTTTAATATTTACAGAGAAAAATATCTGGCGGGAAATACATTAAAATACATCAAAAGGAGTAAGATGTCCAGGTTTGTTTTTTATTTTATTTTTTGCTTGTTGATTTTAAAAACGAATAGTTATTTGTATAATAAGAATTAACAAAAAGAATGAAAACAGCCTTGCTGAAGAGTAAATGCTTTAACTCTTGGAAACAAGGCGGGTTTCCCTGTGTTCGATTTCTGGCTGCAAACGGAGCAGAGCTTTAGGACCAGGAGCCAGAAGCCTGGCTCTTCACAACTGCTGCCGCCGGGAGAGGCGCAGCTTCTCACTGTCAATCATCTGGTCTCTAGCAGCTTCTTGAGTAACTTGCCCCAAATCACCTGTGTCAGTTTCTCCACCGCGAGAGCTTCTGCAGTAAAATTTGGCCCCAGGTGTGTTGTATTTTGTGGCTTTAAAAGGCTCCCCATTGCCCTTCTCTGAGCATCAGCTTTGTCTTCGGACCACACCCACCTGAAATCCATGTTCCTGACTCTGGCCTTGGCTGCCACACATCACCACGTGATTTTTCTCTTCATTGGAACAGTTGTGAAGATATTTTCTTTTCTTTGTTTTTGGTGTCTTACTTTTTAAAGGGCAGCTACAGGAACTCTCACTCATTGCTGGTGGGAATGCAAAATGGCATAGCCACTTTGGAAGACAGTTTGGCAACATCTCAGGAGACTAAACATGCTCTGACCGTAGGATCCAGCAATCACACTGCTTGGTATTTGCCCAAAGGAAATGAACACTTAGATCCAGAAAAACTTTCATGTGTCTGTTTATAGCAGCTTTATGCATTATTGCCAAGCTTGCAAGCAACCATGATGCCCTTCAGGAAGTGAATGAATCAATCGTAGGACCCCCAAACAAGGGGGTGCTGTGCAGCAGCGGAAGGGGACACGAAAGGGGGTGCGGAAGGGGCTGAGCCACGGAGCACGGGCAGGTGTGGAGGAGCCTTCCAGGCAGGGCCCGCTCCGTGAAGGAAGCCGGCCTGAAAATGCTTCCAACAGCGTGATTCCAAGGACGTGACATTCTAGAAAAAGCAGAAACATGGAAATGGGGAAAAGATCTGTGGTTGCCAGGGACTTGGGGAGAGGAAAGGATAAACAGGTGGAGAAGAGAGGAATTTAGGGCGGTGGAACTCTTGAATATGACATGATCATGGTAGAGACGTGCCACTGCATGTTTGTTGGAACCCAGGGATGCACACATGGAGACTGAGCCCCAGTGTGCACCGAGGACTTCAGTCAGCAACCGAGTCCCAACGTCAGCTCACCAGTGAGGACAGCTGTGCTAGGGCCACACAGGATGTCAAGATAAGGGAAATTGGGGTGTGGAGGTGGGTACATGGGAACTCTGTACTTTCTGCACAATTTTTTCTGTGAACCTAAAACTACTCAAAATAAATAAATAAATAAATAAAGCCTATTAGAAAAGTGGGAGTAGGATGTACTTTTAGCTACCAAGGGTGTGTGTCCCTGTAAATAAGTGTTAGGGAGGGAGGAATTGGCTGGGTGCGGAGGCTCATGCCTGTAATCTCAGCACTTGGGAGGCCGAGGTAGGTGGATTGCTTGAGCCCAGGAGTTTGAGACTAGCCTGGGAAACATGGTGAGACCCCGTCTCTACAAAAAAAAAAAAAACCACACGCACACAAATTAGCAGGGCGTGGTGGCTCACGCCTGTAGTCCCAGCTACTCAGGAGGCTGAGGCGTCACTACACTCCAGGCTGGACAACAGAGCTGCCAGGAGAGGTGTCAGAGCCCCAGCATCAGAAAAATGGTCAGCTCGCGGGTGGTAGGTAATAAGAAGAATTTACAGACAACGGCGTAGGTTTGAAAAAGGAAAGTTTTAGGAGAAAGAACGCTGCAGAGGAGAGCAGTGAGCGTCTCAGTGAGGGGACAGAGTGTGCAGCGGTAGATGTTTCTTAGGGGCATTTGCGGACCTTAAAGCAGGAGTTGAGGATAATTTGGGCCGCACTAGCCATGGAGGTCATGATAAATGACTACATCTGTGGATGTTTTTGTGCCCTGAGTCAGCAAGGGTTGCCCAGTGCATTTCAACGTGCATGCATTCCAGAGATGCATAGAAATCCTAGTTACCCATGAATTCTTGGAAAGAGGCCTGAAACCAGATGCCGACTTTAGATAATAGGGAAGCCCAATGGCTTCTGAATTTCTCAGATAAGGAGATAAGGAGTGCTGTCTCTGGATGGCCTGCTTGATGCTCACCAGGTGACCTTTTGCTCTCCTCAAGAGCAAGACCTTGTCTCAAAAAAAAAAAAAAAAAGGGGGGGGTGGGGTTAGTAGAGAGGGGAGCATTTTGAAGACTTGAAGATGAGTTCGTAGACAGTGATGGGGCTGTCTGAGGGTTTTGCCTGATGGTCGCCCCCTGGGCTGTGGGCAGGTTCTAGCCAGGCGGAGGCAGCCCGTGGGCAGGTGGCACCCTTGCCCCAGGGGTGGAAGGAAGTGTGAATGGCAGAGGCTGCCATTCCTCGGCCAGGGCTGATCTCTGCAGGAAGGAGGACATGTGAAGGAAGGAGGGGGAGGACTGGAGGACGGAGGAGGGACGAGGGTGGGACTGTGCCAGACCCTCCACGTGGGGGCTGGGTCAGGTCTGGTGGCTCCTGGGAGAAAATTTCACCCTTTCATTCTCAAAAGACGACATCAAAACAACTTAAAGTCTTTCCAAACACAGTTCCCGGCATTCACCACTGAAGGCCATGCTACAAGGAGAAACATATGAAGGAAACATGTTCCTCTCATGCATCCCTAACAAGCAGGCTGTAGGAGCTCGTCTGTTGTGAGATGGAGCAGGTCCTGAAGTCATTCCTGATGGCTGGAATTTTCACAAACCTTTCTCACTGCATAGCACTAAGAATCCAGTAATGTGAAAAATCATGAGTTATTTCCTCAACAATTTGCAAAGGTCAGAATTATTATTTCTTTGCCATTCCTTTGATAACAAGAGTTTTCTTCCTTGTCATTTGTGGGATGTTTTTGCTGGGTGACAGGCAAGTAACATGACACCACCCCATGAACTGTGTTTTAGCAGAATTTGAAAAACAAGGGGCCGGGCGCAGTGGCTCACGCCTGTAATCCCAGCACTTTGGGAGGCCAAGGCAGGTGGATCACTTGAGGTGAGGAGTTTGGGACCAGCCTGGCCAACATGGTGAAACCCCATCCCTACTACAAATACAAAAATTAGCTGGGCATGGTGGAGGGTGCCTGTAATTCCAGCTACTCGGGAGGCTGAGGCAGGGGAATCACTTGAACCCGGGAGGCGGAGGTTGCATCACTGCACTCCAGCCTGGGTGATAGAGCAAGACTCAGTCTAAAACACAAAAAAACAAGGTAGCTAGGTGGACCATGAGAAGGGAATCTGCAGTCCCCTGAGGCCTGGCCGGGCTGGACCGATGGCGCCTGGGCCCAAATAGCTGCTGGCAGGATGCTCAAGGCGCCCACTCTGATCCGAGCATCCCCTCAGGGAACATTTGCAAATTGAGGCCAACAAGAACCCACTTACCAACAATTTTGAATTTTTGTGTTGTGAGTCAGGCATCCTCTCACCCCAACACAATAAGGCTTCTGTATGACAAAATCCAATTATTTGCCTAATAAAAATCTCTGAGAACATTTCATGCTGACCTTTCTTAAAAATAAATGTGGAAGCTGGTAGGGGTTTGAGAGAGCTCTCTTCCCAGCTTTGGGTCAGGTTGACACAGTCGGGATGTGGAGTGTCCTGGTGATATCCGCCTGCTTATATTTATATTACCCACCTGCAGCTTGTTCCAAATGCTGTCAGCATAGGCCGGTTCCCTTCGTGACTGAGAGGCTTTGAATATTTGGAAAACATCCAGTCATGTATTTCTGTTCCCAGGAAATATGTAACAGTATTTTCGCCATTTCTTCATTGCACTAGGTCTGGAAGATGAAACATTTTGTGTGAGTTTAACATTCAGTAACAGAATAGAAAATTTCTTTCTAATTACTAATTTGTTAATCTCACCTCAAAATTTAACTGATTAGCACGTTTAAACAAATCAAAATTCACATTTAAGCAAATCAAACTTAAGATTAAGGTTTTAAATCTTAAACGAAGCAAGATTTTGCAAACTCAAATTTGATTAGTAAAGTAAAACATGTTTTTATTAACTACAGCAACCTTCTGAATCTTTGCAAATATTGTCTCGAAAGGTAGAGGCGTGCCTCTAGAGCATTTCGTGAAGATAGTTTTCGTAGCGATCCAGCCTTGAAAAGGCTCTCACATTTGTACCTGTGTTCCTGGGAAAGAGAGACGGGGAGGGAGGGAAAGAGGAATAGGGGAGCTCTGTGAGACGTGGGCCAGGCTCAGGGATGGTCTGCTTTGTCTGGAGCCATGAGCTTCAGGAGACTGTGCCCTCCTCCTGTGTCCAAGACCCCCAGAGAGGAGTGCTCAGGGTGGGAGTAGGTGCCTTGGCCAGCCTCCAGTAGACAGCTAGGGTGTGGCTTAAACTGGAGGGAGAGTGGGTTACACTTCTAATTCCAAAAAGTCAGTAAACAATGCCCCATTCTTGAGTTTTCCAGGGTACACCTGACCTCGTGTGGAGGGCTCAGCTTTTTTCATCACAGACACAAGCCGCAGCCAGTTGCCCAAGAAATCAGTTTCTTAAGGACTGTGGTGACAAAGGGCCACAAACCCGGCAGCTTAAAACAATGGACCTCTACTGTCCCACGGCTCTGGAGGCTGCAGCCCAAAACCACGGTGTGGGTAGGACTGTGATCCCATAAGTCTCCGGGATTATCCTGCTTGCCTCTTCCTGGTTCCTGGCATTGCCGGCGATGCCTGGTCCTCTCTGACTTGCAGACACACTGGTCCAAGCTCTGCCTTCCCATCACGGGCGGTCCTCTCTGTGAGTCTCTGTCTTGTTTTCTCTCTAATGGGGACACCATCACATTGAATTAAGGAGCCACTCTATTCCAGGTGGCCTTGCCTTAACTAATTACATCTCTGAAATGACCTAATTTCCAAGCAAGGGCACATCCTGAAGTCCTGGGGGTTAGGACATCAGCTCTTCTGGGAGAGGACACAGTTCAGCTCGTATGATACATCCCTAGGACATGATTCTTTATTTCAAGATTGGGGCTGCTATGACCAGGACCAGGGTCAAAGGGAGGAAGGGCAGAGCAGAGGGAGAAAGGAAAGGCCAATTTCCAAGCTAATGTGATGCGTGCTGCCTGTTTCTAGGGTAAATGCAGGAGTTGGCAGCACTGATCCATGGGTGGAGGGACCTGGTTTCTCCCAGACCAGATCGACATTCTGGCCATGTTTTCTAGGAACACACCTGCCTTCTGACCCACCTGAGCCAAGAGATTCACTGTAAGAAGACTCCGCTGCCAGCCGATGGCACTCAGGCCTAACACGCAGCCACGCTGGCAGCTAGCCCTGCATCGGTGACGAGGGACGCCTCACTTTACCTTTTATATGGGCCCCACCAGCTGCATAGGGTGACAGTTCCAGCTTAGCAGCAAAGCGACATTATCAATGCCATCAAATACTGGTAAGTGCTTTTGTTCCAACGGAAAGAGCTCTAAGTGAAATTTAAGCACCGCATTAGGGAGATGAGGCCAAGCTTTCCACATGTCCAGGGTGGGGTGCCTGGGAAGGATGGAGTCCCCACTGAATTGTCTTCTTATCAAATAAAGAATAGCAGCAAGTAGGAACCAGTGTCTGAGGTTTCGCTGAGCTCGAAATCAAGCCAGATGGAATTCTTCTCTACGCTGAGATCTAGAGTGGGGAGATTTCAGTAAGGCAGCCTTGGGAAGTCAGCAGGTGCCCAGGTAACAGATATGCAGTCACTCAACTGCAAAGCCTTAAGAACACTGTCCACATAGATGGGCACCTCCGTAGTATATGCACTGTGCCTTTCTGGCTACCTCTGGTATAATGACTATATTTTATTTTTTTTAATTGATGGAGCTAAGTTTTTAAGATGTGCTATGTTGCACAGTGATGCCTTCAGAATGAATAAGGTACCTGTCACTGAATGCTCCCACCCTAAGGGCTCCAGATGCTGTTACATGAACAAAAATTCCTATTATCTTTCATTTTAACTTTCTTCCCCCTTCAGTATCAGCCCATCAGTTATCACTTCTTTACATAATCAATATTTCTTCTCTTGCCCCCTTAATTTCCTTTTTCCAGTCTGCCATGACAAACCAGCTCAAGAAAGGCTATAAGAATGGAACTTTAGGTAATGGTCAATTGGCTCTGTGTAAATGGTCAGTCATTCCTAGCTGAGTAAAATGAATGACCTTTGTACATGAACTTTGGGGCCTTTAGAAGAATTATTCAGAGATATATTTTCAGCCCACTTCTTAATTCTTTGTTGTGTTATGGACAGCTGAGCTTCTCCAAGAAGGGACTTTCAGACAGGATACATGTCGTCTACAGTGTCTCAAAAAAGACTCAAATCCAACCTGTTGTGAAATGCAGGATGGAAGCAAGTGAGCAATAAAATGAATTCAAAGAATGTTGTCTCAGTAAAAGCGAGACATTTTTATAACAGATTATTATATCCTAGTGACTTAGAGTTCCTAATTACTGTGGTTAAAAATTAAAATTTTATATTGATTTCTATTTAATAACTCTGTAAACTTTATACAGCATGACTAAGTGTCATACTCAGATGTCATCATACTTAGGAAGGCGTGTTTGGTACCAGCAGAAAGGGAAAAGAGAATGCAATTTTGGGTGAGATTAAGCATTTTCCCACCCAAATCCTATGTCAAATTGAAGATTCATCCAATTCAATCAACAGTTATTTACTGAGTACTCACTGTTTGCCACCGTGTCCCCAGCAAAGGGGGCAATGTCTCAACCCCAGACCATACACATTTGAATGACAGAAGACTGGCATAGATGAACTAATGAATGTATTGTTGAAAAATTGTGATGTTGGGAGGGAAATTGGTAGAAAGTTATGACAGCAAGTAACTGTGGAACTTAGATTTGTTGTAGAAAATGGGCATTTGACTCTGACTGTGAATGAGTTCACCAGCCTAATGAATATGAAATTGTGTAGACTACTCTCGTACAAGACCACAGACCCTGGAGTCTAATCAATGAGAAATTGTGTAGACCCCTCTCTAGAGGACCACAGACTCTGGATCTAATCAATATGAAATCATGTAGACCCCTCTCTAGAGGACCATAGACCCCAGATCTAATCAGTATGAGATCGTGTAGACCCCTCTTATAGAGGACCACAGGCCCTGGATCTAATCAATATAAAATCATGTAGACCCCTCTCTAGAGGACCACAGACCCTAGATCTAATCAATATGAGATCGTGTAGACCCCTCTCTAGAGGACTATAGACCCCGGAGTCTAATCAATGTGAAATCGTGTAGACCACTCTTATAGAGGACCACAGGCCCCGGATCTAATCAATATAAAATCATGTAGACCCCTCTCTAGAGGACCACAGACCCTAGATCTAATCAATATGAGATCGTGTAGACCCCTCTCTAGAGGACTATAGACCCCGGAGTCTAATCAATGTGAAATCGTGTAGACCACTCTCATTGAGGACCATAGGCCCTGGATCTAATCAATATGAAATCGTATAGACTACTCTCATAGAGCACCACAGACCCTAGATCTAATCAATATGAAACGGTAGACCGCTCTCTAGAGGACCACAGACCCTGGATCTAATCAATATTAAACTGTAGACTGCTCTCTAGAGGACCACAGACTCCAGATCTAATCAACATAAAATCATGTAGACCCCTCTCTAGAGGACCACAGACCCCAGATCTAATCAATATGAAATCATATAGACTACTCTTATAGAGCACCGCAGGCCCTGGATCTAATCAATATGAAACTGTAGACCGCTCTCTAGAGGACCACAGACCCCGGATCTAATCAATATGAAACTGTAGACTGCTCTCTAGAGGACCACAGACCCCGGATCTAATCAATATTAAACTGTAGACTGCTCTCTAGAGGACCACAGACCCCAGATCTAATCGGTATGAAATTGTGTAGACCACTCTTATAGAGGACCACAGACCCTAGATCTAATCAATATGAAATCATATAGACTACTCTTATAGAGCACCGCAGGCCCTGGATCTAATCAATATGAAACTGTAGACCGCTCTCTAGAGGACCACAGACCCCGGATCTAATCAATATGAAACTGTAGACTGCTCTCTAGAGGACCACAGACCCCGGATCTAATCAATATTAAACTGTAGACTGCTCTCTAGAGGACCACAGACCCCAGATCTAATCGGTATGAAATTGTGTAGACCACTCTTATAGAGGACCACAGACCCTAGATCTAATCAATATGAAATGGTAGACCGCTCTTTAGAGGACCACAGACCCCGGATCTAATCGGTATGAAATTGTCTAGACCCCTTTCTAGAGGACCACAGACCCCAGATCTAATCAGTATGAAATTGTGTAGACCACTCTTATAGAGGACCACAGACCCTAGATCTAATCAATATGAAATCATATAGACTACTCTTATAGAGCACCGCAGGCCCTGGATCTAATCAATATGAAACCATGTAGACCCCTCTCATAGAGGACCACAGACTCTGGATCTAATCAATATGAAACTGTAGACCGCTCTCTAGAGGACCACAGACCCTGGATCTAATCAATATGAAATCGTGTAGACTGCTTTCTAGAGGACCACAGACCCAAGAGTCTAGTTGGTTTCCTGCGGGCCTCCAGCAGACATCAGTGCAGCCCCAGGAAAGGCTGGTCACCAGGACCCGCCAAGGGGCTCAATTCATGGGGGTCAACAGGGAAGAAGCCGGGATAAGTCAGTTTTCTGAATTCAGTGATGGAGCGACCAGTAGGCTGCCGTTTGCTGATGTGAGGAACACGTGAGGAAGACCAGGTGGATGAGCATTCCAAGATTGGAGTTCACCTTGGTTTATGTTACTTTTAAGACATTTGTGAGATATCCAATAACTCAACTAGAGGCAGTGTGCAGTGTTCTGTGTGGACCCCCGGACCACATACATTTTGATGGGAGAAGGTTAGTAGTAAGGGCCTGGCTGGGGAGGCCTCATCACCCTACGACTGTTCCCTCCATGTGGCCAATACAGCAGTGGAGGTGGCTGCTACCCCTCAGATGTTCCCTGAGGAGCTATCAAGGGGGGCAGAAGAGGCAGGGAAGCTTCCAGAAGGAGAGGACTTAGGCTATCAGGGTGAGTGGGAATCGCCAGGCCTTGGGGGAGTGAGGGGGACAGTGGTTCACAACATGGGAGTCCCGTGGCCGGTGTCTCGAGGGGAGCCCTGTGCAGTCAGAGAGGGAGGGGTCTGTTCAGTTCCTGGGGTTTGTGGACCTTTCCCTAAACCCTGCCTTCAAAATGAAGGGGGTTTGACTGGATGTGATTGAAAGAGAAAAGCTCTGGTTTAAACCTCCAGTTGTGACAGATGATAAAGAGGCATACGAGGTGGTGGAGGGAGCAGTCAGTGCTGTCCCGCTGTGGCTGAACTGTCCTAACTCCTGGGACCTCAGGATGTGGCCTTGTTTGGCAACAGGGCCTTTAACAAGGTGACTAAGGGGAAATGAGGTCCTTCAGGTGGGTCCTAATCCAATGACTATTGTACATTATAAAACACTATATAGTTTATAATGAATAATCCTATACAATTATAAAAGAGGAGGTTTGGACCACACACACACACAAGTGCACACACGTACGTGCATATGAGCACATAAGCACACCCATGTGTACACATGACAACTGTGTGCATGTACGTATGCACGCACACACACACACACACCTGCTACAGACTGTCCTCCTGCGAGACCGAGATGCAACCGCCCTCAACGAAGTGTCTGTGAAACTCTGCAGTACATAAAAAGAATCAGTAACTATCCCTACTCTCGGATTATCTATGTGGGTTAATATTGGGAAATCCCTTAATCGAATACAGTTTCTCAACAGAGCAAAGGATTAAAGTTATAGGGGTGTTTTGACAGTTGCTCTAAAATTACTTGTAAGAGTTCCCAATATTTTCATGATGGAAATATTTGACAGGGTTGGAATAGAAGGACACTTTCCTAAACAGAAGATTCTTTCAACCAATGAACATCATTCTTGACGGCAAGACACTGGCCATAGACCCATGAAAGTGAAAATAGGTGCCTCTGAGTCTTACTGGTCTATTACATTGTTCTGGAACTTCTAGAAACACCATAAAATGTGAAAAAGAAGTTATTGGCACCACTGTTAATAAGGAAGACACAAACATATAACTGATTGCAGGTGATATAATAATTTATTTAAGCAAAAACCTAAATATGGTAAGGAGTTCAATTCTTAAAAAAATAATTCATAGGTATACTGAATTTCTAACTAAAATATCCAATTAAAACATTTAACAATGAACACATAGATGAAAATAGCCAAGGAAATGCTGGAGGAGGTGGACAGGGCACAGCATCAGCAGAGGATGGACAGACAGGTCAGCGGCTGATGGGCAGAAGGTGCAGGTCCTGAGGTCAATGAATCCACTGTGTGGAACATCATGATGGGCAAAGCAGTCAGAAGAGGGAGGGTCGTGCAACAGGCAGTGCCAGGAGGACCACTGAACATAAGAAAAACTTAGACTCTTATTTCATGCTATACACTAAAATAATTCCTATCATAGTCAAAGAATTAAAGATGTAAAAAGTAAGCCACAAAACAATCAAAAGTAGTTAGGAGCACTAGACATTGTTCAAGGCCTTAACATGCATTTACCCAGATATTTCCATAGAATGCTCCTTGCCTTGCTGTTTTTATGATTACAGAAGTAGAGAAAATATTGACAACCAGCAATGGAGACTTGGTTTTAAAGTACTTTGCATCAAGATGATAGAATATTTCTGTAGATTGTAAAAACTGTATTTTATAACATTGCTTTCACATGGGAAACTTTTATTTTATGAAAGTACAGGATATAAAAGTATCATATAACCCAAATTTTATGTTTCATAAGTGGAAAGAAATACATCAAAGTGTTAGCGGTCCTGATCAGAACATAGAATTTTGTTTTCTGTGTTACTTTTATAACAAAGGAAAGTCCGGAAGTCAAGTCGGCCTCCTTTCCGTTAAGGTGTTGGGGCAAAGCTTCCTTTGGCACTTAAATCGATGGCTGATGGCTTTGGATCTAGAATTCTCTACGTGTATGTGGACCAAACAAATTGCTGTCAAATGGAAATGTGGATACTGACTTAGAGACCTTTCTATGTGATTTCTGCCGAACCATGGCTACAGCAAACCTGTGACGACTGTGTGCGCGTCGCCGTGCCGAGACTCAGCTTGGAAAATTGGGCAGCGCCTGATCCCGACAACCAGGGCACCTGCCATGGCCCTGCCACGGCTCTGGGATGCGTGCTCTGCCAGTTTTTGCCTGTAAGTAACCAACAGAGGGTTGCCCGAGCTTGTGAGGAGTGCAGTGTTTAACCTCATCAGCAGCAACACTGGAGGGTGATTCTTACTTACCAGTAGAGATTTTCCATCTCTCAACATTTTGTATTTATGCAGATGTGATGTATTTACACTTTTGTGTAAACCACGGGATTTGCTTGGATCCCGGAACGACTTCTGTTCATTGTGGCAGGAATGGGAGCCTGCAGACCCACGACGTGGGGTGTGTCGGAGGAGTGCAGAGACACACACATCATTCTCAGCCTTCGCTGAGGTCTTCTACGTTTTATCTTTTTTCACCCTGAACAAAAGTGAGTTTGTTAGAAGATACAGAGAAGATCTGTTAAGGGTGAAACAGAGCAAAACAACAACAAGAACCAACCCTAAACCAAGACCTCATAACATCGGTACAAAAACCAGATGAGAGAAACGTACTGCGCATGGACACAATGCCGCGGCAGTGAGTGTCCCGGTGCCATTTGGACAATTTCACATCCGTGTCATATCATCTCCAAAACGGGAAGAATTGCCCTCTGTATGAGAGAGGCCATGTCTCCAGTGAAGGAAGCCGGCTGGCAGGCACTGCACTCTGGGGAAGGACAGGTACCGCTGCACTCCTGGAGAACGGGATGGGGAATCATTTCAAGACGTCTAACCTGGTGATGATACCAGGAATAACTGTTCTCTGGAAGTGTTGTATTTGTCTTCCTGTTTGCCACCTTGTGGTCCAGGAGACTGGGTCAGAAAAAGAGAATGAGAGACAAAGACTGATGGGCAGCCTGCATGGCCCATCCACCCATCTACCCATCCATCTATCCACTCATCCACCCACCTGCCATCCATCCATCCATCCATCCACCCACCTATTCACTCATCTACCCATCTAGGCACCCATCTATCCACCCACCTATCCATCCACCCATCTATCTACCCACACCCTCATCCATCCACCTATCCATCCATCCATTATATGTCATCTATCATATGTAATCTATGCATCAATCTATCATATGCTGTCTATTATCTCACCTATCCATCTATCATATATCATCTATTCATCCAGTCACCTATTCATCTATCATATGTCAAGTATCTATGCATCTATGTATCCTAGGCCTTTTTTAATCTATATCATATGTCATTTATCATCAGTCTCTTATATGCCATCTGTCTGTTTGTGTAACCATCTATCATATGCCATTTTTCCATCTATCTATCTATCTATCAAATGCCACCTATCATATAACATTTAAAAAATCTATCTATCATATACCATCTGTCTATCATATGCCATCTATCATATGCCATCTGTCATATACCATCTGTCTATCATATGCCATCTGTCTATCATACACCATCTGTCTATCTAGCATGTGTTTCTTTGGGAATTCATGTAGGATCTATCCCTTTGGATCTAATGTAATCCACAGGATTCGGGAGTTCATGTGGGTCTCGAAATGTCTCGGAGGCTGAAGGGAAGGACAGGTGTGATTCAGGAGGGGATGGAGCCAGGGGACCTGTGCTGCTAGCCTGGGTCATGGACACCCCCACTCTTGTGAGGGAGAAAGTTGGGGTCTTCTGTCCAGTGTCCTCTTCCCTGTGGTCGTGGGACATTTGCTCAAGCAGGCAGGGACCGCACCTCCCTCCCAAGCCGGGTGTGTCTCTCTCAGGGAAGCCCAGGCTTCACTCTTGCTACAAATGACCAAGTCCCTCTTGACCCAGACAGGGCTTCCATTGGAGTGATATCAGCCTCTCTCTTCTGGTGGGAGACCCACCGGGTCCTGACACTGGTCCTATCTTCAAGGGGGATACTGGTGGTGTCCCCAAGCACTGTGCACCCTGGTAAGGCCAAGCCCGTGGCTTCGACATCTGCCTCCTGGAGTCCAGGCCACTTGAGGAAGGCACTGTCTTGGACATTCATCACCTGCTGCGGGCAACCCAGGAGAAACCTGGGAGAGTGTCCCCAGCTGGGCCCGGCAGCCCACAGAGCTGAGAAGAGGAGGCGTTGTTCATGGTCTCCGTCCACGCTGGGCCTGGCAGCTCACAGAGCAGAGCTGAGAAGAGGAGACATTGTTCATGGTCTCTGGCCACTGAGCTGGTGGGACAGAGGCAGAGCAGGTGATTTGCTACCATTCCATGATGCTCAGAGCTCATGAATAGCCAGTCACACTTACTCCAAGCACGAATTCTGGTGGTTGTTCTGCAGTTTTCACTTTGTGGATGACAGAGCCAAGGTTTGGGGCTGGAGCTCACGGTACCCCGAGATGCAGAGCGGGATTTTCCTGCCGTGCCGTGCATGCTCTCTCCACAGGCCGAGAGTGTGCTGTGAAACCGTGAGGCTGAAACCACCTTCACACTGGGAGCGAACAAAAGGACCCGCGGGTGAGGAATCTGATCAGTCTCCCAGTGAGATGTCAAAGGTCCGCTCTTCAGGGTGAGTCAGCCGTGAGCAGCAGCGGCTGATGGGCAGAGTCCACGCGTGAGCCTGGGTACTTGTCAGTCCCTCCAAGGCACAGGAAATACCCTGTTTTTCAAGTGTGCACGCACATTAAGTTAACACGACAAGTTACGTATTCCCACGTTGTTTTCCGGTGGCCTGTCTAGGGCTGGGCTTCACGTGTTCCCTGTGCTTTCCGCATGTTGAAGGAGGCCTGTGTTTCTCTCCCTGGCTATCAGCCTCGGATCTGATGGTGGTGTGGGAGGGGCTGGCTGCCTGTGACAACTCCACAGTGTCCCCAGCTCCATCTGCGATGTGACAGGAGCTTAGTAGAGCTGCCGCGGGGCCAGAGGGCGCTGGGTTCCAGCCTGCCCAGCGTGTCTAGCGATTATTGACAGTTTTGTGTCCTGTTTTCCCACGGATCCAGGACAGCAGAAGACAAAACCAGGTTCTCTTCCAGAAGGGCAGATTCAGCCAAGGACTATCCCCATCTTGAGCAGGGCAGGGGGCAACTCCTCCACTCCCGTTCTGACTCAGCCAGGCACCTGGGACTCCTGGGACCACAGACCACACTGGGCAAGACACAAAACTCCCAGCACATGGGAAGCCTTCTGAGGGCAGCAGTCGGAGCTAAAACATGTTTTATGCTGAGGTCGAGTAGAGTGATCTGGAAATTGAAATGAAGACAGTTTGAGAGTCTGAGTGACTGACAATAAAATACAGATTGCAATTGAATAAAAAAATCACAAATTAAAAAGTGCATTTTATTCTAGGGTCACAAAAGTATGTTTTTCAAAAATAATCAATTTTTTCATGGAATTATGGGGTTTTGAGACAAGATTGTATCACTGAGGTCCGAACAACTCAATTATCAGTGCCCTGGTGCACCCAGAAATTGTATTTTAATTTTGCAAATTACCTGAGAGCCACTAAGCTGGGTGGGCTCATGGCGCCCTCTGTTGGTCGCATGCAGAGCTGCCCCGTGTGGTTTTTTTGACTCCTTTCTTTGGGTTGATGTCCCTGTGCCAAAATCCTCTTTTCCTCGTCTCCACAGTTCACAGTGGAGTCATTTTCTGCCAGTCAATGGCATTCTCCTAGTTGTCTACATTCCACCTCCTGTCATGCAGAATATCTGAGCCAAGAGAAAGGAAAATAGCTCTGAAAAGAAATAGTTACACCGGTAGAGTGAAGGTGGTTAAAAGCCTCTGAACCCTCAGCATGCCTGCGCCCGCTTGCGATGTTGGTCGCTTAGATGCCGTATGAGCAGGCCTGCTTCCTTTCCTGGCCTGCAAAATACATATGCACTTTTCTATTTCTATATTTTCTCATTGTTGTAACATCAGCTTCCACTTTAAATAATCTCGTCGTCTGTTAAATAGGTATCTGTAAATTAACCTAGTACTATGCTGTGGGCTGAATGTCTGTGTCCCCCAAAATTCCTATATTGAAATCTTCACCCTTAAGGGGATGGTATTAGGAAGTGGGGCCTTTGGGAGGGGATTCATTCATGAGGCCAGAACCCTCATTAATGAGATTACTGCCCCTTATGAAAGAGAACCCAGAGAGCTCCCTCATCCCTTCCACCCATATGAGGTTATAGCAAAAGGACAGAAAAAAAAAGTCTAGGAAGCAACCCTCCCCAGATGTCAAATCTGCTGACCCCTTCGTCTTGGGCTTCCAGCCTCCAGAACTGTGAGAAATAAATCTCTGCTGTTTAAGCTGCCTAGTCCACGGTATTTTATTATAGCAGCCAACATGGATGAAGACAGACTGTGCCCACAGCTTCCCATCAGCCCATGGGAACGTGTTTGAGGAGCCGCCTCTGACTTCCTTGGGCCTGTGGACTGGTGCACTACTCCTGCACTGCACTGCCTTCCAAAGAGAGTCGCCAACTTCGTGCTCACTTCACCCTTTGGCAGCCCAGGAATGGTTCCCACCCCAGTCAAAGTCTGCCTGGAAGACTCAGGTATGCTGTATTGCGGTCTGCATTACCCACAGTCAAGCAGCTGGCCTCTCCAATTAGAGCAGCTCTTCAGAGGCACAGCCGGCTGGCTCCAACCAGAGGTGGTAGGATAAGCCTGCCCACGGCTGTGGAAACCATCCATCTGTTGGGCTGTTTCTCACCAGCAAAGCCAAGCGCTGGGAAATGGAC
This sequence comes from Macaca nemestrina, assembly GCF_043159975.1. Taxonomy (NCBI): domain Eukaryota; kingdom Metazoa; phylum Chordata; class Mammalia; order Primates; family Cercopithecidae; genus Macaca; species Macaca nemestrina. The sequence continues at coordinate 3,452,660 of NC_092129.1, read as the reverse complement.
ACGTGACCTCTGATGGTGGTCTGTGTTGTCCACCATGCGTGTCACTTGTAGGTACCTTTATGTCCAGCACTGATGGAGCTCTGCTTCTTGATCTAGACATCTTTTTTGCTAATATTTTATTCTTTTTGGAAAGGCTCAGTGATATTCTTGTACCTCTGGGCAGTAAGTTTTCCCAGGAGCACAGTGTCCAACTGCAACCATCAGCTTTCATTTCAAAGCAGTATCATCACTAATCATCACCATCATCACCACCATCATCTTCAACATACCATCATCACCACCATCTTCACTATCACCATCATCATCTTCACCACCATCACCATTATCTTCAACATCACCATCATCTTCAACATACCATCATCACCACCATCTTCACTATCACCATCATCATCTTCACCACCATCACCATTATCTTCAACATCACCATGATCACCACCATCATCTTCAACATCACCATCATCATCTCCATCATCTTCACCACCATCTTCACTGTCACCATTATCATCGTCATCATCACCATCAACATCTTCAACATCCATCATCACCATCAACATCTTCAACATCCATCATCACCACTATCACCATCATCGTCACCATCATTGTCAACACCATCTTTACCACCATCTTCACTATCACTGTCATCATCTTCACCACCGTCACCATTATCTTCAATGTCACCATCATCACCACCGTCATCTTCAACATCACCATCATCATCTCCATCATCTTCACCACCATCTTCATGTCACCATTATCATCATCATCATCACCATCACCGTCATCTTCAACATCCATCATCACCACCATCACCATCATTGTCACCATAATCATCAACACCGAGCCCCAGAGGCCGTGGGTGGCCACGACACAGTGGCCCTGCCTGAGGTGCTGGTGCTGGGTTCCTCTCCAGCCCAGAGACTGTGGGTGGCCACGACACAGCGGCCCTGCCTGAGGTGCTTTTGTTGGGTTCCTCTCCAGCCCAGAGGCCGTGGGTGGCCACGACACAGTGGCTCTGCCTGAGGTGCTGGTGCGGGGTTCCTCTCCAGCCCAGAGGCTGTGGGTGGCCAGGGGAGCCCTGGGGTGCCTCTGAGTGCCCCTGCCCTCAGCTCTGGTGACAGACGCTGCCTTTATATCTTCAAAGTACTGGGATGATTCAATTCTGCCACGGTAACTGAAATAAATGAGTAAGAGGAGAGAGAGGTATAAGAATGGAAGCCGGCCAGGAAGGAGAGGAGCATCTGTGTGCCGTGAAGGGAGGCCAGGCAGATTCTACACCAGGCCTCAGGTCGCCAGATACCTGTGACCTGCTCAGCACCACCTGTGGACACCGTTCGTTCTGGCCCACTTGTGTTCTGCCTAAGAAATGCAAATAAAACCACAGCTGTCCCACAGAGCCCTCCCTGCGGTGGGTGTCTCTGTCCTGGAGCCTGCAGAAAGAGACCAGCTCCATCTCCTGCCTGCCTCACTGTGGGGTCTTCATCTGTGGGCACCCTTCTGTGCTGACCTTGGGGGCAGCTGGCCTGTGGTGGGCCTGGGCTTGCCCCTGCATCAGGGTGATTTCCCATCCGTTGGAAACTGAAGCTTCTCAGTCCCTGACAGCGGACAGGCCATGCAGTTCACCATGAGGGGGACAGAACTGTCCCGCACCCCCTCATTCGTAGATGGAGAAGCCATCGTGAGATTCTGCAGCCGAAAGATGAAACCACCTGGGGCCAAGGTTGCTACAAAAATGAGTTTCTCCAGTTTCACTTGTCCCCACAGTAGACTTTGGTCGAACAAGAAATAAGCTTGTATTGATTCAAGCCCCTGAGAATTTGTGGTCATTTTTAATGGCCTCATAAGCCTACCCCATCCAGATTAATAGACAGGAATGGTTGGAGAAAGGAAGGGGCAGGGTAGGTGGAAAAGGGAGAGGGGCAGGAGGGAAGGAGAGAGGGGAGAGAGAAAGAGAAGGAGACGGGGAGACAGGAGAAGAGAGAGAGAGTCTCTGTTAACTGCCTCAAGGAAAGGGATCAATGCATAAGCAAAGCAGAATGTGCAAAGATTCCAAAAGGCCTCAGTGTCATTAGCAACAAATTGGGGCCATGAATTTAACCCAGTCTTTGGAAATTAAACCATCTCTTAGAGGAGAAGCATTTGCATCAAGCGTCACCGAACCTCCCAGCAGAGATTCACACAGGGTTTACCTTGTCAGCTGCGTCTAGATCCCGCAGAGGTGCTGCTGCCTGTGTCAGGAGGGCTTGGGTTCAAGTCGATGCTGCCACTTTGAAGGCCACCCATGGCTTCATGGACATCAAGAGGGTCGGGCCAGGCTGGCAAGAGGTTGAGGCTTAGAGAGAATCACAGGAACCTCCCATACCTCCTTGCCTGGGAGACTTTGTGCTTAGACTCAATGCTCCACTTACAGGATTTTCTAAGCCTTGCATGGAAACATCACGTCACATTATGGAAGTGGCATTAAGCTGCAGTCAGGGGCCTGGGGCCTGCCTAGGTTCTGGGTCTAACCTCTCGTGGCCACTCACTGACACACTCCTGTACCCCAGGACGGCCACTGTTGTGGTGTGCCTTCCACGAGCTCATCTCTGCTCCCTTCTCTGAGGCCCTTCTGATTTGAAATGTTCTTGATGGGTGGGAGCTGGTTGGATGATTTGAACGTTTAATGCTGTACCTTGCTCTGTCCCTCTTTGTCCAGAGATGCATTTGACACAGGAGCCAGGAGCCCCTTTGGCCACTGCTTATGGCTGAGTCCTGATTCTGTGGACTTTTCTGTGCTTGGGGGTGACTCTCACCCTTTCTCAGTCCGAGGGTGATGCCTGATCTGATCACTGAATGCATTGACAGCTGGCAGCCCGAGAGACACACCAGCTTCTGTGGGGCACGTTTGGGACGGCTCCCAGTTCTTCAACAGCTGACACGCTTTGGCTCTGTGTCCCCACCCAAATCTCATGTTGAATTGTAATCCCATGTGTTGTGGGAGGGACCTGGTGGGAGGTGATTGGATCATGGGGGCAGTTTCCCCCATGCTGTTCTTGTGATAGTAAATTCTCATGAGATCTGGTTGTTTGAAAGCGGATAGCACCCCTTTGCTCTCTTTCCTGCCACCATGTGAAGATGCGCCTGCTTCCCCTTCACCTTCCGCCATGATCGTAAGTTTCCTGAGGCCTCCGCAGCCATATCTCCTGTACAGCCTGTAGGACAGTGAGTCAATTAAACCTCTTTTCGTTATAGATTACCCAGTCTCGGGTAGTTCATAACAGTGTGAGAATGGACTGATACCACAGAGGACCGCACCCCAGGGCTCTCCCCCCTCTCATATCATGGTGCACTCAGGGAATGAAATGAGGACCAGACTCCTGTGGGCTCAAGGTCACCCATCCACTCAGTCCCAATGCACGGCAGCATGGGGGCGCAATCACTAAGTTCATTTACCCCTTAGCGGGAGTGAGTTAACCTCACCCAAGCTTTCATCTCAGCCTGATTCACTCAAGGGATTAAATCCATCTGGGGATTATAGATTGGTGCTTGTGAGTCATTTTAGGTGTTACAAACTGTCTCTTCACACCTTCAAATTGGGAGGATTTTTATCACTGATGAGTTTTGCCACTGAAAGGGTGGTCCCAGGACCGGCAGCCTCGGCTTCCCTGGGAGCTGCTTAGAAATGCAGACTCTCAGGTCCTCCCCAGACCCACTCAGGATCATCCTAACAAGCCCCCGTCACGGGGCTCCTATCGGGTTCAGTGTGGGAGGTGCTTCTCTGAATGGTGTGTCTCCAACTTCAGCCTGCAAGAGGGTCACCTGCTGGGCCCGCCCCAGAGTGGCTGATTTGGGAGGTCAGAGGGCTGGATGGGGCCTGAGAATTTGCTTTTCTAACCAGCTTCCAGGTGAGGCTGATCTGCTGGGTTTGGATCACACTTTGGGATCCACTATTCTAGCAGGTCTCCAACTTTTTGATCTCAGGATCCCTTTGTCCTCTTCAAACGTATCAGGGACTCCAAAGAGCTTTTGTTTATGGGCCACAGCCACTTACATTTGTGGGTTTTACCCACTTATTTATATTGATGCATAGATGTATTTATATATGGGATGATATATACATTCTATTCTCACCAGGTATTGAGCTTTGAGGCAGTTTACCGGAGCCTGTTGACCTGAAAGATAAATAGGCTGTGCTTTTTGGAGTACTATGTGTAAACGCTGATGGTTGGCCCAGGCATTTTTCCTTATCTGATGGAGTTTTTCTAGAAAATCGTATTTCCGGAAGAAACACAACACAGATTCTATTTAGGAGAGCGAGTTGGTTATTGACACTTTGCCCCACTCTCTCCATGGTGTGGTTTTCAATTATGCAAATGAACCCAGAGGTCTGGCAATGTGCAGCTGCTTTGCATAAAAATGCAGATAAACAAATACGCCTACCCCAGCTTATGCACACACATTCAGCCAACAAGGACTATGTTGCCACCTTCCTCACCTTCAGAATCCACACAGGTCCCAAACAGACACGAACCGGTTTGCATAAGGTGATTATTTTAACAGGATTAAAAAAGAATTTAATGTTTGAATAGGTAATATATTCATGATTCAAAAATAAAAATGATATGAATAGATACACATCCTGAAACCCACATCACCTGCCCCCTCCACCCTTAGAATAACCACAGTTAGTTTCTTCTGAACCTTCCAGGGTGATTTATACAGGTAGAAGGAAATACAAACACATACTCTTGTTTTTGGCATTCACACAATCTTAGAGGTATTTTTTTTTTTTAATCAGTGTATGGACTGCATCTTTGTTAGTTTGATGGGCATGTGGCTCATTTCCACCTTGAGCTGATGTAAATGATACCACAGTGACTCACCGGAGTCATCCATTGTTCACATGGTACAAAGATGACGAGAGCTGAGCCGTGAGCTGCAGATTTTGCACCGGCCTGTCTCCATGCATAGATTTCTGACGTTTCTTCAAATGGCCCCAGGATAAACAGTGCCTCCCAGCCATCACCAAACATATTTGGGGGTACCCCCCCACCCAGGGGACAAAGTGATCTGCTGGAACTTCCACTACCCGCCTCAGATGCAGGCCAGGAGTCCATGAAGGACCCCGACCGTCCCCTCTGCCTCTCCTGGCTTGGCAAAACCACATGTGAGTCCTCAGGCCTCCTTGGCTGTGGCTGGAGCTGGTGGGAGGAGCATTTGGAAGGGCAGGGCAGGGCGGCCAAACGTAACACTGGGAAATTCAGAGGAGACTATGACTGGGATTCCTACTTTATAGAAGGGGAGTTCATTAATTCGTGAGGGAAAGAAAGTGAACAAGAGGTTCAGGTCATTTGGACGGAAGGAGTCACTGTCCCAGGCCCTGACAGCTCTCAGTGCCCAGCACTCCCATCCCACCTGTCATGCTTCCCCTTTCTCCTCCCTGAGCAGGGGCTGCGGCTCCCCAGCAGAGAGATGACATGGGTCCCGACTTGCCGGTCCCATTGTCTCTAGTTTTCACACCCAGAAAGCCTTGAAAAGGGAAAGAGGCTCTTTTGGGAGCACCCCAGATTCCCAGAGTTCTCTGGCGGAAGTGGTGACGCACCGAACACATTCATAGAATCATGAGCGCCGGGGCAGGTGCGAGGTAGGGGGAGGTCAGAGCCAGACAGCGTTTGCCTCTCAGGACCTCCTAACGCCATGTTTTTTTCTGAGACAGGAGTTTCCTATCCAGCCCCCTGGGGTGAGCGTGGCCACGCCTTTACGGTTCATTGAAAGCAAAGGCGGGACCAGCTGGAAGATTCCAGAGGCACCCACAGGGCACAGGAGGCTTGGCTGAGAAAAACTCGAGAAAGATGCGAAGTCCCAGGTCGGAGGGCATCAAAGTGCACCTGCCAGCCACCGTGAGCAGACGGCTCACCGAAATCCCTGGGCCCAGCAGTCCTCGTGCTTTCTGGAACCTGGAGGTGGGTGGCAGAGCCAAGCCAGGGCTGCAGAGCCGTCTCGACTTTTTGTCTGCAGCTCAATCCTGGCCCTGGGAGGCCCCCCCAGGAAGGAGTCAGCCCTGAACTCACGACGCGTAGTGGGCTTGACTCAGGAGGAAAGGAAGGGAAATGGACAGTGGAGAATTCTTGGCGTGACTTTTAACTTTCTACTATCATGGTAAAATGTACATCGCTTTGCCATTTTAACCATTTTAAGTGTGTGACTCAGCGGCATTAAGTACATTCACAGTGTGGTGTGGCCCTCACCGCTGTCTCTTTCCAGGACATTTTCATCACCCTAAATAGAAGCTCCATCCCCACGGATCATGACTCTTGCCCCTCCCGCAGCCCTGGGAACTTCTGTTCTATTTTCCGTCTCTAGGAATCTGACTCTTCCAGGCGCCTATGTGAGTGGAACTACAGCGTTTGCTCTTTTGTGTCTGTCTTGTTTCACTCAGCACAGAATGGCTTTTATCAAAAACATGGAAAACAGCGAGAGTTGGGGAGGATGTGGAGAAGTTGGTGACCTCACACATTGTTGATGGGAGCAGAAAATGGAGCTGCTGCTGTCAAACAGCTTGGCAACACCTCAGAATTAAGTATAGAGTCACTGTATGACCCAGTCATTCCCCTCCTAGGTGTGCACCCCAAACAGTGGAAAAAGGAGGTGCAGACAGATGCTTGCACCCCGTGTTCATAGCAGCACCATTCACAGCAGCTGAAAGGTGGGAGCAACCCGAGCGTCCGACGGGGAACGAATGAGCAGAGTGTGATGTGCACACATGGCCTGTTATCCAGGCAGAAAACGCCCTGACGTCCTGAATCTTCCTGCAGCAACCCTGGCTGCTCGCATGGCTTCTGAGGAGCTGCATTGGGAGTGACCTGTCTCACCTGGGAGACTGGTGTGTTGCTCTGTTCAGGAAGTCACTGGCTCTAAGCCCCCTGGCCCACCTTGTGCAGGTAGCTCTGCACAGATGCAGGAGGCCTGCACCGCTCACCCCCAGGAGGCTCCAGGGAGATGCCCCGCATGGTTTTGCTAACTGCCTTGCTTCAGATGTGAGTGCCAATGGAGGTCTGAGGACTTTCAGGGTGAGCTAAGAGGACCCACTCCTACAGCAGCTAGCTCTTAGAGGGCGTAAGTGAAGGAGCTAGGTGGTCAATGGCATGTTCTGGAATGTTCTGGCCTGGGAGAGCACTCTGAGGGATGAGGGGTAGGCAGCGAGTGATGACACTTCTTAAAGGGGCCTCCTCTTTGGTGGGGCCTCATCTACTCCCCTGTTTGCTCCCATTTTAGGTGGAGGAAGGTCTGGGGACTCAGCTGATGTAAGCCGGGTGCTAGTTTGCAGGGTCTCAGAACTCACAAGGAAGGGCGTCTCCAAGTGCTTGTTTGATGTTAGTGCCTCCAGCAAAGCTACAATTTAAATCACAAGTTTAAAAACACCTCCTGCCAAGGTGCACAGGCAGCTGCCCATCCCTCCAGAGGGCTGGCTTGCTCCTCTGGAGCACAAGTGTGGGCCTGGGTGGAGATTAAAAAGTGCCTTCAACAAATGCCAACGCCGGCTCTGGGCCACACGAGTGGGTGGAGACAGGGACATAGCACCCTGTGCACCACCCTCATCAGGGTCAATACGGCATGGCCAGGCCTCCAGCAAAGACAGCCATGCGGTGTGCAGGCACAGGACCGCCACAGACTCTCAGGCCGTGTTCCCCACTGCCCCGACGGCAGGGGAGCTTGGACCTCCTCGCGGCTGCTTGGCCCCGGGCTGGAGTCTCACCTCTGCTCCTTCTAGGCGTGAGAAGTGACCTCCCTCGATAATATCCTCATCCATGAAATGGCTCCTGCAGAAGGTGGATTAAAAGCTGCAGTGGTGGCTGCACAGCTGCGGTCAACCCGTCGGTCTCCTGTCAGCACTGCTTCTTCCCGGGGTGCCTCCTGGGCGTTTTGACACAACGGGATTTTCATTTGTCATAAAACCTTAGTCCCTGAAAACACAGGGAGGCCCTCAGAGGATTGGACATGTCAGCAAGGCCACGTCGTACAGCTGATGTGCAGTGGCCATGCCCGGGGCCTCACAGCGGGAGAGGGCGCTTTGCATGGTGACAAAAGGGAAGGGTCCCCAGGGATGGCTAGAGGGGCCCTGGGCACACGCCTTCGGTGCAGGCTCCTGTGGAGCCTGGGGATCCCGGCCTTGGCGGTGCTGGGGGGTTCTTTTGATTCCTTCTTCCCAGAGACAGCTGCCTGGTGTCTGAGAGCCTGGAAGAAGGCGGAGGGTGACTGGGAGACCAGCCAGAAGCACCAGATGAAACCGAGGGTGTGGCGGGAACAGGAGGTTCTCGAGGAGTGTGAGCTCCCATTAGGACACCTGCAAGAGCCGAAGTCTCAGAACCACCATCCCCAGCAGTGACGCTGCCTCTGGCCTCCAAGCGCCGCCCGGCTGAGCCCGTCTGCTGGACAGAGGATGTTTCTCTAAGCAACAGCCCAGACGCATCCCCGGCTCGGGATTCAGAGACACTTCACCCCCAGGGTGGGGTAAAAGGAGGGAACTCTCTGCAGAGGGAGGGGCATGGGGGGCTGAGTCCGGGGGAATTTAGGCCCCCTCCCTGGCCCCACTTGCTCTAAAAAGAAAACGCAGGAATAGCAGATGGGTGGTTTTCCAGGTGCAACGTGAGCACGGAGGCTGCTGGAACAACCTTTGCCTGCAGCAGATGCCAGGCCTAGGGAAGCCGGTGTTTGCCACTCAGTCCATGCCCCATTTATAATCCTTGCTTCTCACAAACACTGGAGGACAGTGCGTATTGATGAGCAGCAGCTGGAACAAAGGGGAGGAGAAGCAGGGTTGGAGCACGGCTGCTGAGCGCAGGTGCCGGTGGTCCGTGCTGGCGGCCGGCGGGCGGCGTGCTCCAAGCCTGTCCAGCTGAGCCCTCTCCTGCTCGGCGCCCCCAGGCAGTCAGACTTCCCACATCTGCAGGAAACTAGGTGGAAGCGACTTGGCCTCTCCGGGCCCGCCTGGGCCTAGGAAGTCAGGCGGCCTCACCTCCTCTGCGGGCACCGGCCAGCTGCTAAAGCCTGTCCACAAGGAGGGCGGGCTGTGGGGCACAGACTTTGCCTCTCGGTGGGAATCGTGGTCTGACGGCCACACGCCTCTTATTTTAGAAAAGTGAATCCATCATTGTTCCAGTTTTCTTGTACTGCACACGAACCGCCACCAAGCGCCGCGGCTTAAACACAGTTCGTTAATTTCCAGCGTTTGTGTGGCTGGTCTGGCCACAACGGGCCAGTTTTTGCTCGAGGTCCTTCATGTGGTTGCTGTCAGGTGGTCAGATGGCAGCCGGGGCCAGGGCCGGGGTCGCTGGACACTTGACCTGGCTGGAGGCCTGAGGGGAGGCCACGGTTGGAGTGTCTGAGGCCTCAGCTGGGCCCCTGCCTCTGTGGGGTCTGACCAGGGCTTTCTCCTCCTTTGCCTGGACGTCCTCACGCCTGGTGATTTCTGCACCTGGGCTCCTCTGAAGCGAGCATTCCAGAGGCAGGGCAGGGCCTCTCAGGCCTTCCCCTCCAAGGCCGTTTTTGTTGCAGTCTTTGTCAAAAAGCCAAATGAGGGGGGTGGCACAAGGGCACCGATTCCACAGGGTGGGGTCGCTGAGGGCCGGCCTCCACACACGTCAGGCGTGGCTGAGGGCCGGCCACCCCTCAGGTCAGCTTTACCGTCCAACCGTCAGCGGTCATCGGTTACTTGTGACGTGTGGTTATTAACTGACGCGGGAGTTGAAGGAACAGCTACCCTGGAAAATACCAAGGAGCAAATTCCTGGGCTTCATTTCCAGGTGGCCCCAGCTCCGGCCGAGGAAGCTGATTGTCGAGGCGGCGTCCCTGTCTGTCTCTGATGGAGAGAAGGGGTCTCTGGAGCTTGCCCAGGCACCACCAGCAGGCTGCGGGCAGGGCCTTTCTCTCCCCAGAGACAGGTGCGAAGAGACCGTCTCTTCCTTTCCTCTTCCACGTCAGGCTTTGATGACTTTAACTTGGAGTTCTGAGGCGCAGGGGTTGGCCACTCTCCTCGATGGAGGCCTCTGAACCAGCCCACGGTGTCTGGGTGTCTGACACAGTCCCGGTGCTGAGCTCCCGTCTCTGCTCCCTCCCTGCGTCGATGATGCCAAAGTTCCAGAGCCAGGACAGGCAGCCAGGCCCTGGCTGGTCTCACCCCAGCTCTTGGCAGCCAGGCCCTGGCTGGTCTCACCCCAGCTCTTGGCAGCCAGGCCCTGGCTGGTCTCACCCCAGCTCCCTGGCTGCTGCCCCCTCACACCATGCACGAACCTGACCCAGGCAGGTGTGCCTGGGCTGACCAACGAGATCGGACGGGACGCATGTGAGGGTTTGCCCCAGAACCTTGCAAGGCCAGAGACCCAGGAGATGACCTCTCCCAAAGCACCTGGCTCAGGGAATGTGGACGTGTTGGTGGCTGAGTGTGGGGCGTGAACGGTCGGCCACGAGAAGCCCACTGGTTGGCAACCCTGACAGCGTGGACACCATGGGCCGCCGTGGCTGGGACCATCTGGAGACGTGGCCGCGATCAGCCTTCCCTGAAGGAAACCGTCCACTGGCACCTGCCAAGGCCTGTGAGGTGGGGGTGTGTGCAGTCCCCAGACCCTGGCATTTCTTCCCAGGTCTTATCTGGCCATCCATGTGCTCACAGCAGTTAGTGACAAGGGTCATGATTAACTGGGCTCCACAGCAGGCTCAGGTGTTTCAACTTCAAAGACTTCAAAGACTCGAAACAATTAACCCTCAGGTCAGCATCTGAGCTGTGGGAGAGGCGGGTGGGAGAGGCAGGCAGGGGCTTGACGCCCAGGTCAGCATCTGAGCTGTGGGAGAGGCGGGCAGGGGCTTGACGCCCAGGTCAGCATCTGAGCTGTGGGAGAGGCGGGTGGGGGCCTGTCCTGCCTGTGCTGGGGCAGCAGGGGATTGGCGGGAGCTTCCCCACATTGGGCCTCGCATGGCACCTTGGAGCCTCCCCAGGGCTTCCTACCGTCCTTCATTCATTCATCAGGCAGTGAACGGCACCTGCAGTGCTCCCCTGTTCCAGGGAAGCGAAGGTGATTCCCGCGGGGTCCTGTCCTGTGGGGAGTTCATCTCAGCAGCAGCGTGGTGTCAGAGGAACTCCAGGGTGCAGGGGAGGTGCAGAGCAGCAGTGGGAGCTAGCAGGGCTGTGCCTATGGGAAGAGCAGCACCTAATGGGGTGCCAGCAGCTGTGCCATGCACTCTATAGACACAGCATCACGCCTTGTCCATGGGTGACATGTACCCCTGTCTAACCATATCCCCACCCTCCTCAAAGGAAATCTGCTGAGGACTTGTGGCTGGAGGGAGCACAGGAGGCAGCTCTCACAGGAGGCCAGAGCCCAGCTCAGCACCTGTCCTGGCTCCAAAGCTCATCTCCAGGTCGACCCCATGTGCCTTTCACCCAATCTTCCCAGTTGCTCCTATGGCACTCTCCCTAACCCCCACTGCCTCACACCCCTGGGTCTGTCCCTGCCACTTCTTTTTCTTCACTACCCTCCTGTGAGCAACAAACTCCTACACATCCTTTGAAACCCAGCCCAAACATCCCCTTCTGTGAACCTTCCTGCCCTGCTTCCCCACCTTGCTCTGGGCCTATCAGGCTGCCTGGGAGCTGCTCTGCTGATTGTCGGCCTCCTGTGATCATAAGCTCCCAGGTCAGGACCGAGATCTCATACTATGCCTGGCTCATATTCAATGCTCCCCCTGCCATTTTACAGCAAAAGCATTTACATGGAAAGGAGGCTCATGGAAGTGGCTCAGCGAGTGCAGGTGTCAGGGCCGAGCGGGGAGGAACTCTAGGTCTCCAGGTGGAGGCGAAGCTCGGTTCTTTCTGCAAGCAGGAGGCTGGACCCAAAGCTGGTCAGCACCAGGAGTGTGGGATCTTCTGGGGCAGCTGAGACAGGTGTGTTTTGGGGAGGAGCCGATGGTCAACAAGTGGGAGGGTAGCCAGAGGTCACATAGATGTGGACGGAGAGGTTTCTGCTGTAGTGAGAAGGTCACTGTGACCTTGATAACAGCAGGTTCGGGTGAGTGGGGGGCTGAGGCCAGGAGTGTGTTGGGGAAGAGTTTGGAGGAGAGAAGTTAGGAGATTCCTGTGTCCGAGGAAGGGATAGTTGTCTGCCCTGCCTCTCTGCCCGCCTGGCTCCTGCTGCTCTCCTCCCTGCCCGCTAAGCTCTGGCCACACTGGCCTCTGTCTGGCTCTCTCCCTCTCCACACGTGGAAAACCTTCTTCCTGCCTCCTTCTCAGCCACTTGATCTGAGTCCCCAAGTCTGCACTTCAGGTCACCTGTCAAAGGAGGGCCCAGTCAGTGTCTTTGACCCTGCATCCTGTCTCCTAGAACTGACCACACCTGCAGTTACCTGTTGGCTGTCTCACCTTCCCCAGTGGTGGGCACCAGGGCTGTTGTGCTCACTGCAACCCCATCGCCAAAGCTGCCTGGCATACAGCAGGCACTCAATAAAGATGCATGAGGGATACAGGATTCTTTAACAGGAGTTGTCCGTTGGTGGCTCAGCTCCTTTTCCTGTAAGATGCAAACTTGTTTCCTGTGTCTTCCTCGGAATTTCTCCTTTCAAGGCTGGAAGGGAACAGGGACCTTCACCTCAAGTTGCACTGGGATCCTAAGGTTTCACCTCAGTGCTTTTGCATCACAGAGGGCGACTTACCACCTTCCGCCTGGAACTGCTGTGCCCACTCGGGGCTGTACGCACTCCCCAGAATCAGGCTTCCTGTTGAGGAGAAACAGCACGTCTGTGTTTTCCAGGCGTGGTTGATCCTTGTTAAGATCAGAGCGTCCAGCCCATGGGCTGCACCATTTCATCCTGCTTTGCGACTGTTTCTCAAACTTCAACTCTGGGGCTCAGGGCTTGGGAACAAGCTGGGAGGGTTTGCTGAAAGCTGCACAGTATGAATCACCTCTTGCCTGCCTCGGAGACATTGGAGCCGCCTGGTGATAAGACTACTGGTGGGATGCGAGGCGACTGGACATCTGCCTGGGCCGCAGGTGCAATGCGGTGCACATCAGGCTGCCGGGCACGTCGCCTGTCTGGCGGCCCCTGTGCCGGTCCTGTTCATCGACTCAACATTGCCATCTGGTGGCTGCTTGGTGCTTCTCCACTTACTGGGCTTCCAGGGTTTTCCCGGAACCATCCTTTGATGTCTGAGATTCCAGGCGAGCAAGGGGTCCCTTTCCGCCTTGATACTGACAGTAACTCAGGAAAAGGGACTTTGGAAGAATTAATGAAAACATTAAAAATATAATCGCTGTGATTTGCAACTGATCTCAGTGATAAACTCTGAACGTGACTTGTAAATACTGCATGGTCACTGAAGAAGGAGGAGTTAAAGAGAAAGAAGCAGCTGTGGGGTCAGATGGAGCTCACTGTCACGGTCATCAATCCAGCGCGGCTCGCAGACTGCAGGACACCATCCAGCAGCTGAGTCAGGAAAGAGCGCGCTGGGCCTGCCCGCAGCACCACTGTTCGGAGCTGGCTAGGAAGCCAAAGGCTCAGGGTCCCCCAGGCTCCCTGGATGAGCCTGCGGATGCCTACACGCAGCTGAAGCCCCACGCACAGAGGAGGTCGGGTCTGCAGGCCAAGCTGTTCCTCTGACTCAGACACCAGACCTGCAGGTACTGGGGGAAGAAGGCTGTGGAACTCAAGCTGCAGATTCATTTTCTGCAGGAAGAGTAATTATCCAATAATAATCGACTGGGTGACAGAGTGAGACGCTGGCTAAAAAAAAAAAAAAAAAAAAGAACTAAGTCTCAACTGCATAGAACAGCTTCTGTTGGTAACTCTCATCTGGTAATGAATACTGGGAAAGTGTGTCTAGGGCTCCGATGGACATTATTGCTGGGGACACTTGCTCACATCCTCAGGCAGAGCGGATGAACCTGCAGTGGGGACTCTCTCTTTCACGTGTTCACTGTGCAGTCAGAGCTGCCCCTTGCTGACCGGCCGGTTCTCAGCTCTGCTTCCTGCACCAGCATCCGTGAAGGAGTCCACTGCAGGTTCCTCCTGGCTACTCAGAGCTGGTGGCCCTGCGGGTATGGCCTCCTCCCGGTGTCGCACCCCTGCTGACTGCCCCTTGGTCCGTGGCGCCCTTGCTGGCCGCTGAGTGTCAGGTGTCTGGAGAATTCAGTGACACACTGAGGTCTCAGACCAGATGCCCCTGAACCGGTAGGCACTGGGTGGAAATCCAGCCCCCGTCTGTCCTCTGGACACATGGGTGGGATGATGAGCAAAGAGGGGTGAAGGTGACACAAAGTCCCATCCTAGAAAATGCCCTGAACTGTGGAGAGCATGGAGCACAGCCTCAGGTACCTCTCCTAGGGTGTCACAGGGGCTGAGCCCTCAACCGGCCACTCTCCTCTCCTTCTGTACATTCTGGACAGAGGCCAATGTGCAGCTGCAGCCCCACGAAGCCCATGAGGCCCCACGAGGCTCTGGGACATGGGACGTGGGCCGAGTGAGGGGTGGACACTGCAGCCGCTGGATTGAGGCCACAGGGATCGGAGAAATGTCTGCACCTGCAGGACTGACCTGCATGTGCTCTCTCCCACATCCCAGGACCCAGGAGCACCCAGGGGAGGGTTTTGCAGCCGCTGGGGATAGGGCAGGTGCATTTCCAATGATGACTGTTCACATGACCTTGCTTGTTCCTAAACACTGGCAAAGCCTGGAGAAATTTGGGTTAGGCAGGAACCCAAATTGATTTACAGACTGCTTTTAACCTGAGGCCAGCTGTGGCCTTGGTGTGAGGTCCTGCAGCTGTGCTCACTCCTGCTAGGGGCAGTCCCTGCAGGAATGGTCACATCCTCTGTTCCTCACCTCCTGATGAGGCAAGTAAAATCCCTGCAGAAAGGAGAGCAGGAGAGGTGGGGGTGGGCAGCAGGCCTGGCACAGAAGAGGAGCCCTGTGGCCGGTGATCTGAAGGAGGTGGAGGCACGTGTGCTCTAGCGCGGACGTCCCAGCCTTCGGATGCAGCCACTCGGTGGTCAGCCAGGCCCCATCAGTCCCTGTGACAACCGTGCAGCCCCACTGCTGGGCTGATCTCAGGGCTGGAGCCTGAGAGTCCCTGCTTCTCCGACTCTGGGCCAGAACGGTGAGGGGGTCAAGCTCGACCCAACCAGGGTGTATCTACAGGACTTGGGGGTGCAGGGTTGAGGGGGTCAAGCCTGACCCAGCCTGGGTGTATGCACGGGACTCAGGGGTGCAGGGGTGAGGGGGTCAACCCTGACCCAGCCTAGGTGTATGCACGGGACTCGGGGGTGCAGGGGCGAGGGGGTCAAGCCCAACCCAGCCTGGGTGTATCTACGGGACTCGGGGGTGCAGGGGTGGGAGTCATACAGAGTGGGGTGTGAGGGAAGTGAAATAAGTGGTGTGTATGTCTCCATCCATTCCCACTCCTAATACCTTAGACTGGGTAATTTTTAAACAACAGAAATTGATTTCTCACAGTTCTGGATGCCGAGAAGTCCGGGATGAAGGTGCCAACCAGTTCAGTGTGGGGTGAGGGCTCCTCTTTGCTTCCGAGCTGGCACCTGTGGTTGTGTTCTGACGTCACAGCAGGTGGAGGGGTGGTGGAGGGGGGGTGAACCCTCTCCCTCAGGCCCTCCTACGAGGGCACGGATCCCATCCATGAGGGCAGAGCCCCCAAGACCTAATCCCCTTCCGGGGGCCCATCCTCTAATACCATCACCTTGGGGCTTAAGTTCCAACATCTACATTTTGGAGGGACACATACGCTCAACCCATAGCAGTGTGTGAGCAAAGAGGACCTAAGGTTCCCTTGAAATCCCTGGGGTGTCACAATTTTATTTTAGGGGAGGTTCATGACCCTGGAGAGCAGGTGGCAGGCACTCGGTACAGCCTGGCGATTTGGACTGAGTGACGCACTTCTCCTTCACAGCAGACCAGTCTCTCCCACACAAGGCCACAGCCTGGACACCACTCAAGTCAGCACGTCAAAGAGACACCTGCACTCCCCCGTTCACCGCAGCACCACTCACAAAGGCCAGGACACGAAATCAACCCAAATGTCCAACACTGGAGGAGCGGGCAGAGAAAACGTGGTGGGTATGTGTAGACAAGAGAATACTACTTAACTGTAAAAAGACTCCAATCCTGTCACCTGAGGCAGCACGATGAACCAGGAGGACATCGCATCACGTGAAATAAGCCAGGCACAGAAAGACAAATACCGTGTGATCTGACTCACATGTGCAAAAGCTAAAAGGTTGTTCTCATGGAAGTGGAGAGTGGAAGAGTGGTTGCCAGAGCATGGGGAGGGTCGCGGGGAGTGGGGACGGTGGTGGGGAGGGTTGAGGGGACTGGGGAGTGGGGATGGTGGTGGGGAGGGTCGTGGGGAGTGGGGACGGTGGTGGGGAGGGTCGTGGGGAGTGGGGACGGTGGTGGGGAGGGTTGCGGGGAGTGGGGACGGTGGTGGGGAGGGTTGCGGGGAGTGGGGACGGTGGTGGGGAGGGGAGTGGGGAGTGGGGACGGTGGTGGGGAGGGTCGTGGGGAGTGGGGACGGTGGTGGGGAGGGTTGCGGGGAGTGGGGACGGTGGTGAGGAGGGTTGAGGGGAGTGGGGAGTGGGGACGGTGGTGGGGAGGGTCGTGGGGAGTGGGGACGGTGGTGGGGAGGGGAGTGGGGAGTGGGGACGGTGGTGGGGTGGGTTGAAGGGAGTGGGGGCGGTGGTGGGGAGGGTTGCGGGGAGTGGGGACGGTGGTGGGGAGGGTCGCGGGGAGTGGGGACGGTGGTGGGGAGGGTCGCGGGGAGTGGGGACGGTGGTGGGGAGGGTCGTGGGGAGTGGGGACGGTGGTGGGGAGGGTCGTGGGGAGTGGGGACGGTGGTGGGGAGGGTTGCGGGGAGTGGGGACGGTGGTGAG
Source organism: Macaca nemestrina (assembly GCF_043159975.1). Lineage (NCBI taxonomy): Eukaryota > Metazoa > Chordata > Mammalia > Primates > Cercopithecidae > Macaca > Macaca nemestrina. The sequence goes on along the minus strand of NC_092129.1, from coordinate 3,435,756 downwards.
GAGGGTTGAGGGGAGTGGGGAGTGGGGACAGTGGTGGGGAGGGTTGTGGGGAGTGGGGACAGTGGTGGGGTGGGTTGAAGGGAGTGGGGATGGTGGTGAGGAGGGTTGAGGGGACTGGGGAGTGGGGACGGTGGTGGGGAGGGTCGTGGGGAGTGGGGACGGTGGTGGGGTGGGTTGAAGGGAGTGGGGATGGTGGTGAGGAGGGTTGAGGGGACTGGGGAGTGGGGACGGTGGTGGGGAGGGTCGTGGGGAGTGGGGACGGTGGTGGGGAGGGTCGTGGGGAGTGGGGATGGCAAGATTGGCACGGGCACAGAGCTACGGTTAGGGGGAATAAGTTCTGGAATCACATGGTGGGGTGGCTAGAGATAACAACAGTGTACATTTCAATATAGAAGAGAGGGTTTTGAATGTTCTCGTCATAAAGAAACGATACATGTTTAAGATAATGGGTATGCTAATTTCCCTGATTTGATCGTTGTACAATGTACACATATCCCAAAATATCATGTTGTATCCCATAAATATGCACAATCATTATGTCAATTATCTTAAAGATTAAAAAGTTGTGTATCTCTCCATCTAAATACAGCCAGGATTCACTTCATAATGGGGATATGCTCTGAGAAATGAATCATTAGGCAATTTTGTCTTTGTGGGAAGATTATGGGGTGTGCTCACACAAACCTGGGAGGCCCAGCTCCCCACTACACACCTAGGCTGTCCGGAACAGCCCATTGCTTCCAGGCCACACACTTGTGTAGTGTGTGACTGCACAACACTGTAGACAACTGTAACACAACGGTAAGTACTTGTGTATCTAAACACATCTGAACATAGGGAAGGGACAGTAAAATGTGGCATATCAACTTAGGGACTGCCATTTTAGATGCAGTCCATACGCCACTAAAACAGGACTTGGCACGTGACCATATTGCTTTAATAATTTCACTGACAGTTCCAGTTGCTACTGCTTCAACAGAGCACCAGTTCTCTGTGATAATTAGCAAAATCCATCTAGAATTACAATGGTTCCGTAAATGTTGTCTGATTTGTTATTATTCTCAATGGAACATAGATTGTGTGAGCATCCTAATTACAGCAACTGAATTAGTATTTGTTGAAAGAAAGGCAAGAAAGAGTATAGAATAAATCTATAATTATTATGTTTATCTGTCCCCATGTTTATCCAAATATCACCAACTGCTCAACAAAATATTCAGATTTGTGCTATAATAACTAAATTCAGTCATTTTTGATATTTTGTCAATGTTTTAATTTTATGAAACCTATATCTTTAAACACATTTTAAAAAATTTGTTATTATAGAGGTTCACCTGTCAAGATTTTAAAAGGAGAGAGTGCGACTCGTTTGCTTTTCTTTCCATAACCTCTATCTCTTTACAGCTGTGGCATGTGACCTTACAGAACCCTTGTCTGAGACGCGCTCCTCCTAACCCTTCATGCAGCCGGGCTGAGCCCTTCACCACAGAGCGTGGGTGTGTACTCCCTTGTAACACATGTTTCGATGTCTTCCCAACTTCAGGATTGCACCTGAGCTCCGTGATGTGCCCGTTTGCTGGCCGGGCACCTGAGCTCCGTGATGTGCCCGTTTGCTGGCCGGGCACCCGAGCTCTGTAATGTGCCCGTTTGCTGGTCAGGCACCCAAGCTCTGTAATGTGCCCGTTTGCTGGTCGGGCACCTCCTTACCATTTCTTCCTTGTTTCAAACCACGTTCTCCTCACACCTCCTGTAGCTGGGGGATCATGTCTATTTCTTTTGCTATTGGACACCCAGCACCTACCCCAGAAGACCACACACACCACAGAAGACCACACATAAACTGTGTTGAATGGTGGCTTCGTAAGGGTTACACTTTGGGATGCGATTTTGCTGAATTTCTCATTTATTCAGACAAAGTTTGTGTATATTCTTAGTAAGTGTCAGAAATGACTTTTAAACTCCCACTTTAAAACATTTAAAAGATGTTATTGCTTTTCCTTGCTTCATTTGAGTATATGATTCATGGCAAAACCTTTGCATTTGGAGATGAAACAGTTATGTGCACGGAGGCATTAACCCTCACCATCTGCAGAATTCACTGTCAGACCAGGACGTCCAAGAAGGAAGAGGGGAAAAATCAGAAGTAGTCAGGAAACGAGAACATTGTAAGATTGAAGGCATATTCCTGCGTAAAAGATCTGGAAATGAATTCTGTATTTTCTTCAAAGAGAATCTTCGTAGTGTTGAACTAAATATTTTCGGTGACACTAGTTAAAGCATGGTGAGGAAGGCTTCACTCAGGACCAATGCCGTAGGTACGGGGACCGCGGCAGCAGGCCTTGCAGTCAGGAGAGAGATTGGGCTGCACCCAGAACACAGCACGGACAAGTAGGAACTCACAGCCAAAAGGCAGGGGGGTGGTCCTGGGATAGAAAGTGACTGAGAGGAGACGTTAGGGGTCAGGGGATACTGGCTAAATTGACCCAGCAGGATTCTTGCTGAAGTCCGGGCAGGGTGATCAGATGCCACTTGGCAGAAGGTGTATAATGAGGAAACAGATTGGATATTGAAGGTGATCAGATATCAGGGGTGGGGGCTCTTGCCAGACTGGCTTTGCAGGGTTCTTACTAAAACTGGACCTTGCAAGCAGGTGCACGGTGGTGGGCCTAGAAGGTTCAGGAGCCCAACTAAAGTGCGCCCAAGCAAAGGCTCTCTGTCAGTAGTGAGGAGGGCCTGACACCCATGGTAGAAACCTAACACGGGGAGGGAACCTAGAGGTCAGTTCATCCACTTCTTGTCTTTCCGAGACATGGAGGGATAAAGTAACCAGGCCATGAACCCTCAGGGAGCGGCGCAGGGAGTGGCGAGGGGGCCGGCCCCAGATTCCGAGGTTCTGTGTCCTCCACCAGGCACTCAGCTGAGCCAACGTCACATTCACTCTTAGAAGGCAGCGGGTGCCCTCTGCAGTCTGCGGCTCCCAGGAGGCCTCAGCAGGACCCTGCCCTCACTGTGAAAAATGACTGGCAGAGTTTCGGGAGGGTGCCCCCCACTCCCAAGGGCTGGGGAGCCTCCTGAGGAAAGAGCTCATGCTCTGGGGGTGCAGTGTCTACACAATTTCCCCACATTTGCTTCATCTACCCATAGTTTTTGTTATTACATAGGATTTTATAGCGAATCTCAGATCCTGTGTCCTTTTACTGCCATGCAATTCCATCTGCTTCTCTAAAAGACACGGACTTTTTCTTATACAAACAAATTGACATGATCACACCCAGTAACGTTATCAACAATTCTTTTATATCTAGTAATTCGTCCATAATCAATCTTTTCTTTTCTTCTTCTTTTTTTTTTGAGAGTCTCACTCTGTTGCCCAGGCTGGGGTGCAGTGGCATGATCTCAGCTCACTGCAACCTCTACCTCCCAGCCTCAAGCAATTCTCCTGCCTCAGTCTCCCAAGCAGCTGGGATTACAGGTATGTGCCACTATGCCCAGCTATTTTTGTGTTTTTGGTAGAGTCTAAGTTTCGCCATGTTGCCCAGGCTGGTCCTGAGCTCAAGTGATCCACTCACCCTGGCTTCCCAAACTGCTAGGATTACAGGTGTGAGCAACTGTGCCTGGCCCATAATCTATCCTTTTTGATGAACTGAAAGTGTCTTTTGATGATTGTATTCAGTTTTTAAACTTGATACTGAGAAAGAACAAAAGCAGCTGGAAGCACCCAGGAGTTGCCCTGGAGCTCCCAGCTGAACCTGCTGCTTTGGTGGATGGGCAAAAGCTCACAGAAACCCATGTGAGGCCCGGCCACTCTGCAACCCACAGGCATCAAATGCTCCTCTCTGATTAAATGAGTGCCAGCTCCAGCCTTACCCTGACTCCACTCTGCTCTCCCTAGGAGGAGGTTCACTGGCCCTCCCCTCAACTCATAGACTTTCCCCCACTTCCTGACAGCACCTAATCTATGGTGGGGGGGTCTCATCTTCCTTAGACCCTCCCCAAATTACTCCAGCAAAGTCCCATCCTGTGACAGGTTATTTCTAACACCCTTTCACTGAGACACTCCCACCTCCCACCAGTGAGAGGTCACCCTTCCTGCAGGAGGTAATAAACTCATTTTTCACCCACAGTGTGTTCCACACATCCTTGGCTGAAAACTTTCTGGATGTTGACAGCCCTCAGGTGCATTTCACCATGAAATCTTACAAGTCTCTTTTCCTCTCAAGCTGCCCTACCCTTTTCTCCATTTTTTCATGCCATGCATGTGTTGATAACTGGTCAATTACACTATGGAAGTTCTCATTTTCTGGATCTTTCTGTTTGCTCCCTTTTTTGGTGTCATTTAGCTTGTTCCTCTATCCCCCATTTCTGTAACCCCCATTTCTGGAAATTAGCACTAAAGGCTTGATAAGACTCAGGCTGAACATCTTTATAAGCATACCTCCTGGTGGGGCTGTGATCTTCCCCTGTGCTAGGGTGGAAGCATCATATGTTGGGTAGGCCCACTCTTAGGGACACTGGGCTCTTGGGACAGCCAGAGCTCTCTGCTATGAGGCTCTGTGTCAACCTATTGTCCAGTGGTTTTATCTATTGATGAATTAATATTTTTAAAATTAGAAGTGGAAATTTTTTATTTCTGTTATTCCTTAAACATCATTATTAGCTGGTATTAATTTTCAAAAAAGAAATAGTGTCATCATCCAGACGTATTTGGTTATGTTGAAGGTTGAAGTACAATTTGTGCAGGAAAGGCAGGAAAATCACTTCTTACTCTATTTGCCAATTTCTGATAATAATCTTGCTTATTTATCACATCTTTGTTTATTTTCTCTTTCTTTGCTAGAGCAGAGCTCCAAGGGGCAGATATGACTGCTCTGCTCTCTGGTCTAATCCAACTGCTGAGAATACATGGGAGAGATTGCTCCATAACAGAGTGAATCCTTCTGAGGCAACCAGGTAGCTACGTGGCCTCAAAACTCAGAATAATTCTTCAAGTCTCATATTCTCCATTATTTTCTTTCAAATATTGAGTTCTCTCCTGGAATATAGGACACTTGTTTTTGTTTTTTATTTTTTAATGATTGTGGGTACATGGTAGGTATATATATTTATGGGTTACATGAAATATTTTGATACAGGCATGCAATGTGTAATAATCACATCAGGGTAAATGGGGATATCCATCCTCTCAAGTGTTTATCCTTTGTATTACAAACAATCCAATTATACTCCTTTAGTTATTTTATTTTATTATTTATTTATTTATTTTGAGACAGAGTCTCACTCTGTCACCTAGGCTGGAGTGCAGTGGCATGATCTTGGCTCACTGTAAGCTCTGCCTCCCGGGTTCGTGCCATTCTCGTGCCTCAGCCTCCTGAGCAGCTGGGACTGCAGGCGCCCACCACCACACCTGGCTATTTTTTTTTTTTTTTGTATTTTTAGTAGAGATGGGGTTTCATCCTGTTAGCCGGGATGGTCTCGATCTCCTGACCTTGTGATCCACTCGCCTTGGCCTCCCAAAGTGCTAGGATTACAGGTGTGAGCCACTGCACCCAGCCTCCTTTAGTTATTTTAAAATGTACAATTAAATTATTATTGACTATAGTCAATGTAGTTGTGCTAGCAAATACTAGGCCTTATTCACTCTTCCTATTTTTTGTACCAATTAACCATCCCAAGTCCCCGTGCCCCACCACCCCACCCTCTCACTACTGTTCTCAGCCCCTGGTAACCATCCTTCCACTCTCTATCTCCATGAGTTCAATTGCTTTAATTTTGAGCTCCCACAGATAAGTGAAAACATGTGAAGTTTGTGTTTCTGTGCCTGGCTTATTTCACTTAACAAAATGACTTGCAGTTCTATCCATTGTTGCAAATGACAGGATCTCATTCTTTTTATATTTAAGGCTGAATAGTACTCCATAGTGTATATGTACCACATTTTCTTTATTCATTCATTTGCTGATGGACAACTTGATTGCTTCTCAATGTTGTCTATTGTGAATAGTGCTGCCATAAACATGGGAGCACAGATATCTTTTCGATATGCAGATTTCCTTTCTTTTGGGTATATATCTAGGAGTGGGATTGCTGGATCCTATGGCAGCTCTATTTTTAGTTTTTTGAGGAACTTCCAAGTTATTCTCCATAGTGGTTGTACTAATTTACATTCCCACCAACAGTGTAAAAGGGTTCCATTTTCTCCACATGCTCATCAGCATTTGTTGTTACCTGTCTTTTGGATAAAAGCCATTTTAACTGGGGTGAGATGGCATCTCATTGTAGTCTTTATCTGCACTTCCTCTGATGATCAACGGTGTTGATTGAGCACCTTTTCATATACCTGTTTGTCATTCGTATGTCTTCTTTTCTATGTCTTCTCAGATCTTCAGCCCACTTTTTAATTGAATTTTTAGATTATTTCCTATAGAGTTGTTTGAGCTCCTTATACATTCTAGCTATTAATCTCTTATCAGGTGGGTAGTTTGCAAATATTTTCTCCCATTCTGTGGGTTGTCTCTCTGTTGATTGTTTCCTTTGCTGCATAGAAGCTTTTTAACTTGATGTGATCCCATTTGTCCAGTTTTGCTTTGGTTCCCCGTGCTGTGGGGTATTACTCAAGAAATTTTTGCCCAGACCAATGTCCTGGAGAATTTCCCCAAGGTTTTATTTTAGCAATTTCATAGTTTGAGGTCTTAGATTTAAGTCTTTAATTCATTTTGAATTTTGTTTTGTATATGGTGAGAGATAGGGGTCTAGTTTCATTCTTCTGCATACGGATATCCAGTTTTCCCAGCACCATTTATTGAAGAGATTGTCTTTTCTCCAATGTATGTTCTTGGCACCTTTGTCAAAAATGAGATCCCTGTAGGTGTGTGGATTTGTTTCTGGGTTCTCTATTCTGTTCTGACGGTCTATGTGTTTATTTTTATGCCAGTACCCTTTTGATTACCACAGTACTATCATATAATTTGAAGTCAGGTAATATAATTCCTTCAGTTTTGTTCTTTTTACTTAGGATAGCTCAGGCTGTTCTGGGTCTCTTGTGGTTCCATATACATTTTAGATTTTTTTTTTTTTTTTTCTGTGAAGAATGTCGTTGATACTTTCCTAGGGATTGCATTGAACCTGTAGATTGCTTTGGGTAGTATACACATTTTAACCGTACGGATTCTTCCAACCCATGAACATGAAATAGCCTTCAATTTTTGGTGTCCCCTTCAGTTTCTTCCATCAATGTTTTATAGTTTTCATTGTAGAGATCTTTCACTTCTTTAGTTAAGTTAATCCCTAAGATTTCAATTTTATTTGTAGCTATTGTAAGCAGGATTGCTTTCTTGATTTCTATTTCAGATTATTCTCTGTTAGCATATAGAAATGCTACTGATTTTTGTATGTTGATTTTGTATCCTGCAACTTTACTGAATTGTTTGATCAGTTCTAATAGTTTTTGCGTGGAGTCTTCAGTGGTTTTTTTTTTTTTTTTTTTTTTTACAAATATAAGGTCATATCATCTACAAACAAGGATAATTTGACTTCTTCCTTTCCAGTTTTGATGTTCTTTATTTTTTTCTCTTGTCTGATTGCTTCAGCTAGGACTCATAGTACTATGTGGAATAACAATGGTGAAAGTGGGCATCCTTTCTGTGTCCTGGATCTTACAGGAAAGGCTTTCAGTTTTTTCCCAATCAGTATGGTACTACCTGTGTATCTGTTGTATATGGTTTTTGCTATGTTGAGGTATGCTTCTTCTATACCTAATTTCTTAAGGGTTTTTCTCATGATGAGAAGTTGAATTTTATCAAATTCTTTTTCAGCATCAATTGAAATGATCATATGGTTTTTGTCCTTCATTCTATTGATCTGATGTATCACATTGATTGATATGCAAATGCTAAACCATCCTTGCATCCCTGGGATAAATCCCAATTGGTCATGATGAATGATCTTTTTAATGTGTTGTTGAATTTGGCTTGCTAATATTTAGCTGAGGATTTTTGCATCAATATTCATCAGTGATATTGGCCTGTAGATTTTTTTTTTAAATCTGTCTGTGTGGTTTTGATATCAGGGTAATATTGGCCTCATATAATGAGTTTGGAAGTATTTCCTCCTTCTCTGCTTTTTTGAAATAATTTGAGTAAGATTGGTATTAGTTCGTCTCTAAATGTTTGGTAGAATTCAGGAATGAAATAATCAGATCTCGGGCTTTTCTTTTCTGGGAGACTTTTTATATGGCTTCAGTCTCATTACTTGTTATTGGTTAGTTGAGCTTTTGGATTTCCTCGTGGTTCAGAATTGGTAGGTTGTATGTATCTAGGAGTTTATACATTTCTTCTAGATTTTCCAATTTATTGGCATATAGTTGCTCAAAGTAGCTGTTAATTATACTTTGAATTTCCGTGGTATCAATTGTAATGTCTCATTTTTCATCTTTGATTTTACTTATTTGGGTCTTCTCTCTTTTTTTCTTAGTGTGGCTAAAGGTTTGTCAATTTGTTTATCTTTTCAAAGACCCAACTTTTAGTTTCATTGATCTTTTGCATTGTTTTTTCATTTGAGTTTCATTTATTTCTGCTCTGATCTTCATTATTTCTTTTCTATTACTTCTGGGTTTGGTCTGCTCTTGCGTGTCTAGTTTTTAAGATGCATTATTAGGTTATTTATATGAAAGTTTTCTTCTTTTTTGATGTAGGCACTTATAGCTATAAACGTCCCTGTTAGTATTGCTTTTGCTGTTTCCCAAAGGTTTTGGCATGTTGGGTTTCCACTATCATTTGTTTCAAGGAATGAATTATTGAATTTCCTTCTTAACCTCCTTACTGACCCCCTGGTCATTCAGAAGCATATTGTGTTTGTATAATTTCCATGGGTTTGTATAGTTTCCCAAGTTCCTCTTGTATTGATTTCTGTTGTTTTCCATTGTTGTCAGAGAGAAGATGCTTGATATTATCTCCTTTTTTATTAATGCTTTAAGACTTGTTTTGTGACCTAATATATGATCTATCCTTGAGACTGATCCCTTTGTTGAGGAAAATAATCTGTATTCTGTAGCCTTTGGATGAAATGTTCTGTTAATATCTATTAGATCTATTTGGTCTTTAGTACAGATTAAGTCCAATGTTTTCTTTACTGATTTTCTGTCAGGAAGATCTGTCCAATGATGGATGCGAGGTGTTGGAGTCTCCAGGTATTATTGTATTGGAGTCTCTCTCTCTCTTCATCTCTAATAGTATTGGCTTTCTATATCTGAGTGCTCCAGTGTTGGGTGCCTATATATTTAAAATTATTATACTGTCTTGCTGAATCGACCCCTTTATCATTATGTAATGACCTTCTTTGTCTCTTCTGATAGTTTTTGTCTCAAAATCTACTTGGTATTTCATGTAAGTATAACTACTCTTGCTCTTTTTCGGTTTGCATTGGCATGGAATATCTTTTCCCATCCATTTATTTTTAGTCTGTGTGTGTTCTTTATAGGTGAAATGGGTTTTTTTTTTTCAGGCCACAGATCATTGGGTCTTGTTTTTGTTATCCATTCAGTCATTGTCTTTTGATTGCAGAGTTTAGTCCATTTACATTCGATGTTATTATTGATAAGAAAGAGCTTACTCCTACCATTTTGTTGTTTTCTGCTTCATTTCTTTCTTGTTTTCTCTTCTGTAGTTTTCTTTTCCTTCTTTCCTTCCTTCCTGTCTTCCTTTTAATGAAGGTGACTTTCTCTGGTGGTATAATTTAATTTCTTTCTTTTTATTTTTTGTGTATCTGTGGTATGTTTTTTGATTTGTGGTTACCATGAGGCTTGATACCTTATAATCCATTATTATAAGCTGATAACAACTTAGCACTGCTTGCATTAACAAACAAACAAACTAACAAGCAAAAAGAAAGCTCATAAGAACTCTACACTTTAACCTTGTTCCCCACATTTTAACTTTTTATTGTTTCTATTTATATCTTACTGTATGATCTATGTCTTGGAAAGTTGTTGTAGTTACGATTTTTGGTTGATCTATTTTTTAGTCTTTCTACTTAAGATGAGAGTAGTTTACCATCACAGTGACAATGTTATAATATTCTGTGTTTTTCTGTTTACTTACTATTACCACTAAGTTTTGTACCTTCAGATGATTTCTTATTGCTCATTAACATCCTTTTCTTTCTGATTGAATTATTCTCTTTAGTATTTCTTGTAGGACAGGTCTGATATTAATGAAATCCCTCAACTTTTGTTTGTCTGGGGAAGTCTTTATTTCTCCTTCATGTTTAAAGGATGTTTTTGCTGGATAGACTATTCTAAGGTAGAATTTTTTTTTTTTTTCAGCATTTTAAATATGTCATGCCCCTCTCTCCTGGCTTGTAAGGTTTCCACTAAAAAGTCTGCTGCCAGATGCATTGGAGCTCTATTGTTTGTTATTTGTTTCTTTTCTCTGCTGCTTTTAGGGTCCTTTCTTTATCCTTGACCTTGGGAATTTTGATTCTTAAATGCCTTGAGGTAGTCTTTAGGTTAAATCTGGCTAGTGTTCTATAACTTTCTTGTACTTGGACATTGATATCTTCCTCTAGGTCTAGGAACTTCTCTGTTGTTATCTCTTTGAATAAACTTTTTACTCTTGTCTCCTTCTTTACCTCCTCTTTAAGGCCAAAAACTCTTAGATTTTCTCTTTTGAGGCTATTTTCTAAATCTTGTAGGTATGCTTCATTCTTCTTTGTTCTTTTATCTGGTTTCCTCTGACTGTGTATTTTCAAATAGCCTGGCTTCAAGCTCACTAATTCTTTCTTCTGGTTGATTGATTCTGCTATTAAGAGACTGACACATTCTTCAGTATATCAATTTAATTTTTCAACTCCAAAATTTCTGCTTGAATCTTTTTAACAATTTTTAATTATTTCAGTATCTTTGTTAAATTTACCTGATAGAATTATGAGTTCCTTCTCTGTGTTATCTCGAATTTCTTTGAGTTTCTTCAAAACAACTATTTTGAATTCTTTCTCTAAAAGGTCACATATCTGTGTCTCCAGAATTGGTCCCTGGTGGCTTATTTAGTTTGTTTGGTGAGGTCATGTTTTCTTGGATGGTCTTGATGCTTGTGAATGTTCACTGGTGTCTGGGCATCGAAGAGATAGGTATTTATTATGGACTTTGTTGTCTAGAGACAACAAAGGTACTGCCTTTGTGGTCTTGGATAAGATCTGGAAGAACTTTCTGGTTACCAGGGTAAAGACTCTTATTCTCTTACTTTCTCCCAAACAAATGGAGTCTCTCTGTCTCTGTGCTGAGGCGCCTGGAACTGGGAGTGGGGTGACACAAGCACCCCTGTGGCTACCACCACTGGGACAGCACTGGGTCAGACCTTAAGCCAGCACAGCACTGGGTTTTGCCCAAGGCCTGTTATAACCACTATCTGGCTATTGCCTATGTTTGCTCAAGGTCTTAGGGCTCTGCAATCTGCAGATGGTGAAGCCAGACAGGCTTGTGTCCTTCTCTTCAGGGCAATGAGTTCCCCCAGGCCCCAGGCAGATCCAGAGATGCTGTCCAGGAGCCAGGGATTGGAACAGAAAACCTTAGAAGTCTACTTGGTGTTGTATTCTGCTGTGGCTGAGCTGACACTCAGAACACAAGATGCAGTTCTTCCCTCCTCGTCTCTCCTTTCTGCAGGGAGAGAAGCTGCATTCTATGGCCACCACCACCACAGGCCCACGGGAATACTGCCAGGCCACTGCCAGTGCCCCCTTCAAGCCCAGGAGCTCTTCAGTCAGCTTGTGGTGAATGCTGCCTGGCCTGGCACTCACCCTTCCTGGCAGGGGGCTCCCCTCTGGACGAGGACAGGTCCAGAAATGCTGCCTGAGAGCCAAGGCCTGGAACTGAGACCTCAAGGGTCCACTTGGTGCTCTGTCCCACTGTGGCTGAGCTGGGACCTAAGGTGCAAGACAAAGTCCCCTTTAGTTTTTTCTCTGCTTTTCTTAGGCAGAAAGAGTCTTGCCCTGTAGCCACCACAACTGGGAATGTGCCAGTTCACACCTGAAGCCAGCATGTCTCTGAGTCTCACCCAAGGCTACTGGATACTACTGGATATCACTGCTGCTCCTTGAGGGCCCAAGGGCTCCTCAGTCAGTAGGTAATGGCTCCTACTTGGACCATGTCCTTCAACAGGGCACTTGTTTTTTTGTTGTTGTTTTTTGTTTTTTATCCTGAGACAGGGTCTTGCTCTGTCACCCAGGCTGGAGTGCAGTGGCTTGATCTTGGCTCACTACAACCTCTGCCTCCAAGGTTCAAGCAATTCTCCTGCCTCAGGGCAGTGCTCTTGTGCTGAGACAGCTCTGGAGCGTGTGGAGTTTCCAACTGGGCTGGCGCTTTCGCACAACATGATCAGGCTGAGCCGGAGCAGCTTTGATCTCAGATGTGGGTCTATTCATGGGCAGGTTCACCACGGTGCCAAGGAGAGATGCCTGAGGACACCTGAGTGGCCTCATTCTGCACCTTCCTGACCACAATGCAGCTCCCAAGGGTGATCTGTTTTTTCTGAATATGCAAAAAATATCAACTCCATAGAAGACTCGTGTCTAGTTAATAATCCAAACAGGATTGAGAAGTCCTGCTTTGGAAATGAGAAGAGAGGAAGCGTCCCCAGTGCCGTGGCCCTGGCAGGCATATCCATTATGGCTCCACTCGCTAAATGAACAGCCTGGCTCACAGCAGGCCCTAAACCATCCTAAACCCTTCCATTAATCAAATTGCTTGGATTAAATAGAACAGCAAAGCAGTGATCTTGAGAACCATCTAATAATATTGTGATTGCTTTGAAGATTAAGTGAAAATATCAAAGGAGGTTAACCTAATCTCCTTCCCACCCCAAATGTAAATATACAGTACTGGATTCCCCCTGAGAACTGGGAATCTTTTGGGAGGTGGCTCCACTAATCACTCTTCCTGTGGCAATCCAGAGCGCCTCATTAAAGATTCTTGGGGTTGGAGAACATTGGCCCTCGGGAACATGTGGGCGGTAGGAAAGTGAGCTCTTCTGGAGTGGATGTGATGGGCGTTCCTAGGCAGGACTGCCCACTTTCTCTGGGTGGACTGGATGGAAGCTTTGATAACCACATGTGAAAAGCACTGCTATTTTTCTTCCTCTATACATTTTCTACCAGAGGTTCACACAAACTTAGGGAGGTGGTTTCTATTGTGGAAGATCGAGTTTCCCAAGTGGTGTGCAGATATCCAGGGCTCATTCTTCCAATCCTGCCTCATACAGGCTGAGAACCTCTAATTCAAAATGCTTGGGATGAGAAGTGTTTCAGATTTCAGAGTTTTTTCAGACTTTGAAATATTTGCGTATACATGGTAAAATATCTTGCGGATCCAGCACAAGTCTAAACATGAAATTCATGCATGCTTCATGTATGCCGTGTAACACAGCCCAAATGCATGCTTCATGTACACCTTATACACATAGCCTAGCAGTAAATGTATACAACATTTTACACCATTTGAGACATAAAACAAAATTCATGTACATCAAACCATCAGGAAGCAAAGGTGTCAAACTCAGCCCCACATATGGATAAGCTGGGAATGTTTCACGTCACCATCACTCCTGGCTCTGAATTTATCTGCTACCAATAAGCAGTCATTTTCTTATGCTCACTCACACAGACTACATAACAGTAAGGAACACTCCATCCCATTAAAACAGTGATGAGTAACGAGTCCAGGGTTAGTAGGCAGCACTGTAGCATCAGCCAGCAAACAGCAGCATCTTCAGTACCCACCAACGGTGCTGGGCTTGGTTATAAGGTGACGGTACGCTGGAACCCCCTTGCTGAAAAAAAGGTGTATTTCGCACCTGTGTTTTGACTGTGACCTGTCACATGGAGACAATGTAGAATTCTTTGCTTGTGGCATCGTATCTGTGCTTAACAATTTTTGGATTTTGAACATTTCGGATTTTCAGGATGCTTAGCCTGTGGTAGACATTAAACTAATATTAGTCGTGTTGAACACGTGTGTGGTGAGTGTCGACTGCATCTGAAGCACATGCACAGACCACATGTGAAGTCTTGCCAACTTTAGACTTCAGGAGCCTAAAGTCTAGCAAGAGGTGAGAGAAACACAAATAACATAAATCAAAAGTGACGTGATGCGAGGTCAGGAGTTTGAGACCAGCCTGGTCAACATGGAGAAACCCCGTCTCTACTAAAAATAGAAAAATACAAAAATTAGCTGGGTGTGGTGGTGCATGCCTATAGTCCCAGCTACTCAGGAGGCTGAGTCAGGAGAATCACTTGAACCCGGAAGGCGGAGGTTTCAGTGAGCCAAGATCGCACGACTGCACTCCATCCTGGGTGACAGAACGAGACTCCATTTCAAAAAAAAAAAAGTGACGTGATAGAAATACAGATTCCAAAAACAGGTTCCTGTCATGGGTGCTTTTTTCATCTCCAAGTCGAGAGTATCATGTTCCTTTCCAAATCACATGGATCATACGAGTTTAAGACAGAAGACCCCTGGAGTCTCCATGTGGAATCTCAGAATCACTGGGGGAGCATGGAGCAGGTGCTGGCCCCAGTCCCACCCAGACGTGGCTCTACTGAATGCATTTCCCATGGCTGTTGAAACAAATCACCTCAAACGCAGTGGCTTCTCCAGACCAGATGGAGTGGCTGATGTAGATGAGACATAGTACTACAAGCCTTTCACAGTGAAGGGGGCGTGGAACTAAGAAACGTGTTATGTGCTGTGCTTTGAAATGGGGAGAAGACTAGGGAAGCATTCTAGAATGAAATTCCACACACCTTTTCTGAAGGAGAGCAATGTGTGAATCACCCTAAGTAATAGAAGTGTAAATGCCTTTCACATTTGGCTTGGAGGTGCATTCTGTAATTTTTGTCTTGCTTTGAAAAAATATCTTCCATAATGTGTTCGTTGGTTTAATATTCGAAGCCTCATTATTCTCTGAGCTACACATCTATGGAAAGTATAAGATGTCCAGGATTAAATTTGGCGAGAGAATGATTAAAATGGCTAGCCTTTTGCGGTCACTCCTAGATGCGTGTATCTCACGGTAAAGGTCTTAATTTCTTTACAGCAGTTTCCTCATGGGTAAAATGAAGAGAATCACAGGGCCACCGCCTGCATAGTGACATGATGAGGTTTAAATGACACAATACATGTCGGCTGGTTGTGAGATCACTCAATGAACAGAAGCCGTCTTCGTCACCATCATCATTTCCATGGTCATCACCACCACCGTGCACTTAATCGCAGTGTAAGGAGGGAAGGCTTGTGGGGCTTTAGCAGATTACAGGATTGTGAGCCTCTCTCTAAGGATATTTAAAACATCTCAGTCTTACAGCAGATCAGACACGGAGTTGAGCGATGAGGAATTGTTGGGAGAATACATACCTGTGCATCTGTCCTTACACTTGGGTGGGGCACATGCTCCTCTGACTCAGGGCGATATCCCCCTGGTGACAAGATTCAAGCAAACATCGATTTTCTCCTCAGCATTTCATTTCGGAGTGGGATCTCCGTGTCCTTTGACATGGTGTTGAATGTTAAAATACAGGGTTTTGTGGCATTGCAGAAAGTCTCTGAGGGCTCCGAGCTGGGTCCCCATTGAACCTACCTACAGAGGTTGCTGTGGGGCCGGGAGAGTTTTTACCACAGTGCCTGGCACATTGTAGGTTTCAAAATAAAAAAAAAACGGGGTTGCTGGATCATTTGTTAGTTATATTTTTAATTTTTTGAGGAACCTCCATATCGCCCTCCCCACAGTGGCTTCATCAACAGTGTGCAAAGGTTCCAATTTATCCAAAAAATGGGAATCAGGATCTCAGAAAGACGTCTGCACTCCCATGTGCAATGTGGGACTGTTCACAGTGGCCAACCTGTGAGTGTCAACAGATGAATAGATAAAGAAAACGTGCAGACACAGAATGCAATATGCTTCGACCTTAAAAGGGAAGGCGGTTCTGACCCATGTCACCTGCAGAGGTGAACCTTGAGGACATTCTGCTTGGTGAAATGCGCCAATCACAAACAGACCAACCCTGTGTGATTCCTCTTGCATGAGGCCCCTAGAGTCGCTGGAGCCACAGAGGCAGCCGTGGAACGGTGGGGAGCCGGGCAGGGGCAGGGAGGAGCGGGGCTGCTGTTCCGTGGGAGTGAGCGTCAGGGGCGCGAGTGCAGACGCTCTGAGATCTGTTGTGCAACGTTGTCCCCAGAGCGAACAGCACCGTGATGTCAGCACTTACAGTTATGTGAAGAGGGCTGGGCCCATGCTAAGTGTTCTTACTGCAAAAAAATGAAAAAAAAAAAAGCAGAATAAAACCTTAGAGGTAGTGACGATTGCTGTCTATAGTCAAAGGTGTTCTAGGCAAAACCTGTTTTGGTTCAGCTTGTTTTTGCCTGTGCACACAGCAGGTGGCAGCCTGAGCCTGCAAATGGCACCCTGAGATGAGGCTGGACGTCAAGCTGAGGAGGGGGCTTCTTGAGGCCTCTGTCGTGTGCTGGGTGCCATGTGGGTGCAGATATCTGCCCAGGCACAGCCCCGAGTCCCGTGACAAGGGTGACCCGCACCTCCTAGGGTATCGTGTAGATAGGAGTTTTCTTAGCAGGAGGGTATTGTTCATTGAGTTCTCCGAGTTGGTTAAAAGGGGGAAAAATCTATCATAGAAAATCTGTAGTTTCTTGGTTTTTTCCTTTCAAAAATTCACAGTTCTCTTGACAATCTTACAACTGCAGGAAGTGAATGTTATAGCTTCGATAACTCCTCAGCATACTTCATTCCTTGCACCAAAACTAAGTCTGACTGGATCACGGTGTAACTTTTAACAATGAAACCATAAAATCCTAGAAGGGAAACAAAAAATACACGATTAATATTGGGGTAGAGAAGGTATGACCCAAATCCCAAAAAACATAAAAAAAATTGACAACATTTGCCATGTAAAAATAAAAACATTCCTGACAGGAAGAAGTGTGTAAACAAAGTCAAACACAAACATTCCACTAGCAAAAGATATTTTAACAAATATGAAAAATAAAAGACTTGTGATTCTAATACACATATATGTTAATAAGGAATGAAATATTGAAAAATGGCCAGAGTTACAGAGAAAGAGACCAAGAGCCATTAAATATTTACAAATATCCTGAACCTCACATGATTAAGGATAGTTTGTTCAAATGATGTCAAGTCAGTCTTCACGCGTCCATCGGTAGACAGGTAAACCCTTCCCATAATTAGCGAGGGGAGGTGCAAGCAGGGACTCTCATTTACCATTGGGGGAGGGTAAATTGGCCTGATTTTTGGATCTCAATTGGCAATACCTTTTAGAATGATGAACACTTTTGCCCATTGACTCAGCAACTCAGTCCATTTGCACAGAGATGTTTATTGCAGAATTTGTTTGAAATAACAACACAAAGTGTAGAGACCCAAAGGCAGGTTTGCTATTATAACATGTGGCTCCTTCTCTACAGACTGGGAAGTGGAGGCAGGGAACGCTGCCTCATTCCCGCTCTGTGCTTGGCAGAGAGCTTCCAGGCAAACCAGAACGGAGGTGGATGGTGAGTTAGACCTTGGATTTAGACTACACAACACAATAGTGCGTCACTTCATTTCACACCAACAACAGGGGCCATCGTCTCTCCTTAAACTTCAGTCATAGGGCTCCCACGAATTACTAATGTCACAAAGCCACGTGTGGTCTTGCCTGGGACAGACGTAATGCATCTTGAGCCATGGAAATGGGCTAAGTGCTAAATCTTATAAATATTTGTCCTGCCCTGGACGTTGAGGGCAAGGAAAAGAATGTTTGCTCTCTTACTGAATTCCACATCATCTCAGCTCGGCAATCAATCAAAGCTCTGGCTTTCATCCTGGGATTTTATGACCTCAGAAGGGAAGCACGACAAGCTGAGAGTCCGCAGCTATGTGGAGGCCCCAGGCTGAAAGGCTTCTAACCCATGTTGGAGGGTCTTTCGGCCCCACGGCTGTCCCGTGGGCTGCTTTCTCTTCTTTGCCATTTTCCTGGCAGAGTTGCTTGGATTACTTGATGAGGTTCTTGGGGTTATTTTTTCAGGAGCATCCCTGACATACAGGCAATGTCCTCTCTTCAGCTGGCAGAAGTGCCAGTGACAGGAGCTTGTCGAGGTTTTGTTTCTCTTTTCCCCGTCCTCAGCCTGCTTACCGAGGCCCGCTCCGTGCCGGAAAACACCACTGGTGTTCATGATCACGACCTGCTGCCTGTCTCAGGTACCGTCAGTTGCATTTTCTCAGACAGAATTTTAACTTCATCAAATTGTGGTAGGAGGAATCCTAGAGACCAGGTAAAATGACTCCTTCATTTTCTAGGTGAGGATCTTGAAACCCAACAGGGTTAAACGACACTGAAGAGGAAACGCCCACCCCCACAGAACAGTGCAAGCTTGCTAATGAATAACCCGAAGACCACACAGCACTAGACAGAGCATTTCAGCTTTGAAGAAGTGAGTTCCTGACCTTGGGCTTTGGAACGGATGCTCTACGAACCTCTGCTGGTGACCAGCTTTTAGGGCCGACCTTGAAGACAGTGATTCTAGTGAATGGACAGTGTGTAGCTCCTGCTCTCAGTTGGGAGAACTACTTAAAGGGAGTGTATTAGGTAGGATCCAATCTACACTTGGATGTCTAAGTCTCTTTGCTTGTCAGAACAAAAGTCACTGCCATGATCTCGAGGTTTTTCTAGTGCAATGCAGTGTATTTTAAATTCTTACAAATATTGTAGACTTGTTTACATAAAGGCACCATTGATATGTATATAAAACAGGGCCTTTCAGCAAAGTGTTAAGCTGATCATCTGCAGAGGTGAACCTACGACAATGAAATAACACATGTGGACTCGTGGATCAGACAGCACTGAATATGGTTTCTCTTGAGAACTTCGTTCTAGTGGAAGCATCTCTTCTCGTGACATGATTCTCACCACAGCGGTTCTGGTCCCTTCTGTTAGTGATGAGCAGATTGTGTAAAAAGAAAAAGAAAAAAAAATCTGGCCTTCTAAGCACATAAACCCCACGTTGTAAAAAAGCCCAGAATATCCCATTGAGATTATAATGAACGTCTTATTTTCAATTAAGTTCCACTTCATATAATTGGATTTTGTGCTTCAGAACGATGTTCCTAATTACGAGTGTTATGTCTGTGACACAACTGTTAAAAGGAAAACCTTGGACAAGGCCAGGCACAGGGTCATGCCTGCAATCCCAGCACTTTGGGAGGCTGAGGCAGGAGGATTGTTTGAGCCCAGGAGTTTGAGCACAGCTTGGCAACATGGCAAAACCCTGTCTCTCCAAAAATTAAAAACAAACAAACAAACAAACAACAAAAAACATTATCCTTGTGTGGTGGTACACGCCTGTAGTCCCAGCTACTTGGGAGGCTGAGGTGGGAGAATCGCCTGAGCCAGGGAAGTCGAGGCTGCAGTGAGCTGTGATTAGCACCACTGCACTCCAGCCTGGGCAATGGAGTGAGACTTGGTCTCAAAAAAAAAAAAAAGAAAAGAAAAGAAAAGAAAACTCGTAGACAAATTAAATTTAAGGGAGTAATTGAACAAAAATGCTTCTCCAATCAGGCAGCCACTGAGCAAGAATAGGCTCAGAGAGACTCTGGCACTGCCTTGGGGTGGAAAAAAAATTATGGACAAAAAAGGAAACTGAGGCACAGAAAACAGAGAGGAAGGACAGAAACAGCTGGTTGGTTACAGCTCAGCATTTGCCTTTTTGAACACAGTTTGAACAGTTTGTTGCCTGTGATTGGCTGAAACTCGGTGATTGGTACAAGAGTGGGTTAGGTCTGTTTCCACGTCCAGTTAGGTGACAATTCACTGTGTACACAGAAACCTTCAGGACAAACGTAAAGGCGGCTTTAGGCTAAACTTAATTCAACACAGTGCAGAGTGTGTAGGCGGCATCCATGAATGAGGAAGTTAGAGTGTGTGAGTGTGTGCGCGCAGCACCTGTGGCTGAAAAAGTCACAGCAGGCGAGCATGGGCATGCACAAGGCAGAAGGATGGGCCAGCATGGCGGGACAGTGCATGGTCACCGGGGGGTTTGCATGGCGGGCCAGTGCGTGATATCTGGGGGATTTGCATGGTGGGCCAGCGGGATGGTATCTGGGGGATTTGCATGGCTGGTCAGTGCGTGGTATCTGGGGGATTTGCATGGAGGGCCAGCGCATAGTATCTGGGGGATTTGCATGGAGGACCAGTGCATGGTATCTGGGGCATTTGCATGGAGGACCAGTGCATGGTATCTGGGGGATTTGCATCGTGGGCCAGCTGGATGGTTATCTGGGGGATTTGCACAGAGGGTCAGCACAATGGTAACTGGGGATTTTTCATAGCCGGCCAGGTTGATGGTAACTGCAGGGTTTGCATGGCGGGCCAGTGCGATAGTAACTGGGGGACTGGGTGATTTTCAGGTGCAAGAACTCTTCCCATTTCTTCAAAGTGGGTACTGACATGCTGAGCTGTTCGTCTGTATGACTGCAGCCTCTGTGGGAAGTTGGAGAAGCCACAGACAGAGGCATTTTCTTTTCTTTCTCACAGGTCTGGGGTATGTCTGCCACTGTGTTACTCCCTCCAATGATTAAGTCCTACAGAAGCCAAGCCCCTTTGGGAATCAGGCGCAGAGTGGGTTGTGTCCTCACCTTAGTAGCTTCCCTTGTCCAGGCCCCTGACAACCGTCATGTGTAGCGGGGCCTCCAGTTTCAGGGAGCTTTGGGATTTTCTGTAGTGCATCACCTTCTGCTCCTTAACCTGGGTGAACAGAGATGACCATGCCCCATTGGAAGATGGAGAAACTAGACAGAGGGGCATGCGTGCCCCCTTTTCCAGAGCCTCACAATGACTCAGTGTTTGGGCAAGAGATGGATCCCAAGACTCCCAAAACATTCTTCCAGCCTCACACGTTCACCGGAGAGTCACAGTGACTCATTCTCACCCTCAAGGTCCTTCCCCACTCAGGTGTCTGGTGAGAAGCCTGGTTAGAAAGCTCCACTGCAGGAGGAAGGACACCTTGCCACACATTTTGAACATGTGTCGTCTTGTCATATGTTGTAAACATAGATGTTTTCAATTGATTTTTAACAAAACGCATAATACATTCCATTAAGAAAAAAAACCAATCAGTGTGTTTGCTTTGTTGTCTGTGAAAGATGTTTTAAATGAAGTGGAGTGATCTAATTTCATTGTCGGCTCCTGAAGAATTCATACAGGAGAGTGAAAACATCCATCAGTATTTGGACATGTACTCCTTGTGGTTTAAAATAAGGGCCAAGCACACTTTTTATTTGGTGATATTCAACATAAAGAAGGCGTTTTCCATGTTTTCGTGATCTCATTTTGCTTTCTTTGAAGATGAACATCATTTTTAGAAAAAAAGATTGCAAAATAATTATGTCATCAGAATTCAATGATAATTCACAGGAAAACAAGACACTGATTGTGTTGGTCAAACAGCCCACGTGCACTGGAAAGCTGAGTGTGACTTTGTATATCAAATGCTCATGTGGGGAGACCGATCTCTGGACCTGTCCTGGGTTCCAGGGCTCCACCCAGGCTTCATCTCACATCCCCCCGGCACACACGCTGTGTTGCAATTCTTGCCTGGTAGGAGCTGTCCATGACAGCTGGCCGGTGAAGCAGCCTGACTTTTGAGCACCACGTTCCTGGGTCAGTGCAAAGTCAGGTGCACTGGAGCAGGCTCCTATCAGCTAAACATTCAGGAAGTTTGAGAGGCTGATGTTAAGGTAGCTTGAAGTGGTCATGAGAGAAAAATTTGCACCCTGAGAGTTGACAAACGCTTCAAATCGGGACTCCTCCTCTGTTCTGCCCCAGCTGAATACACAGAAATGATTTATCTTTTGCCCACCTCTGTTGCCTTTTGGCAAAGTAAAGTCATGAGACTTCAGGAAGCAATTCAACTTCTCAAAATGAATTAAATAGCTTTCATGAGCTTGCAAATGTCTGACTTTCTTATAAGAGGAGGCAGAGGGTTCAGCCTCCCTAGAGAAGTGATGTTACAATCTCCACCTCTGTCTCCTTTTGGCAAGGTGAAGTCATGAGATTTCGTGGAGCAATTCCAGTCTATATTCAGCACCTGCAATTGCATTAAAGGACATCCCGGGTAGAGGAAAACCAAGGACAAAGGCACAGGGCGGGGCAGTGGCAAAGGTGATGGGGAAGGGTGGCTGTGGACGCGGTGGTTGGCAAGCTGCAGCCACCTTGTGACCAGGAGGTATGGCTTGCTCAGGAGCCCAGATGCTTGACGCATTTACCATCCAGATGTTCTAAGCCATGTGCACAGAGAGCCCTTGGGCCTAACAACACATACATCACTGTGAAGCCCGAAGAACAGCCATGGAGATTCGTCCTCCCTCCAACAGCCTCAGTGCCCCAGAGTCTGCCCAGATGAGATGAGTTCCAGGAAAATGTTGTCCCCCAAGAGTCCTGGGCTTTACTTTCAATTACGGTACTCACTTCAGGTAGGAATTCCACAGTCATTTCCTTGTTAAGCCTCAGCCTCTTCAGTGTAGAATGGCAGTTCCGGGAGAAAATGGTTGTACAGTAGGAGAAGTCAGACTCAATTTGCTGAAAACATCCAGGCCGGGCGTGGTGGCTCACGCCTGTAATCCCAGCACTTTGGGAGGCCGAGGTGGGCGGATCACAAGGTCAGGAGATCGAGACCACGGTGAAACCCCGTCTCTACTAAAAATAGAAAAAACTAGCCGGGCGAGGTGGCGGGCGCCTGTAGTCCCAGCTACTCGGGAGGCTGAGGCAGGAGAACGGCGTGAACCCGGGAGGCGGAGCTTGCAGTGAGCCGAGATTGCGCCACTGCACTCCAGCCTGGGCGACAGAGCGAGACTCCGTCTCAAAGAAAAAAAAAAAAAAAAAGAAAAAAAGAAAACATCCTGAATTAGTAGCAACAATTCCAGGTTTCGGTGGCCCCTGGCAGGTGGAGTTATCAGAGCGTCTGGTAGCCCCCTCTCATTCCCAGGCTAAAACAAGGTCTGACTGCAGCCCACACAGCTGTGGTGTGGCCTGATGAGGAAGGGTTTAGAAAACCAAGAAGAGGCTAATATCCTACAGAGTACAACAGTCACTTTCTGAAACATACCTTAGGTGTGATTTTAAACTTGACTTTCTTGACGCACTTTCTCTGGCACTTACAGAAATGAGGCCATCTTCTCTTGTGACTGTTTTAAGCTCTTGCCAGGCATTGCCAAAAAAAAAAAAAAAAACATTCCCCACCTGGCGACGAGCTGCCCATCCAGCAGTATTATTGATCGGTGCTTGCTAATGGTCCTTCGCTTTCGTGTCTGTAAGCTGTGGCTCCCTGCAGATCAGTCTTCCTGACTCAGAAGAGCAGACACTTCTGCATTACTCACTGTTCTAAAATGACCTCATAAACACCAGAGATTTATTCTTCAGCTTTGCTGTCAGATGGCTAATCTCTCATTTATGGGATTGTACTGACTAGTGCGTAGCCAGCACAGCACGGGCTGCCGCTCTCCACTCCCCCAGAGAAGGACTCGGGGTCCCCACTGCCCCGGGCTCCCGGAGCTCAGTCCTTTGAACCTGCCTGAGGACTTGCCAACAGTGTTGCTTGATGACCTAGAATAAAAGCTGCAGAGACTTCAAAAGAGAGGTCTCCTTTAAAGGCAGTGAAGCATGCCTTTTAGAGAATAGATGTCTATAGTTGCTAAACACTCACATTTTCAGGAGCCTTGGTAAACCTGGAGAAACTGTTTGATTTCTAAGTCAACACACCTCACCCAGTCATCCTTCCAATTGGTTAAACTGCATAAAGCTCATCACTGTAACGTCACTTCTCTAGGGGAGTGACCCCCTCTGTCTCCGCTAACAAAGGCAGACATTTGCAAGCCCGTGAAACACAGTGGGCCGAACATGTTCCTACGTTTTTATATTGGAAGTGGAAGCGGCTGCTCCTAATTTGGTCATCTTCCCTCCGGCCGGAAGGGGACGAGCTGGTCGCCAAGCAGAGGGTCCCATGGAGCCCAGACTCCGCAGGCTGCTACGTGACCACGGGGATGGGTTAGACCCACTTCCAGCTTCTGCAGCTAAAGCAACAGCCCCCACAGGGCAGTAGCCGCTCTCCATGTTGAGGGTAGAAGAAAGCGACAAAACCAAATCCCAGCGCTTCTGAAATGGACATGTCTGCCCTCTGGAAAAAATAAATTGGCGTTGACGTGATAGAGTCTGCCGCCCAGCAAGACGCGAAGTGATTTAGTAATCTAGTTGTTTTTTTGTTCTTGATTAAGCGAACAGCTTCCCACAAAAGCAGCTAATCCTCTCCCATCGTTGCTGGAGCATGGACTTAGTGAAGGAAGCAGGTGCAAAATGTTGGGTTTTATTGACTCTCCAAATGAAGTGTTCCACGAGGCGAAGAGGTGGAGGTCTGTAAATGCTCACCGTGTCTATCTTCTCCCTGACATGGTGGGGCTGGTTACACAAACACTTGAGGAAGTCGTTGAATGCCAGCCCTCACCGCGTGGGGCAGGTGCAATGGTGCCTGGAGTCTCAAACCTGAGTCATGTAAGAATTCCCTTAACATGGGTTCAATGTTGACAAACACTGACTTTTAAAAAAAATTTTAACACTGACTTTAAAAAGCCAAAGTCTATGAAAATGTCTTTCAACTGTAAATGTTTACATCAAAAGTTTCATCTTTATAATCACTAATTTTAAAAAACTACCAGTGAAGTGAACACACATGTGCATACACACACACACGCACACACACACGCACAAACACACATGCACACGCACACACACACGCACCCACAAACACGAGCACACACGCGTGCACACACGTGTGCACATGTGCACACACAGGCACACACGCACATGCACACACCACACACGCACCCATATGCACACACGTGCACACACATACACAGGCACACAAGCACACACACACATGCACACACGCAGACACGCACACACGTGATTACATTCTTTTTTTTTGAGACGGAGTCCGTGTTGCCCAGGCTGGAGTGCGGTGGTGCAATCTTGGCTCACTGCAGCCTTCGCCTCCTGGGTTCAAGCCATTCTCCTGCCTCAGCCACCCGATTAGCTGGGAATAGAGTCATGTGCTACCATGCCTGATTTTGTATTTTTAGTAGAGATGGGGTTTCACCATGTTGGTCAGGCTGGTCTTGAACTCCTGACCTCAGGTGATCCACCCGCCTCGGCCTCCCAAAGTGCTGGGATTACAGGTGTGAGTCACCTTGCCAAGCCACGTGATTATCTTCTCACTCACCACTCTGAGTGCAATGTTTGAAGACCCTGGCTGAAGACCACTGATGTGATATAAAGATTTGGGCTTTGCCAAGATGGATTTAAGTTTAAATTCCAGCTCCACCACTTAGCACCTCTGTAAATTTGGGCCATTTAACTTCTGCAGTGTCTATTTATACATAAAGAGAGCAAACATCATCTGCTCCACAGTGGCTGTGAGGCCTGACGGAGTGTCAGGAGAGCATCTGGTCCACAACAGAGAGACAATTGCAAGCTTCGCTCCGCTTTCTCCTGTAACAAGTATTGATTGAATTGGTTGAATATTGATTTGGAAACTCCATTAGCAGGGAGGAGGTTCCCTTTTGAGGTATGCTCAGGGGCTCCCCCAGGACAAAGCCAGTGGCGTGGGGAAGAACACTTTCTTCTGGGCCATTTGGAGTGAACTCTTGGGGTGGGAGGATTGGCTCTAGGCAGCCTGTGTGTGACACCAATCTCGTTCAGACCTAGGACTTTATGCAAATGGCTTATTTCCTCTGTGCCTCAGTTTCCCTATCTATAAAATGAGGAGGGTAACAGTGCCTTCCTTAGAGGGTTGTATTAATGTTAGTCACAGTTGTTATTATAGGACAATGCATTTTTCCCCTCGACCTTCTTTTGTTCAATCTCTTCACTTTTCTTCCTCTCTTCTACGTCTGTTATTTTTATTGTGCCCCCTTTCCCAGACTAAAGGGGAATATTCAATTAAAGTGACGTAGTTTGAAAGCTCTGAAGGAGGAGTCTTTTCTTCCTCAGCCCCTGATTACTTTGATAATTGGAGTGAGTCCTACGTATGACTGTGTCTAAGAGCCGTCGATGGGGAGACGGACACCACAGTTTCCTATTTCATTACAAAAACGGTGCCAATTAAATTGAGTCAAATCTTCTCACCATTCAGACTTTTAAAATATTTTTCTTACAGAAGGAGTAAGGTCTAATTTGGGCCCAGGTTGTCAGATGTCATCCTTGTGAATGCATAAAGAGGAAACCGTAGTGGTGGGAAAGGAAGGGTTCCCTGAAGCATGATGGGAGACCCCGTCCTCGTTTCTTAAAAGTCACTGATGACGGAGTGAGCAGCCATCTGGATTGCCTGGGACAGAGGAGCTTTCGGTGCTACCACAGGGACAGTCTGGGGAGCTAGGAGTCTGGATCATCTTGGGTGAGGGGTAGTTTCTGCACACCGTCCTCCGTGTCCCTGAAGGCTTGGTCAACACGCACTTCTTAACAGAGCACCCGCCTGGCCTCCAGGGTTTCCTTCCCGCCCTGACAACAGTTTCGCAGGTGTTGATGTTCACTTTCTTCAATCTTACCTGGTGGCGTTCACCAAATGCTTTCAGCCAACAACCAGGACTTACATTTTGTTTCCTGAACCTTATGCAGTTTACGGGTGGAGGCACTGGGGGGCGTAGTTGCCTGGTGTGGTTCGTGGGTGGAAGCACTGGGGGGCGTGGCTGTCTGGCGAAGAAGTTATGGGGTAACAACCATGTCACCTGTTCCTAACTTGGGGCCAAGACCTTGGAGTGCCTGGAGGGCAGAAGTCTCCATCCCAGAGGCTCCGGCCCAGGGGCCTGTGCTGGGCCCCACCCTGTGGCTCTTCTTTTTGATCTTTGAGGCACTGAGTGCCTGAGAGGCCCCTTCCCCTGCGGGCTGAGGCTCCTGCCAGGCGAAGCCCATGGCTCAGTGGTGGTAATGGCAGTATGGTCAAGGTCACTCGTGAGGAGGCAAGGATGTCCAGTCACGACCGCCTCCCCATCGTCCATAACAAGCACCCCAACTCCAGAGAGGCTAGAATGTCGGGAATGCAGCGTGTTTAATAATCAATGACACGTGGCAACTCCACCTGGTCTGTGAGGAGCCTCACCGTCACCCTGGCCGTCCTCCCATCTCCTGACGGGGCAGCTTCCTCGGTGGGCTGCGCCTCTCCCCTTCCCATGCTGCTCCTCCCCACAGTGTCCCTGGTGCTCCCCCTGCCCCCCAGCCTGGCAGGCCCTTCTCTGGTTGTGGGGTGGGAGGAGCAGTCCCTGCCAGGCTTCCCAGTGACCCTTGCCCACCTTAGCTCTGCACTGACACTGTGGTCAAGCTCTTCATTTTGGAATCACGGGCTGGGTATTTGTCTCTGTCAAGACTGCCTTTGGTGCCTGCTGCTTTCCCATGTTGAACACTGACAACCGAAACGTAGGGCATATCAATTATTTGAGCAATGATGAGGAATTATTTTTATTTTCAAGATAGTTTCGAAGTTCTCTTTGAGTCCTGCACCATGAGTCTTCCTCAGCCTGGCAACTTTGCTTCTGATTTTCCGTGAATGTCGTGAGAATATGAACGAGGAGGTTCTTTGTGTCTCAGGCAATGCCAATCCCAAGAACAGGGCATCCTCCTGCCGCACGGGTATGTGCCATGTTCTCAATTATGACTGCGGTTTTCCTCCCTCTGAGGGTCTATCCGCCCCACCTTGTGATGAGGACTGAAGGCTTACAGGTTAAACGCAGCAAACCCATTCAGGCAGAAGTGGTAGTTTGTGCTCTGATCTTGGTGATGTTTTAACCATTAGATAATTTTTTTTTTATGGAGTTTCATTCTTGTGGCCCAGTCTGGAGTGCACTGGCGCAATCTCAGCTCACTACAACTTCCGCCTCCCAGGTTCAAGCGATTCTCTTGCCTCAGCCTCCTGAGTAGCTGGGGTTACAGGCATGCGCCACCACGCCCAGCTAATTTTTGTATTTTTAGTAGAGACTGGGTTTCTCCAGTTGGTCAGGCTGGTCTCGAACTCCCGACCTCAGGTGATCCGCCTGCCTCGGCCTCCCAAAATGCGGGGATCACAGGCGTGAACCACCATTCCTGGCTGAGAACTTTTTTTTTTAACACCTTAAATCCATCAATCGGGATGGAAACTTGAAAAGGCAATGGGAAATATGTTAATTGCTCCATCTAAAAAGCTCCCTTCAAATAAGAATAAAAGGAAGAAACGAGCCACTGAATGCCCCAGGCAATCATCTTGCCCTCACTGTTAGAATCACCCTATTCTTTGCCTCTTCTGATCACTTAAACATAAGAGACATTAAAATATATTCTCCAGGTAAGACTAGTTGGCCACCGTTCAACATTCTCAAGAGGAAAGTGTGATGATTTGATGGTATGGCTGGTGCAGATTGAACTGAAAATCTGAGCCAGGTTGAAATGGCTCCATCCCTGCTGGTTAGCAGGACACACATTTAAATGGAGGTGAGCAGTCTGGTGGTTCCCTCAGGTGCGGCTGTGATGCTGAATTCTTGGCTCAAATCTCAGACCTAGAGAGGTTGACGTGTTCACCAACACTGATCTGTGTGCCCTTCCGAATTGTCTAACACAAGATAAATTCAAGCGTGTGTTTATATGTTTGTATGTCCAATACAGAGAATGAAAGTGATTCTTTTCTACTTGGATATATCACAAGTTTTGTGACTTTCTTTTTAGACCTCTAAGCTCAGAGGCACCTCTGCATATTCCTAAGGTTGAGTTTTTTCTTTGTGTCTCTGTTTTTCAGAACTGAGGAGCACGGAATGTTGGGAGTCAGGGAAGATATTGAGAGTGGAAAAGGAATGAGTGGGTTCACCTTGGGTCAGTCAAGAGTTGGCCTGTTTTTTATTGATTGCTTGATTGATTGATTGAGGTGGAGTTTCACTCTTGTTGCCCAGGCTGGAGTGCAATGGCACCATTTCAGCACACTACAACCTCTGCCTCCTGGGTTCAAGCGATTCTCAAGACGGGGTTTCGCCATATTGGCCAGGCTGGTCTTGAACTCCTGACCTCAGGTGATCCACCCACCAAGGCCTCCCAAAGTGCTGGGACTATAGACGTGAGCCACCACATCCGGCCTGCTTGTTTTAAGTAAAATTCAAGTCAGTTGGTATTTGTTGACTCACGGTCTCATATTTGACACGGAAAGGTGTCGAGAGGCAAGCAGAATCTCACTGCTGCACTGAGGGGCTCGCTGACTGGCGGTGGGAGGAGAATGTCTAACAACCTACTGCCCACAGCAGATTCTCCTGGAGAGACGGGAGAGGCAAACGTGGCTGTTGGTGTTTGGAGCAAGAAGAGATTTCAACAGCCCATGGTGAGGACTGGGAAAGGCGAAGTTATGGAAAACAGGGCATTTGAATGGCTTGACACATCAGAACCCTTACATTGCTTTTAGAATATGTAGGTCAGCTGCTTCTCGTGGCGCACAATCACTGTGTCCAGGGCTGGCCCTCTGACAGCTGGAGATTCCCCAGATAAAGGCTTGCTGCCGGGCTGCACAAACAAGCTGAGGTCAAAGCACTGAGGAAGCTGCCCTGTGGCAGTGCCCTCGGGGGGAGGCGGGAGAGAGGCTGGCCCCGAGAAAACAAAAAGTGCTTCGTAAACCTTCCAACTTCCAGTGATTTGTTGATTGAAATATAATAGTTTCTGTACAGTTCTTTGGAAAACTAAATTTGTGGGTTACTTTCTAGTACTTTTAAAATTAATTTCCTGTAAGCACCAGAAATATGATCAAAACAAACAATTGTAAACTTTGAGACTGTGACTGGGCTCACTACTGAGGAGGGTAGAATAATTTTGAGCTTTAGAAAGACCTGCAGGACTGTCTGCAAAACTCCGAACAGCCCAGGGAGGTCCGCTGGCTGCTGCCCTGACCTCGGAGAAGTCACGTCCGGGCTTTGGAGACTAACATGGTAAATGGGCTGGGCTCGTCAGTGAGTTCTTCAGGGGTCAGTGATTCTAAGTTCTTGATTCTAGGGTTGTCTGCCTCTTGTCGTTATCACTCAGGGGAACTAGAAGCTGATTTATTTACTCCAAGAGCGCCCTTCATCATTTTTTATGCAGACGTCAGAAAAGCATTGCACATTTTCACGGAGTTTCTTGCCATTTACTTATCACACGTAAATTGGCATAACTGAGAGAATCCTTTCTTTAGTTCTGCATGGATGGTAACAAGTTTCTGGAAATTTATTTTATGTTGAGAGTTACTTCCAGGGTTATTCGGTGAAATTTAGATTTTTAAACAAATAATTTTAAGATTGCTTTCTACGTAAGCATTGTTTATCTCATTCATGGGAAAAAGGAGTAATCACATTCAATTACAAATCATTTGATAGGTAAATAAAGCCTGATTTTTTTAAAAAGCACTTGGCTTTTTAAAATGAAGTGTTGAAATTATTTCCCTTCGGCCATATTAGTACAGCTTTTCTTTCTAGATTTTCTTTGCCGTCAGGACTCCACTGCATATCACGAAAAGAGTTACAATGCTGGAAAGCCAACACTGGCAACGAACATCATGATGATGATGATGATGATGATGATGATGAAAAACTGATATTTATTCATTACTTGGCAAGCGTCAGGCATCATTCCAAGTGCCTCATACGTATGAATGTGTTCATTGCCTCAGTAACTCTGTGAGGCAGGGACTATTATCCCCATTTTATAGACCAAGAAGCTGAGGCAGTGAGACCGAATCTTGCCCACAGCTGCAGAGCCGGAATGCAGCGGAGCTGGGGGTGGAAGTCAGGCTTTGAGCCTTCGGCGCTACACTCCCAGCTCCCTCATTAAAGATGAGACGTTTGCAACTCAAGTATCACCCTGAGGTCTGGGACTGTGTTGTCTTCTCGACCTGGTGTTTCTAGGGTCTAGCCCAGGGCCTGGCACATAGAAGCTACACAGAAATATTAGCTGAATGAACATCGATTTACATGAAGGAGGGTAGGTCCACTTGGTACATGTCATAGAGGATTTCCAGAGTTTGAAATGACGTGTGTGACAATACAGCTTGGAAAACTAAGAGCAGAGTATGTTTTGACAGCAGAGGTAGCAATTAAGCACCTTTGTTTTTGGAATACTAAATAGGATTTGGCATTTTGTGGATTTGGTCTTATTTTTTCAGACTCCAGGGAGGTGAAACGATATTGCGCATCGCTTCCTGTGGCCAGGTGGATCTTGTCTATTTGGTGAAAGGTTATCTGTCAAATATAAGCTCTTATTTGAGTTACTATGAAAGCACTGATTCTCTAATAATTATTTTCCCTCTTTTAACCTGCTGTCATGTTTGCTAACAAAGCCATCAGCAGAGCAAATTTAATTAAAGGGTGGATTGCAGGAGATGATGGGCCATGACTAATGGTTCCCGAGAGCATGGAAGAGTGTTTGGAAAGAGAGTAACTCCCTTCAGCCACCGGGACCACATCATTCTCTTATGTCATTTTTATTTTATGAGGGATGTTTTCTCGCTAGCATCATATGTTGAAACTCCTCCTGCCACTCCTGTGAGGAGGGCTGGGCCTCGTCATCATCCCAGACCCAAGAACTGACCTCATGCTTGACTTTCCTGCCCACTCCCTGGGTGGGGTGCACAGATCTCCACAGCATGCGGTCACCATATGGAGGTCACCATATGGAGGGCGTGGTGTGGCACGTGGGGTGAAGTGTGCACAGAAAACAAAGTGTGCTCTAAGAGCCACCTCTCTCACTACACTGTGATCATTTTGCCTGAGTTTGGTGTTGCTCCTAATGTTGGCTCCTTCTGATAAATGTGTCTTTTTAATCTGTCCCCATAACAATAATTATCTAAAAATAAATCAACAACGAAAGTCTGCTGGAGATTGTTTGATGGTTTGTTGCCTCAACCATGCAATTAATTTCCTTTCATTGTGATTCAATTCTCGTTAAAAAAGCAGAAGTGAAGAAACATGGCAGACCATCCGCCACGCAGGCGCTCTGTGATTGGACAGCCCTGCTTGGACGCTGGCACCCACTCAGCCTCGGTGGCTGCAGGCAGCGGTCTTACTTCAACCAGAGGTTGTGGCTCATGGTGGCTGTGTGTCTTCTGTATTCCAAGTCCAAGACAGACCCAGGACTGCCAACGGGACCACACAAGGCAGCCAGGTATGCTGTGAATTGTACAGCTGCACAGGGTTTCAAACAGCTCAGAACGTTTTTGCAACATTTATGACTCTGTCTTTCCAGTCACGTATAATAGATATATTTAGGCCTGTTTTAGATAGGAGAACCTGGGACAGAGGTACTGAGCTCAGAGCTGAAATCCAGGCCCTCCTGCACCGAGGTATGATTACTGTTATTAAGCCAACCTTGTGATGGGTTGAACTGTGTCCCCAAAATTCATATGTTGCAATCCTAACCCCAAAGATTATGCCTTTGTAAATCCCAACGTGAGGTACGTGGCCCTGTCCCCCATGCTGCACAGGTGAAGCCAGAGGCCCAGAGCACCACTGCTTGTGACCTCAACCTGTGGGGGGAATCTGCACATGAGGACACAAAGTTGCTTTTTACTCAATGGAGCCTTTGCCTTGACTCATCCCAAGGTTGTGTCTTCATAATGTGAAAACAACTGATAAAACCATTTGTATTAGTCCCTCCTGCCACTGCTATAAAGATACTACCTGAGACTGGGTAATTTATAAACACAAGACTCACAGTTCTGAATGGCTGGGGAGGCCTCGGGAAACTTACAATCACGGCAGAAGGCCCATCTTCACAAGCTGGCAGAAGAGGGAGTGTACAGGGGAAATGCCAGACACTTATCAAACAACCAGATCTCATGAGAACTCCCTCACTATCATGAGAAAAGACAGGGGAAAACCGCTCACATAATCCAATCACCATCCCCCAGGCCCCTCCCTTGACACATGCTGATTACAATTCAAGATGAGATTTGGGTGGGGACACAGAGCCAAGCCATATCACCACATCACCATTTTAATAAAACAGTCAAATGAATTGTCCAGCCTTGTAGAGAGAAAGGGAGAGGCCACCTCACAGAGACCTTTCTCCTTAAACTCAGCTAGGATGTCTCAGGACAGAGGAGTCATAGAATAGCTGAGCCAGAGGGAATCAGAGTCAGGATGAGATACATGCGATGTGCTGGGGGCAGGTGCAGGGGAGGTGAATGTGCTGGGGGTTAGTGCTCTGGAAGCAAGTTAGAAAGCATTTCCAGGGACATTCCACCCAGCCTCCACCTGTCAGATGGACCATTCAGGTCCCAGATGGAGTCATGTTTGCATATCCATTCTCTCTTGCACGGCTTCTAAAGGCAGCGATGAGGGGCATGATGACCATCCCAACAATTGTAGGAACAGAACGATAACCCACATATTAATGGAGCCCTTCTGGGGAGCCCGAGGCTGAGCCCCAGGGAAGCAATGGTGACATCCTGGCTGCTGTGGGCGTGCAGTCCAATGGGAGGAGACATTCTAGACAAATTGTCAAAGCTCAGCACATAGAGGGTGAATAGCAGGGGCAGCCTCCCTCCAGGGGTGATGGGGACTCTGCGCGAGGGATAGGAGGTTGCTGTGTGGGGGTGTAGGAGGATGGGCTGGGCTGGGCTGGGTCATCCTGGGATGAGAAGAGACAGAGGGACTGAGGAACAGAGACGAGGCCAGTGAAGCAGCCAGGGGCGGGACAGCCAGGGGTAGGACGTGCCGCCAGAGTTGTAGGCAGGAGACCAGCCTCAGGGGACCCAGGGGGGTTCACTGAAGGGCTGATTTTTCATCAAGAAGGCATCGGGGGGCCATGAACAAGCCTCTGGGCAGAAAGTTCACTCTTCCTACAACACGGGAAATGGATTCAAGAGGGTGCAGCTGGGACCTTGAGGCCTGGGGAGCTGCTGCAGAGGCTGCAGGGTGGCCCTGGAGCTGGAGAGTGGGCGCAGATTTGAGGGAGGCCTAGGAAGGAAAGTCCAGAGGACCGGGGGACCGACGAGTCATGGGGGTGAGAAAATGTAAGCTCCACAAAGACGATGATTTTGTCAACGTTTTTAGCTGTTGTATTTGCAAAGGTTGTATAAGGGTTGCTCATAGGAAGTGCTGAACAGTCATTAAGCGAGGGACTTCCTGAATCGTTCATCAAGGGTGATGCTCAGGCTTTAGCCTGCACCACTAGTGCATGGCTGTGTCACCCACTGAGGCAGATGGCACAGGGCGAGGACTGAAATGGGAAACTCGATCCACATGGGGCATCATCCGTTACATTATGGAGCAAGGAGTTCTAGCAGAGACTTCCTAGAGCCAAGTCTGGCATGGACACCGCTTCTCCATGCAGAGTTCCCTACACCCTAGGTCGATGTAGCCTTTTGTAGCTTGGATCTTAGGACACTGCTCCACGTTACTCCTGTGGTGGCAGTCGCACTTTGCTTTATCTGGTCCATATTTTTTTTTTTTAAATGGAGTGTGGCTCTGTTGCCCAGGCTGGAGTGCAGTGGCACAATCTCAGCTCACTGCAACCTCCACCTCCCCAGTTCAAGCAATTCTCCTGCCTCAGCCCCCGAGTAGCCGGGATTACAGGTGCCCGCCACCACGCCCGGCTAATTTTTTGTGTTTAGTAGAGACAGGGTTTCACCATGTTGGTCAGGCTGGTCTTGAACTCCTGACCTCAGGTGATCCATGTACCTCCACTTCCCAAAGTGCTGGGATTACAGGTGTGAGCCAACGCGCCCTGTCTCGGGCCCACATTTGAGGGTGTGTCTGATGTCACTAGCAAAATTCTAAGTTCCCGATGGAAGCTGGCCTGTGACGTCTCTCAGCCTCCTGACCCGGTGTATAGCGGGTGTTCAAGGTTTGTCTGGTGCAAGAATGAAAAAATACAGTGTGTTCCATGCTGAGAAATACACAGAAAGACTCGGCCTTGAGAGGAGCTGGTCAGATGCCTTTAACTGCAGAGATACTCGGCAGACCTTTCAACGCTGAGCCATGAATGTGAGCAGGTGAGATTGCTCTATGCTCGCATTACGGCCTGGGAGGAAGAACAGGAGGGCACAGTGTGGTGCACTTACAAAATATTCGCCTTGGTGGAGGAAATGTATGCTAAGAAAAAGATCCTCATTTTGGAAAAGCCTAACTGCTTTAACGAAGTAAATTTAAAGTTTTCTTCAGATGAACGTTAAGATTCACTGACCTAAAAATAAAGCTTTGGCAGGGCCAGTGTGTCCTCCGTCCCCATGAACCACTCTGTCTCAGGAAAATGAATTCCACGTGGCTTGAGTGGTGTGTTGGTGATTCTCGCATGTTTTGGGGGTGTTTGTGGCCTGCGATTTTTCTGCAGAATCCCTGGGGTGTGGCAGGGGAGGCCCAGGCCACCCTGGTCCCTCCTTCTTTGGACAGGGTTTACTCTTGGGCTTCTCTGATGTGACAATCCGGAGCTGGCTTCACTCCCAAGGTTTCTCCCAATCACCCACGAGGTTCTGCTTAGATTTAAACAGACAAAGGTCAGAGATGACACGTGGAAGTGACCTGTTCACTAAGTTGTGTCTTCAGAAACAGTTCACCTGTGAAAGTTGTCAGAATCAAAATGGAGTCACTTACATTAAAACCCTGAAAAATAGAGCCAGGAAAGGCTGTAAAGGGAGGGTTCTTATATATGAATGCCTGACAATAGGAACTGTCACAAAAGACTCTGCAAAACCCACAGCTTCATACAAATGCATCTCGACCTTACATAAAAGTACAGACATCTGCCCAGCAACTGCCTGTCCAGCCCAGGACTGGCACCACCCTTGTTATTATTGATTCTTGTAGCTAAGAATAATTATCTCAAAACAATGATGTGACCTCTATCCTCATTTTTCCTTTAAAAACCTCCGTCTTCCTTTACCTCCCTGAATATGCACATAGTTTACTATGGCACATGTATTCTCATTGCAATGCCTATTCCCAAATCAATGTCATTTTCTTTTACAGAGCCTGTCTCTGTTTGTTCTTTAGACTGACACAGATGGTGTGCAGCGCAGGAGCTGAAGAAACATCGCGATTGGAAGGATGGGCGGTTCTTGGCCCTGTGTGCCTTTCTCACTGGACCCCATTGAGCGCTCTGCTTCCATGGAGCCCCATCACCTCTCCTGCCTGGGTGAGTCCTCTCTCAGGCTAAGCCGCCCTCATTTCGGTAGAAGCATTTTTACTTTGTCTGGGATTCGGTTGGGTTATAGGACCACCTGAAATAAAAGAGCTCACACCCCTTCTGGGATAATGGGGGACTTTTTGCCTTCTTGGCAAGTTCTCTGGGGTATAAAGGCCAGTGCCCCTCTGGTTTGAGTGCCATGCTTCCTGTGGATTTTACCTTCTGCCTCCGAGGCTCTTGTCTTCTCGGGTGGATTGACCTTGGGCTCTTTCTGCTCAATGTAATGTTTCGTTGGATCGGAGTGTCTGGTTAGAATTTTGTGAGCACTCTGACGTTGGCTCATTTTGGTTTAGTTTTGTGCATCTTTAAATAATTTGGCTCTTTTTCCCCTTGTTTCTAAAAAATCTTCCTAGAGCAAACACAGACATTCTTCATGGTGCATGTGGGACGGCTAACTAGAAGCCACTCGGCAGTCGCCACCGTCTAAGACACTGACCCAAGCTCCTCACACGGCTCCATAGGACCTATGGGCTTTTCTTGGCTCTTGAAGAAACGAAATGGAATTCTCAAATACTAAGGTCCGCCAAGCTTTCTGGGACTCCAAATGGTTACAAGTGTTTCCCGGTGCACGTGTTTAAATCATTGGTCATCATGGGGACCTTTCCTTTTTTTTTTTTTTTTTGAGATGGAGTCTTGCTCTATTGCCTAGGCTGGAGTGCAGTGCCCAGGATCTTGGCTCACTGCAACCTCCACCCCCGAGATTCAAGTGATTTGCCTGCCTCAGCCTCCTGAGTAGCTGAGATTACAGGTGTGTGCCATCATGCCCAGCTCACTTTTCTATTTTTAGTAGAGACGGAGTTTCACCATGTTGGCCAGGCTGGTCTTGAACTCCTGACCTTGCGATCTGCCTGCCTTGGCCTCCCAAAGTGGTGAGATTACAGGCGTGAGCTACTGCGCTGGCCATGGGGATATTTTGAACTCCCCAAGCTCATTTTTCCTTCAGGCTACAGCTTCAGAGTTAACTTGTAGAGTCTTCTAACTTTTCTCTCTCTATGTATACATACACATTTTTTTCTTCCTACTTTGCATTTGCTAATTTTTCTGCAGATGTTGAGATAAAATTCATTGCTCTTGACATGCCAGACAAGGTTTTAGAAAAGTATTAAAGGGCTTTCAAATTACTGACTTTACAAATTACCACGGCTCCATGGCAACCAGCAACTGAGACACCTTCTGGAAATGGACATTTAGGTTTGTCTGACTAACAATTGCTTAGAGTAATGAAACAGTTAATTGAAGGAACGATATTACAAAAGAAAAAGTAGTAGAAAATGTTTATAAAAGGCCCTGAGATCAAACAGGTCAAAATCCTGAGTTCACAGAAAAAATATAAAAATACTTCTGTCTGGTATAAAAGTTCTTTTGTCTTGCCAAGAAAGGACAGAAAAGTAAAAAAACTCTACTGAAATGGTTCCCTGCCCGCAGAGACTAGTCAACCAAACCAGACTGATAAAACAAGATAGACTTGTTGCCAGTCCAAGGCCACTTGGAGAATTTATCGTATGTAATTCAGCCAGCCCTAGCAGAAATGTAAACACTGAAAATTTAACCCTGAACTCATTTGAAACTGAACAAAGGGTAAAAAAGAACAAAGTTTTCTTTAAAAATCAAACTGCTATGGAAACTGCTTTACCCAAAACGTTGGTCCATCACCTGCATTAGATTATCTGTCAGGGAAGGAAAAAGTTTAGCCACGTGAAGGTGTCCCGATTTGTCGGAAACATAATTTGGGTCTAACTATCTTTTCTATACTGATGGGTTGGTATGTTTACTGTCTCATGACTAAAATCCTAAAATGCAAACTGTAAGATCTTCATGTGTACATATGTGTATTTAGGTGTACTTATACATATGCATGTGTATGATGTCATACATTATGTCTACATGGTAAAATCTGGTATAATCAAAATTCTAAATTAAGTAGTTTTGACCTAAAATTATAGATTTTCCATTCAGGCCCTTAGGGAGTCTAAAACCATGTCTCTGTCATCTTGTAGAAATGTTAAATATTAGGCTTTTTTGGTAAATTGCATGGTAAGCACTGTCAGATGGTGAGAGATGCTAGAGACTCCTTCAGTTACATTGATGGCTGTGTTATTGATATGAATATTCCAAAATTGCACAAAACTCTGAGAAGTCTAGTACATCATCAAGTCCTTATTCTGTGTTTTTACGCTGTATGCCACAAAATAACCAAGTTTTCTTGTCAATTTCTGATAGCGGTAAATTTTCATTCAGATTTATAAACACGGCTATTCTAAGTCTCTGTCATTGACAGTTACTGTTTTGACTACTGTCTGAAAGCTTTTGCAGTCAGATTCATGGAAAGATTCTAACGGTACTCTTAATTACAGTTTTCTTATAACTTTAAGATCAATAGACTAAAGATTTTTAGAATGTTAATGAGGAAATGGATGGGTTCATGAAGCTGCTAATGGAGATCAAGCAGAACAAAAATTAATCACATAAGCTGAATAACTGATGGAGATAGTATTTCTATTACTTTCATCTGGGACATTGTTGGGATTTTTTTTTTTTCCAGACTTAAGGGAATTTTCTCTCTTAAGCTATCTACAGTTTATAGTAACTTGGTGAGGTATACTTTTGTGAACAAAGGTGGAAGTATTTCCTTTTTTTCCCTAATTGATTCTGCCAGGATTAGAAACTGTCAGGATGTATTCTTATTCTCATTACCTTTTGGCAATATGGCTATTCGCATAAGTTCAATACGAGTTCGCTGTCCCTTGATAAGAGGATACAATTGAAAACATTGGTTATATTGCCAAGGTTTTGTCTAAAATATCACATTTGGGGATGTGCATAGGATGCCTGTTTGTAAGGGTTAGTAGGATCTTACAGTCACGAAAATTGTCGCTTTCTGGCACGCCCAGGAACCTCAAGACTGTAGGTGGAATCTATAGTCAGTATTAGTTTGACTTTCTAGCTCAAGATATCTTAAAATCTGAGATTCCTGTGTGATTAATGTAGAGAGAAGAAGTTACATTTCTGAGAAAACCTGCCGATACACCTGTTATTAGATTATAGCTCTGTGCATTGTTTTAGAGTTCTCGTTTCTACCTAAAGACTAGACTAACTCCTAAATTCTAGGTTCCTCCAATCCAATTTTTTTCCATAAAGATACTAAAAATGGAAACCATTCCTGAAGTCCAATAAGCTGAACCTAGATTAATTTTAAGGACCAAGTCTGATACCCAATGTATAAGTCAAACAAAAAATTCACCAAACCTCCTGATGTCATAACCAGAGACATTCAAATTGCAAACCAGCAGAAGCTGATGCTTTCACACCACAGATAGCCTTTCCTAAGGTTATGGAAACAACACTCTATGTTGCGGTGACACTCTTACTTCTCTTAATGCCTACCTTTTAAACTTGACAGAATGGTGGTCATCTAATGTATTTCATTGGTGGCCTCTCAGCCTACGTTCATGTCTCAAAACCATGACATAACCTGCGTTTGAGAGATTACTCTTAATTTTACTCTCTATTGTCCTTTTTGCATTTTGTATCTGTTGCTTGTCAAATTTCTGCAGAAGTACACCTCCTAACAGAAGGATGCTGGCCCAGCACTTTGAGTCGACAGCAAACACCTACAAAACAGATGAAATTGAGCTTAATAACAAGTTAACAAAATTGAACTCCAAGCAGGCTTAGTCTGAGGACCACTCCCTCCAGGCCTCCCTTCTTGCTCAAATGTGGCTGAATGGATTTCAACACTGACTCCTTGTCACCAGTCACTCCCTCCAATGTAGAAGCAGACCAGAACAAATCAAGACAGGTCCATCCTGGCACCGAGGGAAATCAAAACCTAACTGCAGGATGGTTGATCAGAGAAAGATCTTGATCAAAAGAGGAATGTGAAAGTTACCAGAATCAACATGGAGTCACTTGTGTTTAAAAACCTGACAAATAATACAAGAAAAGGCCATGAAGGGAGGGTTCCTAAGCATGAAAACAATCACGATAGACGCTGAGAACGATGCAAGCTTGCACAAAGGCCCACTGCACCTTACACAAAAGGCACATCTGCCCAGCAAGTGCCTATTTAATCCTGGACTGGCCCCACTCT
Source organism: Macaca nemestrina (assembly GCF_043159975.1). Lineage (NCBI taxonomy): Eukaryota > Metazoa > Chordata > Mammalia > Primates > Cercopithecidae > Macaca > Macaca nemestrina. Next base: position 3,395,411 of record NC_092129.1, on the reverse strand, counting down.
TTTTATTGGTCCCAGTAGCCAAAGAGAATTCTCTCAAAACAATGACATAATCCTTCTCATTTTTCCTTTAATAACTTTGCCTTCCTTCATCCTTCGGAATACACACATAGTTTACTATGGCATGCTATTCCCATTGCAGTGCCCTATCCCCGAATAGATATTATTTGCTTTTAGAGGGCTTCTCTCTTTGTGCTTTTTAAGTTGACACACCTTGATCCGTCCTTTTCATTAGGGGAACCTGAGTGCTATTTGATACACTGAGGGCAGCAAGATAACCTCATTGCCCGGGGCCCTGCCTGGCTGCCCCATCCGGCTGCTGTCCTTGGTGCACCTGCACCCTCCTGCCACCTTCCCCAGGCAGGCTCCTCCTTCTCTCCTGCACCTGCAGCCCAGTTTCTCAGACTGTCTCCGTTAAATGTCCTCTGTGTCTCTACATTTGCTCTTCCCATCGCTTCTCTTCTCATCTGCTTGCATCTCTTCCTCCAAAAGAAAGAAAGAAACCTTCTCCCTGGGACCCAGCGCTATGATCTATGCTGCCCCAAACTCTTCTTTTATTACAGTCAAACTTTTTCTTTTTCTTTCTTTTTCTTTTTTGTTTTTGAGACAGTCTTGCTCTGTTGCCCAGGATGGAGTGCAGTGACGTGACCTCGGCTCATTACAACCTTCGCCTTAAGGGCTCAAGTCATTCTTGTGCCTCAGCCTCCCAAGTAGCTGGGACTTCAGGTGCACACCACCATGCCTGGCTAATTGTTTTAGTAGAGATGGGGTTTCGCCATGTTGGCCAGGCTGGTCTCGAACTCCTAACCTTAAGTGATCTGCCCGCCTTGGCCTCCCAAAGTGCTGGGATTACAGGTGTGAGCCATTGTGCCGGTCCAACTTTTTCTAAGTGTGCCCTGACCTGTGGACCCATTCAAATCGCAAACCAGGAGAAGCTGATGGTTTCACACTGTAAGTAGTTCTCCCCCAACCCTCCCTGGGGGCCACAGTAGATCCACGTGGCCAAGCTCAGCAACTTTTGGTTTCTGTCTCCTTAGACTCCTCCCGAGCATCCAACAGTGCTGACCACAAGCACTGTGGGCATCTCTGGGGTCAGACCGTCGGGAATCTGCTTCCCATTCTACCACTTAACTCACTGTGTGCTGGGCAGATGACTCCAATCCTCTGTTTCTCGACTGTGAAGCAGTCTTGGACCTCAGCTGGTTCGTGGGAGGATTCCGTGAAATTATGAGGCACTCAGCCCATTGGGGAAGATTATAAGCGCCCCGTAAATGAAGTGGTTGTGGTTGTTATTCTTTTCCACCTGACCCATAGAGTAACTTCCGCTTGCCTGCTCTTGTGTTTCTAACGCAATACCCGCCTGCGGCGTAGTGAATATTTGTGCAGCAGATTTGCAGTATTTCCGGGTCAGCCGCATTCCTGTGGCTTCCAGTGCATCTTCATCCAGATGTTCCTTAAGCAGCTCAAAACCAGTGTTGCCTACAAATGGAGATCACCCTTCTCTCCTCTCCCTCGCCTGCTGTCCGTCTAAACCCGCTTCTTTCTATAGCTTATCCTTTGGTCACAGAACAAGTCTCCCCTTTGCCCAAAGTCTCAATTTGAAAATTAGCTTGGACCTTCTCCTCTTCTTAACTTTTACATCCAATTAATCACCAACGAATGTGAATTCTACCTATGAACTTTTCTGGGCTTTGCCCTACTCTTCCTCCACGCGGAAGCTCTGTCGGGCCGTCCTGTGCCTCCGCAGTAGCTGGTTCCCCGGGCTGACTTCTGTTCCCTTCTGGTGGGTAAATATCCTGTGCTTGACGCCAGAGGGAATTTCTTATTAGCAGCTTCCCCTGACGGTGGGAGAACGCACCCCTCCACTGCCACTGAACTGACAGGGGCAGGACCCTCCATAGGAGTCACAGCTGAGGCGGGGACCACCTGCGGGGCCACCTGGCCAGGGAGATGGTGCGGTGCAAGCTTCTCTCCTCTGGGAGGAACGTACCCCGCTGGGTCAAACATAGAGCCTTCTGAGAGTCCCAGCATCAGGCTAGAGAACAGGCCTGGGGGAAAAAAGGAGCTTTTGAGGTGTGGAGTGAAAGGAAAACTCTCCCTTCACCCTCTGAAGGTTCACTGGAAAATCAGCTGCCAAAAGGCAGATGAACTGGAGAAGAGGCCTACAAATTGATGAACTCGCACACAGAGGCCTTCAGACTGAAGACCCAAAGACACAGGGGAGCTGGAGGGGAACTGGCCATCTTTAGGCTTGGGCTCAAGGCAGTGTGGACGGCTGTGCAGGAATGTGCCTGGACAGAAAGGGCCTGACCTAACGCGGATGGGCGGAGGGGGCGGCAGGGCCTAGCTGTCCAGGTTCCTCCTGGCCTCTCTGGGGAGCCTCCCTTCCCTCTGTGGGGCGGGGCCCTCTCTGGAACGGGGGTCCCATGACCTGCAGTCAAACAAGGTAGGTCCGATCATTTCCTCACCTCCAGTTTTTACAGAGAAAGGTGGAGGAAAGTGAGTCTATTTCCAGGTTTTACGGCTGGCTTTGGGGAGAAGGGTCCTGGTTCCTATGATTCTCCTGGAGGAACAGGGATTCTTGTTTCCCTGGTGCCTCAGGGGAGGATGGGGCTGAGAGGCAGGGAGGGCAGGAGAAGGTCGGGGGAAACCTTTTGCTTCTGAGGCCGCTGCTGAGGCCTGCATTTTGGGGGATTGTCTTCTGAGTCCCAACAACGGCTAAGGGATTATTTAAGAATATTTTCAACTGTTAATAGTTTCTGTCTCTTCAGCCTTTTAAGCGGAGTTGGCCAATCTAATCCTAAAAATTGTTAAACTGTATTTAATTTAAATCTATTCAAATATATGTAAATTATTGTAACTCTTTGCTCCAGAAGAGTTGATGAGAACACCTAGAAATTCTAGGGTGTGATTTTTCTGCTTTTAAAGGGATTTCTTTCTTAGTCAGAATGCCTGCTGAGAAACTATTCACAAAAGAATTCCTACACACGGGGCTGTCTCCCGCCTCCAGAGAGACCCAGGTTTCAGTGGGCTGGGCGTCCCGGCTAATATCCTACAATAGCTCCTTGCTGAAGCTTAGTCTTCGTTCAACTGGCAGGTGCAGATTTAAACTGGTATCTTGCAGTGAGGGCTGAGACCCCATGGACAGAATCAGAATTTGCTCAGCAAGCAGATGAGACATTTCTGGACTCGAGCTGGCTTCACGTAAATCCTACAGGCATCAGAGCCTGAGCCACCCATGCCCCCGGCCCAAGTCCAGAGAAGTCCCTCCACTGAGACGTGCCTTAGGCCTCGAGCCTGTGCCTGGGACAAAGCGGGTCTCGCCGTGGCAGGACGGTTAGAGGCGCGCCTTTGTGAAAGGTGATCCATAGTCATGCTGTGCAGAACGTGCTGGGGTCACGGCTTCTAAGATGCTTCCGTGCTCACAGTCTGCGGGGCCAGCTTTCCTGCGAGCCCCACACTTTTCTCTTGCTGATAGCAGTGACCAGCTACAGTTTGTTGAGTGCCCATTTATTTATTTATCTGTGTATTTATCCACAGATAAATACCATTGTAGGCTGGTAATCCTGATTACCATCCACAGATAAATACCATCCACAGATAAATACCATCGTAGGCTGGTAATCAGGATTACCATTACGATGCTAGTATCACCCAGATTTTACAGCTAAGGAAACTGGTCCAGAGAGGTTGACTAACTTGCCTATGATCACACAGATACAAGGGGCCAAGCTATGACTTAGAGACTTTTGGACTTTGAAGCCTGGGTTTTCCCTGTATCTCTCTATGTCCTGGGGCTGGGGAAGTCCCATGGGAGCAGGGTTCTCAGACCTCAGGCCATGGGGACCCGTGCTGTGGACCCCAGCGATGTGATGTCCTTAGCTGCTCATTCCCCCACTGGCTCCACTTCCCTGGTATTTAAATCCTGGGATTGAAGGAACGTATGTCCAAGACGTGGCACACGTGTGGCTGTAGGGCAGCAGCACAGATGATCCACAGTGAGTGAACAGCAAGGCCGCTGTGTGGGCTCAGGACAACAGGGGCAGCAGCCCCTGGAGAGAGGAGTGCCCCCAGGCCTGTGCTCCTGGGGCTCCCACCTCAGTCCCCTAGGGCCTCTTTTCTACAGCCGGAAACCTTTCTGTTAACTGCTAAAGTCCAAGGCTGGTCCTTCATACCTGGAGGAACTCACACCAGGTAAAGCCAGCACTTACTGAGCGCCTGCACAGGTGGTGAGGAATAAAAATAAAGTTCTAAGCCCCACAGCTGACTAAATGAACCCCCCTTGGCCAGGGGGATCCCTGAGAAACCTTCTAAAAAATGCCTCACGATGCCGCCTCCCTGCCCCGCTCTCTAACACCATCAGACTTCTTAAGGACTACACAGAAACTGGCCCCTTGGAAAACCTCCCCGACTGCGGACTTAAACATCTGACCGACATCCCTTCCCGACAAGAGACCACCGACCTCAGAGTGGCTCTGTCCCTCTACGGAGGCTGCGTGCTGAGTATCTTCCTGTCCCTGCTTCACCTTTTGATGGACAGGGTCTGACTGAAATAGAGTTAAATGTTAAGTCTCCACACCCACATGAGCATGGGTCTCATGTAGCATACGTGTTAGCCAACTGCACACGCTTGCAACACCCCCCCTTCATGAATATCCACGGCTCTTCCTGCAACCTGGTGAGTGTGTGCACCCAGCCAGCCTGCTCAGCACGATTTCCTGTCTCCTCCTTCCCTCTCCTGAAGTGCTTGCTTTTTGGTTTTGGTCAGAGGCCTTGCTTCTGGCCCACAGGCTGAGCTACCCTCCTTTAGAAGTAAAGCTCTGTCTTCTAAATGTATAGATTCTATGACTTTTCCAGTCCACAGTGGCCAGTGCTTCACGTTGCCTCAAGGGTGGCAGTCCACAGTGGGTCACATGCAATTTTTCTGTTTACTCCTCAGAATCATGTTAGAACCAAACTCCTGTCATTTCTCACTTTGTGTTGAGGAAACGAGGCTTACAGAGGCGGAGGAGCTTGCCTCAGGCCCTAACACGAATGGCGGAGCTGGAACTGGAACCAGGTGCAGTGAGGCTGGTGCAGGGGTGTTTCTCCAAACCACCAACGCTGTGTGCTTGGGGGAAACAGACGAAAAGGGAACAAAAGAGCAGCAGGAGAGCAAATTCATCTCATTAGTAGAATAATGCTTCCATCCTCATGTGGAGATTGAACACAGAAACATTTTCCACCAGCTCCCAAAATCCCCTCCGGGTGGTTGCCATCAGTACCTAGACTGTGGGGGAACTCAGGGGAACACGGCCCCACATCCCTGTAGGATGAGCCTCCTTTGAAAGTCCTGAAATCAAGGACCTTGCAGAGCAAACGGGACTCCCTATCTGATGTACTGGAAGCCAATACTATGACATTGGAGTTTTGAGAAAAGAAAAGTTTGCTGTTGAAACTCGACTCCCAGAGAGGCACGAGTCCACTCAGATCCGTCTTCCTGTGCTGGCTTCACGGCAGTGATTTTATTAGAAAAGGCTCGGGGGCTGGATCCTGGGATTGGCAGGTGACTGGTGGAAAGTCCCTGGGCCTGGGAAGTGCCTCTTCACACTGCCTCAAGGGTGGCATGTGCAAACTCGAGGGAGTGAGCGTGAAGCCTGCGGTGGGAATTCAGGCTGTGACATCGGCAAGCGCATTCTCTGTGGCTTCCAGTGGACCGTTTGGTTCTAGTTGATTTCGGCTACTTCTTTCATCACATACATGGAGGGAGTGGCAGCGTTTTGGTAAGTTGTTTTTTTATCTGCCATCCCATCAACTCAAGAAGTCCTTTTAGTCGTTGGTTTCTTTAACTCTTTGGGGGCAGGGTTTCAAACGGACGGCTTTTGAAAGTCAGACTCAAGGACGTACTGACACTGGGCCTGAAAAGCTTTAGGCCGCATCAACCTAAGAGGCACATGGGCTCTGGGATGTGTGAGGTCCAGGCCAGACCGTCATCTAACCGAGAGCTCTGGAGTGACCCTGGAGTGAGTGACCCCGGAGCGCAGGTGCACCTGGAGGGAAGGACTCAGGGAAGGATGGAAAGGGTGGGGGTGAGGGGGCTCTTCTGAGCCTGCCCTGGCTGGGGCTCCACCCAGGCACAGCCCTCTGTGAGGGTCGATGTTGCCCAGCCTGACATCACTGTCACTCAACCCTCAGGCAAATTAATTGCAAGTACGTGCCAACATTTTACGTCCAACTTGCTGATAATTTTTAACGGTTAAAGATTTTCTTTTTGGAAGAGTATTTCTTTTTGTCTTTTGGGAGAGACTTGGGGGAGGATGCGGCAGGATGACGTCAGAATAAGCACAAAAAAAAGAACTTCCAGCCACAGTCGATTGCCAGGGATGCCCAGGGCGGCAGCAGGCGGCAGCACTGGGTGTGGAGAGATGGATTGGATCAAGCACTACATTCTCTTCTCACTGCCTTTTGCTTAGTTTGAGAGAATTGTTTTTCTTTTTTCTAAATGTTTAAATCATGGAACTTTCCACATAGCTCTGATTCATTGCACAGCCAGCAGTGTCCTAGCCCCAAGTGCTCTGACAGCCGCCTTCCGTGAAGAGTGGCTGCTTTATTTCTCCAAGTGCAAAGGATTCATCTGGAATTCAGTTCTCCACACCAGGCTTCTGTGTTGGGCTAATGCCAGTCTGCCTTTGAGGGGCAAATCCACTCCATTTTTCAGGCTCTGGGACCAGAAGGATGAAGGTCTGGCCCTGGACTTGGGGGAACTCACCACCCAAGGGGCTCACCCCAGCTGCTGGGCCACACCTTGCCCAGAGTTCATTCAACCTCTCCTAAAAATGCGAGAGAATGTTCTGGTTTTAGTGCCTTGGTTGAAGCGGTGGCTATTCACCAAGTTGTCTCTGCACACCCCTGGATAACGAAGTGGGTGTTTAGATCAGTCAGTGCTGAGGAGTTGTTAATGAACTCATTTAGGATAAAACGTGAAAGCTGCTGCTGCCACTTCCCCCCTCCCATTCTGCAGGGGAGGAATCACTTCTCTAGAGAATATTTCTGTCATATGTTACTTTTTTTTGAGATGGAGTCTTGCTCTGTTGCCCAGGCTGGAGTGCAGTGGCGCAATCTCAGCTCACTGCAACCTCTGCCCCCTGGGCTCAAACGATTCTCCTGCCTCAGCCTCCCAAGTAGCAGGGATTACAGGTGTGCACCACCACGTCCAGCTAATTTTTGTATTTTTAGTAGAGATGGGGGTTTCACCGTGTTGGCCAGGCTGGTCTCGAACACTTAACCTCAAGTGAACCACCCACCTCGGCCTCCTGAAGTGCTGGAATTACAGTTGTGAGCCACGGTGCCCGGCCTGTCTATTAATATTAATGCTGCATTAAAGTGAACATTTCCCTAACTAGCTGTTCTACAGTGCATCTGGTTCAAGGTGGCCTGTTCCTGCAGAGCCAGTTTGTCCACACTTCCACCCTCCGTGGCACAAGAGTGAGCCGAGCCTTGACTCCCTTCATCCATGTGAACATGGCCTCCTGTCTCCTGGCAGGTGCGTTCCTGAGATCACCTGATGGGTTTGTGTTTCTTGATGTCAGTCCCACGTTTCCTATATAGTACAAGACAGGATTTCCAAGTGAGATTGTCAGAGGGAAAAGACCTTTTCATTTTGTTGTATACAAAACAAACTGAATTAGGTGACAAATTATTTCTTGTAATTTTGTGCCATGAAATTGGCTCTTTTGCTTTCTATAAATTTCGTACTATTGGTATCTAGTAAAAGGGTCCCATTGCACGATGTGCTAGCAGCTCTGCCCTGTGGCTGTGTATGCTACAGTCCTCCTCCCGGCTGCTTTCATGGGATGGCATTGAGTTTCTATGGCTTTTCCAGGCACATGGTGCAGCTATCAGTGGACCTACCATTCTGGGGTCTGGAGGACGGTGGCCCCCTTCTCACAGCTCCACTCGGCAGTGCCTCAGTAGGGAGTCTGTGTGAGAGCTCTGACCCCATATTTCCCTTCCACACTGCCCTAGCAGAGGTTCTCTATGAAAGCCCCGCCCCTGCAGCAAAGTTCTGCCTGGACATTCAGGCCTTTCCATACATCCTCTGAAATCTAGGTAGAGGTTCCCAAACCTCAGTTCTTGACTTCTGTGTACCCACAGGCCCAATACCACATGTACACCTCCAAGGCTTGAGACTTGCACCCTCCGAAGTAATGGCCTGAGCTGTATGTTGGCCCCTTTTAGCCGCAGCTGGGATGCAGGGCACCACGTCTCAAGACTGCACAAAGCAGCAAGGCCCTGGGCCTGACCCTCAAAACCATTCTTTCCTCCTAGGCCCCCCAGCCTGTGATGGGAAGGGGTTGCCATGAAGACCTCTGACATGTCTTGGAGACATTTTTCCCATTGTCTTGGCAATTAACTTTCGGCTCCTTGTTACTTATGTAAATTTCATAGCCGGCTTGAATTTCTTCTCAGAAAAATGTTTTTTTTACTTTCTATCCCATCATCAAGCTGCAAGTTTTCTAGACTTTTATGCTTACCTTTTAAACATAAGTTCCAATCCCAAACCATCTCTCTCAAGTTCAAAGTTCCACTAGGGTGGGGCAAAATGCTGCCCATCTCTTTGTTAAAGCATAGCAAGAGTCACCTTTATTCCAGTTCCTGATAGGTTCCTCATCTCTATCTGAGACCACCTCAGCCTGGACTTCATTGTCCATATCACTATCAGCATTTTGGTCAAACCATTCAACAAGTCTCTAGGAAGCTCCAAACTTTCCCACATTTTCCTGTCTTCTTCTGAGCCCTCCAAACTGTTCCAACCTCTGCCCGTTACCCAGTTTCAAAGTCACTTCCACATTTTCAGGTATCTTAACAGCAGTACCCCACTCCCAGTACCAATTTACTATGTTAGTCTGTTCTCACACTGCTATAAAGAACTTCCTGAGACTGCGTGATTTATAAAGGAAAGAGGCTTAATTGACTCACAGTTCCGCATGGCTAGGAAGGCCTCAGGAAACTTACGATCATGGTGAAAGTCAAAGAAGGAGCAGGCACCTTCTTCACAAGGTGGCAAGTAGGAGAAGTGCTGAGCAAAGTGGGAAGAGCCACTTGTAAAACCCTCAGGTCTCATGAAAACTCACTTACTGTCATGAGAATAGCTTGGGAAAAATTGCCCCCATGATTCAGTTACCTCCACCTGGTCTCTCCCTTGACATGTGGGGGTTCTGGGGATTATGGGGACTGAATTCATGATGGGATTTGGGTGGGGACACAAAGCCTAGCCATATCAGGCAGTTACCTCTTGATGCTACCTCCTCGGTCACATGTGCAAATTCATAGGAGTGAGCATGAAACCCGTGGCGGAAATTCAGGCTGTGATGTCAGCACACACATTCTCCTCAGACTCCAGTGGCCATTTGGGCTCAGCCCATTTTCACCAGCTCCTTCATCTCATGAGTGGAGGGAGGGCTTGTGTTTCTCAAGTTTTTTTTGTTTTTGTTTTTTAATCTGTCATCCTATAAAATCAAGAATTTTTATTAGTCATTCTTTTTAGCTTTTTGAGGCAGTTTCATTATTTCATTCACTATTTTGTTTTCTTTCTTGAATGCAAATCTTTAAAGAAATGTCTTTTGTTTCTTGTTCAACTTCCCGTAAAAACCTATCTATCCCGGCCGGGCGCAGTGGCTCAAGCCTGTAATCCCAGCACTTTGGGAGGCCGAGGCGGGTGGATCACGAGGTCAGGAGATCGAGACTATCCTGGCTAACATGGTGAAACCCCGTCTCTACTAAAAATACAAAAAACTAGCCGGGCGTGGTTGCGGGCGCCTGTAGTCTCAGCTACTGGGAGGCTGAGGCGGGAGAATGGCGTGAACCCGGGAGGCGGAGTTTGCAGTGAGCCGAGATCAGGCCACTGCACTCCAGCCTGGGAGACACAGCGAGACTCCGTCTCAAAAAAAAAAAAAAAAAAAAAAAAACCTATCTATCCCTAGACTTCATGTGCAAAAGGATAATAATTATGTAATAAGATAATATATAATTATCTTAGTTAATATATTAAAAATTATGATTCTAAAGTAACCTATAGAAATATTAGCTGTGTTTAAGTGACCACGTTATTGGTTATTGTAAATGATCTATTTTCAAGATTTATGAGATGTTATGTTACATTTAGAAATTTAAAAATGCATTCAGCAACTCTTGCTGATTGACTGTTAGGAGCTGGGTGTTGTGCCTGGGCCCTGCAGCTGCAGAAATGTCCTGAGAAAAGCCCGTGACTCTGGTTCATGCCTGGCAGGGCTCCTGGGCCATCAGGTGGCTGTGCTCGCTGTTGTTAGGGCATGAGAGCTGGGGTGGGGGCAGGCACATTGGGGGGATGTCTGGGCTGGTCTGAAGAATGAGTCCAGGTTCACGGTGTTAGGTGTTCTTGGTGAAGAAGGGGCTAAGCTGGGGAAGCCGTTTCAGGTGAAGGGAGATTAATAAGGAACTAGAAACGCAGGTGCAATTCTGAAGAATCCTGTGCACCTCAGGCTGGTGACAGATATGACGTGCTCAAGTCCGCCCGGCCCTCCACGGGGCATGGCCAGCAAGAGGAGATGGGTGGGGGAGCAGTTGAAGGTCAGATTATGTTAAAAGCTGCAGGAACAGACTCGGAGCCTGCTGGGAAGAGGCATGGAGTGGACACCCCAGGCTGTTACTTTCCAGTCACTGATGTGGAAATCACAGGACTGGGTCACCTATGATATAATTAATATCCGCCGGAAAAATGTCAGCAGTGTCCTCCTCAGTGGGAGGATGGAGGATGGCCTCATGAATTGAAGGAGTAAATAACGTAATTTGAGGATCATTGGAAAAGCCCAAATTGTTTACACACCAGGCTTATATAATTCCAGAAGTCATCCCAAATAAAGTGATTTCTTTGACGTAGATGTGTGAGATGGAAATGTCCTGCATGGCGTTTAGGTTTCCGGACACCTGCGAGCAGCATCTGATAGAAAAAGACGGCTCAGAAAGGTCCATGCCAGCTCGCTCCTGCCAAGGAGGCCTCGGCCCTGGGGGAAGCAGCCCCTTAGTCCATCCTCTCTGTCCCTTCTCCTCTGCCCTCTCGCTGGGTACAGAGTTCCCTGGCATTTCTGGTGCTCCCTGTCTGTCCCAGTAGCCAGATGTCCTTTTGGTGTAAGGGAGCCATTTCCAGGGGAGAAGTCACTTTCCCTCGTCAGGAAGCCTACCCTGGAGTTCTGTGCCCGCACTCAGAACCACAGTTCAGTTCTGACTTCCCCAGCTGAGCGGAACCCCCTCCCTTTACCCAGGCACCGGTGCCTCCTGAGTTCACAGGTGGGAGCACCAGGGTGTCCTAGTCTAGGGGGTAAGTAATGACGTCAGGCTAACAGTCTCACAACATTGCTGACACACAGATGGGGTGCACCCTTGACTTGCTGCTTGCCAGGCATCAGGGACCAAAGACAGGTCAGATCCTTCCCACTTTCAGCTACCCACAAGTGGGTGCTGCAGACAGAAAGTAACTGGAGAGTGCGGTGTGGACAGGGCAGGGTGGAGCACACACAGGCATGGATACTCAGCAGAGGTCCCCCCTTGAAGGCCATGCCTTGTGGCCAGGGACCTCAGCAGGACAGCGAAGCTAGGTGGCCCTGGGCCCAGCGTGCCCATCCAGAATGAGGGGAGCCATGTCCAAAGGTCATGCAACCTTGGCTTGACCTTGACCTGGGCCAGCACTGCCTTGGAGGGGATGTGCTGTCACAGGCAGGAGTTTCGGGCAGTGGGGACCCATGGTGAGTATGTGTGTGGTGCTTCATGGCTGTCTGGATGGGCATGGAATCCAGCTACTTGCTGGTAAGGTGGGAGGCAGGAAACTGGGCAGGTGCATTTGTCCTGGCATTAGGGGCTCAGGATGGAGCTGGACACACTTCATGAAACCAGGGCAGAAGCTCCTTCCCATGGAACAAGGGTATGATAGAAGCTTTGCAAGGGTGCTGCGGGTTGGCGTTCCGCCCAGACTTCACGCTGGCTTTTCTAGACCTTCTCCCTGAGCCCCTGAGGCTGTGGTTACACTACATAGCTGGTTCCAGAACCTCACTCAGCCCTCACTCCCTCCTGGTGGTCGTACCTCTGTGCTGTGCACCTGACGTCCCACCTGCGAAGGTCGGCCACCTGACGTGTCCTGCGCTGTGCACCTCACGTCCCACCTGCGAAGGTCGGCCACCTGACGTGTCCTGCGCGGTGCACCTGACGACCTGCCTGCGAGGGTCGGCTGCCCGACGTGTCCTGCACGGTGCATCTAATGTCCCTGCCTGCAAGGGTCTGCCTCCGCACGCGTCCTGAACTCTGTTCAACTTTGCACGTTTGACCGCAAGTGTTGGGAGGCACATCATAGGTGTTCAATCAGTGCCAGTCCCATGGCACAGGGGCTGGGCCGGGTGCAGGCAGGAAGGGTTGGAATTCAGGAATCTGGCAGGCTGGCAGTCATGACCATCCGGGAGGGAGACTGATGGGGTGGAGGCAGGTGGCAGGCGAACCTTGAGGTCAGGGCACAGCCGGCTTCCTGGAGGAGGTGGTATTTGAGGCAGGCCTTGAGACATTCAGTATGTTGTTAGCTGTAGGTGCTCAGTAAATGCCAAGAGTAAGGCTGCCAACACTTAGTGAGAGCATGGCATTTGCCTGGCACTGTCACTTTCTCGTGGGGGGCTCATGCTGGTTTGGGGAGGAGAGAGAGAATCTCCTCAGTCCCCCTGACAGAGGAAGACATGGTGGCTTAGGGGCACGCAGGCAGCTCGCGGGAGGTGGGGCTGGATGTCAGTGGCACCTGTGTGACTCCAGAAACCATGTGGTTACCCCTGTGCCTGCTTGAGGGGGGTAACTGTTAGGATGAAGCGAAAGGAGCCACCACATTGTAAATGGTTTGTGTTTAAGGTGCCGGTTTTAAAACTTCGTGTAAACATACTGAGTTGGCTTTTCTGCCCCGCCCTTCACCTCCGGGCAGGTCCTCAGCAGAGCTCCAGGGTCGGGCCCCATACAGGGCTCAAGCAACTGCCTGAGATGGACTCAGGAGCCCTGAACTCTTTTTGGTTTAAAATCACTGGGCTTGTGGAGAGGAAGGGGAGGGTTCACTTTTTTTTTTTCCTAACTGGAGGGTTATTACAAGTTGTGCATGGTCCAAGCATTCTGCCCCTTCCGTTACCAAAACTATGGTGAGTGTGTGTGTGTCTGTGTGTATGCGTGCCCGTGTATGAGAGAGAGAGAGAGAGAAAAAATAGGAACAATATAAGGATAAATTTGAATCATATATTCACACAATGAATAGCCTCCTTCAATTGGGTTGACTTAGTGCCTGGGGAGGCTTCTTGGGGAGGGCATAAGGTGCTCAGGACTCACAGCCCTGAGGAGAAGGTGGGCAGCCATCCTCCTGGGGTTTCTGCCCAGCAGGTGTTCTGTGAGCTGAAAGCGGACAGGCTGTGGCCGTGTCCTGAGTGTGGGCCACAGTGACACCCCCATACCAGCATTTGGCTGGTGAGAAATCTGCCTTTTGAGGCTTCCCAGGCACACCATATGATTAAATACTGCTCAGAAGGATATAGTCCCTTCATTATAAAAAATTAGAATACATACTAACTTTTTCTTCTCCATTGGGAATAAAAAGCACACTCCACCTCCTTCCCACCCTCACCCTAAGTTGGGGTTTTGTGCAGTCCCAGGTTGGGAGGGAAGCGCTGTGACCCCTGGGGAGAGCGCCTGGGGCTGGTGACTTCAGGGGCGCTGCATCTCTTCCGACTCCTAAAGACAACCTTTTGGTCCTTGGAGGACTTCTGAGGCTGAAGTGCTATGTGACTTTTTTTTTTTTTTTAATTCTCTTTAAAACATTTACATGTGTATTTAATTTTCCAGAGTTTCTGTTACTCGCTTGGTGCCACTGGAGTTCAGCAGCTGTGGGCATGAAGAAGCCGTTCCCTGGGACCCCGCCCTCCCCACCGTGGGCATTGTTAATTACAGTTTACTCTTCCCGCTCCGCTCCCTTCCACTAAGAATGAGCCTTTTGTTAGCAGTGCTCAGATGATCATCCCACCGGAAATTTGTTTTTAAGAGCCCAGGTCTCTAAAGACAGTGCTTCTCTCTCACTGGGAGTGCTGCATTAGCCTAAGACTAATTATAGGCCACGGAAAAAGATACCAACACCCTAACAGTATATTTTCCTCTTAACAAGAGCAAACTTAATTTCCTCAGGCTAAGCCACAAGAGCAGATTTGTACTTGAAACGTCACATGGAAACAATGGGAGCCTCTGCCCCGTGCTATGTGAGGGAGGTGTCACCTGCCTCTGCCTGTTTCCAGAAAGCCCAGGGTGCAGCCCCAGTGGTGTCCAGGCATCCCTAAACAGTTTCTTACTCCCAGGAAACAAGGGGAACCCTGGAAAGCCACAGCAGTGACGGATTCCAACGCAGTTTATCTAGGAGTTTGGCATTAATTTAAAAAGTTAGATGTCTCACACCTGTTGCGTGTTTAAATCTCTATAATGTCACGGGAAATATGCTAGTTAACAAAACGTCATAGAAGATGTCAAGGAGCACCCGCCCTGTGACAGTGTAATGCTGGGTGCTCGCACAGCACTGGGAAAACAGATGCACACACACTTTCTCCAGGTGGTGGGTCCAGAGCCATACAAAAGCTCCCGAGGGCGCTGCATGGGGTCGTACGGGGGCTTCCCAGGGGCGACGGGAGTGGGAAGGGAAGGACAGCTGGAGGGATGAGTGCCTGGCCTGGCTGTGGGGTGGGAGAGAGGGTGGGTGGGGTGGGCAGTGGGGCTGCAGGCATCTGAGATGAGATGCCCTGTCGGAGAGCGAGGCCCCACTCAGTCGGAAAAATGGGAGCCCCTGAAAGTTTAAAAATAAGGAAATCGCATGGCAGCCTCCAACTTTGGCGAGTCCCGTGTGGCAGGACATGGGCAGGCAAGTGCGGGAGGAAGGTCTCCGTGAGTGGCGCTCAGGACACAAAGGCAGGAAGCACAGACCCGCTCCGCTCCTCCTTCCATATGAAGCAGAAAGGAGGGGGGACCCCACTTTTAACAGAGCAGTGATTCTGAAGTCACGGACCAGACAAGGACCTCAGCAGAGCCAAGGGAAGGGAGAGCTCAGCTGTGGCCTAGACGAGCACCCCAGGTGGGAGAGATGGGCCGGGCTGCAACCAGGGGACGGAACCCAGCAGACAGACTGGGCTGGAGACAGGATTTGGGAACCCGGGCAGTAAATGGTCAGGCATTTCCCAGGGAGAGTTTGCGGTGGGAGAAGAGGTGAATCCCTGTGGTGCAGGGAGCTGGTGTTGAAGAGAAAGGCGGAACTGGGGGACTCCTGCAGAAGATATGGGCCTGGTGAGCAGGAGGGCATCCTGGAATCAAGGGGCAGAGCTGCTGGGAAGAGGGAGGGCCCGTGCCGTGAGAGGAGGACGAGAAACAAAGTTCAGGAAGGAAGGACCTGGAGCCGGGCCGGAGCCCTGGAGGGAGGAGAGAGGAGAGAGGAGAGGCCGGAGTTGGAGCATCCACCACGGTGACCGCTGTTTCCCCTAGGCACTGCCCAGGGGCTGCCCATTTTCTTCTTCCAGTCCCCACAGGGGGTGTTGTGATTTGACGGGTAAGGAGAGCGAGGCTCCTAGACAGGCCGTTTTCCCAAGGCCGTGCAGTTCCCACAAGTTCAAATGTGACCTGCGTCCCACAACTCCAAAACCCTGCCGCCATCAGCTCCAGTCGCCCTGCAGGGAGGGGTCCCCGGTGTCCTCTGTGAATTAGAATCGGAGGCTGACTCCTCAGAGTGTGAAAAGCCGGCAGGCCTGGTGGCTGGGGACGTGCTGCCGTGTGTGTGTGCCAGGCTGAGGACCTGCCAGGCTGGACGCCCCTTCCGTGAGTGGTGTCCTCAGAGGCCGCGGTTCTCTGCAGCAGCCCTGGTCAGTCTGCAGCTGGGAAACCTCGGGTCGAGTGGGTCTGGGGGGAGCCCTGGTGGCCAAGTCTGCTGTGTGGCTGCAGCGGAATCCTGAGCCTGGGTGAGGGGGAAGAGCGGAAGTTTCCTCCCCGCATTTCTGGAGGTTGGGGGTGCAAGGTCAAGGTGCTGGCGTCCCCGGGGCCTCCTGGCTGTCGGTGTTCTTGCAGGCTGGAGGGCACTGGAGGCTGCAGGAAGCCTCTTGTGTGACGGCCTTGGTCCCATTCACTGGGAGGAGACCTGGAGCCAAGTCACCTTCCAACACTATCACGTTGACAATGCCTGGGTTTTGGAGAGGACCCATTTGAACCGCAGCAGCCAGGTACAAGCATGTGAGGCAGAGAAACGAGGGTGCAGCTTCTGGGGGCTCGAGAGCCTCAGAGGAGCTTCGCACACCTCGGTGCCCAGTTCCCACCTGCCATGGCATCCTCAGGATGGGAAGGGTCCCTGCCGATGAGTCCCCCTTGCTGGCACAGCCTCTCCCTTTCCCTGGAAGCCGACTTGAGTAAGCAGTCGGCTCATGCTGCCTTCCTCACTACCCCCTTCCTGGGCCTCCTCCTTGGTTGCCTGGCACATCTGCCCCTGACACCTACCTGTAAACCACAGGGCCAGGCACCCTGGGGCCTCTTCCTGGCTGTGCCCCCGACACCTCACAGTGTGTTTGCACCTGAGATGTTTGGTGGCTTTCGACTTCCATGATGGCCTCACCCCGGGCCCTGTCCTGCAGTGTCTGCAAATCCACCATGACCCCACCCTGCCATGCAGTATCCCTGCGGCCCGCTGGAGCTGCTCCCCCCAGGTCCTCAGCGACCTCACAAGGGTTGGTTAACATAAGGGGGATTCCAGCCGTAAACCCCCCTGGGGTCGGAATCTCCTGTTAGACACGCTCATAGCTCCCGCAACCTTTCCTTGATGTCACTTGTTAAACGGCTTGCGTAATGAGTTACTTAGTAAATGGCAATGTGTCCCGTCTTTGCTGCAGTCTCTGCTCCACATGGGCTGGGCAGCATCTGAGTGGTTCTCCTGCCTCCCGGCGAGGGCAGCGCCAGGCTCAGGGTGGACCTTGGGCTCAGCAAGTGCTCCCAGCAGCCCTGCCATGGTGGCCCTCATGCCTTCCAGTGACAGAAACAGGCTCTCTTTGGCTTTGCCGACAGCATTCTCTTGTGGTTTTCCTCCCTCCTCCTCCTCCTGCTCCGTAGATGAAGCGCAGGAAGCCAGAATCTCGTCTTGACTCTGCCGTGATATTTTTCTAGCCCCGAGCACACTTCCAGCTGCACCGTGTAAATGAGCGGGGGCAGGCCACGTGGTCTGTGGAAACTTTCTGTGAACCCCCTAACGCAGGGCTTGAAGCTTCTTCCAGGGGTGAGCCTTCATGTGGGGAGTGGTCTCAAGGCCCCCCATTCTATATGTGTGGATTATCTGTATGTGTGGATTATCATAACTATTGTTATTGTTTTCTGGGAATAGAGCCTGGCACTTTCATAAAATTCTCAAGGGATTCTGGCTCCCAAAGAAGCATAAGAACTGCTGTTCTGTGGCTCCCGCGAGCCCAGGATCACGTCTGCTGGTCACCCTGCAGTCCCCGTCTTCCTCTGTGAGTTAGAATTGGAGGCTGATGCCTGTTGGGGCTATGCAGATTCCTCAGAGACCACAGCTTCTGTCTGCTAAGACCTTAAAAAGGAGACCAGATTGGGCACCTTCTAGATTCTGAGCCCTGGGACGGGAGCTGGCATCTTCCATCTCTTCAAGTCCTCACATCTGCCTGGAAGTGGGCACCATCACCCCCTTTTACAGAAACTGAAAGGCCAGGATCAAATGCTTGGTAGAGTCAAAGCTGAGATTTTAATCCATGTCTCCTGACTATTTTAATTGTTTTCCTTGTTCTGCCATAGACGTTAAATTGCTGGCAGATAAAAAAGTGTGGTGATGTGATGGGCACGTTCTTTTTTTTTTTTTTTTTTTTTTTGAGACGGAGTCTCGCTCTGTCGCCCAGGCTGGAGTGCAGTGGCCGGATCTCAGCTCACTGCAAGCTCCGCCTCCCGGGTTCGCGCCATTCTCCTGCCTCAGCCTCCCGAGTAGCTGGACTACAGGCGCCCGCCACCTCGCCCGGCTAGTTTTTTGTACTTTTTTTTAGTAGAGATGGGGTTTCACCGTGTTAGCCAGGATGGTCTCGATCTCCTGACCTCGTGATCCGCCTGTCTTGGCCTCCCAAAGTGCTGGGATTACAGGCTTGAGCCACTGCTCCAGGCCGGGCACGTTCTTATAAAAGCTTTATTACTAAATTTTTAGTTTAAAAGCGTATTTATTGACTGAAACTCTTCAGCTTGATTTCTAAACGGATCAAGTTCTTGCTATTGCTTAAGGGCACCAGCTTTTCTTTAATGTACAGGCCAGATAACAGTCCGTGAAGTTGAGCAATCCGTGCTTGTGAATTTGGCTTTTAGAGCTTTGTTTTCTACCTAGGTAGGATGTGCTGTTAGGTAGAATTTCGAGTCAATAGTACATTGTGCCCAGAAGACCCAGAGGGCTTTAGATCACTTGTGGCAGGTACGGTTGCTGGTGCCAACATAAATAGCCCGTGTGTTTACCCAGCGCAAAGACGTGAAGCTGGCCGTGACTTCCTGAGAGCCATCCCAAACGAAAGGCAGGAAGAGGGCAAGAGATCAACCTGCAGTATCGTGACGGACGTTTTCACGTTGTGAAAAAGGTATTCGACTGTCTATTGTATTACAATACAAAGAACAATACGCACAAAACTGTTTTTTTTCCCCAGAAAACTCCCAGACTGAGGAGAAAGTTGTCTCCTTCCCCAGATGAACTCTGTATAAGGTGGCTGAGTGCAGTGGCCCCGTCTCCTCCCCGGAACACGTGAACGCATTCCCCTGCCCTGGGCCAGCTGGCAACCAAACACGTAGTAACTCCAGATTCAGAATTCGAGATTCAGAACTAAGAGGACTTTAGACAAGCGTAGAGCGATGCTGGGAACTCTCCCACCAGGTTCGGTGCCACATGGCGGTGGCGTGGGGAGGAAAAGCTGCTTCGAGAAGAAAGGACGCAGGGGAGGAGCAGGAGAGGCAAGGGTCTGAGCGGCATGGGGTTGCAGCCAGCGGCTCCGTGGGCTCAGGCCCAGGCTGGACCAGGGAATGGGCCGTGTGGTCTCCAGGTGTGCTTGGCCGTGAATGCCCAGGTGAGCTTAAGGGCTGGCGAGATGTTGCCAGGAGACCAGAGACACCAGACCCCGGCAAGTCCACGCCACTCCTCTGCCTTTCGGAAGCCCCTTCCATGCATCAGATGGAACTGAACACGGTGAGCATCCGCCTGAGGACCCCGTGCTGCCCGAGCAGGTGAAGATGATTTGGCTGCAGTGAGCTGAGTGGACCAAACAAACATGCTTCTCGCTGTGATCCGGGGGTGGAGACCCTCGAGGACGACACGATCCATTGCAGATTTGCACCCCCCAGTGACGTGAATGACACACTCTCTGAGATCTCACAAGCAGAGGCCACAACCCAGTCAGCCTGGGGGCCAGCAGGGCCCCAGCAGGTCGGTGACCCCTTCACTCCCGAGCAGGGCCCATGGGGGTGGGGAGGGTGGGAAGGGGCTTCTGCTGTGGTCCCCTCCCAGCCCTGCTCAGTCCAGGAATCCCAGGAACAGATCGGCCTCTTCCTGGCTCAGCGCCCATGGATTTCAGCCGCTCCACAGTTTGAGGTTCAGCACTGCTACCGCTGCGAGACTGCAAAGCAGAGAACCGGCCCCGTGGGGTCCACGGTCTCTTACTCTTTCTGTGATTGAGGGGACTCGCCGATCTTATAGCCGGCATTCAGGAAGAGCAGCCCTCGGGAAGCAGGAGAGGGATGGGGTTGATGCCCTTGTCTCATGTCCTGTGAATTTCCTGCAGAAGGGAAGCTGGCTGGAGGCGCCCGGCTTGCGGTGTGTCGGCCCCTTCACTCGTTACAAGAGGCGGCGTGTGCTTTCCGGATAATCCCCCCGCAACCCTGTGAGGAAGGGGCCGTTGTCATCTTGCCCATTTTTCAGATGGGGAAACAGAGGGACACGTGGCCAGGGAGGAGCCCACTTGGGGCACCAGCCACCCTTCCCACAGAATGCCAGGTGCACTCCGTGGTGGCGGCTCACGTGGTGTGCATGTCCTGACGGTCACCTCTGGCGTCTCCCCTCACTTCTTTGGAAGACTCTCCTACTGGGACTCTAAGGGCCGAGGGGTCTGTGAGGGACCCCCTGTGCAGGTGGTCCTCATGGGATGCCCTCAGCCCTGCCCAGTGGCCTCCGTCAGTCCTGTGCCCAGGTCCCTTGGTGCTGTCTACCAGTGACCGTCACAGCTGGTCCTGCAAAGCACTAAGCCTTCAGCTCCTGCCTTCAAGAGCTGCCTGCAGAGGATGCACCGAAAAGAGGTAGAGAAGCTGACCGTGCTCCCTTCTCCCTCACCCCCCAGGGCTCGCCTCACCCCAGGCATCCTTTGGGAGTTTAGGATGCTTCTTCTGTCCACACTGCCCATGGACACACAGGCCTCGGTGCTGCTCTGCAGTCCCCATTGGACACCTGGGGAGGGGGTCCCTTAAGAACATATTTTCCTGAACTAAAAGGCTGAGGATTGATGGTGTCACCATCTCAGAGGAGGGCTCGCTCCCAGCACAGGTGTCTCAGGGATCCCATGTGAAAGGCAGGCAGGGCATTTGCTGAGCCTGGTGGCTTCTCTTTGGCATCGATAAAGTGCAGATGGCTGTGCCGAGAGTGGAGGCCCCGCCCCGAGACATTATGGGATGGAGGCCCTGGCCGGGGCCCGGCGATGCAGCTCATCCACCTGCCCCCCTTAGCCACCGCACCAGGGGATGGACCAGGGCAGGTGCTCAGGCCTTTTGGGGCTGGAGAAGCCAGGACTCAGCTGCTGGGTCTCCGTGCCAGAGAGAATGGAAGAGGGCAGGCCCCCTTGTGCAGTCAGAACTGGCATTGAATTAAGGTAATCCTCATTAAACTGAGGCAAGTTAAAACCCATGCTGAGCACTGCACGTTCCTGATGGTGTTAAGCTTCTCAGTGTCCACGGAGAGGAAGCCTAGAGGTTGGGCTACACAGGCTGCGGGATGGTGCATAAGACAAGATGGTGGCTCCTCAAAAATTTCAATGTAAAATGACAGTTTGACTCAGCAATTCCACTACTGTGCATAGACCCAAAAGAAGTGAAAGCAGAGACTCGAAGGGTATCTGTCCACCCATGTTCACCGCAGCCCCGTGTCCAACAGCCAAAGGTGGAAGCAGCCGCGTGTTCCTGGGTGGGTGGACGGGTGGGTGAGCGGGGGGTGGATGGATTAGCACGTTGTGGTTCACACATATGATGGGGTCTTAAGCAGCCTGAGAAAGGAAGGAAATCAAAGTATTTTACCCCAAAATATATTTCTTTGACAGATTTTATTATTACTAACTATCTATCTATCTATCTATCTATCTATCTATCTATCTATCTATCTGTTTATTTATTTATTGTTTAAGATGGAGTCTCACTGTGTCGCCCAGGCTGGAGTACAGTGGTGCGATCTTGGCTCACTGCAACCTCCACCTCCTGGGCTCAAGCAATTCTCCCACCTCAGCCTCCCAAGCGGTTGTGACCACAGATGTGCGCCACCACAGCCGGCTAAGTTTTTGTATTTTTGGTAGGGACAGGGTTTCACTATGTTGCCCAGGCTGTTCTTGAACTCCTGAGCTCAAGTGATCCTCCCCCGTTGGCCTCCCAAAGTGCTGGTGTTACAGGCGTGAGCCACTGTGCCCAGCCTCTTTGACATATTTTAAAATGTCCCTGCAAAGCTGCCTCTTGTGGGGAACGTCTGCATTCTCTAGAGAACCCCCTTCCCTTTCCAAGTCTTTTTCCTGATCCAGGAGAGAATCGTTTAAGAGTCTGGAACCTTTTCAGTCTGATAGGAAACACTAACCATCTGTTCTCTCTAAAACCTGCTACTTGGAGGCTGCATCTGCATGATAAGAACCTTGGTCTCCACAACCCCTTATCCTGACCCAGACCCTGCCTTCTATTGGTTCTAGGTCTTTGGATAAACTGTTTCAGCCAATTGTCAATCAGACAATCTTTGAATCCCCCTATGGCCCCAAAGCCCTCCCTGCCCTTTGAGCTGTCCCACCTTTCTGTATTGAACCAATGTTCACCTCACATGTGCTGATTGATATCTTCTGTCTCCCTAAAATGCATAAAAACAGAGCTTTGCCCCGACCACCTTGGGAACATGTTCTCAGGACCTCCTGGGCTGTGTCAGGAGCTCTGGTCACTCACATTTGGCTCGGAATAAATCTCCAAATATTGTACAGAGTTTGGCTGTTTTCACTGACACTCCTAAGGCAGGGCTGTGGCACCTGAGCTGCTGTGAGCTCTGAATCTGAGGGACAGCCCTGGACAGAAGCAGGCAGGGGGAGGGATGTCTCCTAAGGCAGACAGTGGGAGGGGTGCGGCTGGCACAGTGCCAGGCCAGGCCCATACTGGGCTGTCCAAGTTATTCGCACCAAACTCCTGGAAAAATGCAAAACATTACAGGTTACCCTTGAGGCCCAGGCAAAGGCCCTTTCACCTTCTTGGGCAATCCTGCTGTGAGTATGATGACATCAGAAATGAACCATTGGTGCACAACTCATAAGGCACAGTTGTAACCTATCAAAAACAAAAAGTATCCGAGATAGGTCTCAATCAATGTAGAGGTTTATTTTGCCGAGACTGAAGATGTGCCTAGGAAAAAGGAACACAAAACCGCAGGAACATCTAAGATCTCTGCTTTGTCCAAAGAGGGTTTGGGGACTTCGATATTTAATGCGGAAAGAGTAGGCAATAGGGGAAAGAGGGAAAAAAAGTTTAGGGGGATAGGAGAAAGGGGCAATGGCTGTATTCTTTCGAGGCCTTGATCAGCATTCACTGAATCCGCATTTTACATATGAAAGGAGGCAGCAGAGGAATAGTCAATGCTTGCTTCATATATTTTGGGGCTCTTGTTTGGTGCATATATTTTTATCATTGTTACATTTTCTTGATGAATTGACTATTTTATCAATACATAAATATTCTTCTTTATCTCTTCTAATGGTTTTTGGCTTAAAACCTATTTTGTCTGTTAGTAACACAGGCTCACCAGCCTATTTTGGTCATTATTTTGATGAACTATCTTTTTCTATTTTTCACTTGCAAGACATTAGTGTTGTTAGAGCTAAAGTGAGCCTCTTGAAGACAGCATATATTTGAATCATTTTTAAAATCCACTTGCCAATCACTGGTTTTTTACTAGTCAGTTTAATTCATTTACTTTTAAAATTTTTACTGGTAAGAACTTCTGCCATTTTGCTCTGTGTTTTCTGTGTATGTTACAGATTTTCATTTTATTCCCTTAATTACCGCCTTCTTTTGTGACATTATTTTGGTAGTAAACCATTTGATTCCCTTTTCATTTCCTATAGGCATTATTTGGATATTTTCTTTGGTGTTATTATTGGGATTAAATTTAATATTCTAAATTTATAACACTAATTTGAATTGATATTAACTTAAGAAGGATACAAAAACTCTGCCCCATGCAGCTCCATTCCCTATTTGTGTTATTGTCACAAACTACATATTTATATATGTGAGCCTCCAAAGATTTATAATGATTTTTAAATGAGTTAGTCTTTTAAACAATGTAGGAATAAACAGTGTAGTTTTGGGCTCTGATTTTTCCAAATATTCTTTCTCCCCTTTCTCTTTCTCTTCTAGGATTCCCATAAAACATCATGTTGTATACCATAAATATATACTTTAAAAATGTGTTAATTAAAACATTGTCCAAATATTTTTAAATTTTCCAGTTTTACTTCTGTTACTGATTCCTAGCTCCAATTCATAGTGGTCAGAGATGATGTACGTTGGCCTACGTGGTGGTGTCCTACAGGACCCAGAGGCCCTGATTATTCTTCTTCATGGTTTTTTTTCCTGTTTTTTAGACAATAGTTTCAATTATCCTATCTTGAAGTTCACTGGTTATGTCTTCTGGCTGGTAGAATCTGCTATTGAGGCCCTCTGGCGAATTTTTAATTTCAGTCATTGTACTTTTCAGCTCCAGACTTCATGCTTGCAGCTTTTCCAGCCTCAGTTCCTATTTACGTGAAACAAAGAACATCCGTGTTCATCCTTCCAGTAACCCCTGGCCAGGTTAGAACACACAGATGCAGTGATTTGTGAAGAAGGCCTGCGTGCTCCCTCCACAGTGAGGGCTGGGTTCCCACCCTGGGAACACGGACAGCCTCTTCTTCAAGCGGGTGGGGCAGGGAGAGTAAAGCAGCCAAAGAGCTTTCTTCTTGTTTTCAAGTTGCTGTTTCTTGTCAACATTTGCTTGGCTGCTATAGGCCTCTGTTGTTTTTTGATGTTTCTGGGAGGGGAAGGGGGACAGTTTGGAGCCACCTCTTCCTGTGTTTTGCTGATGCTACTTTAACTGGGGCCCAAACTACAAATCTCAGAGCTTGGTTCCTCTCTTCAGAGTTTTATTTCGTGACCGTCACGGATCAATCTATATCTTTCTGTTATAATCAATTGATTGTAATTAGAGACCCATGCAAAAGATAAGAATGTTTTCAAGATCTAAATAATGCTTCTTAGCAGCTTAATTTCATTTTTCTGCCTTATTAATCTAATTGGTCCATGTGCACAGATGCATATAATGTTAAGTCTAGGCTTCAAAGCATAACAATCTTATCAGCAATGAATTCTTCTTGGTGTTTGTCAAAAACTTGCAGAGAACGTTACATCCGGTTCAGTATTTTATTTTATTGGTGAGGAAACTGAGACCCTGCAAGGGGATGAACTGCTTGTGCAAAGCAGGGACAGCACAGGGGTGAGAATCTGGTCTTCCTGCTGCTGAGCTGGCCAAATTCTTCCACGATGAAGGTGTTCAGAGAAGGAGCATGCATACTTATCCTGACTCGACCTGGTTATGAACTATCTGCGTGGAAAACTAGTACCACTGGACGCAGATATAGCTTCAAAAAAATAAGTGGTTTCTAGAAAGTGCTTTTCTTCCAGAGTTCCCTCTCTCAGTCAATAGCCCTTCTACTGGGTTCCCACTGAAGACGCTGGCATCATCCCCGATGATCTCTTACTACCACATCAATCCCAGCCAACACTTCACAGCTAACTCGACCTCCACATGGTGCCTTCAGACTACCCACTCCTGTCCTCTTCACTGGCACCACCCTGGGTCTTGCTCCCACACTCTGCATGTACCTGCTCACCAGTCTCCCACCCCTGCTTTCCCTCTCTGTGGGGGTCAGCCTCCAGGACAGCTCTTAGTACCTCTGCCTTCTGGTATTCCTTCACGTGCAGCCTGCCCTACACAGGACTGGAGCTCATGTGTGATGAATGGAGCTTGGCAGAGGTGACAGATGACTCCCAAGACCAGGTCACAGGGCACAGCAGTGCCTGACTTGGTCTCTGGGATTGCTGTACCTGAGGGAAGTCAGCTGCCATGTTGTGAGGATGCTCAAGCAGTCCCATGGAGAGGCTCTTGTGGGGAGAAACAGGGGCCTCCCACCAAGATCCTGGACCAGCCCACCAGCCACGTGGGTGGATCACCTTGAAAGGGCATCTTGCAGCCTCAGCTGAGCCTTAAGATGAGACTGATGTCTTTCCTGCAACCACATGAGAGACCCTGAGCCACCACAGTCTGGCTAAGCTGCTCCTGGGTTCTTGGTCCACAGAAGCTGTGCAAGGTGAAGATGGACCTCAGTCAGCTGGGGGTTGCTATAACAAAATACCAGGCTGGGGACCTAAACCACAGCACTTGTTTTTCTCAGTTCTAGAGGCTGAGAGGTCCAACATCAAGTTGCCAGCAGATTTGTGTGTGGTGAGTGTTCTCTTTCTTGTTTGGAGACAGCCCCCTTCTTGCTGTGTCCTCACGGGGTGAAGAGAGAGTGCTGATCTCTTCCTCTGCTGGCAAGGGCCCTGATCCCATCACGAGGCTCCACACTCATGGCCTCATCCAAACCCAATTCCCTCCCAAAGGCCCCTCCTTTGAATACCCCTCTATGGCAGATTAGGGCTTCAACATGATTGTGAGGTTGGAGGGAAACACAAACATTTGGTTCATAGCAGGTTTTTACTGTTGTGTTAAGCCCTGCACTTGGAGGTTATTTGTTACACAGCAGTGGATAACTGATACACTCCCGATAGCCTATTCTCAACACAACAGCCAAGCGGCCTTTAACATTTTAAATCTAGTTATGTTCATCTATGTAAAGCTTTCCAATGGCTTCTTATCACTCCAAATAAGTTCTTAGCCCTCACCATGTCCCAGAAAGCTGAGCATGACCTGGTGTCTGCCTGCCTGTCTGTGCTTGCTTCCTCACCCTGGCCCCTCCTGCCCTCTGTGCACGCTGATTTTCTCACTGCTGCTCCAGCATGCCAATGTGCAGCCTCCTGTCCTGGACATTCTTCCTCAGACTCACTCATTCCCCTCAAGTCTCACTTAAATGTCACCTGCCTGGGAAGCTTCCCTCAGCACCCACTACGGCAGCACCCTGGTCTGCTGCTGCCTGTCCCCTTGCTGTGCTGCATCTTACCTCATAGCACCAGCACAGCAGGTGTGCATGCATGTGTGCACATGTGAGTGTGCATGGGCACATGTGTAGCTGTGTGTCACACAAATGTGTGTACATGCATGTGCACGTGGTGTGAGTGTGCATGGCACACATGTATGTATGTGTCTTGTGTGCACACATGCACATGTGTGCACATGTGAGTGTGCACAGGCACATGCATAGGTGTGTGTCACATGAATGCACATACATGTGTGTGCACGTGCGAGTGTGCATGGCACACATGTATACATGTGTCGTGTGAGTGTGTACACATGTGCATGTGTGCACATGTGAGTGTTCATGGGCACATGTGTAGGTATGTGTTGCGTGTGTGAGTACATATGTGCATGCACATGTGAGTGTGCATGGCAAACGTGTATGTGTGTCACATGCGAGTATGTGGGTACATGTGCATGTATCTGTGTGCATGTGAGGGCATGCACACACATGCACAGGTGTGTGCATATATACAAAAGTGTGTGGACACACATGCATGTGCATATATACACATGTGCATGTCTGTGCACGTGAATGTTCTTTCTCCCTATTAGAATGCAGGGATACTCTCATCTCCTGTCATGTCTGCAGCAGCTGGCACAATGCCCAGAACATGTTGTGCTCTCAGTGGATAGTTGACAAACATACCTGTGAGTTAAACAAAACGTGTGTTACTCAGATTCTACAGGACGGGCACTAGGAGCAGTGAAAAGATGAATGGGATCCGGTCCTCCTGAAGCTCACAGTCTAGTAAGAAAGTAACTACCAGATCCTAACGGTCCTGTGTGGTGAATGCCATGCTAGCAAAATCCAGAGCGCTGGGGGCAGTCGGACGGGCTCACGGAGTCCTGCCTTCTGCAGTAGGCGGGGTTTTCACACCTGCTTTGCCAGGAATGGCAGGACAGTCAAGGCTTCATTGAAAATATAATTTTCTTTTATAGTAATTCCTATAAAGAATTGTTACTTTATAATAATGATAATTATTTTAGAGTTATCTGGAATATTAAAAACAGTGCAGAAGTTTGACCATAACAGATTGGAGCATGTCTACACTCGCACCTGGGATACGTGGGCTGGGCTATTCATTACACAGCTATTAAAAGTCACGATTTAATAACTTTTTCAGGATATGTTAGCTGTACACCTTACTCTAGGAATGCTATCAATGTATGAGAATTTATGTGTGTGTGGCCATGAGCACCCCCGGGTGTGCCTGATGACACACATGCATGCACTCAACTTACATCAAAATGTTACCATTTTATGATTCTGAGTAATGAGATTGTAGGTAATTTTTCTCATAGCATTTAATATATTACAACTTTTTTGCCAATATTCACTATCTTTATTACGAAATAAAATCAATAAAATATTTATAGAAACAAGCGTCATAAATATGGGGTTTTGCTGCTTTTCTTTTCAGGGTGGATAAAGTGTCCAGTTGTCATATCCCTGTGCTAATGGATATTATATTTAACAACAACAACAACAAATACAGCCCTGCCAGATGCCACTCAGCGCCATGCCGAGGTCCAGGGCACGCTGGTGACTTGAAAGAAGTCAGCCTCACGGCCCAAAGCGTTCTGCATCTTCTCCCCCTTCCTTACATTTCTGTCTGTTTTGGAGCAATGTTTTTCAGGAGTTTGCTTCCAGGAGGGTCCGAGTCTTGGTAGCTAATCTCCAGGTCAAACTGTTTTTCCGTTCCTGTGAAATGTGGTTGACGTCGTCCATGGGCTGCTTGCCTTTCCTTCTAGATGAACCCTACCTGGGACCTGAGGTTCTGGCCTGGCCTCTGGGCCCTGGCTGGTATAGGAGCCGAGCCGGGGGCCCTGACGGGGCAGGATGGCGGCAGCTCAGTTCTGGCCTGGCCTCTGGGCCCCTGGCTGATGCAGAAGCCGGGGGGCCCTGATGGGGAAGGACGGTGACGCCTCCTTTCCATGCCTCTGCAGCGGACGATCGTGCTTCCTGGTGGGGATGATTATTGATTAAAGTATCCGAATTCAATCAGAAGCTGTTTCCTGGTCCTTACGTGTGTTTTCATTAGGAACAGACGTGACCATTCTCTTTCCTTCCCTGTATTGATTTAAAAAGAGCAGCCTGGACAAAGAATAAAGAAAGCAGTCCAGCGCACACACAGACACACACACACGCACACACACGCACCCCCCCACGTGTACACACACACACGGACCCCTCCCACATGCACACGTGTGCACGCACACACACATGCACACACAGGAGCCAACATACTGTAACTTTTCTGTGTTTTAGAAAACTCCTTTGTTTAGGTTGTGGGTAGAAGGACTTGGGAGCCTTGATAACCTCTGACAACTATGTCCCCAGCCGGGTGCAGTATGGTGGCCCCCTGCTGCAAATAAATGGACTTTCTCCTTTTATTCATGATCCATACCTCGAATAAAGACAGCAGCAGAGAGTACAGCTCTTTGAAAGATTTCTTTGCAACATGGATTAGGCCTCGAGAATTGTTTAATCTAAGCATGACTGTGAAATGTTGACAGAGAGATATGTAAAACACAGGTCCAAACACGGAATGATTCAGAAACAAGGACAGGTACAGACAAATCACCCTTCTTGACCATAGAGATACAAACTATTGGATTCTGAACAACCATTTAGAGTGTTTGCCTTTATTTTCTTTGATTTTGGTGAAGACGAAAAACATTGAGATATATGAATTTATTGTTTTTAAACATGGTTTATCACTTCCTCAAATACGCCTATTTCCCTCCAATAGGAAGCCAGGACAGTACATTTCCTAGTATCTACTTTCACACGCAGACCACATCCATACCCGTGCAAGCACACACTCATGCACACACATGGGTGTGGTGTGGTCCAGGAACCGGGTTCCAAGTCAGGTGCGCCTTGTTGAAATCTCAGTTCCACTTCGCACCTGCTGTGTGACCTTGGGGAACTTGCAATAACCTTTCTGAGTCTCCAGTTCCTTATGTGCGAAATGGGGTAAAAATAATGTTTTGAGATAGAGTTGCTATGCATGTTCGCGGGTTGAAATCCCTGGCGGTAAGTGTGAGTTCCTCCTCATGGTGCCAAGATCAGACCCCACCGAGGACTGGCAGCTCTGGAACCAGCATAGAGCTGCACCTTCTAGGTGCTTGTGAGGTGAGAAAAGCATTTGGAGAGAATTTATCAGTGTTTCCTTCTGCTTTAAGCCAGTTCAGCCCGTTTCTAATCCCTGAAGCTCTTTGATTGTGTCTTCAGTGTAAATACTGAAGATACTTTGGTAGTAACAACAAAAGAAATCATTGGAGGTGGAAGAACGTGTCAGGAGAGGAAAAATGGATAGTGTCTCCCAACCTGCTCTCTCTATTTAAGTGATTTGGATCGGAAGAGCAAACAGTTTCTAGCAGATGTTAACACCGGTTAAATAATTAATTCCACAAGCTCAATCATGGTGTTGGCAAGTCAGTGACCTAAGGCCTCCGTGTCTGAGCCTGAGCATTGAGTGACTCAAACATCGATTCAGGCATGAAGTCAGGCTGGGCAGGGACGGGGTGGGGCTGCCTTCGGGTTTCCAGGTTGTCTGTTGCTGAAAGCCAAGTGCAACCAGCAGGTCACACCCCGTCCCCACCCCGGCTGCCCTTCCAGATGCCTGGGGTGGTGGCGTGGTTTTAAGAGCTCTTGGGAAGGCCAAGGTCAGTTCCTAGCTGGAGATGGCTGTGGCCAGTGTCTTGGCAGCATCCAGGCACTGAAAGGATGATTAAGTTTCTCTCCTTCTTGGAGAGCAGGGGGGATGATTACCAGAAGTGGAGGAACTCGCCTTCTTTTGGAAAAACGCAATGAAGGGATTCAATTTCCAGAGCAATTAATCTAGTGCCTCTGGGGGTTTTACCTGTAACTCAGGAGCTGCCTTCTGTGACCCCATCGAGGCCTGGGAGGATCATCCTTCCCCAGTGCTGCTCGGAAGAAAGCGTTTGATCCGAGGATCACAACACAGGCACCTCATGAGTTATGCATGAAAAATCATCAAAGCACACAAAGCCTGGCTGGCAAAGACCAACCTGATGGCACAGGAAAGACAGAGGCTCTGGTCAAAGGAGGCCACGTCCTCGGAGGACCTCAGGAGCTGGGTCAGGATGACAAGGGTTTACGTTTAGAATGAGTTGGGATAATGTCCAGTGACTCGCTTTGGTTCTTTGAGTTAAAAAAACACAAGCAGCGTTTATGTAACAAGTCTTTCAATTCCGCACGGTTGCCAGGGCCCTCTGCGGCATCCTGCTAAGCAGGCGTGACGGATGACGGGTGAGCCAGGGCCGCTGGCCACAGCCCTTCCATTTTCCTGCAGAGCTCATCAGGAAAGGCTGCTCTGACATGGAACCAGTAAGCCCTTTCCTCTACCTGTCGGGCGATTTGCACGGGCTCTGAACCAACGTAAGTCCTGTGCTCACTCGTGAACAGGAGGGTTAGAACTCTCCCCGCTCAGGGACCGTTTACTGTGGTCTCCTGTGTGATCTTTCTAAGCAAGGGATAGGGGACAGAAGCCCAATTCTTTCATTTTCTCACTGTGGAGCCCTGAACAATGACCCCTCCCAATGTATTTTTACTTCCTAATCTTCAGAACCTGTGACAAATATCTTACACGGTAAGAGATGGGATTAGGTGAGGGAGCTCTTGAGGAGGAGCTGATCCTGGATTTGCCTGGTGGGCCCTAAATGCAGTCAGAGGCCTCCAGGTGAGAGAAAGGCAGAGGGAGTTTGATCACAGACACAGAGTGGGCAGTGTGGAGATGGAGCCGGGAGGTGCAGCTGCAGCCAGGGGAGGCCTAAAGCCCCCCCCCTCCAGAGCATCAGGAGGCTGGGAGGAGCCTTCCTGGACCTTCAGGGGAGCTCACTCTGCCTGCACCTGGAACCAAGGTCACGGGTCCCTGGCTGCAGGTCTGTGAGCGGGTTGATCTGTTGGTTAAGGCCACCAGTCAGTGCCATTTGACTCGGCGTCTGTGGGAGAGAAATACAGTCCCTTCCTCCTTCCTGGAGCTCCCTCCCCATCCTTGGCTTGTGTCCTCTGGCATGCCATGAGCTGTGGCCACAGCGAGCCTCACGCTCCAGACCTTTCTGCCTGGCTTCTGCTGAGGTCTAGCATGGCGGACCCTCCCTCACGTCCCAGCCCTGACTCCCCTCATCTACCGACTGTCCCCGCTCAGCCGCTCTGAGCGCTCCCAGGAGAATGCTGTGTTCATTGCTGGGCACTGAGGGTTGTTTATGTAAATGTCACTCACGGCAGTGGACGCCTCTTCAGGCGGAACCCACGTGGCAGCTGTTGTGTCCCTGCGGGCAATTTGCTCATGAGTTTGCACTGTCACTGGAGGTTGAAGAAAAATCTCATTTATTCAATTCCAGGCTGGAGGTAGTCTGCGCCATTTCTTCATCTGCTAGATAGAATTTTGTTTTTTTAAATTCAGGATTTAAACCCTTTCTAGGAAACAGACATCTCTAGAGAAAAATGAAAGCATAAATCTACCTCTATAAGCTTGAACAAATACATTAGAGTAAAGCTCTGTTAACTCATACTAACTTGAAGGAAATGCTGCTTATTAGCGGAAAAGATCATTTAAAGTAAAATAAACAAGGTACCCACCTTTGATCACTGTGGATTCCGGAGCAATGTTCATATTTCATGCAAGGAGGCAAAGGGCCAGATTCCAACGTGGGATTGTTTCTCCCGCCCCGTGAGGGTCCACCGCCAAGGAGAGACACACGCGGGAAAAACGGGAATTTAAAGGATTGCTGACTGTGACTCCCAATGCCCCAGCGAAGGGCTCCAGAAAAGTGAGCGGGGGCCAGGCATAGAGCCCAGGCGGGGGTCCCAGGCTAGGCCTCACTCCCAGCTCCATGGAACCTCAGCCCTGCTGGCTCCAGAGGCCAAGACCCTGTGATACAGGAGTTATTCAGAAATAATTTTTAGGCAGATAGTAAAGGTAAAGGTTCTCGGTGTAAGTTTCCCTGTAATAAAAAACACCGGAACCATCTCTTTTCTAAAAGAAAAGGCAGCTCGAAGGGCCGGACTGGCAAGCTTTGAGATGCAAATGCCGGCCATTAGAAACTGGGTCACTCAATAAGGCAGTTCCTGCTGCTGTCTTCTCCTTGCCAGCACGGGCACCAAGTTCATGGCCACCTCCAGACAACACCATGTGTTGGGAACATCACGGAGACCCGCATTTGCATATTAAAGGGCTAAGGTGCGAGGGCCAGGTTTTTCTCAGGCTATGTAAATGACACACCTGGTCAAGCCAATCCTCTGGCCTTATGCAAACCAGACACCGCCTCCCCCAGCATCCCAATAGAAGCAGCCCCTTTTCTGCCCCACAGGGGGGTTTTCTCTTTGTTCGAATCCCCCTCCCTCTGCTCTGTATGGGGTTGGGGGGAGGGGAGCTGCTTTCTTCTTCCGTCCTGCTTTCTTGCCTATTAAACTTTTTGCACTGGGCCTGCCGCCCCTGCCAGTGGCTCAGGGGCTGAAGGGGCCTGGACCCAAGTGACCAGTAAACAGCCTTGATCTCTCTCTGTCTCTCTGCATCTCTGTCTCTGTCTCTCTCTCATCCACATCTTTGGAGACAGCCTGGCCTCCTGGGGATGGTGGGCCAGGCCTGTGAGGTCAGGGGGATCCAATCACTAAGCAGAGGATACAGAGCCCAGCCTGCCCTGCCTGCCTGGCCCCACTGCTCTTGGGGGCATGGAGACACTGCCTCAAGTCCTCACCACGGCCAGTGGAGACGGGACAGGGGTCTGGCATATGAAAGAGCCGTCCTGTTCAGCCCTGCTCCTGCAGAACCAGCCTCGGGTGTGTCTGTGACGGCTCCATGGAACAGGCCACTGCAGATTCTGCCGTGACAGTCAGGATGCTGGAGGGCCCCTGCCACCATAGGGCCTGACTAGGGGCAGCTGGGCCTGAGCGGGAGCAGGGGCGGCCTGTGGGGAGAGGCCTTGGCTCACCATGTGCTGGCTCTGCAACTGTTACTAAACCAGCACTGACATCCACGGCCTCAAAACCCTCTGGTGCAAGCTTGGAGTTTGTGTTCATCCTTCCGTGTTTCCAGGGGGCTGAGCACGTTGCTTCCCGGCCTCCTGCTCCCCACAGATGCGGCCGTGCTTGGGTCACAGCTTTCACCTCTGGGGGTTACATTCTGCTCCATCTTCAGTGTCTGTGATATGGGCACGTGTCTGTTACATGTGTGTGTGCTATGTGTCCCTGTGTGTGTTTGTGTGCTGTATGTTTGTGTGTATGTGTATGTTGTGTTTTATGTGTTTGTGGTATGTCTGTTCATGTGCGGGTCTGTACACTCTGTATCTGTGCATGTGTGTGTTTGTGCATGTGTCTCTATATTCTTGTGTGTGTGCATGTCTGTATCTGCTGTGTGTGCGTCTGTGTGTGTATGCTCAGTTTGTCTGTGTACATGTGTGTCTGTATGCTGTGTGTGTGTGCAAGTATGTGTCTGTGCATGTGTGTATACTCTGTGTGTGTCTGCATGCTGTGTGTGTGTGCATGTGTGTGTGCATGTGTGTATCTGTGCTTGTGTGTCTGTACTGTGTGTGTCTGTGCAGGCTGCATGTGTGCATGTGTGTATATTCTGTGTGTGTCTGCATGCTGTGTGTGCATATGTGTGTGCACATGTGTCTGTAAATGCTGTGTGTGTCTATGCAGGCTGCATGTGTGCATGTGTGTATACTCTGTGTGTGTCTGCATGCTGTGTGTGTGTGCATGTGTGTGTGCATGTGTGTGTCTGTGCATGTGTGTCTGTACATGTGTGTCTGTGCAGGCTGCATGTGTGCATGTGTGTATACTCTGTGTCTGCATGCTGTGTGTGTGCATGTGTGTCTGTACATGCTGTGTGTGTCTATGCAGGCTGCATGTGTGCATGTGTGTATATTCTGTTTGTCTGCATGCTGTGTGTGTGTGCATGTGTGTGTGTGTGTCTGTACATGCTGTGTGTGTCTGTGCAGGCTGCATGTGTGCATGTGTGTATACTCTGTGTTTGTCTGCATGCTGTGTGTGTGCATGTGTGTGTGTGCATGTGTGTCTGTGCATGTGTGTCTGTACATGCTGTGTGTGTCTGTGCAGGCTGCATGTGTGCATGTGTGTATACTCTGTGTTTGTCTGCATGCTGTGTGTGTGTGCATGTGTGTGTGTGCATGTGTGTCTGTACATGCTGTGTGTGTCTATGCAGGCTGCATGTGTGCATGTGTGTATACTCTGTTTGTCTGCATGCTGTGTGTGTGTGCATGTGTGTGTGTGCGTGTGTGTCTGTACATGCTGTGTGTGTCTGTGCAGGCTGCATGTGTGCATGTGTGTATACTCTGTGTTTGTCTGCATGCTGTGTGTGTGTGCATGTGTGTGTGTGCGTGTGTCTGTGCATGTGTGTCTGTACATGCTGTGTGTGTCTATGCAGGCTGCATGTGTGCATGTGTGTATACTCTGTGTTTGTCTGCATGCTGTGTGTGTGTGCATGTGTGTGTGTGCGTGTGTGTGTGTGCATGTGTGTCTGTACATGCTGTGTGTGTCTATGCAGGCTGCATGTGTGCATGTGTGTATACTCTGTGTTTGTCTGCATGCCTTGTGTGTGTGCATGTGTGTGTGTGCGTGTGTGTCTGTACATGCTGTGTGTGTCTGTGCAGGCTGCATGTGTATATGTGTGTATACTCTGTGTTTGTCTGCATGCTGTGTGTGTGTGCATGTGTGTGTGTGCGTGTGTGTCTGTACATGCTGTGTGTGTCTGTGCAGGCTGCATGTGTGTATGTGTGTATACTCTGTGTTTGTCTGCATGCTGTGTGTGTGTGCATGTGTGTGTGTGCGTGTGTGTCTGTACATGCTGTGTGTGTCTGTGCAGGCTGCATGTGTGTATGTGTGTATACTCTGTGTTTGTCTGCATGCTGTGTGTGTGTGCATGTGTGTGTGTGCGTGTGTGTCTGTACATGCTGTATGTGTCTATGCAGGCGCATATGTGCATGTAAGACTTTGCTTTGTGTGCCACGTGGGGCAGCTCCCTAGGAAGGCACCTCTGCAGAGTCCTGTTGCTCAAGGACTCTGCTCAAGTCCTGTTCCCACTGAGCTGCCTTCCTGCTGCCGGGACCCACAGTTGGAAGCTGAGCTCTGCATCCCATGCCCGGAGCAGGGCCTCTCCTTGCTGTGTTTTTCCTGCAGGAAGCATCCTCTCAGAATGGGTGCTTGGTGGAGACTGGAGCCAGGCCCCTCCACGTGCTGCTCTCAGGCCCCTGGGGGTGACCAGGCCAGTGAGGGTGGGGCCCTAAAAACCTGTGGCCATGGGAGGGTGTGCCTGAGCCTGGGGTCTCCTCCTCATAGGGGCCCTGGCCACCAGCTGGGTGTGCACTTGCAGCCCCAAAGATGCCCCACGGATCCCACCTTCCAGTGTTGCTGGGTCCTGCCTGGCACTGTGCTTCCTGCCAGCAGAGGGTGCAGTGATAGCTTGCCTTGTTGTTCCTTGTGCCCTGAGTGACTCTGTGCCCCAGAACCCCTAGGCTGACCTAAGCCCCAGTGTGGCTGCTTTGGAGATGGGACGTTGAGGCAGGTCATTAAGGTTAGATGAGGTCATGGGGGTGGGCCCTGACCCCATGGGATTAGTGTCCTTGGAGGAAGGGACACCGGAGAGCTCTCTCTTTCTCTCTCTCTCTGTGCACAGAAGAAGGAAAGACCTGTGTGGGCACAGCACGGAGGCAGCCCTCCGCGAGCCGGGAGGCAGCCCTCCGCGAGCCGGGAGGCAGCCCTCTCCAGGAGCCAGCCCCGTCCACGTCTTCATCTTGGACTCCAGCCTCCAGAACTGTGAGAAAACAATTCCTGTTGTTAAGTAGCTGGGACGACAGGCATGCGCCTCCACACCTGGCTAATTTTTGTATGTTTTGTAGAGACAGGGTTTCACTATGTTGCCCAGGCTGGTTTCCAAGTCCTGGACTCAAGCAATTCACCCACCTCTGCCTCCCAAAGTACTGGGATTACAGGTGTGAGTCACTTTGCCCGGCCTCCAGAACCCTTTTATTTTCCCAAATGGAAACTGTCCCCGTTAAACACTCATTCCCCTTCCCTCTCCCCAGCTCCTTGCAGTCTTCACCCTCCTTCCTGTCTCTGTGGTTTGACTTCGCTAGGGAACCTCAGATCAGTGGGCCCATGATTATTGTTTATGCTGCTTGTATCTTTAGATGTAATTGAGTTTTGAAATAAAAAAAGAAAATTAAAAATAAAACATCACATTTTAAATCAAGAATTCAAGCTGTCTTTATTTTACAAAGAATAACATGGCCACGTGAATTCACGATTCTAATGAAGTGTGACCTAGTCCTGTCACCCTGAATTCATCAGAGATCCGGGCGTGGCCTCGGAAACCTCAGGTCTCCAGGAATCCGCCAGGCCTTTCCCACACAACCAAAGCGAGAAGCAGAAGCGTATCTCGGTGTCTCTGCAAGTTTGTCGTCTTTCCTTGACTTCAGCCAAATCTTCACAGGAGAATAATCAGCAAATCAATGTAATTTTTATTCCTTGTTCACTGGTATGAGAACTGTTAGATTATCAAGCCACTCTGTAATGAATGTCTCTTTATTAGCGGAGTTAATTCCACAAAACCCACTATGAACATATTTGGGGCACAGCTGATTGCTATAAACTATAACAAAGCAAGGCTGTCATGCTCATGAATTCAGGGCAGGGCTCAGCTCTGAGGGTAGAGCAGGGCTGGGACCCCCGCCTGGGATCCAAAGTTGTTTTTCTTAAGCTGGGTGGTGGGGCAAGGGTATTCGTTAGTGCCTCGTTGTAGTGTGTAAACGTGTGTTGGTGCCTATCCCATCGAGAATACAGAACAACAGACAGAGGACATTGGTGCTCACTGGCTAGAAAGGGGGGCAGCAGGGCAGCCGGCAGGGCTGGAGGGTGTGAGGGGGCAGAGGCGCTGCAGGATCCCCAGTCTGGAGACACTTTGGAAAGTAGCACAGCGTGCGTGGGGGACAGGGGGCAGGGAGCAGGAGGGTCCACACTGGTGTGGGGCAGGGGCGGGGTCCACACTTGCGTGGGGCAGGGGCGGGGTCTACACTTGCCTAGGGCAGGGGCGGGGTCTACACTTGCCTGGGCATCTGGAGGCCCAGGGAGGCTTCTCCGGACTTCATCCTGAAGGGGTAGAATCCACCCTCCTGCTGGGATTCTGGCCGTATCCTTATGGTCCTGGAGTGGCCGGTGATTTGATGTGGGTCCTCATGCCCAGGAGGATGGAGGATCAGCCTGGGGCTGGGCTGGGTGAGGGCCCGGATCTTGGAGGCTGCAGCTTAAACAGAGAAAAATGAGTGGATCTGAGAAATTTGCAGTTTCAAAGATGAAATTGACAGGCCAGAGTGGCGAGTTGGAGCAGGAGGCGGAGACAAGGTGGAGCTTGGGAAAAAAGAAACAAAGTTAAGCTGAGATACAGCAGTGCACGCGATGCCGAGCGCCTACTGAGTGTTCATGCTCCGGCAATTTCATCAGTCATTGTGTCTGTCAACGCTGTGGTGGGGCGGGGGGTTCTCTCTGCAGTCAGCCCCTCCCCAGACAGAGCCACCGCCTGGATCCCGGGATCTGAGGATGAAAGCGCTGAGAGCCCCTCGCGGGCCCTGGAGGACAGATGAATCCCTGACGGGCAGCGCGGCCTCAGGCCCATTGTGAGTGGGATCGCGTTGGCGTCCCCCATGGGAGATGCCACTGCAAAGTCCCAAATATCTGAAGAGCCCCGACGGAGCCACGCCAGACAGTTCTTCTCCCCAAGGCACCGGCTGAGCTGCCTCATTGACTTCCCCACCCCGGTGGTTTGGAAAACGGGACACCCATCACTTGAGCTGCAACTTTGCCCCCTCTCACAGCCATGTTGTATCATCACTTTACATTAATGTTAAAAAAAAAAAAAATAGAGGCCGGGCGCGGTGGCTCACACCTGTAATCCCAGCACTTTGGGAGGCCGAGGCGGGCGGATCACTAGGTCAGGAGATCGAGACCATCCTGGCTAACACGGTGAAACCCCGTCTCTACTTAAAATACAAAAAAACTAGCCGGGCGAGGTGGCGGGCGCCTGTAGTCCCAGCTACTCGGGAGGCTGAGGCAGGAGAATGGCCTAAACCCGGGAGGCGGAGCTTGCAGTGAGCTGAGATCCGGCCACTGCACTCCAGCCTGGGCGACAGAGAGAGATTCCCTCTCAAAAAAGAAAAAAAGAAAAGGCACGCGGCAAAGTCTCCAAGTACAACCTGTGATGTATTTTGCACTACTTATTCCATTTGATAGAAGTTGAAGAAAAAGGATGAGTGGCCCTGCCTGAAATCAGCCGTGGCATTTACACCATGATGTCAATTTGACTCAACATCCATCACTGCACTCACATCGCTTCATAAGCAATTTCCCAATATTTCTGAAGCCGTAGTCACAAAAAAGAAATAAGGAGTCATGCAGGTCAGGTTTTGAAAATAGATCTAAAACACAAGGCTAAACTTTCTAATAGCCAGTCATGCCTAAGATTTAAAATCCTCATCCTTCTAACACTTTTCAATGTAGCTGTATTTGTCCAGCCTCAGCTCAGCAAGCTCAAATGAGAGCTAAAAGAGTGTTGGTCTGATGTGGTCAGCAGATGTGGCCTTAGGCCTCCACGGGTCACTCACAGGTTTGATTGATGCTTGTTGATTTAAGGATGTTTCTGCCTGAGCTCTGGCTCACTCTCCACCAGTGATTCCTCCCTCAGTTTCCACATGTGCTTCTGTGATGGGATTTTTCTTGGGTGCGTAGAAATAGTCATGTCTCGTATGTGGTTAGAAAATTATCCCTCAACACTGGGTTCCCTTCTTCCTCTAATTCTTGCCTTCCCTTCACAGCGAGTCTACTCAGGACGGCGCCGTGGCGGACACACATGTGGCCAGGCCCCAGAGGAGTTGTTCACACTCTTGTGCATGTTTGCAATGTGCACGGGTGCAGCTCTGTGCAGCCACTCTGCCAGGCGACCCTTTCCCGGCACCTGCCTGGAAGCTGCTGGGTCCTGTGTCTCCCCACTGTCTCCCATTGACACTGCTCTCACTGACGTCCCCGGGGGTGCCTTTCATCCTTCCCCAGTCGCTTAACCACACCCGTACTCAGCGTCTCTACAGCACTCGATACTACTAACCATGGAAATCCCGGCTTCCTAGGCTTCATGACGTTGGTGGAACTGGTCTTTCTCCTCCTCTCCGTGGGGCCTCTGTCCCTTAAATGCAGGTGTTCCTTGGGCTCTGTTCCTGCATCTGACCCCTCCCACTCCCTCTCATTTCCATGGCTCCAGTTATCACCTGTGCACTGGAAACTCCCAAGCACAAGTTCGACCACATGACCTTCCCTGGAGAGCGCCTGACCTGCACAAGCCACCTGGGGACCATTTCTCCAACCGTGCCAGAGGGACCTCACCAAACTCAGAACTGAGCAGGACCCCACCTTGCCAAACGTCCTCCGGGCCTGGCGGGGAAGGTCGGAGGTGTGGGCAGGCGAGGGCCTTGCTGATCTGACCACATCCGCCCGTTCACCTCCCCAGCCCAGTCACTCACCGTTCCTGCCCCTCCAGGGAAGCCCTGGGCTCCATTTCACAGAACACATGAGGGTCCTGAGAAGATTCCGAGTTCTTTCATGTTCTCCATCTGTGTACACATTACTGCGGACAACCCCAGTGTCCCTCATGATGCAGCTCCCCTTTCCTCTCCTCTGGAAGCTTCCGTGACACCCTGTGTGGGGTGAGACCCCCACCAACCACCCGCCACTGTCGCACCCCAGCCTGCCCGTGTCGGAGAAGTTACACCCCCACCCATCACGGACGGGGAGCCCACTGGACAAAGCTACATCTGACACCGTAGGGCTCTCCCTTTCGGTATCTTCCAAATGGCTCATCATCAATTAAATAGGAAATCATTAAGAGAAATACCGAGAGAAACTAAATGTTTCAATGGCCACTTAGACACAATATTTTGTTGGGGACTCAGGCTTTTTCTCCGGCAGAAACTCACTGGGGTTTGTGTCTTTCCTGCACGAACAACGTCAAATGACTCTCTGACAATTTTCTGCTCATTTCCGCAAAGTAGGGTGAGGACTTCACAACCCGGCAGAGACAAACGCTGGCTGCCAAACGCTTTAGGACTTAGGATTTCTCCATCTGCTCCTAAGTCAACAGCAATTTTTGTAAAACAGATGGATTTTCTATCTTTCCAAAGCATTCACCTTAGTTTTTGAGAGAAACAAAGCTCTCTCCTTCCATGCTCTGCATCTTAGATGTCATATTATCATATTGTATTAACCACCTCCAGTCTTTTCTCTGTGATCACATTTTTTCAATAATAACACATGTGACTTCAAGCACAGTTTAAATGAACTACCTAATTTGTAACAGAGTAAATGAGAATTCTTCAGGAATTCCTGGCCCCATGTGGTCACTGAGGGACCTCCCTTCTTTCGAAGCAGCATGGGAACCTCTTGTTGGCTCGGGGCTGTCTGCGTCCAGACCCTAAACACCTTGCGCTGCTGTCTTTCCCCACGGCAGCCCCATCATTTGCAACCACTCGATTCTCTGCTTTCATTTGCCTATCATCTTTCTTTCCTTCCAGAACATGAGAACCATGAGGACAGGGACTTTTGTCTGCTTAGTTTATCGCTGTATATAATTACACTCAAGAGCAATGGTTCAGGTGCCTGATACACAAATTTTTGTTGAATAAATAAATTTTCCTTTTTACTCATCTCACCATCAGATGGAGTTTGCACTTGTTAAAAATTACGTTCGATTCTGGTTGCAGATATTCGAAATGGCCGGAGTTTAAACAGTGTAGAAGTTTATTTCTCTCTCTCGAAGGTCAGGTGCAGAGACTTCAGGGCTGGTCACAGGGTCCAGACTGCTCTGGGAATTTGTGGGCCAGGACACAGCCTCGGGCAGGGCGCCCAGAACCATGCCCCCATTTCTTTCCCATCCTTTGTCTAGAAATTACACACATGGCCACACTTACTGCGATAGGCTGGAGAATGTGTTTTTCATTCCAAGAGGCCGCTGTTTTTCCTGTCGACAATGGGTAGAACAATTAGCAGCAAGAAGCACTCTGCCGCAAGCTCGCCTGTGTGATGAGGTGGAGAGGCACTGAATGCCCCTTCCTCATCACTGTGCTGACTTTGGTGGAAGTTTATCATGATCGCCTAGGACAATGTTCACAACCTCTAGCATGTCTGCCCCAAATCTCTTCCCGATAGAATTGAAGGTGAGCTCAGGGCAGCGTGGAGTGCCCACCCAGCCTCCTCCCAGTGTGTCTGCGTCTCCGCTTAGTCTCTGAAGTGAGCTGTTTGGTTGCATGTGGATTGGCTTTTGGAGGGGAAGGGTCAGGAACCCTCATCCGATGACCCTCGCTTTCCAGAATCTGAAGTGGCACAGGATGGAAATCACACCTGCCCTGTCGAAGGTGGACACGGAACTCACGTGGAGCCTGGGATTTGGGTGGGTGATGGGGGCAGGGGACTCTTCATAGGTTCAGCAGAATAAGGAGGGTGAGGGAGGGCACAGGGCGGGCCAGGCCGCGCATCATGGGCGGGACACAGCCGCTTCCCTCCCAGGTCTCCTGCTGGTCGGAACACGAGCACATGTGCCCAGGAAGCTCGGTGGATAAAAGCTGTCGCTCGTGCTTGTTTGAGAAACTGGGAGGAAGTCCTGATGAAAACGGGGTGCCTGGGAGTGGATTAGAAGAGCTTTAAAACGTCAGGCTGATGGGGTAACTGTGGGGTGTGGGATGCCCGGGCTCCCCAGCTCCCTTTGTCAGTAACTTCATGTGGCCTCCTTCATTCATACATCACCAAGTCGCAATGGAGCAAGGCAGAGAGCGCTGCTGTTGCCCCAAGGTAGGGAGAAGAGGGTCCGGAGTGGCTCCAGACACCTACAAATGTCTCCTGGGGATGAGGTCTTCGAGGGCCTCAGGCTGCCTTTCTCATCACCTGTTTTAGTGACCTTCGTATCTTCTCTTTTTAATTTTTATTCTTCTGAAATTAGCCTATTTAGGAAGTACAGTACAATACTTGTAACTATTCTCGGCCTCAGAAAGATTTACTTTTATAAAATACACAACTAAGTAAGTTGTGCAAAACACCTGACATAAGATATTTACAATACAGGCCTCTCCCTGAGCTGATGGTGCCGGGGGCCAGGGTTCTCAAGAGTCCCGGGAGCCAAGTGCATATCACAACTTGCAGAAGAAACAACGCCTCATGCAGACACAACACTCTGATGTCAACGTTTGTAGATACACAAGAGATTGGCAAAGTAGAGATGTGTTTTCAGACTACTCTTGATTTCTCATTCGCTTTTTGTCATTTTTGTTGGTCATTTCAATTAGTAGACAGTAAGAATGCCAGTGCTACCCATGGGCAGCCAGCACGGTGTATTCTGACGTCAAACCGCTTCTTAGAAAGTCTGGGAACCTGCCACGACGCGCCATGCAAATCCGGTTGAGAGTCCTTTGTCTCTTATGATTCTAAACAAAAGTACCACCTTCTTCAGGGAAAGTGGACCAGCCAGTGCCCACTGGAGGGCACCTTCCGTGGGGTGTGGTTTAGTTTTCCTTTCAATGCCATGAACAATTTCACTTCCAATTAAGCACCAAAGCAAAAGATACACAGAAATAGTTCACTTGGGAGAGGATGGAGTCAAATCAGCTGTTTTTCTTTTTATTATACTTACTATAATGTTAAAAAAATCCTAAATGAAGGCTACATGGAGAGAGTTCCTCCTGTTAGGGACTGGCCTGACATTGCACATCTCAGGTCTTCTGTGCAGGCAGAATCCACGGCAAAGACGTGCCTTGTTATATCACCTGTACAGAGACCAAAGAAAGCAAGCTTCATGCTTCTCTTTCTCTCTAGAAACACCAAAGCCCGCGTCTGGAAGTCTATGCAACATGATACAGTTTTAGAAACTGTGGAAATTTCTGTTTGTATTTTGGGATGTTTTCCAAGCACCATGATGGTAGCACAACCCTCACCTGCCCCAGTTTGATTTGTCAGATTTCACCAGCTCACTGCACAGGCTGCACAGATGGCATGCAACAGTGTGTGCAGCTTACTGCTTATAAATCTACTAGCTTGCTCATAAGACACCGTTACCGCAGACTTTTTAATCTATCTTACCCTACCCCTGGGAAAAGGACTGGTAAGTATGACGTTCATGAAATATCTTGCGTAGGCAACGATTTACTCAAATGCCAAACTCAACTTAAACGTGAGTTTTTCCATGCGAAGCATTGGGAGGCCCGAACCAGCTCCTATTTGAGGCAGCATTAACATGCTTGCTCTTCATCCTAAGAGAAATATTCACTTTCTCTAGGGATGAGGAGTGGTTAGCAGAAGGAAATCAAACTTTTCTGGAAATGATTTCAGCATATTCATCTTGTAAGAATGTCTTCTGATATAATGCTTAAAAAAACAAGTGAATGTCAGAGTTGCTTCATGCAATTCCCCCTTGGGTTTTAGAAATTTCACCAAATACAGTCTGGGGACCTGGAGTCTTTCTGCCTGGTCAGTCCTGGAGGCAGAATCCGGAAACAGCCTCCGGTTTCTTGGATCGAAGCCTTCCACTGCTGGGCTCGGCCCTCCATTGGGTCCCTCCCTCACCCCACGCCCTTTCCCAGAGGCCTCCTGCTTCTCGGACCTGAAATGTTGATTTTGGTGGGGCCATGATTGGTGGTCTCAGAGCCAGAATTTCCCATCTCAACTGCCCTTTGAAAGACAATGGCAAGAGGGACCCAGGTGACATGGAACAGA
The DNA here is from genome assembly GCF_043159975.1 of Macaca nemestrina. Taxonomy (NCBI): domain Eukaryota; kingdom Metazoa; phylum Chordata; class Mammalia; order Primates; family Cercopithecidae; genus Macaca; species Macaca nemestrina. The sequence continues at coordinate 3,351,072 of NC_092129.1, read as the reverse complement.
GCTGGGTGCCTGCCAGGGAGAAAGTCTATGTACGAGGAACGCCATGAGCCATCCCTGCTTCCAGTGGGCAAGACCAGAAGTCACCTGAACTGTGAGCCTGGTGGGTGCTCCGGCCTCTGCGTCTCAGCTGCTCATTTGTGAGGAGTAAATGAAACAGTTTCTGCACAGAGCCCAGCACTGTGCTGGATGCATCCCACACATTTCAGAAAATGTACCCTGACCACAGCATGAGCCACGGTGTCCACAGAAAACACAGAGTGTGCCCGGTGGGACCTTTGGATACAGGCAGAGTCCACTTTGCCTCTCCCCAGTCTCTGCATCCGTTCCCATTTGGCGTGTTGTCGGATGAAGCAGAGGGCTGAAGTACTCTGGCTTTTCACTGTGGGTTTCTGAGCCAATGTAAAGACACTTGTTCCCGGGGACCCTGGATTTTCAGAGACACCCAGATATCAGGAGCAGCACAGCTGGAGTTCTGTGGAAAGTCATACCAGTTATTTATGATCTAATGCTCTTAGATTAGAAAGATCAACAGCATCACATCTGGGGAAATAGTTGTTATGGTCCACTGTGTGATAAAAAACACAAATGACCCAAGATCCTAAGAAATATAATGTTCAATAAACAGGATGTTCGCATTCTAGTGTTTTCTGACTTTCAATTTATGTTAAGGCCTTCATGGAATCAATGTGACTTGGTGTAGAGATGGGGTGCCCCCACTGTCAATCACTCTCAAGAGCTTTGCTACCTCCTCCTCCCAGCCTCTCCTCCTAGGAAGCATCTGAAACTTCTGGGGCTCCCTGGAGGCAGGTGCACAGCCTGGGCCCCCAGGACAGGTAGTGGTGCCATGTTTCCAGCCCATCTTCTTCCTATAATTACAAGTAGAAGAAATAAATGGCCTCATGGACTATTTGATAATCCAATTAATGAAAAATTAATCATATGAAACTTCCAGAAAAATAACATATTTTGACTAATTAACCGCTGACACACCTCTAAAATACTTTCCCCCTGTAATTGTTGTCTGTGTATTCTTTGGTTGACTCTTCACATGACAAATCTTGTATAGAGAAAACTAAAAGTTAATTCAGCAATCTAGCATGCATGACCAAAATTGATTTTTATTACTGAATTTAGAAAATATTTTATATAGAAAACGTCGTTGTAATAGCATGCAACTTTTTATAATTTTTTTGTTTCTTTTGGGAAAACCTCTACCAAGTTTCTTTTGTCCATAATGATATGATTTCGGAGCTGTTCAAGTCTTTCTCTGCTCTGACCCCTTTTGAATTGGCCGTATCCATTAATGAATTTGCTTTTAATGTCCTCATTTTTATTATGTATGAAACTCGATGTCAACATTGTCCGTTGTGTTCCCATGAGTAACTCTTCTGTATCACTTGGATTACCAGCTAGCTCAGGAGCCCGTGGATTTCTTCTACTGGCAATTCCTCTTTCTTTTATGCATTCTTTCTTACGTATAGTCTGAGTGTGTATGATTGCAAGGTGCTTGCAGACTTTCTGAGGACAAAATATAACACATCCTGAGACATGATCTGATTTGCAGAGACGCATAGAACATAAACCACACACACAGAGGCACCTGCTGTGTGTAACCCAGCTATAGTTTTGTACCACACACACAGGAATTCTGATAAACTCTATCTGGCACGGTTCATGTCAGTAAAGAAAAACAAACCTGATGTGCTCTTCATTGTAGATGCTGTTATCAGTAGCAATCCTGGAGGAATGCGTTTTTATTTTGGGTAGGCAATGCGACCTGAGTCCACTGTGTACAGTTTCATGCTCTTGAGGATTGAAAGAATTCTTTATAGGTTGTTTCTAGCTCCTTATATTTAAACCTAATTTCTCCTCCAGTATTCACAGGCTGCCAAAGGACGTCCCCATCAGGACATGCCTCTTAGTTCTGCCCTCAGATCTCTGGGCCTGCTTCTGGGGGGACCTCACCCTGGCCTTTCTCGGCCACCAAGCCCCACGCCACGGTGCATCCCTGGGAGCCCCGGAGTCCGCTCCACTCTGTAGATTTGGCCAGGCATCCTGGGCCCGGGAATTCCCTACTCACAGAACCCTGAGCCCCTTGAGGGTCTGCATAAGCCCCTCAGTGGATCTTCCTTCTGAGGGTAGAATGCACTGTGGTGTGAGCCCCAGGTTAATGAGGGCAGCTGGCGGGAGCCATGGAAAGAGTGTGAACCTGGAGGCTGAAGGGCCCTGCAGTGCACGCATGCATCCAGGCAGGGGGCCCAGCTGGCATTGCCACAGGCCATGGGTGCCAGGGATGGGTGGGAGATGGGAAGTTTCCAGAGGGGTGGGAAGAGAAAGGAAGTGCTGTCCAGAGGCCCACAGAGCACATTCGGTCAGGGACCCAACGCTGCCTCCTCTAGGGCCTGTGCTTGGTGAATGTTGGATTCTGAGGCTCCAGGTTTTGTTCAGCGTTTTGCTCACTGGCTCGCTCTTGGCAAGTTTCCTCCTGCTGTCAATATTTGTTGCCTTAAACCAGTCTTTTCCTTTCTTCTTGGGTTCTGTACCTCTGTTTGCCAGTGCATCCCTTCTGAAAATTAAGTAATACAAAGCATATGGCTGGCCTTAGGTCCTTATTTTCCTTTGAAATCCTTCATCCCTACTACTATTCAGTGTCTGGCCAAGAGGGAAGCCAGAGACGCCCTGGTTTAGCATCTGGCTGTCTGGCGGAGGGGGCCGGAATCAGGATGAGGTGTGGCCGTGGTGGCTGCACCTGCTCCTCCCACCATCAGTGCCCTTCCCGGCCCTTAGCTCACCCGACTTTGTCTTTCATGCCTCTCTGGGCCCAGCATCTACCGGTCCTCTCCAGGCTCCTCACATCACTCCCCCTCAGGCTCAGGCTTCCCCCAGAGCTCCAGCTTCTGAGTGTGGAGTGAGAGACCCCCACCACTGGGCAGCCACAGAGGGTGGAAGGCATGAAGGTGACAGGGGGAACTCTTACGGGTGACCCTGAATAGACACCATCTGTTGGAACACTGACAGAATATTTGCCTCTTCGGGCTGATGGATAAGGAAAATAATGCCCACTCAGTGCTTAGCAAAGGGTAGAGTCGGTGAGTGGTGGCAGGAAGGGGTGGGAAAGGGGAGATGGTGGTGGGGGAAAGGGCCTCAGATCTTCCATCTGGTCTTCCTCACTGATGCCAGAGACCTCTGCTGTGGGGAGCTCCGGACCTGGCAGCACAGCTTTGGGACTCCAGGAACTTGATTCAGCAACACTTCTCCAGGACCGAAACTGGCTTTGTGAGGGTGACCGCCAGGGCCTCAACGAGGTAGGCAGAGAGGGTTAAATAACCCATACAAGGAATAAGCAGGGACTAGTGCGGGAGCTATGGGGGAGTGGAGGATGTTGAAGTGCGGAGAGGGCCCTGAGCGACCTGAGTTGTGGGAACTGCCGGTTGTGGTTGAGGCTCACATGACAGAATAAGCATCTGCACTTCTAAGCAGAAGGGTATTGATTTTGGGACACTCAATGGCTTACAGAGGCACTGGAGGAGCTAAATAAGTAGAATTCACATTGAGCTTTTAGAAACAGTTCCCGGAGCCTTGCCCTAGAACTGGGTCCCAAGAAAGCAGCTACCTCTTCCTTACTCAGGAGCCTGGTGCATTGGGGGCTGTCACCCTAGAACTAGGTCCCCAGGAGGCTGTTGCCTCAGCTTTCAACTTTGGAATTACACAGCCTCATGCAGTCAATGCCTGGGCCGCAGAACCTCCTCCGTGTCCTTTGGAACGGTTCTTGCAGCAGCCTCTATCCCATCCCACCTTGCAAGTCTGGCACAGGTGCCTCTGATGGAAAGAACCGAAATGCTACCTGCAATCATAGCTGCAGAGTCATATGGGAGATGTGACTTTAGCTTTCAATCTCTGTTAAAGAGGTCCTCACATTAAAAATGGGAATGGCTATGGCCTGGCTATTCTGGGGGCATGAAAAGGGGACAGAGAGGAGCTGGCTAGAGACGTAGAAATAGCCAAAGGGCTTGGTAAGATAAGTCTTCCTAAAATTTAAGCTCTTAGTTCTGATGCTGTGTGATAAGCCCTTGAACTTGGAGTAAAACTCTCCTGTAAATAATGCCTCCCGCAAGTGATGTCTGGGGAACATTAAGGAAAAGTGTAAGAATTCTTCCTGTGCACATGAAAAAAACTCAATTCAAACTAGCTCAAGCAAAAATACTAATTTATTGTCTCATGTAACAGAATTCTAAGAAGATGGACTTCAGGCATGGTTGGATCTAGGTGCTCAACCCAGGCATATCCCTGCTTTTATCTCTTGCCTTTGTTCTTCTTTGCATTGGCTTCATTTTTTAGAAGGCTGTTTCTATGTCCCGCCTACCACTCCAGGCTGATGTAATGTGTACAACTGACAATCTCAGAAGCAGAAGGGTTCTATTTGTTCTGGTGTTTGTATCAATTCTAGAAAAAAGAAGTTGGCTTGCTTGGGACGTGCACTGCATTTTGGCCCAGTTGCTGCGTTCAGGGGTACGGTGTTCTCCGGACAGCCAGGCTGTGCCCAGGGACAGTGGGATTGATGGGCAGCCCCATTAGAATCACGCACAGTGGAGCAGGGTGGTCCACAAAGGCTCTGATTACAGCCGACAGAGGCCCCCAGGGTGTGCTTGGAATGGCATGGGGCAGAAATAAGGGCATGGTCACCCACAGATATGAGGACCAAGGCAGGGCAAGCATGTGGGAGCCCCTCAGCAAGCCCAGACGCCACGTGCCGAGGAAGTTTCCTTACCCTGAGTCCCCCGAGGTCTGAGGAGGGCAGCTGGGTCCAGCTCCATAACCGGCACCACAGTTTGATGCGACTCACCTGAATGAAAAGCACACGGTGACCCAGCCGGCAGCCAGGTCACTCGGCACAATGCAAAGATTGTTCTTCTAACCATTCTGTTTGTCTCCAACTGAGACATTTCCTTTCATTTTAACCTGACCGATTTTCATCCTGCAACTTTGAAGCCAGCGTAGTAACTACTCTCCTTGGGTCTCAGCAATCGGTGTATTTGAAGTTAGGTTTCCTGAATTGTATTCTTATTTAATGACATATCAAACATTTTTCAGCGGATTCACTAAAACCTGTCATCATAGACTCCATCTTTTCCAATATCTACATCAAGAATACAACTTAAAAAGGGTGAGAGACTGCCCAAATGTGGCCGAAGCTGAGTAATAAACACGATAATCCAATCAAAGGGGGCAGCGTTCGCATCTGGAAAAACAGACTCTCGCTTGAAATAAAAACAATTGCACTTTGCTCTGTTTCAGTGGCCTCTAGGTCTTTGGGCTAACACATAAGATGGTACAGAAACTCCAGTGCGGTCTATTTAGAACCTCACAGGAGTTGGAATTACCGAACTTCATTGCCCAGTAGTGAGGCACTGTGTGCTGTGCACTTGTGTGTGTATGTGTGAACATGCATATGTATAGGTATGTCTTTGGGCACATGTGTGTACATGCATGTTGGTGCGTGTGTGTGCTTGAATGCTGGAATAACAAGGAATGAGAGAGCGATGTGTGGGGCAGATACAGATTTACTCACTATGCACTTTATAAAAACATACACATTTGCACAATATTTTATTTTATAAAATGATTCCTTACATCAATTTTATTTAACCTTAATAAATTGCTCAGAAGTTGTGGCTATGCAGCCTTTAGCTGTAAAAAGTGAAGTTTATAGACTTGTGTTATATTTGCCAATAAAGTGAAAAAGACATATATATCTTTTCTCAGTTTATGAGCATCACAATGACTACTGCAACCCAACACAGACTGTGGATCATGACGGAAGAATTCCTGCTCTTCACAATGTGTCCCTTCTGTTAAAAATAAGAGAGACATGTTTGTTATTTCTATAGCAACTCACAACTATCAAATAGATGCCTCCGCCCAGCGTGACACCCTTTCATTGCATCAGCTCCAGGCCCCACTTCTGTTGTTGAAGGTGCTGGGACTGGGACGTGACCTCTCTCAGGAAGGGGAGCGAGGCTTGCCATTCCCATCACAGCATCTGTGTGCACTTACTCTGGCCCGGGTGCAAGAGCTGTCAGCCTCTGTCCTGCAGAATGGGCTGGACAACTAAATGTGTGAGCATTAGATGTTATATTGCTCATGGTTTCTTACCTCATCCACCCCTCCTACTCCTCCCTGAGCAGCCTTAGCAAAGAATTTCCTCCTCCTCCTCCTCCTCCTCTTCCTCCTTCTCCCTACCATTCCATCTCTTGCAAGACTTTTGGCCCAATGCATTTATTTCCATCATATTTTGGCATACATTTGAATTCTAAATTCCAAAGTTTACAACTCCTTACATATAAAACAAACAAAATAATGTACTCTTCTGTTATTTTCAATTGAGCATGTAGAGCATCACAGATGCACACACACACACAGAATGTGCAGGGGGCTTCAGACCACCTGCGTTCACTCTGACATCGGTGAGGAGAACCAGGAAAATGCCAAGTGATCTCACCACTGGCTCTTGCTTTGCTGAGACAGTTTTCCAGACTCAGGTCTTGCAGGACAAGGACTTGAAAGTGTTTCCTTCTTCTTCCCTGGTCACAGCAAACCATTGACAGGCATAGGAAAGTAAGAAAGTGTGAGGTTCAGAAGAGAGGAGGGCGATGGTGCAGGCGATGGAGCAGTGCAGGGTTCAGCCTGGGAGGGGAGCGAGCAGCCGCTGTACTCCGAGGCTGTGCCCGGGTCTGACTCCTGGGGATGTGCACGCTGGTGTCACAGTGACATGTCCAGAGTCCGGCTTGGTTTTGCTGTGTGCTAGCACCATATTACCTGGCATGGGCTTGAATATGGCCCCTTGCGCTGGGGGAGGGAGGGAGGAGATGCCCCATGGCCCCACGGCAGCTCTCCCAGTTAAGCTGAACAAAAGTTATTAAAAGTTTGGCCAACACTTTCCCTGCCTGAAGCATCTGAGTTATTCTGATGGCTCAGGGAGGTCCAGAGTACCTAGTTCTAGGAACCTGTGAGCTCCTTAGTCACAAAACCCATTTGCTTGTCTTTATATGTTTTTACTTCTATTTATCTGCCCAGCAAGTCCCTGCCGTTGTTCACACAATCGTTTTTTGGTTTAGATGAATAATTTAATAGACTTTCATAGACAAGACACTGTCAGCAGTTGAGTCAATTGGGATACCCGGGTTTCAACCTGCACAGTTAAAAGGAAAGCAAGAAAACACAGCACAGAAATCCATCAAAGCACACATTGTCTGGGAGGAGGAATTCAGAGCCTCTCCACCCGGTGTGAAATTGTATCCTCCCCGCCAAACCGAGCACACTGATTTTCCTTTTCAACTTTGCCCAACGATGGTAACTGTTGAGTTTCCAGGGGCCACTTCAGCTACATGATATCACTTAAATTTACTGTTGCCATTCACAACGGGGCACTTGGAGATACAAAGTGATTTGGCCAGAGGCCCACGGCTGGTAGCTGCAGGGGAAGGATTCGAACGCAGGTCTGTCTGCCTCAGAGGTTCTTGTCTCATTCTCAGGCCATACAACGCCCCACCCCCACCCCCACCTGAGTTTTAGAAACAAAGTCTTGATTCTTGCAGCTGGAGATAAGTTCAAGATATTAATAAATGCAAGATATTATCTAATATTGTGAAGAGGAAAAAGGCAGGGTTGTGTGTGTGATCTCATTTTTTTTTTTGCAAAAAGGAAGTCTCCATAAAGGAAATACACATATATTAATAGAAAGATCACCAGGTGGGGGAGATGGCAGATTCTAGATGATATTTTATTATTTTTTTCTACTTTTCACCTTCACATATGTAGTCACCTTCACATATGTACGCCGCCACTACCCCAACCTTACATCATTGGAGTCATTCATTAAACCCCAATCTGTGTGAGTCACTGCAGAAGTGAGGCTCACAGAAGCACCGCACTGAAGGCCACGTTCCTTCGTGGTGCCGTCCCACGCCAAAGCTGCTGTTCCCATGTGGCTATGGAGCTCTGGAGATGAAACGAGTGACATCAAGGGGCTGAATGTTGAATTCCATGTAATTTTACTTAATTAACATTTAAATAGCCTCGTGCGGGTAGTGACTACTGTATATTGCCCAGCACAATTAGTAACAGGGATGTTTTAAAACACACATTTAAATGAATCACAGGTGAAGTCGGGTGTGCCCGTCTGACTTGGCAGACAGGGGCCGACCACTGGGTACCTGTGCAGAGCTTCTCCAGCATCACACACAGTGCAGGATGGCACGGGGCCCGAGCAGCTGGCTTACCTGAATTGTGGCAGCAGCAGTAACAACCCCAAACTAGCTTCAGAGTGTGGATTTAATTACAGAAGTCAGAGGAGGGCAGGCACCGGCTGTCTTCATTCTTTCTCGGTGACCTCCACCTGTCTGCTTCCACCTGCAGTAAAAGTCTGACTTGATGGCTTCATAATAATCTAATTGATGAGGAAGTCCTTTTTTATATACTACCTTCATCCAAGACACAATTTCCTCCTAAATATTTCAATATGAAGACTGCCTCTTTGTTTAATGATTTTTTAAGAACAAATTTACTGCCAGAATTAGTGCACGAAGGTCCTGAGACCATGGCTGCATCCTAAATGCCCCAGCAATGAGCAGAGGGGAGCCCAGCCCAAGCCTCTTAACGGAGCTCTGGTCTCTAACGCGATGCTTCTAATCTTATGAGCCTTGGCTACTTTTTAAATCTAGGAGCACCAGAGCTCCAATCACAAGGTCCTATATTCTCTCTAGAATCTTGGTTAAAGCAATGAACGTGTCCCTTGCTTTGCTTTTGCCCCAGAGACCTGTAATTGCCAACACTTCACTTTAAAAATCTCTTACAAACCTTAATCCTCAAAGCCCCTCTGTAATATCATAGACAGGAAGACCAGTGTCTGCACTTCTAGCGCTTTTCCATTTATTTTTATATTCATAATTTTATTCGTTTATTGGGAAATTTAAGGCATATAGAAGTTAAAACCACAGCTGAAGCCTCAGGAGGTGCACATTTTCAAAGATTTAAGAGATTCATTTCATTGTCTGCGAAGCACGTGCTCTTCCACACTGTGCTAAGTGGTCTGTGCCTGGGCACCGGGAGTTGCGGTTGTCAAATGGGCCTGGGGACAGTGGACAGTGGAGGAGCAAGTCAAGGAACGACATTGACAGTAATCACCCTGCTTCAGTGTTTCCATGAAGTGCTCTTAGATGCAATGATTGTGAAATGGGAAAATCATGAGTGGCCACCTGGGCGAGCCTCAATGGCCGACATCTCTGCATCTGAGCATCTCTGCAGAAGCTGCCGTCTGGTAATTTCAGTCTGTCCTGGGCACCTGGATCAAAGTCAGAGGCCCTCCCTCATGGCTCCTCTTCACCTGCCCCCGCACTAGGGTCCTATCTTGGGCAGGATCCTGGAAGCTCACTCGCTTCTTCCCAGGATGGAAAAGGCGTCTGAGCTGCTTGTGTCTGATGAGGAACTTGTTTGACAGGTGAGAGGCACAGAGCGGATGAGTGGATTCATATGGAGCCAAGAGTTCCCAAACCACCTGCGCAGGAGACTCACAGGTTCCCAAACCGCCTGCGCCTGAGGTTTGCTGGGGGCACGACTAACAATGCAGGCTCCTGGGGCCCTCCAGAGACTCCGGTCTCAACCAGCCCATGGCACCCACCTCAAGTAACACTGGCCTCGGGCACTGATTCTCAACCGGGGCTAACCACTAAAAATTTACTCAAGGAGCTTTTAAAAAGTATCAGTGCCTAGGACACAACACAGGTTAATTGAATAAGAACTTCGGGAGGAGACTCTAGGTACTTGCATTTTCCTAAAAATCTTCCTAAATGACTCGGTTTTTCAGCCACAGTTCAGCAACGCTGGTCTAAGACGAAAAATGAAATGACTGGGTTGGAACCTCAGGCTGTGCGGAGCCCACAGTGGGTCTGGACTTCGGTTTCAGTGCCCTCCATGGTCCAACAGTCATTGAGGACCCCAAATTATTTATGTAAATTATATGTCAGTATCTAACATATTAGGAATTAAAACAGAAAATGTTTTAAATATTCTAATTCATTTTAAAATAACAATAATAAATCCATTATGTGTTAACGTAACATTTTTGTTAAAACCAACTATATTTTTCAAAAGGGAAAATCAGTGAGAAGCGTGGCATTAATCTACATGTGTGTCAATATCTGTCTTGCTTTAATGGAAGACAGCTGGACTCACACAGCTGCTGCTGCATTCCACCTGTTATGGTGAGTTTTGGGGAATATATGAGGAAAATCCAGACCTCTGTGTGTGTGTGTGTGCGTGTGTGTGTGTGTGCGTGTGTGTACATACATATATGTAGGGGGAGAAAGGAATATTTTAATAATTTTTTTGGATTATTATGGATATTCTTATTTTAATCTTTACAAAAACCTGAAAAGTGATAGTTTTTTTGTTTTGTTTTGTTTTTTTGTTTTGTTTGTTTGTTTTTTGAGACGGAGTCTCGCTCTGTTGCCCAGGCTGGAGCGCAGTGGCAAAGTGATAGTTTTTAAAGTGATTAATGGCCACGTAGAATCCGAAGCCACGTGGTGAACATTTCCTTCTCTCCTACGCTGATATTTGTGTGCCTATCTTGCCCTTTGAATGGGCCTTTTACCCAGGCCTAATTTCGTAACTTCACGTGTTCACCATTTGGAAAATATCGGTTTACTGAGATGTGCGGAAATTCCAAATGCAGACCTGTCCGAGAGACCGAATATATATGAAGGGATGCTGGGAAGACCACAAAAAAGGCCTGAACTCCGACCCACACCTGCAGCAGCCTGCCCAGGAAACCTGACCTGACCTAGCACCTGTGAACGCCAGCCCCAGAGCCTGGCCTGCTATCTGGGCGTCAGGACTGCAGGAGGTGGAACACGGACCCCACCACAGCTGACCCTATATGGCAGGGCTTGATCAGCGACTAACAGCTTTCTTTACCGTTTCCCTGCTTCCCACTTAGCACCAACCAGAGAAAGCCAAATACACTCCCTGGTAAGTCCCATAGGATGCTCCAATTCCGGCTACTCACCCCCAGTGTCCCCATACAGCAGCCTCCAGCAGGGCTCACCTGGGGCCTTCAGTTTTCTCATCGTAAGTCCCCGTACCCCTGCCTTTGAGTCTCTGGTGGACACTCACAGTAGTGACCGACGCCCCCGCCACAGCAAGCCCCGAATACACAGCCTCTGCGTGTTCCCGCTGAGTTGGTCTTTGTTTATTTTCACACTTAAATTATACACTATAAAAAAACCATAGTTGTTAATATTGCCACCCATCTCACAAAAAAGCCTCTCTATATTGTAAAACTGTCAAGCTCAAGGTGATAAATAGAAGTGACCCAAAATTCTAATGTTTCTCAAAAGCTCAGATTTTATCATGAGCCACAAATACTACTAATTCTTTCCCCTGGAGGAACATGTTGTTAATTAGCTAGGTCTGAGTACCACAGTTTGTCTATTGGTTGTTCTTTCAAGTAAAAACTGTGTTCCATTTAAAGAAAAAAAAACATAACCAAAACAGCGAGTTCAGCAGGTAACTGGAACGACGGCCTCAGTGCTTTTCCCACAACAGTGATCATGTTACTCCAGCGTGGAGAAATGCTTCATCCAATCCCCACTTCATGGCACAGAATATTAAAAAGACAAGCTTGCATGGGTTGAGACTAAATAGTTAATACTGAGCCTCACTGCTTGATTCTGGACACTCTTGGGTGAAACTGGCTTTTCTTTTCCCTGCAGGTGGGCGGAGGTGAAGAAGGCCCCAGCTGTTTGTGTGGTTGGTCCTCAGCTTGCTTTGGGTTAAAGATTCGGTAGTTTTACCCACCATTGCCTTTATATACCAGCAATGGGATATCCACACAGTTAAAAAAAGACTTAGCATTATGATAAAAATAGTTTTCCCTTTGTGGGCCCCCTGAAGGGTCTCGGGATCCCAGCAGTGTGGATAGCAGACTCGGGGACCTGGCAGGAGGGTTTGGGTTAACCCTCTGTTGCAACCTGAGCGTAATGTGAAGGAGTCCCAAAGCCCTCATGCAGTTTTAAGCTTTAAATGCTTTTCTTCAAGTTTCAGTTTGTGGGGGTAGTTTGGTCCATAAGGCAAAATGACTAAAATTTCTATGAGACATCTGAGAACTGTGATCAATGAAGGAGAAACAGAAGTGAAGAGGCATCAGTTTAGGGGACAGCATCGGAAATACTAAAGGGTGACAGCTGTCGTGTGAATAGGACTGACCGGCTCCAAGGTCAGCCACTAGCCACGGCTGCAGTGAAATTCTGGCCAACCAGCACTTTCTGGGAGTCCTATGTCCTATCTTCCTCTCCGTGTCTCCTTTCCCAGGCAACCCAAACATAAGGCCAATTCATCTGCATTTAGTACCGCGAAGAGAGGAATTTCTAACGCTCTTGAGAGTCCTCATTTAAACCTGCACGTTGTGCACATGTACCCTAGAACTTAAAGTATAATAATAAAAATAAAAATAAAAATAAACTGCAATTTCTGAATTACTTGAGAATACTCACGGGCTATCTCGGATTTCAGAACATACAGGGGTTTATCATTAATGTATTGAGTTCCAAGAGGAGATTCTTAGCCCATCTGGCATTCCAATAAAACCTATAAATGGGTAAATTAGGCGTTGCTACTTAAATTCGGTTTTTGTCCTTGAGCTGAAAAGTCCTGCAGGGAAAACAGCCCGAGGGAGCTCCTGCAGGGGCGTTGCTTAGGAGAGGCTGTCCTGTTCCAGCCACAAAGGCAGCTCCGGGAGACAAACCAAGGCCCCAAATCCACGAATCCACGGTGCCTGATGCTGTCAGAGCCACTTCCTCAGCAGAGCATGGGCCCGTCCAGCCCGACCTTCAGGGCACAAAGGGAGGCGAGCGCACCCAGCCTTCTCTCAGCTCCAACCCCCATTTAATTGTTTGGTTTTGAAAGATTTCTCCAAGAAAAATTTATATATGTAAATTATGTATGTCAAGATTTACCATATTAGGAATTAAAACAGAAAAATTTTAAATATTTTAAAACAGCAATAAAAACTCCATTATTTGTTAACAATGGAATGGAGAGGCTGGATATTGTGAACACTGGAACGGAGAGGCTGGAGAAGATGTGGCGAGCACTGGACGCACATGCAGAAAGTGGCGAAACCAGAACTGGCTCCCTGGGGCTGCCCTTGCCTCCCTTGTCGCCGACTGCATCTGTCACAGGGCTGCAGCACGGTCATCTTCTTTTTGACTTTACTTTCAGGCGGCAAGGCACAGTGCCACAGCCTGTCGCTGTCACCTGAGCACAAGTGCAGTCACAATCCTCCCTATGAATTTTGTCGCAGCTTCATACCTGAAATAACTATCATTGTGTTATCACGTCTTTGTGGAAATCCACATCTTTCAACGCTCCTTTTGAGACACAGATTACTGTAAGTTGAGAAACAACTGCTTTTCCAGATGTTAAATTCACGCAGAGAGCTCTGTTGTGATAAAGTTGTTTCTCACTGATGCTTCACCCTCACCAAGCTTCCAGGCACCTAAAAAGCATCACTGTCATTGCAGGCAGATGTAAGAAATAAGAAAACATCCACACATGCTCAGCGTGGAAATCAATTCGGTCCTCAGTTCCAACGACAGGCATCTCTCTAAGCTGGCTAAGGCCTTCTTGGGGCAGGACCCTGGGGAAGAAGTGCCTTCTTGCATGGGCCAGACCTGGGGGCCCTGGGGGGCTCCCCTGGGGGACTTACTGAATGGACACCCACCACCCCTTAGTTGTCTCCAACTGTACCCTGAGGAAAAATAGTTCAGTTCCTCCTCTTTCCCATTGAGAACAGCCACCAGTACGTGCTGTCATGCAAAGGCCTCTGACGGCCAACGCCAGCTTTCAGTGAGGCAACTAGGGGAGGAGGAGCAACGATTCCAGGAGTCGGAGATTTTACAAGCAGCATCTAGATGAATGACCTAACTTTTCCAAATTTCTGGTATCTTTTTGCCAAAATGTGTATTGGTTTCAAGTATCAGGAGAGTTGAGGAACTGAGTGAGTTTATACAACGGATTCTCTGTATGGAGAGGGTTTAAGTCTCATTTTCTCCTTTGGTTTATTTTTTCCCTTGGACCTGGTTGGGGGTTGAGCCTACAGAATCATCCGCTGCAAAAACAGTCATTTTACTTGCATGTTAATGTCACTAAAATCCAGCCAAGCATAATCTTTGAAAGGCAAGTGTGTTTACTAGGACGAGTCACAACCTGACACCCTGTGGCAGATGCCGACGGGCCTGACTTACTCAGAATTTACCATCAGTGTCTAACATCTTGGCGTGGCACTGGGTGGAGATCTTTGATGGAAATTTTAGTGATTCTTACAAATGTGGAACCATTTCCATGCTTGAAGGACTGAATCATATAAATAATATTGCTTTCATAGAGTCCGTAGGCTGAATTAGACTTTAAAATCTTAACAGCAAAGATGTACTTAGCATTAGAAACAGAAGCACTGGCGGGAGGTGAAGGGTATATAAGGGAATAGTATCTTTTATACACATGCAGCATCTTTTGGGAAACTCTCCGAAATGCCAAGTTTGAGGACTTCCCAGAGTGAGTCAAAACTGCCTCTTGTGGTTGACAGAAAGAAGCGTTTTAGGATGTATTTAAATGTTGCATTATGTCTCCCTGGGGCATTTGTGTTTTATCTCTTACTGGAATAAAACTTTGTTCCATAGAAAGAAATTTGGGGTGCACTGTTGAGATGAGGGAGTGAGGGTGAAGTCCCTTCCAAAGCCCCAGGGGTCACCCCCACAACCCTCTCCACCTACTTCATAGGGAGCCTTGAGACTCGGGGGCAGGTCCTATTTCTTCTCTACTTTTTATGACAAGGCTGATATTTTTTAGAAATATTAATGAGCATTTCTATTTTGCATTTTCTATATACAACCTGCTTAGCAGATAGCAGCCTTGGTGGAATGAAGATCATTACAAAATAATGCAGAGTGATGGAGTGGACAGTCCCTTCAGACACGCTAGTCAGGTAAATGCAAAGAGTCAGAGTGGACAGTCCCTTCAGACATACAAACCAGGTAAATGCAACGATGCTAGTCAGGGATGATTTCACACACAATGATTTCACCGCCTGTGTTAGCATCGAGGCCAGCTCAGTGGAAAGGCTGTGAGGTCCCTATCATGGAGGTGCTGGCAGTAAGGAGAGAAGGGCTGGGCAGGGAAGCCACCTTCGCATTCCAGGGAGTCACCTGTAAAGGAAGGGATAGAGACATGGGGCAGAAGGCAGGGCCCAGCTGCCCCATTGAGAGGAAATCATTGGGGCAGGGGCTGAGAGGAAGGCTGGTCAGGGCAGCCCTGCTCCCACCTGCAGGCCCGGCTGGCAGCAGGCTGCAAAGTCTGGGCGGGCTTGAAGGGGTCCGCATGGGCTCTCAGCCACCTTCTCCAGGCCTCAGCGGCCTGAAGGCGGAGGGGAGAGTGAGTCATCCTGCCCTTAGCCCGTGTGGCAGGGAAAGGAGAGCACTGAGTGAGTGGCCTGAGGCAGGGCCCTGAACAGCCAGGGGCCTGTGGTCAGCAGAGGGGCCTGTGAACTGCGGAGGGTCTGTGATAAGAACCGAGGATCTGTGGTCAGCAGAGGGGCCTGCGGTCAGCCCACCCAAGGGCTGAGCACCACCAAATGGAGGACTGCGTTACTGGTCGCCTGGGTATTTATTTATTTATTTTATTTTATTTTATTCTTTTTTTAAGATGGAGTCTTGCTCTGTCGCTCAGGCTAGAGTGCAGTAGCGCGATCTTGGCTCACTGCAAGCTCTGCCTCCTGAGTTCACACCATTCTCCTGCCTCAGCCTCCCGAGTAGCTGGGACGACAGGCGCCCGCCACCACGCCCGGCTAATTGTTTTGTATTTTCAGTAGAGACGGGGTTTCACCGTGTTGGCCAGGATAGTTTTGATTTCCTGACCTCACGATCTGTCCCCCTCGGCCTCCCAAAGTGCTGGGATTACAGGTGTGAGCCACTGCGCCCGGCCAGGGTAGACTGGTTTTTAAATTGCCATGGACTAATGATCAGCCAAGAACCCCTCCTCCCAAGTCAGTTCACATCTCCTTGGACATTCGGGTTGAAGGGTGGGTGAGGCGTGGCCCGCACCCTCCACCTCGCATTGGGTCTATTGGGAAACAGGTGCTTCTCCGACAGCCTTGGTTCAGGAATAAAACAGATGCCTTGGGACTGGGGGCTGCGGTGGGCAAGGTGGGGAGGCCGGTTTGGGACAGGATGACAGTGGTGGGGGTCAGGAGGGTGTCTCCTGTGATCGACGCTAGAACAAATCTCAGGAAAGCCGGGTTTGCGCCCAGCTGGCCCTGGACTCCACCCTGGAGCCCACAATCAGGAAGCCAGTCCTCCTGGTGTTTCTTCAGCTGAAGCATTACCTTGAAGGGCTCCCCAGGTGCAAAGCGATGAAGGAACGGCTGGAAGCAGAGTTTGATGCGGAAAAGTCCTCACCACAAAGGAGGCTCAGCAGGGAACGCAGCCTGAGGCCCTGCTTCTGAGTAGGAGGCGGAGGGCTGTGAAGGGCACGCTTCTCGGGGCTGCACCGGCTGCCTCTGGGCACCCTTTTGCCAGGGTTGGTGTTGAGGCCAACGCATGGGTATGGCTCCCTCAACTCCATCCGGACGCCTCGGGAGCCTGGGCTGTTTTTCCCATAGCAAACATACGTCAAACCATCATCGCCAAGGGAAAACGAGACCAAGTCTGCAGGGCCACTGACAAAGGTTTGCAGCGTTGGTCGGATTTTTGAAAAAATTATCAAAGCCCTTAATAATGTCACTGATAAGTGTGTGGTGCAATTGTCTCTAAAATAGGTAACACGATGGGTTCTTTTCAGAATGTGGATAATAAGGCATTTAGACAGAGGATACCCCTGTGTCAGGCTGCACGCAGTATCTGAGGGCAAACACGGCTCTAGCCCCAGCTGCCCGTTCCGATGGCAGCCATCGGCAGGCACCATCGCAGGACAGCCGTGCGGGAAGCCCAGGGATTCTGTGGAGACGTTGTGAAGCTTCCTCTGCAGCTGCCCTGCAGGTGCTGGGCACAGTGTAGCTCAGTTTGAAGGGCAGTCATCTTCTGGAGGGGGCGGGGCATTGGTGGCAGGACCCCTTCATGAACCGAATCTGCACACGCATCCCAAAATCAGCTCTGACGAACCTGAATATACAAAAACTGTGCCCTCTGTACATGCCAGTTTCAAGTTCCATGAATACTGCGAAAGACTTTCTCTGTTTGCTTTTACAAGGACTGACACAGAAAGAAAACCTTTGGAACAGGAAAAGAAGAGCCTCCTTTGACAAAGCAAAGAAGGATCACAGAGTTCCAGCCTCGAGGGCTGCGTCTGGGGGTTTCCTGGCATTAAAGGAGCTGATGGCGAATTTTCACTCAAGTATCACCGGCAATGTGAAATTCAGTGAAGTGAAAGGCTCCCTGTTCCCACGGGGTCACATTCAAGCACAATTCAAATATGAATACAGTAAAATCATGAGATCTCAGCTACTCTCAACAAGTCTTACCCACAGCGTTTGTGGATTTTGTGCCAGGCACAAACTGTGCCATTTTGTGCTGGGGTTGGGTCTTGTCTGTGATCCACGGAGCCTGCTGTTTAGTGGAGGAGACACAGGTTAAAGCAGCCCTTCCAATAAGTGTGCAGGTGTTAACGGGGAAGGTGCAGCACGGCCGTGTCCATCTGAGCCTCCTGTGATCAAGGAAGGGTCAGGAGGAAATATGGTCTTGCCTGAGACCTGAGAATGACCAGAATCAGCTGGATAAAGAGGGTGTGTCGGGGAGGATGTCCCAATGTCTATGCAAATCTGCAGTAGGAGAGAGGAGCGTCCAAGAGATGGAAACAAGGTCAGCTAAAGCAGCAGAGTGAAACCCAGTTCTCAGGAATTGGGTTTCCCCAATATCTGCAGACCCGGATTACACACAGCAGCCCCTCAGCTTGCAGCCTGCTCCTTTCCTCCTGCAGAAATGGGAGCACGCAACGTGTCTGAGTTGAAGTATCAGGAGAGTCGGCCACCATCACCCGTGTTCGACAGCCTCAAAGGCAGCCAGAAGGGGGGGGGCCTCATGGTGCAAAAGTGGAAGGTGCCAGCTGCACCCTATGGAGGCTGCTGGTTGGGGAAGATGGAGGCAGGGATGGCATCAGGGCACTCTGCAGGGTGTGGTGCACACTTGGCTTTCTCTGGTTGGTCCTGAGTTGGAAGCAGGGACAAAACCTAGGCAGCTGTCAGCTATTCATCCAGTCCTGGCCGTCTTGGGTCAGTTGTCACAGGGGTTCCTGCTTGGCATCCTGGGCTGTGGGTTGGGGTTCCATCTTTGCACATGGCCTTGTTGTCCATTTCTGGGCTGCGGGTCGGAGTTCTGTCTTTGCACATGGCCCTGTTGTCCGTTTCTGCATTCAGTTTCCCCCTCCCTCCAGCGACGCTGCAGAGGGTCTCGAATGCATGCGTGCATATCAACACCCCCACTCTCACTTCCAAGCACCCCTCCACCAGAGCCTCCTGTTGGGACTTGGGGTGCACGCTGGCAGCACGGGTGGGCCTTGGCTGTCTAAGCAGGGGTAGGCTGGCACAGACCCTGCCAGCCCAAGACATGGGGCAGGAATTCCAAGTCCCAGGTGTTGGCTTGGCCTAGAGAGTGGGCATGGGGCTGGGTGGGTGGTCAGTCCCTCTGCCCTGTGGAGCCTGCACCCATGGAGAGGGCAGCAGCCAGAGGGCTCCAGGCTGGGCCCCCACAGTGCAGTACCCAGGCAAGGCCCTCAGTGTGGTGATGTAGCCGTGGGGGTTTCAGGAGGTCACCAAGTCCCTGCTTGTGCCGGGTCCCGGGTCTCCCACTGTAAAATGAAGCTGGGCAGGCGGCTTTCATCGCTCGGCTTCTGTAAAGGAGACCTGTGTGGAGCTCCAGTGTGCACACACGTTCGAAGGGGCTAGTTCTGCAGGAAGCCCGGCTCTCCCGCAACAGCCATGGCTGCTTGTTCCCAAGGCAGCCTCCTGAGGAGGATGTGAGGTTTTGTGGAGGACAAAAACCAAACACAAATCCACCGTATACATGTGTGGTTACTGCATCGATACCTCCGTTCTCAGGCCAGCTTCCCTTTCCTCGGATTCCAGGTTTCCTCAACAAGCAGGTCCAAGATATGTTCTGCTGAAGAACCGTGGCCTTTTGGCGACATTCCCTAGAGCCTGCTCAAAAACAGGGCTCGGGCTAAGTTCACTTCCTCGGGCTCTGGAGTCAGCATTCTAATTAATTATTCTAATTATGGTGAGATTTTCCTCTCCTCTCAGGCCTTCGCCCTTCATCCACCAAGCCCTGGCCGTTCCTCTTCAACCCCAGCATCCCCCCAGGTTCCTGCGCAGGCCTCAGCTTCCAGGAACCCTGCCTTGGAGTGTAGTTGGCTCCGTGACCAGCAAGCAGGAGGCCACGGCCGTCCCACCCTCGGGGCTCTCACAGGGCGAGTGACTTGGAGGATACCCTCCATGTGGAGCTCAGGGCCACCCCCCGACGGGGCCTGCAAGGGTGGGCGTCTGCCTCTCACTCATGCCTTCCTGGCCTCCTCAGGCCTGGTGAGAGTTGAGAACTGCACCGAGCACTCACAGCTGGGTCCCAGGATCCAGCTCCGTGAGGCTGCCCAGGGCAGAGCAGAGGGCAGAGGCCAGAGGCCAGAGGCAACCTGGGTGGCCCGGCCACCGCCCCAACCTGAGGTCTCCCAGCAACACCAGCTCTGGAAAATGTGAATCCCAAGAAACATAAAAGAAACCCTGAGGATCACAAAGAAAGCTGTGCTCTCGAGAAACAAATACATAAACAAAAATAGAAAGGAGAAGAGGAGCAAGTTCAGCTTAGGTAAGGAGATGAAGGAAAAAAATCTTTTATTTATGATCAAACATACAGGCTTCTCTGAAAATGTGCAACACGGGCACCTTTTACCCCTTTGCCTACCTGTGCATCAGTTCTCATCAAGAAACAATTCTCTCTCTCTCTCCCTGTCTCTGCCCAGCCTTCCTCTCCATCCTCTCTCTCCCTGTCTCTGCCCAGCCTTCCTCTCCATCCTCTGTCTCTCCCTCTCTCTGCCCAGCCTTCCTCTCCATCCCAACCAGAAACAGTGCACAGCAGCAAACAATGGCACTAACGAAAGGAATCAAACTCATTAAAGATTGCACAAAACATTCACTCTGTCCCCCACCCCACCTCCTATACCAGTTTTGCTGTGAATAATTCATGCTTTGGGTAGATTTTTAACCTGAATCTGAGCCCTTGACCTGAGCCTTTGCAAGTGAAGATGAAAGTGTAACCATTGTCATGGACAAGGCCCCTTCTCTGTAGCTGAAGGTGAGGTTCCTGGAAGCACAGGGCCCTTGTCATCTCACCCTCAGAGGGAAGGGGGTTCCTGGAGGCACAGGCCGGCGTGGGGAAGGGGGTCCTGGAGGCACAGGCCGGCGTGGGGAAGGGGGTTCCTGGAGGCACAGGCCGGCGTGGGGAAGGGGGTCCTGGAGGCACAGGCCGGCGTGGGGAAGGGGGGGCACCTGCTGCACCATCAGAGGTTTTCTTTTTCATTCTCACTCATATGAACACAACACAGGCACCTTTTCAGTGTCTGTAAACTACCGTTTCTATTCCGACCATACACGTGGGATGGTCCCGTCTATTCTGAACATACATGTGAACGCTTCCATTACTGGGATGGTCCTGTCTATTCTGAACATACATGCGAACGCTTCCGTTACTGGGATGGTCCCGTCTATTCTGAACACACATGCGAACGCTTCCGTTACTGGGATGGTCCTGTCTATTCTGAACACACATGCAAACGCTTCCGTTACTGGGATGGTCCTGTCTATTCTGAACATACATGCGAACGCTTCCGTTACTGGGATGGTCCTGTCTATTCTGAACACACATGCAAACGCTTCCGTTACTGGGATGGTCCTGTCTATTCTGAACATACATGTGAACGCTTCCATTACTGGGATGGTCCTGTCTCAGCTGAGCTTCACTTTGGGCAAAAGATGACATTCTCTGGCTTTGTAAGATTGTGAGAAAGCCTTAGTTAATCCCAGGGTTGGAGGAATTTACGAAAAAAGAAGCGAGTCGGGGTGGTGTTAATAGATTCTATGACTTTCTGCACGGTGAGACAGATTTGCCTATTGTTTTTCTGATTTTGAAGAAAAGATTAGTTCTTAAAGGAACAGGTGGTATTTTTTATAATGAAGAGGTTGAAATGCTACAGCTTTATACACTCACACCCCCAGCAAGTCAATACAAATGCTTTACCCCTTCAACAGAAACTCCATTTTCCCTGAGTAGTTCTCCAAAGATTCTCAAGGAGACTGCGTCCAGCTCCGGGACGCCAAGTGCAGCAGCCAATGCTGCCGACGCACTCGTGGTTGAAGGGCCCACAGGGCCAGGGGTGTCTGCTTCACCAGGACAACGCCTGAGTTATGGGGGATGATACCCTCCATATAGAAACAGGACAGTGCCAATATTTCATGGTTTCTCAATTATTTACCCCCTCCCCTCTGGGCCATCCCCAAAAGCGGACGGATCCCATCATGCGGCCCCCTCCCCACTCTTGCCACTGTACAACCGCTCACTGTTTAAGGCCCCTTAGCGTGGACTCAGTTCACAGTTTCATGGTTGAGCTTTGACCTTAGTTCACAGGATGCTGTCCGTAGGCCTGGCTGTATGTGCTGTTACCGAAATGGAAATAACAGCTGATGGACTGAAGTTGGTTTACACCACTTGAAAAATTCAGTGCAGCTTGAAAACAAAACCTTGTCTGTTACCATGTCCACACCCAGTTCAAACAACGCTGGCTCCAGCGTGGGGTAAGCTCAGAGCCCTTCAAAGCTGCAAGGCTTTCAGCAAAAGTACATGGCTCAGAAAAAAAGAACCTGAAGCCAATTCACCCCAAAACGAGAAAGCCCAGGGGCAGCCGGCTGTCAGACTAACCTGCACCCGAAATTTCTGGATACAGTAGCCGTCTTTGGGGTGTTCTAACCTGCACCCAAAATTTCTGGATAGAGTAGCTGTGTTTGGGGTGTTCTAACCTGCACCAGAAATTTCTGGTTAGAGCAGCCTTCTTTGGGATGTTCAAAGCAACTTTCAGGAATTTTCAATCATCAGAAGCAACTCCCAAAGTGGCAGTTATCGAATGATTTTTTAAAAAATACACAGTTGGGAGTGAACTGAATTTTTATGACTCCTTTCATGAGCTGAATCTAATCTGCCACACACTGTTTTTCTATTTAAAGCACACTGTGTATTTGAGCGGTAGGAAAAACAGTTTATCAAAGATGTAATCCAATATTCACTTAAGCAGCTGAATGCCACTTGTAGCCTTGAATGACCACTGAGTGATTTTCCTACAACCAAGGCAGTGTGGGAGGGTTGGGGCAAGAAGGTGGATTTCTTTTGAATCTGAGGAGCTGTGTGGATTGAGGACATCACACCTCAGCTCTCAGATACCCAAAATCACAGGAACACACCACTTCCTTATTCGTATGGCAGCTATGACCACTTAAGACACGCACAGCACAAGCACTACACTTAACGTTCCCATTATTATCTGTAAACCATAAAAGCAGAAATGCAACTGGCTTAGACTCCCAGGCTCCCTGAGCCTTCACCTCAAATACAACCCTGCATCCAACCTTCAGCCAGAAACACAGAGGTGGAGGAGGGCGAGCCCCATGTCACAGAGGAGAAAACACAGGCTCAAAGGGTGACAGAGAACTGAATCCAGAAATGGATGTCTCCAAAGTCTGTGTTATGTTTTAATAGACCATGTTGCTTCCCGATTAAATCAGAATTACTTCTAGGGAGTTGGTAATTCTCATGTCCAAGCATCAGAGTTTTTCACGTTGCATCGTTATAGGGACACATCCAAGAGATGCATAGGGAAAGCAGTGCATATACACTGGGTGTGTGTAAATTTGCACTCCACTCTATCTGTGAAAAAGGCTCCTGTAAAATATGCACACATTTGTGTCCTCAGCCCTGGGCGGTGTGTGAGGAGTAATTGATGCTGTAAAAATATTTTTGATAAGTATTCAGAGTAAGACATTCCATACAGAAAGTCCTGTTACTTTATCTTAAGATTCTATAATTCACAGACTGGAGAGATGTTGCTTAAGAGCCGAACATTCTATTGCATTTAAGAGTCTTTGGGAAAGTTATTAACTTGTGAAATGCAGTGCTGCTCTGAAAAGCACAGCTCCAGTGATATACACCGAATCGTGCCAACTCTCTATTTTTCCACTGATGAATGAGGTGAGAATGATCAAAACAAGAATAACTTTTATTGGAGTTGTCGCTATTACAACTTAGTTTTGAAGTAAAGGCCCGATGCTAGAAAACCTGACCTCTGTTTCTCACCCATCACTGGCTCATAAAGACTATCTTAGTGTTTCGTTTGCTCAATGGGGGATTTCCTGCACTGTTTACAGAACAGTGTGCATTTACGATGAGCTCTGTAATTATTTTTAGCCACCTTAATGGCTCTCAGAGGAGAACAAATCCTGGTGTCCACGGGACAGATGGAGGGTGAGGGCCAGGGAGGTCAGCGGCTCTCGTGCTGCCATTTCTCTGCAAGCTCAGGAAATTAATTCCAGGGCTGGACTGTATCCAGGGATCCACATCAGCTCTCTGGGCACCGCCCTCACGCCAGTGTTGCATTGCAAAGGGAGGTTGTGAGGGCTTTGATAATGCCAGAGAGATGGCTGCCATGTTAGGGCAATAAAGGCCTGAAGCACAATTGTGGAAAGGGAGCTTTTCAGTCCTTGCTGCCGGCTTCAGCAGAGCCACCTGACGCCCAGGAAGAGGGAATTCAGGATTCCCCCGACCCCACCCTGCCACGTCACTGCGAACAGCCCTCGTCCCAGAGAAAACTGGCTGCCAAGCAACCCCTTGCTCCTCGCAGATGTGGGGCTTGCACCTAGCATTGCCATTGCTATGTAAATACATACTACAAAGTCCATAGAGTATCTTCGGTGTCAAATACGTAAAGTTTGGAAAATGCCATTGGGTAATGAAATCAATATGATAACAAATAGAAATAAAAATTTATATTGCAGTGCTTAGATCGTAAATTTCTAGATAACAATGTTTAAACTGGAAACCTCACATTGTTGTTAAGTTAGAATAAGCAAACCTCACATAGTTTGTGGTTTTAGGCTAGAAATAATTGCCGCATTCAACCAACAAACAAAGAAAACCATTCTTAGAAGTCCCACCAGCCTGGAGCTAAGTAGGTCCTTGGGGTGGGCTTTGGCCCACTGACTGTGTTTCCTGGGGGGCCTGTGTGTCCTGGGCAGTGGTGAAACCGGCTGCCTTGGCACCTGTGTCGGGGGTGACTGTGTTCTTATTGACACTGTCTGGAGGTCTGATGCCCAGGCGCCCTATGACTCCCGCAGACCCCAAAGGCCATTGATTTGAACTGGCCTCTTTGATGACTGGCGGCTTTTCCCAGGGCTTTGTGGTGGCTTTTAGAAGGATGATTACTGACTAGTTGGAGGATGATCTTTTTCCCTGGACCACATTTTTATGAGGAAAAGAATATACAGCAATCTTTGCTGTTCTGCAGCCCCGACTGGTGATACCCAGGCAGACAGGGTCTGGAGTGGATCCCCAGCAAACTCCAGCAGACCTGCAGCAGAGGGCCCTGACTGTTAGAAGGGAAACTAACAAATGGAAAGGAAGAGCATCAACATCAACAAAAAGGAGGTCCACTCAGAAACTCATCCAAAAGCCAGCAACAGCAAAGACCAAAGGTAGATAAATCCACGAAGATGGGGAGAAACCAGTGCAAAAGGTTGAAAATTTCAAAAACCAGAACGCCTTTTCTCCTCCAAAGGATCACAACTCCTCGCCAGCAAGGGAACAAAACGGGCGGAGAATGAGAGTGACGAACTGACAGAATTAGGCTTCAGAAGGTGGGTAATAACAAACTCCTCCAAGCTAAAGGAGCATGTTCTAACCCAATGCAAGGAAACTAAGAACCTTGGGAAAAGGTTAGAGGAATTGCAGTCTGGAATAACCAGCTTGGAGAAGAACACGAATGACCTGATGGAGCTGAAAAACGCCACACGAGAACTTCATGAAGCATACACGAGTCTCAATAGCCAAATCGATCAAGCAGAAGAAAGGATATCAGAGATTGAAGATCAACTTAATGAAATAAAGCATGAAGACAAGATTAGAATACACAGATCATTGCTTTGAAAAATAAAGCTGGTTCATTGCCACACAGAATCTGAACCTATCAATCTAATGATTTATTGAATTACTATAAATATTTATACATGATTTCATGATTTTATTAAGTCATTTGATCAACACACAGTGAGGGTTCTCCTGCTCTGGTGGGGCAGGGCCTGGGTCCAGGTCATACTCTCCATTGTAACTAATCATCCACGTACAGTTGGATTTCTGCCCCTGTCCATTTTAATGGCCCTAGATGCACAGTGCCATTTCTGCTCTAAGCCTAAGCTTCTCCTGGGCAGGACGTCCTCTCCCAACTGTGTGAGGCTGGTGCAGTGCACGGCGCTTGGTAGGTGGGAAACTATTCTCGTGAACAAATGAATGAATAAAATGTGGGTGCCACATGGGTGCCACAGTGCATCTGTCCATGAAGTATGTTTGTTGTGAACAGGAGGTATCCAAACATCATGAGGCCTGTGCTCTCTTAGTTCAGGGGTGGGAAGTCGCTCCCACGGAAATCCAGGGGAGCCGGCGTTGGCTGTGGCAGTGTGATGGGAACCCACCTCTGCACAGCGCAGTTCCTCTGGCACAGCTCAGTCCTGTGGGGGACGCCTGCACTTCCGGAAGACAGGAGCCGCCAGCACCTTTCCCGTCTCAGAGCCTTTCCCAACTCAAGGACTCTTGCCCAGGGAGGGAGGGGTGTGCGGGGCCCCAGATCAGTGCAAGCCACCATCTGGGTCACTTACATCTCCTGGGCTTGTTTCCCTCCCAGGACCTGCTCGGGAATTTTTCCAGACCAATTTGAATTTTTCAATTTTCCATGCAGCTCCGGAATTTTTCCAGACCAAACACAAGGGTGACAGATGAGAAGCACCTGGGGCGGCGGTTAGGGAGGACTGTGGGTTAGGAAGGACTGTCAGTTGGCAAGGTCTGTGGGTTGGTTCGCGGTCTGGGAGGTGAGGGCAAGAAGCCTGGGCAGTCTGGAGGCGGCCACTGCTGAAACCTCCCCAGGCTTCAGCTTCCCTCAGCAAGTGCTGTCTGAGGACCTCCCAGCACCCGGGCTGGGCAAGGCCCAGGAGGAACCGGTGGGCAGTGATGAGAAGCCGCCTGCCACGGCTGGAGCTCTGTCTGCACGGAGGGTTTTGCTCGCAGCCTGAGAATCTGCGTTGGCTCTTCCACAGCACGAAGGCACAGACTCGCTGCTAAAGGGGACGGACACACCAGCCAGGAGACAAAAGCTTGTGGTTTTATGGCCAGAACATAACACATCTTGGAGGGTTTTTTTTTTTTCTTTCAAATTTAGAAAAGAAGGGCAGTAAACAGGCCATCACTGGCCCTAACCTTGGGCTGTCTCGGAGGTAGCCTGGAGATCCCAGACACGGGGACACGGGCACATGTCCCATCCACCTCAAAATCTCACTGGTCCAGAGCTCTGCACCAAAGGCCAGGCCGGCCTTCGCTCATCTCATCGGTCAGCCCGTCCTGGACCCCTCCTGCAGATGGGAGCTCCCGCCAGAACACAGATCCTGGAATCCAGGAATTCCCAACCTGAGCAGTAACCAAGTTATCCTAAAAGAGAAGGGGGCTGCACCGTGCCCTCCCTTGGAAAAGGCATTTTGCCGAGAAATGTGCGTTTTTGAGTTTTCCCTCCATACCTCACTGCTCGAAATCATCGTAAAGAATGTTCATTGCTGTCAATAAGTAGTTTTGAACATGGGTTCCCAGAATGACTGTGTATTTTGACAAGTTTCCAAAAAATGCCTTACCCTTTCTGACCTTAATTGTTTTCTCTGCTCTTAATACCTTAAACATTGCTATAGTTTTATTACTATTATATCAGTAGCTCTATTATGTATCATCAGATCAAAAGCAAAAGTTCTTTGGGAAGAAGTCCTTGATGCATTTATTAGGTTAAAAATGTATTTAACAATAGTTTCATCATCCAGTTCCTCATTTGTAAATATGCACACACTTCAGTGTGTGAGGATTAGTACCTAGAGCAAAAGGGGAGCTGCTGTGTCTTCTCCGGCTAATAAGACCCCAGAGGTTTTCCTTTCCCTCCCTTCTCTCCCTTTCCATTCTCTTCTCCTCCTTCCCTTCTCCCCCTCCTTCTTTGCTTACCTGTACTTTCTAAATCTTCTACAATGATTACATATTCTTCTATAATAATAAAAAATCAAACTGAAGAGAATGTTGACTCTGAATTGGAAAACAGATAAAGAGAATCAAAATATCCAGGACTTGAAGGAAGTGGCGCTTCCCTTTTAATCATGTACCTTCTCTCATTCTTTCTGTTGATCATCATCATCTTAATGTTTTGTAGCTGTAACTATTTAATTGTTTAATCTCTTAGCAAACTTACAAAACTAGATTGCACCTGAAGTGACAAAGCATGACCTCAATTCTTTGAGTTCTCTTTCAATCTTTTGTGGACAAAATTGAGAGAGCAAATTAAAAAGGACACTCACGGTTCTGGGCATTGCCTTCCCATCAAACATTTTATAGTAGGCATTCGATCTTCCGATATCACCAAAGGTTTTGCCCTTCATGATCCGACATAAGACTTCCCAAACTCTCATGCGTGTCTGAGCCACCTGGGCTCTTGCTAAGATGCAGGCTCTGATTTGGAAGGTCTGCAGTGGGCCTGGGATTCTGCATTCTAACAAGATCCTGAGCGATGCTGGCCGGTGGACCACGCTTTGCTCTAACAAGTGTCCAGAGACTAGAGGTGGGCTTCTTACTATGAAAATTCCTTCTCCAGAAGGCCTAGAACTTCTTGGTTTTAGTGGAAAGCCTGGAATCATATAGAGGAAACCTGAAATAGGTGTATGCTGTCATTCACTGACCCACACCTTAGAGGCTGTATGACGGGGTGATCATTAAAGTTTCTAGCTTTAAATTGAGAACTGGATTTGAATGCGAGCTTGTGGGAAAGCTTGGGTAGCCCTTCACCTCGGTGTCTTGATTTCTTCCAGAGTCACTCTTGCTGACGTGTAGGGTAGAGAAGTAGAGATGGGGACGTGCCCACACAGCTGGCACAGTGGCCTCTGTGCAAGGTGCCCTCACCTGGTGCCAGTGAGAACCACTTCCCGCTCAACCACTGCCTGTGTGGCCTGACTGGGGACACACACCACAGGCTGCTGGACGTGAGCTTCTTCCTCTTGGGAGCCATGACCTTAGGCCCTTCCTTTGGTCTCACACTCAAGGCTCCAGAGCCACATGAGGTCATCTTCAGAGAGGACAACCCCTCACCAGTTGGCTCTGGGTCCTTCTGCCAGTGTGGACGCTGCTGGAGGAGGTGCTGGAGAGACAGAGCTTCGGGACAGTAGGTCCTCACTGGACATCGAGGATAGGCTCTCAGTGGAAGAATTAAAGAGAGAGGAGAGAAACACAAATGGTGGCTTAACAGTCAATGTTTCAAACCCGGGGGGGCCCTCTGACCAAGTTAGGTTACAAGCCGCACTCCTTTACAGACTAAGAGTTTTAAAGGATTTAGGGTGGGAGAGTTTATCAGAGGCTTGGGCTGCTTCTGTGTTTCTTTGTTGTACTTATTTGGGAGGGAGAGTTGTGCCTTTCTGCAGCTGCAGGCATACCCCTGAGTCTGCCTTTAGAAGGGAAAGGAACGTGCTTATTAAGGCCCACTGTTTTACTGGGGCCCATTGTATGAGGGTGAAGTTTGGCCATTAACCAAGATACTTCACTCCCCCCCGCCCTCCGGGTCTCCGAGCTGCTTTATCTGTGTTTTACTGTCGGCTCTTTCTGACTGCTTGTAGTTAGAAGAGAAGTGATTTCCTTGAAATGCAGGAGGCTGAAAAGGGAGCTGGAACTGAAAGGGGCGGGGTTTGTCCGAGATGACGGTACTCATGCTCTGACACTCGGAAATGGCAACTTGAGGAGAAACGACATAAAACAAAACCAATTTGCCATCGGTTAACTGATAAAGACAAGAGTTACGTTCCTTCCTACAACGTGTTTCTGGCCCAAAAACATTATCACCATACCTCGAAACAAAGACCAAAACATTCCTCATGTGAAACATGGAAATCAATGTGAGCTATACAGACATTTAAGAAAGACTGAGAAAAACAAGTAGGATGATGATTTCCCACTGACTCCAGGCCAGGGTCATGGGTGGCTGGAGTCTGTCCCGGCAGCTCAGCCCATCCCACAAGGCAGGCCCCATCCTGGGCAGGACGTGGTCCCATCGCAAGTGACTCACCCACCCACACTCACTCTCACTGGGAAATGCCGAGGACCCTCACGTGCACATCTGTGGGATGTGGGAGGAACCTGGAGGGCCCTGAGCTCCACCCAGAGAGTGGCCCCGATGGTAATTTAATTTTTTTCATATCAACATTATACCAAAATGACGTTGAACAAAATGACATCATCTGAGGACCTGCTGCGTCTACACTGCAGACCATGGATGGGCCTTCTGGGTCTCCCTTGTCCATCTCTGTTCCCACAAGCAATGTGGTGACCAATTCCTAGCATCGTGTCAGGAAGCACAAGTTCCCAAATGTAAGGAAAAGCTGTGTCTCCCTCTCCCCCAGGGGCTGTGAATGGGCATGATTGGCCAACTTGGAAAGCATGGATCAGGAGCAGTGTACCCCTGTTGTGATAATACAAGTTAGGGTGAGATCAGGGCCCCAGGTCTCACAACCACTGTCACCTCTGAACAATGACTCTGAGACATCTCCTCAACAAACAAATTGTAAATGAAAGCCATGTCTCGCTTTCTTATGGGCTTTTGAACCTTACTAATAAGGAGTATCAAGCATGATGAACGTGATTAGATGCTTTTCACTGTGTGTGATGCAAAGGGCATTTTACCAGGAATGAGAAAAATTGAGTTCAAGCTGGCACCAATATTAATCCAATGTGATGCTCAACTAGATGGTTCTCTCTGGTTTCTCCACCTGTAAACCAAGGTAATAGGACCAATTGCTTCTCTCAGTCTGAAGTGTTTAAGGGTAGGTTTATGGTCTTGGTTTATAAAATTAAAACAGACTTTTAAAAAAATTTTTAGTTTTTTTTTAAATGAGATGGGGTCTCACTATGTTGACCAGGCTTAACATAGTGAGACCTGCCCAGGACCGGGCCTGCCTTGTGGGATGGGCTGAATTGCCAGGACAGGCTCCAGCCACCCACGACCCTGGCCTGGAGTCAGTGGGAAATCATTGTCCTACTTATTTTTCTCAAGTGGTCCTCCCATCTCAGCCTTCCAAAGTTCTGGAATTACAAGCATGAGCTGCCATGCCCAGCCAAATCCAGACATAATTTAGAAAAGTGAAGTCTTCTTACTTTCCTGCAAAGAAGCTTGTATTAGTCTGTTCTCATGATGCTATAAATAACTTTTTGAGATTGGATAATTTATAAAGGAAGAAGGTTTAGTTGACTT
The DNA here is from genome assembly GCF_043159975.1 of Macaca nemestrina. Taxonomy (NCBI): domain Eukaryota; kingdom Metazoa; phylum Chordata; class Mammalia; order Primates; family Cercopithecidae; genus Macaca; species Macaca nemestrina. The sequence continues at coordinate 3,320,415 of NC_092129.1, read as the reverse complement.
ACGGTTCCGCAGGACTGGGGAGCCCTCAGGAAACTTACAATCATGGCAGAAGGCATCTCTTCACAGGGTGGCAGGAGAGAGAGTGAGGGCTGAGCGAAGAGAAAGGCCCTTATAAAACCATCAGATCTCCTGAGAACTCACTCACAATCACGAGAGCAGCATGAGGGTAACTTCCCCATGATTAAATGGTCTCCCAGTGGGTCCCTCCCGTGACATGTGCAGATTAGGGGAACTACAATTCAAGATGCAGTTTGGGTGGGGACACAGCAAACCATATCAAAGCTCAAAGTTAATTTCCCCGGTGCTCTAAGATGTTCCCTACATTTCCCCAGTGGGAGGGGAATGAAGGATGACATCTCTGTCTTAGATGCTCAGCCTTTATTTTCAGAGCCTGTTTGGTGGAGGGAGGGTTTGTCTAACAGAAGGCTTGATGCTGGGTGGAAGTGGGAGTAGCACCACTCACTGTCACCCACTAGAGACCCAGGAGCACCACGTTTGCTTCCTGTCCTGCAAACTTATTATCTGCTGGCCTAGAACCTAGGTGCCAAGGGGAGGACTACTTAGTTACAAAAGGACTGAGTTCCAGAGGGAGGCACGCTGGAACCAGGAGACACAGTGATGATCCACTGAACTGGAAATTAAGATGCTACCCTGCCACTTAAGGATTCTCATGTCTCTGAGTCAACAGGCTAAGTAAGAAGAGGGTTACGGTGCTGGCTGGGTGCCTGACCCTGACTACCAGGGGGAAATTGGGCTGCTACTTTAGAGTAAAGGTAAGGAAGGTCGTGTCTGGAATACAGGAGAGCCCTTAGGGTGCCTCCTGGTATTACCACGCCTGTGATTAACGCCAATGGAAAACCACCTCAACCCAATCCAGGCAGACTGTGAATGGCCCAGACCCTTCACATACGAAGGTTTGGGTCACCCCAGCAAATACAGAACTGCGACCAGCTGAGGTCTTGCTGCAAGCAAATGGAACATAGAAGGTCATTGTGAGTACCAGCTCTGCCAATCAGACCAGTTACAAAATCAAGGGCTGCCACTGTCTTGAGTATTTCCTCTCTATTTTGCTATGAATATGTGGGTGTATCAAATATCTTTGTTTCCTTCCCTCTTTTGTCCCCTTTTTGTCATAGCATGTAAGTTACAGGATATCAGGGAGATGATTAAATGCCACTAAAGGACTTTGCCTCCTCTTCTGGGGAGGGAGTTTGTGCACACTTGGTTGCATGTAGGATGGTTGTACCATTTTAGGAAAAGTGTAGCCTTGTTATTGTTTTTACCTGGAGATTGGGTATGGTGTAAGGAAGGGTGTCTGGTGCCAAGTTGATGTGGGATGGACTTGTGACAGTCAATCTTATGTGTTAACTTGGAGGGTGATTTTGGTGAGATTGATGTTACATTGCGAACTTTGGGTAAATCAGGTTGCCCTCTGTAATATGGGTGGGCCTTCTTCAGTCAGCTGAAGGCCTGAACAGAACAAGAGGGCGGCCCCCCCAGGCAAGAGGGGATTTTCCAGTGAATGGCCTTCAGGCCGATCTGCACCGTGGGCTCTCCCAGATCCCCAGCCTGCAGTACACACTGCAGGTTTTGGACTTGCCAGCCCCCATAGTCCTTGTAATGAATGAGCCAATCCTTTCTCTGTTTACATTATGTATACATCTTACTGGTTCTGTTTTTCTGGGGAACCCTGATGTCTACCCAAGCCAGCTGACCCATCCTCATGCATTGAGTGACCAAGGACAATGAGCTCCATCCTCTTCAGAAGGATGACTTTGGGTTGTTTGCTCTCATACTCTTAATTCATGTGCTTTTCTGGCATCTGGCTTGTTTTCTACATATTATTCCTCAGACTTGAGGAAAGCTGTTGTTCAAGGTCTCACTGGCCTGCTCCATGTGCATGCAAAGACCCCTGGAGTTGCTGTCCTGGCACTGCACCCCCATCTTGCTTCTCCTGAACAGTCAGACAGCTCAGTCACAGCCCTCTACATACAAATAGAGGCATGGCTGTAGTGCAAGTCAAGGGCCATGTATCAGTCAGGATTGATAAATAAAAATAAAATCTTAAGCCCCCAACCAACTGAATAGATCATCTCTTGGTCAAGAGGACCCCAGAGAAAACTTGAAACTGAGTTCCTGGGAGACCATGATAGGACGGGAGATCAGACATGCCTCACCGCCATTAGGCTTCCTTCCCTAAGGGCTGGGTAGAAACCCAGACCGCTGTTCCTTCCTGATGAAGACCACTGACCTCAGAGTGGCTCTGGCCAGCCTACTGAGGATGCACAATGATTTTCCATGTCCTCTCCTTCACTTTTTGACATCACAGGGACAAAACTCCACCTTTGGTTTATGCTAATGTGGCCATTTTTGAACATGGGACCTGTGAAGGGGCATGAAGCTCAATTGCACACAGATGTATTTCTCCTTTCATGAATATTCATGACTCCCCCCATAGCTTATTGAATATGTATATTTGGCCACCTTGCTCAATCAATCCGTCTTATTCTTCCCACCTTCTACATGTCTGTTTCTGGCTTCTGGCTGGAGGCTACCTTTCCCAGGTGGTCAGAATGGCCACCTGCCGGCTGCAGCCCTTTATGAGAAATAAAGCTTTCCTCTCCAAACTTATGAATGTGGTCATGGTTCAGTGGACAGAATCTCTCAGTTCAAAGTGATGGGAGCTCATCTGGAAACAGGCTAAGCACCCAGGGGTGTTATGGGCTTACAGCTGAACAGGATCATAGGTGGATCACAGAACCAGAGGAAGGGGCACAGAGTCAGGGTCTTGAGCCAGCACCATTAATGGTGCAGAGTCAGGCTCCCTCTCCCTGTCTCCCTCTCTGTCTCTCTCTCTGTCTCTGTCTCCCTCTGTCTCTATCTCTCCCCCAACTCTCTCTGTCTCTCTCCCTCTGTCTCTCTCTCTCTCTTTGTATTAATCTCTCCCTCTCTCTTTGTTTCTCCCAATCTCTGCCTCTCTCTCTTTCTCCCTGTTTTTCTCTCTCTCCCTCTGTCTCAATCTCTCCCCCATCTCTCTCTGTCCCTCTGCCTTTCTCTCTCTCCCTCTGCCTCTCTCTGTCTCTCTCCCTCTGTCTCTGTCTCTCCCTCTGCCTCTGTCTCTCTCCCTCTGTCTCAATCTCTCTCCCATCTCCCTCTCCCTCTGCCTCTCTTTCTGTTTCTCTCCCTCTGCCCCTCTCTCTTTCTGCCTCTGTCTCTCTCTGTTTCTCTCCCTCCGTCTCAGTCTCTCCCCCATCTTTCTCTCTCCCTCTGCCTCTCTCTGTGTCTCTCTCCCTCTGTCTCAATCTCTCCCCTATCTCTCTCTCCCTCTGCCTCTCGTTCTGTCTCTCTCCCTCTGCCCCCCTCTCTGTCTTTCTCCCTCTCTTTGTTTCTCTCCCTCTGTCTCAGTCTCTCCCCCGTCTTTCTCTCTCCCTCCGCCTTTCTCTGTGTCTCTCTCCCTCTGTCTCTGTCTCTCTCCCTCTGTCTCTCTCTGTCTCTCTCCCTCTGTCTCTCTCTGTCTCTCCCCCTCTGTACCTGTCTCTCTCTGCCTCTGTCTCTGTCTCTATCTCTCTCTCTATCTCTGTCTCTCTCCCTTTCTCCTCTCCCCCTTCCCCATTTGTCTCTCATGCTGTCATTTTCTTCTTGGCTTCATTCTTCAGACAATTTCCACGTCCCTGGATGACCCACCCAGATTAGCGTGCTCTCAGGTTAGTAACCCCAGGAAAAGACAATTCTTTTTTCATCTAGAAATGTCTGTTTAAAGAATCCTTAATTCTGCCAGAATCACAAGCTTACCTGTCGGGGTGATCTATACAGTTGTGGAACATTGTTCCATGGTAGACCAAGGTCTAAACATGGGGTGGTTTTAGGGGGCTGTGCTTGTTGGGGGGGACGGAAAAGGTGAGGAAAAGAGTCCACCCAACACAGCCGGTTTGTGTCACTCAGACGCATGGTGAGGCCCTGCAGGCATGCACGTGGACGCTGACCCACGGAGGGAATTGGTGTTCTCTGACTATCCCTTCAGTGCAGAACATCAGTCACAATTTAAGTTCTGTTTAGGTAAACAAATGACCTTTCCCTACGGGGAATTTTCATTTTATAAGGGTATGAGCTCATAGCAGGGCAAATCGCTTGGTAGTTAGGACATCAGATGATGGTTCTCAGTGTGGCCCAGGCTGTAGGACAATCGGAGACTTTCAGCTGCCCAGAACCCTCCCTGGACAAGAGATGTACGTGGCGACCCCGGCCCCTCCCTGTCCACGTGACCCTCTTCCCCATGACACTGCACAAAGGAGAGAACGTCCACGTGACACAGCCCCCATCGAGTCACCCAAAGCTGTGGGAAGCAGCCAATGTGAAAAAATAAAACTGACTAAATGCAAAGGCTGCAGGGGGATGACAGCAAACACAAGTAAATGAAATGGATGTCTTTAACTTAAAGTACTTCCGGCCTCGCTGTGTGTGCTCTATGGCCCTATGAGCTCATTTCTGTGCAAATAGGTGCCCAAAATTGCAGTGTGTCCAATTGACCATCCTTCAAATAGAAAGTAAGTGCATCCTAAAACATAGGGAAGTCAAGTCTTTCAGAACGTACCTAAAGAAGATAGCATCTGTGGTGCATGGAGCACGAGCCTCACCAGGCATCGCCATACCCACCACGGCTCATGCGTGCGGATGCCTTTGCTACCCGGGACAGTCGTACGAGGAACCCACTGGGGTCAGTCCCATGCACAAACGGCGTGTCAAGAAATTAAATGACTTCCTCAAGGCCCCACAATTACCTTCAGCAAAGCTGAGATTCCCAGCCTTCTGTCTGCTCCCTGAGACTGACTCTGAATTGCTTTTCTGCTAGAGATGAAAACAAGAACAGAAACGGTGGAAACTCATCATGTTTTTTAAAGTTTTACATAACCACTTAATTATAATATGCCTGCCCCAAAAGCACTCCTAATGTCCTAACATACGATAACTTATTTGTTTAATTTTATAAGTATTTTCAGGGGCGTGGGGGAGGGAGAGCATCAGGATAAAGAGCTAATGCATGTGGGGCTTAATACCCAGGTGATGGGTTGATCTGTGCGGAAAACCACCAGGGCACACGTTTACCTGTGTAACAACCTGCACATCCTGCACATGTGTCCCGGGACTTACAATTAAGTGATAAATAAATAAATATTTATGGAAACATGGAGCTCTTTTTCTACTTCATAGTGTTTCTTTTTTTTCCAGTACTTGTGATTTTTCTTTGAACTTCAAATATTATTGTCATGTAAGAAATACTCACAGTCCATCAAGCCTGCCTGTCAGGAGCATTTCCACCCTACAGACCAGCCGAGGAAGCAGAGTGCGGCCCAGGTCTGTGGGTCACGAGGCCTCGAACGCCGTCCCAGTGCGGGTAAAAGGTTGCTGTATTCTTTACACTGTCCCTTGTGGTCCTGGCTTCCCTAGGAGAAGGTGAGGACTTGGCTCAGCTCCTTAAGTACTTAAGTGCCTGTTCAGCTTCAGGTTAGAGCTCTATTAAATAGCAGTCCGACACCTTCAGATTCCTCCTCTACCCTCCATGAGATCGGTGACTACCACCTTGTGCATCTCATTTTAGCTGCAATTTTTTTTTTTTTATTTTTTTTTTGAGACAGAGTCTCACTCTGTTGCCCAGGCTGGAGTGCAGTGGCGCAATCTGGGCTCACTGTAACCTCCGCCTCCCGGGTTCAAGCAATTTTCCTGCCTCAGCCTCCCGAGTAGCTGGGATTACAGGCACCCGCCACCACGCCCAGCTAATTTTTGTATTTATAGTAGAGACGGGATTTCACCGTGTTGGCCAGGCTGGTCTGGAACTCCTGACCGCAGGTGATCTGCCCACCTTGGCCTCCCAAAATGCTGCAATTGCAGGCATGAGCCACTGCGCCTGGACTTGGCTGGTATCTTAATGTTGGTATCGTACTTTTTCCCAGAGCCTCTCGTGCCCTGCACAGCTCCCTGACCAACTCAGATGAGATCAGGGAGGTCGTTTGATCCTGTGTCCACCGCAGCTGACCGCGTGCACAGCAGAACCCACACAATGCTCTCAGGAACGGCTGTCCAGGAAACACAGGAAAGCTGTGGGCTGTGGTGGAGGCTTCAGGCTTAGGTCCCGTGGCTTTTGGCTCCCAGTTCTCCCTCTGGGTCTCTGCGGGAACCCCGGCACTGCCTGTAAAGCCCCAGCCCTCCCCTCACTTGGCTTAAATCGCTGGGCGTTTCCTTCCAAAGCTTAGAGAGCCCCAAAAAACATGCATTGGAACCTGCCTCCATGGCCCTCTCGGGCCTGCGTAGGGCTGACCGGCACCGCTGGAGCCTGTCCACCTCTGGAAGGATAGTTACATGACTCTGAGCAGCGACGGAAACCCCTCGACCTGGAGAGGCCACCTGTGTGGGGCCAACGTTGCACAGGCTGACCTCGTACGGCCGTTGGGGAGGGTATGCAGGGCAGGGGGCACGGCCAGGGGCACTCCTCCGGTGCTGGTTTGTCTATTTCATGTTATCCACCCCATCATCCACCAATTATTGTTGGGGTCCATTGGTAATAATAGCTCTCGCATGGATGGGCTCTTCCCAGAGCCTCGTGGGTGCTGAATGAAACCCAGGGAATGGCCTTCACCAGACACTTCCTTTTGTTTTTTCCTGCTTATGAAAGGCAGGGCCCAGATAGTTTCATTTTCACAGGGACATCTGTAAACGCGCACTTTGATTTACACTGGAAAGAGCCAATTGTTCTCATTTACAGAGGGTCAAGCTCCAGGGGGGATGCTTTGGAAAATAAAGTTCTTCCTTTTACTCCTGTGGGTCTGATGTGCTCTGTGAAGTTCAAACACTGTATCGACCATCTCAGCTCTCAGGACAGCATGTGACACCTGCCATCACTGGGAGCAAACTCTTCTGTGCAGGAGCACCTGATTCTGCCAGGGCAGGTGAGGAGGTGATGCCCCGTGGAGGCAGGTGATACGGAGCTCTGGGGAGACCGCCAGGTGGGAGGGGAGGAGAGTGCCAGGAACGGCCGCTGTGTCGAAGCTGCTCCCATGCGCCCCAAAAGGGGACGTCCACAGAAGAAGAGTGGGATCCTTCCTCTGACCACAGAGGCTGCCTTGGGCCGTGTCCCTTCTGGACATAAGAAGGCCCCGTGGGCTGAGCCACGTGTGTCCCACAATACCCCAGGCATCCCAATAACCAGAGTCCCCATGGGACAGCGAGGGAGGCTGAGCGGGAACAAGCTTTGAAGCCTTTTTAAAAAACCACTAGATCTCAAAACACAAAGTGCATTCAAATAAGAAGTTAATTTATTATAACTTTTATGTTATGAAAGTAGATTTTTATGTAAGAAAAGATAACAATAAACTTAAATTATCCTATAATTGTGGATATTTACTTGGGCTCAAACACTGAAGAGAAAATCAAAATTTCCCCTTTAAATTCTCTTTTTCCCATGTTCTTCCAGGTAATCCAGTCTCAGGAGCATGTTCCACTCAGGCGGACTTGGCCTGCGCTGAGTCAGTTTGAAGAGGGTGTGCTGGCTTCGGCTGGTTGGCCTTCAGAAGTGTGAGCAGGCCGACGCACCTCTGAATAAACTGCAGATGAAAGGGACTCACGGATCCCCAGAAGGAGGCATATGGCTGCTCTCGGGATCTTGACTTTTGAAATATTTGTTTAAAGCAAACACTTGCAGTGGCTGTGGAAAGCCTCCAGCTTCCTCCAGACCCTCAGCCTCTCCCTCACAGGGCACCAGGCTCTTCCCCTCAGGGACAATGAGAGCGGGAGAGGCTTTTGTTTATTCTTCAGGAGTCTCTGAGAGTTCACAGTCATTTTAAAAATTAACCTGGGGCCAGGCGCGGTGGCCTGCGGTGGCTCATACCGGTAATCCTAGCATTCTGGGGGGCCCAGGCACAGCCGGATCACCTGAGGTCAGGAGTTCAAGACCAGCCTGGCCAACATGGTGAAACCACGTCTCTACTAAAAATACAAAAATTAGTCAGGCATGGTGGTGGGCGCCTGTAGTCCCAGCTACTCAGGAGGCTGAGGCAGGAGAATTGTTTGAACCCGGGAGGTGGAGCTTGAAGTGAACCGATGTCATGCCACTGCCCTCCAGCCTGGGCGACGGAGTGAGACTGTCTCCAAAAAAAATAAATAAATAAATTAAGAAGTAGGAAACGGAGGCCAGGCATGGTGGCTCAAGCCTGTAATCCCAGCACTTTGGGAGGCTGAGGCAGGCTGATCACCTGAGGTCAGGAGTTCAAGACCAGCCCGATCAACATGGTGAAACTGTGTCTCTACTAAACATACAAAAGATTAGCTGGGCGTGGTGGTAGGCACCTGTAATCCCAGCTACTCGGGAGGCTGAGGCAGGAGAATTGCTTGAACTCAGGAGTCGGAGGTTGCAGTGAGCCAAGATCGCGCCACTGCACTCCAGCCTGGGCGACAGAGTGAGACTCTGTCTCAAAAAAAAAAAAAAAAAAAAAAAAAAAAAAAAATTAGCCTGGGCTCAGACCAGCCGTGGGCTCTGCTGGGCTCTCCTCAGAGTCCTCGGTCACATGGGCTGACACTTTGCCCGGTCCTGGCCCCTAGGCCCAGAGGGACTCACCTTGCAGGAAGGGAGGGCCTCCTGATTCCTGACCCCAGAGTCTGGAATCACCAGACTGGGGCAAATCCATCTTCTGCTGCTAAAACTTACCAGCATCTTAAAGCCCAAAGTGCCCTTTTCTCTGAATTTGCAAATAAAAGTGTATTATTTTCTAGAAAGAGACTTCTTACAATGAACAAAGTACAAAGCAGTGTCAATATTTTAGCAGTCCTGAGCCTCACACGGGTGTTGCCTGCATTTCAGGCTCAGCTCTGTACGTGAGCTGTAAATATGCGTTCCTTGAGATGTAAGATGAAAAGGAAAATCATCTGACAAATGTGTTTGGTGGATTAGGACACCATGGTGCGTGTCCTTGGGTTCCTCACTTTGAAAAGTATCCTTCAAGTAGCACAGAGCGGGCGGTTTATATCACGCTGGAGAAGGAATTCAGAGGCAAAGCCCCCCGCAGCCTCAGAGGGGAGGCGCGCCAGGCTCCTGGGTTCTGTCCGTGAAGGAAATCCACGAAGCCTTCCCGAAGGCTGATTTCTAACTGCCTAATGCTTCCAGTTAGGTGGGGCTGTGGGCACAGTCTCCCCTGAAAAGCTGAGGAGAGGCACGGAGAGTGGGCACTGGACACTGGTTTCCAGTCCCTTAGCCTGGTGCCTGCAGAGGCCACACCACCGCAGGGCTTGGCTGGCAGCAGGAGCCCGTGTGGAACAGCACAGACGCAGGTGCCTGGGGCATTGGGACGGGTGGGATAGAGCCTCAAGTCTGTCTGCGGCCTGATGCCTTTCTGTGGGCTACTGCAGATGATTACTGCCAGGTGAAAAAGAAAGCCCAACACAAGCTCTTGCTTTTCTGCGTCTCTTATTCCCAAACGGGTGTATGTTTAGCTTCAGAATAGCTGAACGTCCTCTTCCGCCCCCCACCCGCCATCTCCCTGTTAGAAACAATCTGTGGGACCTGAGCATCCTCCCAGGATCTAAGACCAGGCTCTGCTGAGCCACACTTTGAGAACAGTGCTGTAATTAAATACGCATGTGTATTTTTTTAAATAACAAAATATATTTAAAAACGTATTTTTCCTACCTGTTCCCTTCTAATATTTCTCTCTAGATGTGAACATAATTAAATGTAAATTTGTGTTTTACTCCATTTTTATTATCCGAGTGCTTTTTACTTTGTGATTCTTTAAGTTCCTTAGACTTACAAAGTTGTGAAATTTTCCATTACATTTATAAACTGTATTTATCTGGTTTGGATATTAAATATTATTACAGAGAAGCCAAACTAACTTTCTTAAGAAGAGGGTTGGAGTCTCTACAACTGTTAAAGTGAGAAAAAACCTGTAATAAGCAATATATTCCCCAGTGGTTTTAAAGTCACTAATTTAATTATGCAGACACTTTAGCTTAGTGCTGTTGGGATTCTCCTAAAGGCTCCTACGTGAGCAGACGCCCCTCACCCACCTGTCCCACAGCAGCCCACCTGTCCTCAGCTCTCCCTCCCCAGCCTCCAGGATTTTAAGTTGTAAATTACTTGAGACGTGTGCATTCACCACCAAGAAAGAACACAAATATTCTTCCTCACTTAGAATACTGTAAAGGAGGGGAAACATCCTAAAAACATGAGGGATAACTGAAAAAAATGTGATGCAACAGGCCCCAGAACGCATAACGCTATCCAAAGTCCACCGCTGGCTTCTGGCCAGTTGCAAAACTGTGGGCCTGCCTTTGTTTCCCTGACTGTTGTCTATTTTGACTAACTCAGCTGTTGGTGGCACATGCAGACAGTCGGAGAAGAGGCCTCCGTTCCCTCCTCGCCTCCTAACCACCGGTGCCCTGACAGCTCCGCCTCCAGCTCCTGAAAGGGTCAGGCGTTGGGACTTGTCTTTGGAAACCATATAGCACGTTCCACCTCATGTGGTTTTTTAAAATCTACATGACAGGCCATGTAAAAAGGTTCCTCGTACTCCGGGCAGCCCCTGCCCCCGTGCACCGAGCCCTGACATACTGGTTGGATGAGAGGATTGCTAAACACATTTACCGAAGTGCTGTGGAACGGAAGGCATTTGGGAAGACACCATGCAGGAAAACTGTCTTTCTCTCCAAACACCGATTGATTAGGGGATTAGGGATGGGCCCACCTGACCCAGATGAGGAGCCCGAGGTTCCCAGCTCACGCCCCAGGCCGAGCGACTGTCCTCCTGGGAGGCACTGATCTGACACCCTGGCTCACATCCGTCCTCCAATTCTCCCTCTGTTTTAAATCCCGAAGCTTTCCTGCACCTTGACACTGCGTTTTATGCTTTGTTACCTTCTCAGTCCCTTTTTCCTGAAGGCAGAGAACTGTGATTCTGGAAGAATTCTCCCTTCCTAACATGAAGACTCCCTGGGCATCAGCAGACCAGGGCTAGAGACGTCGCTAGGTGGCCGCCTCAACTCAGGGATGGGAGCTTAGGCTCCATGTTATGAAAGGGGCTCTGGCTGCGACTGTCCCACGTGGATCATGAAAGGTGTTGACCCGAGACAATGCTGGGCACCGCGAGGAACATGTGGGCACATAAGGAAATGCTGGGGCGCCCCCCCCGCCCCCATCATATACCAGAGCCTCTGTGGCACCCCAGGTCAGTGCATCCCAGCATTCCGCTCCCACCTGCTCTCTGTGGTTTGAGAGGAGATGGAGAGCAGAAGAGCAAGGCTCTTTCCCAAATGCCCCAAATCTAAAGGCAAAAGCATGCGGGCTGGTGGTTGTGGATGCGTGAAAACTACATCTGGAATTCATTCTTCACTCTCCTTCCCGCCCTTCTTTCCATTGTCCTGGAATAGACACGAACTAAGGGGGTTCAAATCCGTACTAGGATTTAACATTCTCCACGGATCAGAAGTGATGGTTTGTTGGAGACTTGATGGGGTTAGGAGTTGCACTTTAAAGATGTTTTGTGTCTGGGGACTGACCCGCTGTCAGCAAACTTTAGAAGGTCGCCGTGAGTCGGGGACAGGTGAGACGGAGAGACTGGAAGCCTCACCAGTGCAGAAGGGTCTCTGTAGGGGATTGGCTCTGCCATGGCACCTGACACCCTTGCAGGAACCCACACCGGCCACAGGTCAGGCTTGCTGCTGTCTGGCTAGTCTTAGCGAGTGGCCTGTGACCCTTGGAGATTGTGGGAGGAGCAGCCTCCTGCTTTTAATGAGGGTGGGAGTCTCCATCTCACCCCTGCAGGGGACAGCCACAGGCTTCCAACCCGCTGCTGGAGAATGGGGGGACTTCCCAACAGCAGAGCCTCTGGCTGCTCATGCAGTCGTGGGGTAACCGAGTATCCCCCTTTTTCTAAGAAATGGTTTATTATTTTTTTCCCTCTCTCTTCTTTTCCTTGGTTGCTCACTTCCCACTAAGCCCTTCAGAAATGCAAATCTAGCCTTTCACCTCCTCCTCACCAGACATTCCCCGTGGGCAAGTTCTTCTAACCCTGTGCGCCCAGACAGATCTCTCCGGATTTGCAGAGGAAAGCATATCCTCCAGCAAGCTGCCCCGGACTCTCCTCCACCAGGAAGGCATCAAGAAAGCATGCCCGTTTGGCCACTTTTACAACTTATTTCTGCCCAAGGCACCAGGAAGGTGCCACCTGAGATGTCTGGGAGATAAGGCACCAGGCTAGCAGAGGGCCCCTGCCCTTGCCTTAAAAAAGATTTCACTTTCTGCTGCAAAGGTGAAGCAGCACATTTAAAGGCAGGACGTGTTGTGCCCCCTCCCCAAGTTATGGCTTCAGAATAAATTCACTGTTTTTGTATCAGAGCTCACTCTTGTTGATTGAACTCTGCTTGCGGCAAGCAACTCACCTGGTTTTGGTCACAATGGGGCCTCTGGTTCAGTGTTGTCTTGTGGGGCCAGAGACAAAGAGCTTGCAGCACGCCGTCTTCCTTGTGCACAGGGTGTGCAATAAATGTTAAAACCACGCGTGTTCTCGTGTCCAGGCCGGGCACATCTCTGGAAGTGTGTGTGCCCAGCCTAGCTGCTGCTGCTGCGGGATGCTCACCCACTTGACAGGACCAGCTCTCCAGAAATGGACCCTCGACCGCCTGACAGGGCCAATTCTCCAGAAACAGACCTTCAGATTCAATGGAATCCCTCCAAAGAATCCACAAGTGATATTTTTTGGAGGGGGCAGGGAGAGGGACACATGTGTTAAAATTGACACTGTGACGCCAAGATTTTAAGAAGTATGTTGAAATGTACAGGGCTAGTTACAGACAATAAATGATCTTAGACAACAAGGTTGGAAGTCAGACTCTTCCATGATGCAGGCTAGAAGACAGACAAACAGATCCAAGGCAGGGAACCAGGGCTCCAGAAACAGACCCCCCACATCCCCTAATATAAGACAAAGTGATCCCTGCAACACATTGAGGGAAAGACTGTTTCAAAAACACTAGGGCTGGATCCGTTGTGTATTTTTAGGGGAAAAGTAAATATTTTCTTTTGCCTCAAACCACCATTCCAAAAGTTGATTTCAGGCAGATTGAAGATCTAAATGTGGAGGGTAAAACACTAAAGAATCAGGAAGAAAACACAGGCCTGTCTTCAAGATGGGCAGGCAAAGATTTTTAAAAATTATTTTTTATTTTATTTTAAGTTCCAGGGTACAGGTGCTGAATGTGGAGGTTTGTTACATAAATAAACGTGTGCCACGGTGGTTTGATGCACCTATCACCCCACCTAGATATTAAGCCCAGCATCCATTAGCTGTTTTTCCTGATGCTCTCCCTCCCTCTGTCCCCTCTGACAGGCCTCAGTGTAGGATGTTCCCCTCCTTGTGTCCACGTGTTTTCACTGTTCAGCTCCTACTTAATAAGTAGAACATGCGGTGTTTGGTTTTTGCTCCTGTGTTAGTTTGCTAAGGATGATGGCTTCTAGCTCCACCCAGCCCTTGCAAAGGACATGATCTCATCCTTTTTATGGCTGCATAGTATTCCATGGTGTATATGTGCCACATTTTCTTTATCCAGTCTATCACTGATGGGCATTTGGGTTGATTCCATGCCTTTGCTATTGGGAATAGTGCTGCAATTACCGTATATTTGCATGCATCTTTATAATAGAATGATTTATATTCTTTTGGGTATATACCTAGTAATGGGATTGCTTTGGTCAAATGGTATTTCTGGTTCTAGGTCTCTGAGGAATCGCCACACTGTCTTCCACAATGATTGAACTAATTTACATTCCCACCAATAGTGTGAAAGTATTTGGCAAAGATTTTTTAAATGGAACCAAGAAAGCACTAATCATAAATAAGTTTGAAAAAAAGGAACTTTATGAAAAATTAATAATTTTTGTTCAGCAAAATACACCATTAGGAGAGAAAAAGGCAAGCTCCATATGGTGAAGGCAACTTGCAATCCATGCATTAAATAAATCCCCGCACATGAGAATGTAACAAGATTTCCTGCAAACTGGTAAGAAGACAAACCAAAAGAAAAACTCAGCAGAGAACCTGAGCAGACACAGCACGAGAGAGGCGGTCACATGGCCTGCAAATATATGAAAAGGAGCTCAACGTCAGCAGTCATTAGGGAAACGCAAGTTAAAACCAAAAGGAGACACCAGAATGTCGAACATGAAAAGACCAAATTTACAAGTGCGAGAAATGCTGATCAACAGATGTGTGCGTGGCCAACGGGAGTGTCCGGTCCTAGGCCTAGAAGGGCAGGGCTTGGGCTGGGGAAGAGCAATAAGATCAATGGGAAGTTGAGGGCAGCAGCCAGGACTGGGGGTGGGGAGAAGGACCCACAGGGTCCAAGCACTTCTTATGTGGGATGACAAGGTGCTGGATTCCTGGTCTCCTGCCACACTTGAAGCCATTTCTAGCGGTAGAGTCACGATGTTTATGCATAGCTTATTTGGTTAAAACTCATTAAACAAAGGCAAAAACCAAAGAGTGAATGGGAGGGAGGAAACGTGGCTGTGAAAATGACACAATTTTTAAGGGGTTTGCCTGGGGACACACAAAGAGAAGTGGGGAGGTGGAGCTGATGGAGGTTTCAAGGACAGTGAGGGAGACCCTAGCCCCAAGTATGGTGAGAGACACCCCAGTTCTGAAGATGGTGACAGAGAACCCAGCCCCAGGGACAGTGAGAGGGACCCAAGCCCCAGGAGGGTGAGGGACCCCCAGCCCCTCTGGTGACTGTGATACAGGAAAGGAGAGCTGGGTCTCCCAGGAGGGCCTTGGGAGAGGGTCCCCAGGATGTGCTGGGTCCCCGGGATGTGCTGGGCTCTCAGGAAGCACTTGAGGAGGAGAGGTTTGTCAATCACGTGGCCGAATACTAGAGTGATGGGTTAGGGAGGACATGAGGGTTAGGGGGACATGAGGGTTAGGGGGACATGAGGGTTAGGGGGACATGAGGAATTGTTGGTATGGGGCAGGAAAGTGGCAGCTCAGAGCCGATTACAGCTAACAGTAGAGTAGGGAAGGACCCGCACAACCAGCCGTGACCACAGATCCAGCAACACCAGCGAGGTATTTTGTGCCAGGCCTCCCTCAGTGCCACTTCTCCCTGGCAGGCTGCGGGCAGCAGGTTGCGGTCCTGAGAAGCCAGAGCCGTGTCCACACTGGCACCTGTGCTGTGCCTCTTGGAGGGAGCCTTGTCAGCCGTATGGCAGCACATGTGACGGTCTGTGATTCTTTTTCCTTGGGTCCTGTTTTCCCTCACTAGGAAAAACATTGTCCTAATAAATTGCCCTATCTGTTCCCTTGTTCTCTTACTTAAGAACTCAGGGGCCAACTCCTCAGGCCATCTGTTTTGTGCCTTAAGCATGTGAACGTCAGTGGACATAGTTACCGTGCAGTCCTCACTCCCCACCCCCATCTTTTAAGCCCGGGTCTGTGCGGGCCTGTCCAGGGCCATCTGTAGCATCCATCAGGGTACAGGGGTGAGAGGAGGACTGTAGGAAGCCCCGGAAGTCTAAATCCACTGACACTAGGAAGGGTGGAGGGGCCAGCACAGACTGTGTGGAAGGACACGGCGGGAGGTGAGGGTGCAGGATCTAGGACTTGAGGAGCCCCTGGGGAGGTGAGGCAGGGTGCAGGGTCTGGGACTTGAGGAGCCCCTGGGGAGGTGAGGGTGCAGGGTCTGGGACTTGAGGAGCCGCTGCCACGTGAGCTGAGACAGAAGAGGAGCAGAGGGGTGGACCCCAAAAGGAAGGCAGTGTGCTAGGGAGGCAGCCCCTCTGCAGCATTTCTTTAAGGGGCTTGAGTCAAGGTGTAAATCACCTGCAGGAGCGGCAGACTTGTTGTCACTTGTTGCTTCGAAGGCTGAGCTGTGCTGAGATGGGCCAAAGATGGCCCAGCTTTGCTTGGGTTCCAGGGAACCGATGCTCAGTCCTAATGCTGGGGAGGCTTGGAGAGAACACGGGCCCCACAGAGCACTCAGGAGCCCACAGGGAAAGGAAGACGTAGGCGTCTTTCTACTTGGAAAAGCGTAAACTGCCTGCTGGGTTTCCCTGACACCATAATGAGAGGTAGGCTTTTGGACCCCGCTCTAATTTCTGGGCGTGAGCAGCAGGTACCCCACTTCCACCATCTGGAGGTGAAACAGGAACCTGCATAAAGCTGCTGTTTGTCACTGCAAGGCCAGACCAAGCCTGGAACCCACGCATCACTGTGTCAGAACCAACGGGGCACACGGTCGCATTCTGCTGTCAATCTTCTGAAGACTAGACCCTCGGCTCAGTTATTTTAGAATCTGTTCCATTTCAACCCACATGGGAGGTGAAGCCACTTGGTGCTTAGATGCCAGGTAACCCCGATGACTAGCCAGGGCCAGGTACTCACCGATGCCACCGGGAACCTTAGTAGGCAAGAATCGGTGACTGGCGGAGCCCACGCATGCCCCAGCATAAGAGCAAATATGTTGGGAAACGGGCGATAATTCCTACAATAGAAATAATTCGCAGAAAGCCAATGCCACGGGAACGCCAGGCCACTCTGGGCCACTCTGTGCTGAGTAGAGGGCTGCAGGTGCCCCGTACTTGGTTGGGGTGGCACCAGGAGCAGAAGGATTTGGGGAGGATTCGAGGGATCCCATCGCTCCTCCCGTCTGTCTCTCCTTGGGGTATCTCACCCGGCAACTAACACATC
Organism: Macaca nemestrina; assembly: GCF_043159975.1. Taxonomy (NCBI): domain Eukaryota; kingdom Metazoa; phylum Chordata; class Mammalia; order Primates; family Cercopithecidae; genus Macaca; species Macaca nemestrina. The sequence goes on along the minus strand of NC_092129.1, from coordinate 3,303,694 downwards.
CCCTCTGCTCTGAAGAACAGATTTATTTCCAGGGAGAATATTCGCATTTCCAGCAAAACAAAAAGGACATTTCCAGGGATTTCCTCCTGGAGTTCTTTAAATAAAAGAGCAGCCATGCTAGTTTTCATCTCAGGAAGGAGGGGAGTGACTGTGCTGAGCTCGGGACTGTGCTGGGGGTCACGGCTGGCTCCGTGGGCAGCTTCACTGGGGCAGTCGCAGGACCTGCCCTCCTGGACCCGGAGAGATGCGGTCACCACGTCCTGGAGCTGGCCGCTCTGCTTAGCACACCACAGGATCACACACACACACCATGTGCACACACCCTGCACACGACGCACACACCATATACACACACCACACACAAGTACACCACACACACCATATACACACCACACACACCATATACACACACCACACACGCACACCATATACACACACCACACACACATACACCACACACACCATGTGCACACACCCTGCACACCACACACACCACACCACGCACACACCATATACACACACCACACACAAGTACACTGCACACACCATATACACACCACACACACCATATACACACACCACACACGCACACCATATACACACACCACACACACATACACCACACACACCATGTGCACACACCCTGCACACCACACACACCACACCACGCACACACCATATACACACACCACACACACGTACACCACACACACCATATACACATCACACACACACCATATACACACACCACACACACCATGTGCACACACCCTGCACACTGCACACACCATATACACACACCACACACATACCATATACACACACCACACACACGTACACCACACACACCATATACACACACCACACACATACCATATACACACACACACAGTATATACATACACCACACCCCACACATCACATACACACACCACACACGTACACCACACACACCATATACACACCACACACACCATATACACACACCACACACACACACACCATACCATACACACACACACACACCATATATACATAATACACCACACCCCACACATCATATACACACACCACACACACGTACACCACACACACTATATACACACCACACACACACCATATACACACACCACACACACACTATATCATACACACACACACACCATATATACATAATACACCACACTCCACACATCATATACACACACTGCACACACGTACACCACACACACCATATACACACCACACACACCATATACACACACCACACACACATCATACTATACACACACCACACACCCCGTATATATGTAATACACCACACCCCACACACCATATACACACACCACAGACACATGTACACCATACACACCATAGACACACCCTACACCCTATATACACACACCACACACACACCATACTATACACACACACACAACATATATACATAATACACCACACCCCACACATCATTATACACACACCACACACACGTACACCACACACACCATATACACACCACACACACACCATATACACACACCACACCATGCACACACCATATACACACCCCACACATATGTACACCACACACATACATATACACATAATACGCCACACCAGGCACACACCATATACACACACCACACACACACCCCATACTATACACACACACACACCATATATACAAAATACACCACACCCCACACACCATATACACACACCACACACACACATACACACCACACCACACACAGCACACCATATACACACCATATACACATAATGCACCACACCCCACACATCATATACACACACCACACACAGCATACACATCATACCACACACACACCATGAACCATACACACAACATATACACACACCACAAACATAATACACAACTCCACACATATCACACTCCTCACACACATCATATACACACCACACACACACACACCCATACACATCATATACATCACACCACACATACATAATACACACACCACACACATGCCACACTCCTCTCGCACAACATATAAGCTACACCACACACACTACACACACCATATACACCACACTGTAAATACACGTAATATGCACACCATGTACACACACTACATACCCCACACACAGCATGTATACCACACCACACATACACCATACGCACACACCACAGATGCACACAATGCACACACCATACACACTGTACACCCCATGTTGTCTCACATACACACGCGTCGTTGCAGGGCATGGCCACTGTGGGGGACCAGCGAGTGGTCCCCGATCTCACAGCCTCCTGAGTGGGTTCTGGCTCTCCCAGGAGGGGAAGCTGTCCTGTCTCTGGAGGCACCATCTGAGCGATGGAGGTGCCTCCTGCCTCCCTGGCTCTTCTGAGGAGCGGGCACCCCACAACTCCCATCAACTGCAGTTGCAAAGCCCCCCACCGGCCAGCCCTGCCTGACAAGCTACGGGTGGGAATCCTGCCGAACAACACAAAACGCAAGCCGGCATCACAGGTCTGGTCAAACAGAGGTTCCTGCCATTAGCCCTACAGGAAAAAGCAAACCTCGCTATCCAGAGCTCAGGCTCCCACACACCCCGTCCACGTGCCCAAGGGACTGTGCTCACGATGGGATACAGAACCCAGACAAACGAGGCTGCTCCCTCCTGCCAGGCGCCTGGGGCTTGCCCTTGATTCCAGGGTGAGGGGATTTAGAGTCGCCTGTCCCCATCGAGCGGGGCTTTCCTAAGTAGAAAGCTGACATTTTCTCTGTACTTTGTAAAGGGAGGAGGCCCTGCACACCCTCTGGGAGGTGCAAGACGCTTTGTCCATGTCTGCCCTCACCTTCCCAGTCCTTCTACTGAGAGGGCCTGTGCTCTGGTTGGGCTGACCAAGCAGCCAGACAAAGCAGGTGAGACTCAGGTGTTGGAGGACCAGGTATGCACACAGGGCCACGCACACACGCTGGAATCCTCGTTGCCTCTGAAATCCCAGGGCGGCCACACGCTTCCTGACCAGGTAGGCACACAGGGCCACGCACACACACTGGAATCCTCATTCCCGCTGAAATCTGCCTGGGCAGCCACACGCTTCCGGTGCAGGCAGAGGGAGCCAGGCTGTGGGAACCCCGGAGGACGGTGTCTTGCCGAGGGATTCACCCTCCCTTCAGGCACCTCGCTCTGGGACGCCAGAAGTGAGAGACAATCCGAGCACATCCACATAATGTGGAAATGCTGTCCTATCACCCGTCTAAACAAAGCTCAGAACTGTCCGCCCCCCACCTCCGGGACGGGGTCCCAGCTGGCCCAGGAGGAATTTCACTCACAGGCCCAGCAGAGGCCAACGCCAGCGCTCAGAATCCCGCAGCGTCTGGACACTCACAGCAGCAACACGGAAGCGGCACAGAAACAGCCCCAGCGGCCATGACCCAGCTCCACAGGGGTGCGGCGAATGCAGGCAGGCCTGGGCTGGCTCGGGTGGGCTGAACGCGAAGGCAGTAAAAGGACGTGGCTCTGCTCCTTTCATTGACATGCCATTGATGTTTGTTCATATCGATGCCTCTCAGTGGAGCCACCGCTCTAGCAGACAGAGCAGGTCTCTTACTTTATTGTTTGCTGAATGGAATAAAATACTGGACTTCACACACATGAGGCCTGCATGTGCATTTTTACTGCACACTCCAGCCCCAGCCTGTGCACTTCCCTCCCCAAGCATTCTTAAACATTTAAATGCCTCGCCCCTAAAACAAAACACACGACCACAGGAAAAGCCCTAGAGGAAACCCCTGAGAGACGCTCTGAGGGCTCCTGGCTCTGCCTGTGGGCACCCACCACTCCTGCTGGAGGCGATCCCTGATTGACAGGAAGTGCCGGGAAGGCGTGTGATGCGGTTTGACTGGGAGCAGCCCTACAAAGGCACTATTCTACAAGCTGAAAACTAGTCTCTGCTTCCTTTTAGAGGCTGGAAAACCTTTGACTGAAAGTCCAGCCAATTGTCTCCTGCAACTCTTTGCCATTCTAGAGAATATTTCATAGTCGTCTCAGTTTAAAAGCCATAGAAACCAGCTTATTCATGTCCGTGCCGCCCTGTTGAAGCCGATAAGAGATAAACGTCAGCAGGTGCATCTCGCTGCCTTTTATGGGGCAACTTAACTGCTTGGCTGCTGGAGCAAACACGCAAAATTAGTTTGGGAATGGACAAAGCACAGTAAATCCTGTTTTCTTTAGTATCAAAATCTCACATATATAGTAAATGTGTTTTTAAAAAGAAAAGTGATGTAGGAAACCCTCCTTACACAAAAAGCCTACAGAAATTCGTCTCACAGCACGGCACGGGAGATTTAAGTGGCATATTACACGTCAAAATAGAATATGGTGCCGAGAAGGTTCCTGTTCCATTTCCAGGAGAGCTGTGACCCTCTACTAAGCATCCAGGAAGTCCTCACGCTTGGCTTGTCTGTCAAATTAGCAAGTCTGTGCAGTGGCTTAAGAGGGGGAAGATAGTTCCACTAAATCTCTTATTTATATAACAAGAGTTTTGACATTCCTGCAATGACATCGTTTCTTCTTCAAGGACTTTCCTGTAAGTGAGGAACTGTGGTGTGATTTGCAAGGCGTTTGCTCCAGTTCTCCTCTTCCACCAAAACGCCTGAGCCAACGCCCCCGGTCCTTTGTGTGACTGAGTCCTACACTGGGATGGGTTTAAAGATTTCTGCAGCCCACAGAAGGGGGGTCTGGACTTCTGTGTGAGGCACCACCCCCACAGCTGCCTTTGGGCTGATGCCTGAGGAGCTAGGCCTGGGCACTGGGGACCCCCCGGCTTCTGGGAGAAGGAAAGTCTCCACCGAGCGCTCTCCTGCAGCTCAGAGTCAAGTTCATGTGTCATGGGGACGGTGGCAATTGCTGCATGTTTCAGGTTCATGGTTCATGCTTCCCGTTCACGTTTCATGGGGACGGTGACAACTGCTTTTGCTTCTCCCATCCAAAAGCAGGAACAAGAGTTTTCTTTAATGCTGCATCAGAATGAGAGGTAACTGGGCCAGCATGCAGGGTCCTCACCCGTGTCTCTGTCCACACTGGCTGTGTCCCCGGGCCAGGGCCCTGGGTGGGGGTGTGGAGTGGGACACGGGACTCAGCAGAAGTTGCCACCCTGAGAAGAGCAGGCGGCCATCAGACTGCCTGGGGAGACACACCCTGGCATTGTGTTTCAACGTCAACTGTCCTAGTGCCCCCGAGAGCCTAAAGAAAGGAGAAACCGGGCTTGCTAAGGGAGCCTCTCCATTCTCTCCACACCGTTGGTGGTCTTGGCTCCACCCTAGCCCAGCACCATGGGAAGTACCACAGTTACAGCCGCTGGGTACAGGGGGTGGGCCGGGTTCCCTTCACAGCACACAGCGCCCTGGTCCCCACCCGAGCTGCCACCAGTCTCCTGAAACCCCGGCACAGATTCCCCACGGGGGTATTCTTACCCAAGCCCAGAGACTCCCCTCCCACCATTTACAATGCCCAGGGGTGGATCAAAGAGCCCCCCATCCTGGCACAACAACAGGTCCCATCCCTGCCCTGCCCCCAACTCTGCTGCTGCCTTTCCCCAGGACACAAGGACAGGAAGACAGGGAAACGAGGTGGCCGTCCTCAGAGAGCACCTGGTTGCTCTCCCTAAGTCAATGCAACACCCCGTCCCATTGTCCCAGTCTGGATGGACAGGATGGCCACCAGGTCTCTGTCTTCTGCTATAAATGTGTCCACAGCTCCCACAGGACGTGGTACAGTGGGGGCGGGTCCTGACGGGGGAAGAATGTCTCATTGTGGATTGCTTTTCCTCTGGGCTGGTTTAATGTTTAACACACAGGACTGGCTAAATGCAATCCTGTTTAATTGACTGTGTAACTTGAGAAATCTCAGTCTCAGCAAGGGTCTGAATCGGACAGGTCTGCAAACAGGGGCAGAAAGTTACGTTCTGGTACCTGAAGCTGAAGCTGCCCTTTGCACCTGCCCCTCCCAGGGACACAGGCCCCTGCCCTCCCTGCAATGGCCTCTGCACGGCCTCTCCAGCCTGAGGCCTGCAGGAGCACAGCAGCATTCGCACCTCAGAGACAATGGGAAAGCATGAATCAGCTTCCCACATCCCTTGCACCCCAGGCAACGGGGGAGCAGGAGGGAGCGGTGCAGCTGGAACAGGAAAGGCAAGGCCGAGGCCGCAGATGGTTTGCAGAGAGGCAGGCACTGCAAATTGCCACTGCAGGATGGCAATTGCTGATTTCATTAACAAACTTTTTTTCTTTCTAATCCTCCCTCCCTCCTGCCCTTCCTTCTTCCCTGTCTTTCTTTCTTCTTTCTCTGTCTTGTGCATAGTTGTGTTGCTTCCGTTGTATTTTCTCCTTAAGAACATGCCCCGGGCCTGAGCTGCACAGCTTAGGGACCTCCCCACAGCGGGGAGGATTGCATGGATCCACTTGTCCAGATCCTCCACTTTGTGCACAGAGAAACTACGGCAAAGGGAACTTGCATCAGAATTACCAGCCGGGCCTCCTGGTCCTATAACTGCTTTCTGAGGGCATTCTGCTTGCCAGGAACTCTGCATCCCACCGACGCTGGCATTCCCTCCTTCCTCTCGAAAGGCCTGTTTTCGAGTCATGGTGAACATCCTGTTTCAGAGAAGGAACTGGGGGCGGACAGGCTCACATCCTTTGCCCAAGACAAGCAGGTGGAAGTGTGGATTTAAACCCAGGGCTTCAGACTCCAGAGGTGCTGCCTGCAGGGCCGCCTGGGCCAGCGTCCTCCCATCTCAGCCTGGCCCTCAGTGAGCCAAGGCAGCCTCAGTTGGGCTTACAGGGGGACACCTGCGTTTCCAGGGATGGGTAACTTTCTCCAGGTTGCGCTGGGAAGTGCAGACAGCGTTTCAGCTTGGGGCGGAGGAGTGTCTGTTCTCCGTGTAACTGCAGTTCCTGTTAGAGTTAAGAGCTTCTCTCTGATGTTCAGAGCGTCTTTCCTTCAGAGCATTTCCTGAACACTGTCCTTCCTCTCGTCTCTGCACCCCTGCCTGATTCCTTCTTCTAGAGGTGCCACCACGGTACTAACCAGACTCCTCTGAGAGCCAGGGGAGCTTGTCTGTGTGCTGGGACCAGGTTGCCACGCTCCCAAGCCTGGAAGGACCAACTCCGTGACAGCACGAGTCCCAGGGAGAAGGGGCCCCTCCTGGCTGCTCCAGTCTCCAACGTCCCTGCAGTCTGGGGGCCCCCTGTAGTCTGCAGGGCTCCCTACATACAGTCCCTGGGGTTCCCTAAAGTCTGGCGGTCCCCTATAGTCACTGGGTCCCCTACAGCCCACAGGGTCCCCTAAAGTTTCTGGTGTGCATGACAGTCCCCAGGATCCCCTACAGGTCCCAGATTCCTCCATCGTGCACGGGACTCCGTCTTGTTCTCTGCGAGGTCTGAGAGTCACACCAGAGGAAAAATAATGGGACTCCGTCTCGTTCTCTGCGAGGTCTGAGAGTCACACCACAGGAAAACAGTGAGGGACATTTTCCTTTAGCTCAGAGAGGCCCAGGGCTGAGGGGACAGGAGGAGGGAGATGTGACTGGGCGGCATGTGAGCTGGAGGAGGTGGACCAAGCTGAGGGCTGGCTCTCCCGTGTCCAGTGGCAGGATGCTCGGAGCGATTCCAAAGCCTTCTTTTATCACAATAGACTGAATCCTAATTCTGAAAGATTATGTAATCAGGATTAATTCTCACTGAAAGGATGAAAAATAATTCCTGTGGAGAACTGAATTCCTGCTGTATTTGAATTATTCGCTCCAATTTTTCTCTGCTTTTGAACAAAAGAACTGCCAACGCCTCGACTCCCGTATATCCCACCAAAGTCTTTAAGATGATTATTAAATTTGCTTTTAAAACCATGAGGAGGACTCAAGGTTGACATGTGCTGGGGGCACAGGAAGCAGCAGTTCATGCTCCGTGATGCGTGACTGTTACTTCGCTGTGACCGCCCACGTCTGCCCTGGGCCCTTCGCCCCCTCCGTGGATCGGTTTGCAATATCCCAGCGGAGCGCAGGGGCTCCAGGGCCCTCGAGGCCGGGCCTGTTAGCATGTGCCTGACACAGGACCATCCGCAGAACGTTTTATTGTCTTCCATTATAGGAATTCAGACTTCTAATATCGCATAATTTTGGCTACAATGTGTGCTGGTTGCCATTTGGAGACATTCGGTTCTAAGTCTCCACCCATCCAAGAGGAGCAAGCCTCGCACTCGGTCCCGGCCATGCAGCTGCCCAGAAAGCCGCACAGCTCCGCGGGCGACTTCCCCTTCCCAGGACGATCTATGCACCGCTCTCCTCTGCCCTCAGACACGCACCTTTCCCCTCCTCACTTTTAGCTGATGCGCTAACCCCGCACGTCTCAACCAGCAGGGCCGCCGGAGGGGAGCTCCTCGTCTCTTCCTCGCTGGGTGAGGACGAGGCCCCGTCAAGGTAGCTCTGCGGCTGCTGTCCGGCGTCCTCAAAGCAGACCCTCCTCTGCGGGCCTGGTCTATCTTCTCCTCAGTGTTCCCGGTAGGGCTGGATGATGACACCCACCAGCACGTGTTGGCCCCAGGAGCCGCACCTGCAAGAACAGGACGGTAGCTGGACTCCAAACCGCACGCCACACAATGTTCCCTTCTCCCCAGCCCTGAGCAGCAGCAGCTCCTGGGAGAGCTGGCAGGAGTGACGGTCCCACTTCCTCCCCCACCCAGTCTAGCAGGCATCCTTCCTCAGGAGTCCATGGGTGGCCTTAGTTGGGCTGCCTTCCAGCAGCATTTCACCAGCAGCCGCTGCCTTCCTGAGAGCAGCATCTTTCTCCTGTCTGGGACAGCAGTGTCCAGGGTTCCCACCCCTTCACTCTCAGCTCCTCACGCTCCTTAGCGGCATTTCCTCCTCTGTTAAACCCACAGAGAGTGCAGTGACTCAGGGCTCAGTCCTGGGTCCCCGTTTCCCCTCTTTATGCCATCTCCCTGGGTGACCTCGGCCAGTTCTACCCAAGTGCCAGTGACTCCCCAAACTTTCTCTCTAGTGCTTCCTACTCCAAGGAGCTTCCAATTAAGAATTCCAACTGCCTACTCAGCATTTCCAATGGATAGACTTACAGGCAATGTAAACTTAATGCGATTCCAAAAAATACATGTTATTCTACATCACATGGGCCATGCTTTTCTACACGTGAGCCACATTATTCTACACCACCTGAGCCACGCTATTCTATACCACATGAGCCACGCTATTCTACACCACGTGAGCCATGCTATTCTACACCACGTGAGCCATGCCACTCTACACTGTATGAGCCACACTATTCTATACAACATGAGCCATGCCACTCTACACCACGTGAGCCAAGCCATTCTGTGCCACGTGAGCCATGCTATTCTACACCACATGAACCATGCTATTCTATACCACGTGAGCCACACTATTCTACACCACATGAGCCATGCCACTCTACACCATGTGAGCCAAGCCACTGTATACCACGTGAGTCATGCTATTCTACACCATGTGAGCCACACTATTCTATACCACGTGAGCCACGCTATTCTATACCACATGAGCCACACTATTCTACAACATCACATTGGCCACTTTCACCCCATGTCACATGCACCATGCTCTTCTCTGTCAACACCCATGGGCCTGCTCATTCTACTTTATCATCACATGTTCTGTTATTCTGCATTGTATGCACCACCTTATTCTATGGCATCACGTGCACCATGCCCATCCAGCTCTCTTGTCCCTGCTCCTTCCCCTCTGGCCCATGTCTCCATCACCTGTCACCTGGACCATGGCCATAGCCTCGGCTGCATCTTGGTTTCCCTGATTCCACTCTTCTCAATGATAATCTGTCCTCTATACAGAAAATAGGAGCATCTGAAAAGCAAAATTAAATTTGATGATGCCTCTCTCTGCTCAAAATCTGTCCATTGATTGATGGACACACTTAGAATAAAACCAAACCCCTACCACCATCTTGCAAAACCGCATGATACAGTGCTGTGCAGGACTGAGGCTGTGCAGGTGATAGACGGCAGCTCTGGGGGTGCTGCTCCTGCAGCTGCATTGTGAACCAGGCAGGAGTGGGGGACCCCACACTCCTCTCCAGCAGGAGGGGCCAGGTGTCTGGTCACTTGCTGTCATCCCACTTCATTTTAAATCTCAGTAACACTTATTGTGACCAAGTGTCCTTGTCTGTTTTATTTGTTTGTTGTTCATTAGCCCAGAAGTGGAGGCAGAGCAACCATGGTTTATCTAGGACAGGGTGAGCCACTGAGCGGCCCTGCTCCTCTCCTGCCGGGGGTCTGTCCAGGCACCACCATGGTTTATCTAGGACAGGGTGAGCCACTGAGCGGCCCTGCTCCGCTCCTGCAGGGGGTCGGTCTCTCCAGTCACCACAAACATTGATGTGATTTCATGTCTCTTGGGGCCCTTGCTCCTGTCCTGGCGAGGAGCATCTAATTAGCAAGCTGAGGTCACCTGTGAGTTCCCGCTGTCCGCAAGTGGCACACGGGCACCGCCGTCCAGACCACACCCTCCTGTGTACTCCCCAGAGAGAATGGGAAGGAGGAGAAGGGCGCGTGTCTGCTTCTGAGCTAACTGCAGGGAGTAAGAGCTTGTGAGGGCCGGAAATGGAATGAGAGGGAGGTTCCCAACATCTCAGAGGCCTCCTCGTGTGAGTGGATAGGTTTTGGCTCGCCCACCACAGAGCATAGTTAGAAACGTCCAAGTTTTGAGTCTCTGTTAGTGGGACCCAGAAATGCCAACAGTGGAATCCCTTTCTTGGGCTTTCCCAGGGACCAGAAGACGTTTGCAGAAGGCAGGGAGCATCACTTGTCAGGAAAGTTACGTTTGTGTGGTGGCGAATCTCCTCTGCCACCTCGAAAGCAGGTGCCACCCATGGAGATGGAACGGGCAGTGTCAGGAACAGCTCAGCAGCCCCCGTGGTGTTGCAACAGCCGCTGAGGAGAGAGAGGATGGTGCCGTGAGCCCCCCGGGTGTCCACTTGCGAGGACAGGACCCTCCCCACGGGGCAGCCTCTCACCCCACGCGCTCACCATCTGCTGGGGTTGTGCAAACTCACCTGCCAGACTCCTGCCTCCTAGGCTGAGCAGGGTCTACAGTCCTTGACCCATCATGCTGAATGAGCCTGGGAATCTGGGCTGCACTGTCTGTTGTACACACAGCCGAGGTTTGCACTGGGTGGAGTCTCCATGCCCCACAGGTCCCAGGCTGGGCTCCCCTAGCCTCAATCCCATCCGCCACACTTGGCCCCTTATTCTACTGCCACAGAGAAGGAAGCTTGAGAACTGGGCTCCCTCGTCAGGGCAATAGCGAAAAGCGGCACCAGGGGCTCAGGTAGGGTCAGATGATCCCTGGGCTCTCTCCTTCTCTCCTCCCAGGCTGGGTGCTTGGGGTGGGGGATGTCACAGAGAGTGAGGCCCAGCTGTGAGGCAGCCCCAGGATGTAGAGACTCTGCCAGCATCCAGTGTCACTCCCGTCCTCCCCTCAGAGTCCTTGGCCCCCGGTCTAGCCCTGTCCTGTGCACATCCCTCCCAAAGAGGTCAGGAGATGGGAAGGGCATCCTCAAAGCTGCTGTGTGCTCCTGTGGGGGCTGGAGCTGGGACTGAACGTCAATCATCCTTCACTCAGCACCTCATGATGATGGAAATGTGAATTAATTCATTTGGAATTAATGAAGAAGCGGGAGCCGTGATGTACGCAGATTTCTAGGCACTGTATCTATACAGACCTTTCTTCCAGCCAGCTCCAAAAATGACCACCCTGAATACAACTGGGCCTTTCAGTGAAGCCCTGGGAGGCATCTGCTGCAGCTTCAAAGATTCCCAGGATTCCCAGCACTGATTGTGAAAGTGGAACAGACGCCTCGCGGCTGCCAACTGATGCCTTTAACGTTGGCACACAAGCGACACCAAGCTCAGCACAAGACACACAGGGGAACCTGGCACTGAAAACATGAGCACCACCTTGTCGTTTGATGTCGACGGTCAATGTGGAATTTCTAGAAACCTCATCCATATCGTTGACTCAGCGTTGGGAAAATCCTTCTTCTGAAGGGTAAACCAGTTGCAAGCATTTCATCATTTGGTGTACACATGAGAAACAGGCGAAGCAAGTCTATATTCAGAGCTGGAAACTCGAGGGATTGCACACGGAGACCAAGCCTCCCGACAGCAGTGCCTCATTTTCAGAGCAGCAGGCACAACGCCGGATCCCCGAGTTTCCTCTTCAAGTCACATGAACACGACAGTTGCCCTCATTTACGAACCAGGAACACAGGTGTCAGGGAGGGTCAATGCAGGGTCCATTGGCTGCACACGGTCCTGTCCAGCCCAGCAGGTTGAGCCCGGCGGCCACACCTTTCCACCCGCTCCATGGGTGCCCACTTCCATGCCTCTCTGTCATCTACAGGTGTGGACAGAAGGCGGTCTCATGGGAAATGATGCTCTCCCACTACAAAGCCTGGTCAACCCTCACTCAGTCATTCCAAAGCTTTCTATTAGCAGCAAGAGCTCCCTAACCATCCCCTGCCAAGCCAGAGCTGTGTCCTGGGGCCTGAGTCCCGGCTTCCATTCCTCTGGGCCTTCTGGGGTTTAGAAGTCACTTTTCTTCCTTAGCAAAGCCTGACTTGCAATATCATTGTTTCTCTGTAAGTTTTACAATCCTATTTTGGAAATTTCAGGGAATGCCTCAGGCTAGGTTGCAGCTGGTCCTAAGGGAAGTTTGAAAAGGAAAAGCACGTTCATCTCTCTGAGAAACACCTCCCTGTGCTGGGAAATGTGAAAGCAGGTGGGACACCAATCATCTTCCCACATCATATCGTCACCACCGCCAACGTTTTTCTGAATACATCGCACACCTGGCTCAGTAAAATCTGTTTTTTAATCTACTTTTTAACTTAATGTGTTGGCCTCAACTTTGCACTTTATTTTTCTTCTGCTAACATAATTCATGACTGTGTGGTGTTCTCTTGTCTGGAGGTAGCTTCAGTGAGGCTCAGTTGAAGGGCTCTGTGGGTCAGCGTGTGCTGTGGTTGGGATGTGGAGGTCAGTGTGCCCAGGCATGAGTCAGCCCACACAGGGCGCAGGGCACATTCATGGAAACCAGTCCATCGCATCTAGCAGGGTTCTTTGTGTGGCTGTGCATTTAAGATCAATACTTTCTTAGCGTTGGTTTTCTCTTCTCTACATGAAAACACTATGAGGCGCTCATTTGACTGCAAATCCTAAGTGCTCGGAAAGTTCCAGAACGTGTCTTCACTAGCATTCCCCTGGAAACAAGGCCCCGTACTTCAATGCCCTACATAGAACTTCCTCCGATTTGTACACTCTTAAATGACAGGTGCTTGCGGCCCACAGGGAGGTTTATCCATGGACGGTGTGACATCGGGAATGAGAAGGGCAGAGGTGCAAGGACTGCAGGTCTGTCCAACCCAGGGGGTCAGAAAACCTTGCCTGTTGCGGTGGAATGAATTGTTCCTCATACCATCCATATGCTGAATTCCTAGCCCCTGAGACCTATCAGTGTGTTCTTATTTGTAAATATGGTCATTGCAATTACAATTGAGATGCAAATTAAGTCCAGCGTGGTGGCTCACACCTGCAATCCCAGCACTTTGGGAGGCCAAGGTGGGTGGACCACCTGAGGTCAGGAGTTTGAGACCAGCCTGGCCAACATGATGAAACCCTGTCGCTACTAAAAATCCAAAAATTAGGCCGGACGTGGTGGCTCAAGCCTGTAATCCCAGCACTTTGGGAGGCCGAGACGGGTTGGTCACGAGGTCAGGAGATCGAGACCGTCCTGGCTAACCCGGTGAAACCCCGTCTCTATTAAAAAATGCAAAAAACTAGCCGGGCGAGGTGGCGGGCACCTGTAGTCCCAGCTACTCGGGAGGCTGAGGCAGGAGAATGGCATAAACCCGGGAGGCAGAGCTTGCAGTGAGCTAAGATCTGGCCACTGCACTCCAGCCTGGGCGACAGAGCGAGACTCCGTCTCAAAAAAAAAAAAAATCCAAAATTTAGCCAGGCATGGTGGTGGTCACCTGTGATCCCAGCTACTCAGGAGGCTCAGGCAGGAGAATTGATTGCTTGAACCCGGGAGGTGGAGGTTGCAGTGAGCCGAGATTGTTCCACTGAACTTCAGCCTGGGTGACAGAGCAAGACTCTGTCTCAAAACAAAAACAAACAAACAAACAAAAAAAACCATGTAAGATGAGGTCACAGTGAGGTAGGTGGCTCTTAGTGCAATATGAGAGTGTCCTTACAATAAGAGGACATACCTGAGAGGGGAGCACTGTGGGACACGCAGAGGGAGGACAGCCAGGTCCTGATGGGGGCAGAGACTGCAGGGCCTGTCTCCATAGAAGCCAGAAATGCCACAAAGAACCAGAGACCACCCCGTCTCAGTCTGCTCAGGCGGCTCTGAGAATAGACTCCGTGGCGGATCAGCAGCAGACATTGATCCCCCACGGTTCTGGAGGCTGGCAGACCAAGGTCAGGACAGGTTCAGCGTGTGGCGAGGGCTGCTTCCTGGTGTCATCTTCCCGCAGTGCCCTAACGTGGTAGAAGGGGTGAGGAGCCCTCTGGCCTCCTGCAGGACGTTACATAAGGGCACTCACTCTGCCCAAGAGGCTCCACCCTCAAGAAACCAGCCCCTCCCGAAGGCCCCTCCTAATACCATCACCTTGTCAAGGGGGAGGATTTCAACACAGTAATTTGGAGGGACACAAACTGTCAGTGTATTGTACCCCAGAAGATGAGAGAGAGAGAAAGCTCTGCCACCACCTGGGTTCTGAGCTTCTAGCTCCAGCGCTGCGGGCAGTGAGTCTCCTGCTTGAAGCCCCAGGTTGTGTCCTCTGCAGCAGCCCAGGACACACAGCTGGGAACACACGTTCTGAAAGACAGACAGGCCCACACAGCCCCGGGAGTGGGGGCTCCTGCAAGGCTGCGGTGAGGGGCCCTCCAGGGCTCTGCAGGTGCTCGTGGAGGTGCACCTAGCATGCATGGAGAGAGGAACCCACAGATGCTTGCTAGACCCTTGGCTACTCACGTCGATTGGCTATGGCCTGATGCTTGGTTTGGGGTTTGGAAATGCGTCACTGAAGATACACCTGCAAGCCTACATGGAGGAGACAGCAGTGCCAGATGAACCCGTCACCAGGGAGACCCACCAGCTCATCCAGCCGCTCGGCAATCCCAGATCCCGATGGAGCCAGTGGTGTGCGTGTAGACCCCTGAGCAGCAAGCCTGAGCATGGATGGTAGGAGCGTGTGCTGGCTGCAGGGTGCTCCATGTTCACCCGAGGGGCACGGCTGGGGAGAGCCGGGGTGAGGTCTAGAGTCATGCAGATGCAGCCAGCCCTTCTTCCTCGCAGAGCCACAGCCTCCCAGGCAGGTGCCTCCAGCACCTTCCATTCAGCTCACGCTCCTCCTTCTCCCTCTGGTCCCGCCCAACTCATTCTCTGTATGTCTCTGCCTTTGACTTACATTCCTTGAGGCACAATTCCAAGGCTTCCTGGATGACAGCCATCATGAACTCCATCTCCCTTGCCAGCTGTTTCCTCCCCCGTGCTCCCACTCTGGCCACCAACTTGCCCATCCCACTGCCTGTGAATATGCCTTTGTAGAGAAGAGGAGGGGCTGACTTGGATGGAAGGGCGTCTCCTGTCCCCGTGTGTCCTGGAACCCTCACGTGCATGTCTGGCCCCTCAAAACGAGCCTGAAAATGGACGCCTGCTCTCCCTCCTAAACATTCCCATTCCCCTTCCCCATTTCAGGAGGCAGCAACTCCATCCTTCCAAATATGCAGGACAAAGTCTTGGAGTCCTCTTTGAGTTGCTGCTTCACACCCCATCACGAGTCTCATGGGCTCTGCCTGCCTGCAAAATATACCCTAACTTAGGCCACTTGCTGTACCTCCGCCTCTAACGCCCTCATCGACACCGTCATCACCTTGTGCTTGGACTGGTGCAGTAGCCTCCCAACCAGTACCCATTTTCCATTCTTGCCTGCTGCCTTCCTCATCCCAAATGTATATTATAATGGGGAACTGGATGTACCTTTTCCTAATTTGCAAGCATCTTCAAAGTCTTTGACCTGTTATGGGTTGAACTGTGTCTGCCCCCAAAAAGGATATGTTGGCGTCCTAACACCCAGTATCTTGGAATGTGACTCTATTTGAAAATAGGGTTGCTACAGTGGTGATTGTGTTAGAGATTGATCATTAGGATGGCCCTAAACCAGTATGACTGGTGTTCTCATAAGAAGGAGCAATCTGGACGTAGAGACAGACAGGCACAGAGGGGAAGATGGCCGTCTGCAGGCTACGGAGAGAGGCCTGGAGCACACCCTTTCCCGGCTTCTTCAGAGAACTCACAGCCCTGCAGCACCTTGATCTCAGATGTCGGACATCCAGGCCACGGAGACGACAAACTCCTGCTGTTTAGGTCACCCAGGCTGTGGTTCTTAATAATGGCAGCCCTCGAAAACTTATACAAAGACAATATATTTTAACTTAACAAAAAAACGATGCACCTCAGATAAGGAGTACACCCATGGAACTAATGCTGCCAGCAACCCCAGCCCCTGATCGTGTTCATGACCATAGTGACCGTTTATGGCGCATGCCCTCTGCCTCCGCTTGTGCAGACACCTCAGCATTATCACATCCCTCCGAGGGCCAGGAAAGGACACCCCCAATCCACGCTGAGCAGGCCAGACTGCCAGGAGCTAGGAGGTCATCTGGATTCATGCAGAATGTCAGCCTAAAACCAGGATCCAGCCAAGCCACCCCACTCAGGATTAACCACGCAAGACGCCACTGCCTGGGACTGGCTTGGGGACTGTTTCCTTCTATTGCTAGAAAACGCCGTTCGGTTATAAAAGTGGTATGAAGACTTGATAAGAAAATTGGACAAAAAACACTTCCCCTGAGTGATTAAAAGAATAAAGTTATGACGACTTCTCATGTGCTCGCATTTTTATATGTCTGGAGCCTCCTATAACAGCTATTCCCCGTTCTCTAATCTCAATCTCCTATTCTCTATTCAGCCTTTTTACTCTGCTATTTAACACATTTTATAGTATTTGCCATCTTATAAAATCCCTTTCTTGTTGAGAGATCCAAACGATTATCCTGATGTCTGCCCTATATTCTAAGCTGCAACAACTCAGAATTTGGTGAGTCTTCACCTACAGATCCGCAAGCTGGGCCCGTTTTCCGGGATCCCACACAACACTGCTGTCGGCATCTGTGCTTGTGTGGGAACTGAAGCCAAGAGCCTACACTGATGAGGCTGTGGACAGAAGGGCCCGGGACTCTGGGGACCTTCAGCATAGCCTGAGGTCGGAACGGTCGGCCCCTCCCATGAACTGACTCAATGCCTGGTGTCTGGGTCTGTCCTTGCTGTGTGCTTCAACCCGGGGCACAAGAATGAGAGAGTGACCCCAGCCCTGAGCATGAGCACGCTATGCGTCCAGCACCTAAGTCCACACGGTGCTTGGCCTCTGTCTTCTCACCTCCCTTTTCTTTCTTTCTTTTTTTTTAATTCATTAAATCAACTAAAATTTATTTAATTAAGTATAAAGTTACTTACACACTTGTCTACAGTCACAGTAAATACAGTTCTTGGCAAAAGACAAGGCCTTTAGAATGTAAAGCCTCCCCACCTGCAAGATTACGTATATAAAACTCCCACTATTTTTATATAACAGTAGATTAGTCAAATTAAAATAATTATACTATTTAGAATAAAATAAAATGAAAACAATTTATTCATAAGATTCATATGTAAATCATCCTTATTTACAAAATACTATCCTGAGAATTATAATTCCATTAAGTTTCAGTTTGAGCAAAAGTGTAATCACTTAAGTAACAGCCGTTACTTAAAATTGAAAATGAGATCAGTCAAAATGACTTTTGAAGAGGGCAAAAATATTGTCAGGTTTCTTGCTGTGGTTCTGGATGTTCAGTAGCAGGCTCATTTGAAGGCAGACTCAGCCCTGAAGGGAACTCACTTCAACCTTCAGAATGTGGGGGTTGGGGGAGAAATCCAGGTCTTGGGGGAAGGTAAGGAGGAAAACCCCTCGGTGGATAGACGTTTCTCGTTGCAAATGGAGCGTGCCGTGGACCTGGGAAATACCTTGGTGGAAAATAATCTCGAGGAGCTCCAAACCTGGTTCCTGGAGGAGGTGGGGGGAAAGGAGGTCCTCTTCTCATGAACGGGCCTCTTGTATCCACTGGAAACAATGGACCTCTGATTGGAGCAAGAGGTGGACGAATAAAGCCAGGGCCAGTTGCTTCTTTTTCAGTGGGCAGAGATGAATCAGGCACATTTAAATTCCCAGGATGATCTTTGGCATCATTTCTACTGGATTCCATTTCTGAAGGCATTGACCCATCCATTTTATCCAAAGAAGGCGTATTAAAACTTCTGAGTTCTGCTGGTTCAGAGCGTCTAGCAGAGTTAGAATAAAATCTGTCTTCCCTTTGGGGAGGAGGAGCTGAATCAGGATATGACTGTCCTGGTGGAGGAAACATCATCCTACGGTCCTGTTCCCACGGAGATGGCAGGGGCCCAGTGTCAGAAGGAGCCCTGTGAGGACGGGTTAACCTCTCACAGCTTGATTCTCCTCTTTCATTGGCAATCTGATGGTCCGGAGGATTCCCTGGGCCTCTTGAGCCTCTTCTTTCTTCCCTTGGAGGCAGAGGTGAGAGTCTGAGTGGACCCTCCAGCAGGGTTGGAGGATAGAGAAAAGCTCTCGTTTCAGGTGAAGGCCGACCCAATGGTGAGGGACCATATGGGGAACGCTCTCTGCCAAATGCCGTCCTTGGCACATCAAGTGCATACGGATCCTTTTCTAGAAGCTTTATTTTATACTCTGTTTCAGCTAATTTTTGTCTGTTGTGGGCATTTTCTTTCCTTAAATTGTTGAGGTTTCTTTCAGCAGCCCGAGCTGCCAACCAATTATGACGTGCTTTTTCCTCATGGGAAATAGTCTTCCTTTGATAAAAAGGAATAGTTTTCTCAAATTCTTTAAGATCTTTGGCTCGCTGTCTATAGGTCTCCAGCTCTTTAGTGGCATGGCTCATTATTTCGTCTACTTTAGAAAGTTTCTCTTCTTTCTCTAACCGCCTTTTTTCCTCTACTATTAATTTCCTGTAGAGGCTCATTTCGTTTTCTTGATATAATTCAGTCATTACTTTAAGATTCTGTTGAAGCTTCTGATTCTCACTTTCAAAATGTGTGTTTTCTGACTGCAAAGATGCTTGTTCAGTCTGAAGATGTTTAATACGCTCTGTAAGCTCTTCCTTTGTTTTATCAACTTCAGATAACTGAATATAAATTTGGTTTCTTTCTCCTTCTAAGGTTTTTAAAGAAGCATTTAACTCTACATGGATCAGCTTCTTCAAAGCTCCTTTTGAAGGATCATCTAAGTGAGCACCATCTTCCAATTCACTGTTCACTTCTAAGTTATCATCATCCGTTATGTCTTCTTCAAGCCTCCCAGCCCAATCTTTCATCTTTAGCAAGCGTTCAGTCAGAGTCTTGATGTGATTTGCTTTGTCATTTAGAACTTGTTCTGCATGTACTTTGGAGTCTTCAAATGTTATTTTCTGTTTATTAAGTTCACTCACTTGTTCTTTCCATACTTCAGCTTCTTGCGAAAGCTGCTTCTGGCTTTGTTGAAGTTGAGAATTTTCATTCAAAGCATCTTTTGTTGCTATCTTCAGTCGTTCTTCGTTCATTTGACATGTCGTGAAGGTCATTTTGGCTTCAGCTACTTGTGATTTGAGGGATTTTGACTCATATTCCAGCGACTGTATGCTTTTGGAAATATCCGCCATCAATTCATCTCGTTCAGAATGTTTAGATTTCTCTTCTTTTAACTCTTTTTCTAGACAGAGTATTTCATGCTCAAGCTCAGAATTTGCCCTGTTCAGCTTTTCACAGGTTGCCTCCAAACTTCGTGCTTCTGCTGCCGCCTTCTCAAAGCTGGCATCCTCTAAAGATGACTCTACTTCATAGTCTTCATACTCTTTTTCAACAAGGCTAAATATTTCGAGTAGTTTACATTTTTCTTCAATTAGTCCAGAAAGCTCCACAGCAAGTTTTTTCTCTCTTCTCACATAAAGCCGACTCCTAACCGATCTAAAAGTTCGCCACAGAAAAAGGAGAATAGCAAAAAATCCAACAACAGCTGCATGTATCACCAATTCCCATGGAAAACCATAAGGATGAGAATCTGTTCTCATACCTTCAGTCAGTGCTGCCACAACCCTGTGTGGCAACTGCGGGATCGGTCCCAGGTACGGCTGAGGGGTAGCCCCTGGCTCCTCCTCACTCCGGGATCAGTCCCAGGTACCGCTGAGGGGTAACCCCTGGCTCCTCCGCACTCCGGGATCAGTCCCAGGTACCGCTGAGGGGTAACCCCTGGCTCCTCCGCACTCCACGATCAGTCCCAGGTACCGCTGAGGGGTAGCCCCTGGCTCCTCCACACTCCACGATCAGTCCCAGGTACCGCTGAGGGGTAGCCCCTGGCTCCTCCGTAGCGCCAAGGCTGCTCTGGCGGTTGCTGCAGTAACCGTAGCCACAACAAACGGTGGAGAACGCGCAGCATTCCATCTGGAACCCGGATCCCCACCTGGCAAGTGGAGTGGACCACTGCGGAGCCAGCTGCGGGGGGAGCTGGGGACGCAGGCACCCGGCCCACCCCGGCCACCTCGTTACACTTTACATCCTGAGGCAGCTCTAAAACCTGTATTTTAAAACAACACCACATGGGGAGAAAGACTCAGGTGACCCAGCATCCCAGCTATGGCCATCCACAAGCTGACATCCTAGCTAAATGTAGCCTTGTGCATGAGGCCAGCAGAAGAACCTCCCAGCTGACAGAATGATAAAGAATAACAAACTATGGTTTTAAGTCACTAAGCTTTGGGGTCATTTGTTATGCAGCAGTAGCTAACTGAAATACCTGCCACCTTATCCCGTTGGTGTTTCAGTATCTGTGGTCTGAAATCATCAATTTGGGTGCTTGACTAAGATTATGCCCCATGGTAAATTCTAGTAGGTAATTTTATAGCTAAAATACACATTTTCCGATTGACCTTTACTTCATTGAAGAGATATTTATTTAGCTCCTCCCAAATGAGACAGATTATGGTTTTTAGATTAACTCCTTCCACAAAAGGGCTCACCTCTGCCTAGCATGATCCTCAATCGTCCCATGTACAACTGAAAAACTCTAACCTCGTTCCCAGAAGATCCAGGGCACTTAGAACAGCACTGGCACGTAGACAGTGATCCTCTTACCTCTCCATCAAATGTACCTGCTCTGTGTCCATTTCCGAAACACTGGCACTCCTTCAACACGGATGATGCCTTGCCCTGCAGTGAGCCATCATCTCCCGTGCACACAAGTATCTTCAACTCATCTGGAAACCTCACTCCTTCAGGAGAGGAACCAACTACCTGCCATGATGGGTATCCCAGCCAGCTTGTAAATCAGTGCCAGACCAGGCTGATGTGCATCTTCTCTGGACGGTCCTCTTGGAAAGATGAATGCCAGCTACCACGTCTAGCCAGCCATTTCTGATGAGGACGATGTCGGCTGCCTCGATGGCCACACCCGTGCTGGTGCCAATGGCAATGCCCATGTCTGCCTGGGCCAAGGCTGGGGAGTCATTGACCCCATCATCCTCCACCATGGTGACTTTCTTCCCTTTGTTCTGGAGCTCCTGGACCTTGGCCACCTTGTGCGAAGGCAGCACCTCTGCAAAGACTTTGTTGATGCCAACCTGGGTGGCAATGGCTCTGGCTGTCTTCTGGTTGTCCCCCGTGCTCAAAACCACATCCACACCCATGCCTTGAAGCATGTGCACAGCCAGGGTGGTCTCCTGCTTGACAGCGTCTGCGATAGCCAGCATCAGCAGCTACACAGGATGGGGCACCCCACACCAAGATACCACACTTGCAATGTTCTTATCTGTCAATAGCCACCAGGATGGCCATCTGTCCTTTCATCTCATGGTCTGTCATAGCGTCACTGACATTGCTAGAAATGGTTAAGCCGTTGCGCCTGAGCCATTTGCGGTTTCCAATCAGCACAGAGAAGGTCTGGGGGGCTGCATCTCAACAACCTCCGCAAGCACCAGCTCCCTGCACCAGCCGCCATCTTCCTCATCTCCTTTGTCTGCTCTACTTGGAGGAAATCCTAAGGCCATTGTGGGGCTGGAAATGGCCCCTGAATCCTGCACAAAGCATCTACACCTGCCATGGGGATGCCCCGGGCACAGCAGCTGCAGGTCCCTGGCTTCATGCCTGGAAGAGGCTCTGGGGTAGATGTGTGAGTTGGGGGCAGGAGTAAAAGACAGCCCTGGGTTGGAGAGTGTAGCATCAGGGCCCATGGAGGATGAGGGGATGTGAGCACGGCCTGCCTTAGGGACGCCTCTGTCCTTGCCACCCTGCCAGACAGCGCAGTGGAGACAGCAGTGTAAGGCTGTGCTCCTAGGAGTCTAGGGTCTTGGCGTGACTCTGAGTCAGCAGCCAAGTCCTTAGTCTTGTGATCCTAATTCCCTACAGTGAAACCTCTCCAGGTGACATTTTCCTTCTTGCTGGAAATATCAGGATCTCTACACCATCTTTTCAGGAAGCCTGTTTTAAGGCAGCATGGTTTTCAGGTGGGAAAGTGCTGCCTGCCCACAGAAGACTGAGCTCCCCTTTGCAGGAACACAGCACCAACGGAAGCCTATGGGAGCCATTTCTTCCTGTTGTGGCAAAGGACAAGGGGAGGGAAAGAAAAGTGAAACATGCCCAAATGTAAGCAGTTTACAAGTCATTAAGTAGAAGGAAGGTGTCGAGAGGGATTAACACGTCCCCTGGGGTGCAGGCGGTGGGAGCGCGTGCGCCGTGCCAGCTCCCCATCCTGTCTTGCCCAGCGGCAGAGGGGCAGGGCCTGTGAGATGTGGTGGGGGGCTGGCAGCGGGGGAGGCAGGGAGGAAGGTGAGCTGCATGCTTCGGTGCTTCATCTGCGCAGGTGCCGGTAGGATGCAGAGAAGGAGAGAAAAAGACTGGGGTGCTCACAGCTTGCTGACTGTCACGTGGGCGACCTGTGACCCCATTCTGGAATTGGCTGAATGAAGAGGCAAGGTCTTTGAGAAAACAGCTCTCTGGGTGGGGAGAAGCAAATACAGGAACCCAGGGGAACCCAAGGAGATATTGCCTGACCCTGCAGAACTTCTCCAGGAAGCGGGAAGGCCAGGGATTCCTGTCACCTCATGACCATCTTAAGCTGTGCCCCTGGCCTTTGGCCATGCAGAGCCTGCGTCTGAAGCAGCAGGTCAGTCCCATTCTTGGGCACAGCGGAATGGCACCTTCTGGGTTTGGGCCAAGCCCTAGGTGAGACCCTGCAGGTGTGGAGAAATCCAAGCTCACATGGGTCTGGTCCCTGCCCCCTTTACTCCTGGGTGGATGCAGGAGGGGTGGGCCACAGGATCAGCCCCAGCCTAAGACCTCGGGCCACACCCCTCACAAACGCAGTCTGAGCGCAGCTGCCCTGTCTCTCAGCGGCAGGTATTCTGAACCTGCCGTCAGGGAACTGGGATCCAAGTAGGAGGGAAGGCCAAGCATGGGCCCCTGGGGCCCAGCTCCCTCCCATGGTGACTGACCAAGCCAATTAGACAGAGCAGGAAAACCTGGGCAGATAAGGGCTCTTAGGATTGTGGGTGTAACTCTGTTACTCAGTTCCGCAAACCCTTTCTCTCAGGGGGCGGGGACGCTGCCTCTCCTTCAGGACAGGGCATTAGAGGGATGGCCACTGAGTCAGCTTCCAGAACCACCTGCCTGCAGCATTCGCGCACGTTTCTCCACCACCACGGCGCCCACACTGGCCACGCACGTGCGGGACCATGACCTTCCTGAATGAGTTTCCACGCATCTCCTGAGCACCTCCTAAAGCCAAGAGCTGGAACCGCAGGAGGCAATCCGTCCTCCTTAACGTGATTGCATAAATTATCACCATGCCGGGGCCACCCACAGCCGGCACTCAACGTCTGTGTTGCCTGGAATCAAATAAAGGAAAATAGCACAGAGGTCTCAGATTGCACGTAGACCCTTTCCAGTTGGGCAGAACATAAATGGGCTGGGAAGTTTGTTGTCAGGAGTCTTTGAGTTCCAGGAGCTTGGAGGTGGCCGGGACGAGAGGCCGGGAGGTGGGGCTCCGCTGGCGCTGGTTCCTATGCAATCCCAGAAAAATAAGTCATCCTTCTAAGCCCTAATTCCCTCATCTGTTAAAACAAAAACAAAAGCAAACAAAGAGGCATGTGTGGGGAGGGGATGATGACTCCCACCCCTTCTGGATCAAATGAAATTTGCTAAAGTCTTTTGTAAACTGCCTGTGCCCTGCAGTATCATCGACTTAGCAGAAGGTTTCCAAGCACCCCTTGCACTGACACACAAGTCAGAGCCTCACAGCCATTTTGCACATATTTGAACTAGCCTGGAGAAGAGGCTGGTGAAAGCTCTCTAAGTAACAACGCTTGTTTGTGACATTTGAAGGACTAGCCGTGAAAAGCTCTCTAGTCTTCCGTCTCTGTTATCAGCAGTGGGGTATTTAAGTTATTCTGAAGTTTTAAACAAATCATCTTCTTTCTGCTACTCTACGCATATTTACGGTAAGCGGAGACATGGTCCCTGAAAGGCCATGTGTTTTGAAGGTGTGCGTTTCAATGTTGGGAATTTTGTGAGGTACCGAATATTCATAGGCCACCCCGACGTGTGGCGTGTGGGAAGCTCCTGGAATCCCCAGAGATACGGAGTTTCTGTATCCAGCAGCTAGGATAACCCTTTCATCACAGACAAGCTCTCCCGCCCAGGGATAAATACTCTCCAAAGAGAGGGAGGACAGCCCTTCCCCATCTGTGGGGTGGCTAGCTGACCCGCTGCCTGGGAATTACCAGTACATGTCTATGAGGGTGAGAGGAGGCCGCACCTCTGCTCGGGGACAAGGTGGCCGCGCTCACCCTTCCATGCAGTGGATTGGGTGGCTGGCCCGGAGGGGTTCCTGGGGAGTGCTGGATCAACTTCCCAGCCCCAGTATATTTTATGCTAAAATTTTCCTAGGATAATTTTATTTGGGGAGTAAAGAGGCTTCTCTTTTAAAAATGAGAATGTCCTTGGGAAGAGAAAATTCAGAGATGGAAGAGTAAGGCCCAGATGTACAAAACTAAGTTAGGCGGCCACCCTGGGGGTGTCGGGGAGACAAATCACTGGAACTGGAACAGAAAGTCATTTACATCTTAGTATGAATTAGTCCATACCAGCTGCTTATCTCTGTATAGCTGGTTTAGTTTTCCCACCTTGAGCAGACTAGAAGTTTTATTAGGATAACTATCATTCAAAAATATCAGGGAAATATATTTGATTTTTTTATTGTGGTAAAATATATGTGATGGTTAATTTTATGTAACCAATTAACTAGGCCATGGTGCCTAGATATTTGGTCAAATGTTATTCAAAATATTTCTAGGAAGGTATAGTTAGATGAGATTAACATGTAGGTCTGTGGACTCGGAAAAGCAGATTTCCTTGTAATGTAGGTGGGCCTCATCCAATCAGTTGATGGCCTTAAAAAAAAGACTGCGGTCCCCTGAGTAAGGAAAGAGGAATGAGGCATTCTGCCTCCAGATGCCCTTTTAATATGAGACACATCAATGCTGCCCTGGGCCTCCAGCCTCCCAGTCCACCCAGGAGAATACTGCCAGGCACGGTGGCTCACATCTGTAGTCCCAGCACTTTGGGAGGCCGAGGCAGGCAGATCACTTGAGGCCAGGAATTCAAGACCAGCCTGGCCAACATGGTGAAACTCCATCTCTACTAAAAATATGAATACAAAAATTAGCCAGGTGTGGTGGCTCATGCCTGTATCACAGCTACTTGGGAGGCTGAGGCACAAGAATCACCTGAACTCAGGAGGTTGAGGCTGCAGTGAGCTGAGATCAAGCCACTGCACTCCAGCAGTTAGACTCTGTCTCAAAATAAGTAAGTACATAAATAAGAATATGGACCTGCCAGCCTCCACAGCCATGTGAACTGATTCCTTACCAGCTCTCTCTCTGCACATCCCCTCCCCCACCACACAGGCTCACACACTCACACACTCACATCCTGCTGTCTGTTTCTCTGGAGAATGCTAATGCAATCTACTTAACTAGACTGGCAGTTTGGCTCTTTTTCTTCTTTTTTTTTTAGACTGAGTCTCGCTTTATTGCCCAGGCTGGAGTGCAGTGGTGCAATCTCGACTCACTGCAATCTCGTTTTGGGACTTTTTAAGTGCACCACTCAGTGGCATTAAGTACACTTATTTCCTTGTTGTGCAACCACGCCCACGGTCCTTATTGGATGTTGAGGAGGGAGGGAGGTGAAACGTTTCAGGTCCATCTTGTGTCTTCCTGCCTCTCTCCTGGAACCAGCCATTCTTCCCTTTGCAGGAGAGTGGTTTAGGGACCAAGGTGTGGATGTTGGCTGTGCTTGCTTTGACCAGGGCGATGGTTCTAGGCCCTCTCCGCTGACAGAGCAAGGGAATATATGAGCAACCACAAGCCACAGAGAAAGGCCCCAGGAGCAGCCAGTGCTGCCAGCATTTGGATATTGGGTGCTCAGCCAGCAACAGTGTTAAGGCCCTGTCTGTGGACTCGGTGCTCGCAGCCCCGGCAGACTCACATTTGACCACATGGCGGCCATCCCAGGGGACACATGCCTCTGCTTCCCTCATGGCAGGACCTGGTCTCCCCACGTGGCACTTAGGAGATGACCCGTGGAATGGGCAGAGCGTCTACATGGAGGCGGCCGTGGTCTCCCTGCCCCCATGTGGACCTGCCTGTCCCCGTCTTTGCACCGAGGGGACTCTGACGTCTTGGCTGTTTGCACAGCCTGGGGCCATTAGAGGTGTTTACTGGTGGTGTGGAGGGTAGGAGGAAATGTGGGAGGCCCTGAGAATGGCCAGGACGCAGCCCCACACTGACAACCTCTGTTCTGAGCAGGTCAGTCCCTCCTGGGACCTGGTGGCCCCCTCCTCTCCCTGGCCTTTCTCCCTTGACTGCCCACTTCTGCCCAGGGACATTCATTCTTGAAGGCGGAAACTCATGCCTGCTTTACCTCTGGCTGTATTTCAGCAGCTGAGGGGAGAGGATCGCCCTGTGCCCATAGCCTGAGACCTGATGACCTCGAGCACGGATGAATGTCCAAATCCTCTGGCCTTACCACATGCTTGGCCCTGAGAGACTTCTCAGCACAAACAGAGCCAGGAGATGATGTGACGTGGGTGGGGAAGGGAGAGGAGTGCTCATCTGGAAGGAAGGGACTTAGAAACCCCATCCACAGCTGTGGCTTATGATTCCTCAGGGACAGGAGGTTATCTGCTGGCTGGACTGGGAGCACAACTGTCACTCTTCCCTGGCCACTGTGATGCCATCGCAGCTCTGCAGATGCCTGGCTTCGCCCCTCTGTGTTTGCAGTAAGCACAGATTGTCCCAACTCAGCAGTGGAGTTTCTGAATCCAGCAACTCCCTGATGTTGACCTTTGAACTGGGGGGATTGGTGCTGTTAACCCCCAAAAGGGTCTCAAATGAAGCATTAAAGTTCTCCCCTTTCTATTCAAAGCTGATAGATAGAAAGATGGATAGATAGATAGATAGATAGATAGATAGATAGATAGATAGATAGATAGATAGATAGACAGGATAATTTGCTTCTAAGTTTTTCTTTTTCTCCCATTATTTATTTTCTTCTTCATTTTAGTTATAACATGCTTGTTCATCTTAATCTAATTTTCACTTCCTATATCCTTGTTTTTGATCATCTAGTAAATCAGCAAAAGCCGATTAAAGAGCTGATTCTAGGGAAGACTGAGCAACCACTCCAAGGGCAATGTCATCCATGGAGAGCTGATCCAGGGAAGACTGAGCGATCACTTCAACAGCGATGCCATCCATGGAGGGCTGATCCAGGGAAGACTGAGCGATCACTTCAACAGCGATGCCATCCATGGAGGGCTGATCCAGGGAAGACTGAGCGATCACTTCAACAGCGATGCCATCCATGGAGGGCTGATCCAGGGAAGACTGAGTGATCACTTCAACAGCGATGCCATCCATGGAGGACTGATCCAGGGAAGACTGAGTGATCACTTCAACAGCGATGCCATCCATGGAGGACTGATCCAGGGAAGACTGAGCGATCACTTCAACAGTCATGTCCTCCATGGAGGGCTGATTCTAGGAAAGACTGAGCGATCACTCCAAGAGAGATGCCATCCATGGAGGGCTGATCCAGGGAAGACTAAGCGATCATTCGCTTAGATGACATAGTTATTCCAATAACTGTGTCATCCATGGAGGGCTGATTCAAGGAAGACTGAATGATCACTCCAAGAGTGATGCTGTCCATGGAAGCAGTGAGGCATGATGGAACTAAAGCACAGAGAGTAATAGCATAGGAGGCTGGACAAGGTGTCCATGGATTGATAGCATTCTGTGGTATTTGCATTGCATGAAAGAAGAAAAAAAATTGTCATAAATTTAAACTTTCTTGAGACAAATATGTGTGTCAAAATATGTAAAAACAACTCCTGAAATAAAATACATACTTTTCCAACTAGTAGAGAGAATAAAAAGAATTTAAGAAATTATAATCAAACTCATGTGGACAAAACAAAGAAAAAGTATGATCATGAGCAAACATAAAATAGGTATTGGAAATAAATTTAAATAAATTAAATGATTGTAAATGAATCTAACTAGCTATTAAAGTGTGAGAGAGAGACACACTTAAAACACAGTATCACGGAAAGGCAGAATGTAAAGGGATATGAGCAGAGCTAACAGGAAAATGCAAAGACCAAAGAGAAGGCGTTATAACAACATGACAGGCTGGACTGGATTTAGAGAAAGAAGCATTATTAGGGACATAAACCGCCAACGTGTAATGATAAAAAGAGCCATTCAGGGAAAAAAAAAAAAAAAAAAACACTTCTAAAGTACAGACCAAGACAGTATTCAACTATATAAAGCACAAAGGGATAACATTCAAAGAAAAACGCACAAATCTAGAGTCATAGCAACATATTTCATCATACCTGCAAGCAGATAATAAATATGTACACACACAGAGGAAGTGAAGGGCTCCCTTTTTCATCAATGCGGTTGAAATCCTGCCAGCAACAAGCCCACAGGGAGAATCTCTGAGAACTTACCTCAGGAGATCACAAGGGAAGTCTCAACAAACACAAGAACCACAAAACTACAGGACTCATCAGCATCTAGTCTAGAGTGTTTGACCTCACAGTGATTTAGAAAATAATAACAAAAAGACAATTCACCAAAACTTCTTCGGTTTGGAAGTTTACAAAGACCTTTTAAATAATTTATGGTCAAATTAGAAAGAATAATGAAAACGAAAAACAATTTACTAATTAATACCAATAAAAACACTCCATACTAAAGTTGTCGGAGCTAGCTAACATGGTACTAAGACTGAAAACCCATTAGCTGAGCAAACAATTTGGAAACACAGAGTAATTCCAAAGAAAACCAAAAGAAGGGGATAATGAAAGCAAGAGCAGAAATTAGTGAAACAGGATATGAAGGAAAAATAGAGACACCAGTGCAAATGAGACCTGGTTCTTTGGAAAAATAGGCAATATTAATGCACTGCTGGCAAGATCATCTAAAAAAATAAAGTTAGAAAAAGACAGAAACAATTCCTTTAGTGAAAGGAATAATATTGGTACACCCTGGGCTGAAACTGATCAGAGGCAGAAAATGGGGAAAGCAGGAAAAAAGCAATGCTACAGATGAAAACAATATAGTCGCATCCGTGGTAATGATGTTTCAAATCTTAAGAGAAACGCATGTGCAACTTTATTTTACTAAACTTAAAAATTTAGATGAAATAGAAGATTTCCTAGTAAAGCATACATTTGCAAGCCGACTTAAAAATATAGAGAGAAACTTGGTGAGACGTAAGCATTTAAGAGAGTAAATGTTTAAAAATTCACAAAAACCATCCAAGGCCCAGATGGTTATACAATCAGGTCCACAAATTTTGAGTGAACATATGATTCCTGTCTTTTACATACCATTTATTGAAATATAAGAAGAAGAAAACCATCACAGCTGCTTTTATGGGCTGGTTTAGCTTTGGGATGAAAACCAGATGTGAGTATTATAGGAAAGAAATTTCATAGGCCAATTTCTTCTATGAACATAAGATACAATCCTAAAAAACATTTACAACCTAATTTCGGCAGTGTCCTAAAAAGACACATTATAAATAATTGAATGTCTGGACTTTGCAAAAAAAATCCATCTGAGGTGGGGGTGGCTACGTGGGTTTGGTAAATGAGAAGACGGGCAATTGACTGAGCCTGCTGGTGCTGTGCCGCGTGCTCTGGAGCTTATCTTCTCCCTAGTTACGTTTCAGTATCATTTAAAAGTACAAACAAAAACCCCATCACCAAACATTGTTCATCCCATGAATGCACAATTGGTTTAGCAATGGACATTTTGTTAATGGGATTCATCTTATTAACATAGTAAATGAAAAATATCAATGATCTCAAAAAATATTAAATGTTCACACCATTTTGCAATAATATATATGCATGTGAATTAGAATTTTTCCTAACCTAAAAAGGTTAACTTTTCCTTACCTTATGATCATAGTGTATTTACCCAAAGTCACAGAAATTATGAGATTAGAAGGGGCTTTAAAAAAGTAAAAACCAAAAGGAATCCTCACGAACATTCTGTCAACTGCTCTTGCTTCCTGGGTGTTGCTGAGCATGGTGGTGGTGGCTCCAGCACTTACAGTCATGCTAGAAAAACGCACAGAAAGTAGCATTGGAATTTCCAGTCAAAACGTCCATTCCTCCCTGACTTCGACTTTCCACATAAAGGAAATTCCACTGACCAGCAGTGTTTTCTGGACACTTCTCTGCAGCTCCCACCTGCTCACTGTGGGGAAAGCAGAGTGACTCGGGGGGCGAAGGGGGGGCCGATGATGTCCGGAGAAGAAGCTGGGCCTGTGGCCAGGGCCCAACTTCCAGCCTGTGACTGGTCAGTCAGTTTAGCCACCAGCTTAGTGTAGTGCTCTGTCATTGCTGTCTTGAAAATCTTGATAATTTTGTCTTTGAATTGTGTTCTGTAAGTGATGCCCCCAAGGCTGACAGAGATTGCTTGTGAGTAGGGGAGGTTCATCTAACACGCACGTCTGCTACTGCTCCTTGCCTCCTGGTCCCCACAGAGCAGCCACGATGCCCATGAGCACAGACCTGCGATGGCAGCTGTGCAGCCAGACCTGAAGCACCCACACAGTGAGCGTGTAGCATTTACCACTGAGCAGAACAGCCTCAGAGGCCACACTTTCCTCTCAAACCAGAACCTACATCTAACACTAGAGAAGGCAATGCCATCCTGAGAAACATGAGTGCCAGGAGTCCCAGCACATCTGTCCCCAAATGCTCGCCTTTTCACTTGGACTGGGTATGAGGACACAGAGGAAAGGGGAAGAGGATGACCACGCTTCTCCGCTCCTAGTCGTTCCCTACCTGTCAGCGAGCTGGAGGTGCAGCCTGCAGGTGGGGCGTGCATGCCAGGTTCACCTGGAGCATTGCACGGTTCTGGTAAGAATAAAATGCAAATGCACATGAGAGCTACAGACACACCGTGCAGCCTCAATGATTCTGCGATTCTGCAGCTTCAATGATTCTGCACGCAACTTATAATTTTGTAACACTGGCCCGCAGTATAAAGACAAACAGCAAAATTCATGCCCGTAATTTAAAATTTTAATTTTCTATACTTTGAATGACATTAAATAGCAAATACACATCCTGACAAGTTGAGGAAGAAACCGCAGAATGAAAGGAAGACGCTTTATACTCAGGTGCCTTTCACAGCACCGGGCCCTGCTTGTGGAACAAGGAGCTCAGCATCTGCCCTTTGGCACTGAGTCCCAAGCGTGTGCTCGGGCCCTGGCAGCAACCCTGCCCTTTCCTTCTCCTCTGCTGTTGGGAGCCACTCAAACTGTTCTCCTGAGCCGTGTGGGCAGCTGAGTGACAAGGCCCTCATCCCAGCAGGATCTTGTGAGGGTCAGGTGGGCAAATCTGTGAATTCACGGCTCAATATTGGGTAGCCCACTTTTCCGCAGATATAATACCAGTATTTTCTCAAATAGAACTGATGGTATAACCTTTGGCTGCTTAAATTTTGACTTTGCTTTTCTTCAGAACCTGGGTAGGAAAGAGGAGTGTTATGTACTGGGTTCAAACAGCCACTCTGCCTGGTTTGACTGCAGGCACTGAAAATCCAACAGAACCCACAGGCAAACTCCTAAAACGAATGAGAGGCTTTAAGAAGGTTGCAGGATACAAAATAAACACAGTAACATACATACAGGTGCATGCACCTCACTTAAAACTCCAATTTTATTTATTATACAGAAAAGGCATATAGGGATACATGTAAGAAAATATGGGCATAATTTTAAGAAAAAAAATTAAAAACTTGCTGAGGTGCCTAGAATAGAACTAGGTTAACTGACATGAAGACTTGTCATGAAGATAGTCATAATTCCCCAAGTCAGCCCATAAATTTAAATGCAATTCCATTGAAACCAAGCAGAGGCTTTTCACTGGACAAGATGATGCTGTGATTCACACACAAGTATAAAGAGCCGGAATGGCCGAGACAGCATCGAAGAAGAAAAGCTGCGATATTTGGCTGAGAGTCATTATCAAGCCTTTTTCAAAAGCTGCAGAATTGACTAACGTGGCACAGAGGATGAAGAAATAAACCGTGAAAGAGAATTGCTCTGTCCCCAGGTGGAGACCACACATACCTGATGCCCAGAGAGCCGGAGTCAGCACAGGCCAGTGGGAAAGAGCAGATCCATCCACAGCGGTGAGAAGATGGTCATGGGGGACAGGCACCCGGAATCAGCAGCAGAGCTCTCCTCCCACACAAGGGCAAGTATCACGGGCACCTCGAGGCAAAAGGCAAAGATGCTAAACTGCTAATAACAATAAGGAATAGCTGTACAATAGTAGACTATATAGGAGCTCTCCAAATATGATTTTTTAAAACCCACAAATCATAAATGAAAAGATCCCTAAATTTGATGGCATTGACCCAAAACCCTGCGCTCAGCCAAAACACCATCAACAAATTTATAGACAAGCCTCAGCTGGGGAAGTGATACTCGCAAACCCTGTAACTTACCACTCACCAAAAACTAGTGTCCACATTTGAGGACTCCTACACATCAATGAAAAAAATGAGAAAAATGGGGAAAAGGATATGTAGAGGTTAATTCACAAGGGAAACTAGAAGGCCAAGAAAAACATGGAAAGTGTTCAACCTCATTATAAACCGATAAATGCACATTAAAACCATAATGAAACACCATTTGATATCTGTTCCATTTGGCACCATTACAACGGCCTGACAATACCAAGGTTTGGAAGTGAGAAAGTTGGAAGTCTTGGGCATGGCAGGTGGGTGTGTGGTCAGAAGAACAATGGTCCCCGAGAGATGTCCATGTCCTAATCCCTAGAATTTGTGGATATGTTAGGTGATGTGGCAAAGGTGGATGAAGTTTGCTGAGGGAATTAGGAGGCTATCAACTGACCCGAGACGGGAAACTATCCCTGATTGTCCGGGTGGACCCAGTGTGATAGTCACGGGGGTCCTCATGAGAGGAAGGGGGAAGCAGAAGGGAGAAGATAAGAGAGTGCAGCTTGAGAAGGACTCACCGATGTTCCCGGCTTTCACGGTGGAAGAGGAGGCCCAGAGCCACTGGCTTCTAGAAGCTGCAAAAGGCATGGAAACAGTTTCTTTGCTAGAATCTCCAGGAGTCAGCCCTGCCAACACCCGGACCTCAGCCCAGGGAGAATGACTGTGGACCTCCGCCCTCCAGAACAGTAAGAGGATAAAGTTGCTGTGTTTTAAGCCCCCAAGTCTATGGTAGTTTGTGACAGAAGAAACACATACAGCCACCTGGGAGAGACATGGGGGTATCTATGCAGAGTCTTGCTTGCGTGGACAGAAAGACAGAGAAATGGATGTTTGCGCAACATTGCTTGAGACGGCAACATAAGAGTCCATCATTAGAGGAATGGGC
This sequence comes from Macaca nemestrina, assembly GCF_043159975.1. Taxonomy (NCBI): domain Eukaryota; kingdom Metazoa; phylum Chordata; class Mammalia; order Primates; family Cercopithecidae; genus Macaca; species Macaca nemestrina. The sequence goes on along the minus strand of NC_092129.1, from coordinate 3,269,469 downwards.
AGATGAACTTTGGCCTGGTCAGTGGGGGTATGGCCCGGTCGAGGGCAGCACGGGGCAGACACGGGCATGTGGAGGTGTGGGCACAGCCCCGGTGGGTCCGTGTCCCAGCCCCTGGTGAGGAGTGATTACTCCTCGCACGTCTGTGGGAGGACCTGCGTGAGTGAAGGACACCAAGTCTGTCTTATCAAAGAGCTCAGTAAATATTCTCCTAGTAATTGTCACATATCCTGAGGTACCATTGAGTGAATATGCACATTGGAAAAATGATGATGTTTATTCAAAACGTGAAAACGTGAAAGGATGCTTGGTGGTGTTACGGGTACATGCATGTACCTGTAAATATACGTAAATATAGGAAAACTTAACAGACATCTGCCCTGACTTCAGAACTGTGGCTAACTCTGTGATGGAGGGAGGGGTTTAGCTGCAGTTTTTACACATTACTTATTGTTTGAAAATTAAATATTTGAAGGAAATGGAGCAGCATTCTAATTTGCCCCAGATCCCTTTGGTGAGGGCATGAGGAATGGGTATGTGGTATTCGCATTTGTTTTTTTTGTTTTAAGTACTTCAAAAATTTAAATATGTTTTTGAATCAGAAAAAGACAATGAACCAATAGAAACAGAGAGGCCAAGTACACACCTTTGGGGGTCTGATTTCCTTTATTTAGTGGTGGTATGTCATCCTCTCCTGCCACCCTGTTACACGTTATTTTAACAGCCAAGAAAAACGCTAAGTGTCGTGCTAACGCCAAAATTCAGCTGGGAGGTTAGCTTCTTCCCTAATGTAAGAGAATTCCATCCATTCCTTCACGTACCTTCATGTACATGCAACGGCCTAGCATAGCTACTGTGGAGATTACACGTGAATACATACATAAGCCATGATCTGTTCAAAGAGGCTTACGCTCCAGTCGTGAGCTGGGACCTTGGGCAAGAGATGGGTTTTGGAAATCAGAGGCCTGAGGTTAATTTCAGACACCTCCACATGCTGGCTGGGTGGGTGCCCTGAGCAAGCCAACTACTCATTTTGGCTTTAGTTCTTTTAGCTTTAAAATATAGTGTAGATATAAAATACCCACGATATCTACCTTACAGGATTGTCATGAGCACCAGAAGATTTTTGAGGAAGTACTTTGTAAATATTAATTATTAATCATACATACTTGTGAAAAATAAATAGTAGACAGTAAATGTCAGCCACTCACAACTATTCTATAAATCTCAAGAGTTAATGAACATGTCCCTTAACCCAAATCGTTGACATTTTCTCAACTACAAGTCCCTGAGAGTCCTTTAATAAATGACTATTTTCCCTAAATTATATGTGGAGAATTATACGTAAAAAAATCTTTCTATTAAATAGGGTCTCACATTATCTCATCTTCCTCAACCAATCCAGTAGCTCATGCAGGCCTCCCCAGATTAGGCGTGAATTTGTTTCAGTTGCACCAACACATGAAGAAGTTAAATTCCTTCCACATGCTTGGTGTCAGTTCTCCTAAGCACCTGTGCATCTGTGATCTTTCTGAGACAAACATACGTGAGTTCTGTGCTCACCGTTGCCAATAAAGACAAACTCTGAGGATCTGCCTGACTCTGGGTTCCATAACCTCCGCTGTTTCTAATAGTTTGAAATTTGGTGAAATAAAAAGGACAATTGACAGTGAATAAATGAACATAAATAAAATTTAGATGGTATTCTACTCTAGGCACTGTTCTTGTCATTGCTTGAACGTTGTGACTCTGAGTGAGGTGAAATGCCTCCCAGGGAATCACAGATCCTGGCCACAGCCAGACAAAACAAGGCACCGTTTAGAGCCAGGAGACACACAGGCTGCTCATGCAAAACATGGATTTGCTTTCAGCGAACTCTTAGCGAACCGAGTCCCCACGTGCCAACTCCTGGGCACTGCCCAGCTTCTCCAGCTTGCCGCCATGTGCTCCGGGGCCACGGCGCCCCTGAAGGCTCCATCGTTGGACGGTTCTACAATAGCTTCTTTCTAAACCCAACACACACCCGTCAATGTAGGAAGTCCCTAGAGCACCAGCCCACCTCAAGGATTGACAGTGGAGGCCAGGTAAGAAAGCCGAAAAGCAACAAGGAATGCGAGGCTCCGTGAGGGAGGCGCTGTTTCTACAGGGACCTGCGGGGTCACACAGATACTCGTTCCAGGGCCAGGGGACACCACGCACTTTGGCTGCAGGACCCGGTGGGCTGGAAGAGTGTCTTCCAGGCAGACCTCAGAGACCCCCGTGAGGAGCGTTGTCCTAAGGCTGATGCGCTGGAGGCACGGAGGGCCTTCAAAGACTGCAGAGGCTCTACTGCTTTTTCCTGAACGATGGCCAGTGCAACCCTCACACAAAGGGGTCCCCCTCACTGCTGCTGCAGACCAGCACCGGGACAAGTGCTACGGGCGGGTCAGTGCCGGGCAGCATGCGGGAAATGGCTGTGTCATCTCACTCAGCCTTGGGAGCATCCCTCCAGGAGGGTCCGGGACAGGAGGACGGAAGCTGTTTCTCTCCAGCGCTGACACAGAGGCCTTGTGGCTGCTTCATTGCCCTGGAACCAGACACTTCCTGTCACCCAGGATGGAAAATGCATTGCAGGAGCAAACATTGGAAATTCCAGAATATGTCCTCAAGTGGGGTGAGGGGTGGGACGGAGGAGAGTCACTGTTAAGGAGGATGAAGCTTTAGCGACTGAAGTCAGTGATTTGCTGTCCTGTCCCGCTGTGCACCCTGCCCTTGATTAGGAGACGGTAGCCGAAAGAAAAATAGAAATAAAATGGAATTAAAAATTCAAAAATAGAAATTAAAAGACTGATTAGAGCCCTATTTCTATAAGGTATTCTGATTTCAATAAGAACTCTTAACGGGGCGCAGTGGCTCACGCCTGTAATCCCAGCACTTTGGGAGGCCGAGGCGGGCAGATCACGACGTCAGGAGATTGGGACCATCCTGGCCAACATGGTGAAACTTCATCTCTACTAAAAATACAAAAAATTAGCGGGGCGTGGTGGCATGTGCCTGCAGTCCCAGCAACTTGGGAGGCTGAGGCAGGAGAATAGCTTGAACCCGGGAGGTGGAGGTTACCATGAGGCAAGATCACGCCACTGCACTCCAGCCTGGGAGACAGAGTGAGACTCCATCTCAAAAAAAAAAGAACTCTCATTTCTTGCTGGGGACGAAGAAACGCCATGGAAGAGTCTCCGGTTTTCTTGGAGCCCAGTGTTGCTGTGGCCTGTGACAGCGGTCAGCGGCTGGGTCCTCCAGAGGCAGAGCAGCTCTGCGTTCTGCATCCTCCTGTGGCAGCCGCCTGCATGGGCCTCTCCCCAGGCACGGAGTCCCCATGCCCAGACCCTGGGCCAGGCCCCTTCTCTGGAACTTCAGCCAAGCAGAGAATGGGTCTTTCTAAAACACAAATGCAATTACATCCAACACCTCTGCTTCTGAGGAATTGAACACGCAAGGGTTCAAGACTGGATCGTATATAAAAGCAGAACTCTGACCCACACCTGCCCAGAAAGCCAACTCTTTATCTGCAATACATAGCCCAGGAGGCCAGTGGCCGTGTCAGGCTTGCAGGGAGCCAGATTGCCATCTTTAGTGACAGCCCCGGAAGCTCAACAGTAACCCCTGTGACAGTCAGCTCCGGAGGGCCAAGACTTGATCGGTGCTGACAGCTTCCTAATTTTTGTCCCTGCTTCCAACTCAGGACCAACCAGAAAGCCAGATAGGCCCCCAGGATGCCTGCCTCTCATTAGAGCTCTGGTGTCCCCAGAGCCTGGCCTCCAACAGGGCACAGCTGGGGCTCTGTGTGTTCACCGGGAAGCTTTCCTGTTGTGAGCATCTCTGCCTGCCCAGCCCACTCACTGCAGCAAGCCCTGAATAAACAACCTTTGCCTGTCCACACCCGGAGGCCTTTGTTTATTCCACACTTCAAAGCCTGCAGTGGCTGTTCCCCTTGTCCCAGGTAGAACTGGGAGCTGTAGGAGGACCCACAAGTCCACACCTGGTGACGGTCCAGCTTCTTTCCCAGCTCCGGGCCCGCTCCCCTCCCTGGATTGCTCCTCCACCATCTCTCTCTCTCTCTTCCCTCCATTTGACTGCCTTCCTCTCCCGACTCCCTCTGCCTGCTTCTTCCCAGCCCCCCATCCAGCCCCCCACTGCCCGGCTTCACCACTGCTTACCTCTAAGCTTTTACAGAGGTTCACTGCTTTCTGTCTCCTTAGGAAGGCCCAGTGTCAGATAGGACTCTGCTGTCCTTAGGTTACTGATTAGCCAGCTTGTCTATCCTTTCCTGGGTCTGTTCCCCCAGCAGTTGGCAGCAGGGGCTGAGTCAGCAGCTGTGGTATTACAGCCACGCTCTACTACCACGAGCAGAGAGCTAAAATTCTGCTCCAGCTGGGACCCCAAATGCAATGCCGTCCCCAAATGTGTAAGGAATGTTGAACTGTGGTCCTGTCCTCTTAGCCATGTTTTTGGGACCGTTTACCTGCCACTGCTCTTGCTGTATACATAACCTGTTTTCAGACAGGACTGTTTTCATCATTCTTTATCATTTCCAGGGCACCTTTTGATGTGATTGCATTTTCTACTCCACGCCATAAAAGCTGCAGCAGCATTTAACTCAATCGAGGTAAAAATAATTTGGATAGTTGCACCAGCAAACATTTCAACTATGCAATAGCTTGATTTTACTCAGTGGGATTCAGGAGCCCACGGCTATGTGAGGGAAGAGTTTGTAACAGGAGGGAGGGATGAGTCTGCCTTAAGGAGCCCCAGTGCTCAGGAGAGGAGGGAGGAGCCCCAGTGCTCAGGAGAGGAGAGGAGGAGCCCCAGTGCTCAGGGGAGGAGGGAGGAGCCCCAGTGCTCAGGAGAGGAGCCCCAGTGCTCAGGGGAGGAGGGGAGGAGTCCCAGTGCTCAGGGGAGGAGGGAGGAGCCCCAGTGCTCAGGAGAGGAGCCCCAGTGCTCAGGGGAGGAGGGGAGGAGTCCCAGTGCTCAGGGGAGGAGGGAGGAGCCCCAGTGCTCAAGAGAGGAGGGGAGGAGCCCCAGTGCTCAGGGGAGGAGCCCCAGTGCTCAGGAGAGGAGGGAGGAGCCCCAGTGCTCAGGGGAGGAGGGGAGGGGAGGAGCCCCGGTGCTCAGGGGAGGAGGGGAGGAGCCCTGATGCTCAGGAGAGGAGGGGAGGAGCCCCAGTGCTCAGGAGAGGAGGGGAGGAGCCCCAGTGCTCAGGAAAGGAAGGAGGAGCCCCAGTGCTCAGGAGAGGAGGGGAGGAGCCCCTTCCTGTCGGCACCTCCCAACCGTGACTGCACAGGCAGTCACCCAGTGAGCTCAGCACATTTGGTAACTGAGTGAATGAAAGAACAGACCCTGTGTATGGCTTTCACCGGCCAAGCCCCCTTTGAAAAGGGCTGTGTCTGCTGGATAGTGGCGGGGCCCAAGTGACAAGATTGAGGGCCCCGGTGTGTGAACAGGTCTGGTTTACAGCATCATTTCGAAGCCTAGCAGGGAGGGTCAACTACGCAAGTGATTGAAAAAGACAGTCAACAAATTCCTGCGGACTTTAATCTTTAAAAATAAGTATGTTTTTAATCAACCATTTATAAACTAGGCACCATCACCTTAAAGCCACATAGAATCTGTAGATATAATAATTTTCCCTTTTTTCACTGATCTTCCATTTATTCACAGATATTAAATAAATACTTGACCTGTAAAGTGGGACTGCGTTAAATCCATTCCAGATGCACTACTGTTTTTCATCAGACTTTATGTATTTCATGTTTAGGATCCAGTAACTGTACAGAACCTCGGATTCTATCCTAAGAGGGCTCTGCTGTAGTTTGCATGTGGTTTGTCCCCACCAAAACCTCTGCCAAAATTTTAAATTTGATCCCCAGTGTGGTGGTGTTGGGAGGTGGGGCCTGGAGGTGTCTGGGCCATGGGGGCCTCATTAATAGACCAACACAGTCCTTCAGAGCTAAGTGAGTTCTCGCTCTGGGGGAATGGCCTGGTTCCCAAGAGAGCAGGTGGTTAAAAGAATGGCTTCCTCGGCTTCTCTCTCTTGCTTCTTCTCTTACCGTGTGTCTCTTTGCACACACCCGGTCCCCTTCTGCTTTCTGCCACGGGTAGAAGCAGCATAAACGCCTTATCAGATGCAGCTGCCTGTCTCAAACTTCCCAGTCACCCATATCATGAGCCAAATAGGCCTTTTTTTCTTTTTCAATTACTCAGTTCTGTTACAGCAACACAAAATGGACCAAGACAGGCTTTTATTATCCTACAAGCTGGAGCAGGAGGATGCAGGAGGATGCAGGAGGATGCAGAGAGAAAGCTTTGCTAGGGCACCCACTTACCTTCCTGAATTTAATCAGTAATGATATGCTCTGTTTTCTTCAGTGATAACGTATGATTTGCTAAAGTAGGTTGGGACATTTTCCCTAATATTATAATTAAATCTTTCACACATCCTTATAATTTAGAATTCCTGACATATTTTTTACTTTAGCTTAACTTTAATTCTTTATCCTTTTATTGTAGAAGAGGATATTTTAGGATAGAACGGATAAAGAGCAATTTTATCCTGTTATTTTTATTTTTGTTAAAATATTTTTATCGTAAGCATGCTAGAAGTTAGTCCTAAAGGCCCCGGAAGTCAAATTCTATATTGTCTACTTTTTAATCCCTTGAGAGAGAAGGAAACAGCTCCTCCGTCTTCCAATGCACTTGAAAGCTGCCCCCGTCATCTAATCAATCACACCCCCTCATATGACAGGCCACGCTCTGCCTCGGTGGGCTTCCTGGTTCATTTCTGCTTCCGTGTGAGTGGTTTCCATCATGTTGGTTTAGAGGAAAAATATGCACAGAACATAAGACATTCAGGAGATGAATGTTCACCACGGGGCGAATCCATCCATCCTCTTTCTGCGTGTCTGCCTTGGCCGCCCAGACTTCTTGCAAATCCCTGTTCTCTGAATTCACGGTGCTTAAGACTCTGCCACACCCAGCAGCACCCTGTTGTCAGCCCTCTCAAAAACCGGGCTTCTTATGACCGGCGTTCTAATGGTTAGCTCTGTGTTTTAAAGCTTTTCCCCAGGCTGCTATCTGCCCTAGGCCTGCATGTGGCATCTGCTCGGTCTTCCTGGTGGTGCCTGGGCGATGTTTGCAGAGGGGTCAGGGAGCCTCACCAACTCTGCACACTACAGGGAGGCCACAACCTGGGCCGACTCACCCCTTGTCCCTACTTTGGGGAGCACAGACAGACGTGGGTCCCTTTTCAAACTGCCAGCTTATGCCTCCTTCCAAACCCTGAGGCGCGATCAGCTTCATTCGATGAAGGGGGATGCTGACTCAGCCAGGCTATGACCAGGGCCAAGCGGGATGGGAACTGGAGCCAGAGCAGTCCTCAAGTCCTGGGCTGCCTGGCCCTGCAGAGTACTGAGCAAAGCCAAGGAGTCGGGGTGCTGGGCAGACGGGACAGGAGGGCTGGGGGACCCTCCGAGGACCCCCATGGAATCTGTGAGAATTCTACTTATTTACTCCAAACCTACTGGAGAGTAGAAGAGCCCTGGCAAGGCCTTGGGCCTGGGGCAAACTGAAATGCATGTTTGGGCCTCCACAGTTAAAAAGGGGGAGAGAGAGAGAGAGCTTGAGAAAGGGAGAGAGAGAGAAAGTAAGAGCCAGAGAGCACATTATTGAGAAAGAGAGGATGGATAGAGAAGGGAAAGAGAACTATTGATTGATTGATTTGGACTGTCAGATTACTGAGGACCCTTCCCGCCCCCGATGTGATGGCTGCATTTTGTCTGGAGTCTGCATGGTTCTCCTGGTCAGTTTGCAGGGCTGTGTGGAGCAGGCCGGGATTTGGATTTGATTGGCTGGAATGCACCCCTCCGGCTGGAATGCACCCCTCCAGCTGGAATGCACCCCTCAGGCTGCACGTTGGAATCTGAATGGTTAGGAAACCACGCCCAGCTTTCTAAAAAAGACAGGCACTGTCAGAAAACCCTGAGAAGCCCAGACCCACTGCACTCACTCCCCTTCTGGGCTGATTCCCTGTCATCGTAGCTTGCAACGTGGAGTCTGAGCAACCAAGAGCTGTGATACAAGCTAAGTCACCATAGCGGATGAAAAGGAAGTTTGCTCTTTCTGGATAGTGCACTCAGAGCTCCTGCGGAAAGCCCCAGTGAATGACCAGAATGTATGACTTATATGAACTTCCTAGCCATGTCTTCAGCACGGTCAGCTACAAAAAAATGCGTGGACTGAGGCTGGGCCCACAGTCCTGAGTGAGGACGGGGACTCAGGCTACGGGGCAGTCGTCACAACCTCACCTGCTCAGTGGTCCTGGAGAAGCCACGCTTCATTCTAAAAATGTTGCCATTTTTATAAAATACCCTGTGAATTAACTTTTACAGTAAAACCCCCATCCGTGAGTGGGTTTGAATCATCCTTTGAAATTTCAATGCAGGTTTTTAGAAAGCTTGAGGAAGATTCTGGCCTTCTGTTCGGAAGCAGATTTCAGGAAGGGCAGGTGAAACTGCACACAGACGAACTCAATGGGTGTTTGAATCTGTCTGCTCTGGCCCCTGGAAATGCTTGCACAGAGAACAGACCCTGCCCCCACTGTCTTCACTGTCAGGGAGCTCAGCAGCAGCCTCCCCCTCACCTCCACTTTGTTCTAGACGTGAAGTTCCCTATAGGCATCTAAAACCAACTCCTTGTTCCAGGAATATTTCACGCCTCCTTCCAAATCTACTCCCGTCTTCCGCTGGTTTTCTGACTGGCTTCCTTCCACCATCCTGCCCAGCTGCATCTGCCCTAAGGGGCCCAGGATGTCCATGGGGGGCTTCAATGGCCTTCTCCACCTTCATGTCAAATTCTTATCTTTCAGGAGAAAGCTGCTTTCTGATGTGAAAATACTGTGACCCTCACCAGGCAGCTTACCTGAAAGCACTGCTATCTTTCTTCTTGAAGAGTTGAGGAAAATTCCATTTGGAAAAGTAAACACCAAAAAAAAAAAAAAAACACTTTTATGCCCTACTTTTTTTTTTTTTTTTTTTTTTTTTTTTGAGATGGAGTTTCGCTCTTGTCACCCAGGCTGGAGTGCAGTGGCGCAATCTCCTCACACTGCAATCTCCACCTCCCAGGTTCAAGTGATTCTCCTGCCTCAGCCTCCCGAGTAGGTGGGATTACAGGTGCGTGCCACCAAACCCAGCTAATTTTTTTTATTTCTGTTTTTTGTATTTTTAGTAGAGATGGGGGTTTCACCATGTTGGCCAGGATGGTCTTGATCTTCTGACCTTATGATCTGCCTGCCTTAGACTCCCAAAGTGCTGGGATTACAGGCATGAGCCCCTGCGCCCGGCCTATGCCCTACTTTTTATACTAAAACCAGAGTGTAGTCTCTACTCACTCATAAGGTGCCCTCCCCGCCCAAAGCTGGTGTGTGCCCTGTGATGGGCAGGCATGAAGATGATGGTGCCCCTACCATGTGCCACCCAAGGAAACAGGGAGGAGGAAGTTAAGAGGGAAAAAAAAGTTCCTTTTATTTGAGATCATGGCATAATTTGGGTGCCTGTGTACGCTGACAGCGTAACGTGGAGTTTAAACTCCAATTCAATTTCCAGCACGGAGTCCTGCAACCGCCTCTTTAAAACGCCTTTGGGGAGGCATGGTCAAAGGACTGGGAAACGCGTCCCCAGCCAGAGGGGAGTGAGGGCAGGGGAAGGCCATGGGAGGATGACAAGGCGGAAACAAGATGCCTGCCGGGAAGCAGTATCCTGGGCAGACGTTGAAAAGAGACGCTAGGTCGGCCGGGGAGGCTGCTGGCATCTGAAACCAGAGCTCTGCATGGAAGGTCTTTGCTGGGGCGGGGACTCACGGCGTACTCCACGGGCAGAGCATGTAACAGGAGGGGACTCCTGTCAAATGGTGGCCTCGGAAGATAAAGCGGCTTGGCGAGATGACACTGAAACCCAGACATGCACAGGACGCTGCGGGAAAAGGGCTCCGGTGTGCAGCAGGCTTCTCCTGATGCAGTCACTGCGCCTCACACCATGGTCATGACCTTCAGGGCCGTCGGCTGGAACCTACGGATCTTCTTCTTCAGGGCCTTGGAGGCCTTAATACGGCACAGCTTGGGCACGGGGGACAGGAGTGGCCCCGAGCTGACCGGGACCTCCTGGGTCCAGGTCAGCTCCGTGTGCCCGGCCGCCACATAGCCCAGTGCCAGGTCACAGTCCCTGCTCTGGGTGCTGCCCTCCTCGTCGCTGCTGCTGGATTCATGATCTCCGAATCGGTTGGTGGTGTGGTCACTGGACTCCCCCTCGCTGGTCTCCGGGATGACTGAGGGGAACCTCGGGTCACACTCGGCCGAGTGCTTGGAGGGCTCTGAGTTGCTCCTGGTCTGGGCGTCCTGGCGGACCAGCAAGGGCCGGCCCCGGGCCTGTGGGCCACCTGCTCTTCTGGCCACTGGCCTGGGGGGCCCCAGGTTAGACTCGGGACAGCTGGCCAGGCGGGCCCGGGCTGAGATCTCCATGGTGGACTGCCAGCGGCGGTGCTTCCTCCTAGCCACCGAGGTGAGCAGTGCTGCCTCAAAGGGGAACAGGGCTTGGGCTGAGGTCTGGTGGCCCTCCTTCGGGGCCACCGCCACGGGGACGAGGACAGGCATGGGGTAGAGGGTAGACTCGGAACAGGAGCGCCCGGGTGCCTCCCAGGCCAGGGCCGGCCTCCGCGGGAGCCCACCCCTCCCTGGGGACCAGTGGGCCGGGTCCCACTCCAGGGACGGCTGGGGGGCTGCATGGGCTCCCTCAGGCCTCTCCAGTAGAAGCGGCGGCTGCCTTGCAAACCTCAGCACCTTGTCCGTGGGCCTTCTCTTGATTTTTTCGGCCTTGCTCTTGGGGGGACCCATTTTCAGACTGGCAGCAAAGGACGGGTGGGCAAAGTGCCCAGAGGCCGGTGAGGGGCTCTTGTCCAGCATCCTGGATGGGGATATGACGTTGCCTCGTCCATAGTCCTGAGCTGGGGGTGTCTGCTGGGCCTTCAAGCTGGGAGAGGGCCACGCCATGGTCTCCCTGAGGACGCAGCTGTTCGAGGGCTTGGAGCCCTCCTCTGGAAGGTTGCCAGGGTGCTGGGGACCCTCAAGAGGCATGGATCCCTGCTGCTGGGGGCCCCTGCCGGCACCTCTGCTCTGAGCTGGCCCTCCTTCATCCTCCCTCCCTGGGGCGAAGACCAATAGTCGCCCTCCACCATCTGTACTCCAGCCACCCGGCCTCTGTGCGGATGGGGACACTGCATGCCTTAGAGGTCCCTGTTCTCCCCCACTACCCTTTGCTGGGGTCTCCCGGCCCCACAGATGCAGCAGCCTGTCGATATAGGCTCTGGCTCTGGCTGGACCAGCCTCGAGGACCGGCCCAGTCTGGATGGTGTTCAGACCTGCGGGGCCTAGGGGGGTCTTCCTGGGGTATGAGGGACCACCGCTCTGTGGGGTTTCCTTAGCCAGGGCAAACAGGGGGCTCTGCAGAGCCACGGCGTGCAGGGGGCTGGGGTACGGGTACATCTCCCTGCCGCCCTGGGACACCAGGTCTTGCCGATACTTGGGGTCTGGCATGTGCAGCGGGATGTCCACTCCCTGGCAGAGGAGCCCGAGGAGCTCAGCATCGGCGCTGGCTTTCTGGAGCCCCGTGTCTGCCAGCAGGGCTCTGTCAAGATCACCTAGGAACGAGAAAAATGAACAAACACGTGACACAGAGAGGATTTCGTGTGCTGTTGATTTCACTTCATGCATGAAATGCAGCCAGGAAGGAAGCGCTGCTCCTTCACTGCTTGGAGGAACTCCTGGGTCCCATGGGAGACGGCGACTCCAGTCACCGGGGTCCGCATCTAGGCACGGCGGGGCCCCATCTGCGTCTAGACACAGGGTGCGGGGCACTGTTTGTGCCTGCGGCACAGCCCCCTCAGCTCATTCTCATCCTTCCCCTTGAAGGAGAACGCATGGGGAGTAAGTCCTCAGTTCAGCGCCCTCATTTCCCTGAAGGCTTGGAGGCTGAAGGGGCCCCGCAGCGGTGGATGGAGCCTGGAGGGAGGCCAGAGGCATGAAGCTAGTCCCTGCAGATGCCCTGGAGGAAACCACAGGGCTTCTCGGTAAGAAAAGACCAAATGGTTGTTACTAAACCAGGCCTTGTATTAGAAATAAAACAAGGCCAAAAATGACATCTGTGCCTTTGGAGACAGTCTGAAGACAACTACAGCCCCTCCCGCGCCAGGGGGTGGGATCCAGGCATGAGCCCTGTTTTCTCCCCACCAGCGCCTTCAACCCCGCTCTCCCTGCAAACACCAGTGGATCTAGGGTTTTTGAAGGATTGTTTTTAAGCTTGCTGATGTCCATTTTAAATACAGGGAAAAGTGCTGTGTGTTAGAAGAGCCAGTGGTGATGCACATGGCCACGTTTGATTCCTGCCTCCATCCAAACCACCACAGGGCCCACGGAGGCCTTCCAGCATCCGTTAGAGCCTGGGGTGCGCCCATGCGGGGTCCCTGGCTCTGCCCTCAACATCTGGGGACTGCACTCCGTCCTCCCCTGTGCCTGAGATGAGACCCCCACCTTCCCTGGCGGTTTCTTACCTGTAGACACCGGCCTGGGCCAGAATGTGCCCCACGGCTGGCCTGCATTCTCCATGCTGCCCCGGGGCCTGGTGCCCTCCTCGGTAGCCTGGGGTCTCCACGCTGGCACAGTAGTCTCATCAACCGACCGGGGCCTCCAGTCCCCCATGCTGGGCCTGGCCTTGGGGGCCTGGGCCATAGGCAACAAACTGCCCAGCGAGGGGGAGATGTGGTCACTGCAGACAGAGGCACAGGACGTGGACAGGGAGCAGGATCCACCGTCACTCATCTCGTAAAAGCCTGGACACAGCAGACAAGGCAGGTCAGTGACTCCCATCCAGAAGAGCCCAGGGACCCCTTTGCTCCTGAGCTTGTCACAGCACAGGGGGGCCCAGGGGAACCCCTGAGCTGAGGCTACCAGAGGCTGTGGGCCGTCGTCCACACGGCCGGCCTGGGAGAGTGTGGCTCAGGTGAAGATGTTCAGGATTATTCTCGGGGGCTGTCAGTGAGTTGATGAGAGCCCGCTCCACCCCCACTCAGCAGCACTGGCCCTCCCTTTTCCTGGCAAGTGGTCCCTTTAGTCCTGGGTGGTCGATGCCTGCCTAAGGGGTGGCCTCTTCCTCTGGATTTCAGCCTGTTTAGGACAGGCCCCTGGCCCCTGTCTCTCTCTCTTCCCTGGCGCCTGCCAAGTTGAGAAGGAGACCAGGCTGGGGAGGTGCTTCAGCCCCAGGCCTCCTGAGTCCAACAATGTCACTTAGACCACAGTGTGATTTTTGCAAATTAAAAAAATAAGAGCGAGGTAGCCAATTAATATATATGCCCTGAGAAAGGCTTCGGTGTCGCCTCCTGACTTTCAGATCGGCCTGATGAAGTGGCCGCCTCCCTGCACGGACACCGGGAGAGCAGTGGAACGGAATTTCAGCCCGAGAGGGACTGGCGGGACAGGCTTCACCTCTGCCTGGGCTGCATGCCTGCCCCTGTGTCCAGGAGGTCAGGGCACCCTGGTACCTGAGCTGGGCCTGCTGTCGCTGTCCAGGGCCTCCCCTGAGGCTGTGCCCACATCCAGCTGCAGCTTGCTGATCTGCAGGTCCAGCTGGTCCAGGTGGGTCTTCAGGCCGATGTCCTGCTGTCTCAGCCGGGACTGAGAAGGGAAAGAAGAGAAAGGGAACTATTGTACCTACAGAAACCAAAACTTAAGGCTCAAAGGGGTGAACCATGCATTGTGAATGTAATTTGAACTCCCCGAGTCCACACGAAACACATCTTCTAAATCTGGCTGCTGCGCCTGCTCATTCTGAAGCCATTTCCTTGCTCCACCGTCAGAAAAAGAAAGGTCTACTGACCCATTCCCCCCACACACACACGCACACGGGTTTTCTCCAGTTCAGGCTGCTTCACTTATCCGCACTTTCCAAATTACATTTCTTTATAAGGATACAGTATACTACAGCTTATGAGACTGAAATCAGGATCAAAAGCAACACCTCCTTTTGGCAGACAGGAACTACCTGCACCGTCTATTTGGCTGCGTTTTTCAGCCAGCATAAGGGTTTACCCTCCTGTGGTAATGCTTTACGCATCTTGTGCCTGGGTGCGGTGGCGTCCTTTTACTCGGCCGCCTCTGGGCTCCTGGTGCCTGCAGAGCACAAACCTTTTGACTTTTCAAGAAGGTAAGAAAGTCCCTTGGAAAGAAAGAAAAGCTCCTCCTTCACTAATAAGTCCCTTCCCCTTCCCTGATAGAAGAAGTAACATTTTGAACTGTTACAGGCTTTGGCAGAGCTGCCAGGGTAGAAGGTTCTCAGCAAAACATGGAAACTGTCAGCTTTACCTGGAGTAAATGCAGTGTGAAAATCAGCCTTCAGGATCTTTTGTTTTGTTTTGTTTTGGAGACAGGGTCTTGCGCTGTTGCCCAGGCTGGAGTGCAGTGGTGCGATCACTGCTCACTGCAGCATCCACCTCCCCAGGCTCAGGTGATCCTCCCTCCTTAGCCTCCCAAGTCTCTGGGACTACAGGCATGCACCAACATGCCCTGCTAATTATGTATTTTTTGTAGAGATGGGGTCTTGCCATGTTGCCCAGGCTGGTCTCCAACTCCTAGGCTTAAGTGGTCTACCTGCCTTGGCCTCCCAAGGTGCTGGGATTACAGGCATGTGCCTGGCCAAGGGACTGTGTATTTAGAAGTTTCTATCACAGCCCTGCCCTGAGAGGCTGTGCCTTCTCCCGGCCTCAACTTCCCCAACTCTAAAAAGCTTATTATGAGCATGTGTGTGTGTTTTTCTTTCAATTCTAAAACATTTCTTGTTTTGATGAACAATCACGATTAAGGCAAATAATTAATGAATGTAATTATGTGGTTGGTTCTCTTAAGAAAATGATTAATTCTGGCTGGGCGCGGTGGCTCAAGCCTGTAATCCCAGCACTTTGGGAGGCCAAGACAGGTGGATCACGAGGTCAGGAGATCGAGACCATCCTGGCTAACACAGTGAAACCCCCGTCTCTACTAAAAAATACAAAAAACTAGCCGGGCAAGGTGGCGGGCGCCTGTAGTCCCAGCTACTCGGGAGGCTGAGGCAGGAGAATGGCGTGAACCCGGGAGGCGGAGCTTGCAGTGAGCTGAGATCCGGCTACTGCAGTCCAGCCTGGGCGACAGAGCCGACTCCGTTTCAAAAAAAAAAAAGAAAATGATTAATTCTATTTCAAATTTTACGTGGGAAAGGAGCAGTTCCCCTGAGTCCCATAACCTGGGCCTCGGGGAATTACTTCAGTAATTTCCACAATATGAGAAATCATTACAAGACAGAGGCAGGTTGCAATGCTTTCCTGTTCTGATGAGAGAAAGACTTCTCCGATTTTCCAAACGCAAGTGCCCACTATCAGCATGGATGAGGGAATGGAGGCCGGGCTCGACCCAGCGCACAGCTTCTGTGCCAGGAGCAGATCTCCTCCTCCAGGACCCAACTCCGGGGCCTCCCAAAAACCTCCAAAGTTTGCACAGTGACAGAATCTGAAGCCATAATATTATCTGTGAATGTGAACATGGCAAAAACCAATCTTGAATTTAATCAAAACGTTATGCTTCCAGCATCACCCAGCTTCATGTAAACATACTGGTTTCTGACCCTGCACATTTTCACACAGGTAAACCGCTATCCAAGTGAACAGCACCACCAACCAAGCCTGCGCAACACACACAGGCGGGCTCTCCCACACCAGTTATGCAAAGAGGAAGCCTGGATCCAAACAAAGGGGCCGGCGTGGATTCTCATAGCCCAGGATTTTTCTTTTTCCTGTCGTAAAACAAAACCCAAGGTACCGACAGAAAATCAAGTTCCTTGGTGAGGCCACACCTCAACGTTTAAAAGGATCTATGTGCCTTCTCCTCTTCCAAATCACACTCTCCTGCACCCCAGCCAGCTTTGTCCTCCTCCTCCTCCAGCCCCCTTCCCGCCCCCGTGTCTGTGCTGGGTTAATTGCTTTGTGATTAATGTTTGGCCAGCCAGGCCTTCAGTTGCTGGTTTCTGATTAATGGTCTAGGGGCTGCAGGACGCACAGAGCTCTCAGGCACTCACAGGTTATTTATTACGTCCTTAGGTCCCCTCTGCGTCTGCAGGACTCCACCATTCAGGATTTACTCCCTGCCTGTAACCCTGACCACTGTCCCTAACCCCGACTGCTGTCCCTAACTTGGGGTTTGTATGACTGTGCTTTACATTAACTCTTTCTTAGGGTTAGACTTTGTGCTCACGTCACAAAATATATGCGGCCAGGCAGGAGGAAAGTCCACTGCAAGGCCAGCCCCAGAGTGTGATCTCCACGCATGTCCACGATTGGACTGACTCACTCCATAGCAGCAAGCGAGCCCTGGGTGGCCTCCGTGCCTACTTCCCTCTGCAAGCGTTCAGGCTAACTCCAGGCAACCTTGGCCAAAGTGTGCTCTGGGGGCATCTGTGCCAAAGCCCTGGGCCTGGGGAAGGGGCAGGAGGGCCTGGTATAAAGGCGCTCATACCAAGCCTCTCCAGGCAGTGGGATCAGCTGGGCATACCTGCAGACCCCAGGCTCCAGGCCCCACTCATTTCCTGAGACCCTACCCGGTAAGCCTGGAAACCTGCATTTTAACAAGCTTCCCAGGGACCACAAAAGTTCCTTATGACAACAAAAAGTTTGAGGACTTCTATTCCAGGGGGTGCTTTAAAAAAAAAAAAAAAAAAAAAGGCTAATCCCTTTCTTTGAAATGCATTCTTTATGCACTGCAAGAGAATGACCTGATTTCCACGTGCTGTGCCTTTTCCGTGTGCAAGTCAACAGTCCAGCCATCGCAACACCTGTATGGCACATGCGGAGGATCAACATGAAAAAGGCCTTACTGTTCAGGATACGGAGATGGGATCTGAAACACCTCCTTTCTATCCCTGAGAGCTAGAACGCACAAAGGAAACACTCTATGCCTGAATTCCAAGGCTATGCCCTCCATTCTGGAGAGAGGTAAATGCTATTACCTAAGTTTAAAAGAGGCCTGTCAATCAACAGCAAAGGGGTCCCTGGTTCACAGACTGGACTCAAGGATTAAAAAGCACCACCGAAGCCTTGCAGGTTTCTGGGGATGGCTGGCCCTAATGCGTGGCCTTGAGCAAGTTCTCACCCTGCCTCCCTTGGTTCCCCTGTGTGTTCACAAAGCAAGCACAGTCGGCCCAAGGAAAATGCCGGGCATCAAGTTTATGCTGCAGAATCAGACGTACAGCTTGCTCCTGCAGCATGGAATGTGGGAAGCTGCCAGGGAAAAGGAATCGTTGCAAGCTGCCACTTTTAGAACAAGTCACGACCAGCAATGTCAAGATGGGGAAATTCTTCCGGATAAGATTTCATTGCAGACTCCCGGAGCTCTTCTGCATCTCTCCCCTTGTGGAGACAGTACCCACTGGTGAAGGATGGGGTTTTTGGTCTACACGTGGGCTTCGAGTTCCAGGAAGTGGATGCAGTCTTTCTATCTAGGGCTTGTTGGGGAACCCAACCCTTATGAATATGGGAATGGCCGGCACTTCTTGGGAACGACAACCTTCCTCACAAACATACGTGAGGACGCAGAGTGAACCCTCTCTGGATTGGCCACGCAGCAGCAAACCCACTTGGGTCGGAGGGCATGGGGATCTCATCAGCTTAGAAACTCAGAACAGGAAGATCCCAAATTCTGAAATCATTTTCCCTTTTGTTGCAGCAATAAAAGCCACTCATTTATTTATTCAACAGAATCCTACTAAGCACCGCCTACTGCACTCTCCTTTGTGACACAGCAATTAAAAAGGTGCAGCACATTGCGATAAGCCTTGAAGTGATGAGTGCTGCTATTTTCCTGACTGTTTAAATCCCTGGAAATGCCAACAATCATTCTCACCTGAGAATTCCCATAGGCTAAAGCTGCTCAGGGCCTGATAAATGTTCTTCCTGCCTTCACACCTGAATGATGACCAATGGCCAGGTGAGCACCAGGGTGGGCGGAGGGGACCCTGAGTTAGGTGGGAGTTGCTGGAGTGTGTAACTGCTCCAGCAAGCAAGGCTTTTCATTGTATTCAACACTATAGAACTGCTATCACTTCTAATGTTTTTCCCTGTAAGAAAAATGTGAAAGTGTTAAGCCCTGGGCTGATGTCACACAAATTCAATTATTCTTCTCTTTTGATCACATAATCCATCCCGAGAACAAAGTTTCAAGACAAAGTCTGCATGTTCCTTCTGGTCCCCACATTAAAAAAATAATAATAAAATAAACAAAAAACCTGTTTGATCTTCTCTTCCAAAAGGCTACTTGTAATTAGAGGCTGAGCACTTGCAAGTTTGATTTGTATATTTCTTAAGCCAAGTTAATCATCACCTGCACTCGCACCCCCTCGACGGAGCAGTTGAAGCCAGCATCTCAGCAGCACCCCCTTCCCATCACATGCGTCTAACACATCTGTGGCTGTCGCGTGCTGAGCAGAAGCTGAGATTGTGTCTGGGTGCAAACACACAAATGACCTAAACACACGGTCAGGATTTGGTCACTGGGTGAGTAAACAAAGTCTGTACACCAGCTACTTTCCTCTCAGGAGGCATCAGGGGCAGAGTTGGGAGCCCAGGTTAATCCCACACAGTCTGCCACCTCCGTCTTCCACAAGGTCAGGAGATAACCGGGATCCTGGGAGGCATCCCAGACACTGGGATTCTTTAATCCAGAAGGGTTTGCTACTTTAACAACCTGGCTGAGCCAGCTAGGCTGACGGTCATGCCACAGCTTCACGTGGGCAACGTTCAGAGGCAGCAACTTTTAACAGGACAGACTTAAATTTCTAATGTAAAAGAAATTTCACTTAGTGTAATAGAGGTAACACGAGTAAACAGATATCTTTCTCTAGCCTTTTTAGTTTGTCTTTAAGAAAATACAGCAACTATGAAAACTCTTGTGCGTTGTTTCCAGTAAATTTTACAAAATCATACAATAACATAATAAGCAGAGGGGTAATGACTGGAGTTTCTTTCATTGTGTGAAAGGAGGGGTTCAGAGCGTCCAGGTAGTGCTGAGGAGGGCCCCTGGCAAGGAAATCAAAGAGTCTTTCCTCTGGATCAGAGGACACGCCTCTTCTTACAGGTCAGGTCACATTTTAAAGTTGAAGAGGCCTTTGTCAGCGACGTGCTTTCCCCCAATACTTTATTACAGCGACGCGACCTGTAAGAAACGTCAGCACATTCCTGAGGACAAGTCGGGGTGCGCTTTACCACGCGGACACTGTTGCCCCTAACCCAAGACGGCAGGGGGGACCTGGTACCCAGGGAAGTGATGCCAGGATCCCGAGCCCACCTCCGCCCGGGGAAAGCCGGTCAGTACCCATAGGTCAGAACAATGCTGTAACTAACCAACAGGGTGTCTCCCCCAAATCTGCCAGTTTCGGGATCCTGGCGTGGGTGGGCGCACATCCACGCAGGGTGGAGCGCGGGCTGCAGCCCCGGGCAGTTTTCAGGGTCCTCATCTGTGTGCTTCACCTCTAGGCACCTGCGCGCGGGGCCTCCGCGTCCCCCTCCTTGGAGACCCAACTGCATTCCAATCAAATCCCAAAGGACGTCCCCTCCATCCATCAGACGCCCCCCTCCCACTAACACACAGTCTCGGCCGGCACCGGGAGGGAGCAGCGCCTGTGGCCCACAAACCCCGCAGCCCCGAGTCCCGGCGCCCGGTCCTTACCAGCTGTTCCTGCAGCGCGGCCAGCACCGCCTCCAGCTGCTGCTCGGGGCCGTGGGGACCGTGGGGACCGCAGGGCGCGGCGGGCGCGGGCTGGGGCTGCAGGGCCAGGGCGCCCCGTACCCGCTCCTGCTGCGTGGCGCGCAGCCCCTGGAGCTCCTGCAGCCCCGCGAACGCCGCGCGCAACCTCGCGCCCAACCTACGGCGGTCCCAGCTCGCGGGCCCCGGGGGTCCGCCCGGCGTCCACATCTCCCGGGCAGGGTCCCGGCCTCCCGAACCCCACGAGCTGCGCCGGAGGCCCAGCGCGCGCGGATCCCGAGCTGTGTCGCGGGTCCTCCTGCGCCTCCTCTCTCCGCCCCTGGCTCCACAGGTCTCCAAGGTGGGCTGGAATCTGCGGCCGGTCGCTGAGGGCGGGGTCTGCACGCGGAGTCTGACCGCGGCTGCCCCTGGGCCCGCCCCGCAGACCCCCCAGGGTCCCTCGCCGACTGCGGGCAGGGCGGGCGCACCCAGACCCCGGGGCCAGCTGAGCGCGTCGGTGACTTCAGCGGGGAGGGCCAGCCGGGAGGAGGAGCCCGGGGGAGAGGGGCAAGGAGGCGCAAGTGGAACAAAGGCGGAGAAAGGACTTGTTAAGGTTTTAAAATGTTTATAAAGATAAATCATTGGGACATTATCACATTGCAAGGACCGTGTTACCATTACAATCGCAGTAGAGATTTCAAAACCTTGCAGTTTGGAAACCGCACCTTGCTTTTTTTTTTTTTTTTTCTTGCTCTGTCGCCCAGGCTGGAGTGCAGTGGCATGATCTCACCTCACTGCAACCTCCACCTCCCGGGTTCAAGCGATTCTTCTGCTTCAGCCTCCCGAGTAGATGGGACTACAGGCACGCACGACTATACTCGGCTAATTTTTGTATTTTCAGCACAGACGGAGTTTCACCATGTTGGCCAGGCTGCTCCGCTTGCTTTTTAAATTTTTAAAATAATAGCTTAAGATGCAATTCACATACCATAAAACTCACATTATTTAAGGTGTACAGTTCCACAGTTTTTTAGTATATTAACGAAGTTGTGTTCACTACCCTCAAAAGAAACCCTGTTCTCATCGGTAGCTACCCCCATTCCCTCTCCCGCACCCCCACACATAGAACCACCACCCTGCGGTTTCTGGAAGTTCATGGAAATGGAGTCACACGCCAGGTGGTCTCTGTGGGGGCTCCTTTCGGTAGGTGTTTTCAAGGTGCGTCTGTGCTGCAGATTACATCAGAACTTTATTCCTTTGTGTGTCTAAATAATATTCCACTGCATGGCAGTGCCAAATATTGTTTATCCATTCATCTGTTGATGACATGTGAGTTGTTCCATTTTTTAGCGATCATGAATAATGCTGCAAGGACATTCCTGTATGAGTTTTTGTGTGGCAATGTTTTCACTGTACCTAAGAGTGGAATGGCTGGATCGTAGGTGACTACTGTGCTTAACCTTGTGAGGAACTGCCAGACTGCTTCCCAAGTGGAATCCCACCAGCCAGTGGGGTATGAGGGTTCCATTTTCTCCGTGTGCACACCAACCTCTGTCTTTAGTCCAGCAGATGTGAAGTGGTATCTCCCTGTGGTTTTGATTTGTGTTTCCCTAATGGTTAAGGACGTTGAGCATCTTTTCATGTGCTTGTTGTATATTTCCTTTGGAGAACTGTCTATTCAGATCCTTGGCCCATTTTAAAATTTAGGTTGTGTTTTCGTTATTGGGATGTGAGTATTCAATATACAATTCCCTTATCAGACGTGATTTGCACTTCCCTTATGAAATACAAGATTGGCAAATAATTTTTCCATGTTGTGAGTTTTTTCCTTGTTCTTGATAGTGTCCCTTGCAACAAAAAATGTTTGTAATTTTGATGAAGTCTGGTTTATCTACTTTGTTGTTGCTTATGCTTTGGGTGTCCTAACAAACCATTGTCTAATCCAAAGACAAAGTTTACAGCTATGATTTCTAAGATTTTGCTGTAGTCTTAGCACTTACATTTAAGCCTTTGTTCTATTTTGCATTAATTTCTGTATATGGTGTGAGGTAGGGGCCCCTTCTTTTACATTTAGATACCCAGTTGTCCCAGTACCATTTGTTGAAACGACAATTCTTTCCCTATTGAATTGTCTTGGGACACTTGTTGAAAATCAGTTGATCCAGAAATCAGTTTCTGGTTTCTCAGTTCCATTGCGTTGGAATATATGTGTATTCCAGTACCACACTGTTTCAATCATTGTAGCTTTGTAATAAGTTTTGAGGTCAGGAAATGTGAGTCCTCCAATTTTTTCTTTTCCAAGATTGTTTTGGCTGATCTGTATCTTTTGATTCTTTTCTCTTCTTCTTCTTCTTTTTAAGACAGGGCCTTGCTGTGTTACCCAGGCTGGAGTGCAGTGGCACGGTCTCAACTCACTGTTTCCTCCACCTCCCAGGTTCAAGCAATTCTCATGCCTCAGCCTCCTGAGTAGCTGTGATTACAAGCACATGCCACCACAGCTGGCTACTTTTTGTATTTTTAGTAGAGACAGGGCTTTGCCATGATGTCCAGGCTGGTCTCTAACTGCCGACCTCAGGTGATCTGCCTGCCTAGCCTCCCAAAGTCCTGGGATTACAGGTGTGAGCCTCTATTCCTGGCCAGCGTCTTTCAATTTCTATATGAATTTTAGGATCAGATTGTCAATTTCAGCAAAGAAGCCATCTGGGATTTGGATGTGAATTGCAACTAAATCTGTTTACCTATTGCAAGTATTGCTACCTTAAGGTTAAATCTTCTGAACCATAAACATAGGATGTCTTTCCATTTATTTAGGTCTTCATTAATTTCTTTTGACAGTGCTTTGTAGTTTCCGCATAGAAGTCTTGCACTTTCTAAGTATTTTATTATTTTTGACACAATTGTAGATGGAATTGTTTTCTAATTTTATTTTCAGAACATTCATTGTTAGTGTATAAAAATTAAATATTGATTGGAAGGCCAGGCATAGTGGCACACACCTGTAATCCCAGCACTTTGGGAGACTGAGGCACGTGTATCACTTGAGCTCAGGCGTTCCAGAGCAGCCTGGGCACCATGATGAAACCCTGTCTCTACCAAAAATATAAAAAATAGCAAGGGTATGGTGGCATGCGCCTATAGTTTCAGCTACTCAGGAGGGAGGCTGAGGTCAGAGGATCCATTGAACCCTGGAGGTCAAGGCTATAGTGAGCTGTGTTTGCACCACTGAACTCCAGCCAGACAACAGAGTGAGACCCTGTCTCAAGAAGAAAAGAGAAAAGATTCTTGTATATTGATTCCTGTAACTTTGCTGAACTTGTTTATTAGTTCCAATAGTTGGGTTTTTTTGTGTGTGTGTGTGAATTTCTTTGTACTTTCTACCTAGAAGCTCGTGTCATCTGCAAATAGAGATAGTTTTACTGCTTTCTTTCCAGGATGGGTACCTTTTACTTCTTTTACCTGCCTAATTGTTCTGGCTACAACATCTAACGCCATGTTGAACAGAAAGGGCAAAAGAAAACATTCAGTCTTTCCTGTTAAATATGACGTAAGCTCTGGGTTTGTCTTAGATGTCTTTTAAAGATAGAGATGAAGATAGTGAGAGAGAGAGAGACTGGAGGTACAGATGTTCGTAATTTTTACATAGTCTTATTTATTATTAATCCTTTTGTGCCCTTTTGAAGAAATGTTTACTCACCCAGGTTACTGTAGACATTACTTAATGGCATCTTCTAGAAACCTTATCATTTTGCCTTTCTTATCTAGATCTAGAATCCACCCAGAATGGCTTTTCATGTGCTGTATTTGGAGGGAGTGTCACAATTTACTTGTTTTTAAACACATATTCCAGTGCAATGTCTATTGAAAAGTCTTGTCCTTTTTGAACCCTTGCATGTTGCTGCCACCTTTGTCCTGAGTAAAATGTTTGTGTGTATTCGGGAATGTTCTGGGTCTTCGTCTCTGAATGGCTAGTGCATCTGTCTATTCTTGCACTTGTCATAATTATTTTGTCTTTAAAAGAAGTGCTGATATTTTGTAGAGCAAGTTCTCCCACCATATTTTCAAGGGTGTCTTGAATATCTTTGGTACTTTGCTATATTACATAAATTTTAGAATCAGCAAGGAAATAAATACCAGAAGTCTACTATATTTTGATAGGACTCCATTGCCTCTGTAGTCTATCCAGGGAGAAATTACATCTTTAGAATCTTGAACATTCTATTACTAATCCACAGACAAGGAATACCCCTTTATTTATAAAAGTTTTCTTCTTTTTCTTAATACTTTTAGGTTCGGGGTACATAGGCAGATTTGTTGTATAGGTGCATTGCATGCCACAGGGATTTGGCATACAGATTATTTTGTCACCCAGGTAATAAGCATAGCACTGGATATAAAGTTTTTCCTTCCTCACCCCTTCTCCCACCCTCTACTGTCAAATAGGCCTTGGGGACTGTTCTTTTCTTTATGTACATGTGAACCCAATGTTTAGCTCTCACTTATAAGTGAGAACATGTGGTATTTGGTTTTCTGTTCCTGTATTAATTCACTTAGGATAATGGCCTCCAGCTCTATCCATGTTGTTGCAAAGGACATGATCTAGTTCTTTTTTATGTCTGCGTAGTGTTTCATGGTATATATGTATACAGAGATTTCTTTTAATGTCTCTAATTATTATTTTACAACTTTCTATATAGAAAGATGTGGCAGTCTTGTAGAGCTCTCATTAGATTTGTCTCTACTTTCTCCTCCTCCTCCTCCTCCTCCCCCTCCTCCTCTTCTTTTTTTCTGATGCTATTGTTACCAGAAAGCGGTCTTGATTCAGACCCCAAGAGACACTTCTTGGATCCCATGTAGGAAGGAATTCAAGGTGACTGGTAGAGTGCAGTGAAAGCAGCAAGTTTCTTAGATACTACTCCATTGCGGAGTTTGAGTTTGATGTCCTCAGAAAGTAAGTGGAGGAATGCACCTCTTCATTTTAAGTTTTTTTTATATGGGGTCTTGCTATGTAAAGTCTATATTAAGCCGTGACTATATGTGGGTGGGCTGACAGCATGACAGAATTATTCTGTTGATTTAAAGAAAACTATTCTTGACATTTCAGTGTGTCAGTACATTGGAGCATTACTATAATTATCTTGAAGGCATATGTTGGTACAGGTATTGGGACACCTGGACTTTCTGTTGTGGTAGGAGTTTGTCTTGCAGGCATGACCGAGCTGTTTCCTTGGCTGTAAACATCTTAGGACTGTAAGGCAGGACAGGAGTTGGTTTTAAAATTGAGTTACACTGGCTCTCCTGGACTCCTGCTTCCCTAATGCTATTGCCAATTACCTTTTTAAAATTCATTTTATTTTGGTTGATGATAGATAAAAATACCAACAAAAAATCTAACAACTTTGCTAAACTCATTTATTCATTTGAATCATTTATCCAGCGATTCTTTGGGATTTTTTTCCATATACATTCATATCATCTGAGATTAATGGCAGTTTTATGTCTTTATCTCTGACCCTTAAATCTTTTACTCATTTTCCTTGCCTTATTTTAGTGGCTAGTGCCTCAAGGAGAATGTTGTATGGTGATGCTGTCAAGCTTCCTTGTCCATGTGTCACTTGCAAGGACAGTGGGAAGGTTTTCAATATTTCATCACTAAGACGATGGAGTGTGTGCTTTGAAGATATCCTGTATGAGTTTAATGAAATAACCATCTGTTCCTAGAATAATGTTGAATTTTTTCAAAGGTATTTTCTAAGATATTGAGGGGATTAAAATATTTTTCTCCTTTTTCCCTATTTATTTCATTAATTACGTTGATTGATTTGCAAATATAAAGCCAACCCTGCATTTCTGGAATCAATCAACCTGGTTATGACATATTGTCCCACTTATATATTGCTAGATTTAGTTGGATAGTATTTGGTTTTAAAGTTTTGCATCTATATTCCCAAGGAGATTAGCTCATAATTCTCCTTTCTTGTCTATTCTTTTTCAAGTTTTCAGAATCAATAGTATGCTGACCTTCTGGAGTGAAAGTATTCCCTCTGTTGATAGTCTATGCGAGAATGTGTGTAAGGCCCATGCCATTTTATTCTTAAGTATTTTGCAGAATTTGTTAATGAAGCCATTTCTACCTGGGATTTTTGTGTGTAAAAATTTTAATTTTGAATACAAGCTTTTAAATAGTAATTTAATTTTTCAGACTTTCTATTTTTCTCATGTCAATTTGTTGCAGATGTATTATTCCATAGGTTTTTGTTCCTTTTGTCCACGTTTTCAAGTGTGCTGGCACCGCGACCTGAGCTAGTATCTTCAGGTGTCTTGTAATCTGCCATGATGCCTCCTCACGTGTTTTCTGTCATTGGTTATTTGTGTTCTCGCTACATTTTGGCAATGGTTTCACAGTTTTATCAGTTTCGCAAAGAAACAACTATTGGCTTTCGTGGTCCTCTCTGTTGGTGTCTGCTTTCTAACTCATCCACACGAGTTGTTTTCCTTCTCAACTTCCTTCTGCCTATTTTCTGTGGGTGTGCTTCACTGGATTATTTCCTCTAATTTCTTACAATGAGTTTTTGGCTTGCTGGCTTCTCTCTCCCGTGTGGGCATAGCTCAACCCTCATTGGTGGTAGTCAGGAGCTTGTTACTGGATAAATATGGGGTCCTCTGTATCTTGGATTGTGTCATAGCATTGATTTTGAGGAGAACCATGGGGTCACTGCCTGCGTGAACTGTGTCTCATCCAGAGCTGTCTGGGGTGAAGGATGTAACCAGGTCTTCTAGCACAGCCTCCAGAGGAAAGGCACTGATGCAATCTCAGTTTGAGTCCTAGAATGTGAGCTCTGTTAGGAATTCCAGTGATTGCATAGTCCTTTGTTCTGCCGTTGTCCCCTGTTCAGAAGGCCACAGGCAAAAAAAAAAAAAAAAACAAAAAAAAAAAAAACAAAAAAAAAAACAGGTCTGGAAAAGTTAGACTTGGTTTATTTGTTTCAATCATACTCTCCCCTTCTGTCATAGAAATTTATGTTGATTGTAGGATATGCTGGGGTTTTTGCACTCTCTCTCTCTTTCCTTTTCTCTCTCACGCACACACAAGATGACATTCACTATCACAGGTGCTTCTGAGAAAGAGTTTGGGCTCAGGGAACATTTTTGAGGCCTCCACAAGGAGGACTAAGGGTCTTCACAGTGATATGTATGAAGGCCCCACCTCACTTCCAGATTGTTGGCAATTTTACAATTTTACCAGCTTTCCGATTCCTTCACCCCACCTCCTGTTTCACTGGTCCTACCATTTACTTACCATAAACTTGGAATCCTTACCCATTTTATCAGAGCTTTGTTTTTCTCTCCCTACATTGATAAAGAATCCCTCTTGCTGAAAGGTGGTTGGATTTTTTCTCTTCATGACTTCAGCTGATTGGACGAGGGCCTCCCACATCAGGGAGGACAATTTGCTTTACTCAGGGTCCACCGATGTAAATGTTAATCTTATCTGAAAACACCCTCACGGAAACATCCGGAATAACATTTGACCAAAGGCCTGTGGCTCAGCAGGCATTAGGTTGACACATAAAATTAATCATCACATTCAGCATTTGGTAAACTTCAACATGAAGGGAGCTTTGTTCTTTGACTCTAGAAAAATTTTTCTCTATCTCTTTGACAATTTCTCCTTTTTATTTATCTCTTCTGTCTCCTTATAGCAATATTTTAATTCTCATTTGGACTTCCATGATTAAGTCTTTCTGAGTTTATTTTTTTGGTCATATTTCCTATCTTACTATCTTTTTGTTTTTGAATGTTTTGTTCAGTTTTGGCTTCCAGCACTTCTATTATTTTATTGATCATACTTTTAATTTCTAATAGGTCTTTGTTAGCCTCTGGGTCATGTTCATATTTTACAATTTTTATTTTGTGGATGCATTCACTTCTTGAATACTAATTTTTCGTTTGTATTTTCTAAATTACCCATGTTGCGTGATGTCTGCTTTTCTGTTTCTCTACCTTTGACTTTCTCTTCGGGGCTCACATAGTCAGGCATGCATCTCCTCCTCATATCCCCCTTAAACTCCACAGAGGAGACAGCAAGTCCAGCTCTGAGGGACAGGCCTTCTCCCCTCCTTTTCTTTTATGATCATTAGAGTTTCCTGAAGTACACAATTTAGTCAATTTTTATGTATCACATAACTGTTACAGTTATAATTTGGAATACTAAATAGCAATGAAGAAAAGGTTTATAAGATGCCAAGTGCCAGGAAGAAAAAACTGCATGTAAAATTGTAACTACATTATGACTATAAGTACAGGTAAAGCATGCATGCCTGTCAGCAGGGTCCATTTAGAGGCATAACATAATTAAAACATGTACGTTTGCTGTGGCTGTGGGTCGCTTTCTCTATTGGATTAATTTACTTTCTTGTTGATTAATTTACTTGTGTAGTAAGCCGACATTAATACACACACCATTTATCAAATTAGAAAACTTCCTTTTCCCCAGTCAGATTGGCAGAGATCAAAAAGAATAACCATAATAATAACACCCATTGCTGGGGAGGAAACGCACCCTCTTGCCACAGACTGCTGGTGGGCCTGCAAATCAGGAGAAAATTCCTGGAGGGCAATTCGGCAGAACAGTCAAAAGCCTTAAAATGAACATGCTCCTTGATTCACTTCTAGCAATGGATTCTTAAGAACTGATCAGCAGAACATTCTAAGATGACTCTATAAGCCTGCTTATTTCAACACTCTTTGTAATTGCACACTGTGGAAGCAATCTATGTAAGCACTTGGTTGAATAAATCATGATATATATGGAGAATAAATGAGGTTATTAAAACTGATGCTCCAGAAAGTGATGTTTGGTCTTTAACCACTGTTTATAAGGATGCAACCTCATTAAATAAATAAATAAACATTACCTTTGTTTAAATATTAGCCATTAAACACCTGATGCATTTTAGGCTTTGTGTCCCCACCCAAACCTCATCTTGAATTGTAATCCCCAGGCGTTGGTGGGAGGTGATTGGATCATGGGGGCGGTTTCCCCCATGCTGTTCTCGTGATAATGAGTGGGTTCTCACAAGAGCTGATGGTTTTATAAGTGGCTGGAAGCTCCTTCTTCATTCACTCTTCTCTCCCCTGCCACCTTGTGAAGAAGATACTGCTTCCACCATGATGGTAAGTTTCCTGAGGCCTCCCCAGCCATGCGGAACTGTGAGTCAATTACACCTCCTGAGGCCTCCCCAGCCATAGGAAACTGTGAGTCAATTACACCTCTTTTGTTTATAGATTACCATCTTGGGTAGTATCTTTATAGCAGTGTACAAACAGACTAATACAACACCAATAGCAAACTTCTTGAAAATACCGAGCTCCAACTAAGCAGTGTGCTATGTACTGGAATTATCCCATGACCTCTCAGCCCTCGGTCACCAGGAACCCTTGTTCTGCCTGCTCCACTGCAGGGATCCCCAGTGGGCCCTCCTGCTCCTGCACTTTCCCCCACGTGGCCTGTTTTGAACACAACAGTGGGTGTCAGACCTTGTCACTGCTCTGCTCAAAACCCTGGCATGGCCCCCAGCTTCACACAGAGGAAAGCTGTAGGTTATGATGGCCCTTGAGACCCTCTTCCTTTGGACCCCTTCCCCTCCCCTTCTCTCATCTCACTCCCTGCATCTGCTGTTTCTCAGATGCCCAAGACCTTTGCACATGCTGTGCCCTCTTCTGGGAGGGCTCCCGTCCACCCTGCAGCCTCCTGAGCCCTCCCTCCATGCTGTGCCCTCTCACCTCCATGCTGTGCCCTCTTCTGGGAGGGCTCCCATCCACCTTGCAGCCTCCTGAGCACTGACCTACAGTGTTGTTTTCATAGCACATTATCTCCTCTCATACTTCATAGTTTGGCTTCTTAAAATGATGATAATTCCTTGTTTGTCCTTCCCCACTAGACTGTAAGAGTGGTGAGATTAGAGACCTTTGGTTTTTTACTGGTGTATTTTAGACACTTAGAACAATATACCTGGTCTGTGGTAGCTGTCTAGTAATATTTGCTGTGTAAAGTCATGGTAATTGGTTCATGATTGAGCTCAAAGAACATTTTAAAAACTGCACCATGGTCTTTTAAATAATCTCCTGTATTGTATAATTTTTTAAATATTATGAATTGTTTTTATTACAAAAATAATATACAATATGCAATAGATATTAAGGAAAATTCTCTCCATCCTCCTCTTCTCTCCATCCTCCTCGAGTCAAGCCTTCCTTACATGTTTTATTGTGTAGTCTTTCACAAATCTATCTATCATCTCACTTCCGTACTCATACTATACACTCATACTGCACATATAACTCTGTAGTTTCATCATCTTTTAATAAAAAATAAGCATTTTAATAAAAAATCATAAACATTTAATAAAAAGTGTTTCCTTACGTGGATATACTTCAATCATTTTTCTACTGATGAACGTTCAGTCGTTGGTTTCTTCCCACTGTGTATAGCAATACTACCAACCTCATAGGTATCGCCTTATTGCCATTGGTTTTACTGCCATAGGCTGTATTCTCTAAGATGGGATTCTTGATGTCAGTGGGCATGTGTAGTTTTGTTTTATTATTGTACAATTATTTCTCATTGTTGCCATAACAAGCAATGTGTTACAGGGCTAACTCCAAACCCAATATATTGCTGACACCAATGTCATCAGTTTACAACTTTTTTCCCCTGGATTTGAGTCATAAATAAATGGCATCTCAGTATTTATTCAGCATGCAGTGCCGTGACTTACAGTGAGTTTGAGCACCTTTCTGTGTGTACATCAGCGAGTTCTGTGTCTTTCACTGGGGATCATGTACATATATTGTTTTTTTCATTGTTTAAATCTTATTAATTTGTGTGATCTCATTATATATTCAGGTTACTACCAGTTGTCTGCCATGTGTGCTACACATATTTCCCCCAATCTCTTTTTTTCACAGCTTTGTGGTAACTTTGACATATCAGCACGTAATTCTTTTCCTTTTTTAAATGTGTTTCATGACTCCTGTCGCATCGTAAAGTTTTCTCCCATTTCAACATGAAGGCAATACTTTGAACCATTTCATTCTGATATTACACAGGTTCTAATATTCAATGTGTATCTCTCATTCACCCAGAATTTCTTTTTGCATGTGGTGTGATGTAGGAGTCTAGCATCTTTCCCACGTGGTTGATTATTCTGGCACCATGGCCACTGGCTAAATGTACTCCCTGTCCCTGCTGCTTTGACCTGCTCTCAATATTGGACGACGCTTGCACGCCTGGCACTGTCCTTGGATTCTGCAGCCTCTGCTGCTGACCTGTTTCATCTCTCCTCACACTGATCACTCACTCTAGCATCTCAGGATGGCATTCACTAGAGTACATGGGTATTGTTGACATGGAAAATTGTTCATAATATTATTTAGGACAAAAATCCAGATTAGAAAACATTGGCTTAATTGAAAATTGTGCATGTGTGCGCGTGTGTGTGCTTGTGGTGGACATGGGTGTTTTGTGCATAGAAAGGTGTGAAATATTACACATTTACAATGTTAATACTAGTTACATATGGGTAAAGGAATTAGAGGTAAACTGCTTTCTTATTTATTGTATTTTTATTTTTCTGTAAGAATTACCTGTGTCATTAAATCAAAAGTTTAAAAACTGGTGACTCTCCTTGAAGTATAAAATAAAACTACCAACTTCATCTAGTCTTCAGGCCTCACTTCTATGAGTAGTCAAGAGAAATTTTAAAGTGGGAGAAGTTACAGGTGTTCCTCATCTAAAACTTGGTAAAGACTATAGCAGCTTATTTAGTTTTATTAAAGGGAATGGCTGTTAATAAAGTCACAGCAAATACATCCGACTTCTCTGCATGACGAAGCAACCATATGAAGTTCATAATTACATTACTGCTTAAGGCAAATTGGGATTATGCTGGTAGGTGCTGCCTAAGTTCATCAGTCAGCAGATGACTTTCCTTGATCTATAAAAGAATCTCATAAAATGTTATCAGAATCTCATAATTCCCTTCCCTCCCCGCCCAGACTTCTTAGGACTTCTGCGTGTCTGTGGCTCAGGTGACTGCGGCTCAGGTGGTGGCAGTTACTTTCATTTGGCTCCATCTTCATTTGGTTCCTGGGCATGGAGTTCTGTTGCATGCAGCTGTTCCTTGAGAACAATGGGAGTCGCCTCCCTGTAGGGCGAGGAGAAGCTGCTAATGGATTGTGTAATTCACAGCTCCATGTGATTCCAACTACCTGCTTAAGAAGGGGAATGAGAGCTCTGCCTTAAGGCGATGACATGTAAATTGTACAAGCTGTGAAACGTACTCAGAGAAGGAGCCGCCATGCACCTCTGCCAGCAGGATGCCCAGCAAGCATGCTTCTTCACGGGCTGCTTGTGGCTGGTGACATTTCAGTTGTCTGTTGTGCACCACATTTGATATAATAGAGATTTTAATGCTGTTTTCCTTTGTTTTGCAAAACTGAAAGGATGGTTTACTAAGTCTGAAGTCATATTTAAACCATTACTTTTGTATGAGCTTCCTAATGTATCTTAATGTTTATGAGGTGACTGATGAATTTTACATAGTTAGGTTTTTCAGCATAAACTGTAGATTTAAAGATTTGGGAGTAAAACTTGCCATTGTCCTGTCTCTAGAGAGCAGCAAAAAGATGGGACATTTGCACAGGAAGTTCCACTGAACTTCAAAGAAACTTCCCCAAGAAAGGAGGGGTCAGTGTCATGGATTAATATTAAGATTGAATTTTTTTGATGCATGTTATATATTTGTACACCTTCTCTGGTATTATCTGTTTAAATATTTGTCAAAAATTTACTGGAGATGTTTATTATTGGTATGTAACAGCTCCGTATTACAGTTACAGGAGAGGATGTCAAAAAAAACACGAAACAGAAGAAATCTGTGGTCACTCAATGCAAGGGGTAGAGCTCAGTAATGTGTGAGGTCACTATCAATAAAAAATTAGCACGAAAATCTTGTTCATCATGAGGACCCTAAGTAATTGAGAGGAAATTAAATTACAGAAGGAATAATTTCTTTACATGTGAATTATGTATTTTAGAAAGAAGCTTATTGAAGTTCATGGAAATAAAAACAAGTGTTGATGCTTAGACCAGGGAGGGCAGTGCACAGGTTCACTTGCAGATGCACACACACCCTGCAGGGGGCAGCAAGTCCCGGAAAGTGGCACACGGTGTTTCCACCATTTTTATTTTATATAAACTGCAATACCATTAACCAGCAGACACTCAGTTATGACTACAAAGGAAGGATACACCTTAATCTTTGAGAAATAAACTTTTGGGGGAAATATATATAATTGTATAAGTGTAATTGCTAAATAATTTTGTGTTAAATTAAATTAAATGAATATGTATTCAACTGTTGGCGTATACCTGGTGTATTAGTCCATTTTCGCCTTGCTATGAAGAAATACGTGAGGCTGGGTAATTATAAAGAAAAGAGGTTTAGTTTATAAGGAGAAGAAGAGGTTTCCTCCACAGGCTAAGCAGGAGGCATGGTGGCATCTGCTTCTGGGGAGGCTTTAGGGAGCTTTCACTCATGGCAGAAGGCAAAGCTGGATCAGGACCTAGAAGAGAGGCAGGAGGTGCCACACCCTTTAAACAGCCAGATCTCCTGAGAACTCCCTCAAGAGAACAGCATGGAGGGGAGGGTGCTAAGGACCTCATGGAGGACCCACCCCCATGATCCGGCTCCTTCCACCAGCCCCACCTCCAACACTGGGGGTTACACTTGAATGTGAGATTTGGGCGGGGACAGAGACCCACACCATATCGCCTAGTATGGGAGTTTGGCGATTATTCTCATGTATGCTTTAGATCATATAATTAAAAGAAGCAGTTATGTTATCCCTACCTCTGAACTAAGTAATTCAGGAATATTTACGGTGTATAGTCCCCATACCTTAGCTCTAACCGCCACCGTTCTTAGGTGCGCATCCTTGCTGTGGTCTGTGGCGTGGGCTGGTGCAGGTGGCTCCCATTGAGTGGGAGGGGGACGCTCGCTGTTCCTCATCGTCTGTAACTGTTCTGTGGCCCTACATGGCTTCTGCATTCCGCTTGCAACAAACCCTGCTGATTGACTGAAGAAACAAGATGATTTAGAGGTTAGGAGACCTGTCTATGATTACACAACAAGATTAATGATAATTGCTATGGAACGGCTCCAAGCAATGCTTATCTCTTAGGGCAAGGTAAAGAATAAAGCAAAGCACCATACCTTTAGACATAAACCCAGAGTGCATTGCAGACGTGCACACAGGTTCCCTGCCCAGAGTGCATTGCAGACAAGTGCACAGGTTCCCTGCCCAGAGGGCACTGCAGACGAGCACGCAGATTCCCTGCCCAGAGTGCACTGCAGAGGTGCACACAGGTTCCCTGCCCAGAGTGCACTGCAGACGAGCACGCAGATTCCCTGCCCAGAGTGCACTGCAGACGTGCACGCAGGTTCCCTGCCCAGAGTGCACTGCAGACGTGCACGCAGGTTCCCTGCCCAGAGTGCACTGCAGACGTGCACGCAGGTTCCCTGCCCAGAGTGCACTGCAGACGTGCACGCAGGTTCCCTGCCCAGAGTGCACTGCAGACGTGCACGCAGGTTCCCTGCCCAGAGTGCACTGCAGACGTGCACGCAGGTTCCCTGCCCAGAGGGCACTGCAGACGTGCACGCAGCTTCTCTGCCCAGAGTGCAGTGCAGATGTGCACACAGGTTCCCTGCCCAGAGTGCATTGCAGATGTGGACACTTGAGTGAAATTTGGTATGAAGACGCGTGTCCCATTGCTTTGAAAAGGTGAGATTGCAATCTCCAAATTACCTGGAAAAAAATAATATAAAATGAAAAGAAAGACTTCAAAAGAGGACTTGTGGGTCTTTTTATGTTTGTTTTTTACTTATCCTCTGTGGCAAACTATTCAAATGAGCCTGGATGACATTGATTTTCTTAGGATCTTTCTGTAATTTAGTTCTTGACCTGATAGCAAAGGAGGACTCAGAGCGTTTTCACCTCTTCATTTCCCCCAGCAGTGAGTCCCCAAGTGTCCAAGGTACAGCCTAGACAGAGAACTCACAAGCATAAACAAAACAGGCAAACAAACAGCAGGTTGATGTTGTACACGGACCCGACCCATCTGATTATTACCATTTGCTAGGCTCTGTCCAGGAGACGTCAGTTCCAAGAACGAGAGGGAGGGGACAGGTATCGCATCTTTCCACCACTTACTTTTACCAGGCTGCAGACAGAATTCTGACATGTGGAGACACCCGCTAGGAAGTAGGCACAGACCTGTCACCCACATGTTTCTGGTGCATTCCTTCCTGTCACCACCCCCACCACCTCCTAACATGTCCTGCCGTGCAATGTCCTAGGTTATTTGGTCTCTTGGTGAGTTTTCTATAAATGGCACCATGCTGTCTTTTGTGTCTAGCCTCTTTTGTTCAATATTATGTTTGAACCACACCCATGGTATGCCACATAGCAACAGTTCATTCATTTTTTGTGTGTGTGTGACAGAGTCTCGCTCTGTCGCCCAGGCTGGAGTGCAGCGGTGAGATCTCGGCTCACAGCAACCTCCACCTCCCGGGTTCAAGTTATTCTCCTGCCTCAGCTTCCTGAGTAGCTGGATTACAGGCAGGTGCCACCATGCCCAGCTAATTTATTGCATTTTTAGTAGAAACGGGGTTTCACTATGTTGGCCAGGCTGGTCTTGAACTCCTGACCTTGTGATCCGCCCGCCTCAGCCTCCTAAAGTGCTGGGATTACAGGGGTGAGCCACTGGGATTACTTGGCCAGTGCGCCAAGCCAGTTCCTTCATTTTTACACTGTATGTAGTAGCAGGATGTAACTATATCCCTGGGGATACAGTTACAGTTTAGTAGTAGAATGAATAATAATATATCCCTATGAACATAGTTAGAGTTTATCCACTCTGCTACTAACATAGGATCCAGTTTCCTCTTTCCGCTGTTGTTGCCCTGACACTTGGGCATTTCTTTTGGTTGGATATACAAGGAAGTGGAATTGCTGGATCATAGATTATGCATATTTATCATTTGTTTCTTTATTTAAGCACATGGCGAAATGGACAGATCATAAGGATACAGTCTAATGAGTTTTGACTGTTGTATACACCCGTGTAACTCACACACACATCGAATCAGGGAAGAGCCTTTCTATAACTCATGCATTTTCTTTGGCCTGGTGTCCAAGCATTCACTGTTGGGATTTCTAGCACCCTAAGTTAGCCCTGCTTGTTCCAGAACCTTTGACATTTGTCCATCTTACAGAAATCATCCTTCCCTCCGCTTGATGGTGATACTGCAACCTCTCTTGTCTCTTGACCAGTGGATGGGCATTTGGGTTATTTCTAGTCTGTGGCTGTTATAGATGAACTTCCCTGATTCTTCTTGGATGAGACATTTTGTGGACATGTGTTTTCATTTCTCTTGGAAGAGGGTGGATATCTTGGGGTGGAGTGGCTGGGTCTTAGGGTAGACAGATGCTTAACCTTTTAAGAAACTGCCAGTTATCAGAGTGGCTGTGCATTGCATATCCAACCAGCAGTGTGCAGGAGCCCCTATCAGTCCACATCACGCCAGCACCTGGTGTTGTCTGTCTGTTTTGTTGTAGCCATTCTAGAAGGCATATGAAGTGGCATATTCTTTTTGTGAGCCGGAGTGTGCAGCTGAGCCTCAGGTTGAACTGGCCTGCTGGTCTGAGGGTCCAGGCAGAGGAACTGTGGCTCTCTGTGTTCCTTTGCCACCTGGTTTTCCCGGGATGTGAGTGGGGATCTAGTTCCAGTGGCCGCCATCCTTTTCTGCACCAGTACCCCACACACACTCACACTGCCGCATCCTCAGTAATGAGAGTGAGGCGAATCTTGCTTTTTTTCTCCACTTTACCAGTTAAACACAAAGATTATGTGTGACCTCCGGCCACTTACTTGCTGTGTCTGCACCAGTTTCATTATTTGCAGAATGAGGGTACTAACAGCAGTTATCGCCAACAAAAATCGCAGAAATACAGGAGCTCAGACATGAAGCAACTAGAACAATGTGAGATATCTTGTAAGTACTCAGATTGCATTAGCTAGTGCTAGTTATGTGCATGCTTCTTACTGAGGAAAACAGAAAGCATGTAGCATTTCAGTTAAGTTTCATTTGCATTTAAGTTTCACACCTACATTCAGCATTCTGTCCACAAAGATCAAAGATGCTGAAGATAACGGAAAATTTCTAGCATATGCCGGAAGGAACGTGGAGCTAATAGAAAAAACAAGATTCACAATTACTAACCAGTTTTAGTTAGAATGATGAGATAAAAGAGGATATCCAAATATGTAGTAATTCAGTACACAATAAAATAATAGCACATTATTTTAGTGAATTATATTTTAAAAAATATAAATTATATAAGAATATTTTAGGAAATACAGATTTTAGGTTTCGTTGGGGAAATATGATTATTTTCCTTTTTAAATTATATTGTACACATATATGGTTGTGTTTGTATGATATTTTAAAGTATTTAAAAACATTTCAATAGATTTTGTAATTACAACCATTGTAGAGTGTAAATAGAGATGTGAGTAAAATACTTTCTGATGTGAAGAAGCCTGTCAGAGTCATCTTTTTTTTTTTTTTTTTTTGGAGGATCAGGGGAAAGGAAAAGAATTTAGAAGAAAGGCATAGGTTTTACAGGTAAACATGATCTAAAAGTTAGCCATGTAAAACCTAAATCCATTTCAGTGTTATAACCAGAATCTGCCCAATGCGTAGTAAAATTCCATCTAGGAATAACATATATTTCACAATTGCTAAAAGAGTAGATTTTAAATCTTCTTACCACAAAAACAGCAAGTATGTGAGGTGGTGAATATGTTAATTAGCTTGATTTAATTATCCCACAATGTAAACATGTATCCACACACCACCTTGTACATGGCCATATGCAATTGTATATGATCTGACAATTAAACAAAAGTTGAATGGAAAATAAAATCCAAATTAATTTTACAGAGTGTGTTTCAGTATCAGATACGTGTTTTACATTGGATTGAACCAGGTGAAGTTGCTGGGTTTTTTTTGTTTGTTTGTTTGTTTGTTTGTTTTAACAAGGTTGAATAGACCAGGTGTGGTGGCTTACACCTGAATCCCAGCACTTTGGGAGGCCAAGGCAGGCAGATCACCTGAGGTCAGGAGTTCAAGACCAGCCTGTCCAACATGGGGAACCCCCATCTCTACTAAAAATACAAAAATTATCCAGGTGCGGTGATGGGCGCCTATAATCTCAACTACTCAGGGGGCTGAGGCAGGAGAGTCGCTTGAGCCAGGGAGGCAGAGGTTGCAGTGAGCTGAGACTGCGCCATTGCATTCCAGCCTGGGCAACAGAGTGAGACGTGAGACTCTGTCTCAAAAAAAAAAAAAAAAAAAAAAAAAGAAGTTGAATATTGACCATTTCATGTAATTTAATTGTACATTGGTAAACTTACACATCAATGCCAACTTTATTAAGTTCCTCATAAAACGAGGAGGGGTATAAATAAATAACTGGGTCAATAACAAATACTTAGTAAATGAAAAAAAAAATAACGTTTTCTTAAGCAAAGAGAAAGCGGGAAATTTAAACAAAATCCATTGTGGTTTCAAAGAATGGTTGGCAGAAACTAACGGTGACCAGGAAAGTAAGCAAACAGCCTCCAGAGGAAGAAGCGTTTTTGTATGTTTACCAATATTTACCATCACTAGAAAGATTTCTATTTGCAAAACTCTCCACAGGAAGGTATTTTCTGGGAGCGTCAGCCCGGAACTGGGGTGGGATGAGTGTTGGGAACCGGGTTTGTCATTTCTTTGTGGTGTGAACAGACAGGATTCCCCAGCCCGAAACCTAAATGTGAACTAGACTCGCCTATTTGTTCATACATTTAATCTGTTACAACAAAAAGCATACTGTTCTCTTGCCATTACAAAAGTAATACATGCTTATTATAGAACAATTGGAAAAAAGCAAACGAAAGAAAAAGAAACAGTTTTCAAAATCTCACCTTCCAGAGTCACATTTCTACAACTCTGTTTAGGGTGCATTTCTATCTTTTGGGGGCCTTATATTTTATGCTAAAAATGAAATTACATAGTGCACACAGTGCAGTCACACCTACCATAGGTGTGTTTTCACACTGCTATAAAGAAATACCGGAGACTGGGTAATTTATGAAGCAGAGAGGTTCAATTGACTCACAGTTCCGCATGGCTGGGGAGGCCTCAGGAAACTTACAATTATGGTGGAAGATGAGGGGGAAGCAAGGAGCTTCTTCACATGGCAGCAGGAGAGAGAAGTACAAGCAGGGGAAATGCCAGATGCTTATAAAACCATCAGATCTTGTGAGAACTCACTCATTATCACGAGACCACCATGGGGGAGACTGCCCCCATGACCCAGTCACCTTCCTCCCTCAACACGGGGGGATTACAATTCGAGCTGAGATTTGGGTGGGGACACAGAGCCACACCACATCACATGGGTAACCTGTGCTCTTTGCTTGGCATTGGATGAGTGCTGTCCTCTGTCTCTGTCACCTGCCCTGGCTCATGGTTACATGGATGTTCAATCTTTGTTGGTGCATGTAACAGTTTATGAATCTGCAGCTTGGATGCAGGTCCCCAGTCCCTGCTGTGCTGCCTACGGAGTGACTCCTTGCTCAGCCCTCATCTCCCACAGTGCTGGTTCTGTAGGTCTGGGCCTGCACTTGGCCACCTGTGTCTTTCCTGCCAGGAAGTCCCTGGGAACACCAGCCTGCTCCTTCTACTTCCTGCAGCTCACCCGGTGAGCACCTCAGTGTTTTCTTTTCAGTCTTGAATACACGGCTAGTGATTATTTATGTCGAATTCTCTTTGTTAAGTCGTTGGGTCTGTGTCATCTCCCGACTCGACCTCGATGGACACACCTGCTACCACACGTTCACAGGCAGCTAAATACGTGTCCATCTCCATTTAATATCTTTAGAAAACAGACGCAAAAGGTGAATGGCTTATGTACATTGAAAAGGTTGCTCCTCAGAAAGTTGTACTGATTCACACTTTCAACAGCCACGCCTAGGCACTGTGTTCTCACACAATTTTGCTAGACTGATTATTACTTTTTAATTGCATTAATTTCAAATAAGTATAACCTGTTTAAATAATAGGAAATCAACAAAATATAAATATTTATAACTAATTAGATAATCCTGAAAGGCAAGGAATTAAAGGGAATTAAATTCTATGCATAGTCTAACTTTTAGACCGTTTTTCTCTTATAAGGCATTTACTATATAAGGCAATGTGTTTTAGAAACATTGGTCTGTTTATTCCTCATTAGTTTATTCCTCATAATGTATATATTCCTCATAATGTATATATAATATACATTAGCCTTCCCATTATACGATGGAGAAACTGGATCCCAGTAACTGACTCGAGGCCCGTATTAGGCCAGCCTGTGGCCTGAGGATGTCAGACTTCATAGTAACCATCAGAGGAGGGGATCCTGTGGTTTCAGAGCACGGGCTCTGAAGGCGGACCTCCTAGGGACCTTGAGACTGACCACACTGTGAATCCCATTGTCTACGAAGAAATGGGCACACAGAAATCACATAGAATGCCTCCACTGCTCAAGATTCTCTGGAGAAACACCTCTCCCACAGCACCCTGCCTTTGGCATTTGTGGCTAGTGGTAAAGCACTGGTACCCAGTGTGGTCTCCGGGTGGATGCAGGTACATCCATGTGGTCCTGGCAGGCTCCATGGAGGAAATCCAGATGGTCCCTGGAGGGCTCTGCCTGGTCCGGTCCCTCCTGTTCTCAAACTCACGGCCTGCCGAGGTCCAGTCTAGACTGCCCTCAGCCGTGCTGCCCCTTTGCTTGTAGGGTGCCCTTGGCTGTGAATGCCGCCCCCGAGGTGCTGGGACACGCACCTGCCCTCCCCCCAGACCTCTCCCATGTCCGTCCTACCAGACGTCCTCCCTGACGCCACCCAGGGCCTCGTCTCCCTCTATGGGCTCGGGTCGCCTGTCTTAGAATCGGTGTGAAGGCACATCCACGTCTTCCTCTTTGTGGAGGATGTGTCCCACCACTGGTTCCTCCTTAACAACTGGTTTCGTGGTGGAGGGGAGCTGGCGGGGTTTGGAGGCTAATTTTGCCCATTCTTTACTCTTACAGAACCCAGACAACCTCGGGATGCTTTCTGCTTGAATTCCCAGCCTGCCATTTCGTTCTCTTTGTGTCTAGCCCATGTCAGGAATGCACTCAGCAAGCAGGCACTCAGGTCAGGTGCTCAGACCTAAATGCAAGCGAGTGGCAGGATCGCTTCAGTCTTCCAGGCAACGTGTCCAGAAACTGATCGCATCCGAAATTGAGGGTTCTCTGAGCTTGAGTAAATGCAGTACGACATAGGGACATTTCGTCAGCAGCGTGTCCAGCTAGAACACGGAAGGGAGGAATTCTAGGTCGTCGAGAAGTCTGTGGTCGCCTCGTGAGTGTCCCTGAATAAATTGTGGGTCAGTTTCTCTTGCATCACCAAAGACTTGAAACAAGCAGGACTTCGATGTCAATTTCCAAAAGAAAATTCTTAATGAGAGAAATAATATTTTGTTGCTTTTTCTCTTTAGCAGCAGTCGAATGAATTGACTGAGATCATTTTATGTGGCCAAAAGATTATAACAGTGATTTCTCATCTTCTCCCTGTTTCCAACTAATACATATTTTTTATTTTGGTCACACACATGTAACATAAAATTCAATGTCTTACCCATTTTTAAGTGTGCAGTTCAGTGGCATTAAGTACATTCACACTGCGGTGTGAGCATCACCACCGTCCACCTCCAGACCCTATTCACCTTCCCCAACAGAACTCGGCCCCATGAACGCTTACTGTCTCCAGCCTCTCATGTCCACTCTCATGCTCAGCTCGGATTTTCATTCAGCAACTTTGGCTCTTTTGTTTTGTTTTCTAATTTGGAAAGAGTGTCTAAGGCAATGGGGAGTGTTGTAGGTGGCAGAGCGGTGGACGTTTCCTAGAAAACAGTAACG
The DNA here is from genome assembly GCF_043159975.1 of Macaca nemestrina. Classification (NCBI taxonomy): domain Eukaryota; kingdom Metazoa; phylum Chordata; class Mammalia; order Primates; family Cercopithecidae; genus Macaca; species Macaca nemestrina. The sequence goes on along the minus strand of NC_092129.1, from coordinate 3,227,525 downwards.
GTGTGTGTTGCTATGTAGGTGGAAAACGTCTGTGTGGCTATTTTCAAACCTCTCTTCCCGTGAGTTACGTTTATGTGCTGTATGAAACTGCAAGGTACTGGAAGGTGGCTACATGCTTGGACTTCATTTGTCGCACATCATTTGTGGAAGGCTGCAGTAAGCACTCAATACTTTGCTGTTGATTGATTTCAGAACAGATCGATCAGATTGCAGAGCTCTGGCAGGTGCCACCGGCTGCCTAATTAATCGTTCATCAAAAAGCCTTGTGAAAGTTGGGTCTCTAACAGGTGGTTTGGGCCACTTTCCTCTCCATCAAGGGGGCGTTCTTGACGTGTGGGTTTATTATTTTCTCCTCACATTTTAATGCCACTCATTTGAATTGACGTCTGGGTCCAATGAGTTGGCACAAGGGAACCACTAAGTCCAGACAAGCCCTGGCGGCACCCAGGCCCTACTTGGCTCCCCTGGCCGGAGCCAGAAGAGCTCCTCTTTGTCAGGAAGTCTGCAGGTTTCAGACACTAATTCTCTGCTGGGCATGCATCCAGAAGAGGTGTAAGGAATGACAGACTGATGGAAAGGCACAGCACCTTGGCTGGACGGGCTCGTCCTGTTTCTGGGCGGGCGGTGCGCACGCCTTCCGTGTTTGGTGGAGAAGTAGCCTGTGGTGAGAAGCGGGGAGCCCACTGCCTCCTTCTGGGGACGGCTTGGGAGCGCACTGGGGGACGTGAATTGCTTGGTGTGTTGACAGCTCAGGAAAACTTACGCTTCTGTCAGAAGAAATATGTCTTTTAGGTGGAACTGGCCTGAGTTAGAATCTAAGATGCTAAGAAATCAGATAGACTTTCCAGGAAAAAGGTGTGTTTTCGGCCGTGCTGTGAGTGGCTGTGAGAAAGGTCTGATTTGCAGCCGAAACAGGTTCCTCAAGGGACTGTGGCTGCCCCAGCTGAGAGCTCGCCGCAGGTGAACCCCAGCTTGCTTCCAAATGCTCTGTGCTCAGGAGGGGAAGCTCCCAGTGGCTCAAATAGCCCTGGTGCTGCCTGCAAAGTTCTCCGAAAGGGGGACAGGACCAACTTGCCACTCCAGACACAGGATAAAAATCGCAGCAGAGCAAGACTCACGCCGGATCACACGGTGTGGTGACTTCCTTTCCTTCGCACCCCTTTTCAATCTTAACATACTGAAGGGGAAGGGCTGTGGAGAAATCGGGATGCTGGGTGGAGACCAGGAAGGGCGCAGGGAGCCACCTGTGGAGTCGGGAGGACCACGTGCAGATTCTGTGTCTGACGTGAACGTGCTTGCCAGGTGTCCCGCGTGGTCTCCGGCCACCATGAGGAGAGCCTCCCCGTGTGCTTGCCTTCACCCTGGCTGCCTGTGAACTACGGGGCAACTATGAAAAGTCCCTCATGCCGGCCCTCCCCATCCCTCCCAACATGGTGTAGCCAGCCTCTCCACGGTTGGTCTACGTGCAGCTCTGCAGGTGACCTGATGTGCATGCCCGGAGAACCCGTCCCTGCCGAGCCCCTCAGCTGGAGACCTGGTGCTTGCTGAGGTCAGACACCTGGTCCTATGTCCCGCACACCCTGGTGAACACCAGAAACCAGGGGCACAGGGAGGGACCCTCGTTTGCCTGTGGAAAGTGTTAACAGGAACTTGAGGCACTTAGATCATGTGTTAACTCTGGGCGTCATTGACAGATGTCTGAGAGCTTGAGGTGGGGAGATGCAATTTAGCTTCTCAGGCTGGCCTGGGTAATTAAACTGCCAATGTTATTTATGAGTTTTGGTCTTAAAGTGTTGTGCAAGCACCCAGAGGCTTTCTAGCAAAGAGAGTGCTATTTTCTTAATCACATAAAATCTTAAGGTCCTGGCAGCCACTCTTCAGAGGGTGTTTCCCATTGTTGCGGCTTAATCTGGTGGTGAAGCTGTTGATGGAGTTCCCGTGAGTAAGAAGAAACAGCAGAGATTTGTGCATTTCCACGTATAGCGAGTCCTGGCCCCACCCACTTAGTGCTACGCCTACCAGTTGTGGGAAAATGTACATTTCCAGGAAACCGCACACCATTGGGTAAAGCGTTGGTCCTTCAGGGAGAGAAGAATAATGACCATCTTCTTCCTCTGCCTCCAAGAATACGAATACATTATTTTAAGGACCAAAATGGCCGAGCCCATAATTGTACCATGAATAGCCCTAGGCATTAAACAACGGGTTAAGTAGCTCTTGCTGGCTATGAGCCCAGCTCTGACACTGCCTGGATGCGGGGTGCTAGGCCCTCAGTGCTCTGTAAGCCCAGCTCTGACACTGCTTGGGTGCGGGGTGCTAGGCCCTCAGTGCTCTGTAAGCCCAGCTCTGACACTGCCTGGGTGCGGGGTGCTAGGCTGTCAGTGCTCAGTAAGCCCAGCTCTGACACTGCCTGGGTGCAGGGTGCTAGGCTGTCAGTGCTCTGTAAACCCAGCTCTGACACTGCCTGGGTGAGGGCCTAGCCCCCAGTGCCTGAGTTTCCACATCTGTGAGCCCAGCCATGACACTGCCTGGGTGAGGGGTGCTAGGCCCTCAGTGCCTCAGTTTCCACATCTGTACACTGGGTCTCTAAATGGTGCTGACCACCATGGAGTGGTTGTAAGGAGTTAATGACTCATATGCATGAAGCTCTTAGAACAGGCCTTCCCCTTTGCCAGCACTCAATAAATATCAGTTATTATTAGCAATATTAGGGTCAGGCTACAATAGTGAAGGGTGCTGTTTTGTCCCTGAGAGGATTGGAACCTAGATGGAATGAGAAATAATAACAGCAGCCATCATTTGAATTTCCCCTGTACACGGGGCAGCAGACTAGCACACTGAATATCTCAAGTAAATATCTCAAGTAAATACAAATCCAGGTGGAAACAGAGAAGGAAACTGTGACAGAAACTGTGCAGCCAGGAGAGGCCAGATCTACATGCACTCAGAACACAGGGTATCGGCAAAGGTTCCCCGAGAGCCCACTTCGCCCAGTTGTGAGAAGAGGCGGCAGAGCTCAGATGAGCAGGTGCGAGGAGCAAGTCGACTGCAAACAACAGCAGAGGACGTTTCCTCTGCGATGGTGGGGGAATCCCTTTCCTAGGTGTCTTTTAAAGCAGAATGTTTTCCCCCCCTGCGGGGAGAGGGTCGTGCGGTGTGAACCTGCTGGCGAGGGGGAGGGAGTGAAATATTTACAGAGCATCCTCCCTCAGGCTGGATTTTCAGAGGTAAGGAGCAGGAACCACTAGGGCAGTCCCTGCACGGGCTGGTCTGGGCTTGTGTGAAAACCTTGGTGAGGAGAGGCCCATGCCAGCGACACGGCTTCCTAAGCAGGACGTCCAGCGAGTCAGTCACCAGCGCGGGCGCCTCATCCTGGCCGTGGAACATTCTGGGCTGCGCCGCCTCTGCTGGGGGTGGGGCTGCAGGGACCCTCAGGACCCTCACACCCTCGGGGAGGAAGAAGCCTGGGCTGAGTCCCCGTGCTTGTGGGGAAGCTCTGAGCATGGACACCGTGGCCACTGACCACTGGAGTGAGGACCTCACCCCTTCCCTGCACGTCTATGCTGGGCCTTGAGGGAGGGGTGAGCACAGCCCCCCGGCCGGTGGGGCAGCTGGGGGAAGCTGGGGGGCAGCCGAGGGAAGCTGTGAGCATGAGGAGCCAGGGGTCCCCTTGGGAGAGGAGTGAGTATGGGAGAGGAGGGAGTATGGGAGAGGAGGGAGTATGGAGAGGAGGGAGTATGGGCATGGAGGGAGTATGGGTGTGGACGGAGTATGGGAGAGAAGGGAGTATGGCAGAGGAGGGAGTATGGAGAGGAGGGAGTATGGGAGAAGAAGGAGTATGGGAGAGGAGGGAGTATGGGAGATGAGGGAGTATGGGAGAGGAGGGAGTATGGAGAGGAGGGAGTATGGGAGAGGAGGGAGTATGGGAGAGGAGGGAGTATGGGAGAAGAAGGAGTATGGGAGAGGAGGGAGTATGGAGAGGAGGGAGTATGGGAGAGGAGGGAGTATGGGAGAGGAGAGAGTATGGGAGAGGAGGGAGTATGGGAGAAGAAGGAGTATGGGAGAAGAAGGAGTATGGAGAGCAGGGAGTATGGAGAGGAGGGAGTATGGGAGAGGAGGGAGTATGGGAGAGGAGGGAGTATGGGAGAGGAGAGAGTGTGGAGAGGAGGGAGTATGGGAGAGGAGGGAGTATGGGAGAGGAGGGAGTATGGGAGAGGAGGGAGTATGGAGAGGAGGGAGTATGGGAGAGGAGGGAGTATGGGAGAGGAGGGAGTATGGGAGAGGAGGGAGTATGGAGAGGAGGGAGTATGGGAGAGGAGGGAGTATGGGAGAGGAGGGAGTATGGGTGTGAACGGAGTATGGGAGAGGAGGGAGTATGGAGAGGAGGGAGTATGGGAGAGGAGGGAGTATGGAGAGGAGGGAGTATGGGTGTGGACGGAGTATGGGAGAGGAGGGAGTATGGCAGAGGAGGGAGTATGGGAGAGGAGAGAGTGTGGAGAGGAGGGAGTATGGGAGAGGAGGGAGTATGGGAGAAGAGGGAGTATGGGAGAAGAAGGAGTATGGAGAGGAGGGAGTATGGGAGAGGAGGGAGTATGGGAGAGGATGGAGTATGGAGAGGAGGGAGTATGGAGAGGCGGGAGTATGGGAGAGGAGGGAGTATGGAGAGGAGGGAGTATGGAGAGGAGGGAGTATGGGAGAGTAGGGAGTATGGAGAGGAGGGAGTATGGGAGAGGAGAGAGTATGGGAGAGGAGGGAGTATGGAGAGGAGGGAGTATGGAGAGGAGGGAGTATGGGAGAGTAGGGAGTATGGAGAGGAGGGAGTATGGAGAGGAGGGAGTATGGAGAGGAGGGAGTATGGAAGAGGAGGGAGTATGGGAGAGGAGGGAGTATGGGTGTGGAGGGAGTATGGAGAGGAGGGAGTATGGGAGAGTAGGGAGTATGGAGAGGAGGGAGTATGGAGAGGAGGGAGCATGGAGAGGAGGGAGTATGGAGAGGAGGGAGTATGGGAGAGGAGAGAGTGTGGAGAGGAGGGAGTATGGGAGAGGAGGGAGTATGGGAGAGGAGGGAGTATGGGAGAAGAAGGAGTATGGAGAGGAGGGAGTATGGAGAGGAGGGAGTATGGGAGAGGAGGGAGTATGGGAGAGGAGAGAGTGTGGAGAGGAGGGAGTATGGAAGAGGAGGGAGTATGGGAGAGGAGGGAGTATGGGAGAGGAGGGAGTATGGGAGAAGAAGGAGTATGGAGAGGAGGGAGTATGGAGAGGAGGGAGTATGGGAGAGGAGGGAGTATGGGAGAGGAGAGAGTGTGGAAGAGGAGGGAGTATGGGAGAGGAGGGAGTATGGGTGTGGAGGGAGTATGGAGAGGAGGGAGTATGGGAGAGTAGGGAGTATGGGAGAGTAGGGAGTATGGAGAGGAGGGTGTATGGAGAGGAGGGAGTATGGAGAGGAGAGAGTGTGGAGAGGAGGGAGTATGGAAGAGGAGGGAGTATGGGAGAGGAGGGAGTATGGGTGTGGAGGGAGTATGGGTGTGGAGGGCACCTGCTGCCCAGGCTCAGCCCCCAGAGCCAGGCTGGAGAGGGAGGGCATGGAGTCACCAACCATGTTAGAGCCGGATGCAGAGGCACCTGTGTACGCATTCACTTCCACGGGAGCCAGCAGGGTGTGGAGGAGGCACAAGGGGATGGGGTGAGTCCTGCTGGGGCTCCAGTCCATGCCCGGCAGCTGTCAGGGATGCAGAGAAGGACGTGACCCCAGAGGGCCAGAACACCCCACCCGAAACTGACTCTGGCTTCAGAGGCTGAAGGAACAACTGCATCCTCTGGAGCCAGATGGACAGAGGGCTCCTTGCCTGGCTGCTTGTTGACCTGGTGGATACTGCCCGGTCCAGGTACCTGGGAGCCCTGCACAGGGAAGGGAGGCCATCCCCCCAGGGAAGGGCGCTCCTCAGACCTCCCCAACAGGGAGGAGCATTTATAGGGGTGAGACTAGGCAAGACGTGAAAAACGCTGGGTTGCTCTGGCTCGTGGGGACCTTGAGGTTTCCAGGCAGTGGGTGTCCATTCCAGGCCCACGTGTCCAGCAAGGGCCTGCCCGGGGCCTCCTTGCCCCCGGCCTCCTGCACCCCGCTGTTTTCTTTGCAGCCAGCACAGTCAGGCTGTATAAATACTGTGCTCACCTCTCCTAGAAGAGAGCCCAGGCAATAGTAGGTGCTCAGCAATACTTGCATTCCAGAAGGCACAGGTGCAGGTGAAATTGTGAAGGGAAGAGCTCAGCTGTGGGCTGCATTTTCTAGATTGGTGGTTCCCAAATTCTGGTCCTGGAGACCCTGAGCATTGCGTGCGTGTGACAGAGCAGGAGGCTTGTTGACCTTGCAGACTTCTGGGCCCCACCAGTTCCTGATGAGAGAGGCTGTGGAAGCCGCATTGTCTGATGGTGACCCCCAGGTCCACGTCACCTTTTTATCTCTGTTGAGTTCAGTGCTGTCACCCTGCCTTGGCTTTGGGTTGACCACAGACCCACGTTTGGGTCAGAGTGTTGAAGGGAGATGGAGCAGGTGTTATTGCGGCTGAGCGGGGCTCGGTACAGGAGTGTGTGGAATGAACACAGACATCTAGAGAATATTAATTAGTAAGAGGAGCACTGACAACACCCACTGCCCTGCTTAAAAATGAAAGATTCCCGAGGACCCGCCCAGGGCACAGGCTCGTCCTGCACAGCGGGAGGGGGTACTCGGGGGCTGGGGCTGTCACCCACCCATTTTTATCTTTAAAGATTTTCCCCCTCTGTGGTTTGGTCTGGTTTTGAACTTTATATTAAGGGAATCACATTGTGTTTTTTTCTGATTATAGCATTGCTGTGAAGAGCCCTCCAGGCGCCTGGCTTCCAGTCTCAGCTCTGATACTCAGAGGCGGTGTGAGGTCCTAGCCTCAGCTTCCCGATGGATGATCATTTTTCCCCTGACAACTGGGAAAACACAAAGCAAAACACAGCTCCAATAGAATTGTTATGTTTTATTGGAATACCTCAATCCACTTGAAAGAATGTGGCATGAAGACAACACTAGGCCACTGTCGGCTTCTTCCTAAGGTTTGAGATGGAGAGAGAAACACCCACAGGTAGAGAGGCACTGGCTGACCACAGGCACCCACCTGTCCAGCTCACAGGCCCCCTCTCCTGACCATGGGCACCCGCCCACCCAGCTCACAGGTCCCATCTCCTCCACCCATTTCTTCCACGTAACATGAACTCATTGCTCATGAAGATAAGCAAACCGGGCACAAATAAGCAGCTCCCTCACCTCATGGCAGGGGGAGGGGGTTCAGAATTGGCCCAGAAAGAAGTGACCAGGATTTGGAGCATGGCCCTGAGGCCAGAATTAAGAGAGTCAACACTTTGTCCTGGGTTTGTCTCGTGGGGCAGCAGCAGCCTCATGCTGGGGGAGAGTAGCCGCTCCCACACAGAACAGGGTGGGAGCTTATCCCACAAAGGGCCAGGGAGCAAGTGTTTCAGCCATTGTGGGACAGTAGGTAAAACTGAGGGTACGATGTAGGTACTTAGGTGGCAGGAGAGAAAGCAAAGATGACATTCAAAGCTTTATACATGGATGTTTATTTAGCTGTCATATAATTTTCACCTCATGAAATCTTCTCCTTCTTCTGATTATTTTTTCAAATGTTTTGAAATATAAAACTATCCTCAGCTCACAGACACTACAAGGACGGTTGGTGGGCTACACTTTGCTGACCCTGGCTTGAAAAGCAGGTGCAGAGCAGAGCGGGTCTGGAGAGAGGGATGCAGGCTTGGGTTAGGCCTCTGGGAAGGCTGCCCACTGCCAGCCTCAGGTGCTGCAGTGCCCCACACTCACCCTGGAAGGTGCGGGCACCATTAGATGCTGCCAGCACACTTGAGGCTGTGGTGATTTTTGCTTATAGATCGGTCTCTTCTATTATAAATGACTCTTGGAAATTTTCTTCCCTTGGCTGGGCGCGGTGGCTCACGCCTGTAATCCCAGCAGTGTGGGAGGCCGAGGTGGGCAGATCACCTGAGGTCAGGAGTTCGAGACCAGCCTGGCCAACATGGTGAAATCCCATCTCTACTAAAAATACAAAAGTTAGTAGGGCGTGGTAGTGGGCACCTGTAATCCCAGCTACTCGGGAGGCTTAGGCAGGAGAATAGCTTGAACCTGAGGCAGAGGTTGCAGTGAGCCGAGATCGCACCATGGTACTCCAGCCTGGGTGACAAGAGTGAAACTCCATCTCAAAAAAAATAGTTTCTTTTCTTGTTGCAAGCCCCAGTTAAACACTCTAACGGGGCTGATCAAAACCACTACAGCTGCCTACCCTTTATGGAGTGTAGGTCCATGCCCTTGTTCTCAGGAAGGATCTACGCAGAGAATAACTCAAGGCAGTTTCCAGCCCAGGGCCCAGATGGCAGCCACTGCAGAAGGCAGACGTTCACCTAAAGAAAAGGTCCCTCCTGTGTTTATCATGGAGACCTCCAAGGGAGAGAGACATGTAGGTTATGCTCAGCTGGTCAGCAAGTACGTCCTCATGAATCATTCCATAAACTTGTTTCTTAGGGCAAAGTTGTGCTGGGCTTGAGCTGAGTTCTGACGTTCAATGTCATCAGAATTTATTTCTCCAGGTGTGGAGATGAGTGGAGAGCGGAAGAGAAACATTAGGGGTTCAGGTTCCCAGATAACCCTGCCTATTTTAGACCCAAATGCTTTTAAAAATATATATATATAATGTGTGTGTGTTGTGTATATTTAAAATATACAACATGATATTATGGGGTACACATAGACAGTAAAAAGGTTACTATGGTGATCCAAAGTACATATCCGTTATCTCACCTAGTTACTCATTTTGTTTGATTTTGTGACAAGGTGGCTGTCTTAGTCTGTTTTCACATTGCTATAAAGATACTACTTGAGACTGGGTAATTTATCAACAAAGGAGGTTTAATTGACTCACAGTTTTGCATAGCTGGTGAGGCCTCAGGAAACTTACAGTGATGGTGGAAGCTGAAGAGGAAGCAGACCTTCTTCACACAGCAGCAGGAAAGAGAGAGAGCAAGAGCAGGGAAAACTGTCTTATATAACCTCTAGATCTCATGAGAACTCACTATCACAGGAATAGCACGGGGGAAAGAGTCCCTTTATCCAATCACTTCCCACCAGGTCCCTCCCTGAACACTTGGAGATTACAATTCAAGATGAGGTTTGGGTGGGGACACACAGCCTGACCACAGTAGTGGCTAGAACCCACTCAGCATGAATTCCAAATGCTTCCTTCCCCACAGTCCTCATGTTGTACACAAGATCTCCAGACACCTACACATCTACATCTCTCCAAGCTGTACACAAGATCTCCAGATACCTACACATCTACATCTCCCCATGTTGTACATGAGACCTCCAGACAGTTACACATCTACATCTCTCCATGTTGTACATGAGACTTCCAGACACCTACACATCTACATCTCCCCATGTTGAAAACCAGACCTTCAGACACCTACACATCTACATCTCTCCATGTTGTACACAAGATCTCCAGATACCTACACATCTACGTCTCCCCATGTTGTACACGAGACCTCCAGACAGTTACACATCTACATCTCTCCATGTTGTGCATGAGATCTCCAGACACCTACACATTTGCTGCATCTCCCCATTCCCTTCGCCCACCACGTCCCTGTAACCACTGTTTTGTTCTTTATGTATATTTGATTTAAAATATTTGTTTAGTTTCCACATGTGAGATTACACAATATGTTTCTTTCTGTGTCTGGCTTATTTCACCCAGCAGAAGGATGTCCTGTAGGTTCATCCATGCTGTGGCAAAATGACAAGATCTCACTCCTTTTTAGGGCTAAATAATATTCCATGATATGTATGTACCACAGTTTTTTTTAGCCATTTGTCTGCCAATAGATACATAAGGTTCCCCTCCCCCAACATGTTGGCTGTTGTGAACAGCGCTGCAATAAACATGCGGGTGCAGACGTCTCTTTGAGATACTGGTTTCATGGATTTTGAATCTATATCCAGCAGAGGAAATGCTGAGTCATATGGTGGTTCTTATTTTGAATTTTTTGAGGAAGCTTATATTGTTTTTCATAATGACTGTACCAATCTACATTTCCACCAACTGTGTCCAAGAGGGAAAATTAAAAGCTTTTCCACCGAGATCTGCTATGAGGCAGGGATGCCCACTCTTGCCACTTCTGTTCAACACAGCATGGAAGTCCTAGCAAGGGCAATCAAACAAGAAAAATAAATAAATAAATAAATAAATAAATAAATAAATAAATAAAAGAAAAGGCATCTGCAGAAACGAGGAAGTAACATTATCTTCATCTGTAGAGAACATGATCCTTTGTGTAAAACACCCCAGAGTTCCACAAAAGGAAACCAGTGTTAGAACTAATAAATGAATCCAGTTAAGTTGTAGGATATATAAATAATAACCTAACTGAAAAAGAAATCAAGAAAACAATTCCATTTACAACAGCGAAGAAAAAAATACAATGCCGAGGAATAAATTTAACCAAAGAGGTGAAAGATCTGTATCCAGAAAACTATGAAACATTGATGAAAGAAATTTGAAGAAGACAAAAATAAATGGAAGGATCTTGTGTTCATGACTTGAAATGGTTAATGTTGCAAAAATGTCCTCGCTGCCCAAGGCAAAGGATAGATTTAATTCAACCCCTATCAAAATCCTAGTGGCATTCTTTACAGAAATAGAAAAAAAAAAAAAAAAAAAAAAAACTACAATGTATATGGAACATAAGAGACTCCAAATAGCCATGACAAGAATGAGAAAGAAAAACAAAGTTGGAGACATCACACTTCCTGATTTAAAATTATATTACAAAGCTATAGTAATCAAAACAGTACAGTACTTTCATAAAAGCAGGCTTATATACCAATGAAACAGAAGAGAGAACCCAGGAATAAATCCAAACATGGATGGTCCACTAGTTTTTGACAAGAGCACCAAGAGGACACAATGGAGAAAGTCAGTCTCTTCAACAAATGGTAATGGGAAAACTGGATTTCCATGTGAAAAAGAATGAAATTGGACCCTTATCTTACAACAAACACAAAAATCAACTCAAAATGGATTAAAGACTTTAATGTAAAACCTGAAACCACAAAACTACAAGAAAAAAACAGAGACTAAAAGCTCTTTAACATTGGCCTTGGCAGTGATTCTTGGATGTCACATCAAAACCTCAGGCTACAAAAGCAATAAATAAATAAATGAATAAATGGGGACTACATCAAACTAAAAAGCTTCTGCAAAGCAAGGGAAATAATCAACAAAATAAAATGGCAGCCCATGAATTGGGAAACCGTAGACCTGATAAAGGGCTGTATGAGTCCATTCTCGCACGAATATAAAGAAATACCTGAGACTAAGTAATTTATAAGGAAAAGAGATTTAATTGGCTCCTGGTTCTGCAGGCTGTGCAGGAGGCTTGGTGCTGGCATCTGCTCAGCTTCTGGAGAGGCTGCAGGAAATTTACAGTCATGGCAGAAGGCCAACAGGGAGCGAGCACATGGCATGACTGAAGCAGGAGAATGCCAGCACATGGCATGGCTGGAGCAGTGCTGGCATCTGCTCAGCTTCTGGGGAGGCCTCAGGAAACTTACAGTTATGGTGGAAGGCCAACAGGGAGCCAGCACATGGCATGTCTGGGGCAGGAGAAAGAGGTGGGGGAGGTGCCATACACTTTCAAACAACCAGAGCTCATGAAAACTCACTCACTCACCATCACCAGAACCACACTGAGGGATGATGCTACCCATTCATGGGAACTCTGCCCCCATGATCTATTCACCTCCAACTTTGGGGATTACAATTTAACATGAGATTTGGGTGGCACACAGAGCCAAACCATATCAAGGGTTAATATCCAAAATGTATAAAACCTTCATGCAACTCAATAGTAGAAAACCCCATTAAAAAATGGGCAAAAGATCTGAACAGCCATTTTCTCCCAAGAAGACATAAAAATGTCCAACAGGTATAGGAAGAGGTGTTCAACATCACTGACCATCAGGGAATTGCAAATCAAAACCACTATGAGGGATCACCTCACATCCCTTAGAAAGGCTGTTATCCGGAAGTGGAAAGATAGCAAATGTTGGCTGAATGCTTTTCTTCTGCTATAATAAATGACAGAAACATGCTCCTTGCTTTTCTGTTTTCGTCATCAGGTACACAGAGAGCAAAGCGTTCTAAAGTGTGAACACACGCCTCTACTTATCACTGATAGAACTGGCATAACTGCCCAATGATCAAGCACACACACACGAGGTTTTTTGTGTGGATTATTGTGGGCAACTGTGAGGTTTCAGAAGAGGATAATGCACTTAAAAATGGAATAACAAGGTTTGTGGGATGAATAAAACAATTTTCTTGGTAGAATTTTCCAAGTGACTGTGAAGTCCCTCCTGCCACCATGAAGTCATCTTTACTCTGGAGAGAAGCCCGGAGTGCAATTCAAACCCGAAGCCACCCGGGCTCCCGAGGAGAGCCCCAGTGTGTGCGGCTTTGCAACGCGAGAGAGCTACCTCACCTGTGGTTTTAGGTGGAACATGAAACCCAATTTCTTAATATGCCAAAATGAATGAAGACCAGGAGAAAAAGCCCTTCGGACACCGGAGAAAGGGTGGGACCCCTGGGAGCATCTAGTCAAGGCAGACAGAGGCAAATGATATCCACAGACTAACCACACTGGAGGAAGAATGACCCTCAAGCATTTCACCTTTACTTGAGGTTATCTGGAAATATGGAAATTCATTTGTGTTTCTTATTTGCCACTTAAATCACGTAAACAAAATTTCAAAATTGTTTTCCTCTTTAAAATGGAAAGTGCTTATTTTCCCAGAGAACAAGGGTTATTATAGAACAATCCAGGAAGTAACAAAAATCCACACTAATTTAAAAATCAAAAAATTACCGCAGTATGGGGTGACATAAAGTTACTCCGAGGTTACTTCCGCTAATGCAAACATGTAGAGCATATCCCCAACAAGAGAAGCACGGCATTAGACTTAGTTGTTGAAGGTCTTCTTGGCTTTTCCATATGGATTTTGTAAAATGGTCAAGGGAAGAAATCACGTCTTCTCCATCTTCAGGTCCTCAGTGCCGAGCACGTTGACGGATGCTTTGCATGTTAGATGAGACCAAGACGTTTTTCGTGAATGAATGAATTAGTATTGTGTCACCCGGAAGGGGAAACCTGATGCACATCTATTGCTATGGATTTTTTTTTTTGTAATCATCTTTTATACAAGAGTTTTAATATGAATTCTTTCTTTTTTATTTTATTTATTATTTATTTATTTATTTATTTATTTATTTATTTATTTATTTTGAGATGGAGTCTCGCCCTGTTGCCCAGGCTGAAGTGCAATGGTGTGATCTCAGCTCACTGCAACCTCCGCCTCCTGGGTTCCAGCGATTCTCCTTCCTCAGCCACTGGAGTAACTGGGATTACAGGCACGCACCACCAGGCCTGGCTAATTTCTTTGTATCTTTTAGTAGAGATGGGGTTTCACCATGTTGGTCACGCTGGTCTGAAATTCCTGACCTCTTGATCTACCCACCTCAGCCTCCCAAAATGTTGGGATTATAGGCATGACCCACTGCACCTGGCCCAATATGAATTATTTCATTTGAATCTTAACAAAAAGCTTGCAAGGTGTGGCATATTTTCACACCCCTTTTATAGGCAGATAAACTGATACAGAGTGGAGGGAAGTAGCTTGTCCAGGAGTCCTCTGCTGGCTGCCGACCCTGATGCCGCCTCCCTCCTCTGGGCTGCAGAGCAGGACCACAGGCTCTCCCCAGCCTTGGCTACCATTATTTTAGTGCCAGGCCTGTAAGCTGTCATTTCTGGGGAGCACTCTGGCTCAGGCATTCTTGGAGGTGTAGACTTAGTCACGGTAGATCTTGGCTTTCTATTGAGCAACATTCAATATTCTCATAATAATACAATTTAAAATATATTTTTAAAAATAAATACATTTTATTTATTTTCCAATTGTCAATTAAAATAAATCCATATCACATACCATTTCAAAAGCCCAGAAAAGAAGAGCTAGAATCTCATTATTGGAACACAAATACACTAATATTTTGGCTCAGTTTCTTCTAGTTTTGTTTTCTTATGCCTATATTTTACATAGTCACAAATGCAATAAAGGATATTTTGTATGTTATATACAATGGTGACTACAGATCTTAAGGCCTGGACCATATTCTATTGAGTGGAGGTACTCAATAGAGTTGCATTACCCCTACTTTAAGGTTTTCAAAGAGTTTTTGAATGATTTTTATTAGAAATGGGATTTTTATGAACATATTTTGTGTGTAATGATGTTCCATACTTAGGATTTTTTCTTAGCTGAGAGCCTCTGTGTGGATTTAACAGGTAAAGGACATGGTATTTCTGTAGCTTTTGCCATCTGTGGCTGGGTAGTTTTCCTAGAGCAATTGTTAGACCACTGTAATTACAACCGGCACGGATTAAGAATACAGTTTCCCTGTACCCTTGCCTAGAGAACAGCCTGCGATGTCTTAAAAAATATTCCAACCCAGTTCATTGAAAATTGATGTCATCTCTAATCCCAGCACTTTGGGAGACCGAGGCAGGCGGATCACCTGAGGTCAGGAGTTCAAGACCAGCCTGGCCAACATGGTGAAACCCCATCTCTACTAAAAATACCAAAAATTAGCCCGATGTGGTGGGGGGCACCTGTAGTCCCAACTACTCGGGAGGCTGAGGCAGGAGAATCGCTTGAACCTGGGAGGCGGAGGTTGCAGTGAGCCAAGATCACGCCATTGCACTCCAGCCTGGGTGAGAGAGCGAGACTCCGTATTAAAAAACCAAAACAAAACAAAACAAAACAAAAACAGAAAAACACGAAAGAAAAAAAAGACAGTTGATGTCAGAGATAGGATTCAGATTCTATCTTTACCGCTTGATTTGGGATGTTGCGTTTTAATAAAAAGCCCCGGTGTCTGCAAAGAGACAAACACAGGAACTTTTTGCCTTGAGGGTGGCAGTGGGGCCCCGTGGGCAGTGCCGCCCGCATCTCTCTAGAGCTGACCCGGCCTCGTGCCGCCCTGCACTGGACCCCGGGGCGCCCTCGGGGCCACCGTGCTCTGCGGACGGCAGCAGCTTCTGGGTGTTGGACAGACAGCAGCGTCACTGCCAGCCCGGTCACTGCTGAACTCCGCACTCACGGACTCGGTCCCCGCACAGCCTGGCTCCCCACAGTCACAGCACACGGAAACTCCGAACGCTTTGCTTCCAGTGGACACTGAGTGTGAGCCGCGTGGGTGGGTTGGACTCTTCCTCCCTGTTCCGGCCGTGGGAGCCTGCGCCTCCGTGGTGTGGGTGGGGCGCCCCCTGGTGTCCACGCGGGGGAACGCGGGGATCTTCAGCCTGACCCAGGGCTCCAGAAAGAGGCAGCTGCGGCAAATCCTCCCCAAGACGCAGCAAAAGGCGCCCTCTTTCCTTATGAGAATTACAGGGAAATCTCGAGCACTTGGAGCAAGTGACAAACTGCGCGAGGTCCCCACATCTCACCTCCAGGACAAAGGGCGCAAGGTCCCCACATCTCACCTCCAGGGCAAAGGGCGCGAGGTCCCCACATCTCACCTCCAGGACAAAGGGCGCGAGGTCCCCACATCTCACCTCCAGGACAAAGGGCGCGAGGTCCCCACATCTCACCTCCAGGACAAAGGGCGCGAGGTCCCCACATCTCACCCCCAGGACAAAGGGCGCGAGGTCCCCACATCTCACCTCCAGGACAAAGGGCGCGAGGTCTCCACATGTCACGTCCAGCGGTCCCAGCCACCACGCAGTGACATGCGGTCTGCAGAAGCTGCCGGGGGCCACACCCAGCCCCTTCCCTTTGCTTTCGTGCCTCCCTTGGCACCATCTTTCTGCCTCTTTTTAAACTGCTCCTTTCTTTCCTTCAGGTGTGGACTCAGGGAGACCAGGGTTCAAATTCGGGCTCCAACAGTGACATATTTTTCCCTGACTTTGGAAACTCCCCAGGCTGCACGTTCCTCACCTGTGAGATGAATGTGCAAAAGCATCCACTTCTAGAAACGCTGAGAAGATCAAGCGTGTTAGCACCGCAGCCGACCCAGGACAGTGCCTGGCAGGGTCAGCCCTACACAGGTGTGAGCACCGCAGCGGACCCAGGATGGTGCCTGGCAGGGGCAGCCCTCGGTGGATGTGAGCACCCCGTGCTCCGGTGCTTCCTCCTGCCAATCCTCTTGCTCCTTGTCTCAGCTGCATCTGTCCTCACCTCAGGACGCTCCTGTCAGACACCAATCTGAATGTTTAATTATCGTTATTACTATTAAATGGCTTTGGTCTCCCAGCTAACAAACACCAGTTTACTAGTGCAGCAGGGTTCTTGCTTGCACTATTGATTTTCCAACACACAGAACATTTTGCATGCAGAGGTGGAAGGCATCTTTGAGCAGCTGGCAGAACGGGCACATTTGAGAGCTGAGCGTTTGGGAAGCTTTTGCGATCTCTTAAATCAAGTGTAGCCTACAGCTACACTACCTACATATTTTAAATTCAACCTACAGGTTCTGTGTACACGGAGAACTATGACGAGTAGAGGTGTAAACAGACCGTAGCCTACTCTTGCATCAGTCACCGAGTTTTGGCCAAAAGCGGTCAACTGTTCAAGCCATGTTCAAATACCACAAACGCCGAGATGTAACCAATCGGCTGTTTCTGCACCTCACTTCCGTCTTCTGTGCATCTCTTTCCTTTTTCTGTCCTAAATATTCTTCCACCACCTGGCTGTACTGGAGTCTCTCTGAACCTATTCTGGCTGGGGAGGCTGCCTGATTCGTGAATGGTTCGTTGCTCAATTAAACTCTGTTAAACTTAATTCTGCTAAAGTTTTTGTTTTAACAGGGGCATTGGTGTGCAGTTCACATCAGGGATGTGTTTGGCACACACTGGCTGGTAACGAGGACCTTTTCCCCTTCACGTGTGGGTGGAAGGAAACAACACGTCTTCATACGCTGCTCATTCTAAGGGCCTGGATTTTCAGGGAGGACAATACTACCTCGTAAGTGGATGGCGTTATTTTTTTGTTCAGGAGGAGAATCTTCAACTAATTGCATGTAATTTCACAGCTACCCTGAGGAAGCACATCAGCACAAGCAAACGCAGTCACTGCTGTCCTCTCAGTGTCCCGTAATTACTTTAATGTGTGTGCACAATCACAGCCTGAGAGGACTGTGGGAGAGGCGATCCCATATTTAGAAATGGAGAATCACTAACAACTGTGGGAAACTCTCAAGGACATCAGAATTTTAGAGAGGTAAGAAAACGAAATGATGTTTTAATCCTGTTTAAAATCAGTATGCAGGTCACAGCTGAACAGAGAAGGTGAAAACATGAAGACTAAAGAGACCCATGATGAGGATACATGAGGAGTGAAGTTCGCTTTTCTATTTCTGAACGAGAAGGTTGAAGGGCTGTTTTCTAGAATGAAAGAGAGCTGAACTCAGGGATCTCTACTTTTTGGGAAATATAATTAATTAATTTTTTAAAAACTACGTTTATTTTTCAAATAATCACAGACCTACCGAAGAGTTGGTAGCACAGGATGAAGAACTAGATGATGTTCTGCTGTTCAAGAACCTTTTCATTTCCAGATAAATTTCAGGATCAGCTTGTCGATTGCTACCAAAAAATAAATACCTTCAGGGGTTTTGATTGAAATTGCCTTTTGAAAAATAATGACATTATTGTAAGACCAATGCTACCTAATTTCAAGATTTATTATAAATGCATGATAATATTTAGATTACCATAATAAATAAGATGTATTATAAGCCTGTGGTGTACAACATATTATATACCACAGTGTATCATTGGCATAAAGGTAGACCAATCAACAAGACAGATTCGAGTGTCTGGAAGTGGATCCACACATATGTGGACATTGGACTTTCAGAAAGTGTTTAGAGACAATTCGGTGGAAAAGGATTATCTTTTCAACCAGTGATGCTGAAACTGCTGTATACCTATGTGCTCCAAACTAACAAGCAAACAAAACTGCTGTCCATACCATGCACTATTTTTTTATAAAACTTAAAATGGATCATAAAACTAAATGTAAAACTAAAACTATGAAAACTCCTAGAGAAAAGCATAGGCAAAATCATTATGACATTGGATTAAGAAAAGCCTTCCTAAATATGACACCAAAAGCATGATCTCAAACAAAACAAAACCCAACCCCCATACAAAACCCATACTGTAAACATAAATTACGTAAATTAAAAACTTCTGCTCTTTAAAAGATGATGTTAGGAGAATGAAAAGATAAGCCACAAATTGAGAGAAAATAATTGCAAATTACATATTTGATAATGATGGATTTACATCCAGAGAACATCAAGAACTCTAAAAACTCAATAAGAAAACAGACAACTTGATTTTTAAAAAATGGGCAAAATATTTGAACAGACATTTCCCCATAGAAGATAGGTAGATGGCAAATAAGGACCTGAAAAGATGTTCAACATTACTAGAGATTGAGAAAATGCAAATTTAAACCACAATGAGACCTCAATATACACTTTAACATGGATAAATGATAAAGAACGGCCATGCCAGGTGTTGGTGAGAATGTGGAAAAACTGTGGTTCTCATGCACTGCAGGTGAGAAAGCAAAATGATGCAGCTGTGGAAAATGGTGTGGGGGTTTTTAAAAGATAAACACACCCACCATGTGATTTAGCTGTCTCACCCCTGGGTGTGTACCCAAGAGAAAATAAACTACAACATCTGCACACAGATATTCACAGTAGGTTTATCTGTAATAGCTAAAAACTAGAAACAACTCAAATTGCCATCAATTAGGTCGTAGGTAGTAAGCAAATTCTGGTATATTGACAAAATGGAATACTACTCAGCGATGAAAAGGAAGGCACTGTTGATCCATAAAGCAGCACAGGCAGGTCCAGAATCATGACAGAGCAAAAGGAGCTGGACCACTCTAGGGAATTTGCTGTGTGATTCCGTGAGCATAAAACTCTGGAAAAGGCAGAGTCATCTATAGTGGGAGGAGGCAGAGCAGCCGCAGTCCTGCAATGAGGGGCCTGGGGAGGAAGGGGCTGCTGGGGGAGACACCATGGCCATGGAGAGGGCGACGCTGCCCGTCCTAACCGATGGGCTCATGGGTGTCCAAACGCCAGAGGGCATCAAGCTGCACTGTGGATATGCTGTTAATTGTATGCCAATGATACTTCCTCAGTAAAGTTGTTAAGATGTTAAAAAAAAAAAACTAAAGTTACCGGCAGTCAGAGTTTGAAACATAATCAATTTTGTTTGTTTTCCATTTTGGTGCCTATTTTCTTTCTCATTTCATTTTGAATTTAAATATGTATGTTTCCCAAATCAAAGCCATGAAGCAGGGAACTCTGAGAGAAGCCTGACTTCTGTCCTCATCACCTGCACCCACTTCCTTCCCTCTGACAAAATAAAAACTGTCTTGGTTTGCTTTTCCATTCTTTTTCAAAAATAGGAGTGAATGGTACACACACACACACACACATGCACACATCCCCCTCTCTCTTTTTCAATCAAGGCAGGGCCATTGCACACGAATCTGCTGTCCAGGTGATGACTGAGAGGAGCCCCTTGTGATCTGGAAGGCACTGCTGAAGTCTGGAGCTGCCTGGGGTCAGCAGGTCCGGCTAGTCCCCATTGTTTAGGAATAGAAACGGAGCTTAGCACCTAGTTTCACCGCTTCACAGCCTAGCTACGCTTCAGACCCGTGGGTTATAAAGACCTCACTAGGAACTTCTGCTTGGATTCCTCCAAAACCAGGATCTCTGCCCAGATCTAGGCGGTTCCTGGTCAAAGCAGGTGCATCCGTGTGGCAGGGCATGGCTGGAGAACTGCCCTGCAGGCGGGCTGTGCCGCACCTTGGCTGGAGCCAGAGTCCATGCTTGCCCACCCAAGGCTTAGAGCGAATGCGGGGATCATGCCACTGTTGGTCACGGCTCTGCCTTGAGACCTAAGGGATTTTCTTAGAGGCTTTGGGAGCCTCATTTCTACTCCTAAGAAGCCAGAATGATGTGAAGTGTGGAAAACCGACTCAGTTTTTAAAAGAAAACACATTTACCACATTAGTATCTAACTGTAGGTGACTGCCACTGGTACATTTCTACCTAATAGCTTACAGGAAATGCATGTCCACCCCCATGATAACAGCTGTGTTCCCAGAATCATTCAAGAAAATGTTGTACATTTCCAATGAGAAACCAAGTCTGCCATTTTAGAACTTTTAGCATAATATTCCTCCCACAAAAATGGCTGAAGCAGAGGAGGTTCAGAAGATTATCTCTCTCTCTCTCTCTCTCTCTCTCTATCTCATCTATCAATAGATATGCAGTGTGTATGAGACAGAGACAGAGGGAGATGGAGAGAGACAGGGAGGGGGAGAGAGAGAGGGAGAGGGAGGTGGAGGGGGAGGGGGAGAGGGAGATGGAGGGGGAGAGGAATGGGGAGAGGGAGATGGAGGGGGAGAGGGATGGGGAGAGGGAGAGAGAGATGAAGGGGGAGAGGGATGGGGAGAGGGAGAGAGAGATGAAGGGGGAGAGGGATGGGGAGAGGGAGAGGGAGATGGAAAGGGAGAGGGATGGGGAGAGGGAGAGGGAGATGGAGTGGGAGAGGGATGGGGAGAGGGAGATGGAAGGGGTGAGGGATGGGGAGAGGGAGAGGGAGATGGAAGGGGCGAGGGATGGGGAGAGGGAGAGGGAGATGGAGGGGGAGAGGGATGGGGAGAGGGTGAGGGAGACGGATGGGGAGGGGAGATTGAGATGGAGAGAGGGAGGGAGATGAGAAGAACAGAGAATGAGCGGTTCTCAAGTGGGCGCCTCACATACTATCAAAAATGCTTTATTGCTTATGATTTGCTATTTAAAGTGTGTTTCTAAATGTGCACATTATTAAAAGACACTCTTTGAGAGCCATCAAGAGCCACCCCCCTTTCCCAGGATGAAAAACGTCAGTCAAGCTTTTCTTCCTTTGAAAAGTTGGTGGCTCTGATTGAAACTAGTGCTGGAAATGAGGCTAGGTGTGGGTGATGACAGCAGCATTTTTGGAACTCATTATTTATATAATAAAAGTATTTTTGTTTGTATAACGTAATCTTGGCATGTGACCCGGAGCTGCCACCTTTGCATTCTGGTTTCCCAGGGTCAGTGCGACTGCTGGCAGCACAGGGCACGTCTCCACGCTGACCCCACCTGACCTACCAGGGCTGGGGCTCCAAGTCCCCATAGAGTCACTGCTGGAATTAGAAGCAGCTAAAACCAATGGTGCTGTAAAAAGTAAAGTAGAGGTTCCTTTTCAAAGAGAATCTCCTCCCCGTCTAATTAGAAATAAATAGTAACTTCTCTTAGAAGCAAAATGGATTCAAAGACATGTGCTAACATTCTTAAATATCTGCTAGCCGTAATAAATCAATGTACTTTACGTTCTTAGCTCCCACAATGTAGCCTAAATATCCACCCTGGCATGCTTATGCTGGTCCGAGGGGGCATTAGGTCATAGCCTGTTCCTCTTCCTTATTCGGAGGTGTTTTTACCTTTCTCAGCATTCCACAAGTTACTTCCTCCTTCCTTTGTTCTCCTCTGCCTTTGCCTCTGTTAAAAAGTTCTAAGTTGCTAGCCAGTAGGGACAAACACAGAATGTGAGGTCCTGTTCCAGCCAATGGAAACTGGACACAGCAGGAGGGTGGACATGTCAGGTTATAAATGACCCTGTCTCCTTTGTTCAGTGTACTCTCAGGGCAAAGCTGCTGGCGAGTGTACCCTTTCTGCAGAAAGTAAAAATGGCCTTGCTGAGGAGATTAAATTTATGTTCAAGTGCTATTTCTTTATGGCACCGGGGAACAAGCATTTCTAACAGCATCACCTGAGCCATATCTGGCCACATTTCCTCCTCCCTTCCTGGGTCTCGTTCAGTCACTCATTTGGAAAACGTTTATTAGGACCTAGAGAGCTGGCTGTGTGGTGTGCTACTGTTTCCTGTCACTTAGGTGCAGCCATTAAGAGAGAAATAAATCTGACTGCATGCATATCAACAGGAGAGAAAAACTGCTCACAAATAAAAGCACACCATCATTTTATTTTGGTAGAATCATATGTAATAAAAATTTTGGAAGGACAATTTTGAGTGGTGGATATGTATCACTTCTACTACCCTTGGATAGAGGAAATTTGGGTTATTTTTATCTTTTATTTTACACGTTCAATATTGATTATATTTATTACAAAACACCCATATATCTTTCATATTTAGAAAAAAATCAAGTAAATCTATTTAAATGTTTAAAATATATTGAAGCACTGCTCCATAAATATTATTTTAAGAAGAAAGTATTACTCCAGTTTCATGGAGAAAGAAAAAAAAAATCACAAGAAGGCTGTTTCCTGAGCCCTACTCACAAAACATTCACACTGATCAACTTTGGAAGTCAGGCTCTCAAAGAAAATGTGCACAGAAGTGCCCGTGTCTGATATTCTTATCCTGTAGAGGAAAGGAAGTCAGGCCAAGCAGGTCTGAGGCTCACGCACTGCCCACAGAGGAAACTGCTCCCCGGGCCGCCTTGCCCATTGGTGGCAGGGCCAGACCTCAGGGCTCTCCTGACACTGGTGGGTTCCAGTCCTGGCTGCACCTGAGAATCACCTGGAAACTTTAAAAACGCGACTGCACGGTCCCACGGGGCTTCTGATTCACTCAGCCTGGGGTGTGGCCTGGCCATCAGGACTTTAAAGCTCCCCAGGTTGTTCTGAATATCCTGCCAGGGCTGAGAGCCTCTGCACTTTGTCATACTTGCTCTCCCATCCCGGCTAACTGGCTCCTGGCCACAGTCCCAGGTGAGCTGTGGTTGGATGCATTTGTGCTGGAAGGCTCTGCAGCTTGGCTGGATGGGGGATGTCTGGTTTTGGCCCAATTCCTGTCAGATGATAGATGATCTCACTGCTTCACTTCGATCATCTCTAAAATGGATCTGGACATCTTTTAACCTCATGTCTTCCATCTGCAAACACAGTGAGTAACATCAGAGATGATCAGTGCAAATACGGCCCCAAGAAATTACAAACAGCTCTCTGATATCGCTAATACCTTTTACTATTAGGCAGTCCAAAAAAACCCAGTGCTGGGCATCTTAAAATTATGTTCTTAGTTGAAGCCTCTAGGTGAAAACCTGGTCTTAGTAAAACTGTACTTACAGTCAAATTCCACTGACACTCAAAGCATTATTATTTTCATTTTTCATCTTAAAAATTATTTGCAGATTCCCTAGCTCTCCTTGAATCTCTCAGTGTTTTGCAACTGCATTTTAATTTTTTTTCAAGGTTCTGACAAATGCCATGACAAAATGAGGAAAGAGTGTTGCGTTTAAATGAAAAGTTTAGCAAAGAGGAGAGGCTGTGACGCTGGAGATGGAGGAGGCGCCCGGAAGCCATGAATTTGTTCCTTCTACCCTCTCTCTTTGAATTTCAAATGAGAATTGGAAAATACAGTAATTATTCAAGAGTTTAAACTGTAATGCAGTGAAATACTCCTTTCTTTGGGATAGCAGGGTCTTTCCTGGAGGCAGGAATGTGCAACCTCCTTTGGCAAGTCTTACTCACGGTGTTGTGCAAACCTGGCCGTGTGTTCAAGTCAGTAGAGGCTTTAGGAGGGAGAATTTCCCAAGAAGAAGGTCACTTCTGGCCTCGCTTTCTGGGACATCAACAGACTCACAGAGAATCCGAAAATCAGAGAATCCATGCCAGGGGAAGGCAGAGGTGGCCTGTTTCTCTGCTTAGAAGGAGCTGAAGGCCCCTGTGAGGACGGGTCTATCCAGGAAGCTCCTTTGGGGAAACCAAGCAGAAAGGAGGCCTCAGGAAATTCCCCTGAGAGATACAGACTGTAAGTATCCCGCCCCCACCCCCACCCCGGCCTCCTTATTTTGGTCCTCTCCTTGCTTACATGCTAATTGCAATACCTAGGTCAGGACCAAAACACAGGAGAAGGTAACAGCAGTAACGGGCATAGGAGTGAGGCCACCTGGCCAAGTGTGATCTTGCTTCCAGGACCGACGAATGCACAGCCAAACAGATGTGAGACCACACAGCTTACCCTGCCGCCTGCCTTCTGTAGCTGTGCTTCTCAGCCTTCCGACCACCCCAGGATTCATCCTGCCTCGCCCAGCGTTGCTCTTTCTGCTGTCCTGAAGGTCTTACCTCCTGTGGCCCCTTCTGTCCCATCCTGGTCACTGCCCACACTCCTTTCGAGTGCCCACCTGTGCAAATTCCAGCATGGCCTGCCTCCTTCTGTGTGTACTGCTCAACCCTGCACCCCGCCCTGCTCCCCACACCACGGTGGGAAGCAGCCACGTCTTTTCCTCCCCGTGTCCTGCACCTGGAGCAGAGCCCAGGTGACGGAAACCCAAGAGTTTTCCTTGAGGGAATAAAAGCAAATGGAGCTGGGCGTGGTGGCTCACACCTGTAATCCCAGCACTTTGGGAGGCCGAGGTGGCTGGATCATCTGAGGTCAGGAGTTTGAGACCAGCCTGGCCAACATGATGAAACCCCATCTCTACTAAAAATACAAAAATTAGTAGGGCGTGCTGGTGGGCGCCTGTAATCTCAGCTATTCGGGAGGCTGAGGCAGGAGAATCGCTTGAGCCCAGGAGGTGGAGGTTGCAGTGAGCCAAGATTGCGCCATTGGCACTCCAGCCTGGGTGACGGAGGGAGGCTCCATCTCAAAAAATAAAAAATAAATTAAAAAAAAAGGGAACGGAAGGCTCAGGTCAGTGCTCTGCTAGGCTCTTCAAGTGCTTGCTTTGGTATTTAAATTAAAACAATGTATCTAGCTGAGCTTCTTGTTTACATTTTAAAGGCCAGTCTTTGTTTTTTTTTTAAAGACAGGAAGATGCTTCCATCTTCCGGCAGCTAATTGATTCTATCACCTACTAAAAGTAGGAAAGAGCTCTGGGGTGGAAAAGCCCCTTCCACCCCGACAGATGCTGAACACCCATGCATGGGGCTTTCCAGCCCCAGGGAGAAATCCCACATGGGCCTGGTGTGGTGCGTGCACACAAAACACAAGACACACACGCTCACCAGCAGGTCATCCACGTCTCGTTTACATTTCATGCTGTAGCTGACGCATTGTCCCTACAACATAAAATCACAGTATGTTGCTTATAGGTCTGAACCCTCAATATAATGTCACATCCGACTGTACGCAATGTTTCTACGATGAATACGTTTCAGTGCAACGAGGACATGAACAATGAACCCAAGTGTGAACAGGGTCTTAGAGTTACTTTATTGGTAACATACAATGCTGTTTCTTTTTATTGTTGCAATAAAATGAACCCATAAGCTTTGTGCTGTAGTGCCCAGGAGCTGACAGACAGCAGGAGAGGGGCCTCATTAAGAATTCATGAGAAGATTAGCCCGAGGCTGGGCAGGCCTCTCTGTCTCGTGCGCTTGTTCCTGAATTAAAAAGTGCTCACGGGTGCAGCACACCAACATGGCACAAGTATACATATGTAACCAACCTGCACGTTATGCACATGTACCCTAGAACTTAAAGTATTATAATAATAATAATAATAATAATAATAATAATAATAAAAAGTGCTCACGTGGCAGGGCCTGCTTTGGACGGCATCACCACTGCCACCAGGGGGCACCCTCGGCTCACGCTGGGCCCTGTCCTCCTGTCCACAGCCGGGCTGAGACGGTCCTCTGGTCTGTGCCTGGCCTGGGACCCTTCTCCTTGTCTGTGCCCTGGCTGGGACCCTCCTCTGGGTCCGTGTCTGGCTTGAGACCCTCCTCTGGGTCCGTATCGGGCCTGGGACCCTCCTCTGAGTCTGTGTCCAGGCTGGGACCCTCCTCCTTGTCTGTGCCCGGGCTGGGACCCTCCTTTGGGATGCAGAAAGAGGCCTGGGATGAGTGGATGGGTACAGAGGTCTCCACAACTCCCTGCAAGCTCGGTTACACCCAACCTCAAATCATCTTCTCTCCACCATGCCAGAGCCAACCACGCCTCCCGAGGAGCAGGTGCCTCCTCTCTGAGTGGCCAGAGAGACCCTGAAGTGATGCCAGTGGAGAAGCAGGCGAGAAAAGCATGGAAGGGCGTGGGGTCAATCGCCGACAGCAGGAGCCCGGGGGAATCTTTCCAAGGCGTCTTGGTGAGTCCAGGCTGGGCTCTGGACGTCCTGGTCACAGGGCTGGTGTGTGGCTCCCCGGGGGCGGCAGAGCTTCTGTGTCCCCGCTGTGTCCCCTCAGGCTGGCGGGCACGTGGCACCCCAGGATACCCAGGACTGTGTGATTTAGAAAAACACCATGCAGACGAATTGTTATTTTACAAAGCTGGCTTGTAATGAATGCTTTGGTCAGAAAATGCAAGGCTGCCTGATCCCCTTTCTGTCATCTTCGAAAGAAGGAGGCAGAAGCCACGATCTGACCAGCATGGGAGCCCAGACTGGAAAGTCAGGAGAGATGAGGCTGCTGGCTAGATGCAGGTGTTTATGAAACAGGCTAGGCAGGATTTGGGGAGCGAGGGCCCGGCCTTTCCCCCTGCATCACTTGCCCTTAACCATTCTCATGTGAGCTTTGGAGCCACATTGCTATGAGCCTTGCTCTAAAGTAACACCAACTTTTTAAGCGGCAAATATTTGAAGATGCCCACCGGCATGTTCCTCACTGTGAAACGCATCGCTTGATCCTGCAGGGTCAGAGGTGAGAGCTGTTGAGGACCTATTTGTTGGCATCACTGATCAGCCTAATTTAAAAAGAAACGTTTGCTTGAGCCTCACGCGAGCAGCCTGAGGCGAATTGATCTTAGGAAAAGCTGCACACCTCCTATGGCCCAGATGGATGATGGGAATAAATTCGTTTCCAGGGCTTGACAGGAAAATCACCTCCCTTCAGAAAATGACTAAAAGTGTTCTGTGTTTGATGCCACCTTTTAGCTTGTCCCTCAGGTCTGATTTAACCTGTGGGTAGAGTTGATTCTATTCACCTTGCCCTGTGTCTCTGTCTCCTCTTCTTACAAGGACACCAGCCATTGGATGAGGGTTGGCCCTAACCCAGGATGACCTCATCCGAATTGCAGTACGTCTGCAAAGAGTCTGTTCCAGGGAAGTTCATGTTCATGGGAGCTGAGGGGAGGAACGGGACACCTGCTTCTAGGGGACACAATTGAACCCATAGCCAGTGGTCAGGCTGCATGGACAGGGAGGTCGCCGAGGTGCCTCCTGTCCCCCGTGCAGAAGGTCACGGCCTTGCAGGAGTGGCTCTCCCACCATTAGACGGTGCTGCAGCCTCAGGGACGGGCCCCCCAGTGCTCCTCCCTCCTCAGTGGGGAAACTGATCCCAGGACCTGCACTTCGCAGGACACGGTGCTGTTCCCATGCTCTGTACTCTGATTCTGAAAAGACCCGCATAGGACGCCGTGGCCCGGCAATCCTGGCCTCCACACGCAGTTCCCAGGAGGGCTGGGAGGAGGTGTTGTGAGAAGTGAGGAATGATCATGGCTGTTCAGGTGCCTTTGGGAGGAACCTTGGTTAGGCACCCAGGACACAAGCTGGCGAAAACAGCCGGAGGCACTGGAGCTGGGGGTCAGAGGTCAGGCCCAGCAGCACCAGGTGTACATGCACATGCCCACTGGCCCAGGCCCATGCAGCCACGCCCATGTAAATGCACACAAACATGAACGCCTACGCATGTGTGCAGCACACACCCACACCACAGGCCAGGCCCATGTACATGCGTTCACACACACACACGAACAACTACACGTATGTGTGCAGCACACACCGGCATCATTGACTGGGCCCATGTACACGCACACACACACACAAACACCCACGTCACAGGCCGAGACCATGTACACGCACACACACACACACACACCCACGTCACAGGCCGAGACCATGTACACGCACACACACACACACAAACACCCACGTCACAGGCCGAGACCATGCACACGCACACACACACACAAACACCCACGTCACAGGCCGAGACCATGCACACGCACACACACACACAAACACCCACGTCACAGGCCGAGACCATGTACACGCACACACACACACACAAACACCCACGTCACAGGCCGAGACCATGTACACGCACACACACACACACAAACACCCACGTCACAGGCCGAGACCATGTACACGCACACACACACACGCAAACACCCACGTCACAGGCCGAGACCATGTACACGCACACACACACGCAAACACCCACGTCACAGGCCGAGACCATGTACACGCACACACACACGCAAACACCCACGTCACAGGCCGAGACCATGTACACGCACACACACACGCAAACACCCACGTCACAGGCCGAGACCATGTACACGCACACACACACGCAAACACCCACGTCACAGGCCGAGACCATGTACACGCACACACACACGCAAACACCCACGTCACAGGCCGAGACCATGTACACGCACACACACACGCAAACACCCACGTCACAGGCCGAGACCATGTACACGCACACACACACGCAAACACCCACGTCACAGGCCGAGACCATGTACACGCACACACACACGCAAACACCCACGTCACAGGCCGAGACCATGTACACGCACACACACACGCAAACACCCACGTCACAGGCCGAGACCATGTACACGCACACACACACGCAAACACCCACGTCACAGGCCGAGACCATGTACACGCACACACACACGCAAACACCCACGTCACAGGCCGAGACCATGTACACGCACACACACACGCAAACACCCACGTCACAGGCCGAGACCATGTACACGCACACACACACGCAAACACCCACGTCACAGGCCGAGACCATGTACGCACACACACACGCAAACACCCACGTCACAGGCCGAGACCATGTACACGCACACACACACGCAAACACCCACGTCACAGGCCGAGACCATGTACACGCACACACACACGCAAACACCCACGTCACAGGCCGAGACCATGTACACGCACACACACGCAAACACCCACGTCACAGGCCGAGACCATGTACACGCACACACACGCATGAACACCCACCCATATGTGTGTAGCATGCACCCACATCCCAGGCTGGGCCATGGCCAGGTATGTGGCCTTCAGGCTGGGGGCTGCGCCCTGGGGTCTTTGTCTCCGTGGTGAGGCAGCCTCTGGACTTCCTCTCCCCCTCAAACCCGGGGGTGGTGCCATGACCCATTCTGTGTGGCCGCCTGTCTCTTTCTCAAAAGAGTGGTCTCAGGGAAGGTCCTAGAGCTGACACCTGAGTGAGGATAACAAAGCCTCATTCACCGGGCTGTGCTCATTTTATGGCCAATGTTTGGTTCCCTTGAAGACCCAGGCTACTTTGATGTGAACATTTGCTCCTTTAGAAGTCAACGCTGTTGATCTGGAGCAACGGTTCCCCTAACCGAGCTGAAACCTTCCCTGGAACTCCGCAGGGGCAGCTCTTCCTAATCGCCTTTTATTGCTTTATAGGTGCCTGCAGCTTGGATAAGCTGGGGCACAGCAGGCCGTTATTGATAAGGACATTTAATACGTAACAAGTGCCAGGTGACATTTCCTCGTGGCTGCCAGTAGGGATGTGGGCTCAGATGTGAACCAAATGGAGAGAAAGAGACGATTGTGAAGGGAACAGAAAACAAACGGCCACCTGCGCTGCCACCCATGGAAGAACACCTGTGTTGACTTAGCCCGCGGTGAGAATTCGCTTTCCAACCAACACCGTGTTTTATTTACCTAGAAAGACCCGTATCTGCAGTTCTCCCTTTTCACCAGAAAACTGACAGCATCAAAAGGAGATAACTCCTTTTTTCTTTTAATTGAAGAAGGTGGAAGAAAGTAACTCTTTCAAGGGAAGCGGCCCGAGCTGTGGGGCAGGCTCAGATGTGGGCGCTGTGGTCGAGCTGTGGTGTTTCCATCCATTTGCTGCGGGCCTGAGCCTGGGTAGGGTTCATCCTCCCTGGAGACAGAGGTGGGAGATGCGCTTTACTGTCCTCTCTGGCTGAAGTCACCACGGCAGAACTGCACTTCTGTGGCCGGCGTGGGTCACACTGACTCTCAGTGTGATCCCCACACCTGCCTCTGTTCCGTGGGTCCTGTCCCCGGCACCTCCGGAGGCCCCTTCTTCACCTTTGGGATGCAGGCTGTCCCCAGGGTCTCTACAGCCCACAGGCCCCAAGCTTCTTCCACCAATGAGTGTGCAGAATTTGGTGGCAAAATAATCATTCTCCTTATGTTTATTATGTACTCTTCAAGCAAACGCGGTACATTGAAGAATGGGAATGACAGATCCCTTCCATGCTTCTAACCTCTCTGTGAGGGTCAGTTCCTAGAACGTTTTATGGTAGATACAGTTAAGTAGTTCTTTCCCATGCAATTGTTAAAGACGAGGACTAGACCATGGTGTTGCTTTCCCGGAGGTAAGAGAGGCGCTGATAAAGGGATCAAGCCAAGGTGTCCTCCAGGAAGGAGAAGGAGCTGGGGTTCAATGCCCAAATCCCAGGGCTCAAGCTGCTGGCTGAGGTGGATGCCCAGGCTGGATGCCACAGTCGGGGAGGCTGAGGCCAGCTGCTCAGCCTCTGCGATCCATGCTGTGACTTCCAGCAATCCTGGAGCAGTGGGGATTGACGCTCCAGAGTTGAGGATTCTTGGCTCAACCCAGGGACCCAGACCCTCCCATGGTCCCAGCCTCAGGACTCCGTGAATGACCAGACAGCAGACACATGCTCAGGTGAAACTCAACTCACTTCCTCCCACCAGCTCCCGCCATCCCTGCCTGCAGGAGCTCCTCTGCCACTGGCTGCACGTAGCCTCCGGAGGGGGCTGGCTCAGGTCCAGCCCGGCCGCCATCCACACAGCCCCTCGGAGCCTGGGAAGGACAGAGCCCGCTGAGGCACCTGGATCACAAGTGGGAAGTGGGTCCCAGTCGCCATCCACACAGCCGGCGGGTACAGCCCCTGGGAGCCTGGGAAGGACAGAGCCCGCTGAGGCATCTGGATCACAAGTGGGAAGTGGGCTCCTTTTCACTTTTCTGGATGACACGGGGAGGGATATTGCTGGAAGGGGACCCTTCCTTCCAGAGTCTGCTGCCGGCTAAGGGCACCCCGCCTTCTCAGCTCCTCCTCGCCGAGGCTGAGCTGGAGGAAGCCCTGTTTGCAGCTTCCCTGTGACGGCTGCTGTCAGTGTCTCTTGTTTCAGGGATCTTGGGGCAGATCTCACGCTGACCCAGGGTGAAAACAGACACCAGGCTCAGCTATGGCCCCTCTGGTTTTGGAAGCTGAGTCCTCCCAGCCAGCTGCTGAAACATGCGAACTGCACTCCACGGCTGCCCAGGGCAGTGGTATTTGCACTGAGTCCCCTGAACACTGGGGTTTTGCAGACATGACCTGGGGTGGGGTGCGTGACAGCAGGTGCCCCGGTCCTTCAGCCCCTTCTCCCCGCCGTCAACCCTGCTCTTCCCATTTCATTCGTTGGCATTTCAAAGAATGATGTTTGCAAAAAAGGTTCTGATGCCAAGAAACTGTG
The DNA here is from genome assembly GCF_043159975.1 of Macaca nemestrina. NCBI lineage: Eukaryota > Metazoa > Chordata > Mammalia > Primates > Cercopithecidae > Macaca > Macaca nemestrina. The sequence goes on along the minus strand of NC_092129.1, from coordinate 3,195,875 downwards.
AGCCCCAGTGGCTAGGCCTCTTGCACCAACACCTCTATGGACGCTGCAAGCCTGGTGCCTGCCCCACAGTCATGGCATGGTGGCCTACCCCAGACCCATTGTCAGGCCAACCCAGCAACCGTTCCCCTGGGAGAGGGAGCGGGCCTTGGACCTGCCTCCAGCGTGCCCTGTGTCAAAGGGACCCTCCACGTAGAAGTCACGGGTCCCTGGGGCAGGTTATAGTGCGTGGGTGTGGGGTAGATGGGTGGATGTGAATCTCACTTCTGTCACTATTTAGCTTTGGAAGCTTAATCACTGCATGTGATCCAAATGTCTTATCTGTAAGATGAACATAATAGTGACGACTTGATGCAACTGTACCGATTAAAGAAAGCAGTGTTCTCGGATACCTCACTGGTGCCTGGAGAGTGATGCGTGATCCCTGTAGGCTGCCACAGTGCCGCAGCTTCTGATGGGAACCCGTGGCGCTGCCTCGGTCCTCCGTTCTCCTGGATTAGACCAGCCCCTAAAAGGCTCTGCCTTTCCCCTCACAGCGCCTTTGTTCCCCCCGCCTCTTCAGCCCCATCTTACCTCCTGCTTTTGTTTGGGAATGAGCTCCGGTGTTCATCCTGAGGCTGATGGGGACGGGGAAATCTAGGAGATAGAAATCCATGGCTGTTTTCTTTTCAGCAATATAGTCAACTATGCCTAAGGAAACTTTATTATGATAGAAAAATTTAAAAATATCGTCTAAAACAGGCTGGGTATGTTGGCTCACGCCTGTAATTTCACCACTTTGGGAGGCCAACATGGGAAGATGGTTTGAGGCTAGGAGTTTGAGACCAGCCTGGGCAACAAAGTGAGATCCCATCTCTAAAAAACAGAAATATTAGCTGAGCCCGGCTGCACACACCTGCAGTCCCAGCTGCCTGAGAGGCTGAGGTGAGAGGATTGCTTAAGGCCAGCAGTTTGAGGCTGCAGTGAGCCGTGATGGTGCCGCTGCACCCCAGGCTGGGCAACAGAGCAAGGCCTTGTCAAAAAAAAAAAAAAAAAAGTCCTAAAACAGTAGCCATGGGTATTATTTTAAGTCTGAGTGAGAGGAGGCATGAGAGAACTGAACTATAGACAAGTAATATCAGTGCAAGGTAAACTCTAGGGTATTCTGCCCACATACTCGGTTAGGAACTGGGGTTCGTATTTGAAAATGACCCATGGATATTTAGTAATCAGACGCAGTTGTGAATCTGGTTTTGCATCTTAAAAGCTGGGACAGCCGTGTTTAATTTTGAGTTACTTTTTAAAGTTGTAAAAGAGGAATTGTTCTGGGGTGGTGTGGTGCAGACGAGAACCAGGTGCAGCTGGGCCCCCTGTCACCTGGCCTTTCCTCTCAGCCTTTGCGGCACGGCTGGCCCTCTCCGCTGTGCAGCACTCTGCTCTTAACGACGTAACTCAATATGAGAGTTAATTACCCCGGTTTTAAGAGCCACATCGAATCAAAGGTTGGGTACCAGCTAGACGCTTGGCCCATCTGTCTCTAGAAGCAGGTCAATATGATGGAATAATGTTTTTAAATGGTTTTCCCTTAAAAAATCTCTCTCCATCTGTCTGTTTGTAAACATCTTAAATTTATCAACATAATGGTGTCCACACATTTGATAAATTAGAATATCTAAGCTAATATATCTTTTTTCCAAGGCTTCATAAAATCCGATGTTTATAATTTTCCTGTAGTTACAATGTAAAAATAAAAGCCTGAGACCTCAGAGAGGGCCCTGTCACAGATGCACACAGCTAAATGCATTTTTCAAGTACAGGCATCTCTTGGGGGCTTTTTGTTTGGTTTGATTTTGGTTTGGGGTTTGCATTTTCATACCACAAGATGCTAAGTAATCTGTTGATTCAGTAAAGTATGTATTTAGTTTCCAAAGAGGGCTCTGAGAAGGCTGGCATCGTGAAGCAGCCAGGACACAGAGCTGAATTAAGGGCCAAGACCCTTACGGCCCTCCACGTCCCGGAGGGCCCCACCTGGTGACGGTGGAGAAGCTGGATGCCAGCTCCAGGAATTGCCCGGCACCTCCCTGAGCAACACCAGCAGGTTGTCTTGTGTTCCCTTAAAGTGAGCTGCTGGAACCTGTGTCCTGGCGACAGTGCTGGGCGTGGCAGACAGGCCAGGTTCAGGACTGGCTCATCCCCGTGGCAACACCGTCATCACTCTATTTTTTCTTGTGGATATTTTCTGTTCTTCCACCAGCCTCCAGTTGTGAATCTAAGAGGAACAAATTAGTGAGTTTTTAAATCTGATGTTTGTATTTCCACTCTTCCCGGCCTGGAATTCACCACCGTGATGACCTCCAGGGGAGGTCACCTCTGCCTGACTTCTGATATCCACATAGCCTAGGGCCGAGCTCAGAAAAAACCTGCTAGTTCTGAATTCTGCGCTCTGGGAACCTCAGTGTCCCTGCGGTTCTCACCCCTGAGAATTCCTTATCTGTGGTCGGCACTCCCCACCTGCCCATGCAGCTGGGAAGGCTGACATTGATAGAATGGGTCTCCAGGCACCCCTGGCCTCGGAGGTGGGGTCGTCCGGGAAAGACAGTTCGGACACAGGCCATGCGACCACATGCTCCTTGCAGATGCAGCTGTGTGGCGAGCTCCTCCCTGCTGCGCAGTTTGATGGATAGATCTTTCCGATTTCCTCTTCTACTTGAATTAAACACCTACTCATATTTAACTGGCCAGAGCTGCCAATTCCCACTGGGACGCGGGGAGTCCAACAATCTCCCGCACAGTTGTCCTGTTCCGGCTCTGATACCGGCTGACGCCTGAGCTCAGGCGGCCAGGCCCCTGGGACCTCTGTTTCCTCCTGGCTGAAGCAAGAGACGGTCCCTCGGGCTTCTCCCAGAATTGTCAGCATTCCTCGCGTGTCTATGATTCAATTTAACTTCATTTCCAAACTGTTCTTCCCTGGCAACCTAATAAATCAGCATCAGAACCGGAACACACTCCTGAGGTTACTCCTCTATTCTACCCCAGGTGCCGTTGGCTGCCTGTTGGACCCGTTCTCCCGCTCATCCCCAGTTTCTACTTCTCCACAGACTGTGCCCTCTGCTCAGTGCCCTGGATACAGAGGGTGCCTCTCAGGGGAAGCGGAGTCTACCCCAGCTTTAAGGGACACACCCTCACTAGTCCAAAAATAAGGTTTGCTGCAGAGTTTCTGGGGAAGGATTTTTTGCTCTAAAAAAGACATACGGAGAGATTTTCCCCTCTCCACTGGATTTTGTCTACTTAGGTGCAATGGTGGGTTCTTAACTCCTAGCCTGAGAATGACCGCACGCAAGTCGGGGCAAAGCTGAGTGACCGGCAGGAGGCAGAGTCTCAGTCCCACACAGTCCGAGTCCCGCACAGCCTGAGTCCACACAGCCGGGGTCCACACAGCCCGAGTCCCACACAGCCTGAGTCCCACGCAGCCTGAGTCCACACAGGCCGAGTCCCACGCAGCCTGAGTCCACAGAGCCCGAGTCCCACATAACCCAAGTCCCACACAGCCCGAGTCCCATGCAGCCCGAGTCCCATGCAGCCTGAGTCCACACAGCCTGAGTCCCACATAACCCAAGTCCCACACAGCCCAAGTCCACACAGCCTGAGTCCACACAGCCCAAGTCCCATGCAGCCTGAGTCCACACAGCCCAAGTCCCACACAGCCCGAATCCTATGCAGCCCGAGTCCCATGCAGCCCGATTCCTACACAGCCCGAGTCCACACGGCCCGAGTCCACACAGCCCGAGTCCACACAGCCCTGCTGGGTGATGCACTCATGACATGGGGTGTGTGATTTTCCCACTGCAGCTGCAAAAACCACACACACTTAGTGGCTCAAAACAATACAAATCTACCATCTTGTAGTTCCATGGGCCAGAAATCAGTCCCACTGGGCCCAAGTCAAAGTGTCCACAGGGGTGGCCCCTTCTGGAGGCTCCAGGAGAACCCCTTCCTGCCTGTTCTGGCTTCCAAGGCCACCGTGGTCCTCAGCTCCTGGCCCCCGCCATCTTCAGAGGGCATTGCTTCAACCCCTGCCCCTGACACCATGGCCCTTCCCTCTCCTGAGGTCAACGGCCCTCTGCCTGTTTTCCAGGGACACCTGTGATTGATTGAGGGAAATTTAGGCCCACCCAGATCATCCAGGGTCATCTTTCCTCTCCGGGCCCTTTCCCCAGTCGCATCTGCAAAGTCCTTTTTGCCACGCAAGGCCACGTCCCCAGGTTCCAGGGATCAGGACGTGGCACTGTGGGCATCAGATTTCAGGGATCATGGCATGGCACTGTGGGCATCAGATTCCAGGGATCAGGGTATGGCACCACGGGCATCAGATTCCAGGGATCAGGGTGTGGCACCGTGGGCATCAGATTCCAGGGATCAGGGCGTGGCACCATGGGTATCAGATTCCAGGGATCAGGGTGTGGCACCGCGGGTATCAGATTCCAGGGATCAGGGTGTGGCACTGCGGGCATCAGATTCCAGGGATCAGGGTGTGGCACTGCGGGCATCAGATTCCAGGGATCAGGGTGTGGCACCGCGGGCATCAGATTCCAGGGATCAGGGCGTGGCACCGCGGGCATCAGATTCCAGGGATCAGGGTGCGGCACCACGGGCATCAGATTCCAGGGATCAGGGTGTGGCACCATGGGCATCAGATTCCAGGGATCAGGGTGTGGCACCATGGACATCAGATTCCAGGGATCAGGGCGTGGCACCGCGGGCATCAGATTCCAGGGATCAGGGTGTGGCACCGTGGACATCAGATTCCAGGGATCAGGGCATGGCACCGCGGGCATCAGATTCCAGGGATCAGGGCGCGGCACCGCGGGCATCAGATTCTGGGAATTAGGGCGTGGCACCGTGAGCATCATGATTCCACCTTCCACATCGGGTCGGCCGTGTCCTTCATGTTGAAGTTATGTGATTCTGACAGGTACAAACGTTCCAGGTTAATTTCTTTATAATTAAGGAAGAACTTCCAATGGCCTCTCACCCAAGCCATGCTAAAAAGGTGAATGAATCAGGCCTGCTGAGTGCCAGCCATTGCTGCCGCCCATGCCCTCCCTACCCTCAAGCTCCAGGGTCCTTGTTTAGAAAATTACCTACTCCCAAGGTGCCAGGCTATGGGCATCTGCACAACAGTGAGTGACATTCATTCAAAGAAAATACAAGAGCCCAGTATGGGAGCCATGAGTCACCTGCTGTCACGTTTCCACCAGACACCCGCCCACCACCCACCACCAGCAGGGCTGCTGGTCTCCACGATGTGGTCACGTTTCCACCAGACACACCTGTCCACCACCCACTGCTGGCAGGGCTGCTGGTCTCCACGATGTGGTCACGTTTCCACCAGACACCCGCCCTCCATCCACCACCAGCAGGGCTGCTGGACACCACGATGTGGTCACGTTTCCGCCAGACACCCGTCCACCACCCACTGCCGGCAGGGCTGCTGGACTCCACGAGAGCGCGTGAATGACAGCATGAGCTGGTGCCAAAAGTTTCCTTTCGGAGCCTTACGGGCATTCAGCCGGTGACTGCCCAGAGTGGCCCTGCGGCCTGTGGACACGTAGACAGGTTTTCTGCACAGGACGGTCATAGGTCTTTAGCTTTTCCTGCTTATTATTTTTAATCAGGAGAGAAACCAAAAATGGTGGCTGGTGCAGGGTTGGATTGAGACACAGTTGTGACATAGGTCCATTGGAAATGCTCCTGACACCCCTGCATGCCGCTTTCTGTCTGACGCCCCTGGGGCTGCATGCGCTTGCCCGTGTTGTTAACAACGCCCGGTGCTTTGGTGGGTAACGTCACCAAGGGTTCTCCAAACCTTCAGAAGTGCCCACGCAGCTGTTACTCAAACTCAAGGGCTTTGGCAAATTAGGTAGAACTGGGACGGTGAAAGCTGGGTGGTGAAAGCTTTAGGGGAAGAAGGCAGGAATTACTGTGTGCTGGGCACGTGTTAGAGCCTGAGAATTCTGTCATGCACATGCTCCTTATTCCACGTAATTTAAAATTTAAAATCCCGGGGAGCCGGCATTAATGTCCTAATTTTACAGGCTTGGAGACAGGATTTCACGGAGGCTAACTCGCTTGTTTAATGTCACAGAGTCCTGTGCTGGGATTCAAAGCCAGGGCTGCCCAGGTCAGCCGACGGCGACCGGTTCTTCAGGACGTCACCTACAGTGAGTGAGTTTTGCTTCTGAAAACACCACTGGGAGGCCACCATCAGCGTCGTACTTTATGGACACCCCCTACCCGCACCCAGGTGTGGTCATAGGGCCCTGAGCCTTGGGAGCCAGGGAGAGCCTGGCGCAGACTTCTCCGTGATCTGATCAAATATTTGGGCAGCTTCCAGGACAAGAGGTGACCCAGCAGATGGGATTTGGACGCTGGAATATTGGTGCTGAGGAGACATTTTACACGGGCCTTCAAAAGGAGGAGAATGTGTTGTGGACCATTTGTGTGTGTGCGTGTGTGCATGCGTGTGTGTGTTTGCATGCATGTGTGCGTGTTTGCATGTGTGTGTGCATTCGTGTGTGCGTGCGTGCGTGTTTTCATGTATGTGCGCGTGTCCATGTGCGTGTGTGCATGTGTGTTTGCATGCATATGTGCGTGTTTGCATGTGTGTGCATGCGTGTGTGCGTGTGTGCACGTGTGTTTTCATGTGTGTGTGTCCATGTGTGTGTATGCACATGCGTTTGTGCACGCGTATGTGCGTGTGTGTGCACACGTGTGTGCGTGTGCATGTGTGTGTGCATGTGTGCGTGTTTGCATGTGTGTGTGTGTTTGTGCGTGGCAGTTTCAAGTTACTAGTTTTTAAAGTCAGCACATTTTCATTGACTCAACTTGGTCAAAAATCTATCACAGAATTTGGAGCCCATTAAAAGGAAGTTCAATGAGAAGCCCATGTCTTCTCTTGGTCAACAATGGAACTTCTATAGAAATACTCAGGCAAAGACCTGAGTTTCTTCTGACCTACTTCTGGTGTTGAATCTGCTAAAGCTTGATAAGAATTTGATAATTCTGGGTTAGTAATTTTTTTCTGGGTGGAATTGCTTTTTCACCACCTGTGTGTAAGGGGAAGAATCATCTGTCCTAAGGACCTGGTGGAAGCTGAAAGGGGCTCTGTTGGTTTCTACAGAAAAGTGAAGAGTAAGTCTGTCCATAAACTGCCTGGTCAGAAGGCCAACTTCTCCTGGCAAAGGCCACCTGACACATGGAGAATTCAACATCAATATTGAGTAAATGTGTTGGAATCTTACATTTTAATTTCCCAGTTATTGGACTGTGCATTCCCACACTTACAATTATTGAAGTATGCTCAGGAATGTAGAGTGTGAGGTTTATATAGTCGTGAGCAGTGCCCCTGCTTTTAAGAGTGAATTATTCTTAAAATGTAAATGAGACTCATGTCTCTTCGATCTGAAGCTTGCTGTCACCTACCAGGACCTGAGACTCCTCCCGGAGCTTCCCATTTTCCTTAGGAGGAAGTGCTATTGTTTCGGTGGGTGTGTGGTGAAAGGCAAGTTCTCCTAATGTGAACACTGTTCATGAAAGTTCTGCCATTTTTCTTCTTCTTTGTGAACAGCCCTTAGCTGGTGAGCTGGAGAAACAGGGCCACAGGGGAGTCTGACCTATGGGGGTGTCCGGACAGAGGGGCCGGCTACGTGAGCCTCCTGGGGTGCCTCTGCCAGCCTTGAGCATTCTGTCAGTCCGGGCGGAGAAAACATGCTTTTCCAAGTCAGAAACCACTCATAAATCATGGGTTAGGAGTTTCAACATCACCACAAATCCAGCGCTGCTGAGAGTTAAAACGCCTCCTCGCCCCGCACACGCACAGGCTCTCTCTGTGCTATCACCATCCATCTGGTCTCCGGGGCCCGTTTCCAGAATGTGAGGCGACGAGGGCTTGGGGCACGCCTGCTGCTGTCCTCATGGACTCCTGGGGCAGCCCGGGGCACCCGCGAGAACCCGCCCCGCCACCACCAGCCAACTTGGAGGCAACAAAGAGTGAATCAGAAATGCATGGCTGACATTTCCCTGAAAATAAATATATGCTAAAAAATTAAAGGGAAATGTGGTTGGCCAAATGCATTTGGGGTTTTAATCAAACCAAAGTTATGTGAAAAACAGCCTGAAATACTCAAGTCACCGAGGCCTCAGGCGAGGGTCCACGAAGACTCCCTGGGCACTCGTCTGTGGGTGGGACAGGGCCGGCTCTGACTTGGCCCCCTCCTTTCTCCCATGGGGCTTCTTCCCGGGCACACAGAGCCAGGCAGGGTTAATAATGTTTATTACGTGCTTTGATGAGGCAACTGTCTATTTGAAGCAAGTAAGATCAGTTTATATATTGAATCTGAAATAAACATACCCATATGAAGACAATTTTTTTTCAAATTTTCCTTCTTTCAAGAGGCCCCATATAATCCTTTTGCTGCTTTATAGAGACTGCACACATCCCTTGAAAGCATTAAGGAGGGAAACAAAGCTAAGTGGACGGTGGAGCTGCCCCCACTGAATCTGGGCATAATTCCATCTCAAATGAAAGTGGGCGGAAGAGCTAGGAAAACAATTTTGGAAAGGTGGTCGGCTGTGACTCAACACCTCGGGGAATATTTAGGAAACTCATTGAATTTGCCTGTGGACATGGCAACTGAGTTCCCCAATGCACGTGTGAGAATATCGTGAGGTTGTCCTGTCCCGAATTCTAATGCACAAGAAAGGACAGGAGCAGAGGCCTGTGTGGTTCGTGGATCACCCAAGTCCCAGCTCTGCCTTTGCTCTGATGCCAAACCGAGGAGGTCTGCATTTTCATCTGGGAAGGGGATGGAGTATCTGTGCCCCTGGCATGACCATGGGGAAAGCCTTCTGCTCCACCCATGGGAAGCCAGACCACGGTCTTGCTCACGTTCTGAAAGACAAGGACCTTTGGGGGTTGGCAAACGGAAATAATTCAGATGCATCCTCCTGGCGAGCAGGGCACCTCTGTGCCTGCCGGTGGGTCTGGCTCCGGTTTTGCAGCTGCAGGTCTTGTAAAGCCATGGGAGCCGCCTGCCAAGCTGCTGGTACCTGGAGGCCCTGGCCGAGGTGGGCTGTAGTGCATGTGCCTGCACAGGTGTGCCCACCCAGGTGTGCCTGCCCAGGTGTGCCCGCCCAGGTGTGCCTGCCCAGGTGTGGGGCTTGTCTCACACACTCCTTGTGCCAGTTTTTCCTCCCAGCTGGAAGTCAACAAGGACAAATAGCCCCAGGTCCCTTAAACTGGAAACTGTCAGTCACCCATTCCTCCTGGTGCGACGTGTGTGAGAGAACATGGTGCTTTGTACACACGTGTGAATGTGGACGACACTGCGTGTGCATGCCACATGTGTTCTATGGGGGCTGCTGGGATGTGGCAGCCGCGCTTGCAGACACAAGCTGAATTCTCGCTTTCACATTATGAAAAAGACCTGGCACTGCAGTGGAGGTTGTGGAACCTTCTGCTAACATTTGGCCTGGGGGTGCTGGAAGATCCCTACTCCTTGATGAGACACCCTTGGAGGCTGGCTGAGGGCACTGCCTTCCTGTGAGTCCCTGCCGCAGCCTGGCAGCGCTTCCAGCCATCTGATTGGGCTTGCGCACACCTGGGCTGATCCCTGTCCCTGACCAGGAGCCACACTTCACCCAACAGCTTTCCTTTCTCTTTTAGGAGGGGTGAGGTTGGAAGGAAAGACAGGTTTGATTGAAAACTAGGTGGACTTCTGCAGATTTATTTTTTAATTTTGCATTTCTTTGAGTCACAGAATCCAAAAGTAGTTATGTGGATGCAAACACATAATTAAGGCAAATAGCAGCAAAGGGGACATGAGGAGTGGAACCCCCTCTCCACCACCATTCACCAGCATTTCTGTGACCCAAGGGGACGTGAGGGAGGGAGCCCCCTCTCCTCCACTGTGCACCAGCACCGCTGTGACCATTGGTGTCATTATTCTTTAATACAGGGTCCTGTGCTTGGTTTCAAAGACCTCCTCCAGCTGGGCTGCCTCAGGCAATTTCCTGCCTGATTTTAACTCATCATGTGTGGATATATCATGTGTGTATGTGCCATGTTGTATATGCAGGGCATGTGTGTATACGCCACATGTGGACTCGCCAGATGCATTTACATCGTGTGTGTAGATGCCACATGTGTACACGCCACGCGTGTATATATGTGTGTTCATCATACGTATGCATCATATACACTTAAACTAAAGCCCCTGCAGGCATGTGCTGGTCCACCCCTGCCTTGAGTGCCCGCACACATCCAAGTTCAGGGCTAGTCTGGACACAACTGGGGTCTCGGGGGCTTACCCCGTCAGGGCCCCAGGGCTTGGCAACCTTTTCCATCCTGAGTTTTAATTCAGTGCAGGAGGTTCCGGAGGCCTTGTGTACAGGCCGGCCACCTCCTGAGCATTGAGTCTTTGGTGGGTGACGTTTACTGAGGTTCCTGCAGTGGGACTGTGCAGCCGCCACTGGTGAACTCAGAGCAGGACCTGCCCTGAAGGAACCGCAAGGGACAGGGCTGTGTCCATGCCAGCCTTGCGGCTCTCTTCCTCTTCTGTCCTCAGAGGCCTTGCAGGGCCGTAGATGGCCGGGGCGGTGTGAGGAGATGGGGACACATGGCAGCAGGGGCCCTTGGGTGGAGGAAGCCGGCAGGGTGCAGCTGTCCCTCTGTCTCAGCTGCCCATTGTGTAGAACTGGCCCAAGCCTGGGGCCTTCTCTCTGTTTAGCCTCTGTCCCCAGCAGAGGTTCTCAGGCCTGTGTTTCCTTCTGTCCATCAAAGGGGCTCCGTCAAGCCCTGGAGGTCCCCGGGGAGGAGACAGTGGCCTACCTCCGGCCACCAGGCCTGCCTCAGAGGGTAGAGCCCTGCTTTATCTATTTTGTTTGTTTGCCTTTCTGGGCAAGATTTTTTTTTAAGAACGAAATCTGAGTCTGAGGCTAAAAAAAAAGTTTGGAAACCCCTACTTTAGGTTTTTGATGACTGCTGTGTACTTACTCTGCTAAAATAAATGCTGCTTTGCTCCACTGTCGTTCAGCTCGGCATCAGCAATTGTCGCTGTTCTCGTGAGAGCTGCTGGCCTCGTGGGCAGGATGTCCATATGGAGGGCCGCCTGCGGCAGCGGGAGCCGGCCGACCACACACACGGGCTGTGTATTCAACATCGCCTCCATGAACTGTGCCCTGGAAGTGACTTCTGAGTTGACAAACCAAAAACTCAACAGCCCATAAGAAACTAAGCTACGATCATATACAGAAAATGCCCACATCACATACAGAGATAGAGCAGTACCTGCTATGTTCAACTAAACTCAGTCTTTAAAGCTTCCATTGGATGTCAGCTCTGTCAGTTATACAAATTGAGGACAGTCTTGGTCCCTGCCCTTGAAATGAGATTGGTTGAAATAATATTCTGTTGTTTAAAATATTTTAATTTCCTGTAATAGCATCACCATGCTCTGGGTGCACACGAAAAGTTAGCCATTTCCCGAAATTATTACACAGTAAGATTTGTTCAAGTTTCTGATAGTCTTTCGTTAGGAGTGTATTGAGCATGTACGAGGTTGAACACACGTGGTGGCGGCCTGGTGAGGGACCAGGTGTCTCCTCCGGCCTTGGTGGGAGCTCCCAGGGATCCTGAGGCTGCAGCCTCAGCCAGGGCCTCCTGCCCTGCTCCAGACAGGCCAGGGTGCTGGGGGCCAGGCCTGCTCGTGGGAGGAAGCCTGCGGCGCATGCTGTGTTCTGGTGCCCCGAGTCCCACAGAGTTGCCAAGCAGGCAACTCATGACACCCCTCCTCCCTGCCCATCCCCGGCTCACGCCCCGGGACCACCTCCCACAGTAACCACCTTCACTCAGACCCTTGTTTCCTGGGAAACCAAACCTTCCTAAGACACACGGATGTAGAAATCCCAGCACACACATAGCTGTTTACACAAATGAGTCAACAAAACCAGACACAGGTGCGAGAAGCACAGTGGCAAAGTCCAACCACCGCAGCCCCGAGCTGGGGTCAGACGGACAGGCAGTTGCTCCGGCCGCTATTGGGGGACGTGGTCGGGTCGGCTGTCTCCTGAAACCAAACCCAGTGTCCTTTTCCAGGTAGGAATTTGAAGTGACCAGCTGTCTGCACCAGGGTGCGGGGGAGCTTGCTGCCTGCCGTGGCCCCGGGTCCTCTGTCACAGCATGAAAATTTGGGGTGAGAGGCCTTCATGCCTCTGCCTGCCCTCCTCACCTGACCCCTGGGACGCCCTGGATCCTGGAGGTGGGAGGACGGTATCACCTCCTGACCTGAGCAGCACCTGCTGCTCCTGCCACCTTCTCCTGAATCCCTGGCCACCTTATCCTCACACCTGAACAGAGGAACCATCAAACCTTTGTGCCCGATGAGGGAGGTCCAGAGGGCTTAAACCTCGCCTGCTGTGATTTCCACAGCGTTCTCCATAGGCATAAGGGGGGTCATCCTCTAGCCGAGGGGGAGCTGTCCAGCCGACTGCCGGAAGCTGTTCTCCAGCTGCTCCCAGCCCAGCCCAGGCCAGCCAGCCCCATCTGTGTGTGCGGCCTCAAACGCATGATGCTGTTGCCAATCCTTGCTTCTCAGCGGAACGTGTTTTCTTATTACAATGTAGTAAAGACTTAAAAGAGGACGTCGAAAAGTTGAATTGGAAGGAGGAAGAACGGGAAGAAGTGTTATCATCTTAACATCTGGAAGTCTCTTTAAATTTTGATCTATTTCCTAAAATACACACATGCATGCAAACACAGGCACATGCATGGATACACTGTGCGCACACCGGGGAGGCAGTGAGCACACGCGCTTTGCGGTCAAATGGAATTAATTAGAGTTGCCAGGTAACACGCACTTCCTCAGGGCACTCATTTCAAGGGTGATGATATTAATAATAGGAACCACCCCCCGGGCTATTGCAGGGGTTACAGGAGGAAGCAGCGCAGAACCCGGGGGGCTAGGGCAACTATCCTCAGGTACAGATACCAGCTTCCATATAACGGCACACACTTGTGGGTGTTGTGTAGACACGCTTACAAAAAACAACACTGAGACCAGACTTAAACATTTTCTCTTGACTCCATACTTTGAAAGCTTTCCTATACCCCACATGAATCTTGTTCTGTAATTTATGAAACCCATCCCCTCTTGTGAGGGCAGTTTTAAGCTTCTCTCTTTACATGTCCTTCTCTGAGTAATCACAGTGGAGATCTCTGGCAATTTCTCTAAACTAAAATGGAGGAACTTTAGTTGTATTCCTGTAGCCCTGGTGGGTGCGTGGCCACATCTCAGGATTGATTCTGACTTGAATTCACTGCCACCCTCCAGGAAATGGTAATTTCCAGTATCTCCTGGCTCCCCGCAAGGACTCAATGATCGCTCCTTTTTCAGCCAAGGAAATGAGGTTTGCTGGGGCGAGGTTCCCTGCACCTGTTGGTGCCCCATCCCCTCCTGTTTGCCTCATTTTCCCTCCCTCTTCACGGCCTCCCTCTCCTGCTTGTTACAACCACGGTTTCACCTACATGCTGTTAATTTTAAAAAATCGGGCACTATTGATAAAAATAAGGGAATTCACAACACGGGTCGTGCATCAGTGGGGCCCATCCTGGCTTCCCTCCTCCTGCTTCTGCCGGCAGACCCACAGTTCCGGTTTCTGTGGAAGGGCCAGAGGAGCAGGAAATGGTTAAACAGTGATGGATCAATTGAACAATCCGGATCCTGAGGCTCGCAAGCTGCACTGCCCAAGGGTGTCTGACCCGCCCTCTGCTGCCCTGGACTGCCTGGGGCGCTGCACTAGCTACTGTTGGGAAGGCTCCAGAGTAACCTTCCCTGCGGCTGGGACAGGTTGACTTTGTCACTGGTGCAGTTTGCCAGGATGCAGGCTCTGCTGGCCGCTGCTCAGGGTCCCTCGTCATGAGCCCCACTGACACGCGCATGCCCCGCACTTGCTCCTCCTTTTAGCCACCCACCCTCCTTCCTGAGGGACCAAGCGACCTCACAGCAAAGGCAGCGGCGCAGCTCCGTGCCCAGAGAGACGGACGGGTCCTGAGACCCTGGTGGCCCCCTCAGGGCTCCTCCCAAGTGCAGCCTGTGTTTGAACAAAGCAGTGACCTGTTCAAATAACAGCAAGGAAGAGTGAGCACAGAAGGTGAAGCCCTGGAGCCCAGGAGAGCTTCCTGAGTCCCCATGACATGAAGCATGGGGAGCAAAACAACAAAGTTGCTCTGGATTCCTCGCCCCAAGACTCAGGGCTTCTAGAACACCCACACCTCCCGGCAGGCCTGGGGGACGGCTGGGGGACTGGGAGGTCAGCTCTGCCCTCTGCTGAACCCAGTTCCTCACCCCTGCACCCAGAGCACACCTGTCCCGACCTCATCCCCCAGCACACCTGTCCTGTCCTTATCTCACAGCACACCTGTCCTGTCCCCATCCCTCAGCACACCTGTCCTGTCCCTCATCCCCAGCACACCTGTCCTGTCCCTCATCCCCAGCACACCTGTCCTGTCCTTATCTCACAGCACACCTGTCCTGTCCCCATCCCTCAGCACACCTGTCCTGTCCTCATGCCCCACCACACCTGTCATGCCCCCATCCCCCAGCACACCTGTCCTGTCCCCATCCCCCAGCACACCTGTCCCTCATCCCCAGTACACCTGTCCTGTCCCTCATGCCCCAGCACACCTGTCCTGTCCCTCATGCCTCAACACACCTGTCCCGTCCCCTTCCCCCAGCATACCCATCCCGTCCCCATCCCCCAGCACACCTGTCCTGTCCCTCATCCCCAGCACACCTGTCCTCTCATCCCCAACACACCTGTCCTGTCCCCATCCCCCAGCACACCTGTCCTGTCCCCATCCCCCAGCACACCTGTCCCTCATGCCTCAGCACACCTGTCCTGTCCCCATCCCCAGCACACTTGTCTTGTCCCCCTGCCCCAGCACACCTGTCCTGTCCCTCATCCCCAACACACCTGTCCTGTCCCCATCTCCCAGCACACCTGTCCTGTCTTTCATGCCCCAGCACACGTGTCCTGTCCCTCATCCCCAGGACACCTGTCCTGTCCTCATTCCACAGCACACCTATCTTATTCCTTACCTCCTGACCAGCAGGCCTGGTCATGGGTTCTGCTAGTTTCATATATATATATATATATTTTTTTTTTTTCATAGCTCCAGGTACTCCTCCCTTATACTGAGAAGCTGTACTAGTCAAGCTCACCCAGACAGATTCAGGACCAGAAATCTGCTCTCCCTGTACCCAGTGTTTCAGACAGAATATTGACAAATGGCTATGTGCATATCCCTACAGGCCAAGCCTCTGAACACACTCCTGGATAAGGAAACCACTTTGGGAGGCCAACACGGGAGGATCACTTGAGGCCAGGAGTTCGAGACCAGCCTGGCCAACATGCTGAAACCTCGTCTCTACTAAAAATGCAGAAAATTAGCTGGGCATGGTGGCAAGCACCTGTAATCCCAGCTACTCGGGAGGCTGAGGCAGGAGAATCACTTGGACCTGGGAGACAAAGGTTGCAGTGAGCCAAGATCATGCCACTGCACTCCAGTCTGGGTGACAGAGTGAGACTCCATCTCAAAAACAAACAAACAAACAAACAAACAAAAAACAGAGTTAGAGATTTCAGTTTGTACTTAGGAGCTCCGAGCAGGAAGCCTCTGGGGACAGGAAGGCTTCGGTGTCCCTGTCACACCATCCTGGCGGTTTCCAAGGAACAGATACAGCATCGCAGAGAAGGGTGTCACAGTGAAGGTTCCCCCGCCTTGCTCATCCATGTTCCAGCTTCCCGGCTTTGAGGAAACCCCAGCCTCCCTGGCCAGGTTTCTCATCTGCCCGGTGGGGGCTGGGCAGGCTACTTCCAAGCTCCGTGAGCTGAGCCCCTAGTCCTGTGATTTGGGTGCTGCCCTGCACACCCGGTGAGGCAGCCCAGACGGGGCCCAGCACAACCCAGATGCTCCCGGCAGGAGGCGGAGGATCTCCCACCTCTCTTTGCCCTCTGCCCTGCTGGGCATGGAGCGGGTCTCCCTGGGGAAAGCAGGGCTGTGCCAGAAGGAATGCGTGGAACTGGGCATGTCGGAGCCAAGGGACTCTGGAGTTGGTCCTGGCCAGCCCTGCCTGAGGTGCTGGGTCATGGAAGCCGGAGCCAGTGACTTGCAAGAGCCCCACGGGTGGTGGGGGTTCCAGCCTGTGTGTGGTGCTGCAATGAAGGAACCCACGCAGAGGCCCAAGGTGGTGGATCTCTCCAGCCTGTGTGTGGTGCTGCAATGAGGGAACCCACGTAGAGGCCCATGGTGGTGGATCTCTCCAGTCCGTGTGTGGTGTTGCAATGACGGAGCCCATGTCCACAGGGCCCAGGCTTGGTGTGGCTGGGTCCCATCTGCACTGGGCCCTGATCTACAGGGAATCTGAGCAAGTTGAAAGAGCCCCTGAATTAGCAAACGGGTGAATCCACTCACACCCAGCCTGGAGAGGCGTCGACTCTAGCAATGGGCAAGGGGTTCATGAAGGGATCAGTGGCAGAGTGGATTCATCAACAGATGACTCACAACTAAGCTTTGTGCTTTTGGTTTCACCACACACACCAGGTTGCCCCCAAAATCCCCTCTTCTGGGGTCTGCCCCTCTGGAAAGCTTCGCCTCCCCCTGCCCCTACCCCTGCCGCTTACATCTGAGAGACAGCGTTCTGAGGACTGTGCCTTGGACTCTGTCCCGGGGCCTGTCCCTTCCTCCTGTTCTCATGGCCTCATTTCAGGTCCAGGCCCTGCACAGGGCTCACCTGACCTCTGAAAAGCCTTAATTTCCTCCTTCAATCTTTCTCCCACATCCAGGCCAGCAAAGCTAAGATCTCAGAGTGCAGGGCTCAGGTCAGAGCTGGGGCTGCTCCCGTGGTCACTGTAACCTCAAACTCTCCATGGTTCCGCACAGCCTAATACACAGAGTGCAAAATCTGTCTACCTGGGCAGAAGGCAGACGCTCCCCGAAATCCATGCATTGAAGTCCAACCCCCAGCACCTGGGAAGGTGTCCTGATTTGGGAAAGGGCCATTGCAGCTGGGCTTAGCTGAGGGGCGGTCACCCTGGAGAATGTGGGCCTCGTCCAATATGACAGTGTCCTCAGAGGCACAGAGACAGGTGCATGGGGGATGACGGCCGCATGGCCATGGAGAGGGAGAAGGGGGAACGACCACCAGCAACCACTGAAGCCAGAGAGAGGCCGGAGCAGAGCCTCCCTCACAGCCCCACAAGGAGCCAGCCCTATGGCACCTGGACCTGGGGCTTCTGGCTTTGAGACTGTGAGACAACCCACATCTGTTTGTTGGGTTGCTCCTTCCACAGTCCCCTGTTCGGGCCCAGGACGCTGGTGACACCTGTTCAGGCCCAGGACACTGGTGACACCTGTTCAGGCCCAGGACGCTAATGACACCTGTTCAGGCCCTGCCAACAGTCCCCTGTTCAGGCCCAGGATGCTGGTGACACCTGTTCAGGCCCTGCCAACAGTCCCCTGTTCAGGCCCAGGACGCTGGTGACACCTGTTCGGGCCCAGGATGCTGGTGACGCCTGTTCGGGCCCAGGACGCTGGTGACACCTCCCCATCAGTTCCCTGCACAGCACACCTGAGTCAGTCCCTGGCTTCAGAATATGTTTGCGTATTTCCCCAGGCCAGGCTCCAGGTTTTCCTGTCTTTTTCTCCACCGGTCAAGATCCTAATCACCCTTATGGCCTTGTCCAGCTGCTCCAAATTCCCCAGGCAGGAGTTCCCCTTTAATTCCTACCGGGACTGGGCGCCTGATTTTGCAGGCGTGTCTCTTCTTTCACTTCCTTCCCTCTCCCTCCTGACTACCTCGCTCAGTGAACCTGCGGGACCTTCGGGCGCATCCATCACACTGTGTTGGGCGCTGGCCACAGGAAATTAGGACCAGGTCGCACCTTCGGGCTTTTCTGAATGAAAAGGCAAAAGTGCACAGAAATGTAACCAGAATGTGGGCAGACCCCTCCAGTCTGCCCCTTCAGCCCTCCCCTCCCCGCCTGCTGCTCCAGTCACAGCTTCCCGCCCTCAGGAGCCACTGGGGGTGTCCCCACACCTGCGTCCACTCCCAGAGCCCACCGGAGGGCCCAGGGTGGGATTCGTGATGGACAGAATCGTGCATCCAGAGTCACATGCTGGAGCCCTCACTCCCATTTCCATCTGAGGAGGTGACAATGGGAAGTTTCCATCTGCACACCAGGGAGAGGGTCCTCCCTGGAAACCATGCCTGGCACTGTGACTCAGGACCTGCAGCCTGTCATTCAGGGACCTGTCACTGTGAGTCAGGGACCTGTAGCCTCCAAAGCTGTGAGGGGTCTTCATAACTACTCACTGTTTGGGACTGGGGAGAGCATCCTCACAGGGACCAGACACCCAGGGCCGTGTGGACATCAGGATGGGGTCTAGAAGATGAATGGCGAGCACTGTGGGTGAGCCATTCTGAATGCTGAGACAGGTGCAGAAGGACTTAGGGACGCAGCTGGCAGCGTGACACACTCCTCCTGGGAAGGTGGCACCCGCAGAGCGAAGGAGCCCCAAGCTCTGGGCTCAGCACAGCCTCGGCACCCTGCTTGACCCCTCAGCTGCGCCTTCTCAGGCCTGTGGCCTCAGGCATGTGTTCTAGGGCCAGCCTCACAAAGTCCCACAAACCAAGGAACAAATCAATGGCAGGAATGTATCCTCTCCCAGTTCTGGAGGCCAGAAATCCAAGATCAAGGTGCCAGCAGGGCCAGGCTCCCTCGGAAGGAGCCAGGGAGGGACTGACTCCAGGCCTCTCCTGTTTCGAGAACGTCCTCCACCTGTGACCAGTGAGCATAACACCAGTCACTGCACGGCGTCTCCGCATTCCCTCCTCTCAGGAGGACACGGGTCGTGTTGGATGAGGGAGCACAGTGCTGAGCTCGTTTTGACATGATTACCTGTGCGAAGGCGTCATCTCCACATAAAGTCCCATTCGGAGTCGCCAGGGTTAGGACTCACTCCACTGGGAGACCTTGGCCGGCAGCACGTGCTGGTCATAGGTTTCCTCCTCTGAAAAGGTAACAATGGCCTCTACGTCTTAAGAGTGGAACAAGCATTTAATAAGAAAGGAATGTGAAGTACTGGACTCTGTTCTGAACACAGGAATAGGAATAATTCTCTCAGAGATGCACCCAGACTCACCCGGCTTGTGCTTGCCGATAGCATTTCTGAGCTGCAAACTCCCGCCCCGTCACCAGGAGGAAAGCCCCCAGCGGCGATGCTGCAGACCCCGGCTGACCAGGCCCACAGCAGACACGAACCTCTCTGGCATCCTTTAATCTAACGTACAATAACTGGACTCTCAATGTCTCCCTTGGGGACGCCTGCCTAACAAGCTGTCGACAACGTGGTTACTCCCATAGGGCACAGCCATGGAAATGAAAATTAATCACAGGCCAGGACGGGCATGTCAAGGCGAACAAGTCGGAGGGAACAGATGTGTCTTACACCGAAATGGACACAGCGAGAAGACAGGCTGACAACGAGCCAGGGAAAGGTGAACAGACACCTTTCCTAAACAACATGGTTAAAGGTGCTTCAGCCAGAGCTCCAGAACGCCCATGTGGGAATGCTTCCTGCTGAAATGGAAACGTCTCACCAAGAGTGGACACAGTCCTGTCCAGATCCAGCCCTGGATACTTCCTGGTCAATAAAAACCCCTGATGTGCACCACTGATTGAGTCAGAGCAAATAAAGTGAGTTACGGAAGCCGAACGACGGACGCTCTGAGGGCAGTCGAGCAGACAGAGCTTTCCAGACAGAGTGCGGTCCAGCTCACACCGGAAGCCTCAGGGCTCCGCCGCCCACGGCCAGAGGCGAGCACATCACAACATCCTGGACGGTGCCCTCCTCCAGGGACCCTTCCAGCAAAGCATGGAACCCATGAGGTTATCGGATGCCCGTAGCCCTGGTAACACGAAGATATTTATACCACCCCCATCAGTACATGCTACCACACTGCAAGTTGCAAACCCATTTTTGTTTTCAGTTATGCTCATACAGATTCATCTTCAAATGGGCAGGAGCTTTGGGAGTCTTTTCCAACATCAGAAATTCAGATGTTCATCCATTTTATTCTCCTATCTGATGTCCTGTGATCAGTAAAGTTTATTTTCCAGGCAACTGACTGGGGTCAGAAATGTCAGCTGGGGAACAGAGGGAATATATTTGCCTTACAATGCATTCAAGATGTTACAGGAAATGAATAAATGCTGATTCACTTACTCAAAACAATGAATATTCAACTTTATACTCTAACCCAGGAATAGACTACGAACTTCCTCCAGAGTGGGACGCCCCTCTGGGGCTTGTATTTCCAGAGAAAGGAGTGACGCGCTTGAACCCTGGACCTGCCTATGGGCTACAGTCAAAGGCACGTTCTGCCACCATCCTGTTCTGCACCCAACAGGCTTCCCCTGGCAGCGACCTTCCCTGGTAACGATGTCAGAAAATAGTGCCGCATTGGGTTAATCTTGAGGGGCAAAGAAAGCTTGCTCTCCCATCTTTTGTGGAGGGATTTAGCAAAGCCAAAGAATGTGGCTTCTTGGTATCTGGCAAGTTTTTAACCAGGTACAAGAGGGAAATACTTGTTATTTATAGTTATAATTGTCTTCTGTGAAGATGGTCTCCAGGATCTCTGCAGAGAGTGGATGGTGGTTTTGTTAGGTGGACCCCCTCATAAACCCTGTTGATAAATGAATGCAGATAGGGAGCCTGGTCTGAAGTGTCGGCTGGACAGACTTGAGTTGTTATGTGCAAGGGAGTCAAAAGCATTGGGAATTCCTGCCTAGTGTTAGAGAAGGGGATGTCAGGAGGTGAGGGAGAGAGAAAGATAGGGAGATGGATGGGCAAAGCCTGGATGTTCTGCATAGAGACTTGGAGAAGGTGAGAAATCCCTGGGGTTAGGCTTCTAGGAACTTGGGATTCAAGATGGTGGACAAAACGCATCCACTCAGCACACGCTGTGTCCAGGGCCCATTCCATTGTAGTTCAGTTGTAAGGAAGGGAATAAAATAATAAAAGCAATAAGGACAGGAGGGAGAAACAACGGCAGATCAGGGAGCTTGACTGAAGCTGAGGAGATGAAAAGATAAGACAGTGTCAGGTGGATGAGTAAGTCAAACAGAGGACACACATCTCAGAAAACACCAGGGGTCAGGGAAGGGCAATGGGATGCGCACAGCTGGCTCTCTGGAGGACTAAGGAAGGGCAGGTCCTCCAGGCCAGAAGAGGAGAATTCCATGAGAAACTGAGGCACTGTCTTAGGAGAGTACAGCTTCTCTGTGCGTGCCAGTGCCTGAGAAAGGCAGATGCCTCATTGACCTGGCCTTTTGCTCCCAAATACAAATTAACAACCAACGGGGCTTTCTGTGCCATCAACAGAGACAACCGATGTGAACAGAACCAACAAGTGATTCAGCATGGAAGACAAATGATCCATGAAACATGAGAACAGAACTCCGGAAACATCTGAATGACACAAAATCAATGCTCCTGGGTTACTAAAAAATAATTTTAAAAAGCTTCTATGAAAACTGAATAATAAAAGAATAAGAAAATATTTCTGAATATTATATATGTGATGGAAGGAATGTTTTAGATAAAGGAGTTAAATAATAGAGTAAGGGTAATTAAATATTGAATTTGGAAACTTGAAGATAAAAGCCAGATTCTTTCTCAGAACAAGGATTAAGACAAAGGGGTGAAAAACATGAAGGGAAGTTGAAGGAATGCAATCAGTCAAGCTTGGAACCTGATCTCCTTCTCACAAGGACATTAGGAGAGAACAGAAAACGGGATAGAAAAACAATCAAAGACATGACACAAGAAAAATGTCAAGCTGAAGAAAGGCAGAAATCCTTAAGCTGAGAGCACTCATTAGGTGTGGAGCAGGATCAATGGAAAATGAAGTGCACAAGATCATATTCTGTTTAAATTCAGACTTACAAGAATAATCAACTAGAAGATACCAAAGGTGTCCAGAAAGAGGCCAGGCTCAGTGGCTCACATCTATAATCGCAGCACTTTGGGAGGCCAAGGCGGGCAGATCACCTGAGGTCAGGAGTTTGAGACCAGCCTGGCCAACATGGTGAAACCCTGTCTCTACTAAAAATACAAAAATTAGCCAGGTGTGGTGGCTCATGCCTGTAATCCCAGCGACTCAGGAGGCTGAAGCAGAAGAATCACTTGAACCCGGGAGGCAGAGGTTGCAGTGAGCTGAGATTGAGCCACTGCACTCCACCCTGGGCAACAAGAGTGAAATTACATTTCAAACAAAAAATAAAAAGTGTCCAGAAAGAACCAAAAAGTATTACGTACAAAAACAGGAACCAGATCTGCAAACATCTCACTATACAAACTACCATACCCTGAAGGGAGAAAAAGAGAAACAACTTGGAAGTGATGAGGAAGAGTGATTTTGAACCCCAAATTCGCAAACTATTAGTAAGTGTGAGAAGGGGAAAATGAAGGCATTTTCAGACCAACTGAGAATAATAAAATTTACCTTACACATTGACATTGATTTTAAAAGACCAATTTTCTTCAGTAAATCATACAAGGAATCTAGAAAACAAGGATGACGTGGGATTGATTTAAGAAGAAATGGAATTAATCCAGGAATTCAGTGGTGAAGAGACCAGGAGGACAGCTGGGCAGGGATCCTAGAAATCAGTCTGGAAGAGGCAGTCAGAGCCCCTGGAAGACACTCTTCAAAGAGGAAGCACATTCCGTCCAAAAAGCTTCATGATGGAAGACCCAGAGGAACGGGGCTATGTCAGGAAAGCATGCGTTGTCTGCAAGAAACCCTGAGAAAACAAATAACTAGTTGGAAACCCTGAGAAAACAAATAACTACAAAATACTCACCATCCACATGCATTGGCTCCCATTCCCTCTGGCCCTGCTCCAGCCCCTGCCCCTCATTGCTTCCTCTCTGCTGGATTTTTTTCACAGCTATAAAAATATGCTGTTTTCCTCCTATCTCCAAATAAATCCTCCCACTTTACTTCACTTTCTCCCTCATTTAGTGCCCTGTTTCTCTGTTGGTGTTTATATCAGAACCCCCCAACACGCTGCCCTCACTTGCTGTGTGCTTTTCCTCCTGGCTCCTCTTGAATCCACTCTTCTGCCCCCTCGCCTATGCTGGTAATGACAAGGTCCCGGGGACCTCTCCATTACGAAATCCAACTGTGCGTTCTTCATGTTCCTCTTCCCAGGTCTACCAGTGGCATGTAGCACAACCTTGCCCTCATCTTTGAAATCCTTCCTTCCTGTAACACCTGAGGCCCCCACTTCCTGGCATTCATCCTGCCTCGTGTTTCTTCTTCCTTAGTCTCATTCTGCCCTGACATCACCCGACCCGTAACATGGGAATAGCACGTGGCCCCGGGCTTGGACTTTCTTGTTGTCCTGTCTTCTTTCACTTCCCTGCTGATTCAATTAGGCAGAGTTCTCCAGAGAAATAAAACCAATAGGATGGATGTGTAGATAGATGATAAATAGATTGAGATAGATGGAAAGATATCTGTTATAAAAAATTAGCTCGTGTGATTATAGAGGCTGAGGAGTCCCACGATCTGAAGCTGTTAAGCTGGAGTCCCAGGAGAGCCCAGGGTTCAGTTCCAGTCTGAAGGTAGCAAGCGTGAGGCCTCAGAAGAGCTGGTGCTTCCATTTCAGACCAAGGGCAGGAAAAGACCAACGTCCCAGCTCCACAGAGAGGCAGGAGGAAGTCCCTCTTCCTTGGCTTTTTTGTTACACTCAGATCACCAACTGCTTGAGCGAGGCCCACTCATATTGGGGAGGGCAATGGGTGAGTTCAGTCCACCATTCAAATGTTCATCTCATCCAAAACACCCTCAGAGACACATCTGGAAATAACACTCAATGAAAATGTCTGGGCAGCCCATGGCCCAGTCAACACAAAATTAGCCACAACAATTCAGTTCTTGTCAATGTGGAACCCGTACACATCTCCTCAAAGCATACTTAATCTCAAAATGAAGATAATTGTAAGGTCATAATTCTGCCTATCATGATGTAACTGTCCTGAGTACAACCAAAAATGCACTAGCTCCTTCCCGCAAAAGAAAGCAAAGTCCTTGGGTGATGTTTTGGCTTCTATTTGATATCCCATGATTTAAATAGTATAATGTAAAATTAACAAGACTTAATACTATGATATAAAGTCAACACATCATATGTTACATAAGGTAATGAGAGAAGAGAAAACATAGGTATTTATATATACACATATATAAATTAATCTTATTAAGGTCGTAAGGAAAAATTACGACCTTATTATTGTCTTTATTTTGAGATTAAGTATGGCTTTAGGAGATGTGTATGGGTGCCAAGTTGACAAGAGGTGGACTCGTAGATAACTTTATGCATCAACTTGACTGGGCCATTCATACACACACACCACACACACACTCTCACACACACACATACACACACACACTCTCACACTCATAACAAAATAAGGAGAAAATCCTCATGAAGAATACAGCCCTCATTCCTATAACTGGTCCCATGGTCATAGCTGTTATTTACAACACATGACTGGTAAGTGGTCCCACGATTATAGCTGGTATTTACAACGACTTTCTTCTACTACCCACTCTGTGTTCCCTTTGCTGTTAGCAAGCACCTTGGCTGCTCATGGTTCTTTACCTATGGAGTGACTCAAACCTTCATTCTTGAAGGTTCTGGGCCATTTGTAGTCCTACCTGGATTAGGCTGAGTTTTCCACTGACCTTAATCACAGGGCAGGGTAATACTAAGAGACAGCCTCAGAAATCTCCTGTATTCCAGACACAGTCTTCCTTACCTCCACTGTGGAATAGTATAGGCCAATTTCCTCTTAGAAGCCAGGATCCATCACCCCAGCTGCACAGGGACTCGCTTTTTTGCATACGGATTCAGAAGCAGAAGGAGCCTGAAGTGGCAGAGCACTGGTCTTCACTTCCGGGTCAACAGAATCAGTGCTGTGTCTCCTGGTGGAAGCATGCCTTTCTTTGTAACTAAGGACTCTAGGTTAGCAGAGTGTAAAGTTGGAAGCAAAAATGTTGTCAATGGGTCACTAGGGGTGATAGGGAGTGCCATTCCTATTTCCACCTCTTGATTCCTGGAGCATGATTCTGGCTCTAGGAGAAAGGGTGCCATTATCGGACACAGATTCAGAACACACACAGCGTTCTGGAGAACCCTGCCCCAGCCCACAGGGTACTGCCACCTAGCTGGTGCTGTAACTGCATCTTCTAAAGCCATTCCATGGTTCCATCAAGCCAGCTGCCTCAGGATGGCAGAGAACACAGTAAGATCCTGAATTCCAGGAGCATGGGCCCATTGTTAACACTTCTTTTGTTGCGAAGTGAGTTCCTTGATCAGAAGCAATGCTGTATTCTGTAAGCTCATGGATGGTAGGTGTGGCAGAAGTGTAGCATTCAGGGAAGGAAAATGCATACCTAGAGTATCTATTCTAATAAACACAAAATACTGCCCCTTCCATGATGGACTCGATCCAATGTAATCCCACCCCATGCAGCTGACTGATCACCCTGGGAGTGGTGCCACACTGGGGGCTCAGGGTTGGTCTCTGCTGCTAGCAGACTGCCCACGCAATGGCTGTTGCAGTGAGTGAAAGTCCATGTCACTGAGCCCATGCATATCCTCCACCCCTGCCACCAAGGCCACTTGGTTCCTGAGCCCACTAAATAATGACAGTGGTGGCTGGGGAAAGAGGCTGAGTGGCATCCACACAACGGGTCATCGTATCCACTTGATTACTAAGCACCCACTCTGCTGAGGCACCCTTTGGTGAGCGTTCACATGGGATGCAAATGTCTTTATGGTTATTTTGTTATTTTTTTTACCCACTAAGAGAGGTTTATGCATGTATCTTTTCCCTACATTTTCTTGTTCCCAATTTTCTAATCATGTTCCTTCCAAGTTCCTGACCATCCAGCCACACCACTGGCTGCAGCCCATACACGGATATGAACGCATACATCTAGAATTTCTCCTTCTAAGCAAAGTGCACAACCACATGCACTGCCTGGAGTTCTGCTGACCAGGCAAGTTTCCCTTCACCGTGTGCTTTAGGGACGTCCCCGAAAGGGGCTGCAGTGCTGCTGTTGACTCGCGGGTGATGCCTGCATGTGGTGAAGAACCATCTGGAAGCCAGACTCTAGCCTTGCTTTCCTCTCTCAAATGATCACAGGGAACTCTCGGTGGGGACACAGGTGCAGGCTGAGACAGAAGGCAGTGGAGCAGGGGTGGGGACTGTGGGCATTTGGGCCACTTCTTTATATAACTTACTTGTGCCCTCAGGGCCTACTGCGCCGGATCCCAGGCACGCCCCTTCCATTTGAGGACAGAGTGTCACTGTGCATGCTCAACTTTACAGCTTGGTGGGTCAGATACTCTAGATATGAATGTTCTGTCCCTGAATGCAATGCTTCTGCCAAAACTACCATCCATGTTCTTACAGAATGCCTTATCTGCCATCGTGTATTCACGCAGCATTGCTTCTCATCAAGGGACTCATTTCACAACAAAAGGTATCATAAGCTTATAATAATCCACTGTCATTTTCCAAGAGCCTGTCTTCTGCACAAGCCAAATAGAAGAGTTGAATGGAGATGTGGTGGGAATCGCCATCCTTGCCTTCAAGCCTTCGATGGTGGTGCTAATCTCTGCTATCCCTCCAGTTCATGAAGGGCAGCTCAGATCACATAGCAACTTGGTGAGTCAATAGCTTAGCATTCAGGCCGGGGGCAGTGGCTCATACCTGTAATCCCAGCACTTTGGGAGGCCAAGACGCGTGAATCACTTGAGGTCAGGAGTTCAAGACCAGCCTGGTCAACATGGCCCCGTCTCTACTAGAAATACAAAAATTAGCCAGATGTGGCACGCACATGTAATCCCAGTTACTCAAAAGGCTGAGGCAGGAGAATTGTTTGAACCCAGAAGGTGGAGGTTCCAGTGAGCTGAGATCATGCCACTGCATTCCAGCCTGGGCAACAAAGTGAGACTTCATATCCAAAAAAAAAAAAAAAAAAGCTTAGCATTCTGTCTGCTAGGGCCCATTAGCAGGCCAAGAGCTGGTACTCGAAAGGGGAATAATTATTCACAGAGGATGACAAGGCTTTGCTCTACAATCCTAAGGCTTTGCACTAAGATTCGCCTACAGGGCCCTGTCCAAGGCTCCCCAGGGCATCCCTGTCTGCCACTGACACCTGAAGCACTGCTGGGTCAAGTGGCCCAAGTGGCCCAAGTGGCAGAGCAGCTGACACAGCAGCCTGCACCTGTTGCAGTGCCTTCTCCTGCTCTGGGCTCCACTTAAAACCATCAGCTTTCTAGGTCACTCAGTAAATGGGCTGGAACAGCACACTCAAGGGAGGAATGTGTTGCCTTCAAAATCCAAGTAGGCCTGCTAAGCATGGTGCCTCTTTCTTGGATGTAAGAGGGGCCAGATGCAACAAGCCTTTCTCCACCTTACAAGGGCTCTGTTGACAGGCCCCACAACACTGGACCCCTAGAAATTTCACTGACGTTGAAGGCCCCAGAATTTTTGTCAGATTTATTTTCCACCATTGAAACATAAATGTCTCACCAATAATTGTAAGGTAGTTGCTTCTTCTAACTCACTAGGAACAACCAGCACAATGTCAATGTAATGGGCCAGTGTGACATCGTGTGGAAGAAAAAGATGAACAAGATCCCTGGAAACAAACCATGACACAGGGCAGGAGAGGGGACAGACCCTTTCAGTGGGACAGTGAAGGTCACTGCTGGCCTTACCAGCCGAAAGCAGACTGCCTATGAACAGAGGTGGAGAAAGAGGCTCTTGGTAGATCAGTAGCTGCATGCCAGGGAATGTGTTAGTTTGCTTAAACAGAGAAACCATATCTGCTACAGCAGATGCAACTACAGCCACCACCTGGTTAAGTTTATAAGAATCCACTGTCATTTTCCAAGAGTCTGTCTCTGCACAAGCCAAATACAAGAGCTGAATGGAGATGTGGTGGGAATCACCACGCCTGCATGCTTCAGGCCTTTGATGGTGGCGCTAATCTCTGCAGTCCCTTCAGGGATGTGGTGTTGCTTTTGACTTACTTTTTTCCTTTCACCAATACTTTGAGAAGTAAGATAGTAAGGGGAATTTTTGAAGGACGATCCCTTCTGATAATCACTTCTGTGATCTCTTCTCTATAGACCAGACCTTACAGTGAAAACTGCAGCTACTCAATTAGAAAACCTAAATGCAGCAGGAGTAATTGGATCCCAGGGTGGCAGGAGACAAGGGGAGGACCCCACTGCTAGAGGCATGGTGGGCAGAGTTCGCATGATGAATAGCAGAGTCAAAGAAGCAACCAGAACTGTCTGAATGAAACAGACCTATGGCATTGTTGAGTTAATTACGGCATTTCTGGAAATGAAATAGGAAATCTATTGAATTCTTACTTGATCTGTATATGCAGAAAAGCTTTAGGTCAAATGAACAAAGGTCTAACTTGAATCAAAAATGGAGAATCACGGCTCCTCAATTAACTCTCAGACTTGAGCCAATTTACAGACCTAGAAACTCCGAATGAAGAGGAAGCCACATCCCCTTAAAGAAGTACCCCAGTAACATGCCGAAAATTTATACTGCTAATCTTTCTCCCAGTCTTCCCCTAAAGAGACCTATCGTTTATCTTCCAAAGTAACTGTGCATTGGTGAAAAGGGAATAATTAAACCTTTCAGGGACTACTAGACATGGCTCTGAACAGACATTAATTCCAGAACTTAGATGTCACTGCGGTCACTGATACTTTGAGAAATAAATTTGTGAGGAATGTTTTCTGAACCCTCCATGTGTGGGTGAGTAGATCTTAAATGACAAATCCACTCTAATATACCAATATCTCTAAGCCTTTTGAATCTCTTCCTCTATGTTAGACCCAGGCAGGCCTGAGATTTTCACTTCACTCACTGACATCTAGCCCCACATACTGAGAGAGCCCTTTGTCACTTCCCAATCTCCAGCATTAAATGCAGAACCTCTGCTTACTGAGTCCATATCAATAAATTGTGGTTGGTCCAACTTTAGGTTCCTCCACAATTATTCCACACCCTTAATATCCATTTCCACAGTGCTCCCTGGATTTCAGTCTGTGCAAATTAGAAAACCTATGTAGTTCTCTTGGACAGTAGTGTGCTGCTTCATGAGGCACACTTTGAATCTCACCTTTGGGGGTCTGCAGGGACTTGAGTCTGGTGATTGGTCCAGAAGCAAAACAAAAGATGGATGGTGATAGTGGTGGCCCCTAAGAAGTCAGAATTGTCTTGCATGGCAACTGCCTCAGGAAAAGTCATCACCACGTCCTTGGGCAAAGAAAGGTTAAGCCCCTCAGACAGAGGTAGAATGGCTGATGCCACTGAGGGTGGAGAGGCCATTTCCACTGTGGGTGGGAAGGCCATGTTTGTTGGCAAAAAGACTCAGAATTTAGGAGATCAATGTCCCCAGCTTCACCAGGGTCTTCCCACACATCCTTGTCCTAGCTTACGGGATTCCATTCCTTCCCATTCAATGACCTCATTTTAACAGTAGACATCCTAAGAGGCTGAGAGTTCAACTTGGGCTGTAATTCATCCAGGTACAGGATGAGATTCTGGGTTTGATTTTCAGTCATCTGAACCCTGTAGCTACAGGAGATGAAGGTCTCCTTTAGGGCGCATATAGAAGCTTCAGATCATTTATCTGGGGCGTGAGTTGGGAATTTGAATCCTTGAGCTCATTCTTTTCTTTCTTCATTTTGTCCAGTGACATTAGAAGCAACCAGCCAATCTCACTCTATTTGTTCATTTTCCAAACATGCTTGAAAGTATCATATTCACTGTTATCCAGATCGTTGCTTCTTATCAGCGCTTGACTAGGAGGATCCAGTGGAGATATTTTGCATGTCTTTATTTCCAAATCATGCCATGGACCGCCAGTGCTCTCTTTACCACTGGAAAATAGAATAGAATCATTAGCATCTCTAACTCTAATAAGATTAGAGAGCCAATTCTAGAAATACCAGAACCAATTCAGAAAACTCAGTCTTAAAATTCTCTTTCATATATATATGGAATTGGCTCATAAAATTCTGAAGGCTGAGAAGTTCCAAGATCTGCAGTGGGCAAGCTGGGGGCCCAGGAGAACTGAACCCAGATCTTCCACCACTGTTGCCACACACTGGCCCAGGCCACCATCACTTCTTGTCTGGAATGCTCTACCATCCTCCTTCTTCCACCCTTGCTCATGTTCCACATCCCCCTCCCAATTTATTATCTTCATAGCAGAGGGAGTGCTCTGATTTAAAAACACAAGTCAGACAATAAGACCGCCTTGTTAAACAGTTCAGTGATTTCCAGTAACATTCGACTGAAATCCAAATTTCTCAGCATGGCCTTCGAGGCACTGCACCCTGATCACTTGATCTCACTTCTCCTATCACCACCCCCTTGGGGCCCATTTCAGCCTCAGGAGTTGCCTGACCACCCTGACCACACAGCAGGCAGCCTCAGAGCTGTTGCCCATGCTGCTCCTGAGCCTGAAGGCACTTTCCCCCGATATCCAAATGGCTTGTTCCTTCTCTGTCTTCCTGAAGTCTCCGCACAGCTGTCACCTTCCAAGTGAAGCCTTCTCCTCTTCCTTGTTTGGGTGACAATGGCCTTGCCTCTGGCTTTCCCCCCCACCCAACGGTTCCACGTGCTCTGTGTCCCTAGAACATAAGCTCCAGGGATGGGGTGTTCTGTCTGCTTGTTGACCATGACACAGCCATTCCTGACTCAATTAATATCTGTTGAGTGAATAAAACAGCACATAAAGCAAAGTAAAATTCGACATGGTTTTGAGCATCAGAAAAAGTATAAGGAAAGAATATCCACTTAACAGCAGAAATGCTTCCCTTTAAGCAGTCTAGTTTGAACACAGTCTCAAGCTACTTAATTATGCAGGGAAATAATTTTATAAAAGGATAAAATATAAATGACATTTTTAGTGTTTAAAATCAGCATAAGGAACATTTCAGTCATTGCATAGGAAGGAAAGTGACAGCTACATGCTTTAATCATCTAGAAGGAAGGCTCTGACAGAGCTGTGAGGTGGGAAGGAAGGGAGGAGAGCCGGGAATGCAGGTTGGCACATTTCCTTTTGGTATAATGCGGGGAAGCAATAGGCATAGTCTACAGGTGAGGCCTCGAACAGAGCCATGATCAGATTTGAGAAGTGCTAAGACGGGGGCAGTGACAGGCAACGTAAATGTTAAATTCCAGAACTTCCACGTGTCAGTGGATAACTGCATAAAAGTCATATATCCAAAGGCAGAAGGATTCATCCCCTGTAGAGGGCAATTTAGCACTGTGTGTCGAAGGAACACGTGCACAGGTGCACAGGTGCACCCTTCGCCTGTGAACCCCTGCCCTGCAATGCCCTTGCCCTATCCTATGTCCTTGCAAACACATGCATTGATGTGCAAACGGCACCTGGAGCAGCTCAGATTCCAATGACGAGGGGCTGGTGGGAAAACCTATAGCCCACAGGGCCATGGAATGCTACGGAGTTTACAAAAGAAGGAGCAGCGTTTCCAGGTGCCCAGATGGAAAGTTTTCTAAAATCAGCTGCTAAGTGAAAAAGCAAGGTCCTAAACAGTGTCTACATTGTGCTATCTTTAGTGTTAAAAAAAAAAAAAAAAAAAAAGCTGAAAGGGCCGGGCGCAGTGGCTCATGCCTGCAATCCCACACTTTGGGAGGCCGAGGCCGGTGGATCACCTGTGGTCGAGAGTTTGAGGCCAGCCTGTCCAACATGGAGAAACCCCATCTCTACTAAAAATACAAAATTAGCTGGGCTTGGAGGCATGCGCCTATAATTTCAGCTACTTGGGAGGCTGAGGCAGGAGAATCGCTTGAACCTGGGAGGCGGAGGTTGTGGTGAGCCGAGACTGTGCCATTGCACTCCAGCCTGGGTAACAAGAGCGAGACTCTGTCTCAAAAAAAAAAAAAAAAAAAAAAAAGGCTGAAAATAGGAAGGTCTATTTCTATTTTCTTTCGTGCGCATAAACTCCCAAAGGACACATGGAGGACCATGAGACACGACTGCCTCTGGGGGTGGGAAAGGGGCAGACAGGTGCACAGGGGAGAAGGGAGTCACTGCGTAGCTCTGAATAATCTTTGGTTTTTAAACTGTGTTGATGTATTATCTATGAAAACAATTAGAATCAGTGGGCCTGCATATCAGTGGTATCTATGCACTATTCTGAATTACGGAAGTGCTCAGAAGAAGAGCTGAAAGCCAGAAACCAAAGGCGCTGGAACCAGACACTGGGGCCGTGGGAGGAACTTGAAAGACGGAAAACCTTCGCTTTCTGTTGCATGACCCTTTTCACTGGCTGAGATTTTTCTGCGCCCATGTTCGTGATTACTTTAATAAGTTTAAAACATTAGATTTGCTAAAAAACAGGGGTATCTGCTACGTGATGTTTTCTGCGATGTTCCCTGTGACCCACACTACTTCCCTTCCCTGTGACCCACACTACTTCCCTTCCCTGTGACCCACACTACTTCCCTGAAGGATTCGCTGTGCACAAACGCCTCACCTCTGTGGCTGTCAGAGAGATCAAGAAGGTACCAGTACAGCTGCAGGATGAGGGAGAGCCAATGGCAGCCGCGCAGAGCTGGTGTCAGACTCAGAGGTGAAGCTGGGGGGCTCCCAGCAGGAGGCAGAGAGTCTTGGGGTGCCCCAGGCTTCCCCAGGGCTCAGGTGGGGGATCAGTTATGGGAACCTAGGCCTCCATGGGCGAATGGCCCAGGAGTGGAGGGAAGGTCCACAGCTTCTCTGAGGTTCTTCGGGAGGTGGAGGGAGTCCTCACTGTACTCCCTGAGACTGAGGTCAGCGTGGGAACTAAGTTTGCTCACAGAGTGAATCACACTGGAATTAAGTGCTACATTTTTGGTTTTATACAATAGAAAAATTGTTCCTTATTTCCTTCAAAGAAAACAAATTTGTGGCTGACTACTTAGCAGAGCTTGTCCCGTCGTCGTCGCGAGGCTGTTTGCCCTTGGGAAGGAGGGGTGGCCCGTCCCTGGCCCTGCAGGCATCCGCGCAGCCAGATGGTCACCCACACGTTTCCTTAGGCATGGGATCCAAACACCAGACGTGCATGGAGCCTGGCGGGCCTTGGACTCTGCGTGAAAGGAAGGCTGTTCTCAGGCCTGCGGTGCACGGCCTGCCAGGGCGGGCGCAGTGGGGAGCTCTTGGCCGCCGGCCCTTCATGGCTGGGTCTCTCTCTAGACGTTCCTTCATGGGCCCCTCACCACCCTGCATACCCGGCCTGGCAGCTCTGCACTGTGGACAGGAGGGGACCTGGTTCTAGAAGACCTTCCATTGTGCTGAACCCAAGGCCCTGGGCGAGCTCCCCACCACCCCACCCCCACCTCCTTTCCTGGAGTGGCCAGAGCCAGTAAGTTCCACCAGTAGGTTCCCTGCCTGCTGCTGGGAGGCAGTTAGGCCTGTGGCTGCTGGAGTCAGATGGCTGAGTCCGGCCTCTCCATGTGAGCTGGGCATGCATTTTCTCACCCCCAAAGCAGTAACGATGTTATCGACCTCACAGTGATTATTATTTTATTTTTCGATGAAGTAGGTTTTGATGTAAGGAAAATGCTCAAAGCAGCTGCAGGCACACACAGCGAGCTGCCGTAAACAGCCACGGCAACAGATTCTCTTATGACGGGTCTGAGCACGTGGCCCTGCTTCGGGACTGGACGAGCGTTCACCAGCTTCCGCCGGCCTGTGACAGGTCTCCTTTCACAGACGAGGGGGTCAAGACAAGGGCAGGAAGGTGACATCCTCCTCACAGAACATGCACATCACAAAGCCATGGGTGGCCAAGGCAGTCGGCTCCAGGGAAAGGCAGGCAACATGACTGTGGACAGAGGACAAGGTCAGAGATGGGGAGCAGCGGCCGGTCTTGGGGCGAAATGTGGACAAGGAGCACCACTGCGTCGCTCCAGGTCACCAGGCAGCGGCCTGCTTCAGGCTGGAGAACTCATGCCTGCTTGTGGAAAGTGATTGTAGCCCTAGATAGCTCAGGGCTGTGAGCAGGGCCCGGCTTGCTCCCCCAAAATGCCATCTCTGTAGATCCAACCTTGAAGCTGGTGTGAAACACGTTATCCACCAGACCGTCCTTTCCAGTTATTGTTGTAAAATATAGTTACTGTTTTTCCCAATTTCTGCAGAAAACTACATTCCTCTATTCTCACATGTGAAGTGTGAGATCATAATCTTTGTGTAGAGAAGAAACTGGAGAAGCTGTAGTGGAGGGACATTCTTGGCACCCAGCTGAGGACCACGGCATCCATACAGGTGAATTAGGACAGTAAGGGGCACCATGGCCCCTTACTGGTGCCATGGTGACCTGGGACAGCGAGGGGGCACTGCAGCATCTATACAGGTGACCCAGGACAGCAAAGGGCACTGTGGCATCTGTGCAGATGACCTGGGACAGCGAGGGGCACTGTGCCATCCGTGCAGGTGACCAGGCACAGTGAGTGGCACCGTGGCGTCTGTGCAGGTAAATTGGGAAAGCGAGGGGCACCATGGCGTCCGTGCACATGACCTGTGACACATGCCCACAAGAAAAGGGTTTGTTCTGGGCACGCCTACAGGGCAGGCCAGGGGACCTGTCTGTCCTCCCTGCCACGAGGGTCTTGATTTCCTAGCGTTTTCTGGGTCTCTATTTTAAGCATCTCTCCTGATTGTACCTGAAAGTTTTCTTTTAAATCCAGAAACTATTAATCACTGAATGATTCACTGAGAAGTACTGAACCATAATTATGGAATGAATCATATGCAATTTAATAACGATTTAACTCAAATATTTATAAAAATGTGCTCATAGCGACAGTGTGGTTCTGATATTTAGCCAGGCGGGTGAAGAGAAATGTCCCTGCTTTGACCTGGGCCGGGTCGTCCGTCCTGCCTGAGCTCTGTGCCAGGGTAGAGCTCCGAATCCTCTGCCTGGAAAGTGAATAATTCACCGCCAGGCTCTGGAAGCCGAGCCGGGGAAGAGGCCGGGCTTTGGCTCACATCCCTCCCGGTCTCACAGGACCTCCCTGCCCAACCTCGCTCTGACCATTCCCATCGCCTCCCCTCCAGAAGCCGCTGAGGCCTAGGCGAGGGGGGCATCCAGGCAGAGCTCACCAGCACTCCCGGGCATAGCCAGCTCTTCACACATGCCGGAGGCGGCTGGGCCTCCAGGTCTTGAGCCTGGAAGAATTTTCTACCTCAAGTCACATCGGGGCTCAGCTTCCCCCGCCGCAGGCTCAGAAACCCCGTCTGCTTTCCAAAAAGTTTGTGGGTGTCATTTTCTCTTCTGTCACCCCCATCCTGGTAGGCACATACCTTAAAACATTCCCTTGACTTGAAGAGGCCGTTTTCAGAGAGGAAATGTAGAGTTAGGTTTAATCCACAACCTTGGCCCTCCAGTTTCTTGGGGTTTACGTGAGGGCGGCGGGCTCTGCCAGAGAGTGTATGCTAACGTGATGGTTTCTACCGGAGTGTGTGCGCGGGCGCGGAGGGCCCTGCGGGAGTATGTACGTCGAGTGGGGGGGGGCTCTGCGGGAGCGTGTACGTGGGCGTGGGGGGATAATGTGTATGTGGGCGTGCTGGGGCCCTGCGGGAGCGTGTACGTGGACCTGGGGGTGGGAGGCTCTGGGGGAGCGTGTACATGAGTGTGGCAGGCCCTGCTTGAGCGTGTACGCGAGTGTGGCGGGCCCTGCGGGAGCGTGGACGTAGACGTGGGGGTGGCAGGCTCTGCGGTAGCGTGTACATGAGTGTGGCAGGCCCTGAGGGAGCGTGTACACGGGGGTGGTGGGCCCTGCGGGAGCGCGTACGCGGGCGTGGCGGGCCCTGCGGGAGCGCGTACGTGAGTGTGGCGGGCTCTGCGGGAACGCGTACGCGGGGGTGGCGGGCCCTGCGGGAGCGTGCACGTGAGCGTGGCGGGCTCTTCGGGAGCGAGTACGCAGGCGTGGGGTTGGGAGGCTTTGCGGGAGAAGCCCCGGAGTAGATGCTGCCAGGTCTGTGACTGAGGGAGATGATCACTGTAGCCAGGAAAATAGACTGGACATGCGAGAAGCAATAGGAAGAACATGGCGTAGCAGCTCGGCCATGCGCGCAGATGGGTGCGGTGGGGAGAGGAACTGCTTGAGATGGACCCGCTCTCCAGAGAGACGCCCTTCCGGCTGCGGAGGCCTGAGCCAGGTCTGGAGGAGAACTGCGCTCTGCCTGTCCAGGCGGAGGGAGGCCGTTCTCCTCAGGCAGATAAAGAGAGGCAAGCTGCCAGGTTTTCAGCCTGGGAATTTTCCTTTGTAACGTCTTTAATTGTGGTAAAAATCACATCATATAAAAGAATAGGCATTTCCCACCTTAACCATTTGTAAGCGTCCAGGTCAGGAGTGTTAAGTCTGTTTACATCATTGTGAATATTTTCCTCTTCTTAGCACAAGAGGTTTGTAGAGAGGAGCTGCTACGGCAGCTTTTTCTTTTTAAAAACGTTGCTAATCATGGTCCTAGACTGAGAAATCCCAGGCCTGGGTAGTGGCCCCGGTCTGGCAGGGATGGGCTGTGCAGGGCAAGTGAAATTGCTCCGTCTGTCTCCGCTGCCGTCCGCGGGGTTCCACACACCCCTCCTCTTTCAGAAACACCTCGGGTCTGTCCGACAGACGTCAGGGAGCCCAGGGTGCAAAACTCCCTCCCTTCTTAAGGTGGGCTCTTCCTCCCTCATCTACAGCGGGCTCCTTCCAGGCGTCTTTATGTGCAGGTTGGGGGAAGGAAAGAGATGGATGAATTCTTGACTACCCTGCAGAAGTTTTCTGAGAACTGACTTCCTGGGGTGGGAAATGCCCCAGCTCCGGTCTGTGTGCCTCAAGGGTCACCGAAGCCGCTTCTGGGGAAAGTCTGCCTTACTTGGCTCTCTAAACCAGGTCCTTTAAAATGTCCCCCGCTCATTTTTACCGGCGCTGAATACAACCTGTGAGGCATTTTCACCCTTGTAAAATCAACTGGATTTACGGTCTTGAAGATGCATCATCAGTGTTTGGGGGAAAATGATGAATCTGTAGCCCTTTGGTGTGATAGAAAAAGATCATGTCCACAAATAAACCAGGCCAGCCTTAGGAATAACCCAGACATTCTTCAGAAGCATATGAAATCTAAATAATTTGGCCGTACCACTTAAAAATTATGTTGAAGAGCGGAGACTGTTTTTTAAATACCCTCTCCCATGACTCAAAAATAAAACACACAATTTTGTTCAGTCTTAAACAGTCACACAAAATCACCTTTCTGGGACAAAAAACACCAAAACAAAACACAAGACTAAATAGTTTCAGCCAAAAAAGTTTTCAGAAAGTTATGAGTCACTGAATATAGGATTATAATGAGAGTCTGTGAGTAAACTTAACTAAAGCACAGATTCTATTTTGTATGTGGGAAATCACACACACAAAGAGAGAATAGAAATATTATGGACCCACTGTGTAGGGCTATGTTTATCTTGGCATGTCCGCATTGTAGTCCCGGCGTTGCCAATTCGCGTCTGTTCCTTAAAGACCAGGCTCAAAATTCAGCTCCTTCAAAAGCCTCCCCTGATTAATCAACCTCGCCCAAATCTATTCATCCCTCTACACACCCTAAGTGATATGTTTCCTTTTGTTTCTTTACTATATCACTCACAGTTGCTGACATATTGTCATGTGAACATTTTGTGCATTCACAAGAAGTTGGAACTTTAATCATTCTCAGTCTCCTCTTTAATTTCTTCCATGCCTTTCCCACCGTGACCTGACTGCTCTGCCTACAGCAAGTACTTAACGGAGACACACGGCAGCATGGAGACTGGGGTCACCCCACAACCGTTGGAGCAGCTGTGGTCTTTCCATTAAGAGGTAAAATTTGCATCTGGTCCACACCACTGTGCTCTGAATATCAGAAACGGGAAGCAGTGCCCAATGCTTCCCGCGATGCTAGGACAAGTCACAGCAGCACAACATCTGCAGCTGGAGAGGGGATCAGCCTTTTCCAGAACATTCCCCTCCTGAGCCAAGGGGAACGGTGTGGTGGAAGCCAGGCTCGCTTCTCTCTGTTGGGGGGAAGGGGGGTCAAGGGTGGAGGGCTGGGAGGTGTCAGGTGACCACCCAAAGAAAGGTCTCGAGGTCAGGGAATCCTGGGGCAGGGTGCTGCCTCTTCAGAGTGTGGAATTTTAAAAGCCCAAAGGAGAACTTAGATCCAAGGTGGGAGCTACAGCTTGCACTTCCTGCCTCGATGGTCTTGCCTGTCCCTTTAGATGGGGTGAGGCACCGTGTGGTCTGTGTTCAGAAAGGGTTAAGTCTCACCCGCAGCCCTGGGATCTGTCAGCGTTGGCGATGAGGCTTCCTGCGGGGAGACCACTACCTTGGAGCGGGCCAGAGCCTGGTGTCCCAAGAGAGATGGTCACAGACTCCCTAGAGGGATGGTGTGTGGTCACTAGGGATGGAAAGGAATTGACCTTTACTGGGCAGTGACCATGCGCCCGGCCCAGGGGCAGGGATCACATCTCAGCTCCAGGTCACCGTTTCAAGACAGGTGCGATGCTCTCTGTTTTATAGAAAAGGAAACTGAGTCTCTGTGGGCCTGGTCCTAACCCAGTCACATGCAAGCATTCATGCCTGCATGAAGTGTGTCTGGCTTCATGCTGCCCCGCCAAGTGGCCTCAGAGAGAGAGGACCCACGACTGGAGGCTGGGATGCCACACGGACTTCCTGTTCCAGCTTGGCACCTGCACACCATGCCTGTGGGCACTCTCGCCACAGACGCAGGAGGACAGAGGATGGGGAGTGGAGCCTGCAGACCCAGCATTGAGATGCTGGGGCTCGCACGCGCTGGGCAGGCCTCTCAGAACACACAGCCCACATGCCTGCCTGCCTGCCCAGCCACGGCCCCCGCACTGACAGAGCACCCCCAGATGCCCTGCTCATACCTTGGACCCATTCCTGGACCCCCTGGACGTTTCTGGCAGATCCCCAGGCAGCGATGCCACACGCATCCTGCTCTGGAATTCCATTATGAGCTCCCAGTGAAGACCAAGTACACCTTTATAATAAAAATACCACCCTTTGTTGGCACACAAACTCTTCATTAGATATTTCTCAAATGTTTAAAAAGTTGGCCCAGAACCACACATGCTTTACCATGAGGTTCCTTCATAGCTGGAGGAAAGCAAGGCCGTCGAGGTGGAGCCTGGGATGCCTCCATCCAAGCCCTCATCTTGCAGACGGGCGGCTCGCCTGGGCTCACCTGTGAACCCAAACATAGCGCCACCTGCAGTGTTTGCGCAGAACCTCTGTGGCTGCCCGGAAGTCACACAGCCCTCGGTGGGTCCGCAGCGGATCAACACAGACACAGCTGCACCTGAGATTCAGAAGAACGGGCGGATGGTGCCTTCCTGCACGTGTAAGAGGAATTCATGGAGCGAACAACCCAACAGAGGTAAACATTAGGGGCTGAAGTGACTCGAGCATATTAAAATGTAGTTTTTCTATTTAAGCTGGTTTCTCCAATGCCTCCATCACCCCATCCATCTATCTGTAGACACAGAGAGGTGTTACTCAATGCCCAGGAGTAATGTAGCATTTAGTTTTGAAGGGTGCCATGAAACAAAGAGATGCCGAGTGTTGCCAAAGACTGGGGCCCAAAGACTCAGCTTCTCAGCTCCTGGCCTGGCTGAGCGTGGGCCTCGGGCACTCTGGTATTCCGGGGAACTGTGGAGGCCGCTGGGAAGGAAGCTGTTTATTGGCATCATCTTGGATTCACTGAAGAAAGCCTCACGTCACAACCTCTGGCTGTTGCTAGCTTCGCTGGGTGTTGAAAGGACACAGGCAGGGGGCGCCCCGGGGCAGCCAGGGGCCTTGTGGCATAATCTTCCCCGTGCAGAAGCAAAGGAGAGCATCAGATCACTCTGAAACCCTAGTGGAAACACACTGGCTGCCGCAGTGTAGACAGCCGGCCTGTGCTGGCCTGTGGCCAGGCCTGTGGCTTGCTCCAGCCACCCAGCTCAGCGACGTGAACACAGCAAGCTCTCGGTGTACAATCGGCTGTCATGAATCCTGTCTTTCTCATCCTAAATGCCCATCAATTTTGCAAAGCAAACTTACTTGAAGACATGTCAAAAGCTGTGCACGTCCCAGGTGGGCTGAAGAAGAGGCAACATTGGTGTAAAAGGAGCCAAGAATTCTCATTTGTTGATGAAAGGTAAAATTACACACCTGGCACGTGCTGCCTGGCTGACCAAGAGTGAAATGTTTTTTTCTGGCCTTTTTTCTAAATGCATTTGCTATGCTAGGCTGAAACAGAAATGCTATTCACATCTGGTGGACCAGACCTTATTTCCACTCTCTGGACATGCTCCGAAGCGCGGGCTGAAGTAGATCAAGTCCCCAGGGAGCCCAAGCCTGATTCCAAGGAGATTGCCAATATTTTGGGAGGAGTAAACATCTTCTGAAGTTTTTTGTTTTCTAAAGCCAAAGAATGCACTTGCGCCTCCTGAGAGGGCGAAGAGGAAGAGAGAGGGGGAGAGGGGACAAGGGAGCCGAGACGGACAGCAGATTCACGCGGAGGAGGGAAGGTGGGGGACGCCAGGCTCCTCTGGGTGAGATGAAGATCTCCACCAGAGGCCCGTTGCAAAGGGGAAAGTGGCACATTTATTTTCAAAAGAGGCACTGCTCCTGGCTTCCTGTGAGCTCCACTTCTACCCTAGTTAGAGGAGGAGGGTTTGATGGAGCTCAGGGTCATGGCCGAGGCTCTCCGGCCTGTGTGGATGAATGCACTCGCAGATCTCATCTCTCTGCTGCTCCCTCCTCAGCCTGATGTCCAGCCCTGCCCTTGCACTCCAGTCTCATACGCTATTGCTCACCTGGCATCTTGTCACTGACTGTGCTTTCCTTAGAGGATGGTGGAGGAGATCATCAACAGGGTGGGTGCAGAGGAGCTCACCAGGCCAGTGATGCAGTCAGATTCGGGGCCTTTGCCTCTTAACGTGTATGCAACATTGATGATCGAAAGAGAAAAAACTGACAGTTGCCTAAAACGTAATTCCAGCTTCTCCTTCCAGATTTGTTTCATCTCCATTTTGTCGCAGTAAAGGACAGCCCCACCCACTCAGCCACCTAAGCCAGAACCCCATGTACCATGCACCAGTTCTCCTTCTCACTTGTCTGCTTAATTAAATCCTCAGCGAGCCTTGCCAATGACACCTTGGAGACTCTCTCAGATGAGTCCACTTGCCTTTCTTTCTCCCCTCCTGGGTCTTCACCCATGCAATCACCAGATCGTGCCTGGAAGACAAATAAATGCACCTCCTTGGTTGACTCCTGCCTGGACATCCAAGGACCCAGCACCCAGGGTGAGCCTGTAACTCAGAGCAGAGCTGAAGGCTGCATGGACCCCCAAGGATCCAGCACCCAGAGTGAGCCTGTAACTCAGAGCAGAGCTGAGGGTGGCCACACTGCACAGAGCTCGCGTGCACCCTCCCTGCCCAGGCTCCCCAGGGCCTGGCCTGGCCGTTCTCCCTCCACTCCCCCGTCCCACTGCCCTCCTCCAGGCCTGTCACGCTCAGCTGTGCTGGCAGTGGGTGAGCATAAATCTTTAGCAATGGCTTTCTGGGGGAAAAAAAAGCCTGAGGTTTGTAGCATTCACAAA
Organism: Macaca nemestrina; assembly: GCF_043159975.1. NCBI lineage: Eukaryota > Metazoa > Chordata > Mammalia > Primates > Cercopithecidae > Macaca > Macaca nemestrina. The sequence continues at coordinate 3,154,020 of NC_092129.1, read as the reverse complement.
TTCCTGTACTCATACTCCCCTCCGGACTAATTTCAAGCTAACCACTGGCTGACGAAATTCCTGCAAATGTAACTGTCAGCTCTTGGAAGCTGGGATGGCAGCTTTGGCATCTTGTCACTGACTGTGCTTTCCTTAGAGGATGGTGGAGGAGATCATCAACGGGGTGGGTGCAAAGGAGCTCACCAGGCCAGTGCTGCAAAGTCAGATTCAGGGCCTTTGCCTCTTAACGTGTATGCAGCATTGATGATCGAAAGAGAAGAAATTGAACAAAAAGATTTGCCTGGGTAAAAATCATATGGCATACCAGAAAGAAGTGAATTTTGCCCCATTTTTAGCTGCATTTTCTCTCCCTTAGAGCAAACTCCCAACTCAGAGGGACAGACAAAGGGGCAGAACAGGGGTGGCGGACGTGTCCCTCCACCATCAGATGAGGGCCATCATCTTATTCACAGCAGGACACGTGTGTCTTATGTGGCCTTTGGGAAATGAACCCTTGGAACAGCATACTTTCTAACATGTCCCCCGTCGACACCGGGATGTGGTTATTGTGTAGGTTGGTAGGGCCCTGCGTCCTCAGTGTTAAGACTATAGGGCTGGGGAAGGGAGAGAGAGGGGAAGGCTGACAAATCAAGGGGTCCGATGAGATAGGCCTGAGGACCAAGACCTGAGTCACCCCCTTCCCGTGCTACACTAGGGCTCCAGCACCCAGTCTCTACTCCTCCCCTGCCTCCTCCCCGGCTCTGCCAGGCTTTGGGACCACTTCGCCTTGCTTGTAAGGGACTGCTGAGCCCTCGGTTGCCCCTGTTCCAGGAAGCACTGTGGGGGCTGGCCCCTCTCCGTGTGGCCTCGTGGGCATCCATCCACCCCTGTCTGTACAAAACAAGGAATGAGGGGTGGGAGGCGGGGTTGCTGCTCCTAGTGGGGGCAGAGTGCCTTCTGCATTATGAGGCCAGTGGCATATAATAGCATGTGTTTGCGACTCTATCACAATAGTCAAATCTATTCACAATCAGCCCACATATTGCTTCTCTGCCTGGAATATCCTCCCTCCCTTGTCCACCTGGAAACTTCTGCGCATCTTTAATCCTCAGCTCCAATGTCAGCTGGAGGGGTCTCCCTCTACCCTGGCCCCTGAGGAGTGTCCAGTACCCTCCTCTCTGCAGTGCACTCAGATCCCTAGTTTACCTACTTTCCAGCCCTATACTCTTAAGAGAGGATGCAGGGCCCCATCAGCCTACACTGTAACCCAGTCCCAGTGTCTGTCTGGAACTCGTCAGAAAGTACGCCATTCTAGGGGTCCCTTTCCCAAAGGCTGCGTGAGAGGACACATGAGCAGACGTGCACACTGACGTTGCATACACGTGGAGACAAAGGCCCCGAATCTGACTTTGCAGCACTGGCCTCGTGAGCTCCTTTGCACCGACTCTGTTGATGATCTCCTGCACCCTCCTCTAAGGAAAGCTCCATCAGTGACAAGTTGTGAAGCACAGTCAGGATGGCCACAGCAGCCATGCCGGCTTCCAAGAGCTGACAGTGACATTTGCAGGAATGTCGTGAGCCAGTGGTTAGCTTGAAATCAGTCATGAGGGGAGTATGATTACAGAAGTTGTGATTTTTAGTAGAGATGAAGTCTCTCTATGTTGCCCAGGCTAGTCTCCAACTCCTGAGCTCAAGCAATCCTCCCAGCTCAGCCTCCCAAAGTCACTGCAGTGCTCCTGCTGGAGACACTCCATCCGGGAATTCTCCAACCCTTGGAGGCTGAGATTTTATACCTCCCCTAGTGATTCATTCCTACTTCATTAATTCTCCAAGTAGATTTTGAGTGTCCACAACATTGCCCCATCTGCTGGGGACACAGAGCGGGTCACACCAAGGGACTCCCCTTGCACATGGGGTTGATGTTGTGGTTCACCTGCTGTTTACTTATGTGCCCCACCCCCCAAAACACACACAGAGTTGCTCGGTGTCTCTTGCAGAGTCTACCTTAAAGTCCATTTGTCCTGAATGAAGATACCTCGCTCGGCCCAGGTGCGCGGAGTCACAGCCGCCTGCAGGATGCCTCTGAGGGGCTGAGGCTTTTCATCAGTATCCACATGGGCCACATACAGACCAGGAGTTAAGGGCCACCTATCTAAGGATTCAGAGAAACAGGAAAAATACCAGTGAAAAGATACTTTTTTTTCTTTTTTTCCAGTTTTATGGAAGTATAATTGACAAGTAGAAATTATATATATTTAAGGCATACAACATGATGTTTTGATATGTGTATAAATTGTGAAATGATTGCTGCAATCAAGCTAATTAAAACATCTATCATATCATGTAATTATCTTTTTCTGTGTGTGTTGAGCGTATCTGAGATCTACTCTGTTAGCAAATTTCAACTATATAATACACTGCTATTAACTATAGTAATCACACTGTACATAAGATTTCCAGAATTATTCAGCCTGCATAAATGAAAGTTTGTTTCCATTGACTAACTCCTCCCCAGTCCCCCCAGTGCCAGCCCCTGTAGTCACCATTCTATTCTCTTCTTCAGTGAGTTTGGCTTTTTCAGATTCCACATATACACGAGATCGTGCAGTGTTTGTCCTTCTGTAACTGGCTTATTTCCCTTAGCACTATATCCTCTACTTCCATCCACGTTGTCACAAATGACAGGATTTCATTCTTTTTAAAAGCTGGATGATATTCTATTGTGTTTGTACACAACATTTCCTTTACCCATTTATCTTTGGACACTTAGGTCGCTTCTGTATCTTGGCTATTGTGAATAATGCTGCAATAAATATGAGAGTGCAGGTATTTCTTCAAGACACTGATTTATTCTCCTTTGAATACATCTTCCTAAGTGGGATTGCTGGATCATATAGTAATTCTGTGTTAAATTTGTTGAGGTACCTCTATACTCTTTTCTGTGATGGCTGTACTAGTTTACATTCCCGCCAGTACTGTGCTGAGCTCCCTTTTCTCCACATCCTCCCCAACGCATAGCTTTTTCATCATAGCCATCCTAACAGGTGTGGGGGCAATAGCTTGGTGTGGTTTTGATATGTATTTCCCTGATGATTAATGATGCTGAGCATTATTTTCAAATACCTGTTGGCTATTTGTATGTCTTCTTTTGTGAAATAATCTATTTAGGTCCGTAGCCCACTTTTAAATTATTTGTTTTCTTCCTATAGTTTAAGTTCCCTACCTATTTTAGACATTAGCCCCTTATTAGGTTAATTAGGTTAATTATTTACAAATATTTATACAAACCCTTAATTAGGTTAATTATTTACAAATATTCTCTCCCACTCCATGGACTACCTCTTCACTCTGTTGATTGTTTCCTTTGCTGTGAAGAAGCTTTTCAGTTTGGTCACATTTGTATATCCTTGCTTTAGTTGACTGTGCTTTTGGAGTCATATCCAAAAATTAATTGCCAAGACCTACATCAAGAAGCTTTTCCTTATGTTTTCTGCTAGTAGTTTTACAGTTTCAGGACTTAATATTTAAGTCTTCAATCTATTTTGAGTTGATTTTTGTATATGGTATGATATGAGTCCAATTTTTTTATTCTGCATGTGGATTTCCAACACCATTTATTTGAAGAGACTCTCCTTTCCCCAAGATGTGTTCTTGGCACCTTTGTTGAAGTTCAGTTTATTACTTTCCTCTCTATTATATTCCACTAGTTTGTGTCTGGTTTTATGCCAATATCATACTGTTTTGATTATGAAAGATTTGTGGTATATTTTAAAATCAGGAAACGTGATACTTCTAGCTTTATTCTTTTTTTCCAAGATTGCTTTGGCTATTTGAAGTCTTTTATGGTTCCATATGAGTTTTAGGATTTTTTTTCTATTTCTGTGAAAAATGTCATTGAAATTTTGATAAAGGTTGTCTTGAATCTATAGATTACTCTAGATAGTATTGGCATTTTAACAATATTTATTCCGATGCATAAAAATTGAATATCTTTCCATTTATTATCTTCAGTTTCTTTTATGAATATTTTATAGTTTCCAGTGTACAGAGAAAGATACATTTTTTCTTAAAATAATTCTTTTGAGAAGTGGTGATGGTATCATGACTGTATTTGAGAATCATGGAGCTCTTCTTTTTTTTCTGAGACAGGTCTCACTCTGTCACCCAGGCTGGAGTGTAGTGGTGCATTCTTGGCTCACCACAATCTCTGCCCTTCCCCCAACCCCAGGCTCAAGCAATCCTCCCACCCTAGCCTCCTGAGTAGCTGGGACTACAGGCATGCACCACCATGTCCAGCTAATTTTTTGTATTTTTAGTAGACATGGGGTCTTGCCATGTTGCCCAGGTTGGTCTCGAAATCCTGAGCTCAAGCAATCTGCCCGCCTTGGACACCCAACATGCTGGGATTACAGGTGTGAGCCACCACGCCCAGCCCATGAACCTTTTAAGAAAGGCAAATGACTATGTCATACAAAAGGGTTGAGAGACACCCAACAAAAAAGAAAAGAACTTATTATGCAGCCAAGTTGAATAAAAAAGTCTTTAGTCCGCAATAAAACATTTGAGCAGATGACTAATTTCTACATCAGAATTTGATATAAAATTAATAATTATTATAGCTAATAATTGTAATTAATATAATTAATAATTATAGTTAAGATAAAATCAGTTTATTTTTATTTTAAATAAGTAGTATATGTACATAGTATAAACATTAAAGAGACACAATGGGTAAGTAGTGAAAGCCTCTCATTCTGTGGACCATGCTTTGGTTTTAAGTCTAAGACTCTTTGCTTATCCTTATGTTTTCATCTACAAGGGCTGCCATAACAACATACCACAGCCTGGGCAGCTTAAACAATAGAAATTAATTTCCCACAGTTCTGGAGGCTGGAAGTCCAAGACCAAAGTGCCGGCAGGGTTGATTTCTGGTGAGGTGTCTCTTTCAGGCTCATGGATGACTGCATTATCAGTGTCCTCACATGGCCTTTCCTCTGTGTGTGTGTGTGTTATGGGAGGAGAGAGTGCTCTGGTGTCTCTTCCTATTCTTATAAAGACACCAGTCCTATCAGATCAGGGCCCCACCCTTATAATCACATTTAACTTTATTCTATCTCCTATCTCCAAATACAATTACATTGGAGGTTAGGTCTTCAACACATGAATTTAAAGGCAGGGAGCACAATTCAGTTCATAATATCCTAATTGTAAAATATATTATTCTATGTTTTGTCTAAAAGTTCTATAGTTTTAGGTTTTACATTTAACCCATTTATACCCAAGGTTGCAATTGTTTGAATTTTTGCAATCAGACCTTGGTGATGACCTTGAGCAGTAGGGTATAAATAACTCCCACGTGCTTACTGTTCTGATAATGGAACACTGGGCATAAATGGGCTAAGTTCATGGTTCTTAAAAAGATGAGTTAATTTTTTTGAAAAAGGTGTGAAATTGTGAAATTAGGTTGAGGTTCTACTTTCAATTTAATTTTTACCTATATTTGTCCAATTTCTCTAGCAACTATTGTTAAAAGACTATTCCTCCTCCACTGAAATGTTTTTTCATCTTGATCAAAAATCAGTTGGACATATTTTTATGGATCTAATTCTGTGTTCTCTATTCTGTTCCATTGATCTGTGTATTTATTTCTCCAGCAATACCATACTGCTGTATAACTATAGAGTAAGGCCTAACATCATATGAAGTTTCACTTTATATTTATTCTTGAAATTGTTTTAGTAATTCTTGGTCTCTTGCCTTTCCATATAGTTTCAGTTGCCTATATTTTTTCCATATAGTTTTAGAATAAGCTTATCTATGTCTACAAAAATTATTGCTGAAAGTTTGATAGGAATTGCGTTACATCTATGACCCAAATTGAGAAGAACTGACGTCTTTACTACGTTAGGGCTTCTGATCCATGAACATGGTATGCATCTTCACAGATCTTACTTAGGTCTTCCTTGATTTATTTCATCAGCATTTTATATTTTAAGAATACTTATTCTGTACATGTTTTGTTAGGTTTTGTTACATTTTATTTATTTGAGGTCATTATAAATTGTATTGTGTTTTAAATTTTAGTTTCCACGTCTGTCACTAATATTTAGAAATATGATTGATTTTTGCATATTTATCTTGTATGCTGCATCCTTGCTAAAGTCACTTATTAGTCCCACAGGATTTGTTTTGATTTTTAGATCTCTTGGGATTTTCTGTGTCAATAATCATATTACCTGCAAAATGATGCAATTTCACATCTTTCTTTTTATTCCGTATACCTTTTTTTTTTTTGTCTTATTATTGTGGCTCAAACTCCTAGTGTTATGTTGAATAAGAGTGATGGGAGAAATTATTTTACTTTATTTCTAATCAAGTTGAAAAAGTTTCCGTCTATTAGTAGTTTTCTGAGAATGTTTACCATGGATGGGTATCTTTTTTATTACTATTTTTAAGCCACTTTTATCGCCTGTTAGTTTGTTAAGAGGTGGCTGATAAGAGTAAAGCAAGTCCACTTTAGGCATGTGTACTAGACAAAACAGCACTATTTTTATTTTAATATTCCACTTTTAAAATTACAAAATACTGAATTTAACAACTGAAAGGACATGAAAAATATCCTTTCAAGTTAGAATGTAGATAAGAAATTGGAGCCAGAAACTCCAAAGCCTGGAAGGAAATTTAAATTATAAGCAAACATTAAAGTATAAGAATATATGTACACTTAAAACTATAATAAAATGAACATGTATGTAACCAACAACCAGAGGAAGAACATTTCAGCATCCTAGAAAGCCACCTTTCTGTTCCTGCTTTTTTCTTCTCCTGTAGAGATAGACATTATTCAGATGTCGCTGGGTAGTATTGCCTTGTTTTTCTTCATATATGTCCTTATACAGTGCAGCTTAGTTTCATGACCTTAATTTTTATACACTTAGGGCAAGATATTATGGTACATAGATTTATTGTTCTTTTGTTACTATCACCAATCTTACCTATGAGTTATAAAATAAGACAGGAGTAATTAACTGAAAGCAGGCGCTATCATGAACAACAAACTTCTTCAATCTTAAATTCTGATCTGGTCAATCTTTCATTGAAGTGGACATGCCAAGGTCACCAGTAGTGATGGCACCTTGATAAAATCTTTTAAATTTCTCTGTCCTCCCCTTCTTGAAGCTATTAAAGGGGAGGACATATCAAAAGGAGGAAAAAGAAAAGCCTGCAGATAATTTATGAACTGAGCTGTCCATTCCAACTTATATTGACTATAATTTCTTATCTGCTTATTCTTTTCTTTGAAGAGAGAATCTCCCTTGCTAAAAGACCTAGGGTGGTGCCAGAAACATAGTGGTGATTTAATAAGTATTTTTATGATGCTGTTGATAAAACTCTGTACTGTTAGAGAACTCTTCCTAAAGAGCCACGTTCAGTATACTCCAGTTCTAAAGTTTTATTGTTGCTGTTACTCCCTGGCTCAGAAATGTATAGTGACTGTGATGGTTTAACTTATGTGTCCAATTGGCTGGGCCATGGTACTCCGCGTTTGACCAATCTGTTTCGATGTTGCTGTGAAGGCATTTTTTAGATGAGATAAACACTTAAGTCAGTAGACTTTGAGTAAAGCAGTTGGGCTTCTATAGTGGTTGAGCCTCATCCAGTCAGCGGAAGGCCTTGAGAGGAGAGAGGATTCTGCCTCCAGAGGGGCTTTGAACTCAGGACTGCAACATCAACTTTTCCCTAAGTCTGTGGCCTGCTGGCTTGCCCTGCAGATCTTAGACTTGCCAGCCTCCAATACTGCATGAGCAAGTTCCTTGATAGCATTCTCCCTCTTGTCTCCCTCCCCCCATGTATATCACACAAACACGCATGCATGTGCATACACATATATGTAATTCACTCATCTGTATATATACATACTATTGGTTTTATTTCTCTGGATGACTGCAAATAATATAGTGACTCCCTATTGCTGCTCATAAAACCTGACTTTGTTTCCTGGAGTCTGAGACTCACCACAGTTGGGTCTGACCTCATGCATGTAGCTGTATGAACCTCTGCCCTCTACTCAGTTCTATTCTGGTCATGCCTAGCTTTTCATGGACCAGCATTCAGTTCCTACCTCGATGGGCCATTATTCTGTGGATGGAATACCTCCCTTTCTCTTGCTTTGAGCAAACTCCTACCCATCCTTCAAAAGTTAGTTCAATTCCATATCCTCTGTGATTATATCTAACACGGTCATCCACAGTGACATCTAGCTTTCTAGTCCTCTTCGGTCCCCCATTTAGACCTCCATCAGAAGTTACAGACAAGCCTAGTCTGTGCTGGGGAACATGCCAGACGCTGGGGAAACCGAGATGTGGTATCTCTTGCAGGATCTCACAGCTTGGGGGCCGAGGCAGCTGCCTGACTAGTTGGAACATAGTGTGATGGAGCAGCGGGTAGGAGGAGACAGGAAGAAAGAGGTGTTGATCCTAGCAGCCTGGCAGCGGCGGAAGCACTGTGATCGGTCGAAGGAAGGGGAATAGCAGAAATGTTAGTCAGAGATTTTCTGAGAGCCAAATTCAGGGAAGAGCCAGCCCATTCTCAAGTTTAATGAGTCCTAGACAACCTGAAAACAAAAGTGTGACCCACGGACCTGGTAGGCAAAAGACCCTTCCTCTAGGGACAGCCATGCTGGAAGGGTTGAGTCTAGGCAAATGTGAAAATAACACAGATAACAAGAACTGTCCCTTTCCATTGGGACAAAGACAAGGAGTTGAGGGCCAGAAACCCAGCACCTGGAGGGAAATGAAATTCTAGACATGTGCCAAACTGTGCCAGGGAGCCTCTCTCTGTGATTTATCTCAGCTTGAAGCCATTTGTGCCCTCAAATGCCGGAGAAGATGTTCTTACACATTCCAAACACCCATGGGCTGTGCCGGAGTGAGCAGGGCACAGGCTGGGTTTTTTTGGGCTAAGGGAAGCAAAAAAGCCCCAAATAGCACCGTCCTCATGGCCAACGCCCAACAGTGCAGGGTTATGTGCCTCACAGAGTGCAGACTTATGGGGTCCACTGTGTCTTCTGCTACCATCCTTTCGCTCAAGGAGTGAAGGTGCTCGACATCTTAGGACAGGAGAAAATACGAGCACAAAAACAATATGATTTTAAGAAGAAGAGCTGGCTGAGCTGGCGGCCACTTTGGAGCAGGGGCTCCTGAGCTGGCCTTCTGGGGTGCAGGGCTGATACTGCAGACCTGCCAGATCTCCAGGCACCGACTCGCGCAGCTTGAGCAAAGACAAGCTCAGTGGTACACATGCCCCACAGCGGGTTAAGGCAAAACTCTTTGGTTGGTGTTTGGTAGGCTCGTTGGCATTCGACTCAGCACAGCACATATAACTTCAATCACTGTAAATATTTCTAATCCCTGCTGGATAATCAGGAGTCCTGCAATGCCTAGTTCCCCTCCTCTCTGCTACCTGCAGAGAACCAACAATGCAATTCCTGCCTCCCCACAGTGTCTCAGTCCACGCCCACTGCTACACAGGTGCTTTTTATTGTGCCCCCCAACTCTGTCAACAGTTATTTAAACTTTTTTCTGAAACTCCAGGACTAGCAAGATCTGCCCATGTGTTTCCTTCAGTCTCCTGTGGAGCCGCCTTGGCAGGGAACCTGAGGAGGGGGTGGGCTCAGGGGACGGCACCTGGGTCCAGTCGGCATGCTGAGCACATGGCTCTCTCCAGATGACTGGGCTGAGGGCAACTTGGTGGAGATGGGTGTATTTGTGTGTGTTTCCTGTGTGTGTGCGTGTGTGTGTATGGATTTATGTGTCTGTAGGTGTGTGTATTACTGTTTCCATGTATCTATGTGTAGTATGTGTTTATATGTATGTGTATATTTGTGTGTATATGTGTGTGTGAATGTGTTTATGTGTATTGGTTTCAATGTCTGTGTGTAGTGAGTTTATGCGTATATGTGGTTGTGTGTACATGTGTGTTTGTGTGTATGTGTGTTGGTATGACTGTGTTAATGCATATTTGCTTCTACATGTGTAGTGTGTTTGTATGTGTGTGTACATGCATTTGTGTATATGTGTGTTTGTGTGATGTGTTTATGTGTATTTGTTTCTATGTATGACTATGTGTACGTGTGTTTATGTGTAATGCATGTGTGTATGCATGTTTGTGTGACTGTTTGTTTCTATGTGGGTCTGTGTGTAGTGTTTGTGTGTATGCATGTGTTTCTGTGTACGTGTGTGTGTGTGAATGTGTTTATGCACATTTGCTTCTATATCTGTCTGTGGGTAGTGTGTTTCTATGTGTTTATGTGTAATGCATGTGTGTATGTGTGTTTGTGTGACTGTGTTTATGTGTATTTGTTTCTGTGTGTGTCTGTGTGTAGTGTGAGTCTGTGTGTGTGTGTGGTTTCTGTATACACATATGTGTGTATGTGTATTTATGTTTCTGTGTATGTCTGTGTGTGAAACATGTCCTGTTTCCTTAGGGACACCTGGACGGTGTTCTCTCTTGGCTGTGCTGCAGGCTCCTGATGAAGTGCCTGGTTTTAGACCAGGCTCCTTCACTTCTCTGAGCACGCGGGGTGCCCTTTCAATCTAGAAACAAGCTTTCTATGCCTGGGAGATTTTCCGAGGTCACTCCTGCCCCTGTGGTGACCTTGGGTGGTCCCTCCCCTGGGTGTGGGCTGAGCTTTAGTGACTCACTCCTGATGAGTAGAATACAGCAAACTGGCAGGTGACACGGTTGAGTTTAGGTCATAGAAAGACTGTGGCTTCTGTCTTGGGTGCTTTTCTTGTTTGCTGTTGGGCCTCTTGGCCTGGGGGAAGCCAGTGGCCATCTGGGAGGCAATGCTATGGCAAGACCACATGGTGAAGAACTGGGCCTCAGGAGTGTGCACCCTGTCATGCTCTGGGGACAAGAGCCCAGCCCCAGTCACTGTGTGAGCTGCCTGGAGCCAGAGGACCCACAGGAGCTACACCTGTTCCCCACCCACAGAAACTCAGGTAATAAATGCCTGTTTTTCCCAGCTGCTAAGGTTTGGGGTAATTTGTGATGCAGCAAAATGTAACTGATGCAGAGATCAGTACCTGGAAGTGAGGTGCTGCCAAGACGACCCCTGCAATATAAAAGAACCTTTGAAACTGGGGAGTAGGTGGAAGGTGAGGAATTGGAGGAATTCTGGGGAGTGTACTGGTGAGAGCTTAGACCCCTGCACACACTCTTCATGGAATTCTGGACTTCCAGGAGGCAGCAGGAGGAAGCTTTCAGGAAGGTCAGGAAAATCTTATTTTTCTGGAGGAAGTGGGGCCTGGTTAACAAGTGGCAACAGTTCAGCGACACGGCTGCCTGTTGCTGCATGGAATTAGAAAACAGGCAGAGTCACTTTGGGATGCCGAGGCGGGTAGATCACTGAGGTCAGGAGTTCCAGACCAACCTGGCCAACGTGGTAAAACCTCGTGTCTACTAAAAGTACAAAAATTAGCTGGATGTGGTGGCTGGTGCCTATAATCCCAGCTACTTGGGAGGCTCCGGCAGGAGAATCACCTGAGCCTGGCAGGCAGCGGTTGCAGTGAGCCCAGATCACACCATTGCACTCCAGCCTGGGCAACAGAGCGAGACTCCATCTCAAAAAACAAAAAAACAAAAAACAAAAAACCCCAAAAAACAAAAAAGAAAACAGGCAGAGTGCTGACAACTGACAATAGGGCTGCAGCTAAGGAGGCCGCTGGGAGTGTGGAGTGTGCCCGCCTTGTTAACTGGCTTGGCTGGAGGGTGAGGTTTCTTTCTCATGTGTCTCTCTCTTTTCTTGGGGAAGGCATGTTGGATGGAACTGGCTGCTCCGCAGGAAGGGCGCTGAGTGGAAAGGGGAGTGCCACTCTCGATCTGGCTCAGGGTTTTGACTTTTCATATTTCTTTCAAAGTCTGTGATGGCTTCATTGTTTTTTCTCTTGAGCAGCACCATCCAAGGACCCGCCATTTCCAGGAAGTCTTCGGAACCCCTAACTGTCCCCATCTCTTCAATTTGCTCTCTGCCCCATCCACTCTGGGGAAGCCTCGGCTTCCCTCTCCTCTCTTCAGGTCCCCACTCCCCTTTGGGCCTGTCTGGTGAGGGGGGACGGGCAGAGCTGGAGGAGGAGCAGGAGGGAGGAGGGAGGCTGTCTTTCCTGCCCTCCTTCCAGCAGGCTTGTTCCTGTGCACACTCGGGCTCTCTTCCCAGTCTCTGGCTTATTGGGTCCGCTTGAGTCTTTGCCTCTCACAGGAGAGGCTGTCCTCAAATGTCTGGTGACTGCTGGTGTCTGCTCCTATGTAAGGGTGACAAGACGTCGCTGCTTGGTGGCTCTAAGTGTGTGGTGAGGTCTGGGGACCGAGTTCTTGCCGTCGAGGAGCTTGGCTGCCACGTCCTTGGGGGAATCCCGTTGTCACCATCTTTACCCTGGTCTTTTTGTGCCAGCTGGACTCGACTGCATCTTGGATTTTCCCTCTGCTAAGTTGCTTCCTACTGTCTGTCTGCTTTCCAGCTTCTGGAATTTTCTTGCATGTTGTCTCCTCGTCTTTTTCCTTTTTCCTTATCCCTTTACACCTTTAAAGCCTCCTCATGCTTGCTTTGCAGGCATGTCGCGGAGGGCAGGAAGGTTTGCACCCACCTCTCCTCTTTGCTGGGAGAAATCTCAATGTGGTTTAGCTTCTTCTGTTTCTCTTTAATTTTTTGATTGTTTGGTTTTGATTGTTTTGTTTGGCTTTGTGGGGGTTTAGTGGATATACATTTTTCTTATTTGGAACAAAAATAGTAAAGTAAGATATAAAACAAGCCCATTACTAGCTCTTACCATTGTTCCAACTGCAGAGCGCAGACATTTCCAATTTTCTGAATTAAAACATGCTCATTTCTCCTGATATTTTAGCACCTCTGAGGTGATGGTGACTTAAAGAGACTTGCAAGAAAGTATTGAGTCATAATTTAATTGGAGGTATTTTTTTCTTCTTGTGCTGATAGATAAAATAATGGCATGCTTCCTATAGATATTTCATATATAATCCAATATTTTACGGGTGGAAAATGAATTAGAAAAAAAGGATCACAAAATGACCTGGCAAATTCTTAAAATAATAACAAATTCTAAAATTGAATAAAGGGCTGAAAATTGCCTCCGATGATCCAAATTACGAATACTGAGTAATACACAAAAAACAAAATGTTCCCATTATTTTGGCTACATAGTTCCAACCACACTTTCCTGTAGACCAGCATTGCAAATTATATGCAGTCAGAAGTGCCAAGCCTTCACACAACCTGAGTCCCTGAATTTAACATGAGGCTGAGGAACAGACTGCAAAGCTTATTGCATTGTCTAATGTAAGCACCAATTTCTTTGCTATCCTTGAACTAAGCTGCCTCCTTCCAGGTAACAGAATCGAAACAGTCATGATTTCCTTTGCTCCTAGTGGATCGAGGCACGCTTACACAGAAGTGCTTCCTGGCTTTTTAATCGCCTGTCCGTGTGTCATGTGGAAGTACGTGGCGCGTGTCTTGCTGTATTGCCTGTGGTACAGTGGTGTGGTTATTAAACTTGGTTCTATCGTTCAAAAAAGCATTTGGAGACGCTCAAGCACGTACAAGAATGAATAATTACTTAGGAGATAGAGGAAAGGGGTTCTAAGTGCTCAAAGAGGCTTACTGAGGGCAGATAAGCCAGGAAAGCAGCAGACAGGTGCTGTGTAATTTTCCACCTTCCCTTCTGCCAGCGCCTCCAGCCATGCAGGGCCTGGCATGCCTGCACCTTCCTGTCCAGGGACCCTGGGGCACAGACATGCTGCTCACTCCCCAGCCTTGCACATCCTCTGTGCACCCCTGTGAGCCGTGGACACATTGTGGGCATCTGGCATAGCCAAGGGTGCCCCTCTGTCAGCTATAGGAGAGGAGCCTGTGTGCATGGCGTCCCTGGAGCTGGCCTCGGCAGAAATGCCATTAGCGTCAGTGCTCTTGTGGCTAAATTACTGTACAGGCATCAAAGAATAAATCCGGTTTTATTTGGGCAAGCATCTGGACATATAGAAATAGTAATAAAATGTCCAAAATAATGTAACTGAACCTCCACCTTAGGGCACTGTTTTATAGAGAGGAAAGGAGCTAAGGAATTTGCCCAGGATGGGGGCAAAACTAGCCAAGACCAAGGAGATGATGGCTTCCTGTGTGAAAGCCAGAGGAGGCTGCTGGGATTAAGAGGAAGCAAAGTCAGTTGATGATGGATGATGGTTCCAGGAAGGATGTAAAATCCCGTTGGCACTGTAAGGTCAAGGGACAAATGTCTTTTTTGTTGCTGTTTCCATTACTATGTAGCCCAGGCACTATGCTATTTGTCTGAAATACCTAAGGATTTTTCTCTTTGTATGATTCATTTTAATACTCAGCTTAGGGCTGAGGGAGGAGGGCAGAAGTGGAGGGTTAATGGCACGCCGTCCTGGCCTGTGTGTTGTGCTAGGGAAGAGAGGAAAGAGGAGGGAAAACTGCTGAAGGTGATCAAAGCTTTCTTTATCTAGTATCTTCTTACGTTGCTTTCTGCCGGTATAAATTGTACCTGTGTGGTCCATACTGCCCCAGAGTATTCTTGGCAAGCTTTCTGTTGCCATTTTAAAACTTTTTTTTCTTTAAAGGTGGGTCTCACATGAAGAAAGGAGGAAGGGATCTCTAGACTGACTTAACAAGGAGCAAAAATTCGAAAGTAGTTTAGATCATGTAAGTTTAGAATAAGATGCCTCCTAGAAAGTTCACCAGATCTCCTTCTCTTTCCATGAGCGCATCTTGTGCCTTAATGAGCCTTGGTAGTGGTCAGCCTTTATTAGCTCTGCAGCTGATAGAGTCTGCAAGTTCCATATACTAATGAAAGTTGTTTCCTGAGTGGAAAGGCTAACATGGCCTCTGGATATTATTACAAATAGACTTCAATAAACTTGGGCTATGTATAATAGCAGTGGCAACGTGTTTCAACTTGAGGTAAGGTTGATTATTTAGATAGATCATATCTCCAACACCAGAACTACATCCTTTCAGAATGGCACAAGCATCTCCCATCAACTTTACAGGGACAGTTTTCACTGTAAATGCAGCAGTCTTGTGTTGGGCTTTGTGAAAAAGAGCTTTCTTTGGAAACATTATCTTGGGATTGAAGCATTACCAGTAAGTCAGAACCAACTGTGAAGGGCTTTCTCCTTTGGTCTGGTGGTGGATCTTAAACACTATGCAGAAGGCTGAGTCACTGAATGAGTGTGTGTTTGTGTATATGTGCACACACACATTTCTTAGTGAAACGGCCCATGGTTTTCATCATACATCGAAAGGGTTTATGGTTTCAAAAAGTTTAAGAACTGATTATCTTGACATCAGGCAGGAGATTCTGGACCCCAAGCTTTTTCTCACTCTAGTTCACATATTCTTCAGTAGTTTCTGAGATGGAGAATATTGGACGGTAGAGATCCTGTACACCAAACTGAAAATTGAGTTGAATTCTGCTCCTACCACTTCCTAGCTGTGTAAATCCAGGTAATTTCTGTAGTCTCCCAGGATCTTATTTTTCATCTGTAAAATAACCATTTTGTAGAGTTTCCATGAAAGTTAATTAGATAATGTATGTAAAACACCCATCACATTCCAACCATTTATTAAAAATTTCCATAAAGTGGAGACATCATATTACCTGACTTCTAAGTATACTATAAGGCTACAGTAACCCAAACAGTATGGTACTGTCACAAAAATAGACACATAGACCAAGGTACAAAATAGAGGACCCAAAAATACAGCCACATATCTTTAACCATCTGATCTTCAACAAAGTCAAGAAAAATAAGCAATGGAGAAAGGATTCCCTATTCAATAAGTCGTGATGGAATAGCTGGCTAGCCATGTGTAGAAGATTAAAACTGGACCCCTACCTTTCACCATGTACAAAAATTAACTCTAGATGGATTAAATATTTAAATGAAAGACCTCAAACTATAAAAATCCTAGGAGAAAACATAGAAAACACCATCCTGGATATCAGTCTTGGCATAGAATGTATTACTTACTTTTGTAAGTCCTCAAAAGCAATTGCAACAAAAACAAAAATTGACAGGTGGGACCTAATTAAACTAAAGAGCTTCTGCACGCAAAAGAAACTAGCAACAGAGTGGACAGACAACCCACAGAATGGGAGAAAATATTTGCAAACTATGCATCGGACAAAGGTCTGATGTCCAGAATCTGAAGGCACTGAAACAACTCAATAAGCTAAAGAACAACCTCACTAAAAAGTGGGCAAAGGACATGAACAGACACTTCTCAAAAGAAGACATACGAGAAGCCCACAAACATATTAAAAAATGCTCAGCATCACTGATCATCAGAGAAATGCAAATCAAAACCACAATGAGATACCATCTCCTACCACTCAGAATGGCTACTATTAAAAAGTCAAATAGCAACAGATCCTGCTGAGGCAGCAGAGAAAATGGAATGTTTATACACTGTAGGTGGGAATGTAAATTATTTCAGCCACGGTGGGAAGAAGTTTGGGGATTTTCAAAGAACTAAAAATAGAACTCCCATTCGACCCAGCAATCCCATTACTGGGTATGTATCCAAAGGAAAATAAACCATCCAACAAAAAAGACACATGCTCTTGTGTGTTAAATGCATCACTAGTCACAATTGCAAAGACACGGAATCAACCTAGGTGCCCATCAATAGTGGACTGGACAAGGAAAATGTAGTACATAGACACCACGGAATACTATGCAGCCATAAAAGAATGGAAGCATGTCCTTTGCAGCAACACAGAT
Source organism: Macaca nemestrina (assembly GCF_043159975.1). NCBI lineage: Eukaryota > Metazoa > Chordata > Mammalia > Primates > Cercopithecidae > Macaca > Macaca nemestrina. The sequence continues at coordinate 3,137,223 of NC_092129.1, read as the reverse complement.
GCAACTGGAGGCCATAATCCTAAGCGAATTAGTGCAGGAACAGACATGCAAATACTGGATGTTCTCACTCATAAGTGGGAGCTAGACACTGGGTACACATTGAGATAAGGAACGAGATACTGGGTACACATAGAGATAAAGATGGAACAATAGACATTAGGGCTTGCTAGAGAGGCGGGGCAGGGAACAAGGGTTGAAAAAGCTGCCTATTGGGTACTATGCTCACTCCCTGGGTCTTTCATACCCCAAACCTCAGCGTCACATAGTATATCCATGTCACAGACCTGCACGTATACCCCGAGTCTAAAATAAAAGCTGAAATTATTTTTAAAAACTGTTCCACAAAGTTCCTGAAAAGTATTATCATAAAAATTGTCTTCAGGCATCTTAGGAAGAAGAAACTTATTTACATTATTTTGTTGAGCACAAAGTCCAAATTCTCTGTTACTTAAATATATCAAAATAGGAAGAAAGCCACTGAGTCAGGCCCAAGGATCAAACACACAACTCCACTGTCCACTTTTCAATGTGGTGTGTCAATGCTGGCCTCATCCTGCAGCCGCAGTGACAGTGAGCCTCGGAGGTGCTCTCTTCTGATTTTGTCAATTCTGCCGATGTGGTTTCCTTTCTATATGGCTCACAGGTTTGTGGAGCTTAGGTTGAAAACCTGGGATTGATGTGGAGATCATGCATTATTTTTCCATGGGTCGAAGGGAACAAATTAAAAGGAAGATGCTAGCCATCAGAATGAACAAGCCAACAAGAGGACAGAGACTCCGGAAACCTGGGGAACTAGAGATTCTCGGGTCCAGCCTGGGGGTAGTCTAAAGAAAGTCCAGTGAACAGTGAAGACTCCTGCTCCCATGATTAAGTAGAAACCAGGAGGAAACATTAATAAAACAAGTGATTGGCAGGTGACTGATGATGTGGGGTGATTCTCAGAGTATGAACAGTGACCCGAGTTCAGTCCCAGAAAATACTCAGTGATGGCAGAGGGGATTACTGGAAGCCACTGCATCAACAAAGAGATACTTGACTAAATTTATGCTTTGCATATTGAGATGGGAAAATAGCCAACCAGAGGTTTTCTGGCTAAACATGAATTAGCCAGAAATAATAACTAAATTATATCATGTCTATCATGAAAATAAAATCGTTTTGCAGTTTTAGTATAGTAAAATAAATAAAAAGGAAGCCAATACTCATGATAAAGCATTTTGCTAATGGCCTAAGAGGGAAAGTTAGTTTAGAAATGTGAGAATAGCTGGAGTCCTTGGTAATTAGTTTCTCTTGCTGTTCTTTATTGTAACTTTCATCAGTGACAAGCATTTAAATTCTGAATGCATAAGCCACATTTTAGAATGGGCCCTGCATCACTTTTTAATTAAAACACACACACACACACACACACACACACACACACACACACACACACACACAGCCCTACATTTCCAAGAGAAGGGAACTTCTTCCTGCATCCTATAGAAACTCTTTGGAAAGTATAGAGCTGATCACTTCCTGTCTTAACTTTGAACGAAGTGAATTACTTTTCTATCCTTTCTAACATGACAGCTCTCTGGCATTCCTGCCAGTAATAACTTTCTTGAAGACTTACAAATAAAAGACAGACATAACTATTTCCCAGTGTTTAAAATAAATATATTGTTTTTCTTCATAAAAATGGAGACTGATTATCTCTCCAAACTCCATTTCTAGAATTTCGAGAAACTAAAATTTGGCATTCAGGACACATGAGCTCCTCCAGATTTGAAAGGGGTTTCGAAGGCTCCAACCCTGCCTTATCTGTCAGAGTTTTGGACAAATGCATTTCATTTATCTTCTTAGAGTTCCCAGAGGATTCTGGAGTTGCTACATGAAAGACGTGTTGAGATTCTTGAATACAAGGCTCGGAGGGCCGAGGATTTTCTTCTGTTCTCCATGTTGCCGAAGGAAGTGAAGTGGATTTACTAGTATTGCAGGTTTTAACATCTGCATTCTGTTTCTGATTTTGTTGCTTAGGAGATCTGGCTAAGGCATCTGGCCCCTTTGACTTTTGTTCCTCGTCTGTAAAATGGGAATAATTAAGTCTACTTCTTGTCTGCCATTCTTGCAGTGGATGACAGTGGATAAATGAACATGCTTTCAAACTTTGGAGTTCTGATGAGCAGTACTCTCAATAAAGTGGAAAGTGAAAAACAGGTTCTTTAGTAGCAAATGCTTCCTAAAGGAAGTATGTCAGCTTCGAGTGTAAATTTTATTCTTTGGATAATCTTAGAATTAGTGGTATGTAGTGTTTATTTTCTCTTTAATTTTCACTGCAGTTTCCTAACAGTGATTCCTATTTACTTAATCATTTGCAGCTGCTCTGCTCACCTGTTTTTCTCGACGCAAAAGCAGTCCCTGAAGAGTTTTATTATAATTTCCTTCTAAGTCCTTAACCCAGGAGGAATGTGTTAAGTACTTAATAGATTCCCTGGGCTTTGGAATTTGAAGGAGAATTCTGAGAGTAGCCCTCCTTCAGGGAAAGGTGCATTTCTTTCCCGTCTTTCCCTGGCCCGATGGTCATCACTTTCCCGGTAAAATTGTGTGGGAAAGGTTGCAATAGCATTGCCTTTGCCTTAGCAGCCAGTCCCAGAACTTGCTGATACAGCCCCCTCCCCCAGAGTTCATAGCCAAAGCAGTGGGCTAGACATCGGATGAAACCTCAGATTTGGATTTTCTGTTTTGTGCTTTCCCCAATGCCCCTGAGAAGTCAATTGATTCATTGTTCTTGAACAAATCTTCACTCTTCTGGCTTTCTGTGTGAGACAGAATTAGGGTTTTTTCCTGTAAAGTTATAAGCCAAGGCTAAACTATTTCAGCAATGTTGTCTGCAATGGATATTATCCAGAGTCTGGGTGTGCAAAATTTTCTTGGTTTCCACCGTAGTCTCCACGGGCGAGTTTACAACCTCCACAAGCCCTGTGCTCCCCGCATAAACACCTGAAATGCTTTGACAGAGCTGTTTAAAAACAGCCATATGTGTCTGTGGATGACGGCCAACCACTTGCTCCCCCACTTGCAGAGGATCAAGGCTACACCTCAGGTCAGACCCAGGATCTTTAGGACCTAAATTCCACCATCCCTGCCGTGGATAACTCCGTGTAAAGATGCCAAAGGCGGACTGCCCCCGGCGCAGCCTTTTCTGGAGCGCAGCTGATCCTTCAGCACCTCTGAGAGGCGATGTTCTGGGCCGGACCAGGGGGCCTTAGAGGGCAGAGGTCAAGGAGAACCCCCGGAGTCTGGGGACTGGCCAAAGTTTGGCGTTAACCCTTGTGGATGAAAAGGCCCGCTGGGCTGATTCTGCGCGGACCAGGCCTGGACCCTGGAGCGTGAGGAGGGCGCGGTGCGTCCCGTGGTTGTGCTTGGAAGGCCCCCGAGGGTGCGCGCGTGGGCGTTAGTGCGTGCGTGTGTCTGGGTATGCGTGTGTGCCAGTGTGCGCGCGGGGAAGGAGGCACAGAGACAGCCCCGACAGGCCACCACGCAGCTCTGGTGGCCCCCACTCCACCTCTCGCTCCGCAGACCCGCGCCAGGGCGGCCTCTGGGCCGGAGCGGGCACGCGGCAGCGGGCGCTGGGAGGTGGGGCTGGGGGAGGAGAGGGAGAGGGAGGGAGGCGGGCGGGAGGGGAGGATCCGGGAAGCTCCAGGGTATTTGACAGGACCGAGGGCGGACGCAAAGGACGCGGAGGACCTCTGGGTGCCTGCAGGGGAGCTGCTCCAGCAGGGCCGCCGGGAGCTGTGGGGAGAGCATCGCGGAGCCGCCCCTCCACGCGCCTGCCGGGCCGCGATCGCCCTCGGGGCTCTCCTGGTAGCAGTGCCAGGGCGCAGGGCGCGGCTGATCTCCCGCCCCCGCCACCTCCGCCACCATGCTGCTCCCCCAGCTCTGCTGGCTGCTGCTGCTCGCGGTGCTGCTCCAGCCGGTGCCCGCGCAGAAGTTCTCGGCGCTCACGGTAAGCCCGGGCCCGCGGGACCTGGCGCTTAATTGGTGCCGCCTCTTGCCGCCCGCCGGGTTCGGGTGCCCGCGCCCCCCTCCAGGCCCAGGCGCCCAGGCATGGGGAGCAGGTGGCCCCGGGGGCAGTGGAGCCTTCGCCCGCCTGCGGGGCTGGAGCAGGTAGGACCGCAGCGTGCGCGCCTGGGACCCGGTCGGGATGGGCTTCTGGGGACCCTGCCCGCCGGGATCCTGCCGCGACTGCGACGGGCTCCTCGGGTTCCACCTGGCTGGGACCCCACCTGCCTCGGGGGTTCTGACCCGGCTGTGAGAGGATCCTGGGGTCCTGCAGACCTTGGACAAGTGGGAGCTGCGGGTGCGCTCGGGTGTCCCGCACTCACTGCTGGGCCTGAGCCTGCGGGGAACCAGGTTTGGGAGCGCCGGCGCCGCCCCGCGGACTGTCCCAAGGCCAAGGCAGACCCGCCGGGACTGGGCGCCCACCTCGCCCACGGGGACCCGGCCTGGTGCGCGTTTCCCCGGCCGCTTTGGGCTCGTGCGCTGCGCGGATCCCGGGCCTCTCGCCTGGTGAAGGGGCTGCCAGTCGTGGGCCCCACTAGTGGGTCTAACCCTCCCAGAGGCCCTCCTAAGTGAGCCGAGGAAGAAGCAGATGATGTTACAGATGATTCTTCACGGGCCTGAGTGTTATTAGAGAAGCGCTTTCTTCCTTTCTCAGGACAGAGCTGGAGGGAGGCGGCGGCTCCCCGCTCTGCGGGGCCTCTGGGTTCTTCCTCGTGGCAGGGATGCTGCGCTCCTGAGCGCGAGGGTCACCGCGGTTGACCGCTGTGTGTTTTTCTTTCTGAGCTGCAACTTCTATGCGACAGCCTTGGCCCGGCCGAGGCACGCGGTGCCAAATGAGGAGCTATGTAGAGGGGGCCGAGCCAAGCCCCCGCCGGCCAAGCCAACCCGCGGCGGCCGCTGGGCCAGGGCCGGGTGTCTGCAGCCCCCAGCTCCAGCCGACCTCGTGGGCTTGCAGGGTTTGCAAACCCATCATTAATGCAATCGCCAGAAACGAAAACATTCCACTTAAATGTGTTTTTGAACAAGTGCTTGAGAAAACACGAAGGTAGCGAGAATGCCTCTGGTGGAGAGCCGTCTTTTAAGTGGCGGGGGACTTGTCCTAAAGGTGTTTATTGTATTGAAAATAAAGATGGTTGAAATAAGCTGTGGTCGGTTCTGCCTTTCAGCAAATTTAAAACAGTCATGTGGGCATCTTTTCTTTCTCTTTTACTTTTTCTTCGTCTTCTTTCTTTTGCGTTTTAGCAGTGTGAAGGATGGTTTGTGAGTTCATTGCTCATACCTAAAATTCTTCTGCAGCAGCCCGGGGTCCCTGCCTTGTGTCTCACAAATGACTTGTAGATTAGAAACTGCTAACTGGGGCTCCAAGGAGGTTTTCACACACTCAGGCTTTCCCTGAAGATCCTTTATCTCCACAGAGGGGGCCCTCAGAGGACACTCACTGGAGGTATTCATGTATATGCACATCTGTACATGCATCTATACATAAATATAAACACGTATACGCTCACAGACCCCCCACACACTCTTAAAGCACACTAGAGGAGACAGAGAAACTAAGGCCAATTCTCCAAAGGAGATCATAGCATTTTCTTCCAGGACGGTAGCAGCAGGTACCTACAGTTGACACGGATTTTCAGATTTTCTGAAAGCGTAAAAAGTAGAGACTGGCATCTGCCTGCTGCCCTGGGTGTGTGGGGGTGGGGTCAGGCCTGTTGGTCCCCCCGGAAGAGCAGAATCAAGGTAGTTAGTAATTAGAACAGTTTAAGACTCAGCAGGTTTTCTTGTCTTCTCTCCCCTTTCTCATCTGTTTACTTGAACCCTCTCACCCTTTGCCTCCTTGAGGTTGCCCCAAGGATGTCTTGGATTGCGGTGAGACCCACTGCATGTGGGGTCTCTGTGCAGGAGCTGATGCCCCACGTGGGCTTTGCCCTTTGGCTGCATTCCCCAAGAACACTTTGCCTGAAACTTACATTTGCAAATAAAATCAGTATCCCAGAGAAAAGATTAAAGCCATAACACATCTTGGCACACTTCTCACCCCACCCCCAGTCTAGAAAATCAAGTAGTTGAGTTACAAAGTAACTGAGGCAGGCTTGAGATCTGACTGGTCACTGGGAAATGTTAGATGTGCAGGATTTTTCAGTGCTGCTGATCTCTTTTCAAATTGCCATCTGGTTTGTGGAAATCTCTTTTGTTTCCAGAGGCCCTCATTCAAAGAATGCCCTTCTCTCCCTACAACTTGCATCCTACCTACTTTAATAAATCACAGGCAGCGTCAGTCCATGCAGCGGGTGGGACTCACAGCTTGGGGTCTTGCTGGATGTGTGACTTTAGGTAAGTTACTTAATTTCATAATCTTCAGTCCCCTTATCTGTAAAATGAGAATACATGATATCTTTCAAGCATGTCATGAGGATTAAAGATAAGGCTTTTAATGCGCCTACTATATGTGAGTTCTCCAGCTAACATTATTTTGGTGGTGCCCATGCCATGGGTCCATATAAGAGAGTGTTATCAGTTGGTGCCTGCCATAATTATCAATGCATATAGCGTTGTGGAGTTAAGGTGTGTGTGGATTCGGCTTTGCAGTATTTTCACCTGCCGCAGATCCTCAGAGCACACCACTTGGCTCTGGGTGTATATGTGGGCTTTGTGGGAGTAGGCCATGTGGGACTGTGTAGACCAAGAAGGATAACTTGCCTCTCTGCCTCCTTCTACTCCATTCATTTCTTCTCATCTAGAAGCAGGGCTATGTGTCAGCCTCTCTGGGGCTTTCAGTTTGCCACACCTGGCTTCTCAGGACCATGCATTTTTCTTCCCCACCTATGGTGAGCGCGCTTTCTTGGTGGGCCCGGCATTGCTGGTGTGCTCACCTCTGCTACTTTATGTTTAAGATTCAGAGAATACACTTTGCTTGGTAATGATCTCTATTCTTTTCACCAAAGTCGTTCTTTAGAAATGGCACCGTGAGGCCCTCTGTGTCTCTCATTGTGACTTTCTGATGGCTTTGCACAACCTCCTGGTTATTGCTCAGACCCTCTCACCTCCAGTCAACAATGGCATTCTTAAGTGTGTCCAATGTGCCCTAATTTGGATCCAGGTCAATTTCTTCCTTGAAGAAGTAGGTACATCGAATGCCACACAGTGCCCATTTTCCTTTTTATTTCTGTGAATGACTGAGATGAGGGAGTGATCTCTAGTATAAATGGTTTTTATTACACATGATTCTGTTTTCAAAGAGCAAACAGGTGTGATCACAATTATTCAACTTTATCATGGTTGTCATTATATGAATTTTGATGGACTGACCAGTAAGCCTATGCCTAGATTATTTCTTTAAAGGCAGAGAAAGGAACAATATTGCCTGTGACCCCTTTCCCAGAAGTTTTTGGTTAGAGCCAAATCATTCATTTCCACGTTGACTAAATCGTATTTTGCTCATACTTATAATGTTGAAGTTACATGACCATCCTTCTCAGACTTGTCTTACTGCCAATACCTAATGCTCCCCTAAGTTCATACGCATGACTTCATTCAAGGTACCGTTGTCTCCACATTCAAGAGATGAGGAAACTGAAGTTTTGAGAGACTCTGAAGGGCCCCTGGTCACTAAGCGGATCCGAATATTTCTCAAGTCAACCTGCCATTATTTTTCTTTCTTCAGGGGGAGTTCCCTGCACTGTTTTTTGCACTGTCTTCAGAAACTTTACAATTCCACACTACCGCTTCACCTCTCAGACTATAGTTGACTTTCATCCTGAACCCTCATCTTCTCACTGAGCGTCTGGCACCTGGTAAATGCCTCTTACTGGTCTTGCGGAATGCATAACCACAGACCTGAAACAGTTATTTCCCACTCCTATTTGTGTTTATTTGCTTTGAAAGAGAAGAAAGGTGATAAGAAAACAATATTTACCCGTATGTAATTTTTTAAAAGTTTCACGAGCAAGTTCATGAGATGATTTAATATTGATTTTGCTGAAACAGCAAAAATACAAGTGCTATTCCATTTCTGAGCAATTGTGGTTTGGAATGCCTACCTTGTCCTGTTTTGATGTAGTTCTCACTCAGCCTTGGATCTTCAAGGGAATTACTGTGATTTTTTTTTTTTTTTCCTTTCTTCTTCCATTGCAAATGCCTTGAGTCCATTTCATGCTCTGGGAGGGCTTTACTGCATTCCCCAGTAGAAGACGGACCACGAAGGTGGTTAAGGAGGAGAGAACTAAACATAATCAAAACTTTCCAACTTAGAAGCCCATTTACATGGCGTCTAAAAACCCAAACATCTGGAAGAGTCACTTTAATTTTGCTGTGAAATCAAGACCGTAAATAACACTATAAGCAATTGCAGGCCGTAACAAGACCATGCCGCCAATGGGCATGGATGTAACGTCAGTTGCAATGGCTCAGAACCGAACAGATTTCTCAGTAATTCCAAATCAAAATAAGCCGCCTTGCCAATCTAGGATTTTAGAATGGGAGTTGTTATTAAGATTGTCAGCAGAACATTGGTTTGGAGGTCAAGGGTAACATTTCTGTATTTTTGAATTAAAAGATAAACCAAACTGGACACAGTGGCTCATGTCTGTAATCCCAGCACTTTGGGAAGCCAAGGTGGGCGGATCATCTGAGTTCAGGAGTTCAAGACCAGCCTGACTAACGTGGTGAAATCCCGTCTCTACTGAAAAAACAAAAATTCACCAGGTGTGGTGACATGCGCCTATAATCCCAGCTATTTGGGAGGCTGAGACAGGGGAGTTGATTGAACTCAGGAGGCAGAAGTTGCAGTGAGCCAACATCATGCCATTGCAGTCCAGCCTGGGTGACAGAGCGAGACTCTCTCTCAAAAACAAACAAAAACAAAAGATAAACTGTTCTACACATACAACACACAAACTTAGAATGATGAATTTCCAGTAGGATTTTGAAGTTAGAGGAGAAAATTTAAGAAATACTCTTTAAAACTGCCAGCCCTTATGTTTCTCCAATTGATGGCACTGAGTAATAGAGTAAGATCCTGGCATTAGTCATTGTATGTCTATAAAGTACGTATAACAGTTAATATAGTGGACATTTAACTGTAGCTCACAAGAGGAAAGATTTTATAATATGAATTAATATTTTGTTGATTCCTGATTTCCTATGGGCTAAAAAGAAATAGCTCTGAATGTGAAAATAACAGACATTCTTATATGGTTTTCCAGTTCCAGGCCAGACATCAAACAGCAAAGATTGTAATAAAACACAAATAAAGAGAACCAAGTAAAATATGAAATCACATTTATATGTTTAGGTTTTAAAAAAGTACAAATGAAAATTTTATATTATAATATCTGGCTAAATTTAACTAGATTTTTCCACACAGAGACAGTCTCAGAATGACTTCTTTTTGATGAACCACAATTTTATTTTGATTTTTATTACGTATGACATAACGTGGCATATCCATCAATTAAACTGTCACTTAAAAGAAGGCAAATGTCAATATAGCATGTCCACGCTGCTTTCTCCTTCAGTACATATCTCTGCCCACTTTACAGTCTTCTCTTGCCTGGTCATCTATTTGTTTTATTTTTTGAGACAGGGTCTTGCTCTGTCCCATAGGCTGGAGTACGGCGGTGTGCTCTTGGCTCACTGTAACTTCTGCCTCCTGGGCTCAAGCGATTCTCCTGCCTCAGCCTCCTTAGTAGCTGGGACTACAGGCACACGCCACCATGCCTGGCTAATATTTTGTATGTTTTTTTAGAGATGAGGTTTCACCATGTTGTCCAGGCTGGTCTCGAACTCCTGAGTTCAAGTGATCCACCCGCCATGGCTGGTCATCGATTTTCTTTCTCTTTTATGCTTCTGCCCAAATTAGAAGAAACTTCCTTTGCTTCTCTTTACCAAGATACTGACCGTTGATGCTGCTATTTCTATGTTAGCACTGGCTGAGACTCCCTGAAGATTTTCTAGTTTCTGGTCCTCATACTCCTTCCTTCTGCTAAAGTGTGGGTGCCCTGGGCCCTGCCCTGGAGCCAGCTGCAGCATCTCTCACCGTTCCCATCCCTGCCCAAGCCCCTAGCCAAGGGCAGACATTTTTGGGGGTGAAGGGGTAGGCAAACTCGTAACATTTGAGGTTCTCGGCAAAGAGTCTTCCAATAATAAAGTTTCTGAAGGCGGAAGAGTTGTAGGTGAACACGATGACCTGTGGTGTGTTTGATCAGGGGTTTGGAGCCCTTGAGTGCAGGTCACCATTAGGCCCATCTCATTTTGGATACTGAGTCTGTTGGATTTTAGTCACTTCTTAAAGGACAAGTTCACCAGCTTGTTGGCAAAAAAAATGCTGTGGTATGTAAGTTGATCTTAGGGCATTTTGTTTATTTCTTATTCTGTTCAGTGATCAATCAAGGCGCTAGAATCAAACAAATCCACCCTGCGTACCAGCCGGGTGCCACCATGGACATTTGATTTTTTTTTTGGGATTAGGGACATTGTCTGACTTCCAAAGGCTTTCCCTGCCCGGGTCAGGGATGTCCCATGTGTCAGCCACAGTGGGCCAGGAAGATGGTAGGCATTCTCCCAGATCAGGCCCAAACTGACCTGGGATTTGTGACTAGGATTAGTGGTGAGTTGATGATATTGAGGGCTGAGTTATGAGGGAGGAAAATCCTCCCACGGAAGACTCTTGCAAATTCTCTGCCATGAAAGCAACATTGCACTGGACCTGAGCAGCTCTCCTGGTGGTGACCTGGGCTTTCAGGAGCAGAGCAGAAGGCGTGGGGCCACTCCCAGGAGGCTGGGGAGGAGGACAGGGGTGGGTAGGAGGACGGAGATGGGGAGGAGGATGGTGATGGGGAGGAGGACAGGGGTGGGGAGGATGGCACTGGGGAGGAGGACGGGTCTGGGGAGGACGAGGATGGGGAGGAGGATGGTGATGAGGAGGATGGGGATGGGGAGAAGAACAATGATGGGGAGAAGGACAGGGATGGGGAGGATGGTGCTGGGGAGGAGGAAGGTGCTGGGGAGGAGGATGGGGATGGGGAGAAGGACAGTGATGGGGAGGAGGACAGGGATGGGGAGGATGGCACTGGGGAGGAGGAAGGCACTGGAGAGGAGGACAGTGATGGGGAGGAGGATGGGGGTGGGGAGGAGGTTGGGGATGGGGAGAAGGACAGAGATGTGGAGAAGGACAGGGATGGGGAGGAGGAAGGCACTGGGGAGGAGGACAGTGATGGGGATGAGGACGGGGAAGGGAAGGAGAATGGAGATGGGGAGAAGGACAGCAATGGGGAGGAGGACGGGGATAGGGAGGAGGACGAGGATGGGGAGAAGGATGGAAATGGGGAGGATGGCGCTGGGAAGGAGGAAGGGGATGGGAAGGAGGATGGGGATGGGGAGGAGGATGGTGATGGGAAGGAGGACGGGGATGGGGGTGGCGCTGGGGAGGAGGATGATGATGGGGAGAAAGATGGGGGAAGGAGGACGGGATGGGGAGAAGGATGGGGATGGGGAGGAGGATGGTGATGGGGAGGAGGACAGCGATGAGGAGGATGGTGATGGGGAGGAGGATGGTGATGGAGAGGAGGACAGCAATGGGGAGGAGAGTGATGGGGAGGAGGATGGCGATGGGGAGGAGGGCGGCGAGGGGGAGGACGTTGATGGGGAGGAAGATGGCGATGGGGAGGAGGACAGTGATGAGGAGGACGGTGATGCAGAGGAGGATGGTACTGGCTACCCTCTCTCCACTGAGGCAGTGAGGCTTACGCACATCTTGTGCTAAACTTCCTCTTCCTACCACGAGCCTCGTGATACATATTTACGTTTCAAAGTGAAGTACTAATTAACATATTCATAGTACTTTGAGCAAGGATGGAAACGTGTTGTTGGAGTGAGTAGACTAATAATTCTAATGTCTTTGGGCACGTTTTCAGTTTTAGAATGGTAGGGTTGGTATTACCTTAATGGGGTCCCTGTGTTGGGCAGACACATATCACCAAAGCTTTTCCAATTTTACCATTGTATGATGCCCTGATTGCACTTAGTGTTGTAGGTCTAACATGCAACTCAAAATCTAACCCCGATGTTCAGTTGTTTTACACCTAATTACCATGTTTTTTCTTTCTTTGCTCACATGGAACCACATTTGTGGCCCGTCTTCAGAAGTGAATGCAGACCTGCCTGTGGCTCCGTGTGTCCAGCTTCTGTTGTCTGATTCCCAGTGTCTACAGATTGATCTGTCTTCACATGAATCCACCCACATGCTTGCCCCCTTATTCCTCTGCCACGGCGTTTCTTATGACGTTGAGAAAAAATGTAAATCTAAAGTTGTATCTCAGAACCATTGTGTACAAACTTTCGTCACATTTATAGCGGTCACTGTAATATTCTTCCTGACATTAGCAATCAAATGGAAGGAAAATGACTTCATAAAATATAGTCACCTTTTAAAAAAGAGAATTACTTTTAAGTAGAAGATAGAAATTTCAAATAACAAAGGAAATTCCATATGTGCTTATAATTTTAAAAATAATTTGAGAGATCTGAATGAAAAAGAATCAGGCCAACTTTAGGGTATATTTTTGGTTTTGGTTGTATATTAATTCATGCCACATGGGATGTGGGTCGATGTAATCAAGAATTTTTTTAAGCACAATTAAAACCTAAAATGTACCTTGGAAAAAAGAAGTTAGTGTCCTTTCGTTTTGCGGTGGCTGGCGGCTTGGGACTGTCGGATGAACCGTGCGTGGCCATTCTTTGGCATTAAGGTTCTGGGGAGTCCAGTTCCCTGTGTTTGACAAGCACTTCTGGACCCTCTAGAAGATTTCATTACCTTTAATGAAGCATAAAATAAACACCTGCTTTCCTGTCATCCTTTCATTTCAAAGGACAATTGAGTTAAATTTTGTAACATACATATTTTTAGAGGGACAGTCATATTCTTCACTGTGAAATGGCCGCATCAAAGAAGAAGCAGTCCCCGTCTCTACTAAAAAATACAAAAAACTAGCCGGGCGAGGTGGCGGGTGCCTGTAGTTCCAGCTGCTCGGGAGGCTGAGGCAGGAGAATGGCCTAAACCCGGGAGGCGGAGCTTGCAGTGAGCTGAGATCCGGGCACTGCACCCCAGCCTGGGCGACAGAGTGAGACTCTGTCTCAAAAAAAAAAAAAAAAAAAAAGAAGTAGTAGTTTGCAGCCCATCAAATCCCATTCCGACCCTGGTCAGGACTGCGCCCTGTGGTCCTACATTCCCGAGGGACAGTGAGTTTCAATCAGGATACTGTCATTGCTGCTTCCTTGAGATGTGCTGATCTATCAGGAGGAGGAGAAAGAGAAGACAGAAGAGAAAAAAGAAAAGGAAGGAGAGAGAAAAGATGAAGGTAGCTTTTACTGTTGAATCAATCTGGATAATATGACATTATGGCCCTTTCAAAGACAGTCTAGGCCTCTGTCTTTGGAATACAAATGTCCATACAGTTTTGAACACCAAGCAAGAAAGATAATGTGAGCATTCTGGTGGCCTGCTGTCATGCCAGTCACCATAGAGCAAAATTTGTTCTAAGGAGAATTCCTCTTGGACCCTATATAAGAAGCTGTCAACTAGGAATGCCTAAAGGGCTTGTGTTTGAATGAAGGCTGAGAGCCTAATCTTTAAACATTTGTCTATGAATGAATCAACAGGAATGAACATCATCTATTTTCCAGGGCCACTTATTTAAGTATTTAAAGAAGATGCTTAGCTTGTCAGCAGATGGGACCCCTTCCCAGCTGGTCTCTCTCTTCCCTGTTCCTCTACCCCTTTCTTCTCAGGCCCTCGGTTCTCTCTTCCAGTATTTGGAGTGTTTTGTGTAGATTATTTGAGATACTCATGTTGAAGTGCTGGATGCATTTACTAGATGCTGCTTCCCAGGATGTAAAGGAATGATCTCAGGCCCTGACACTTTCAGTTCCTTTTGTCCACTGGGTTCCGTTTGGAGTTTTGGTTCATTGATATCCTTTGAAGAATGTGGTCCCAAAACCAGATATACTATTGCACAAGCAGTTTGTCACTTAAACCCAAATGTGACCTTGTGAGATGGCACTAGTTTGTGCTTCACTAGTGCAAAAGTGTCTCTAAATTTAAGATTCTGCTAAACTAGTTTCCACCATTCATTGTTTTTTGAATTTTTTTGGCACCCCCACATGATACTTTATATTTTTATTAAAACTAGATTTTCATCTTGATTCCATTATCCTAGGTTGGAAATACAGCCACCAGTTGATGCAAATATGTTACATGGTCCTGTTTCTTCCGGTGAATGGGTTGGTCTTAATTCTCCCAAGCAATGGGCGTGGCTGGAGCTCACTCCCCGAGGCTGCCTTTCCATTTGCTGCACGGATTTATTCCCCAGGGGAAAGGCCAGGAGCACGGAATACTGAGTTTCCCTCCCTCGGATGGCACCTGCCCACAGCCGAGGTCTTAGAAATCATCAATAAAATGCTAAATTGAACTCACAAGTCCATGTAACTGGAAATGCTACTCTAAAAACTTACACTAATCCAGTAATTGACACTTTGTGAAGAACGTTGTCCCATGAGCTCTGAATAGTCGTAACAACGTGCTTTCTGCCTCATTCTACCACATGCAAAGGCTGTTTTCTGGAAACATGGACACCTTCTCCAGAAACAGGATGAGTGCACCTGGAACATGGGATTAAGGCGCCTGTAAGAATAATAAACCGCCCTTACACTCTGTACCTTTCTCTCCTAAAACATGACAGAGCCCTCCCTCTGTGCCTTCACGGACACGATCTCCTGTGTCCTCACAGAATCCCTGCCAGGCAGCTCGCTCTCTCGCGCTCTCTCTCTCTCTCTCTCTCTCTCTCCTCTCTATCTCTGTATATATTCTAGGTTTTGGTAAACATCTTAGGCTAAGGAAAGTGAGCAATCTCTCTGACCTGAACACACACGTCCGTTAAGCTCTTTCTGTGTGGGATACACAGATCTGTGAGTATGCTCATCAGTTCTTCATTCTTAAAAGATTTCTCTTTTGGAGAGAGTTGCCAAAGATAGATCTTTCTTTTCATTCAGAGATAAAATCCAGGTGGAGTCATAACTTCTTTTTTTGTACTCTTGGCATCTCTTCCACCTTCTGCACCCTGCTGGAAACATCCAGGTGCAATCACCCAGCTTGTCTGAGGAGAAGCCCCTCTCCTTTTTTGGAAGAGGTTGTCTCCCAGGTCCCCTGGTTCCAAGAATCCACCACAGGAGGGAGCCCCAGAACGGCTGAGCTCTGTCTTTTAGAGGAGGGTCCCACGGTGGGGTCTGGGGTTGCCATCTGCCACCTTGACAGCAAAAAGACCCCACGGGCCTGCTGCCTCACGTGAGTTCAGCTCTCCAGCTTTAAAGAATTGGCTCATGGTGCAAAATGCTAAATTAGGGAATTAAAAAGCAGGGACATTTTAATTTTAGCCTGATGGTTCTACTGACTTTCTTTAGAAGTCTGGGATATGCGCGTTACATTCAGTATTACTACTCACGTATCAGATAAGAGTATCATGTTATTGAAGCCGAATTTTGGTTTTAAAATAACCACAGTGCGTGGGGGGAGTGTGAGGCGGGCTGCCCGCCTGGGGCCTGGACTGGCTAAATAGGGTGCTATTTTCTTTCTGCTGTGAGGTCAGTCCCCTTTGTGAGTCGGGTTTTATTTAAAGCAATCGCTTAACTTATTTTATTTGCTAAATGAGTATTATATTTCAGTGTTCTCCAGTGATAGGATTCTCAGACATATGATTTTCATGAGGGATTTTAACCCAAAAGAACAATAAGTGCAGCAAATCAAAATTTCTGTGCTCAGATATTCAAAAAATCACTTGCATTTTTTTGTACCCCAAAATCTGAAGGAAATTTTGAAAAATCATTAGCAGCTGTCATTTAGATTTGTACACCATTCCTAGCCCCTTCCCTCATTTCGACTACCTTTCTCTTTCGTTTTGTTTTGTTAAATTCCAAACATATCTGTAGGTTGTCTGGCCAACTTTGATTCTAGAAGGCAACAGGGAGGAGGGCAGCCCGCCAGGCCGAGGGTTTTGCCCCACTCTGCTCCCCGGAGGCTGACACCAGGCTGACTCCCAGGTCATGCTCTGTCAATTTCTGGGGCTTCCTCCCGGCTCCACGCAGGACGCCCTCCTCCCAGTGGCTGTGACGGCAGGGCCGGGGGCAGAGTTCCCTGGAAGTCGGTCTTGGGAGGACACAGCCTCTGTTTCTGCACCAGAGTCCCCAGGGCCTTGGCCGGACACTCAGGGTGACCCGCCCTGAGGAATTCAGGGCAGTATGGCTTGAATCTGCTGTCGGACGCAGGCAGGTACAGGTTGTTCTAGAGTGTGCTCAGGGTGGCCTGACAAATGCGGACCCAGGGCTGTGCCCCAAGAGGGTGTGGGACAGCCAGGGAGTGCGGTGGCCTCAAGGCTCCGTCAACCTGCGGCCCTGTCATTTCCAGCTGTGCCTTTGTCTCCGGGTCTCCTCCTCACTCTTCTCAGTCTATCCTGGAGTTCAACAAAAAGGAGAAAAGAATTTCCCTGGCAAAGCCAAGTGGAGAGTTAGAGGCAAGGCTCTCTCTTTCTCTCTCTCGCTTTGTGTCTCTCAGTTTTGTCTCTCAGTTTCTGCCATTCTTTCTCTCTCTTTTTTTGTCTCTCTGTCTCTCTCTGTCTCTGTCTCTCTCTTTGTCTCTCTCTGTCTCTCTGTCTCACTGATTCTATCTCTCAGTCTCTGCCATTCTCTCTCTTTCTGTCTCTGTCTCTCTGCCTCTGTCTCTTCCTGTCTCTCTGTCTCTGTCTCTTTCTCTCTATCTCTTTCTGTCTTTTCCTGTCTCTTTCTCTCTGTCTTTATCTCTCTAATTCTATCTACTGATCTCTGCCATTCTACATACTACATCTCTGTCTCTCTATCTCTGTCTCTCTGTCTCCCTCTTTCTCTGTCTCTCTGATTCTATCTCTGGGTCTCTGCCATTCTCCATCTCTGTCTTCTCTATCTCTCTTTCTTTGCCCCTCTATTTCTGTCTCCATTTCTCTCTCTGTCCTTGTCTCTGTGTGTCTGGTTCTGTCTTTCTGTCCATCTCTGTACTATCTCTGTGTCTCTCTTACTCTATTCATCTTTCTATTTCCCTGTCTTTATTCATCCCTCTGTCTCTGTTTCTCCCAGGCTCCACCCAGTCCATGATGCCTGCTGGGGACCACTCCATGTCCTCCTGTGACTCTGCCCTGTGGCCGTCTGTCCTGCTGGGCTGCCTCTGGGCTCTGTGTGTCCCAGCTCCCCCAGGAAGGATGAGGAGGCCCGAGGGCTCTGTGGCTCTGGGAACTGAGGCACTGCTGAAGCGTTTGTGAAGAAGAATTGAACTAACCCAGAACTAACCTCAGTCAAAATCTAACTGGGCTTTTAATTTTTGTCACACATTTTCTTGGCCCTTTCTTCTTTAGATGCTTTCTGGGTTTTCCAGGTTCATTCAGAACTGAAAATAGCCCCTCGTAACTTCACAGCACGAAACCCAGAGCTCTCAGGACACGCGCCCCCAGCTCATCTCCCTGTCCCAGGTAGGGCCAGACTGTGGCTCTGACAGGTTCTGCAGGTGGGAAGCACCTGGGCGGTGAGACCAGGTGTTTGCAGGTAGACCGTTTGCCCTTCAGCTGGTGCTTGATCAGATTGTTCTTGGGATTTTCTAAACGCACATTCTGGAGAACAGAGGAGGCTTTGATGAAGAAAGGGAAGAGAAAACCCACTAAAATACGTGAAAAAAAAATCGTACCGCAGCACTTGGCATGTGTCTCGAGCTGGAGGTGCGCTCATGGCTTTTCCATGGGATGCATCCTGAAGCTGCACCTGTACCAGCCATGTGCTGAAGACGCTGATGGGGACAGGTTGTGCGTGGTCAGTGTTCCAGCGGTTGCCACAGGTGCACGTCCTGTGGCCAGGGTCCCGGTTTGAGACTGGGTAATGGTGTGGGGCAGAGGGGCTGGCGCTGACCCAAAGGCGGCTCTCAAGCTGGCTCTGGAGGGTCTTGGTGGCCGGGGTCTCAGATGGGGGCTGTGAGTATTGGGTTCAGGGAGCCCAGGTCAGGAGGGGAGGGCTCATTAGGGTCCCCTGCAGGGTGCTGGGGCAGAGTGAGGATGGGCCACCATGAAGGGCCTTGGGAGGAACTGGGGCTTTGTCCAAGAACCAGGCCAGCTTGAGGTGCAGCCTGGGGGTGCTGAGGAGGGCCTGGCTGTGACCCTTCAGTTGGCCCCAGACAGGACCAGGGGAGGGCAGCCAACTTGGAGTCTGGTCTATGAGTTTTCTTCTTTCAAGATATAAAAGAATTAAATAGTGAACTACTTTGTAATCAACTCAACATTTTCCCATGTTGCGTCTTGTCCCAATCGTGGTTTTCTCTAAGCAGAATCAGAAATGTTGGATTTAGAGAGAGGGGCAGGAAGGACGCTGGCTCGGCGGCCACCAAGCCCCGGCTGACCTGGCAGTTGGCTTTGGTGGGTGGCCCTCAGGTCTCGGCTTTGAGAGGCTGGGCCCTTTTCTCTCCTCATTCTCTCCTACTTAAAAATGTTCATGTTTATACTTGTTTATTGTTCCCCCCTTAAAATGAACTTTCTGAAGAACATTTGATACTTCTTCACCTTATAAAGGTTACACAGATTTTATAAAATGTAAAGAAAAAGGTACAGATTTCATTATTATTTCTGGGGTGCCGCTCAGAATTACTGAGGTTGAATATCACAGAAAGGACATAGAATGAGCCATTATATCCTGGGGGGCGGAAACCTTGGACTTAGAGGAAGACCTGAGGGGTTTAAAACAAACCGAACAGCCTCGCCTCACTTCATACAAATGGGCAGCTTTGGGGAGAAAATTGTAAGTGACAGAATCGACATGGATTCAAAACCTCTCATCTCAGCAGCGTCAGAGGACGAGGGTGACCCGTCCATGAATCCGTGCAAATGTCTAGGCGGAGTCTTCACTTTACTTCCCGAGTTCGCGGTACCTCACATCTCAGCAGCGTCAGAGGACGAGGGTGACCCGTCCATGAATCCGTGCAAACGTCTGGGCGGAGTCTTCACCTCACTTCCCGAGTTCCTGGTCTGTTCCTATGAAAGGGCGCAGCACTCAGGCCAAGGTGGAGATGCCCCCAGCCCAGCCTCTGACTGCAGACACCTCGTACCAGGGCCACCCCGAAGCCCGGGGAGTGCGGAGTGGGCGTGGGGGCATGGGCCTGCTGAGAAGGAGTCACCGCTCGGAGCTGGACGTGTGGGCCGATGTGTCTTCCTTGAGCTCTGCGAAGTCACTTCATCTGCTTCTGGTTCAATTGATAGACAGTTTAAAAGACGGTCCCACATACGTCGTTCCCTAATGACGCAGCCGAGCTGTCGCCGTTTATGACTGGGATTAGCTGTGTAGGGGCAAGAGCAAGGCTCTGGGTTTTTGCAAGACTGAGGCAGGGTGGGTGGGGCGTGGAGGGGCTGCAGGGCTGGCAGGTGGCCGCGGCCATTCCCAGGCCATGGGTCTGCCCTTGAGTTAACCTCTACTGGGTTGGGCTGCATTGAAGCAGGTGACAGAGAGGAGCCTCGTAGTGGGTTCTGTTCACACCAGACGCCTTTGGTGCTATGAGAACCTCACGGCGCCCCAGCAGGGTCTCTGGTGGAGACTCCCCGGTACCACTTGGCGGCCACAGCGACTTTCCCACTTGGAGCTTTCCTCTTCTGGCAACCCCAGCACCGAAGCTTGAGAAGGGAAGTGGCATTCCCACGAGAACGCTCTGGCTAGTGCTGGATTTCAAAACGCGCCCCAGGTCAGGCTGATCCCAGAGAAGCCTCCTTACATTTTTAGGAGGGTGCTTCCGGATTGTCGGACATCAGGTACTGCTAACAGGAGGAGAAGGTGGGATTTCCTAGAGAGGACTCTGGATGCATCGTTTTTGGTGGCAAGCAAAAGGCTTGTCGGTGTGAGGGCAGGAAAAAGCCTGGGCTGCCCTGTGTGGGCGGCGGGCGGGTCGTCACGTCCATCGAGGTGAATGAGTTCAGTCTTCATCCCTCTGCCCGTGAGGCATGAGCTCAGGGGAAAAGCAACAACAAGAAGACTGGGGCTGCAGGGTTTTGAAGAAGCTGCTCAGGACAAGCATGCACACGCTCATGTGAAACGGCAACTGCTCCACGTCACGCTCCATTTTCTCTTTCTGGCAAACTGTGTACAACCTGGGAGAGACGGCAAAGCCTGTGTCCTCATGCCGGCTCAGGCACAGTGCGGCCACCGCGCCCCTTTCCAGCTCTCCCTTCCGTGTCACCTGGAGACGGCAGCTCCTCTGGACCGTCCACGTGGGCTGTCAGGAGGAACATGCATTTAAACACTTTCAACAAAAACAAAGTGCAGCTTCCAGTGAGAGCCATTCATGTCTACAACAGAGGAGTCAGAACCCAGTTGAAAAGCTGTCCCAGCACCCCAATGTGACGCCAACCACTGGGATGCCATGCCTCCAACCCCCTCTTCAACAGGAGCACGAGCAGTGCCCGAGGGACTGGCTGACTGTGATGGACTCAGTGACGAATGGCACCACCAACCCTGCACTGGAGCTGCAATGACTTCATCACCTCGTTTTTCCGTGGGGTGCCCAGTAATCACAAAGTGGCCTGGAGTCACCGTTTGTAAATACACAGGAGCCTGCACTGATCATATGTATGCGGCAGAGTAATCCTCCCAGAACAGGAGCCCGGCGTGTCGCCCTCCCAGCTGTGCGTGTGATCGCTGCCGGGGTGGGAGCCTCCCCTCGCGCTCGCTGCAGCCCCAGCCCAGGCCTGCCCTCCCCACACCCGCGAGTGCACGTGGCGCCACCTCCTCTCTGGGGCTGGTCCTAATGGAAATCAGCCTGACCCTACTGAGCGGGATGGCAGGCCCAGCTCGGCGAAGCCCTGGAATTTTTCCAAGCCTATTTTGTTCTCTCTTTTCCCTTCTCTTTCTAATGAATCTAACAGAAACATTCCAGTTCTGTTTCTCTTTTCTTGGTGGTATTTTATGGTCAATTTGAAGTGGGGGACCCTTGCAGCCTGTGTGCCGTCATCTTCTGGCGAGGGGCAGCACAGGGAGTGGCCGGTCTTTCCCACCTGCCATGAAGATGGGCCCTGAAGGTCCTGCTGCGCAACACACTCTGAGTTGGAATCAGCGCAACCTGGGCCTCTTGGACTTACTCCAAATGATTAAACTCCTAGGAAGACTGAGGGGACCTCATGATAACATAATCCTGCAGTGTGATCCAGAGTCTGTGCTGTGGTAAGGCTTCAGGGCATGGGGACAGTTCCCCTGGGGCCACCAACTTACTGGCTCATCAGAGAGAACTGGGATGCAGCAGCCTCCCTGGGAGGGAGACGGTCTCACCCTGCCCCTCTGGGGGCACCTGCTGCCTGTCCTGGGGGCCCTGGGCTTTGGTGTCACCAGTTCTGTTGTGAGTCCTGGATTCCCACTCCCCATGGGTTTGGACCAGCTTCTGAGTCTCAGTCTTTCATGTTGTAAAATGGGAAGTGCAGCCTCTTTAGAGTGCAGTCTTTTGAGTTCTGTGTGATCTTGGTGTGTCTTTGACAACATCCTTTGCCTTCATTGCTGAGGAATGGGATACAGGCTCCTCAGGGGAGAAATGAAGGCTCCCAGGGGCCTGGACCAGCCTGCACCCCCGTCTGGGCTGTCTTCAGGCTCGAGATGCGAAGTGCTTGTTCTGTCATGCCCCCCTGCCCCGCAGCTGTGTTTGTGCCATGTTGCTGTGTGCCTCACACCCCCAGCTCTCCTTCTAGGAACACCTTCTGCACCCTGCAGTGGTCTAAATGCCCACTCTTTGGTGTAAAGGAAGCAGAGAGCAGGAAGATGTTTGCTTATTTTAATTCTCATTGTATAATAATTAAAGCTAATTCATTGTATTAAGTGTGTGTCGGAAAATAGTGTAACATGGAAGCTTAATTTATGGACATTAAGTACTCCCTCTGTTGTAATCAACAGTGTGGAAACGTGGTCATAATTATGAATAATGCTTACTATATCCAGAGCCTTCTTCAAAATAATTTACTCGAATAAACTCTATTCCCTGCAACATCCTCGATGTGGTGGGTTCTCCAATTATTCCCATTTTGCAGATGAGGAACTTGAGACACAGATGGACGAGGTAATGTGATAGAGTTAGGTCACAGGCCTGAGGAAATTCCTGGAGCAAATGATTTGACAGGAGCGGTGTCATCAGTGCCAGTTGTGTCAACCCGAAGCTCAAAGCTGGGGCGTGGGCCTCATGCTATGCGAGCGTCTAGGGCTTCGTAGATATGTTATGATGGAGGTCACAGACACACCTGGGTCCATGGTGGGGAATCTGGTCCATCGGCAGGAAGCGCGACATTGAGGACAACCTGGAAAGGCGGCATCTGCCACATCAGGAAGGGGATACTCCTGATGTGGGGAAGATGAGTTCCTTCGGTCATGCCTGGGATGATCCAAGTGAGTTGACGAAACAGGATCCTGGCGCCCTCATGTGTGAAAAAGAAACAGAACTTGGGTCTGCAGCTAGAGCCCCGGGGTGGGTGAGCCCTGGGGTGGGTGAGCACTGGGGTGGGTGAGCACTGGGGTGGGTGGGCCCTGGGCTGGGTGAGCCTCGGGGTGGGTGAGACCTTGGTGAGAAGAGCCCCCAAGTCAGTGTGATTGACACTGGCCCGATTTATTTTCTCTTTGCTTTGGTTTCCTTGTCGCTCAATCACACATTTCCTTCAAGTGATAGGCTTCAAATATCTTCCCTGATCAATGTTTCTCTCACTAGAATTTTGAACTCTTTGGAAACCTTTCAAAGATAACGTTTAATTTGTTGTAAACAGGATAAAATTTGCTTTGACTGACTGATACCCCAAAAGATATTCTTGGTGCACTGCATTTGCCCACTTACATGGCTACACTCACACCACAATTAAGCACACTTAAGACCTATGTATTTAAATGACCACAAAACTCCTCAAATGAAATCCCCTAGACCCCAGTCCTCCAAGCAGTTGCTTAGAAAGAAATTATGGGATATCCTTCTAAGGTAATTAAAGGAATTTTACAAGCAATGTAACAACATAATAGACACTTTGAAAAGTAGTGATGTTCATCCACAGTGGTACTACCCAACAATTTTGGGGCCTTTTCAAGACTTTCCTCACATGACTTTCTTAGCACATTGTTATAATGAGGACATAAACATTTTATGTCTGTCTTACTTAGTAATATTTAGGGTTAGAATATTGTAAAGAGAATCAGTCTATTTTCAATTTACCTCCCTCACTTGAGCATTAGGAGGGGTTTGGAGGTCTGCCCACCCAGACCCTGCATTTTATATTAGGGCATCTGAGCCCTGGGAAGCTTCAGGAACCCGGCGTGGGGCCAGGTGTCTTGTCTCAGCTTCACCAACTTCCTGCCACAATCTTTGCCAGCTTGACATTTAAAGGTGAATTACTGCCACATTTTAACATGAAGGTTGATTGTGATCTCTGTATCCAAACCCTCAAAGTATCTTACATCTGCTATGAAGAACTCATTTTGGTGGGAATGTGTTGAGACAAAAGCATCGCTTGTGAGAACCAAAGATGCAAAATAATGTCAACATATTGTAGATCTTCTTTGATTAAAAATGCTTGTTTGATAATGAGTAATGATCTATGCACTGGATCAGTGTGAGGGAGGGCCAAGGAAATCCTTGGACCTCAGCTCTAAACCCAGAGGTTCCTGCCTGTGTCTGTAGAAGTGCCCAGGTTTTAGGCAGTATTTTGGTTGAAAGGTGTGTTAGTCTGTTTTTACACTGCTGATAAAGACATATCCAAGACTGGGCAATTTACCGAGAGAGAAGTTTAATGGACTTACAGGTCCACGTGGGTGGGGAAGCCTCACAATTATGGTGGAAGGCAAGGAGGAGCAAGTCACGTCTTACATGGATGGCAGCTGGCAAAGAGAGAGCTTGTACAGGGGGACTCCCATTTTTAAAACCATCAGATCTCATGAGACATATTCACTATCACCAGAACAGCATGGAAAGACCTGCCTCCATGATTCAATCATCTCCTACCAGGTCCCTCCCACAACGTGGGAATTATGGGGGCTACAAGTTGAGATCTGAGCGGGCACATAGAGCCAAACCATATCAAAAGCATAAGAAAAATTTACTTCACTTTTCAATGGTGTTAGGTACACTCTGAATTGCAAGTGAATCACTCATCAAATTTTGTTGGGCACCTTTTAGAGAATACCTAAAAATGAACTTTTATGACATCTTTTTAGGTTTTCACCCTTTCAATTGAATGAAACTAAGGTTTAATCATTTAGTGGCTTTCATCTGACTTCATGTTGATTTTCTTAACTTTTTCGTTTAATATTTCGTAAGAGTCTGATACTGAGTTTTAGTGCACTTTAAAGCATTTTGATGTTAATTGAAATCTTGACTCTAGTAGCACATTTAATTGGGTCAAGCCTCACTGTTTGACATAAATAGAGACATCTGGCTGTCACCCAAGTTTGGTAAGCTGACATAGCCATGCAGATGAGGTGGCCGTGCTAGAAACATCACTCGATTACGCCCAGTGGCATTTCCCTACCCGTATTGTTACAGCAGTGCTCATGTCCTGTGAATTTTTTTTCAGGGCTGCTATCATTTCGGAAGCTGTGATATTTTCAGTCAAGGATGCCATGTGCATCACTAGGCTCACCTGGTAATGGGACGATGCCTTAGTGTTTTAGCTCCTCTGACTGTCACCAACACATTCTCTCCCTTTCTCACAGTTTCTACTGGAGGAGGGCTCTTTATTTTTTTTATTTTTTATTTATTAATTTTTTTTGAGGAGAGTTCTTTATGGTGGGTCTCCTTGTCCAGATCCACTGAGAGTAATGAACTGTACCCTTTCCCGACCCTGCCCATCCTCTGATTTCTTCCCTTAACTTCGAGGCACACTTTTTCATGGCTGAGTGATTTCGATCCCTAGGACCCATCAATTTAGCTTGCTTTTAGGACACAGGGATTCCAGTTCTGTGAAATGTAACAAAGACTATGTCCATATTCTGAAGTTGACGCTAAGCTATCAAATTGTCCTGGGGGAAGTTTGACTTTTGCAGTGAAGCTGCAATGAGATTGTAAATATGTCCTTGTCTGTCTGTTGAATTATCCTTTCCTGGCACCCTGCTGGGGCTTGGCCTCCCTGTCTTCCAAGGTCCTTCCAGCTCAGCCCCCTCTTTAAAGTTTTCCCAGCTCTCGAAGGTCTGGCTGCTGCTCCAGGAGGGTGGTCCCCTGTCCTCCCAGCAGGTCCCACATGACCAAGACCTCATCTCCGTGGTGCTGGAATTCCCAGACGTCTCATGAGCTCCATTTGGTGCTCTCCAGTGGTGGCTTATGATGAATGACATGAGGGCACGTGACTGGAACGTTCCTCAGAAATTCAGGCTGCAAGCTTTGCAGAGATATTTAAGGAGGAAGAATAGTTAGTGACTTTACAGGACTCAGGGAGAAAAAGGGTTTGGGCTGAGAGTCTCCATGTGTCAAGGTGGTGCGTCTCTTTAGGAAGTGACTAACCTCAGGCACTTTGAGTTTGCTTTGCCAACTCTCTACGTAGAGCTGTGTGATTTAGTGAGAGGTGGAAGGCAGGACAGAGCCTTGGGAAAGATGCTAAGTGGATGATCAGATGGTGAGAGGAGGTGACATTCCTGTAGTTTCTAATATTCAAACGACCTCTATAAATGTTGGAAATTAATAATAATACACTAAAACTCTGCCAATAGGAAGGCTCCCACATTTATTTGAGGACAATCTTTGAATCAAAAAGCGGTCCCATTCCCAGGGGAGTTGGAGCCTGGCTTTCATGGAGCACGTGCTCAGCGAGCCGTGGTGTGACGGGGGCCCTGCTCCCACCGGAGGCTCAGGCTCACTGAACTTCAAATGCACTGAACAAAATGAAACACAGAAGATATTAAAGTGCAGAATTGTCTTCCTAATATTAAGTAATAGACCCCCTTTTCCTGTCTTACCCCAAGGAGAATCTCATTCTCATAAATAGAAAACACTGGCTGTGAAGAAATGAAGGCTTTAGGAAATGATGCCTCTAGAAAGCGATCCTGAAACAGTGTCGGTGGCTGAGCTGGCACCGGTTGCTGGTGTATGTGCTGAAATACTCGAGGCTCATTCCCCAGTGAGGCCTGGGAAGAGGCAGTTATTTTGAGGGGTTTGAGAGGTTACCAAAATCTGCTAGTTTTACATTTTTCAAGTAATGCATGTCAACATTTAAGGGAATTTGATAATCAGAATATGGAGGAATGTGAAGATGTGGGGAGTGACGTATCCCCAGGAGTCAGAGGAGTGTGAGAAAATGAAGTGAGATGTCTGGAAACGGAAGAAGGAAGGTTAAGGTGCGGCTGAGTAACATCCTGTGCTTACAGAGAGCATCGTCCTGAGAGAAGACTCTCCTAACACTTCCGGACTCCTCTCTGGAGGCAAGGTGCAGGCCCAGGCGCGTTGCTCGGGCATCATCTCTACGGGGGCACACTCCTAGGTGGGAAGAGGATTGCCCTGTAGAGACATTGGCTGAGATGATGTCTGGAGAACTTGGATGGACTTCTCCCTTATGTCACATTTTATCACCAGGATTTGAAATCTCCTGGCTGGGTGCGGTGGCTCACGCCTGTAATCCCAACACTTTGGGAGGCCTGGGCAGGTGGATCACTCAAGCCCAGGAGTTCTAGACCAGCCCGGTCAACATGGTGAATCCCCATCTCTGCTAAAAATACAAAAATTAGCCAGGTGTGATGGCGCATGCCTGTAATCCTAGCTACTTGGGAGGCTGAGGTACAAGAATCACTCGAACCTGGGAGGCAGAGGCTGCAGTGTGCTGAGGTCGTGCCACCTCACTCCAGCCTGGGCAACAGAGCAAGACTCTGTCAAAATGAAAAGAGAGAAAGGAAGGAAGGAAGGGAGGGAGGGAGGAAGGGAGGAAGGAGAGAAGGAAGGAAGGAAGGGAGGGAGGGAGGAAGGGAGGAAGGAGAGAAGGAAGGAAGGAAGGGAGGGAGGGAGGAAGGGAGGAAGGAGAAAAGTAAGGAAGGAAGAAGGAAGGAAGGAAGAAGGAATGAAGGAAGGAAGGAAAGAAGGAAGGAAGGAAGGAATGAATCTCCTTCCACTTGGCTACTCGGATAACAGCTCTGGAGACTGGCTTTCTGATGATGCTCTATAACGATTAGCCATCACTATCTGCCAGGAGGGCAGCCTGTCCGGTGCCATTCCTGGATGTATTATTTCCACTGTGAAAGGGTAGACAAGTTCTCCAATAAGAAAAAAACATTTTGGGATCAAGTGATTGGTTCAGTTATAATCTGTTGC
This sequence comes from Macaca nemestrina, assembly GCF_043159975.1. Taxonomy (NCBI): domain Eukaryota; kingdom Metazoa; phylum Chordata; class Mammalia; order Primates; family Cercopithecidae; genus Macaca; species Macaca nemestrina. The sequence goes on along the minus strand of NC_092129.1, from coordinate 3,109,835 downwards.
ATGAATATTCAATCAGGATTTTCCTTTTTTTTTTTTAAACATACTTTCTGCATCTAAGGCCCAGAAACCAAAATGCCAGAATCTACTATGGTAGTATTTCCATGAAGCCACAAATGGACAACTCCGAACATCATGTGCCACAGCCTTTTAAACATTTTTATCGTTGAACGTGTAAACAGCAGTGTTTTGAAGGTTTCCAGATTTCTCTCCAGATTGTACTAGTTAACTTCATTCTGCCATCAGAGAAAAATTAAACAGAAGCATTTGGGCGAGGAATGAAAAAGTGCCAGGGAGGAGCATTGCAAGTCAGATGGCAGGTGCAGAAGTGCCCTGGAAACCTGAGGCACAAACTCACCTGGCCACACGGTGCCTGGGCCTTCCCGGGGTGACTCCAGGTGGATGGAAGTGCCAGTGTCTGAGAGGCTCTGGTGGCCCCACAGACCGCAGGGCAGCCCTGCCTGGGAGAGTGAGTGACTTATGTCCAGGAGCGGCCCCCACTTGCCCCACACAGACCTTCTCGGCCAGAGTTGGCCCCTGCCTCATGGAAGGAAGGAACCTGCCCAGCGCTTGTCTGCTGCCTTGTTTAATCCGTCACTCGTTGCCAAGGCTTTAACACACACATTCCTTTCTCTTTTTAACAACAAAATGAATCTCTTTGTTTTTTGTTTATATATTTTTCACTCAGTGGAATAGGCCTCCATCCTGCTGCTGCTTTCTGTGGTCTTTTCTTTCTTTTTAAACCCTAGATTATAGATAGAACGTTGTCCTTTACACTTAAGCTCTACATGATAAGAGAGCAAACTTAAGGCACTTTTGTTTCCTGCAAAGTTTCCAGGATCTTCATGAAGAGACTTTTCTCGAATGGTCAAGATTTAGATGAAACTTAGGGACATGCAGTTCTCTGCTAATAAGCCATCAGATCAGCCAGAAAAAAAAAAAAAAAAAGACTTTTAGAAATTGCTATGTAAGAGAGTAGGAATCATTCTGGGTGTATGTGGACAAATTACTGTATTTGTGGTTGTTAAAAATGCTGCTGCTTTTTTGTTGTTGTTGTTGCTAAGAGATTTTACGAAAGTGATATATTTTGTGAAAGCCAGATAGGGAATCAGATGAAACTGGGGAGCTCTGCATGAAGCGAGGTGCTGCTCTGGGAGCTGGCACTGGGGAGCTCTGAATGAATTGAAGCACCGCTTTGAAAGCTGGAACTGGGGTGCTCTGGATAAGGCCAGGTGCTGCTCCCACAGCTGGAGTCCTGCTCTTGTGCTCTGCTCCAGGGGTTCCTCTAGGGCAGATCAGCCGCTTCTGTGGGTTGGTGGTGGGGGAGGGGTTGAGAGACACTTGGGCAGTGCTGGAGGGGCATTCACTGTCGGGGCACTGCCTGCGGGATCAGGAGATGAGGAGGTCACCTCCAACTTTCTCCTTTTGCTCTTCTGAGTTGTAGCGAGTTTCCAAACGTCTCAAGAAAAAAGCATATTTGTCATAGTATTGGTGCATGCACTTTGTCTGGGCTTTCTGCATCCGTCCCAGAGGACGAATTCTTCAAAACCCCAGCTCCACGAAGGGCGCACCTGCAACATGTTTATTTCCATGTCAGCCAAGGCCGGTGGAGGGAGGAAGCGGGGTGGGGAGAAGGGCCAAAAGTCAAAGTCATCCTGGACGCTTGGTTTCTCCCGGATGTTTCAGTGGGGCCAAGGAATGGTGAATAGCGCGGTGGGGCCGTAAATCCCAAGCCGCTCCTCCAACATTCCTTTTGGAAAAGGGAGCTGTGTCTTCAGTTCCCTTGTCTACTTGGAGCTCTGCCCACAGGATGCTGGGCGGGCTGCGCCATTGCAGCCACATCCTGCGGCCTGGCGAAGGGACAGTCTCCCCACGAGCGGCGCCGCGCTAGTCACGTCATGGGTGGGAACTCCACGTTTCGGGAGTTGCAGCACTTCTGCCATCCTGACTGCAGTGGGAATGAGACTAACAATCAAATCAATGCTACCAAACTGAAATAAAACTTACACGCACACACGCGCGTGCACACACACACACACACACACACACACACGTTTATTTTGAGACAGGGTCCTGCTCTGTTGCTCAGGCTGGAGTGCACTGGCGGCATCACAGCTCACTGTAGCCTTGAACTCCTGGGCTTACCACCCAGGGAACATGCACCTGCACACCCTGCTAAGGTTTTTTTTTTTTTTTGGAGACGGAGTCTCGCTCTGTGGCCCAGACTGGAGTGCAGTGGCGCGATCTCGGCTCACTGCAAGCTCTGCCTCCCAGGTTCACGCCATTCTCCTGCCTCAGCCTCCCGAGTAGCTGGGACTACAGGTACCCCCCACCATGCCCGGCTAATTTTTTGTATTTTTAGTAGAGATGGAGTTTCACCGTGTTAGCCAAGATGGTCTTGATCTCCTGATCTCGTGATCCGCCCCTCTTGGCCTCCCAAAGTGCTGGGATTACAGGCGTGAGCCACTGCTCCTGGCCCACCCTGCAAATTTTTAAACATGTTTTTGTAGAGATGGGATCTCACTGTGTTGTCCAGGTGGATCTCAAACTCCTGGGCTCAAGTGATCCTCCCCCTAAAAATTACATTTTTGACCAGGGTGAATTTTATGGTATGTGAAATATATTTCACTAAAGCCATACCAAATTATATTTTTATATGAGATGTCCTATTGAGTTTATTTGGCTACTTTTCCTGTTGATCAATGATTATTTTCCTTTTGATACTCCCAGCATGCTATCGTTATATAGGTTTTTTAAATCTAATGCATTATTTGTTATGCAAAAGGATTTACAATATATGTACATATTGTATAATTTTATATACTATAAAACTATAGCAAATAGTTTTCTGCAAATCTATCTACATTTCTCAGAAAGTACCAAATTTTGTTTTGTTTAAAAAAAAATAATGGATACATTTCACTTACAATTACCCTGTAATAAAAGGAACTCAGGGGCCTCTGAGGTCTGTACTCTTCTCTCCTCCTTGGCTCAACCAAGTCTTTCTTGTTGAGTCAGTGTGAACAATGAGCACCATGAGGAGCTGGAGACACTGTCCTGCTATGGACACGCGGGTTTATATCGAGGGACACAGGGGAGCTGGGGTGCTTGGTTTCCCACAGTGATCGCAGCAGGTGAGGAATGTGTATGGTCAGGGCTCTGCCAGCCTTGCTGGAATTCCAGAAGCACGTGTTCGAAAGTGTTGGCAGGCCTTTCAGGTCAGTGATTTTCAAAACTTTGGAGCCAAGGGAATCCCCCCATTCAGAATTTGCAGATGCTCCTTAAGGAAAACCTATAACCACTCCCGCCACCCCCCCATGCCCCCACTGCCTTCTCCCTGCCATGGGCAGTGGGCACCATTTAGAAATTCTTCTGAATGCTGGTCTTGGCAATGAAGGTTTTTTGTTTTTTGAAACTGAATCTCACTTTACTGGCCAGGCTGGAGTGTAGTGGCACGAACTCAGCACACAGCAACTTCAGCCTCCCGGGTTTAAGCGATTCTCGTGCCTCAGCCTCCTGAGTAGCTGGGATTACAGGCACTTGCCACCACTCCTGGCCAATTCTTGTATTTTTGTAGAGACGGGGTTTCGCCATGTTGGCCAGACTGGTCTCGAACTCCTGACCCCAGGTGATCCGCCCACCTTGGCCTCCGAAAATGCTGGGATTACAGACCTGAGCTACCACACTCGGTGGACTGTGAAGGTTTTATTTGTAAAGCTCATTTCTGCATCTCTCAGTAATGTCTTTAAATAGTAGTTTAATAAGTTAAGCAGTTTTCTCCATAATTCTGTTTCTTTTGGTCTCAAGAAGAAACTCTAGAAGCAGTATACCTACAGCCATCAGGTGCTACAAGCTGGCATTTTGGGATTACTTATCTAAGGCAGGTCTAGCTAACCTTGGCTGATGGATCCAGTGGTGTTTCTCTCACAGTCACTTCCTCCTGTTCTTGTTTCTCACGAGTCAGACCCAGCTGTGGCCCCAGCCAATGTGGCCCTTCTGTTCTTACTCCAAGAGTCCTTGCCCTGATGAAAGGGGCTGGTTCTCATCGGGCCCCTCACTGGTAAAAAGAGATAAGAGCCAGTCCTTCCAGGGCCTTGCCACTGCTCCCTGAAGGGAACCTGTTGGGAAGGAGCAGTTTCAGTCATGGTGGAACCCCTGGAGGTTCTCAGATTCTTACTCTGAAACTTCCGAACGGAGCAGTGCTTTTGCCCCGGGAAAGTTTGGCAAAACTGAAAGGTGGGACAGGCTTTGCTAGGGGTAATTTAATGTGTTTTGTAAACAGATAGGGGTTCACTAGTGTATATAAACATGCAGACTTGGTTGGTTGAACTTCAGGGATCAATAGAATTCAGAGGGTCACGGTTTGAATACAGAAGCAATTTTGCAAATCTTTCTGTTTGTAAATTGTGTCCTGAAATCAATAAACTTCAGCAATTCAAATCATTGTGCAAACCCAGGCCTACGGAAAGCCAAATCACAAGCCTTTGTGGTGAAACAAGCAAAGCCTCTGGTTCTCCACCAGCAGAGCTGGTCAGAGCCGATGACATTTGCAGAGACTGACCACATGGCCAGCAGTGCCAAGAGTTCCCACGTGCAGCCTTGTTAGGAGTGCTTCCTCGCCGCTTCAAGATGTCCAGTGGAAATTTCCACTCCTTTCAGTGACATTGTGCATATGTCTTTCTCGTTGTCTTGGGTTGGAAGACTAAATTAGAAACAATAATTTTCTCTAAGTTTTATCTGCTCACAGAAAATACATACGAACTTTAAAATATATTCATTTTCCCAAAATTGGCCTTTGTAAGTGACTGTGTGCTTTAGTGCAGAGTTTCTTCTGCTGTGAGCCAAGGCTAATCTCCATCAGAATCACCCACAGGGCTAGATAACAGTGCGATTTGGATCCTCTCTTGACCCCCTGCTCCAAAATCTACAGGGCAGAGCCAGAACGTGCTTTGTTCTAAAGTGTGGCTTCGTGGTGATCCTCCTGCATTCCAAAGTCTCAGAATCAAAGTCTCAGTGTTAGTCTCTCAGTATTAGTCTCTGCTGTGAGTCCTTTCGGACATCGTTTCCTACTCTTTCTGTTATAAAGTGTCTTCATGTTTTGATTAAAAAAAGACCTATTGGTTAAGCTATTTTGTGGTATATATTTGTAATAATTCATTTTCTTAAAAAACCCAATTTTTAAACTGGGTCTCCTGGTCAGGCACAGTGGCTCATGCCTGTAATCCCAACACTTTGAGAGGCCGAGTCAGGTGGGCTGCTTGAGCTCAAGAGTTTGAGGCCAGCCTGGGCAACATGATGAAACCCTGTCTCTACCAAAAATACAAAAAATTAACCAGGGGTTGGTGGCTCATGCCTGTAGTCCTAGCAACTTAGGAGGCTGAGGTGGGAGGATCACTTGAACCCAGGAGGCCGAGGTTGCAGTGAGCTGAGATAGTGCCACTGCACTCCAGTCTGGGTGACAGAGTGAGACTCTCTCAAAAAAATAAAATTAAATACATAAAAATAAAATTTAATTAAATAAACTGGGTCTCCTGTGACATTACTTTGTTCTAGGTAACAATGATAATTATGTTTTTAGAAAAGGATTTCTATTCCAGGGTTCCATGGAATATAAATTTATTTCTTATTGAAGTCATATTTGACACATCCAAAGCCACAGATACCAAAACATTGATAATTAAAGAGAAGTATAGATTCTCTCCACTGTCATTTGAGGCATTTCCAGAATAATTTTTACCCAAACATGAAACAAATAAGGAATATCAAATATGAGATGCTGAGAGTTTATTATATATAAATTTTGTTACGTCTGCTAAATTTTGTAAATTGTTGTAATTCATTACATATTTTTAATTGAAGTAAAATACACATAAAATTTATCACCTTAACCTTTTTAAAAAATCTTGAGCATTTTAAGTGTGTGGCTGAGTTCTGTTTTAAGGATATATAACTGTTATACAACCAATATCCAGAACTTTTTCAGTTTGCAAAATGAAACTTGACCCATTTCTCTCAGCCCAGCCCCTAGTAGCCACCATTCTACTTTCTGTCTCTATCAATTTGCTCCAAGAATTCTGTCTCTATCAATCTGTCTTTATGAATTCTGTTCTAAGTACCTCATATATGTAGAATCATACAATAGTGGTCTTTTTGTGACTGTCTTACTTCACCTGGCATAATGGCCTCAAGGTTCATCCATGCAGTAACATAGTTCAGCTTTTCCTTCTTTTATAAGGCTGAGTAATATTCCATTGTATGCATACCCCACCTTTAGCTTATGCCTTCATCTGTCCATGGATACTTAGGCTAATGCTGCTATGGACATGAGTATCTCTTCAACACCCTGCTTTCAGTTCTCATAGATACGTACATGGAAGTTGAATTGCTGGATCAAATGGTTACTTTTGCTTTTTCAAGAAACCACCATATTATTTTCCATAGTACCTATATCATTTTATATTCCCACCAGAATGTACAAGGACTCCATTTTCTTCACATTCTTACCAACACTTGTTATTTCTGTGTTTCTCTCTTTCTCTTTGTTTTGTGTGTGTATTTATTGATTTTTGGATAGTGCCATCCTGATGGGTTGGGTGTGATCTCTCACCAGTAGGTTTTCCTTTTTATTTCCCTAATGATCATGATGTTGAGCATCTCTCCATATTCAAGTCCTTTGCCCGTTTTTCAGTTGGGTTGTTTCTGTTGTTGACTTGTATACGTTCTTTACATATTCTGGATTGCAGTCCCTTGTCAGATACATGATTTGCAAGTCTTTTCTTGCACTCGATGTGTTTCCTTTCCACTCTGACGACAGAGTCGTTTGATGCACAGAAGTTTTACATTTCGATGCCGTCCCATGTATCCATTTTTCCTGCTGTGACCTGTGATTTTGGTGTCATAGCCAGGAAATCACTGCCAAAGTCAATGTCATGACCTTTTCCTCCATGTTTTCTTCTAGGAGTTTTATAGTTTTGAGTCTTAGGTTTAGGTCTTTGATCCATTTTGAGTTAATTTTTGTCTGTGGTGTTAGGTAAGGGTCCAACTTCATTCTTTTGCATGTGGATACCCAGTTTTCCAAATACCACCTGTGGAAGAGACTGTCCTTTCCCCATTGAATGGTCTTGCCATCATTACTGGAAATCATTTGCCCATATATGTAAGAGCTTATTTCTGGCACCTCTACTCTATTCCTTTGGTGTATATATTTATTTTTATGCCCTCTTCTGCTATCACCTGGCCATTGCCCAATACTGCAATTAACAATTTTTAAATTGCTCCCTTAACAAAACAAGTTTTTAAAAGATATTTTTAAAAAGTATTGGAGATTGTAGGATGGGCAGCAGGCTCCCATCTTTGAATGATGAGTGTGGCTGCCTAAGGTAACCATGTCTCATGTTTATTCTGATAAGACTTTCCACATTGCTGCAATATTAAAATGCTAGTGCTTTTGGGAGTCTTGAGTCTTTAGTAAAATTCTCATCCTCATGCAAATGGATGGGAATACGACATTTTTTCCCCTCCAAGGCATAATTAGGACACATTGCAGGAGAAAGTCAGATTTTGTAGAATCAATTTTTTTTTCATATTTTACTAATACTGTAGGGGAAATGGAGAAATCGTATTTCTCATTCAAAAGCACTGCACCGGAGCATCGTGATGTTTTGAAGCTCTGTCCTCGCCTCCTCCCACACCGTTCGGTGCCCAGCCTTGTCTTTCCGTCAGAATCATTGCTGATGGGTGCGTCTGTGGTGCTACAGCACCGGGGAAGGCTCCGATTCACACAAACCCTCTCCACCATCGCCTGGCCATTGCCAAAACACTGCAAAATCCTTTGTCCTTTGGCTGAGCAGCCCTTTGGTGTGTTAAGATGAAGAGTATGATTGTAAATTCAACCTCCACCCCTCAAGGTGACTACAATTCGGATGCTGCCCCAGGGCAGAATTCCAGTGGACAGAGCAGGGAGTGGGATCAGGGCTGAGACCACTGAGGCCTTCCTGGGTGAGGCAGATGCCTGGAGCCGGGTGGCCAGAATGTGGATCCCCCTACATGTTTATAAGACGCTGGCGTTACTGAATTGTATTGAATGGCTCGAAAGTTCAAGCCCTCCAGGCACAGCCGGGACTGTAGGCACTGCCAGGTGTCACGGCCCATTTGGCATTGCTCAGGTCCCTTGCCTGCAGCACCACCCTTACCTGCCACCTGTGTGCCCTGAGGTCTTACCTGCCTCCTGTGTGCCCTGCGGTCTTACCTGCCTCCTGTGTGCCCTGCGGTCTTACCTGCCTCCTGTGTGCCCTGCGGTCTTACCTGCCTCCTGTGTGCCCTGCGGTCTTACCTGCCTCCTGTGTGCCCTGCGGTCTTACCTGCCTCCTGTGTGCCCTGCGGTCTTACCTGCCACCTGTGTGCCCTGCGGTCTTACCTGCCACCTGTGTGCCCTGCGGTCTTACCTGCCACCTGTGTGCCCTGCGGTCTTACCTGCCTCCTGTGTGCCCTGTGGTCTTACCTGCCTCCTGTGTGCCCTGTGGTCTTACCTGCCTCCTGTGTGCCCTGTGGTCTTACCTGCCTCCTGTGTGCCCTGCGGTCTTACCTGCCACCTGTGTGCCCTGCGGTCTTACCTGCCACCTGTGTGCCCTGCGGTGAGCCTGTGAAGCAATACTGTTACCTTCTCTCACTTCCTTGATGCCTCTTGCTTCTTCTCTTGAAGGAGCATGGTGCAGGTCTGGATTCTGCCTGAAATGGCTCCAGGTGACTGTGTGGGCAGGACTTTTGGAAGTGCATTGAGCTCCAGGTGACAGAGAAGACCGGGGACTCTTGTGTCTTTGTTAGAAACAGACCAAATCTTGAGAATTTGGTGCAGGCCGTCCTTGTCATCCTTACTTGGGTGAGGAACAGTTCGGGCTGGAACAGGTCACCGTAACTGATGAGGGCACAGTCTATGCAAAGCCAGTGCTGCTATGGAAACTGTCTTCTCACAAACAAGACTCCTCCGGCACTAGTATCTTGTGTGTCTCATGGGTGTTAGCGTGTGTGTGAGGAAGGAGGCCAGGGGGCTGCTGCCTGTTGGGACAGTACGGCACGTGTGCTGAGAATTAATGGGATCTGGAATCTGGACACACCGTCTTGTCCCTTCCCGGCTGTATGACGTTAGGCAGATCACTGACCTTACCACATCTCAGTCGCTTCTAAATCCAGCACTTAGCATCACAACCCGTTCGCCTCTCCACGCAGGCTTGTGTGAGGGCTCAGTGTAATGGTGGGATTTTATTCTTTCCTCTGTTCATCCATGCATTGATCGACTGGTTGCTTTGTTCAATAGTGAGCATTTAGCACAAGCCCGGGAGGCAAGCCCCCCGGGGAAGGGGCACAGACCTGATCCTGGCTTCGTACAGCTCGCAGGCTGCTGCACGTTTTATGGGGGAGGCCAATACGGAGCATCTGCTCTGTGCACCTGTGCATAAGCGGGAGGCACGATAAGGACCGCATTGACCTTGCACTGCCAGCTGGGCTGGGGCTTCCTGGGGCACCTTTCACAGTGCCCCGCTCCTCCCTCCAGCATCTCCTGCTGCCCTTTGCTGATTCTGCCCTCTCATGATTTTGTTCCACTGATTGGTCCATTTCAGCTTCCTTTCCAGGCTCCAGCTCCTGCGTCTGAGCTCTCTCTGCTGGTGCGGTCTGGCCCCTCGGTGCTGGCCTCTCTGCCCTCTCTCTACAAGCTCTTTCAGTAATGCCGCTATGTCCCTGCCTTTAAATGCTATTTGCACTCGATAATTTACAAACGTGTCTGTCCGGTGAAACCTCCAGAGGCATATACAACTGCCTCCTTGATAGTGCCACAGCCACGACCATCAGGCACAGCTGCGCAGGCTGTGCACTGCATGACTCCAGGGGCATCGTTGATATGCACGGTAAAGCACAGTGACCAGCCCGGCAGAACAGGGCAGGACACGGCAGTTATTGCTGCTGATGTTCTATGTAGAAAACGAGTAAGAAATGACACCTCCTTAACCTTTTGAGGCATTTATATTCCTCTGTATTTAGATGCTGTAGTGCCATAAAGAGGTTTTGACTACTAAACTACAGTTTCGTAGTTATGGGGATGCATTTGTGATTCCTTCCTGTTCGTGAGTGATACCATACGGCTGACTACCTAGAAAGTGATACCATACTGCTGACTACCTAGAAAGCTTCTCATCTGGAACTAAGGATTCACATACACTTCTGAAGTGAAAGAAGAAAAGAGAATGTAAGATCATGGTGGCTGTAGCTTCAGATGCGATCCCTTTATGGCAGGGCAGCACTCATGCCTCCCACTCTCGTCAGCTGGTTTCTCATTTTAGGAAACCACGGTCTAGTGAAGAGTTTGGAATCTGGAAGATTAATTCAAATCCTGGCCCTGCTGTGGGTGATTTGGGGCTCGTTGGCCTCCCCTTGCTTTGGAGAAGCTAAACTTCGATGTGTGTGAAAGGCAGCTTGAACAGTCCTGGCATGTTTGACGAATGTCACATTTCAGTGCCTTTCCTTCCTCTTCTCTGTGGATGTAGATTAAATTCATTTTCATTTATTCCCGAAGCATTTGGAGAGCAGGTGCCAATGTCCCAGGCACAGGTGGAAACACGTTGTAGGGGAGGGATTCCATCGCTCAATTCCTTCCCCCACCAGGTCGTGATCCCTGAGGGAAGCACGGTCTCATGCGGGCTCTGAGCAAGACAGGTGAGATGTTCTGTAAACCTGTGGCAGGCTGGGGAGGGGAGGCCATGGCCAGCCTGGCCCTGGGGGACAGGGCATGAGGGCACATGGGTCTGGAAGGTGGTGTCGGGACTGAGCATACTGACAGGAGGGTGAGGCCAGAGTGGGGATGGAGGACAAGAACTGAGACCTGCTCCCCACACATCTGTGGCCTGGGGAGGCCACATGTGAGACCTGGCATGGGACGAGGACACTGCTCGGCATTAGAAGAGGAAGTAGCGAAGGGCAGTATTGGTGAAGTAGGCAGGAGAGGGAGACGACGGCTCCAAAGTCAATGGGTGGGAGCCGCAGGGCTGGGCAGTGAGCACGGGCACCAAGGGGAATGGGGTCAGGTCCTCCAGGCGTGGGCTGCACGGGGGGCTGTCTCTTAACTGAGGGGCAGGCAGGAGCAGGTGGACCAGGAGGCATGGAAGGGCTGGGGTTTGCTAACCGTAGTCCACTTGGGACCTTCCTACTTGTGGTCTCCCAGAACCATTCCAGTCTCATAGATACAGAGATGAGGTTGCAGAAGTTTTTGCATGTCACCCAATAACACACAAGCATAAAAAGATAGAACTAGGATTTGATATATTGATTTCTGATTCAAACTCTATTTTTACTTTAACTATCTCCAACTGTGCAGAGGCAGTTGGGAAATATATGAAAGTCTTGGCTACACTTTAGATTTGGGAACCAACAGATATAGTGGAAATAACTATGATGGGAGTGTTTTTGACCCACAATTTTTGTGATATATATTTAATCAATCACTCAGTAGTTAATCACTTAGTAGACGAGAAAGTGATGTCTAAACCTATTTGAAGTGAACATGGCAGTTTCTATTTTTCATTGGATGTTTGGTGTGTTTACTTTTTGCTATTGTTTTCCTGTAATATCATTACTAAGAGATTAAACATTTAGAGTTTTGCAGTACTAAACAGTTTGCAGTCTTTTATCTCGTGTGTGTGTGTCTGTGTGTCTATCTATGCATAGTGTATATAAAATTGGGGTCATATTCTATATTTGTATTTTAAAATATTTTGTTTGAAAATATATAACAAATATATTCTATAGTTTTTACATGTATTTTAAATGAACTAGTACTTTTATATATATAGATGTGTGTGTATATATATATACATGTGTATTTATAATAATGTATTTAGTCAAACTCATTGTTGGACATTTAATTTTAAATATTACTTTACTACTAAAAATAATATTGCAGAGAACAACATTGTACATAATAATTTATGTGCATTTCTGATTTTTTCTTCACATGTATTTTGGATTAGAAATTGTTGGGTCAAGAGTTATCAACACTTTAAGGGGTTTTAAGACATATTATAGAATTAGTCAGAGTTTCTGCATTTATGAAACATTTGGAACTGCTTGGAGCACGTCACTTCTTAAAGTTCAGCATCAGCAACTTTATTTTCCTTGGTTCTCAATCTAAGAATCTACATTCATTATAGACTTTTGCGTGCAATAATACCAATGGTTCCAAACCTTTAACCAAAGTTGGACAAAATTAGAATACTTTCAAGTCCCAATTAAGGTTGGTTAGCTTTAAAAGCAGCAGTTGATGTAGTTTCATTTTCTTGTGGGTCTGCACTTTTCAAACCTTGGTGTCAGCTAGGAACAGATGGGCTCAGATCCTGAAAGAACAGCCTTTCCTGTGGACACTCCAGCCCACGCCAAAGACAAAATTGAGAATTGCTCAGATAGATATCCAAACCTCAAGCCTGTGTGTGGACTGCACATTTGAGATCAGCAACCGCAACCTCATGCCCACACTGGCTGGCCCTGCTGCGTGTCTCTGAGATTCCAAATCTTGCTCTTTACCTTTTCAGTTTGTAGAGCATGAAAAGGTATATTTGGGCTTGTAACATGGTCCTGAGTCATTCCATGTGTGTTTAAACGGACTCCTAATTATTTATCTCTTTCTCCTGGAAAGTATGACCAGCTGGTATTTTTTATAACCTCTATTTTCTACTAAGAGAATTGACAAGTACAGTGGAAAGTTCTGGACACATAACAGAGCCCTTTCTCTTTCTTTTGTGGACATCTCAAGTCCTGAACAGAAAATGATAATGGTGCAAGAGAGATGTGTGATGAAGCAGGGTTGTTTCTCATTGACTGTGTGCCCTCACTGTTTGCTGTTATATAACACCTTGGTGTGTGTGTGTTGGGGCAGGGGGAGGGGGGAGTCAGAACGGGAGGTGGGGAAACTAATTTGGATGCAGTGCTCTAAAGAACCATCCCCTATTGTGTTTGACTTTTAATGATCTACTGGGGATAAAAGCCAAAAATATATAACAGAAGTAAAGGACGATTCTGCAGCACTGCGGATTCTACAAAGCATTTTCACATTCTGCAACCCACTCACTTCTTATGACCCAGTGAAGGTGGGATTATTGTCCCCAACTTCTCCATGAGAAAACTGCTTGTAAAAGTCTTCTCCTTGCCCTGCTACTTCCCTTTTATCCCCCAGAGCAACCCCTGAGCATGTAGGATATTCATTCATCTTTGTTGTAAGGACCTAAGGCATGCCATGCTCTGACCGTCCCTTTACCTATGAAGGGAAGTGGGGCCATTTCATCTTGACACCTTAGACGCCAGCTGTGAGCTCATTCCCAAACGTTAGAGTGATGTACAAGAGTCCTGGGCCATAGTTGCTGGCCTTGAAGACCTAAAGTCCTCTTGGGAAGGTAAAGCATAGAGAATTGGGACCACAAGAGGACAGTCCAAAATGAATAGTCCAAAATGTCTCCTGGTGTAGCCAAGAAGATGATGGTGGTAGGAATTTGGCTAGAGAAATGATAATTGTTATTAGAGTGGTAGATGATGATATACTAGAGGCAGAGTTTTAAGGAAGTCTTTAAATGTGTGTAGAATCTGCACCTGTAAGAGGAGGTCAGTGTGGGTAAGCACAGCATTAGGAGGTGAGGTTGGAAAATGGTAGTAAAGTAAGTATTCATAAAAAAACAAAATAAAATGAACTGCCTGAAACAAAGATCTCCTTATGCCCAGACTTACAGCAGGTGAGGTTGACAAGTAAGGGGTTAATTTGAGGTAGAGATCTTTCAACTCAGTGATTTCCTCAAACAGCACAGCTTCCCAGCTTCCTTAGAGTCCCGTGTGCTGCCATGGGAGACAGAGAGGTTGTGCTGGATGTGCCTAATCTCTGTCTGCCCTGTCTTGGGGAAAGGAGTCAGGAACATTGAATGATTTATGGTATCTGGTCTAGAACAGCCCTGGTTGTCAGACCCTGTCTCGGGGAAAGGAGTCAGGAACATTGAATGATTTATGGTATCTGGTCTAGAACAGCCCTGGTTGTCAGACCCTGTCTCGGGGAAAGGAGTCAGGAATGTTGAATGATTTAGAGTATCTGGTCTAGAACAGCCCTGGTTTACAGAGAATGATTCTGCTATTGATCATCAATTTAAGATACAATGTTCGATTTGTACTTGTGAGCATTGGGAAGACTATGTACAGAAGATGTTTTGGAAACCTGTTACAATGTATGTATAAGCTATATTTATGAGGCATCTCTATTTTACAGCATAAAGGGAATTAAGAAATTAAAAGTTTTAGTAGTTTGGAGGAAATGGTGGAGAAGGAAACATCAGAAATCTGTATTCCCACCTAGATAACAGTCGCAGTGGCAAAATCTTTCTGGTGTAACTATTTTGTAACTCTGGAGTCCATTGAAAGCTTGCCGTTTCTAGATAAAGGCTTGGACAGTAAAGTGTCGTTAATTTGGGTTAATTTCGGCTTTAGCACAGTAGCGGCTACCCACTCTCCACCCCAGCCTTGTGATGAAAGCTGTGCACATGTTCCTGGAACAGCCTGCATGCGGTTTGTGAGAACCAGAGCGGGGAAAAAGACCCCGTCCTTCAAATGTGAAGAAGTTGTGTTGTGAATGTTGATTGCAGCTGTTGATAACAGAGGTGCAGATGAAAAGGTGGCAGCTGACACTGTTGTTGCATCTTCCCCATTGTCCCAACCCTTGCCTCCCATGTCCACCAGCTGAAGTGACTTCCAAGGTATTTAAAGGGCTGGCACACTTCACCCAAAACCCTTTATTTTACTTTTTCCTCCTTGGAAGCCAGACATTAAAGACTAAGACATTCGAAAGCAACTTAATATATGGAGAGAATTAGAAAGCGATCACACATGCTCAGGGAAAGGTGCAGGCTCAGAAAAGACCTGAGAGGACCTTCAGTTTACACTCAGTCTCATCCTTGGAACAGAGACAGCCCACAATAAGAAAAAATTTATTTTTTAAATTAACAACAACAAACCCCAAGCAAACCCTGGGAAAAATGAAGAATCTGATTTTGAGAGTTATCACAGTATTAAATTCATCTGTCCAGTTTTTAACAAGAAGTTACAAGGCATAAAGAAAATGAGAAAATGTGGCATGTTCAAAGGAAGAAAATGAATCAACATAAAATTGTCCTTGAAAAAGACCTGATAGCAGATCTACTTGACAAACATTTGAAAACAGCTATCTTAATGATGCTCGAAGAACTAAAGAAATATGTGGAGAAACTAAAGATAATAATATATGAACAAAATGAAAATGTTAATAAAGATATAGGAAACCTTAAAGAATTTAAAAAAGAAATTCTGAAGCTAGAAAGTAAAATAACTGAAATTTAAAAAATTGCTAGAGGGATTCAGAGGCATATTTGAGCAGATGGAAGAAAGAATCAGCAAACTTAAAGACAGGAAAATGGAAATCACTGAATCTGAGAAATGCATTTTTTTAAATGGAAAAAAAGGCAAAAGAGACCAAGGGACCTGTGGGACAGCATCAAGTGGACCAACATACACATTATGGGAGTCCCAGAAGTAGAAGTGAAAGAGTAAGAGGCAGAGAATACTTGAAGAAACATGAATATAAGCATCCAGGAAGCTCAATGAACTCTAAGAAAGATAAACTAAAAGAAAGTCACACAGAGACATTATGACCAAACTTTCAATCGACCAAGAGAATTTTTAAAGTAGCAAGAGAGAAGTAGCTCTCACATACAAGGATCCTCAGTACGATTAATAGCAGATTTTTCCTCAGAAACCTTGGAGGCCAGAAAGCAGTGGGCAGATAAATTCAAGATGCTAAAAGGAAAGTCAAAAACAAAACAATCAAACTGTCAACCAAGCACCCTATCTCCAGCAAAGCTGTTCCTCAAAAGTAAGGAACAGTTCAAAAATTAAGATATTGCCAGATAAAAGCTGAGGAAGTTTCTTCCCACTAAATCTTTCCTGTAAGAAATGCCAAAGGAAGTCCTGTAAGATAAAATAAAAGACACTAAATAGTAACTCAAAGCTGCATAAAGAAATAAAGATCTCAACGAAGGTAAATACTTGTCAGTTATAAAGATAATATCATTGTAACATGGTTTAAAACTCTACGTTTTGTTTCCTACACAATTTGATACTAACACACTTAAAGGAATTATTACTTAATGCTTTGATGTACAGAATATATGAAGATGTGATTTTGTAAAACAACAATTGAAAGGTAGGAACACAGCTGCTAAAAGAACAGAGTTTTTGTATGTTATTGAAGTTAAGCTGGTATAAATTTAAATAAAAATGTTCTTATTTTAGGATGTAACATGTAATCCTCATGGTAACCGAAAACAAACACCTATAGAGTCTATATGAAAGGAAGTGAGAAAGAAATTTAAATGTTTTACTACAAATAGTTAACTAATCACAAAACAAGACAGGACATGCAGGAAATGAGGGGCAAAGTCATTATAAGATATGTAAGAAATCAATAGAAAAATGACCAAAGTACATCCCTTTTATCAGAAATTAATTTAAATGTAAATAGATTAATCTCTCCAATTAAAAGACAGAGTATCAGAATGGATAAAAAATTTAACTATATGATGTCTATAAGAGACTTATTTTAGATCTTATGTAACTTGTATCTAAAGACAAAAGTAGCTTGAAAGGAAAGAATGGAAAAAGATATTCCATGCCAAAAATAACCACAAGAAAGTAACCAAAAACTTAGGAAATGCAGTAAAACTAGTTGTAAGGGAGAAATGTATAGCTATTAATTCTATCCTTTAAAAAAATAAGAAAAACAACCTACCTTTACAACTTGAGGAACTGAAAAATAAGAACAAACTAAACCTGAAGCCAGCAGAAGGAACTACATAATAAAGATTAACGCAGAGATAAATGAAATAGAAAACAGAAAAATAATAGAGGAAAAATAGTGAAAGCAAAAATTGGTTCTTTGAAAAGATCAATAAAACTGATGACATTTTAGCTATATGGACTAAGAAAAAAAGAGAAGATTCCAATTACTAAAATAGAAAGTGAAAGTGGGTTTTCCTAAGAAAAAGAGAGGAAGAAAAGTGGCAACAGTACTACCAACTTTACAGAAATGAAAATGGATTAACAGAGATTACTAAGAGTAATTATATGCTAATACATAGGATAATCTAGTTAAAACGAACAAATTCCTAGAAAAATAAAACATACCAAGACTAAATAATGAAAAAACCTAAGTAAAGTTATAACTAATAACATGAGTGAGCCAGTGACCAAAAATCTCTGGACAGAGAAAACCTGTGGACCTCATAGCTTCACTGGTGAATTCTACCAAACCTTAAAAAACGAATGCTAATCCTTCTTGAATGATTTAAGAAGAGGGAACACTGCCTAACTCTTTGTATGAGGCCCGCATTATTCTGATTCCAATGCCAGACAAAGACACTCTAAGAAAAGACAACTAGAGGCCAATATCCCTTATGAACATCGATGCCAAAATCTTCAATAAAATGTAGCAAACTGAATTCAGCAGCATATTAAAAGGAATATACACCGTGATCATGTGGGATTTATTCCTGGAATGCAAGGACGAATCAATGTGTAAAAATCCATCAAAGTAATACATCATAGTAACAGAATAACAGGGTAAAAAACATGATCTCAAGAGATGAAGAAAGCTTTTGAGAAAACTAAACACACTTCCATGACTAAAAACTCTCAATAAACTCTGACTAGAAGGAAACTACCTCAACATAATAAAAACCATATATGGAAAAAAAAACATTGTAAACATTATATTAAATGGTGAAAGACCACAAGTTTTTTCCCTAAGATCGGGAGTAAGGCAAGGATTCCTGCTTTCACCACACTATTTAACATAGTACTGAAAGTTCTAGCTAAAACAATTAGGCAAGAAAAGTAAATACAAATTGGAAAGGAAGGCATACACATTGGAAAGGAAGAAGTAAAATTATCTCTGTTTGCAGATGATATGATTTTATGTGTTAAAAAACCCTAACAATGCTGTACAAAACAAACAAACAAACAAACAAACCAAGAAACTTGTTTTTTAACATTTATTGTTAGAACCAATAAATGAATTCAGAAAAGTATCAGGATATAGAATTAAAACACAAAAATCAATTGCATTTCTGTACACTAACAATAGACACTCTGAAAAGGAAATCATAAAAACAATTCTGTTCAAAGTAATATTAAAAAGTAAAATGCTTTGGAATAAACAAATAGTGTGACTGACTTGTACAATAAAAATTATAAAACATTGCCAAAAGAAGTTGAAAAAGACATCAACAAATGGAAACACATCCCATATTCATGGATCGGTATTAGTACTGTTTATTTTTTTATATATATACTTTAAGTTCTAGGGTACATGTGCATAACATGCAGGTTTGCTACATATGTACATATGTGCCATGTTGGTGTGCTGTACCCATTAACTCATCATTTACATTAGGTATCTCTCCTAATGCTATGCCTCCCCCCTCCCCCAACCCCACGACAGGCCCCAGTGTGTGATGTTCCCCTTCCTGTGTCCAAGTGTTCTCATTGTTCAGTTCCCACCTATGAGTGAGAATATGCAGTGTTTGTTTTTTTGTCCTTGTGATGGTTTGCTGAGAATAATGGTTTCCAGCTTCATTCATGTCCCTACAAAGGACATGAACTCATCCTTTTTTATGGCTGCATAGTATTCCATGGTGTTTATGTGCCACATTTTCTTAATCCAGTCTATCACTGATGGACATTTGGGCTGGTTCCAAGTCTTTGCTATTGTGAATAATGCCACAATAAACATATGTGTGCATGTGTCTTTATAGCAGCATGATTTATAATCCTTTGGGTATATATACACTAATGGGATGGCTGGGTCAAATAGTATTTCTAGTTCTAGATCCTTGAAGAATCACCACACTGTCTTCCACAATGATTGAACTAGTTTACAGTCCCACCAAGAGTGTAAAAGTGTTCCTATTTTTCCACTTCCTCTCCAGCACCTGTTGTTTCCTGACTTTTTAATGATCGCCATTCTAACTGCTGTGAGATGGTATCTTATTGTGGTTTTGATTTGCATTTCTCTAATGACCCGTGATGATGAGCATTTTTTCATGTTTCTGTTGGCTGCATAAATGCCTTCTTTTAAGAAGTATCTGTTCATATCCTTCGCCCACTTTTTGATGGGGTTGTTCATTTTTTTCCTGTAAATTTGTTTGAGTTCTTTGTAGATTCTAGATATTAGCCTTTTGTCAGATGAGTAGATTGCAAAAATTTTCTCCTATTCTGTAGGTTGCCTGTTCACTCTAATGGTAGTTTCTTTTGCTGTGCAGAAGCTCTTTAGTTTAATTAGATCTCATTTGTCAATTTTGGCTTTTGTTGCCATTGCTTTTGGTGTTTTAGACATGAAGTCCTTGCCTATGCCTATGTCCTGAAAGGTATTGCCTAGGTTTTCTTCTAGGATTTTTATGGTTTTAGGTCTAACATTTAAGTCTTTAATCCATCTTGAATCAATTTTTGTATAAGGTGTAAGGAAGGGATCCAGTTTCAGCTTTCTACATATGGCTAGCCAGTTTTCCCAGCACTATTTATTAAATAGGGAATCCTTTCCCCATTTCTTGTTTTTGTCAGGTTTGTCAAAGATCAGATGGTTGTAGATGTGTGGTATTATTTCTGAGGGTTCTGTTCTGTTCCACTGGTCTATATCTCTGTTTTGGTACAGTATTGTTAAGGTGTCCATACTACTCAAAGACACATACAGATTTAATTCAATCCCTATCAAAATTCCAAAAACATTTTCTGTATAAATAGCAAAATTCATCCTAAAATTCATGTCGAATGTCAAGGGACACTGACTAGCCAAAATAATTTTTAAGAAGAACAAAACTGAGTACTCTCTCTTTGTGATTTGAAACCTCATTACAAAGCTACTGTAGTCAAACAGCATGATATTAGCCTAAAGACAGATGTAGAGATCAACAGAATAGAATAGAGAGCCCAGAAATAAATCATCACATCTATGGGCAAATGATTTTTGACAAGAGTTCCAAGGCCATTCATTGGAAAGAGGACAGTCTTTTCAACAAATGGTATGAGAAAACCGGATATCTACTTGCAAAAGAATGATTTTGGACCTTTACCTAACATCAGATACAAGAATGAACTCCAAGTGGATTAATGGCCTAACGGTAGACCTAAAACTGTAAACCTCCTGGATGAAAGCCGAGGACAATAGCTTCATACCATGAGATTTGGCAGCGACTTTGCGGATATGATGTCAAAGGCACAGGCAACAAACGAAAAATGATACAATTTGGACTTTAAGAAAAATTAAAACATTTGTGCATCAGAAGACACTATCAACACAGTACAAAGGCATCCATGGAATGAGAGAAAATATTTGCAAATCATATATCTGACAAGGGATAAATACCCGGAACATACAGAGAACTCTTAAAATTTAACAAATCAAAGAAGATACCTGATTTTTAACTTATGCGAAGGATTTGAATGGACATTTAAAAAAAAAAAAAAGATATACAAGTAGCCACTAACGACATGAAAACATGCTCAGAAAACATGCTCAGCATCATGGAGATGCGCAGAAAAACTACAATGAGGTGCCAACCCACACTCATTATAATAGCTACTGTTTTAAAAACAGAAAATAACAAATGTTAGCAAGGATGTGGAGAAATCGAAACATTTGTGCATCTTTGGTGGTAATATGCAACAGTAAAGCTGCTGTGGAAAACAGTATGGTTGTCTCTCAAAGAAATAAAAATAGGATTACTGCATGATCCAGCAATTCCACTTCTGATTATGTATCCAATAGAGCTGAAAGCAGGTTCTCAAAGAGATATTTGTATACACATTTTTATAGCAGCACTATTTACAATAATTAAAACATGGAAGTAACCCAAGAGGCCACCAGCAGATGAATAGATAAATGAAATGTGGTGTATATACATAAAAGGGAATATTATTCATCCTTAAAATGAAGAAAAATAATCCCGACACAGGCAGCAACGTGGATGAACCTTGAGGACATGATGCCAAGTGATAGAAGCCAGTCACAAAAAGGCAAACACTGTGTGATTCCACTTATGGAAGCTACTTAAGAGTCAACAAAATCATAGAGACAAAGTAGAATCTGGTAGCCAGGGGCTGGGGAAGGGGAAATGCGGAGTGAGTGTTTGATGGGGACAGGGGTTGAGCTTAACAGGTTGGAAGTGGTTCTGGAGACAGATGGCGGTGACAGTTGTACAACATGATGAATGTATTTAGTATCACTTAACTATGCACTTAAAGATAGTTAAGATGGTAAATTTTATGTTATATGTCTTTTACCATAATACAAATAATTGAAAAAAAAAAAAACAGTGAAACAGCATTTCTTATGCACTGGAATTAAAAAGTCAGAAAATAGCAAGTATTGACAAGGATATGGAAAAACCTGCATATAGTTCGGAGAGAAATGTAAAATTGTTCAACTGCTTTGGAAAACAGTTTTCCAAAGTTTAATCAGAGTTCTCTCATGAACCAGTAATTCCTTTCCTAGGTGTATACCAAAAGAATTGAAAGCAAAAGTCCTCAAAAAACACATACATAAATGTTCATAGCAACGTTATTCATAGCAGCCAAAAGGTGGAATCAACCTGACTATTCATCAGCCAGTGAATGAATAAGTAAAATGTGGCCTATTCACACAATGGAATGTTATTTGACTATAAAAAGGAATGAAGTGTTGATACACACTACAACAAGGATGAACCTCAGAAACATTATACTGAAAGTAGTTAGTCACAAAAGACCTCATATCATGAGTCATTATATAAAATGCCCAGAATAGGCAAATCTATAGAGAAAGAAAGCAGATTAGTCATTTACTAGGGCTGAGGAGGTTGTGCAGAGATAGGGGTTGTGACTGCTAATAGCTGTGTTTTATTGGGGGGGGAGATGATGAAAATATTTTAATATCGATAGTGCTAATAGCATTGTGGAACTCTGTGAATAAACTTAAAACATCGAATTGTACAATTTGAATGGATGAATTCTATGATAGAGGAATTGTATCTCAATATGCATAGATTAGTAATAAATTTCTAAAGTCTCCCTGATAGGTTCCTATGACTTCATCAAATTCAAAAGTATTCCGTCTAATAGATTTATTTTGTAATGTTATGAGCAATTCCAAACATTTAACTGAGTCACAGAAAATGACAAGAAATAGGGGCAAGGGTTATGCAACTCCTTCCTCTTCTGCTTCTGTTTTGCACCAGTATGTACCGTTCCTACGGCTCCTGTGTATGGTATCATAATAATTTATCTTCTCTACTTCTTACTGTGGGGACCATTTGTCTTAGTGTCCCTGGCTCAGCATGGTTTCTGGCTCACTTAATGTCAGTGGAACAAATATGAGTGAGCAAAGGAGTTACATAGATATATAACATTGTTCCTCAAATCACTGAATACAACATCTAGTGGCAGAACTGGAAAAGAAAATGCTAGATGTCTACATTCTCAAGGCAGCACTTTGTCCATCCAACAGCCTGGTAGATTGAGTACTCACATCGTTTCCTTCTCTGCACACTCTGCACTGCTTATTGGAAGCTTTTCACTCCAGCATTTGCAAAGGACCCACATATTTCCTGGTGCAATTGAATACAAGAGAGAAAAGAGAAATAAAAATTATGAAAGAACTGCACCGTGTCTTCTCTTTGCTACTTCTTCCCAAAAATTTGTAGTAAGCCATGCAGCAGAGATGGGAAGTTTGACTTGGCGTCTTCTTACACAGAAGAGAGCTGCTCTTTATCACATTAATTTTGGAGTTGGCTCCTATGGCCTTCCTTCCCCAAGCCAGCGGTGGCTGTGAGCACATCCAAACCGACTGATTGACCAAAGGATCAGAACTTTTGGAGGCTGATGATATGAAAACCTATCTGGCTTATTCTGTTTGTTCATATTCTTTCGTGGTTCTATGGCATTTTACTATATATATATATATATATTTTAGTTCCAACTCTCTGCTATCCAAATCCGTGTCTTCTGACTTTTCATTACCAAGTAAAAGTCCAGGGTAAGACCTTAGCCTCCATAGGGTTGCCACTTCTTGGAAGAAAATCATAAACCAGCACATGAGTTATCTTACACCAAGGGCTGGGCAGCGTGCAGAGAGACGTACTCCATCCCCTCACTCATTAGAAGGTCCTTTGCAACCTTTTGGTGTAACGATGTCTGGCCAGGGAACTGCAGATAACGCAAGAATTAAGTGACACGGCCCTCGCTGGCCTCTGGGCTCCTCTCCCAGCCTCTCCTCTGCCCGGCGGCCACCTCAGCACTCAAACATCCCCCTGGTTCTTGTTGCTGGTTGCTCTGAAACCTTGGGTCCCAGACAAATCTTTTTCCCAGGCAAAGCTACATCTCCACAGGGCCCCTTAAAATTCTATTTTCCCCAGTGTTCTGATCTCAGCTGCAGATGAGGAAAGCTCCAACTTAAATGAACTTACAGTGGACAGGAGCGGCTGATATTTGGCTTATGAATTAGTCAGCTTGATTGACTACTCCTCAGGGTGATGGGCAAGGCAGTCTTTATTTCCTTTATTTCAGAATATAAGAGATGCTATGCCAACAATATTTGGGAATTGCTACTGTATGGTGCATTTTAGTATTTATTGAGCTATCTCATGCACTGAAAATTATCATATGTAGGAAAGAATTAAATATTGACTTAATTAAAAAATTACCTTTTTTCTTTTTTTGAGAAGGATCTCACTCTGTTGCCCAGGTGCTGGAGTGCAGTATGCAATCTTGACTCACTGCAACCTCCGTCTCCCAGATTCAAGCAATTCTTCTGCCTCAGCCTCCCAAGTAGCTAGGATTACAGGCACCCCACCACGCCTGGCTAATTTTTGTGTTTTTAGTAGAGACAGGGCTTCACCATGTTGGCCAGGGTGGTCTCAAACTCCTGACTTCAGGGCATCCACCCACCACAGCCTCCCAAAGTACTGGGATTATAGGCATGAGCCACTGTGCCTGGCCGAAAATTACCTTTGATTAAAAAACACACATGGCACACAATCTATACATCGATGTAGTTCTCCTTTAAAGTATTTTTTTTTTTTTGCAATTTACATGCATATTTTATATGTAAAGCAGTAAAATGCTATAATCATTCTGATTGGGGAATTTTATGTGCCAGCATAGTTTATTAGTAATGGTGATTTCCAGAGTAATATTTGAGGAGGGTGACCAGCAGTGTGTGCAGGATTTTACTGCTTTTCTCTCCTACTATAGAGCAAGGCGATACATCTGCAATAGTTCCTAGGGCTGCCATATCACAGCACCGCAAATGTGTAGCTTAAAAC
The DNA here is from genome assembly GCF_043159975.1 of Macaca nemestrina. Classification (NCBI taxonomy): domain Eukaryota; kingdom Metazoa; phylum Chordata; class Mammalia; order Primates; family Cercopithecidae; genus Macaca; species Macaca nemestrina. Next base: position 3,085,437 of record NC_092129.1, on the reverse strand, counting down.
AACAGAAATTTATGCTTTCCCAGTTCGGGAGGCCAGCAGTCCAAAATCTGGGCGATTGCAGACCTGCACTCTGGGTAAAATCCCACTGGTCTCCTCCGGCTCCTGGTGTCTCCGGCACTCCTTGGCATTCCCAGCTTGCAGACGCAGCTGTCTGCTCCCACGGCCGCTTCCTGCCATGTCTTCACACTGTCTTCCCTCTCTTCCCTCTGTGCATGTCTGTGTCTGTTTTCTCTTCTTATGAGGGTGCCAGTTGCATGAGTTTGCTAAACCGCTGTAACAACGTACCCAAACTGGGTGGCTCAGACAGAAACTCACTCAGTTCTGGAGGTTGGAGGTGTGAGATTGGGTGTCACAGGGCAGCTCCTCCTGGGGCTGTGAAGAGCACCTGTTTCTGGCCTCTCCCCACTCCTGGCAATCTGTGGGGTGCATCCATGTGCTGAAAGCCAGGGCACTGTGGGTGGGAGGAGGTGTGGAAATCCTAGACTCCTGGACGTTTTCGCAGGAGGCAGATCAGGACCCAGGTTCTCAACCGAATCATCTGGGTCCCCTTGGATCACACGGTGTTTAGAGTGAAATATATTGAATCACCTGGGTCCCCTTGGATCACACTCTGTTTTAGAGTGAAATATATCAAATCATCTGGGTCCGTTTGGATCACACTGTGTTTTAGAGTGAAATATATCAGAGAGGAAGACAGAGACCCTCCGGCATCCATTCTTCCTTTGAAGGCCATGGTATTCTTGTGTCTCGTCAAGGCGCGCCACATACAAGGCATTGTCACACCAGGTGGGCTCCAGAGGGGACTTTTCACTGGGCAGATGACTCTCACTCACCCCCCGATGGCCTGCACGCCCACCCACCTTCAAGTTCACAGCGGCCACTCGGAAGCAAAGTGGTGTGCCGAGTGAGATTGCAGGATTTAGCCTTGGTGGGATCTTAGAAATCGCTCCATGCAAACCCCTAGGTTTATCAGTGGATTGAGGGGTAAAATTGAGGTTTTAAAAATGTCATGTGGACCCCTTGGGTGTTTTGAGACAGCAGGTCGGTGCACCCGCCGTGATGCCTGGGCTCAGGTCTCCCTGGAAGAACCTTGGCATCTCTTGGGATGTCTCCTGTCTTCAGCGCCCTCCATCCTGACCACATGCTCACTGTGGCTGAGTCTGGGCTGAGGCTGCATTTGTGATTTGGATTCCCGCTCAGCACTGAGTAGGGCAGCAGGTGGAGGTGAGCCCTCTGTTGCTGCTCAGGTATGCCCATGCATGACTTCAGACACGGCAAGGCAGCTGCGGGGAGCAGGGGCGGCTGGTTTCTCTCATTAAAAGGTGACCCTGTAGGACTCTGGAGAGGTCATTCCTGATGGCAGGAAATATTTCTGCATCATCTTGTGCAAATCACTGCACATACTGCTCACGCCGGCCTTGCTCTCATGCACCTGAGTAATGCAGTGCTTTTGATCTCGGTCTTGTGGAAGCTGGAGAATTTGAATTGTGAGGATGCAAGAGACAGATGATGCTGAACAGACATCAACTTTGTTTTTATTAAAATCACAAGTTAACTCTCGCGGGTGAAATTTTGGATGCTAAGATAATGCGAAGATGTTAGTTTCCATAACATCCAAATTGTGGGATGAGAGTCAGGAGAAGAATTAGGAAAGGAGGTCTCCAAGACCTCATGGCAGTCTGAGAACTTTCTGGTGGCTGGCAGGTGAAGGCTGCTTGGTTTCATGGTGATGTCACCCATGGAGCATCTTTTAAAATAAGTATTTGGGATCAATTTAGCTGTAAGATCCTTGTGAGTAACTCCCACCAGTCAGCCAGAGCTTCCTGTGCATATTTAAACATCAAAAACATTTTTGATAATAACAATAAAATATTTAATAAAAATTTAAACCAAAACATTAATTTGCTACTCTATTGAAAATATCTGCATGAGCTGTGGGAATGTGTCTAATCTTGTCAGACACAGATACAGAAGAGCCATTGAGTTTACTTAATTGTGATTTTATTTTGTTATTTTTAAAGAGATTGCTTGTTGGCCATATTATAAGTTAAAATTAACCAGGAACCTTAACTACAGAAATTATAAACCCCATGGAGAGTAAACTGTGCTGTTCAACATCTGAAGTTCTCTCTGGGGTAAGTCTAGGTATTGCTAACTACGTTGAAATATTATTTTTAACCATTTTCAAGCCACCCACACATTCTCCCCCATTCTTCTTTTTGATAAACCTCATTTTCTCACTTTAGAAGGAAGTCTCCTAATACTGAATTTCTTTGAACATGGCTCAGTCTTACTGGTCTGCATCTGGCATTACTAATGTGCTTAATTAAACAAAATAATGTCTCCCCGATTTCTTATTCATGGAAGAGAAATTACAGGTTGTATCTGAAGGGAATATTTCTGTTGAAAGCAAAAATACAGGACTTTCCTGTCTAAATGAGAAAAGTCAGTTGTATTTAAAATGGAAGTTTCAGTTTGTCAAGCACATGAGAATACCGTTGGCTGGCCCCATCCTCTCCAAGATACAAAGCACACACGCACATGCATGATGGCCATTTTTAATCCACAAGACGTCCACCTACCTTTCCATAGCTTTCAGTTCACCTTCTATTTTCAAAGCAAGAACTATACAAACATGAAGGAAGCTCTGCCACCTCTCAGCTCGCTAGTCCTAGGCCAAGGGACAAATTCGCACAACAATGGGTTGATCAAATCTGACTAATCTCAACTTGACAGTCACAGGTGTCACTCAAAACCAACAACAGTCCAGTGCTGGGGTGAAAAAGTGTGGCGGAAAACATACACATGAGCATCTGTCACGAATTCCATAGTTATTACCACAAGATTAAATAAACAGCATTGCCGTGCAAGGCAGGTTTCTCTAAACTGACTTTTCTTTCAGTCTCAAGATGATGTGACCTATGAGGCTGCTGACATTTTAGAGAGAGCACTCTCTCACAGGACAAAATGTGGATGGTGACCAGAGGCACTTACCTGTCCTGACACCCTCTCACCACCACAGAATAATTTTCACTCTGGGCAAGATGTTGCGTTTCTCTGGCTTTCAAATTGCCGTCTACGGAGTAAGGAAATGTGCCTTCTTTTCCTTGTGTGGTAGGTTTGTTAGGATCAAACGGGATCTGGGTTTCAGCATCACCCCATGACATCATAAGGCTGACTGTCCTTGAGCTCTCCATACACTGAAGGTAGCCTCAAAGGAAGAGTTCACAAATTTGAATGAAGACTAAATGGTTGGAATGTTTAGATATGCTCAAAAGTGATTTTTTTTTTTTTTTTTTTTGGAGACAGAGTCTTACTCTGTCACCCATGCTGGAGTGCGGTGGCAGGATCTCAGTTCACTGCAACCTCTGCCTCCTGGGTTCAAGCAATTCTCCTGTCTTAGCATCCTGAGTAGCTGGGACTACAGGCGCACACCACCACGCCTGGTTAATTTTTGTATTTTTAGTAGAGACGAGGTTTCACCATATTGGTCAGGCTGGTCTCGAACTCCTGATCTCAGGTGATCCACCCACCTCGGCCTCCCAAAGTGCTGATATTACAGGTGTGAGCTACCGCACCCGGCCTCCAAAGTGATTTATTTAAAGAACTGACTTGAACATTGATCTGCCTAAGTATGGATTTGTTAAAAACTTAATTCCTGTTCCTTCATAATCTTACCTTGTACAAGATCTTCTGCAGCTTTGCGTGGCGATGAAAGCAAATGTTTTGTGAATGATGTGTAGGTGGCAAAGTAGGTGACCAGTTTCCAGAGGCAAAGGAAAACTGTTACTGTTCAGAAAATGATGTTCAAAGTACAAAGGCCAAGGCATCTTCAGAATGGAAACCACTGTGATAAGATCTGGCTGTCTAAGAGTCTTGCAACTTAAAATTATATTAATTTGATATATTAGTATCAACATTTTAGGGATATTAAATCCTAGGTAGTTAAAATTAGCTTTTGACAAACAAGTTGACATTGTAGACCTGATTTTATTTTTCAAAAAAGTGTATAAATGCTAGTTTTTCTTTTCTTAGTTGAATGACAGAAAGCCAAGAAAATCAATTTCATCTGAATATTTATTTCCCCAGACATATGTAGTTTCTAACCGTCTTTATTGTTTCTATTTTAATTGGTTCTTGCTATTCAGTGTCTGCCAAGAATAACTTCCAGAGGAGTTGCTCTTCAAAAAACAAAATTAGATTCTATGTGGTAGCCACCTTTCATAAGTGTGTTTGGTAACCTTAAAATATTATGAGTGTGGGATCATTCCGATGCCATTGGAACGACCCTAAATTAAAGTCTTGTCTCTGTTTCCATCATAAACCTCATTGTTTTCTTGGTTTGACATTATTCCAGGCATATTGGTCCGAATCTTGGCAAGTGTATTAGATGGTTATTCCAGATGTTACTAAGAGCAGTTTTCCTTCTACACACTCTGAGTGCAAGCATTCTTTATGACATGGCAAAGTATTTGGTCTGGGCTCAGGTAGCTCAGTGGTAGGGCAGGCATGTGATAAGCTGGTCTCTTTAGGTTTTAGCAGACATGCACCTAATGCACACCCAACCAGCAAATGTGTGAAAAGAGTGGATACTTGGCCTCTCTTCTTCCTTCTCCTCATTTTCTGAATTTAACACCTAGATAGACTTTCTTGGCTTTAGCTGAAACACTTTACTAGGGTTAAAATGCCCATCAGAATCTTTTTGGATAAATGAACACACACAGAAAATGTTTTCTTCTATGCATTTTTGCAGCCATCAAGATAGGGAATCACTTCCTAAGTGCATTGAAAATGAGTGGGCAGTGCCCCTTGACTTACTCTGCTTAGAGTGTCACTGATTTCCTGGGAAGCCTAAGACTTGGAGGAGATGTGAATGGAGAAATGCAGCTCTCCTCACACTGGGGTTTTGCGATTCTTTCCCAAAGGGCTGGGAGTGAGAGTGAGCCCTGGGCTGGAGCAGCTGAAGGGCAAGGGAGGTGGCTGGGAAGGGCGGGCACCACTTTGCTCCCAGCTGCTGGGATGGAATCATAGCCTGGTCTAAGTGCACTGGGCCTGGGAGGCCTGGGATGGACCATCCTGGCGGAGGCCTCCCTCTGCCTGCAGTTCCGGTGGAACGGGGAACCTCCCTTGGGCCGGGGTGTGCTCACCTCACTCGGCCTTGCCGCTTCCCTCAGGCTTGCATCCTCCAGGCCCCGCCCTGGCACCTTCCTGAAACACGCAGGGAGCCTGCTCACACCATGACCTTTCTCAGAGGGTCTAAGGTAAGAGCAAAGCAGGGTGGGCTCAGGACACAGACACCTCCTGGCTCAGAGTGGTCCCGGGAAAGCCATGCTCCTGCGCCCTACGTGGGCTCCTGCAGACCGGGCTTTGTCTTGCTCTGAGTGAATCAGAAAGGAGGGACCTGCGTCCCAGGGAAAGGCTCCTTGTGGCCCAGGTGTAGGTCCCTCTGCGGGTCCAGCCCCCTCTAACCGAGGCAAAGCCCACCGTGGCAGGTGGATCTTCCTCACTTCCTCTCTCGGCCACTGGCTGATGCCAGCCAGGGTGACCTTGTCCGCGGCTCCCAGTGCCCACTGCTGGGGTCGCTTCCAGAGCTCCAACATTTTCCTTGGAAACCTGAGTTTTTAATTCTCTTTGTCACATTTAATTGTTCTGTAAAATACAGATCGTAGATGTGGGATGCTGTGAGCAGCTCCTGAACAATAAATGAGTGTGTGTTTACTGTGGCGACAGCCCTGAAATTCGCAATGCCCGGGACGCGTTTGGTGAAACTTTAAAGAAAGCCCAGGTGACACTCCTAGGAAGCAGGGCTCCGCAAACCCCTCAGGCCTGCACCTGCCACCCCCACACTGCCTGCCCATTGGCTGCAGGACACAGGTGTGACCCGGGTCACAGGGCTCTGCTGGCTCACAGCTTCACCCCCCTGCGCGGTTCCCCATGGTGGCTTCACCCACTGACAGGGTTCACCGTGGGGGCTCCACCCACCTGTGCAGCTCCCCATGGTGGCTTCACCCATTGGCACGGTTCACCCACCCACGCGGCTCGCCCTGCCCTCCTTGGCCTCCTCACTGATGAGCGGTCAGGGCCAGGCGGACCTGGGAGCTCACACCTCAAAGCCTATGGGTGCCCTGCGTGCATTTCCTCTCCCTCACGGCCTCCTTGCTCTTTTCTATTAATGTCTAAAATACCTTTGAAGTCCCTGGAAATCTTCGGTACTCCCTTCACAAAAGTCTCCAAGCTTCTCATCCTCCTGTAATTAAGGTGTTTCTATTTTCTCTATAATTAAGTGTGATTTTCAAGACACTTTTCTTAAGTTACTCTGCTTGGTATTCAGGATTGGTTCGATTGGTCACAGAGCCAGGGAGCTTATTTGTATTCATCTTGTTGCAACTGTTTGTTTCTTGGGCATTCTGTGGAAAACGCTGGGGTTTGGGAAGTCAGGGTGGGGAGTGCTTGCCCTGCCGCCCCTGTTTCTGGTTAACATTGTCTGGAAGAGCTGTCTGCAGTGATGGAAATGATTTATGAGCTGCCTTGTCTCGGACAGCAGCCACTAGCACAGGAGGCCATGAGGACTCAACACATAGCAAATGAGTGGCTGGCTTCAGATTTTACTTTATTTTAGTTAATTTAAAGGTGAATAAAGGCTCATGGTTTGTGTGTTGGACTGTCCAAGCCTGGAGGAAGCCTACCCGTGCTGGGAGGTGACGGTGGAGTTGCAGATGGGACCAATCGCCTGTCGACCCAGCCCTCGAGTTCTGTCCCAAGAGCTCCTTTCTTTCTGAGAGGTTTCTTCCTCGGCCGGCACCTGGACAGGGCTGCGGTCCGAGAGGTGTCGGGTGAAGGACTGCAGGAGGCAGTGGCGAGGGCCCCCACCCTGGGGCCTCCTGAGCCCTCCCCTGCCCATCTCTGAGATTGCACTGTACACCTCAGCATGGGGACCCTTCTGAGTGGGGTGTGACGACGTTTCAGCTGTTCCATTTCAGAGGACTGTGGGGAGAATTCTCTTGGAAGGATTCCATGTCTGGGCTATCGCATAGAGTAAACAAAGGCTGTCAAAAATTCAAAGAATCTGTTTTAATGCGTGACCCAAGGTGAGAGGGGAACAGGAGCCTGACCGGAGCACCCACTGCCTCTCCTCCAGGCGAGGTGAAGATGCGGCCCCAGCAAGCGTGGGGAAGGCTGGGCAGAGGGCTAGAGGGGGCTCTGTGGCCCAGGCCCGGCCCCTTCCTCTCAAAGCCTGTGAATGTAAAGCTATGCTATGCAAGAGCCCTGGGGCTGCGGTCCTGGGGAAAGAAGGCCCAGCCCTGGCCCTGTGGTTAAAGGTCTTAGTTGGAGTGGAGGGCAGGGGCCTGGGCCCCAGGCCCGTGGCTGGGTTCTCCTTCCCTTGCAGAGGAGCCAGGTGACCGCTAGGAGCCTCAGCTCTTCGTGGTCGAATGAGGCGCCTGGGCTGGCATCTTCGTGTGTTCATGCGTGACCCTGTGAGCAGCTCCATTTAGCCTCCAGCCCTGACAACATCCCTTCCAAAGGGGATGGCCTCTGCACCTGCCCCCAGGTGTGGGCAAAGGGGATCCAGCTCTTTTGATTACAGAGAAAAGAATTCACCCTTCCTTTCACAGATACCTGTGGCCTTTGTGGCATGTGGTGGTGAATGCGGATGGTGGCGGGGTCTTCTTGAGTGCCCTCTCTCCTCCAGGGACCCTCCTGTCCGCCTGGGCAATGAGCGTGCAGATCCCTCAGTGACAGGGGAAGCAGGTTCCCAGGAGTCCTGAATGGGAGCAAGAGGCCTCAATGGGAGCAAGAACATACCGTTCTCTGGACATGCACTGGACAAATGCTTGTTAGGAGCCCATGGTCTCGTCAGGAAAACCCGGCTCAGATGAAGCAAGAGACTAACTCGGTCTTCCGGTCATTCAGTCGTGGCCAGCATTGGCAGCTAAGCATTCTTAGTTTTGAGATCTCCCTACATCCATGTTTTGCCCCCCACAAAGCAAAATAAATGGACACAGAACTGTGATGATGGGGGCTGCTGAAGGGCTGTGGGTGACATTTAGAATAAAATGAGGTCTCACTGCCTTTAGATAGAGACACAGGGCTGGAGGCTGCCTGGACTTTATGCAGAGATCAGAGGCCCCTGACTTACATGCTGGATCACATTGTCACACTGACCTTTACACGCTGGGCCATTTTGTTGTGCTTGTACCCGTGGGACTGCACGGCTGCTGCCCATTCCTTTCACGGGGAACCGTTTCTCTTCACCAGGATGAGTGGGAGACAGGTGATCTGTGGAGCTGCCTCTCAGACATATTGTTTCCAGCAAGGATCTGCCTTTTATGTTTCCTATTTTAAATCCTTCAGTTATGCCTCTCAGTGGAAATGATTTCACCGAATAACACAGTCTCCACTGAGGTTTGGCGAAGAAACAAATTATCTGGTATCTCGGCGTTTGGATGCATTTCCCTGGCTTTCCAGGTTCCTCTCATATTCTCTAACATGTATTTTAGTGTAATTTGCTCTAAATGCTTTGAAATGAGCAAGAGCCTCAGAAAAGAAACTCTGGCTGAATGCCTTTGAAAATGTCATTTCATCAGCAAATGCATTCGCTGTTCCAGGGAAACCTAAGGACAGAGAGGGAAAGAGTGGCTGTCTGTTGGGTACTTTAGCTGTTCCAGAAAATGTCAAGGCTCTCAGGGAATTTGTGAATTATATACTGTAATGAAAACAGAGCTAGTTCTTCAATAAAAGAGGTCGGGTCATTGGGGTTGTCTGTGTCATTGGAATGGTAGGGGAGCCGTTCTTTTCTGATCGCCCTTCCTGCTGCGGGCTGAGTGGTCAGAGAGCCGCAACATGTGACCGTGTTTTGTGAGGACTGCCAGGGCCCATAGCCTGTCTCATAGCTTGTCTACTACACATGGAAACCCTGGGTTCTCCCAGCCCTACGAGTCAGAGTCTGGGGGGACGGCAAGGGCTCATAGCCTGTCTAGCACACATGGAAACCCTGGGTTCTCCCAGCCCTACGAGTCAGTCTCTCGGGGGACGGCCAGGGCCCATAGCCTGTCTAGCACACATGGAAACCCTGGGTTCTCCCAGCCCTACGAGTCAGAGTCTGGGGGGACGGCCAGGGCCCATAGCCTGTCTAGCACACATGGAAACCCTGGGTTCTCCCAGCCCTACGAGTCAGAGTCTGGGGGGACGGCCAGGGCCCATAGCCTGTCTAGCACACATGGAAACCCTGGGTTCTCCCAGCCCTACGAGTCAGTCTCTGGGGTGGAGATGGGAGTCCACTGCCTGGGAGACGGTGCTGCACGCTGCCACTGAGAGCCACTATGATTCCGGGTGCTGTTGGGCATGTGGAACCGCAGTGCAACTCATGCTTCATACTTATTTTCATGGTTGATTTGTACTTTTATTTTCAGACACTTCTCATTTAACCTCTGTAATCTTGTCACTGGCTAATCACTCTCCAGGTAGCATGTTTGCTTTTGCTGTCGGTAAAGGTTGGAGTTTATCTGCTCTTTTGTGAGTTGCAGCCCAGAGACCGATGAGCTATACATGAGCTCTGAAGTGTGCCGCAGATGGGGCAGTGATGAGAGTCAGACCTTCAGGTTAGAAGTCAGATCTGTTTTTTCCCTGTACGTCTACAGCAGAGAAATCCAACTGTGTATCACCTCCCAAAGTTTTAACTGTCTTCTACGTGTGAAGGAAGTAAGTTTATGTATTTCCATTGTGTATGTTTTTATGTTAATTGGAAACTACTCCTTTATATCCAGTTATCATGTAAGTTTTCCACTGGGAGCCCGTGAGGAGCTACACATTTCATTTTTTTAACCAGAACCAATAGGGGACTGTGGAGCAGACTGGGCCCTGGGGTCCCACGCTGACCAGCAGTGCAATCAGGAAGGAGTGAGTTAATTAATCACTCTGTTTCCACATTGTTATCTGCACAATTGGACTAATGATAGCATTTAATACAGAAGATGGTTAGGTTAAAGGTACTAATGCAGTAAAGTGTTTAGAACAATGCCTCGCCCAGGTGCTCAGTGTTCAAGCTGTGAGCAGGGAAAAAGGCTAACAGAGATGAAGTCCATGTCAGGTGCGGTGGCTCATGCCTGTAATCCCAGCACTTTGGGAGGCCAAGGCAAGTGGATCACCTGAGCTCAGGAGTTCGAGACCAGCCTGGGCAACATTGCAAAACCCTGTCTCTATCCAAAAATACAAAAATTAGCTGAGCGTGGTGGCACCTGTAGTGCAACAGCAACTCAGGAGGCTGAGACAAGAGAATCACTTGAACCCAGGAGGCAGAGGTTGCAGTGAGCCCAGATTGCCCCACTGCACTCGAGCCCAGGTGACAGAGTGAAATTCTGTCTCAAAAAAAAAAAAAAAAAGAAAGAAAGAAAGAAAAAGAAAAGAGAGATGACATCCAAAGAGGGTAGAGCCAGAGAAGGGGAGACTGAAGTAGGAGGGAGGGAACTCTGAATGCTGGAGGTGTTCTGTACTTGGCGTTTGAGGGCCTCCTGTTGACTCGGGTGGAAGGACGGCGTTCACACGTGGCTCCCGACAGGGTCCCTCACGGAGGTGTTCCAGGGTCTCCGCATGGTCAGGCCCTGTGTTCTTGCACTCATTTTCTCGAACACCTTCTCTCCGCCCTGCTACTTGCCCCGGTGATTCTGTAGGGACCCTGGGTGGCTACGCGAATGTGGCTCTGAAGACAACACTCTTCACTGAGCCTTTGCTGGCCAGACACTGCTGGACTCCGAGGCCTTGTGGGTGCACAAGCGTCTCTGCCCCCGAGGAGGTACCGTCCGTGGGCTCAGGAGCACTGGACTTAGAGTCTGTGCCCGTGCATTCCGCGTCTACAAGGTTACTGCTTCACAGTGGCGGCTGAGGACGCACACGAGTGCTTCATACTCATCCAGGGGCGTCTTGATCCTCACCGAGACCCTGGATAAGAAGCATTTTTGTAGCTAGAGCAATGAGGATGGTTCCTGAGGCTGCATGAACCTCCTGGAAACACTTTTAAGTGACCGAAAGCATGACAAGACTCTCCGATAGAGCGGACATTGCTTACGAGAGGGCAAGTTCAGCTGTGTTAGTATTTCCTAGGGGATTTGCAGAATCTACCTTGTGCCTCTAGACACCTCTGACCCGTAAGAATTGTGGTAGGATGCTAAGCGTAATCTTTTGTTGTCGTTGCCAGAGATAATTATTGCATTAAGGTAACACCATCCTTATCATATCTTATTAGGAAGAATTTTAGAATAACAGAGTTCCTACTGAATCTCAATTAAACCTAGATTGGAACAATGAATAACCTAAGAGATTTCTTAAATTATCTCAAGGGGCAAAAATATCCATTTTCGTCATTGAAATTAACATGGATGTGGAGACAGGGAAAGACAATAAATAGAAAATAAATGTTTTGGAAAAGGAGAAGAGAGTTGCAGAGCAAGAAGTACAGTAAAGCATTGTCCGTCCCTCGCTGCGGGGCCAGGAACCTGCATTGTCCGTCCCTCGCTGTGGGGCCAGGAATCTGCATTGTCCGTCCCTCGCTGTGGGGCCAGGAACCTGCATTGTCCGTCCCTCGCTGTGGGGCCAGGAATCTGCATTGTCTGTTCTCACTGTGGGGCCAGGAACCTGCATTGTCCGTCCCTCGCTGTGGGGCCAGGAATCTGCATTGTCTGTTCTCACTGTGGGGCCAGGAACCTGCATTGTCCGTCCCTCGCTGTGGGGCCCGGAACCTGAAGCCCACCCTGCAGAGCGTGAGGTGGGGGAAGATGGAACCAAGAGCTCTAGGAAATCCTGGGTCAGGGGACCAAAAGCCAGTAAACCGTTGGTAAATACACTTATAAAAAGTTGCAGGTCTACTAAAAAAAAAAACAAAGGCAGCGTGGTAAACAGAGAGAGAAACAACCACGGCCTCAGGTCTCCTGCTTTCCTCTGGGATCTCCGTACTCAACAATGTCACCCGGGGGTGGCTGGGATTCAGCCTCGCTTGGTTGTGTGTGCATTCTGAGAGGCCCGTCTTGGTTCCCCACAGAAGGTGGAAGTGTCTCCAGGTGTCTGGTCCTGAGAGGGGCTGCCTCACCCTGGCCACGTCCTCCTGCACATCCCTCGGGTCTTCCCGCTGGCTGCAGATACCTGGCTCTGGCAGCTCCGTTGCAGGGCTAAGCCCTCGCCTTCTTTCCTGCACCTGCCTCCATCTTTCCCAGGCTGCCTGGAGAAACCTGCTCTCTCTTCTTGAACTTCTAATTTAGTTCCCTTTTTACTGCACACTTCTCATTTTCTCTTTGAAAATGATCACCAGCAGGAGGATCCCTTAGTGCTCACACACCAGAGTTGAAATGGCAAACATACCCTATATTCATTTAAATGGTAAATAAGCAGGACCTCTGCTCCAGGGCCTTCTTGCAAACAACATCTTCGTATCTTTTCCAAACACTTTCTCGTGCACTGTCACATTTTGTTTTCACAATCATCTTTATGAAACAGTCATCATCGTTATCACCTCCCCTGGACAGGTGAAGAAACCAGAGCTCACATGGCTCCATACATGTCCCTGGTCACTTTGCTCTTCTACCCTCACCAAGGTCAGCTTGTTCCCTTCGACCACAGAGCCTTGTCAGTGTGATGGCCCTCCATGCCCTGCATCTGCCCACAGTTACCTTCTGCATATGTATTGGGTTTGTAGCTGTAATCTGGTCATGCAGATTAAAACAAATTCATCCCATTCAATCGTTTGCTCTTGGTTTTTAAAGTCCTGTGGGTACCCAATAAATAGAACGAAAAGGCAAAAGGGGGTCAGGAGTGCTGATGGGACCTGCATTATCACCACTGTTCTTACTCTCTGAGTGATTTCACTCAGACTCTTAAACTTACTAAGAAAAGCTGCCTTCGAAAAGCTGATGCCCAGTGTCTCTGATTCACACCTCACTTACTTTTCAATTTAATTTGATTTATTGAATTAAAATGAATTTAATTTTGAGAGGGAGTCTTGCTCTGTTGCCCAGGCTGGAGTGCAGTGACACAATCTCGGCTCACTGCAACCTCCGCCTCCTGGGTTCAAGTGATTGTTCTGCCTCAGCCTCCTGAGTTGCTGGGATTATAAGTGTGTGCCACCACGACTGGCTAATTTTTTGTATTTTTAGTAGAGATGGGGTTTCATTGTGTTAGCCAGGATGGTCTCAATCTCCTGACCTCGTGATCCGCCTGCCTTGGCCTCCCAAAGTGTTGGGATTACAGGTGTGAGCCACAGCACCCAGTCTATTTTTTTTTTTTTTTTGAGACAAAATCTCACTCTTGTTGCCCAGGCTGGAGTGCAGTGGTACAATCTCTGCTCACTGCAACCTCTGCCTCCTGGGTTCAAGTGATTCTCCTGCCTCAGCCTTCCATGTGACTGGATTACAGGCACCCACCACCATGCCCAACTAATTTTGGTATTTTTAATATAGATGAGCTTTTACCATGTTGGCCAGGCTGGTCTTGAACTCCTGACCTCAGGTGATTTGCCTGCCTCGGCCTCCCAAAGTGCTGGGATTACAGGTGTGAGCCACCATGCCTGCCCACCTTGCTTGTTTTCTAAACAAGCAGAGAGCACTTACGTCACATCTCCACAGTGAGCTCCTCCTGGTGAGTCTCCGTGCTCCTGGAAGGCACCTCCGTCAGCAGGGCTGTGCTGAGGCTGGGAAGCAAATGCCCTCCCCACATGCTGGTTTTCTTCACGGTCCTCGTCCACATGTGGGAGAGCTTGTTATTTTATCCTCACAGCTACCTCAAAGGTGACAAGGTATTATTACTCTTATTTTCAGATTAGCAAATCGAGTCTCAGAGATTGCACAGGTGGAAAAATGCAGAACCAGCATTAACTCTCCCCTGTTGGTGCAGAGCCCAGTGGCACCACCAGATTGTGCTAGGAACGTGATGCCCTCTCAGTGTCCCACAGAGGCTGCAGCGGCCAGAATCCAATGTTGATGCCCCCACACTGAGCGTCTGTGACTCAGTCTGGTGCATCAGGGAGGATCAAAAAACCGCACCACAAAATTGGTGAGATCCTGTGCAGAGTTTGTTCGTTGGCCTCATCTGTGTCGTGGTGAGGACAGCACACTCCTCAGAATCCTCTGCCGGAGGGAGGAGCCCAGCACCTCTTCGTTTTCTGTTTGAACCTTGGTCTCCTCAGGTCCTCAGGCGAGGCCAGCGCATTGATATGAGAGGCACTGACCACCACGATGACACACGAGGCCTGCTTTCAGTGGCGTCCTTTCCGATTTCTTCCTACTGCTGGCCTTGACAATCCACGCGTATGGATTTGCCCTGGGATGCCAGCTCACACGGCTTCTCATCCAGCTTCTCTGGGTTCCTTAGATCAGCAGCCCCAACCTTTCTGGCATGAGGGACGTTCAGCAATTTTTCCATGAACCGGTGGGTGGGGAATGGTTTCCGGATGATTCAAGCGTGTTACATTTATTGTGCACTTTATTCCTATTGTTACATTGTAATATATAATGAAATAATGATGCTACTCATCATAATGTAAAATCAGTGGTAACCCTGAGCTTGTTTTCTAGCAACTAGATGGTCCCATCCGGGGGAGATAGGAGACAGTGAGAAATCATCAGGCATTAGATTCTCATAAGGACCGGCAACCTAAGACCCCTCACATGCGCAGTTCACAATACGGTTCACGCTGCTATGAGAATCTAATGGCACTGCTGATCTGACAGGAGGCGGAGCTCAGGGGGTAATGTGAGTGATGGGGAGTGGCTGTAAATACAGATGAATACAGGGTTGGGGACCTCTGCCTTAGATCATCTTTTAGGAAGCAGCAGATATCCCCCCAAATCGGCTTTGACCCATCTTCCCTCTGAGCCACTCAGGCACCTGCGTTCTTCTTTATACAGCATGGTCATCATTTGTAGATGTACATTTCTGCCTTCTGGATTTTCAGCTTCATGAGGGCAGGTGCTTCTTCAAAATCCCATCCTCCGGTAGAATGCCTTTTACAGAGAGGGGTCACTTAATAACTATTTAATATGCTCCGTTCAAGCTGGGTCTGACTTTTGAGCTAACTGGAAACATGAGGCTTTATTCTGAAAGACTGGGAGCAAGAAGGCGAAGACAATAAAATACTGAAGTTAAGGGTTTCTAAAATACATTTAAAGTGGTGCAACTAACTTCCACAGATGCCAGATGAATAAGTGAATGAAATGTCTGTCGCTCAGATGCTGGATGAATGAGTGAATGAAATGTCCATCTCTCAGATACTGGATGAATGAGTGAATGGAATGTCCGTCTCTCGGATGCTGGATGAATGAGTGAATGAAATGTCCATCTCTCAGATACTGAATGAATGAGTGAATGAAATGTCCGTCTCTCAGATGCTGGATGAATGAGTGAATGAAATGTCTATCTCTCAGATACTGGATGAATGAGTGAATGGAATGTCCGTCTCTCGGATGCTGGATGAATGAGTGAATGGAATGTCCGTCTCTCGGATGCCAGATCTCTCAGATGCCAGATGAATGAGTGAATGAAATGTCTGTCGCTCAGATACTGGATGAATGAGTGAATGAAATGTCCATCTCTCAGATACTGGATGAATGAGTGAATGGAATGTCCGTCTCTCGGATGCTGGATGAATGAGTGAATGAAATGTCCATCTCTCAGATACTGAATGAATGAGTGAATGAAATGTCCGTCTCTCAGATGCTGGATGAATGAGTGAATGGAATGTCCGTCTCTCGGATGCTGGATGAATGAGTGAATGAAATGTCCGTCTCTCGGATACTGGATGAATGAGTGAATGGAATGTCCGTCTCTCAGATGCTGGATGAATGAGTGAATGGAATGTCCGTCTCTCGGATACTGGATGAATGAGTGAATGGAATGTCCGTCTCTCGGATACTGGATGAATGAGTGAATGGAATGTCCGGCTCTCGGATACTGGATGAATGAGTGAATGGAATGTCCATCTCTGGGAGAAAATGTCCCATGGAGAGTTGTGTTTTCCTTTTATATTTAAGCTTCGCATTGCGGGCTCTGAAACGGGATTTCCATATTTGCATGGAAGATTTAGGTTCTCTGTTCTAAAAGAGTAGGACCCTGTTTTCTGCACCTGAGAAAGTCCAGGCTTTAAAATGGAGAAATGATTCTTTAAAGCAGGCTTGAGTCTGTAACCACTCTCCCACCTGTCCCCAGTGACTTTCAGAATTGTGCAGGCTCTCCAGGCACTGGGCTTTGTTGCCAGCGCTGTCCTGTCTTCTGTTCAATCTCATTTCTTCCTGTGTGCACCTCCCATTAAGAGAAAGCAAACACGTGGACACCATTTATTTTCTCTTGGCCTGTTATTTAGAAAGTGTGTGCTTTTGAGATTTTTGGTTTTTTTTGAGACAAGGTCTCACTTGCCCAGGCTGGAGTGCACTGGTGCACAGTCATAGCTCACTGCAACCTCCAATTCCCCGGGCTCAGGTGATCCTCCCACCTCAGACTCCTAAGTAGCTGGGTCCACAGGTGCACATTTATTGTGCACTTTATTTTATTACACCACCACACCTGGCTAATTTCCCCCCACGCCTGATACAGACAGAGTCTTACTGTGTGGCCCAGGCTGGTCTCAAATCCCTGGCCTCAGCAGATCCTCCTGCTTTGGCCTCTGGGATTATAGGTGTGAGCCACTGCGCCTGGCCTTGCAAATCTTACAGCTACAGAATTATGTATTTCAGAGGCAAAACTTCCTTAATGTCTTCTCATGCCATGCATTATCTCATATAGTCAGAGAAGTATTTAATCAATATTATAAGGAGAAATTTTAAATATGTTAATATTTGAAGAGTGCTTTTCCCTGTTTTGTAAATGGTTTTTGTTTTAATCTTTTTCTTCTGGCCCAAACCCAGTAATTTATTAAGAAGAAGCATAGACCATGACTTTAACCCATTGAATCTGCCTGACTGGTTTTCTAATGTGTGAGCTACTTGGTATCCACAAAGACACTTCGTGTGCCCCCCCCCTTACACCTGGGCTCCTTGCACCTGTGCAAATAGCACTGCTTCGTGGAAATCAAAAGAAATAAAAAACCCCTGCAATTCTGAGTTTTCTTTTTAAAATAAAGTCACTCGATGTCCAATTGATTGCATTCTAAATTTAGCAAAGTACTCTTTATCTCGAATTAGTTTTAAGACTCTCAACCGAGTTCTTTTAACACATAGTGAATTCTTTGGAATAGGAATATTTATTTTTCTTGAATGGGCTGTTTGTTAATGAACACAACTTAGTTAAAAGCTTATTTTCTTACCTGCACTGTCTCCTGCGAAATTTAATTGCTATTAAACAGGAAGTAGGGGAGAAACATACACATAACCTGTGTGTTCTCTTATTCCTGAGAAATCATACTTCCATTGTTCTGCACCAGTAAATTATCAAGAATTATGGTCAAATTCCAAATGCCTGGATGCTGGCCACTTTTATTTGAGAAAAAATGTCGAGGCTGTCTCTTTTCCTTTAGAGAAAATGATAATTACAGCATCTTCCTAAGTCCTCAGCATCTCCTCACTTAGGGGTTCAGGAAATACATAGAGACCACCCCTTAAACATAAAAATTAACAGGATTTAGGTTATTCCATCTTTTCCTCTACAGTAGAAGACAGCTATGAATAGGGCGGGCCCCTGTGTGAAACGAAGGCACCTGGGGCTCCTCCGAACACACGGCAGGTTCACGTTTTCTTTCTGGTTTTCCCCCCTTTCTTGGGTACAAAGCTGCGCTGCTCCGGCCAGCTGTGTGCTGCGAGAACGAGGCTGCCGAGATCCTCAAGTGCTGGGGGGGCGAGGAATGACTCCGAAGCATTTTATAAGATCCAGGCAGCATCTCAGCGGGTGGAGGAACTTCCCAAGGCACAGCACCCGAAGGCCATGTCTCCCAGGAGCCGCCTGCCCTGGGGCGCCCCCCACCGCTGGAAGAGCTTGGGCAGTGCGTGTTGGTGAAGTGAAAAACGTGGCTGAGACTCATCCGTGGCAGAATTCAACTGAATGTATTTGTGTGCCGGCTCTGCCCTCTTTAAGTAAAGCACACAATTTTGCAATACCCTGAAAGGCAATGATCTGTTTTCACTCGCCTCTTAGCTAAAACAAACCTGAATCGTTTCAGCAGGTGAGCTTATTCTCAGGAAAATTAGAGCACGCTGTTTGAAACGGAACAAACGTGAAAAATAGCTAGCTCTGAGATGGCAAAGGCCCCGCCACCTCCGGGTGCTGCTCACCTGTCCCTTGGCTCCAGCCTTCATCCCCAAATCTGGGCAAGGCCACTGCCAAGTAGCTTTGTGAGCTCCAAAACACACAGGCTCACCTGTTCTTAGCCACACCTGCCGCTGTCACAGTCCTCAGGTCGGGAGCTCTGAGGACCCTGCCTGGATTTCTGGTGAGGTCTGGGGCTCCCCACGGGCCATCCGGCCCCTACAGCATCTTGTGTGCCCTCCCTGGCTTTGAGTCCAGCTTCGGCTTTTGGCTAATCTCTATTTTTAGGGTTTTTTTTAAATCACTGTGAAGGTTTAAAAAAATTGTATGTGTAACATTGGGCAAATTATTTAAAGTTGATAAATTTTCATTCAGGAAATCACAGGTTATGATTCCTTCCACTGCCCATCAAGGTCACCGTAGTTCCTGCAAAGTTTGGGTCAAGATTTATCTTCAAGATAGCACAGCACAGTTTTAAAAGAACTGAGACTTAACCCACAGTGGTGCTGACAGCTCTATGTGACAATAATATACAAGTGAGTGTAATTTCCACGGCCAGCCTTGCCGAGTTAGCTCCACTGACACAGCCCGCCTGGCGATCCACAGCACCGAGGGTTACCATGCTGATTAGCTGGGCAAAGCTAACCTTTAAACAGAGCCAGCTGAGATGCAGACTTCAAGTCAGAAAGTTTCTTAGCTTCTCAAGGAATGCACCATCCTGAGTTGGTGAATTTCTTTTTCCTCTCTAACTGGTAAAGGAGCATGCTGATGAGGGCCCCCCAGCTTCTGCTGAACCTCAACCCTATCTTCCCGCTGCTCAAACTGGAAGAGGGATTGGAGCAGCACTCTCTTTATCCCCACCAATATCGCTGGACGAACAATGCCACATAGCCCCGCTCACGTGCACACCACACCCAGACGGCCATGTACTACCGTAGCCTATGTTCTGCCAGCCACAGCTCTGCACGCTTCTTTCTTTCTTCTAGTTAATGTATTGTCTCTTCTGAATCAGGGAAAACACCCCCTGGGGCAGGTGATAGTCTGGGGACCAAAGGCCTCTGACAATCCCGTTTGTCCTGGAACACAGACGCTTCCTCAGGGTCACCTTGAGCGTCCCCTTGGTGTCTGGTGTTTCGTCTGGCTGATGGAGGCCCGGACAGGACTAGTGGCCGGTCAGGAAGTGGCAGGACTTGTCCAAGGAAAACACGCGGGGCCAGCACGCCCAGATCAGAGGCTTCCCTGGGGTCCGGCGAGCTCTGAAGCGTGTGTCAGGCTGTAAAAGAGCAGGAGGGAGATCAGGGGCCTGGAGCTGCCGTGGGAACTGCAGGGCACACATGGCCATTCGGCGATGTCTGTGCCCTGCAGAGAGTGTTCCTGTGCCTTAGGCATTTTCAGAGAAATACACAAGCTTCCTCTGGGCCATGAGGTCACTCATTCATTCAACAAACATTTATTCAAAGAACAATAGTCCAAGTGAATGCAACCTAGTCCAGTTGAATGTAGAGTTCATCTGTATTTGGAGAATGTAGACGAAACTGTGTGGCACCATTTAAATCAGGAAGGATTCCCTCCCAGTTCCAGACAGTGGACATTCCTGATACTTGTCACTTCCAGAAGAATGGTAATAATGTGGTGAATGTGGAGGCAAATTCGTCAGTGAATTCACAAATTAAAAGGAAAACATTGCTACTCAGACTTTTAGGGGTGAGTCAGGCACACGTGCATCCCCTTCAAAGACCAACGATTCACATGTTGTTCTGTGTCAGATGGCCGATGTTGATATAGAGAACGTCCAAATTAGCTAGGCTTTTGAAACAGATAATGGCTAAAATGTTCAGACGTGCCTGTGATGCTTCTGGTAGGGGTGAGAACCGGGGGTGCGTTATCCCTCAAGCTTTTATTCCCTGACCGTGAAGTGGCCTGGGGCAGCCTTCTGTTTTCTGCTGCTCTGAAGAATGTGTCTTTAAATTTGTCTGGCTTCTTTTTTTCTTCTTTAAGTTTTTGAGAGTCGATCAAGATAAAGACAAGGATTGTAGCTTGGACTGTGCGGGTTCGCCTCAGAAACCTCTCTGCGCATCTGATGGAAGGACCTTCCTTTCCCGTTGTGAATTTCAACGTGCCAAGTGCAAAGACCCCCAGCTAGAGATTGCGTATCGAGGAAACTGCAAAGGTGAGCTACTGTTTGATCATTCATCCAAAGATGGGGACATCCGTCATCAAAATGAATGCAAACATATTTTCATACTTGATAACGTTTTACATTTACAAACTCGAGTTTATGTTGGCATTTTTTTCACAGCATGTAAGGAAGAAGAGTAATTTCTATGAATTTTAAGAGCAGAGTCTTTTTTTACTTATCTAATATTCTTTTCTTAGAATGCCTTATTCCATTGAATAAGGAAGAAATTTATCCAAATATTTCAGTTTTTTCCCCAAAGTCTTCTAAAATTATTCTCAGTAAGATTTCTTATGATTCTTTCTCATTTTTCTTTTTAGCAAGTGGGATGTGTACAATAGCATGTGTGCAGTTTTCAGTGATTTTTTGGTGTTGATTTTGTACTCTCAATTTTCAGTTTTGCCAGTTTAAGAATTAGATGCAGAGTTAAGAGTCTAATGCTTAGAGCTAAAGATTGAAATGCTTCCTACATCAATGAAGGGTTTGACTCAGCAAAAGATGCTGATATTTCAGAGTTATTTTCAGAAAGAGATTTACCTTCTTTGTCATATTATCTAGGAAAAAAGACCACAGAGACTAAAAGTGCCTTTGAGATGATGTTCTGCATCATCTGGCAATTAGCTTCAACAGTCCTCTTAAATGAAACAAGACAGCAACCACACTGCAAACCAGCACTATGAGTGCCGTATCTAGACCCATGCTTACCCAGGTGTTGAATAAGCTTGTTCTTCCTTTCATAATGCAATATAATACCAGGTAAACAGATTTCAGTTACTTTTGCAGACGACAAAGGCAGAATTTTGCCATGTTCTTTAGGCCTGAGAGTTCTTCCTACTGATGTTACGAAGACATTCCTGTACACAGTCACAAGGATGTTTCACTCAATGCCAGACCGTATGTCCAACAGTGGTCCCATAACGTTATAATGGAGCAGATGTAGAGACCTGTTGGATGGCACTTGATATTGGCATTGAGATCAAGTAGGGGAAATGACTGATGTTCAGTAATGATGCCGGGACATTCTGTTTTCCATATGGAAAGATAGGTATATCAATGAAGATGTATATATCACCTAAGTGTGTGTAAGTATACTCTATGATGTTCACACAATGATGAACTTGCCTAAAGGTGTATATTAGTTTGTTCTTACACTGCTAATAAAGACATACCCAAGACTGGGATGTTTATAAGGAAAGGGGTTTAATGGACTCATAGTTCTGCACAGCTGGGGAGGCCTCAGGAAACTTACAATCATGGTGGAAGGGGAAGCAAACATGTCCTTCTTCACATGATGGTAGGAAGGAGAAGTGCCGAGCAAAAGAGGGAAGCCCCGTATAAAACCGTCAGATCTCGTGAGAACTCACTATCATGAGAACAGCATGTGGGAAGCCACCATGGGGGTTAAATTACCTCCCACCAGGTCCCTCCCATGACACGTGGGGAACTACAATTCAAGGTGAGATTTGGGTGGGGACACAGCCAAACCATATCAAGGTGATTTCTCAGAATTTATCCCTGTTATTAAGAAACACGTGACTTTACCCAGATTTAGTACTCTGAAAACAAGGAACAGCATGAACTACCTCTGGAGCCCCGGTCTTTGCCCGGTGGCAAACCCAATCCCTGTGCATTTATCCGCCTGCAGTGTGCACAGACTCCTGATTTAAAGGTCAGACTCCTCTCCACATGCACCTGTGGCTTTGCCCATGACAAATGGCTATTCATTATCAAGGATTTTTTTTTTCTTCTGAAATTACAGTTTGTTCAAAGTCAGAGTAGTTCAGGATGCAGCATTTAAAGGCTACACAAATGCCAGGTATGGGGCACGGTAGGTAGGCAGGTAGATTCTCCAGTAAGAGTCCCTGGGAAGATGATTTTATTATACATCTGAGGGCACAAGAGAGAATGGTGCTGTGGAGCTTAAAGTCCCATTCTGGTTTTGCGGTCAGATGCTCTTTCTAAAGTGTTTATCACATAATGGTGTTATCCTCCCCTCATGCTGGGGGAGTCATGAAGACCCCGGAGCAAAAGCCCACTCAGAGAGTCCTATGAGGACCAACAGGAGGGCCTGAGAGGGAAGTAGGTGGAGCCAGGCTGGCAGGGCTGGGTGCTGGATCCCGGAATTTTCGTGACTATGGAAAATGGAAAGACACAAGAAGTCATGGACAGAACAGGGATGCATGAAAATTGCCATTCTGCATGGTGCATGCTTCCCTGAGCTCACCAAGCTGCCCCATCCCAGCACCCACCTTGGGCCTTTGTCCAGGTGTGCCAGGCCCCAGTGTTACCAGCACAACTGCAGTGAGTCTTGCTGTGCTGAAACCCTGGCGTGCTTTAGAAAGGACCACAAATGGAGGGGTGAGCTACTTTCTTTTTTTTTTTTTTTTTTTTTTGAGACGGAGTCTCGCTCTGGGGGTGAGCTACTTTCAAAGGGGAAATGGAACTTTAATTCACTCATTAACCTCAATATGCTACTGAGATTGCAAGGAACAAAATGCAGTAAAAAAGTATTTGATTTATACTTTAAATAAATGAAGTGCAGTGGCAGTATCATAGCCGGATCCCAAACACAAAGTTTAAAGATGCTGACGTGAACTTAGTGGGACAGGTGTAGCAAGCACCACAGCAAATGGCCTGGGCTTGTCGTGGGCCAGCTCATGGAACCCACCCCAGGCCTCAGGATCCATTTCAGAAAGCTGGGCTCTGGAAGCAGCTCATGGGGACTCTGGAAAACCACTTTCTATGGCCTGAGGTAATGCCAGCCCCTTCTAGAAACAGCTAATAGCTGGTGATGATGCTACCCATTGACCCTCCAGTGTACCTGCCCACTGAGGAACTGACTCCATCTAACTTTAGCCCAAATAGAAAATAACAACACTTGGAAAATGTGTGAAAGAGAAAGAACTATATATATATATATATATATACACACACACACATATATATATTTTACTGTAGTAGAAAAAATAGTTTAAAGTTATTTAAAATACAGATGTGAAATATCTTTCTGTGAAAAAGTCCACAAAAATAAAGATAACATGATTAAAATTGAAAGCATTTGACATTCTTTCACTAATTGTATACTTGTATGCACTATCTACATTAAAACACACGTTGAAACTTTGACTATAGCAGCAGCAATAGCTGCTCCAGCTTTCTTTGTGGTGTAGGGAAAATAGAATATACCATTTAAAGTAAATGATGTTCTGTAAATGACTGATTTATTTTTTTCCCTAAGCATCCCTTCTTATCTCAAGGAAAAGGAAAATAATTTGTTGAATCTAATGTACCTGAAGTTCTATAGTTCTATATCACTATTTTGTCCTTATACGCTTTTTTTTTTCCTCAGTAGACATTTAGGTTTCAGTAAACTGTACATTATTTTAGTTTTAATTCCCTTGGTGAAAACTTGGATGAAATATCTTCGATTCATTTAATGGGAGACACAGACACACACAAATACACACACACATACATACACACATACACACTCACATAAACACACACACAAACTCTTAGTTTATTCAAGTGGACCACTGACATTTCCTGAGCAGCTTGGTTCTATGTGATTCTAAAATTTTATGATCAATTTGCTTCAACCTGATTCTTTTAATAAGTCCTGACATTTACTTGATATTGACACATTTGGTAAATTGGCATTTTCTTCTTACTGAATGATTCCTCGAAGAGCAAGGGGGTTGAGAGTGAGTCTACACTGTTCTTCATCAGATAACCTCTCAGGGAGCTTGTCTCTTCATTTGATTCAGTCCAGCACTGGGTTCCCCAGAACTCAGGGACTCTAAGAATCTTTGTCCCTGGCAGCATCCTCCAGATGGGAACTGGCTGGCCTGCTTCTAGCACTGGAAACAGTTTCATGTGAGATTTTCAATAGGATCCCGGACGCTCCCAACACCCAGGCTGTCTTCAGACCCTCCTGTGAGGTGGACAGCTGGGGCCCTATGGGGTGGCAGGACACCTCTCTCCACACAAGGGCCAGCCATGGGGCACACAGTGGTGTGCACAGGGCACCCTCATGGGCGTTCTCCAGAGCCTGGTGGTGCCTACTTTGTGGGGTCATAAGCATAGGACCCCAAAGTGCTGCTTCCCTAGCCTGCCCTAACACTGCAAATTTGTTTACCCTGCATCTGAGAAAGAACAAGTCAGTCTGTTTCTTTGGAGATCAGCTACTCTTTTAAGAAGCATCTTTCAGACTCAAGGACACACGCCCACCAAGAACAGTGCGCCTGCTTCCACGTTTTGCTTCCTTGCACCACCAATGCTCTACTGCTAGAAGTCTTGCTTCGTTGGCTAGGAAGGACAGTGGTACCTTGGACAACTGTCCAGGGATAACATGATTTCCAGCATGCTTCACCCATGATACCACATGGCCGTAGGTTATGGAAAGTCAGCGTGGAGCCAGGTACATGGCTTGAAGGAAGCATATTCTTCTCTCCTTTGTGTCTGACCGATGTGTGTAAGATTCACACTGGAGAAAGACTCAGATGTGATTTGATGCCTTGGCTGTAGTTATAAATCTCAGTTATCTGTGCTGAGAAAAGAGAAACAATTTAAGAATAAATTTAAATATCAGATGATGTACTCATCACAGAAGATTTTAGAAGTGATTACCTATAAAGTCTCAGCTTGTGGAAACAAGTGCTGTAGAAGTGGGGAGGTCACAGCACCTCATTAATCTTGGAATTTCATGTCCCCTTTTCTTGCCATGTTCCCTTAGATGACGCCAGTTGGATATTCCATTGAAAGGCTGCGAGGAAGCTTCTGCTGTAGCTGTAGCCTTTGAGGAGGAGTGTGAGGGATTTCTTAGACAAAGGAGGGAGGATGGTCGGTCCATCTCTCTGGGTGGAAGCTCGTCATCTGTGACCTTCTCTGGCTCGTGGGTTTTTCAGGTGTCTCCCCAGCATGTGACTTCAGATCTTTGCCATACCCAGCTGCAGGGTCAAAGTGACATTCTTTTCGGATAGGGAGAACAAATGTCAATTAAACACAGATGTCCTTTTTGGTAATATCCTCATTAGTTTGTTTGCACCTGCATCTAAGCCAACTTTTCTGGATGATTATTTCAGTGGGAATTCTCATTTATGTTACCAAAGTAGTTTTATACCATACATTTATGACACACAAAAAAATATAAGGGAGCAGTAGGCAAAAATAAAATGTACCTAACCAAAGTCGGTCTCACTTAAATCAAAAGGATTCTATTGGAAAGAATGCACAGGCACCTGTAGTCTTCAAAATCTCATGTGTGTGGTGCTGCAGATGCCAAGGTAGCAAACATTAAAATCAGTCTGAGGAGAGATTGTTCACCGTGCATTATAGACCTTGAAATAACTGGGTGTCACGCTTCTCTGATAGTCTAGATTTGCATGTGGGGCTGGGCTCGGAGAGGCTCTGTCTGCTTTCCATCTACATGTTGCCTCCAGTTAAGTCTGTTCCCTGCTGGAGGCTGCCTTTAAAAAGGGGCCTCTGCTTCCCATCTGCAGGTGGAGTTTTCCTAAAGTAGCAGCCTCGCACCTGCATCCTGGCTCATGATGGAAGAAGGGCCTCTCCCTGAGGGGCTGGCTCCTTCCTAGACCTCGCCCTGAGGGGCCGGCTCCTTCCTAGACCTCGCCCTGAGGGGCCGGCTCCTTCCTCTAGGCTGTCATACTGTCAGTCACTTACACACTCATCCCAGCATGCAACCTGTCCCAGTGCTGCAAACGCAGCAGTCGCGGCTCCTGGGGGGCAGGAGCAAAACACACTGAGCCTGGGAGGGGTGAGAACAGACACAGGGCTTGGTGTCTACTGAGCAAATTGTGCTTCTGTTTCCCTCTAAGAGCATAAATATTGCACATTTCACAACGAAACTCAGGTTGAGACTTTTTTTCCCTGAAGGTAAAAGGGGGAGCCCAGGATTGTCCCTTTAGGTCATTTGTGTAACACAAATAAACCTCTAAGTTTTCTCCATGTGATTCCTGGAGTGGGCCTTGGCTGGTGTAGCACAGTGTCGTCTTGGCACATGTGAGGCTGCTGCTGTCTTTAGCATTTTGGGGGCACTTTTACATTTTTGGTGGGTGACAGTTCTGTAGGCCTGTCTCTTTTGGATGTACTATTTGGAAATAACAATTAAAATAGTTTAATCCATATTTAATTAAATTCGATTTAAATGTTCTGCACACTTCACACTGTGATCTAACCATTGACCCTGAATAGAACTGCAGTGGTTTACACCGATGCATTTTTCTCATATTTTCATAGAAATTTGTGGAGTTTGTGTTTTCAGAACTCTGCAAACACATTAATATTTTTCTTTTGATCTGAGACTTTTGGGGCTGTCTTTCTTTTCAACAAAATCTCTGGCATTCCATAGAAAAGCCAAAAAAAAAAAGAGAAAAAGTCAAATGCCAGAACTTGGAACTATTTTGAGATTTCTGGAAACACGTATTGGACAAAAGCAGCTTCCTTGGAGATCTGAGGACCAAGAGCTTCTGAACAGGCGAGTCCGAGTGAAAGAAACATGGTGACAAAGGCTGTAACATCCACCCATCGCTCTGCGCACCCATCTCCGAGGCTGCACAATGACCTCAGCAGCCCTTGGAGAGCCGGTGGGACTCAGCCAGCACCTGGCACACAGGAGGCCCACGGCGCCGGAAGTCCACAGGTATCACAGTCAGATTCGAATCTCCACAAGATGAACACACATGCTGTTATTATTAAGATTATTAGGCGGCAGATCATGAGGTCAGGAGACCAGCCCGGCCAACATAGTGAAACCCCGTCTCTACTAAAAATACAAAAAAAAAAAAAAAAAAAAAAAAAAAAAGGAAAGAAAACAAAAAAATTAGCCGGGCGTAGTGGCAGGTGCCTGTAATTCCAGCTACTCAGGAGGCTGAGGCAGGGGAATCCCTTGAACCCGGGAGGTGGAGGTTGCAGTGAACCAAGGTCGTGCCATTGCACTCCAGCCTGGCGACAACAGTGAAAGTCCGTCTAAAACAAAACAAAAACAAAAACAGATTACTGCTACGATGAGGTTTAGAGACTGTTCTTTCCATTGGTGAACGCCACCCCCCGAGTGATACACACATAGAAGTTTACTCCCTTGGCCAAGTGATGGTTGTAACAGGAGCCTAAGTGTCGGTTTGGGGGTTGCTTATCCAAGTTCGCTGCGCCATGACAAGGCGTTTCGTGTCAGCACTTCCCGGGAAAAGCTCCTTTCTTCAGGATCGCCCCAGACAGTCGGCTGTGAGGCCTGGAGACCTGTCTGCAGCTGTCTCTCCCGCATTCTCTGCAGCTTTTGCAGAGCTGGGGCGGGGTGGGCACCACTGTGATCCTGTGGCCGGTGGCGCCGTGGCCTGGCTGTGAGGCCCCGCAGGCGTTTGGGGTGGCAGCTTCCCAGGCCTTCTCAAGCTGCCTCGGGCCTGCTCCTGATGCTTCCAGCGAGGAACAGCGGGGCAGGAGTGTCTCCAGGAGGAAAGCCAGGCGGCCTCCCGCCGGATGTGGGTCGAGGTGCAGCTCCTTCCACTTCCCAGCGTGGACCTGAGGGGCTGCCCCTGCCTGGGGAGCAGCTTTGCCATCCTTTCAATCAGCAGCGAGAGCTCTCGGGCTCCGAGGCCAGGCGCTGCCTAAGAAGCCGGAGCCATGGGCATCTCACACTCCAGAGGAACCAGGCCTCCCCATGGGGATCCCTCCGCGCGCTCCGCTCCTTCCGTGGCAGTTTTCCTGAAAGCACAGCAGTAGTCCCTGCGGCCCGCAGCTGCTTCTCAGCACCTGCAGGGAGGACCTGCCTTCTCACCTGGGCCTGGGCAGGCTCCCCCGGGTGAGGCGCTGGCAGCAGCCACGTGGGAAGCCCCTGTGTGGGTGAAATGCAGGGTCCTGGGCTGTGGAGGAGGCCTGGGCGGTGGATGGCGGGCTCTGCAGGTGTCCCCATGCCCAGCCCAGCTCCGGACTCTCAGAGCCACGAGCTGAGGGCACCGGAGCACGAGCCCGGGCCAGGGCGCTCTGTCCTGGCATGTCTAGAGTGAGGAGTCGGCTCAGAGGAACCCGAAGAATTCATTCTCTCTGGAGGTTTTCCCATCACGTGAGTGTTTCCATCGAGCTCTTCTTTGTACTCAGCGACCTAGAAACAGGCCAGAGAGCTCCGCACCCGCCCGTTCCTTCGAATTCCACGGGCTCGCCTTCGCCTTCCAGGAAGCGGGAGTTGCGACGTCCCCATGAAGCTCCTTCATCCCTGCACAAGCGCCCGGGGACGGAGTGTCACCTGGCTCCCATCGGGCGCACCAACCTGCTCATTTTCCTCAGAGAGACAGGCATTTCCCCAAAGGAAATCTATGCGGGGGTATGAGTGTGAAAGTGTGAGTGTGTGAGATTACGTTTCTGTTGTGTGTGTGTATGCGTGAGGTTGTGTATGAGTGTGAATGCGTGTTCATGTGCATTGAGTGTGCATGTGTGATGTGTGATTGCGTGTGTGCTTGTGTGTGAATGTGCGTGTGTGCATGTCTGATTGTGAGTGGTGTGTGAATGTGTGCGTGTGTGCATGTCTGATTTTGAGTGTATGCTTGTGTGAGTTCACGTGTGAATGGTTTTGTGAATGTATTCATGTGCTTGTGAGTGTGCGTGTGTGTGTGCGTGTGTTAATGTGTGAATGTGCATGAGTGTGCATGTGTGAGAGCATGTGTATGCTTGAGTGTGCATGTATGTGAGAGTGCACACGTGTGTGTGAATGTGCGTGAGTGTGCATGTGTGAGAGTGTACGCTTGTGTGAGTGTGCATGTATGTGAGAGTGTGCGTGTATGTGTGTGTGAATGTGTGTTCATATGCATGAGTGTCCGTGTATGTGACTGTGCATCTATGTGTGTGTGAATGTGCATGAGTGTGCATGTGTGAAAGTGTGTGTACGCTTGTGTGAGTGTGCATGTATGTGACAGTGTGCATGTGTGTGAACGTGCGTGTGTGCATGTATGAGACTGTGTATGCTTGTGTGTGTGAATGAGTGTTTATGTGTGTGCATGAGTGTGCATGCATGTGTGAGTGTGCATCCTTGTGTGAGTATGAATGTGTGTTCATGTGTCTGAGCATGCATGTGTGTGAGAGTGTGTGTATGCGTGCATGTGTGAGTGAGCACAAGTGTCTGTGATTCTGTGCCCTGGGCTTCTGGGCCAGGTGCTTATCCCTGGCTCCACCCTTTCCAGGTTGGATTTCCTTTCTGCAGAGGCAGCTATCAGAAGCAACTTCAATCGGATCTGTGCTTGTGCCTTGCAGAAACTCTACCCCGAGTATGTTTACCTTAACTCGCTTATGGTATTTTAACACGTCTGATGTTTGGGAGCGTCCTCCTCACAGCCTGGAGTAGACATAACAGGAGGTTCAGGGCCTTCAGTCTCGTGTGCAGCCGTGATCAGAAACACAGCCGGACGTTCCTGGAATGTTGCACATCCAAAGGACCTTTCCTCGGTTTGCTTTAGCGGCACCACCAAACCCAAGGCACCGGCTCATCAGAGGAGCAGGGGCCTCTCCGCACAGCCTGTGGAGCTTCTGCCCTCTGGAAGGCTCTAGTCAGCCTTCCTGCAAAGGATTTGGTGACCATTTACACAATCATCCATTTCGATCTGTTGAAAATCACTGTTATTAATTTTCATAGAGATGGGTATGATCTGTGGTTTCTTGTATAAATATTATAAAGGCTGTCTGAATACTGTAATATAGTCTTGCAACGGTTTGCAGTTTCTCTTTCTCTTTACAGTTTGGCAATCTCAGTTACATATTTAGGGATTTCCTATTGTAATTTTGTTTCTGCCTTGATGCATTTAAAAAGAGAATACTTATGTAAAACGAAAATGTCGTTCCTGTCTCCCTTAGCTCTGGAATAGTGTCGTTCTGGTTATGGTCGGGACGGTCGCATGGATGTACTAGTCTGTGGCTGTGGGGATGCATCGTGCTGCTTTTGCTGACTAAGGGCTGCAGATCACTGGGATTGGGAGTGCTTATCACAACACTTCCATCTATATTAGGATATTAGGATGGAAAAGAAAACTTCAGTTCTGCTGGACAGCATTGCAGCACAGCATGCTTAGTTTTTCTGACTCTGGCCTTCAAAATTACGGGTGGGTAAAATACTACAACTTTTAAAACACAGTGTCTGCCTTCATTTGATGCCAAAATCAATAAAAGCCATGCCACTCTGAGGGCTATCATTGCCGTGGCCACTACAAAGGCACCATATGTGTCCTCTGCCTGGCTGCCATTTGCTCGTTCAGCCCATGGTGTTCCCACACCAGCCCCGTCCCAGCCAGCCCTGCACTGGGTCATGGGGAGATGGTAGTGGAAGCTGAGCCTGAACTTGAAGTGTTTACATGGCCATGGCCATAATCATAGCCATTCAGTGACCTTGTGAGATCCAGAGTCAGAGCATCTGTTGACCACATATCCAGCTAGCTGCTCCTTCTATATCGGTGAGTGAGACACCACAGTAATTACCTGTGTCCCAAAGTTCTCTGCCTATTGCAGTAGGAAGCTGAGCAGCATCAAAATCTTGAGGCATCATCTCTGGTGTAGACAAAGCATCTTGGAAGATTAACAGAAAGAGTTACTTTGATTCACTTTTGCCTAGCTTAGTGTGTTTATGTTATTCTATTCTGTTAGAGACAGGAGTTCCTGAAAGAGGAACTCTCTGGGCTTAGGACTACCAAATTCAGCATCACCTGTGAAGATCGCTGTTTCATGGCCCTGTTTTGAAGTTTCCTCAAAGATCCCTTTTAACTGTTCCTTTTCATTGTTGCTCTCCAGAATTCTCTGTAAAACGTCCGGCAAAGCAGCCTCTGCTGATTCTTGCCTCATCCTGTTTTGAGAGATTCTAGCAAAGTAGGGAATCATCTGCTTCCTGTTTAAAAGAAAACACTCATCATAAGTAACCATTACAAAACACTGCTATTCATTTCTACTTTGTAGTGAGCATCACACTTAACGGTTTCCATAACATATCTTTTTTTTTTTTCTTTTGAGACAGCCTCACTCTGTCACCCAGGCTGGAGTATGGGGGTGTGATCTCAGCTCACTGCAACCTCCACCTCCCAGGTTAAAGTGATTCTCCTGCCTCAGCTTCCTGAATAGCTGGGATTACAGGTGCTTGCCACCAAGCCTGGCTAATCTTTGCATTTTTAGTAGAGACGGGGTTTCACCATGATGGCCAGGCTGGTCTCGAACTCCTGACCTCAGGTGATCCACCCGCCTTGGCCTCCCAAGGTGTTGAGATTACAGGCGTGAGCCACTGCGCCCGGTCTCCATGACATATCTTGATACATAAACAAGCTTGCGATCTGATTGTAGCCAATTTTATTTTGTAACTGAGAGAGAAAATATCATCAAACAGGTAGAAATAAATTGCTCCCACAATTAACTACCATTAACCAAAAATTCATCAAAATATTTCTGTTAGGGCTAGGCGTGGGGGCTCATGCCTATAATCCCAGCATTCTGGGAGGTGGGAGGATTGCTTGACAACAGGAGTTCAAAAGAAGCCTGGGCAACAAATCAAGACCCCATCTCTACAAAAATTTAAAAATTAGCCAATCAGGGTGGTGCCTCTCTTCCCAGCTACTGGGGAGGCTGAGGTGAGAGGATTGCTTGAGCTCAGAAGGTTGAGGCTGCAGTGAGCTGTGATGGCACCACTGCACTCCAGCCTAGCTGACAGAGACGCTGTCTCTAAAACAAAACAAAACCTGTTGTTAGTGATGCCTTGCTAAGCAACGATGAATTCTTTATTTATAACGTCCCGGCTCTGCAGGTAGGAGGAAAAATTTTCTAAAAATATATGACAGAATTCACATCAGAAAGTTTTTCTTTGGTCTAGTAAAAAGAGACTACATTCTTCAATTAGATTAACAATTTTATTTAATTAAAGTATTAATATTATAATTTCCAGCTGAGTTTTTTTTTTTTTAGGTAGATATTTATTATAGTATTATAATACTATGAGCCAAAGTACTATGAAACCATTTCATCCCAGTCAGGTGGTTACATCAGTTTAAAAAAGACAAAATAAATTCTGGGTGGATAGGGGAATGGAAACACTTGTCTCTGTTGGCTGGACATACAACGGTTTAGCACTGTGGCAGACGGCAGGCACTCCCTCCGTAAGTTAAATGCAGAACTGCCATGTGAACCATCATTTCTACTTTCTACCCAAAAGACTTGAAAACAAGCATTCAAACAAAAATTTATATCTGAATGTTTATAACAGCATTATTTACAATAGCCAAAAGATCCTAAGTGTTCATCCATGAGTGAATGAATAAACAAAATATGGTCCATCTCTACAATAGAATATTGTTCAGCCATAAAAAGGAACATAGCTCTGAAACATGCTGTAACATACATAAGCCTTGACAACAGGGAAGCCAGACACAGAAGGATACCTCGTGTATGACTACATTGATGCACCATCTCTGGTGTTGACATACGTGAACTTACGTACATGAACCTTGAAATCATCATGCCGAGTGAAGGAAGCCAGACACAGAAGGATACCTCGTGTGTGATTACATTGGCAGGAAATGCCCAGAATAGGCAAATTTGTAGAGACAGGAGGTAGATGGATAGTTCTAGGGGTTGCGGTGAGGCGGAAATGGGAAACGGCAGCTTAAGAGGCACAGAGCTTTCTTTTGGGAATGAGGAGAATGTTCTGGAACTAGGCCGAGACGGTGGTTGCCCAACACTGTGAATGTGCTAAATGCCACTGAATTGTTCACTTTAAAAATGGATAAAATGGTAAATTTTATGTTATGTGTAGTTGTACAGTAATTCTTTTTTTTTGAGACAGAGTCTTGCTCTGTAACCCAGGCTGGAGGGCAGTGGCGCGATCTCGGCTCACTGCAACCTCCGCCTCCTGGGTTCAAGCGATTCTCCTTCTTCAGGCTCCCAAGTAGCTGGGAACACAGGCGCCTGCCACCACGCCCGGCTAATTTTTTTTTCTTTTTTTTGTATTTTTAGTACAGACGGAGTTTCACCATATTAGCCAGGATGGTCTTGATCTCCTGGCCTCGTGATGCACCCGCCTCAGCCTCCCAAAGGTTTGGGATTACAGGCGTGAGCCACCGTGCCCAGCCGTCATACAATAATTTAAAAAATTATGTTGCTTATGTTCTATGGATTTAATAATCAAACCATTAAACATAAAGTGTTCAGAGTGGAATCTCAACAAGGCCATTACACAGATAGGGCTCGGCTTAACTTTTAACTCAGCAAAGAATCATACAGAGTAAAAATACATTAAGGTGAGACATTGATCATCATCTGTAAATAAGGTTTCCAGGGGACAGTGTTGAAGCACCCTATTCCATTCTTTCAAAGCGATTAAAAAGTTGGAAAGTTGGAAACAGCATAATGTTGAGGATGTGTTTAATATTTTGATGTTTACAAAGAGGGGCATTTAATTCAGTCTAAGATGTGTCTGTATCAAGCATATATTGGCTTAGAGTGATATTGAGAACACATGGGGGCCATGACTATTTCTGAGTGCTCATTCCCTGGCGATTTTGTGCCTCTCGATAGAATGGACCTTATCAGATGCTATTCGGGCTCTTCTCGGTAGTAAAGATCTTGAACCTGATTTAACATGAGATATCCAGAATAAGGAATAGCAAATCTGTGGAATAAGCCGCAACCCTGTAGCAGTTTTACTTCGTAAGATGACTGCAGGTTTATTTTGAGTGATGATTTATGTGGGCCCTGTAATTTCATGCTAAGTCTTAATTGTTTCCTATGACTAAATAGTCTGCCATAGGCTAGACATAAACTTGGCATTTAATATTCTATTAAATCCAAGAGCTGCAGATTTCAGAACTATCTGACCAGTGGCAAACGTGAAGTCTTTAAAAGAAGTCCACGCCAAGAATGGAGCCCACAAGGAGTTTGGAAAACTTAGCTTTCTTGGCATGTTCCATGATGGCTCAAATATTAGAACTAATTTATAGCTCCATCTGTACCTCATGGAGACCTCGCAAGCTGGAACTCATATCACTTTTCCTTTTTAGACAGTCAAAACCACAGGTTATACTAAAAAACGAGGACAGAAGTCCAGCAAAGCAGTGATTTCTCCTCAGCTAAAACACAGACTGCATTAAAACCACATGTTGCTGAGTGCTGGCTGGCCAGGCCAGACTTTAGAATAAGGCTGAAGGCACGAAGCTGGGATGGATGAAGGAGCGTTTGCTCAGATGTGTAGGCCCTTAATGCTCCATGCAGCATGTGGCTGGTGGTTCTGCAAAAGCCAGAGAGGAGTCACATAAAGGCCCTGGAGCTTTGTTAGAGGCAGAGCCTGTAGGAGTCCACTGTGATGGGTGGAGCCCAGGGCTGGTAATCAGATCGCATTTTGCCATAGCCAGAACTTTAACCACTAGGGAGTCAAAAAGTCACCATCTGAAGACGGAAAGAACAACATTTGAAGAAGCGTCCTCGGAGTTGAGAGGGCCTTTGTGCTCTCTCAAGATGTAGGCACTTGTGATTTAAATCTGGAAATACTTTTAAAAAAGGAAAGCCATTTTTTCAAGTTTTAAAATTCAAATGAGCTATATTGTGTGATGATTCCAAGAAGTAAAACATGCATGTGTGTTCTGCTTCAGGGGCAGGCAGCCCATGGCAGCCAACATGGCATCTTCTCCTGTGGTGGGAGGCTGTTCTTAGGATCTGCTTCCGGGGCAGGTGGCCCATGGCAGCCATCATGGCGTCTTCTCCTGTGGTGGGAGGCTGTTCTTAGGATCTGCTTCCAGGGCAGGTGGCCCATGGCAGCCATCATGGCGTCTTCTCCTGTGGTGGGAGGCTGTTCTTAGGATCTGCTTCCGGGGCAGGTGGCCCATGGCAGCCATCATGGCGTCTTCTCCTGTGGTGGGAGGCTGTTCTTAGGATCTGCTTCTGGGGCAGGTGGCCCATGGCAGCCATCGTGGCATCTTCTCCTGTGGTGGGAGGCTGTTCTTAGGATCTGCTTCTGGGGCAGGTGGCCCATGGCAGCCATCATGGCGTCTTCTCCTGTGGTGGGAGGCTGTTCTTAGGACAAGCCTTTTCCCCCTGGGGGCACCAAAAGGCGGGCCTGGTTGATGCTGGGCTCACAGCTTTTACTCCCTGAGCTGGAAGGCTGAGAGTAGCTTCAGTAAGCAACTGACTTTGTGGTCCTCACGTGTCTTAACCTGGCCCTGATTGTGCAGGTTAGCGAGAAACAAGGCCTGTTCGTGGCACACACGGATCCTGCATTAATGCTTTTCAAGTCTCTGGAAGTCTAAAGATTTTTCCAGTTTTGCTCTCCTTGGGGTGTCTTCTTAAGTAGTAGCAGCGACATTGCGCCTTCTGTGAAATCTCAGTGTTGTTGGGACGGTGGGATGTGGAGCATCTGGGGCAGAGGACGAGGCTTTCTAAGAAAACCCAACCCTTTTATCCACGTGACGGTTGGATTTCCATGTGAAGGTGGAAGAGGCAGGACGGGAAACAGAAAAGGGACAAGCCAAGTTCTCCTCTCAGGCTGGTCTCAGTGGGATGGCGCCCTGGGCTGCAGCTGTGGTTGGAAGTCCCACCCCGTACATCCTAAGACCCCCGCCCCTCAGTCAGTTCCCTTTGGTCTGTTTTTAACGGTGACATCTAGCCCTGCCCACCCTCTGCATCTGGACTTGATCCTGGTGTGTTCAGGTGGACGTCCTTAAATCTGAGGACAGCCTGCCTGCGTCCCACCGGACAGCTGGCATTTCCCCATTTTCAGAAAGCAGGGGCCATCTGTTCCCCAGGGATAAGCTATGAGGCCTTCCTGGGCCTCAGTGTTCTTACTCACTCAGTGTGGAGAATGGTCCTGCCCTTCCCGCCCCTGGGCCTTGCATCAGATAGGACCAGGACGGCATGTGACAGGCATCTGCCCTTCTTCTGGGGCTCCCTTTGCTGAGAGCTGAGCTGCCTGAGAAGCCCCTTCCAGCCTCCAGATCCTCAGCACTCCTGCCTGACTCATGCCTTCGCATTTTTCAACGTTCCTATCTGTTCCATCTTCTTCCCATTGCATAACCGCTCCTCTGCCCTGTTCTTCCCTACAGACGTGTCCAGGTGTGTGGCCGAAAGGAAGTATACCCAGGAGCAAGCCCGGAAGGAGTTTCAGCAAGTGTTCATTCCTGAGTGCAATGACGACGGCACCTACAGTCAGGTTACCAGCCTTGCTTGGGAGGTTCTGCACCTGGGCAATTAGGGAGAGAGATATGGAGTGGGTGTGGGGAGAAGGCAGGTGAGGGGGAGCCAAACAGAAGAAGCAGCAGATTTGTTCTCTGGGGAAATCAGCCTTCTGCATTTTAGAAGTTAATTCATGATGAGCCTACTTGACATAAATAGACACATAAATGAAGTGTGTGTTTATTTCTTAGTTGGTGCAGGCATTTATATCATTGCTGCTGTCATTCACACTTTCATTACTATGAGTTTAGCACAGGAAGCTTCCTTAGTGAGGCCAATTAGACCATGCTAACCTGGCTTGCAGCTTACAATTTAATTTTAGTTTGATTTTAATTACGGGGAGCACACACTAAAAGTCGTGTCTGTGCCAAGAGTGAGCTCCGGGATCCTTCATTCCAACCTGACGGGCCCACAGACATGGAGCTGAGCCAAGTCAAATTCCTGTTGTCAGCCAAAGGCACCGTTGAGAGAGTCACCCAGCTCTCCGTTTTGAGCGTGTCAGTGCTGTTATTCCTTATTAAGGAAAAACAAAGTACTAACATGCAATGCTAACTCACACAGGGGCAGGAAAACAGCATGGGTTCTGCACTTGGACATGCCTGTGGCCCATTGGGTGATGATGTGAGTTCTGTGTGTTTACATCATCGTTTGGCCTTTGAGAGACAATGAGGGAGAGAACAAGAGAGAGACAGAAAGAGAGAGAGAGGAACTGGAGCTGAAGGAACTGGCTGCTCTGACTGTGGTTGCAAGGGGAGTGGGCGATGCAGGCTGCAGAGTGAACACTAAAGAGGCCGAGGTTGCTCTCCTGGCTCTGCAGTGGAGAGCTCCTGACCTTCCCGGGCCTCAGTTTCCCCATTCATAAGATAAGGGCTGGGGCTCCATCTGGAAGGTGGTGAGGATTAGTGACTTCACAGGTAATGTGTCCAGCACACACTAGCAGTCAGTAAAGTGCTGATTTGGGCCCCTTTTGTCTTTAAAACCCTGGGGTGAAGACTTGCACACTTTCTTTACCAAGGACTCAAATGCAGCCACAGAAGTAGCTCTGGGTATCCCACGACCCCTGCCTGAGCCAGTGCCGCAGAAAGCAGAGTGGGCCTCGCAGCCGTGAGGCGCTGTGCTGCGGGCCCGGGAGGGCTCACCTGTCCTGTGCTCTCT
This sequence comes from Macaca nemestrina, assembly GCF_043159975.1. NCBI lineage: Eukaryota > Metazoa > Chordata > Mammalia > Primates > Cercopithecidae > Macaca > Macaca nemestrina. The sequence goes on along the minus strand of NC_092129.1, from coordinate 3,047,705 downwards.
CGCAGGTCCAGTGTCACAGCTACACGGGATACTGCTGGTGCGTCACGCCCAACGGGAGGCCCATCAGCGGCACCGCCGTGGCCCACAAGACGCCCCGGTGCCCGGGTAGGTCTGACGTGCCTTTCCAAGTGGAAGGCTTTAAGGGAATTGGTTTGCCGTGTCTTCTAATCATCTTCCCTGGGTTCACTTATAATTCAAAGGGAAATCCAGTTTGGGTGACATCGTGAGCCACAGTGGGAATAGATCTCCTCACTAACAAAGCCTACGTTTTAGGGAGCCGTTGTTTTGAAGAGGGGAAGGGCGAAGCTATGTGAATGTATGCGTGTGACTGGAGGTCAGCTTGCTAAAGGAAGACGGCCCTGCATCTGATCATGATGGGTTACGATGATTCAGGTCCCGTAATTGTTTAAAATAACCACAAGGACTTGGAGTCACCAGTGGAAATGACCAAATGTTTTCTTTGGCCAAAAAAGTGAAAATTGCTAGTTTTGTATGTACGTGTTTTCAAAGAAAAATGGTTCTTTCTTCATAAGTCAATTTCAAAATGGTTTGTATTATTTTATTACTCGTAAGAGGGTTTGATGTACTAAAAGTAATAAAATTAGGAGTTTAAAAATCTGTAAAATATTCTCTTTCCCATTAGTTCTTTTTTTTTTTTTGCCAACCATGCTGTAAATGATTTATATCATTTTTATTTGAAAATAATCTGCAGCCCAAGTTTGATTAATCTGTGGGGCAGACTTTTCAGACCATCTACGAAGAAATGCTGTGATCTAGCCCTCCAGATTCCTGGATCATATGTGTTAAGACAGTCAAAACACATCATTATATAGCAATAATAAACTACAAAATGTCTCTCCCTGTTTTTCATGTACAATCTTGAAACATTTACATTTAGAGTTTACCTTTAGATTTTTTTCCTATTTAAGGGACAGGTATTTTTTAATCTGGAATTCTGTTTGTTATTCAGATATTTTTCAAGCTTCCTGAGCCGTGGCCCTGGCCAGAACTCATGGCCTCTGTGGGTTCCATGAGAATGAAGGGTGTCCACAGCCAGCAATGACATAAGGTCTAATGTTTCCAGTGACTGGCCGTGGGGATGCACAATGTGGAATTAAAATATGTTTATTTGTAAAAACTTCTTCTCCAGAGCCTAAATAGTGCTGGAAATATATCTTTAGTTGAGCTAACATGTATATCTAACAGTTCTGTTGCAAACTCATGGAGGAAATGAAACAGAAAAACATCACCAAGATTAACTGGGTCTGTGCGTGTCCCTCTTTCACTTTGAGAGACACTTGCATGTCCTATTTCCTTCATCCACGAGCAGCATTTTGAGGTGAGCCTTGTTTTACAAAGGAGAAAGCAGTAGGGGGTAGGGGCATCTATTTATGTTGTTTTAGTGATATCACCTGATTATTAAGGAGGGTCCCAAATAACTTTCTTAGAAAACATGTGCAAAATTGGCTGAATTTTGTACAATCTGCAAATAGTGGCTTCAGTGTACCGTTTACTCATGTTGTTGCTTCCAACTAGGCCTCAGTAACCTTTCACTGTATAGAAATATTCCTTTTGTTTTAACTGCCTATGTGGAATGTTTGGTCCAAGGAATGGACTGGGGAAGAGAGTAGACGGGCCTTTGTATATAGAAGTCTGGTGTTTATTGGGTAGCACATGCGCTGGGCAGGAAGCCAGGCATGTGAGATGAAAAGCTTCAACGCTGAGGGGCAGTTTCCCTGGGGAGATGATGCTGTCTGGGAGGGGGCAATGTTTCCACGTCGGGGTAGGGTTCCGCTGGCTGCACCCTTGGACCTGGCATAGCCAGCGTCGTTCTACCCCTGGTTCACCTGATCGGTGCAACTAGTGTATTCCACAGGTCTACAGAGTTATGGAAAAACTCTCTTAATCCTCAGCTGCGTTCCAGGCTTCCCCTCCGCACACATGTGGGCACGGGGGAGCCAGTGTCGTGTGGTGGTCACTTTGGAAGCTTTATGGAGTCATGGCAAATTACGGAGAGAATTTTGAAATTGAAGGGAGAATTATGGGGGAGAGAGGTGTTGGGTATACTTACCCCCCAAACACAAAGGATTTATCATCAGTGTTTGCATACTGCAATTTAACTTCTTCCTGGAAGTTAACACAGCCCTCACAAATGATGCAGAGAAGCAGAAAAGTGGGCATCACCTGTGAGATCGTGGTCAATAGCGCGGACCACAGCTGGGCAGCGTCTTGATCTGTAGGCACCAGGGAGCTGACCCTCTGGGCACACCCTCGGGGGTTCACGGAGAAGTCAGCACATACACAGAACGGCTAATCTGCAGCATCCACTGTCTGTATGTGGCGGGAGTACTTTTCACCAAGTTTACTAAAATTGGGTAAATTTCAGTATTTAATAAATGTTTTTTGCCCTCAAGTTTATACCGAGGTTACCATAGAAGTAGACTCTATAAAAATTTGAAAATCAGACAACGAGATTTAAAATGAGCAGTAGATAGGAGCTGTTTTTCGGAAAGTGCATGTTTGTGTGTTCATGAATAATACATGCAAACGTACCTTGAGGCCAGCCACAGTGGAGGGAAACAGAGGTCCACTGACTGGCATGATTCCTGGAGAGTGGAGAAAGCCCTTGCCCCAAAGCCTCCCAGCTCTTCAGTTGTCTCAGAATGATCTTTAATAGGAAATGGATTCCTTTATTTCATAATTATGTATTCTTAAAGCCATGAATGCAAAATACCTAAATTCCTATTAATCCATAAATTCCTATTAATCAAATAATATAATGAGACAACCCAGCAGAAAAATGGCCAAAAGTCTTGAGCAGGTGGCATTTTATTTATAAAGGAAAAAATCCTAATGACCAGTAAAGGCAGGAAAAGGTACATAGGATCTTCAGTCCCAGGGAACTACAAATTAAAGTCACAGAGTCACAGTGCAACTCCCCTCCACACCCACTGGTCTGGCAGAAATGAAGAAGCACGATTCTATAACTTGCTGGTGAGGACAGAGCTGTGGGTGTGGTGGGAACTGGTACTGCCCTTTGCAACATCAGTTTGCCCCTTTGCATGTGGGTGATTAAGATCCCAGCTCTTCCATTCCGGGAGGGAACCCAGGAGAAATGCATTCACCTGTCTCGAAGGAGACCTGGGAGGGCATTCCCAGCAGTGTTCACATAAGAACCAAAGCCTAGAAACAGATCTATGTCCGTTGGTGTCTGACTAGGTGAACACTGCGATTTGCTTGGTTCGTCCTATAGAGCAGTGAGCACTGATGAAAAGGTCCAGTGCCTTCCTCAACGGTGCTGTGTGCTAATGTCCTCCTGAGTCCACGGAGCCCCACACAGAGGCACCCCAACCACACATCCTCCCACAACTGAGAGTCAGAAAACTCAGCTCCAGCTCTGAGGGATGCGTCCAGGGGTGACCGACCACGAAGAACAGCAGAGAGCGATGGCCACACACACAGGGCGATGGTCGCTAGCATGCGGTGGAGGGCAGGGGGGTTAATTTTGTGACTGTAGACATGGCTGACCTGGGGAGTCCTTTTCCTGCCCTGGAAAATGTCTTCACAGGTTTTGGTTGATAATAATTCATGACGTGTATATTTATCTTTTGTGCACTTTTCTGTATGGGTGTCAATATTTCAGGAATTTAAAATGTTAAAACATGCGATGCCACTGAAAGAGATAACGCAGGCTGAATTCTCCCCACATGTACACATTTCTCTAGCGTCCCTCCCTGAGGATGTTTATAGGGGGAATGGGACCAGATGCTTCGGAGCTGGTAGAAGGAGAAGATAGGAGAAGACATATCCCTGAGCCTGAGGGAGGGCTGGGAAGGAAAGACCTAGGGGGGATTTGGGGAACAGGAAAATTAAGGTTTGCCTCTGGGGATGCTCTGGAGAGCTGGAGAGAGTGGGCTGGGCATTGCGGCCCCCCACTTGGCCACGCAGAAGCGCCAGCCATGGGCTCACACCCGCCAGGGCTGAACCCTGGGTTCCTCATAGCAGCCTAAGCTACAGGGTTAAAACGACTCTTTTACAGGCAAGAAACCTTTCCAAGGTCTCTGTGCTTGGAAGTGGCGGAGCTAGGACGTAAATCTCCATCTTTGTCTCCATAACCCATGTTTCTCCCCCAGATACCAAAGTATCAAAATTCTTGGGGCCTTGAATTCCTATTTACACTTGGCTGGAAGTCGGGCATAGGAGAAGGTGGGCAGAGATGGTCAAGGGCTCTGGAGAGTGGGGTGAGGTTGATGGCAAATGGTGTGGTGCCTTGGATGTGGCAAGGACAAGAAGCCAGCTCTCCGAGACGTATCCAAGTCCACTTCGCATTCTGTGCTGCCGAGAGCACTTGTCTCTTGCTCACAGTTTAGAGATGTATGTGCTTCTCAGAGCCCTGCTGATGTCAACCTGTGGGTCTGTAGATGGCTTTAGGGCAGGTGTTTCTTGCTCACATTTAGAGAAGTATGCACTCCCCTGCTGATGTCAACCTGTGGGGTCTGTATATGGCTTTATGGCAGGTGTTTCTTGGTTGTGGTTTAGAGATGTATGCAGTCCTCAGAGCCCTGCTGATGTCAACCTGCAGGGTCTGTAGATGGCTTTACAGCAGGTGTTTCTTGATCGTGGTTTAGAGATGTATGCAGTCCTCAGAGCTCTGCTGATGTTGACCTGCGGGGTCTGTAGATGGCTTTATGCTCAGGGAGTGCCTTCCTGCTCCAGTGTTCAAGGAAGGGATAGTAAAGGGCAGGGTGCGCACTACCTAACAAGTCCCTCATGTCCTTTTCCTGGGATCGGGGGCCGGCTCCACGTGTCTCCTGAGAGACAAAGTTGATTCTTATTTCTTCTGTAGGGATTTTCTTTTTCTTTCTTTCTTTACTTCCCCATCCGCCCCCACCCACACCGCCCCCGCAAAGATTTGAAGCCTAACATTGCTGGGGGCAGGATTAGAGGTTGAAAACAAAGGCCTTTTTGCCAAGAAAGGGTGTTCGCAGCCCATTCTCTAATATTTGGAAATAGTTTCAGGTTTTTAATCTCATCTCTCCTCTGTGACTGTGCACCCTGACCAAGAGCTGGTTCCCGGCGTGAGTACAAAGTGGGTTAAGATATTGTAAGCTGAACCTACATGCAAGAATTTTTAGTATTACAATATTCAAAGAATCTTCATATATAACTTGGAGTTACGTGTTTGAAGGAGGCCACAGGTTTCAGGTTAGAGAAGATGGATAGACACAGCCCATGTGCAGTAGCTGGTGCCCATCTCGAGACCCCCAGCCCACCCCTGCCTTCTAAAGCAGGGACCACGCCTCGTACCCTGCAGCTATAGGCCTGTCCCCATAGAGTGGACATCTTCCTGTTCCACCTGACACAGCTGTGTCTGGCGTAGGCGTCCTTTCCTGTAGCATGGGGAAGAACACATCTGTTTCTTCCTGTTTATTTCCTAACAAACTCTATAACATGCAAATTTATAATTTGGTTTTAATTACTAAAGTCTGTGTGATACCTGTGACAGGCAGGAGTAGGTCAGTGTCCTTCTCTAGGCGTTTCCTGTCTGCGGTCTGAATTTCCTCCCTTCTCTAGGCGTTTCCTGTGTGCGGTCTGAATTTCCTCCCTTCTCTAGGCGTTTCCTCTCTGGGTCTGAATTTCCTCCCTTCTCTAGGCGTTTCCTCTCTGGGTCTGAATTTCCTCCCTTCTGTAGGCATTTCCTCTCTGGGTCTGAATTTCCTCCCTTCTCTAGGAGTTTCCTCTCTGCAGTCTGAATTTCCTCCCTTCTCTAGGCGTTTCCTCTCTTCGGTCTGAATTTCCTCCCTTCTCCAGGCGCTTCCTCTCTGCAGTCTGAATTTCCTCCCTTCTCTAGGAATTTCCTCTCTGTGGTCTGAACATGACTATGCACTCGTCTTCACTGTGGATGCTTATCCCAAAGATTTCTAAATCTGGCTTTGGGGAAGGCCCTGTTATAAACGACGGATGATCTTGGATTCGCATGAATCACTTTCAGTACATGATATACATTGATTTAACTATGACTTCTGCATTTTTCTGCAAGGCCTAAAGTCTTGTCCTCCATCTGAATTGGTGTAATTCCATATTTGGAGGAGTATCCTAAATGACTTCAGAAAAAAAATACACTTCATAAGCCAAAACTAACTGAATTTTTAATTTTTCACATGAATTTCCCTGGCACTAAGTTAAGGACCCTACATAGCTGAGGGACTTGAAAGGATCACCCAGAATAATTAAATTTCCAAATCCTGAGATCAGCAAGGCAGCTGCGTTTGGTCTCCAACATCTCTGAAGCACTTCTGGTAGAAATCGTTCAGGGCCAGTGTGCAGTGGCTCTGCTTGACCTGGAGAGCTTGTGCCTCGGAGGGAGTCCAGCTTGCTGTTTGTCTCCACCTCAAAACAGCTTTTTCTTTAGCCTTCATAGGTCTTTTCTTGAAAAGTGAAAGTTATTAAAGTAAAATATTTCAATACTATTGAAAGAAATGTAAAAGAAAATATAAAAACAAACACCCTTCAGGAGAAGTAGGAAATGCACTGAAAATTGAAGCCTCTTTCTAGATGGTCGTGAAAACAATGAGAGGTGGTCACTTCAGGAATCGAGCTGCAATATCAGATGTAAATTTGAATTTTATCAATTAAAAATACTTGTAGGCAGGGAGTGGTGGCTCGTGCTTGTAATCACAGCATTATGGGAGCCTGAGGCAGGGGGATCACTTGAGCCCAGGAGTTTGAGACCAGCTTGTGCAACAAAAGTGAAACACCCCCACCGTCTCTACAAAAAATAAAAATTAAAACATTTAAAACAATTAAAAACTTGTGATTTTTTTCAGAGAAAAATATGTTACATTTACTCTGTAACATGTAAATTTATAACACCTTTTATAGTGTCGAGGACATTTATTTTACATCCATGATGAGATAAAATAGTAATTTGATAAAGCCAACACAGGATTTGTAAAATTTTCAATGAAAGATTCAGATTAAATTCTGAAAGTGTTCAAATGATACTGAATTTAAAAACATAATAATAAGTAAAATGTTAAAGAAAAAGACCACGGGGTGTAGGTTTAGTCTGACAAGCGGCTTCAGGCCGGCTGAAGAGTGGGAGGTCCCTGCGTCTGCCAGGACCTGGACGGGAAGTCAGGTTCCCCTGCATCCCGCCCTGGTCCTTCCCTGGCTGACGACTCCTGAAGCTCCCATCTGGGCCCAGCCTTTCCTCTGCTTCAATTTTCTTTCTAAAATTGGACTTAGTGTTGAGTTATTCACAGCTATTCTATCTGATAGACAATATTTTGGTGTAACTTTTTCTATTCAGGAAAAATACTTACTACTTTTAACCTCAGGAAAAAGTACTTTCTGGTGTCTAATACTTGAGTTTTTATTATAATCTGCACCTCTGTTGTACTTTAGTGTACGTTTAATTTGGCAGCTAATTTGTACTGGAACCTCACATGAGTTGAGAAGAGTATCCTGTAAAACAGCCCTTTGCTGCACCTCATCTACAAGTGGCTTTTGTCTTGTATTCTCTGATACTTAATAAAATGTTGCCAAAGAAATCAAGAGGTCTTTGGAAGCAAATGACCCCAATCTGTATAGCTCTATTTAAAGAATAATGGGTGTGTGCTTCTAGAGAATTTATTTATTTATTTATTTGAGATAGAGTCTTGCTGTGTCACCCAGGCTGGAGTGCAGTGGCGCGATCTCAGCTCACTGCAACCTCCGCCTCCTGGGTTCAAGCGATTCTCCTGCCTCAGCCTCCTGAGTAGCTGGGACTACAGGCGCCCGCCACCTCGCCCGGCTAGTTTTTTGTATTTTTAGTAGAGACGGGGTTTCACCGTGTTAGCCAGGATGGTCTCAATCTCCTGACCTTGTGATCCGCCCACCTCGGCCTCCCAAAGTGCTGGGATTACAGGCGTGAGCCACCGCTCCCAGCTTCCAAAGATATTTTATGTATATAAAAACAAGTATATTATTTTTTCTTCTAATTATTTTTGGACAAATGCTAATTATTTTCCAGCACCTTTTTTCACTATATGCAGCCACAACAGTTAAATTTTGGAAAGATTTATGAAGCTGTTAAAATGTCGTGTGGCCCTTTAGCAAGAGTGATACAGCTGTACTCAGACATTTTTCTCCTGCCTTTGAATCAAGTTCTCAACTCAGACATCAGTAAATTCAGAACATTCCTTTTATCAGATGCACCTCAAATCAGGAATCCCAACTGTTTAAAGGCAGAATCACTAGGATAGAAAAAGACCCGCGAAGCGTAAAAGCCGGTGCCACAAAGTCCAGCGAAACTCTCCTCCAGGTCCGTGAATAACATAAAGGTTCACTGAGCAAAATCAAATGGATTCCGTTTGGTTTCTTCACCCACAGAAACACCGAAGTGGCAAAACTGAGGTTGAGCTGGAGATGAGGGTGGCAGGCGGGAGGCGGTGCCGCCGGGGGGACGGAAGGGAGACACAGGAGCAGTGACAATGATCCTGGGGACACATGAGGAATAATTATGCAGCAGTGACGCAGCTTCACAGGCACAGGGGCCCAGCCGTTCTGTCTGGATTCTGGCTCGAATTTTCACATGTGCCAGCCTCACTCAGAAGGCCTGATGAGCCCAGGCTCGGCTGGCTCCTGGAGTTTCTGGCCTGGCAGGTCTGCCGTGTGGCCAAAGTTTGCTTTCCGCCGAGTTTCCAGGCAGCGCTGGTGCTCGTGGCTGGCCCCACACTCCAAGTCCTGAGGTGAGGTAAGGGGCCTCACTCCAAAGGAACACAGGCCCACAGGGCAGCCATCCATGACTATCTCATCACAGGATCCTAGGACGGTCACAGGGCCAGTGGGGGAGTCTGTGGCTGCCAACGCCCCTCCTGACCCTGGGTGAGGGATGTCTTGACCGCCTGGGGTTCTGGCCTGGCCATGCAGCTCAAGGCTGAGACAGAGAAAGAGTACTCGGGAGCAGTGCCTTCAGAGGCTGATGGGAGCTGGCGGGTGAGGAGGTGGGTGGGTCCCAGGGCACGGTGTCTGTGACTCTGAATGTCCCACATGGGCCAGGGGGTGAAGCTCAGCCTCAAGGTGACCCAGGGCCTCCCTGGAATGAGGCAGGAAGGAGGTCCTATCGCTTCCAGTCATGTTGTCTTGAGGATTATTTGACCACGGGCACTCAGGAAAATGGAAAATAGGTGATATTCCTCCTCTGCAAATTGCTTCTCCACTAAGCCTCCCCCTGGGCTCAGTGTGGAGAGAGGGGAGATGAGGTGGGAGGAGCTAAGGGCAGTGTGGACCTGGGCTGCACTGTCCCCAGCGGTACTGTGGACCTGGGCTGCGCCGTCCCCGCTCCAGAATGCCCCCAGGGAGTGCGTGCAAGTCCTGCTTGGCCCCAGTCTGTGGCCACGGTGAGGCTTAGGGGTAGGTCCCGGTGAATCAGATAGAGCAGAGGCATTCCCTGAGTTCTGGCAGCCGGACTGCAGAGGACAGGTGCTGTGTGTCTGAATCCTGGGGTATAAACCCTGGCAGGGTTGGGGTTCCTGCCAGTGTCAGGACAAGAGTGAACATGATGGCAGCAGCTCTCAGGGTGCAGGGGAGATGAGCCCGTGGTCACCTCGCTCAGCCGGCCAGTGCTAGGATTCTGGCTCATGCCAAGGAGACCCCGACTGGTCCACAGGCTTTGTCTATTTCGTAGCTGAAAGCTGGTCCTATCTAGGGAGAGCAGCGTCCATCCTAATACAGCACTGCAAGCTGTGAGAAGCACTTGCTTTACTGAAAGCTGGTCCTATTTAGGGAGAGCAGTGTCTATCCTAATACAGCATACTGCAGGCTGTGAGACGCACGTTCTGTTCTTCGCTAGGACTCATCCCAGGAGGCTGAGTGGCTGGTTGGCTTCTCACAGGCCTAGAGCCCTTAAGAACACAGGACAGCTGCCCTGGGGCCGAGAGCCATGTGCCCTGGGTCCTCTGGGAGGACACCCTCCCTGCCACGGCCAGTCTGTTGCAATCTAAGGAGTGCAGAGGAGTCTCAGGCGGCTGGAGCCCACAGGGTGGATGGATGCGGTTCTGTCAGCATGAAGGGGAAAGGGCCTGGCCTGGAGTTCACCTTCCCTGCCCTCAGAGATGCACCTGGGGACAGCCCTCCCCAGCCCACCTGTGCGACATGGCAGGGAAGCCCAGAGGCACTTCCTCACCCTGGAATCTGGGGAGTGGGGTAACCGCTGCTGGAATGTGGGGAGTGGGGTGACCCCCGCTGGAATGTGGGGAGTGGGGTGACCCCCGCTGGAATCTGGGGAGTGGGGTAACTGCTGCTGGAATCTGGGGAGTGGAGTAACCGCTGCTGGAATCTGGGGGAGTGGGGTGACCCCCGCTGGAATGTGGGGAGTGGGGTGACCCCCGCTGGAATCTGGGGAGTGGGGTAACTGCTGCTGGAATCTGGGGAGTGGGGTAACCGCTGCTGGAATCTGGGGGAGTGGGGTGACCCCCGCTGGAATGTGGGAAGTGGGGTGACCCCCGCTGGAATCTGGGGGAGTGGTGTAACCGCTGCTGGAATCTGGGGAGTGGGGTAACCGCTGCTGGAATCTGGGGGAGTGGGGTGACCCCCGCTGGAATGTAGGGAGTGGAGTGACCCCCGCTGGAATGTGGGGAGTGGGGTGACCCCTGCTGGAATCTGGGGAGTGGGGTGAGCCCCGCTGGAATGTGGGGAGTGGGGTGACCCCTGCTGGAATCTGGGGAGTGGGGGGACCCCTGCTGGAATCTGGGGAGTTGGGTGACCGCTGCTGGAATCTGGGGATTGGGGTGACCCCTGCTGAAATGTGGGGGTGTGGGGTGACCCCTGCAGAAGCAGGTGTTTTGGTGCAGATAAAAGGCCCTTTAGAGGAGAGGGCTGCTGACCATGTCCTCAGCAGCAAAACCAGGGTCAGGTTTTCTGTTGTCCCATCCCAGGTGGTGCAGGGACGCCGGCAGTCAACCCAGGAGAACCGCCAGGGGACGGAGCTGCTTCCTCCCTTCGCTTTGGGCAGTGCTCAGTAACCGTGGCTGGTGCTCCCTGACACTGACGGGACCTGGACCGTCACACAAAATACCTGCATGTCCCCTCTCGCTCTTCACACTGACTGAAGCATGAGATTGCAAAAAATATAGATGGCTTCTCTCTTTCCTCCCTGGATTTTATATATCCTTAGATCAAAAAACTTAAAACTTATTTATAAACATGAAAGTCACTGTGTGTAGAAAACCATTTCTTGTCTAGCCAGAGAGGCACCGGCTTGAGCTGTCTCTGACAGAGAATCCCCACGGGGCTGGCTGGCTTTCATGAACTCAAACTCCAAGGGTATCTCCATGCCAGTGCCCAGACGGCTCTGTCCCACTGCACCATTTCACACACCACTCTGTTCCACCCTTCTCACCACCCCCTGGCCTGTTCATAACTGGGAAGGGTCCTGAGACCAAATCAGGGATCTGATGCCAACCAGAGCCCACAAGCTTCACAGTCCACAGAGGTGGACACTGTGCATGGTGTCCGGGTCCCAGGACAGTGGACTCAGGCCCTCTATACCATCTCCAACAGGCTCCAGCCTGAGAGAGCCCTGCCAGGCGGGCACGTCCAGTGGGGACAGAACGCTCCTAACAGGTGGGGCTTGCAGGGGGCACTTCCAGCGTCTGGAGCAGCTGCATGTCCCTGTGGTGGTGGACGGGCTGTGTGTTGCTCTCTGCCAGCCTGTGTGTAGTCTCCTGGACTCTCCCTTCTTTTCTGGCCTGTGCCTACTCACCCCTTCACTGTTTCTCAGAGAGGCCTTTCTGCTCAAAGCCAGCTCTCCTGAAGGCTACAAAAGCAGGCCTGGATGCTGGCTCTGCCGCTTCCTAAGTGGCCCTGGGCCAGTTACTTACCCCTTTGGTCTCACTTTCCTCATCTGTGTAACAGGCACAATGGCAGTCCCACCTCGCAGGGCTGGCATCTACATTAAATGACTTCAAGTCTGTGAAGGACATAGCAGGGACTGGCGCACAGTAAGAGCTACATAGACATCAGCTGTGTACACAGTTGCAATAGACATTGCTTGAGTAAATTCTGTTTAATGCCCACCTCCCCAAATTGGACTAAAGTGTGTAGTGCTGCGTCCCTGCCATTGTTTGCCTGTGGACACGTGATGGGTGTGTATGAGGGGTGAGCCCAGGAATGAACGAATGCACGTAAGGTGATGGCGGCGAGGGCCTGAGGTCTGCGGGCCAGTTGGTGCCCTCCTAGAGGCTGCTGTGTTTTGCATGGCTTGGTCTGAGTGGGCAGCATCGCTCTTCTGGAGGGCACTTTCCCCCCCAGCCGCGTGTCCAGCAGAGCACGTGCAGAGGCAGCTTCCGCTGGCACACACAGCACATCTTTGGTGAACGTTCATCGTGCACTCCTATGTGTGGGTTGCTCTCCTAGGTCCATTCAGCTGTGCTTGGTGGGTTTTCACCACACTGCCCACTCCACAGATGAGGAAACAGAGGTTTCGCGTGGTGAAGGTGCCTGGCCAGGGGCATGGAGCTAGGAGGGAGGGACGTTTGTTCTGCTGCCCACGCCCTGTCTTCTCCCTGCAATGCCACATCCTCAGAAATTGGCACCCTCTTTCCTGTCACCCTCCTGTTGTCCCGATGAGAGGATGGGAGGGCAGGAACCTTGAGAAAAGCCAGAAATTGGCACCCTCTTTCCTGTCACCCTCCTGTTGTCCCGATGGGAGGATGGGAGGACAGGAACCTTGAGAAAAGCCAGGTAGCACAGAGACGCCATCTAGACCAGAGGATGCAGCCCTTGCTGTTCCCTTTTCTTTTTCTCTTGCCTCCCTCATCTGATGCTGTAAACCTGCCCCCGGGATGCGAAGTTCTCGGAAGGGGTGAGCCGTAGGCTTGTTTAACCGCTCTGAAGGAGGACTCCCCGTAGGGAGCCGCCCCCTCACCCCTCTCACGTCTGTGCCACAGACCTCCCTCTCCTCACTCACGTGTGAAGGGCGTCCGGAAGGAGCTTGTGTAAACCACTGGCTCCATCAGCAAAACACCCTTCCCTCCACTGGGCTGTTCTGGCAACACATTGTTAAGGCTGAGAGCAGCTGGATTTGAACCAAGCGCTTAAGCTACAAGACTTAATAGCTATTATTCCTCCCTTAAAGCAGAGACGTTTCCTCACGTTGTACTTTGTGGTTTCTTCCACCAGAAATTCATGTCCCCATCACGACAAAGCCCACCCCTTTAGAATAGCATTTAGGTGGGATGGGATCTCACAAATGGGAGCAATTCAGATGTGTCCTTTGGAATCCAAGGCTGAGGTGGATCACCTAGCAACCTCTTTGTGTCTATGAACAGCAAGCAGATCCTTAAGGTCCAGCCTCCGGCCCAGGGTTCACAAAGGTGTTCACTGACTGCAGACATGTGCGTATCAGTCAACCCTTCTTTCTCAGCCCCTTTCTGCAAGTACAGCCTGCAATCTTACTTGTTATAAACACTTGGAAGTTCAGCAAATCCTTATCTCCAGAAAAATGCAATGACAGCCTCGGGGTCTGGATTTGTGTGTTTGCATGGCTCTGCTGGCCTCTGGAAATATGTGGAGCTATTTTCCCATCCTGGAGGCCAGGATCTTGCAGGAAGGCAGGGGCAGCAAGGTTGGGCGTCATCTTTTCATCCCAAGGTAGTTAAAAGGTGAAGTCAATGCACTATCAGGATCTCCTCCAATTTCTGTCTTGTAAAATATTTGAGTCATGAATCACAGAGCAGGTGATCCAGGGACACTTGGTTCTGTCTTAAAATTATCTCTTACATATGAAGAACAAGATCAAATTATTTTTGTGTGGATTTATTTAAGTAAACACTGATTGAATGCAAGGGCCTGATGAGAAAGCCACAGTCCTGGTTGGCTCAGAGACAGAGGCTGCCTGAGGGTAGAGAATGTTTAAATGTTGGATTCTGACCTCAGCCCTCATGAAATTTTGAATCTGCAGTCTGCACCGTTCTGTCTGTATAGTATAAAATATTTTCTTATTTCAATTGAGAAACTCTGTCATGAAGGATATTATAATTCTGAGCATATTTACATTTTCCTTATGATATTAAAACCTGCACAGAAATATTCAGAAATATTACCAAAATATGATCATTTCCCGTCAAAAGTAGAAAATACTTTTTGCCTCTTTCGGGAACACATGATAAAAATAAACTGATGACTAAGAAGCTTAAGCTCTTTAAGAAATCTGGATTTGTAAAGAGATGGTCCAAAAGGCAGAAACAAGGGAAGGAGGATTTTGAGAACTTCAGGAGGTGGCCACACAGTGAGGTTAGCTTTGTATCCTGAGGGATTCTTACCAAGAAAAACCTTGTGTTGCAAGGCCTGGAAACAACATAATATGTAACCAAATGGTAACAGTAACAGCTGGGAAAGAGAGAAGGGCTGGCTTTGGTAGATGAACCAGGAGAATTGTGTTCCTTTTTATCCCCTGGGGACAGCAAATTCCCAAACGCATATTATTTAGTTATTTTTAGATATGCAGCCAGCAGGGAAACCGCTGAGAACTTTCCCGTGTAAATCCTCATTCAGCTTTCCTGAAGTCAGCATTGTCTGATGAGTACCTGTCACAGAGGAGGGTTTGGGATGGCTGCACTGTGTTCCTTCATGGGAACCGCTGATGTGTGTTCAGGGGTGTCTGGGCAATGCGACCCCGAGGCAGCGTCCACCAAGAGTGCCGGAGGATGGATGGCGCCTCCAAGTTCCTCCGTTTTCTCTGCCATCCAATGAACTGCTTGTAAATTTCCTGCCACATTACTATTGCATTTCCCAAAAATAAGATAAGCATCCCCAAAATGTCATAAGCTATATTTTTAATATGAATGTTGGTCTGTATTTCTGTCATATTCAACATTGAAAAAAAGAAAACAGAAACAAATAATTTCAAGTTCCAAAATGTTTCTGCTGAGGAGTTTTACTGGGCGTGTCTATGGCTATGGGAATTCCAACTCAATTCTGGACAGAATATTCAACTGCCAACAAACTCTGAGAATAACCGTTTTTATTTCTCAAGTAGGTATACTAATGAGGGGGAAGTGGATCCGTATAGCGGCGTCAATCTGTGGGAAGAGAAAGAACTACACTTTCTGTTTGTAATATACATCTTTCAGCAATATATAAACATTCAAACTTGGTCGCACATTACTTAGTAGATTTTCAGTAGTCTACCAAAAGGTAGTTCCTCACCATTCTCCTCTATAAATCAGAATCAAGCTGAAATCAGGGTTTTTAGTTATCTTTGGTTGTCTAATGTCTCAGGATTTTAAAAACATTTCCTTTTTTACCTAATTCACTTCAGTACCCCAACATGGGTATGTATGTTATGGTTATGATGACATTTTTCAGATGAAGAGACTGTAATATATTGGGTTTTAAGGTCTTCTATACATGTGCAACCCCTTAGCACCGGAAGTAGAAACTAATCTTTTGTTGCTGAGTCCTGGGTCTGCAAGTTTAGGTGATAGTGTCCCCTCAGGGTACTAGACAGCTTGCAGAATTTAAGTAGAAAATGCCAAAGTACTGCAAATTAATCAAAATGGAGCAAAAACATGTGCGTAACTTAATTTGTGATGACCATTTAAGAGTCCAAAATAATTTCATTTCACTCCACTCCTTAATTTCCTCCTCTAGGTTCCATAAATGAAAAGTTACCGCAACGCGAAGGCACAGGAAAAACAGGTAACTATCTTAGAATAAATGTCTGTGATGATATACAACATCTACTTTAACCTATCCTGTGAAATAACTTCTCAAGTTAAAGTTTAAACATCCACTAGTGACAATGATGAGAGCCGAGCCAGTTTGTTACTTCTTTATTCATTCAGCAAGTGCCATTCACTCTTATGATCACCAGCTCCATTGGGTCTGTGCTCTGCTGGGATCACTGGTGTTGGGCCTGTGCTCTGTGGCTTGTTTCGGGACCATCAGCAGACACTGTTAGGACCCCTTGGAGCCTCCCAGTCTGTGACTGTGGAGAGGGCTGAGGCTCAGTGTTTTGGCTCCCTGTGGGATTCTAAACCATTGCAGTTATTGAGGACCCTGATCAAGAAGCCTCAACTCCTCCCTACAAGGAGGAGGAGGAACTGTTTTTCTACCCACAGCAATCACTGCCTCTGAGACTGGCGCAAACAAGAGCTGAACAAAACCCTTAAACTTAAGCATCATATCACAGCCTGCGGGTCCTGTTTCAGGGTCTGTCATGTGCCCACCACCACTCCCCTGGGAAAGTCTCCATCCTCTTCTCCGCCCTTGCCTCGGCCAACACCCTTCAGTACCAGGACACATTTCTGCTTTTCTCCTACATCAGCCTTTAAAGTCAGAGGTTGTTTTCAAGATGACAGTGTAGTGAACCAGTAACAAACAAAAGTAATATAAAGACAGACCAAGCCAAGGCAGGCAGATCACCTGAGGTCAGGAGTTCGAGACCAGCCTGGCCAACGTGGTGAAACACCATCTCTACTAAAAATACAAAAGTTAGCCAGGCATGGTGGCACATGTTTGTAATCCCAGGTACTCAGGAGGCTGAGGCAGGAGAATTGCTTGAGCCCAGAAGATGGAAGTTGCAGTGAGCCGAGATCACGCCACTGCACTCTAGCCTGGGCGACAGAGTAAGACTGTCTCAAAAAAAAAAAAAAAAAAAAAAAAAAATTCAGAGTTTTATTCAACCAGTCCCTTCTGCATGTGTGGAAACTGTGGTGAGGCCTGTCCCTGCCCTGAAAGATCCTTTGCAAAAAGAGTTCTGTATTACTAAGACACAGACATGTTGGAGGGACAAGCTGGCATGAGAGTAAATGTCAGGCTGTCCAGAGGGCGCCTGCCAAGAATGAGGCAGGAGCAGCTTCCTGGAAGGGGAAATATGTAATAGGTGTGAGCTGGGACAGAAGAAGCCTCACAGTCAAGGAAGATAGCTCATTTTCCAGCTGAAAACTGATGACAGGCATAATGGGGACACTGGGTTGGGAGAGGGTTTATGTTTGGAAAGGAAGGGGTAAAGTTGCATAGAGCAATAGTGAGCTGCGTGAATTGAGTCAAGAAGAAAATGGGGTGGGCGTGTCGACATTTGTAGAGAAAGGAAGGGACGATCTCATGACTAGAAAAATTAATCAAATGTGGAAAGGGAGGAGGAGACGGAAGGATCATTGTCTTTCAGAGGCCATTTCCTAATCCTGTTTATTATGATATTTATTGTACCCACTGTAAAAAAAATCTAGAGGAATTAGGACATGGGCATGAAAGTAAGTTAAGGAAAGAACAGGCCCCCCACTTTAGGCCTGAATACGCAGAGGGGATACCTGGGTTAAGCAACAGAGCTGGTTTCCAGACACAAATAAGACGAGACACTTCACAGACTCTGATAGAGGGAAAATAAAAACTGCACAGCTCTTCGAGATTTTTGTTTTATTTCTGTAAGGCTGACTTCAGCAGCCACCAATGGCCTTGTTCTGTTGGGACAGAGCCACCCCGTCTGTGTGGGACGGGGGCATGGAGTAGGGCCTATGATGACCGTGCTGAGGGGGAAGTGTGGACAGGGCAGGAAGGGGAACAGCCTCTGGTGCCCAGAATCAGGGCTGAGAGGAGGAATGGACAGTGGGCCTGTTAGTCACCCTGTACCCAGACCACACCTGCCCTCCCTGCTTGCCATTCAGACTGAGCTTTCAGACTGGCCTGGCCCCAGTGACTGGGGAATGGGCTGGTGGCCTCAGAGTGGTGACTTGGTGAGGCCTCAGCAAAAACACACAACAGTAATAATGTATTTGATTGTCCTCATTCCAAAAAATTTCAAATATGTTATTTTAAGACTTTTTGTATGATCTTGTGTTTAAAATATGTTTCCCATTTTGTTTTATTTTCTTGGAAGAAGATTGTAAAATATTCAACCACAAAATATTCCTAGTTTATTGTTATTATCAGTGTTAGACTTGGATATTTCAAATAACTGATGTTACATTTTTGTCAGTATTTTGATAGCTAGCAAACTGTTTTCGAGAGATTGCTCAATGTTAAAATTTTTTGAAAATCTGTTTTGATTTTCCCCCTAAAATAAAGTCTTATGACAAACTTTATTCTTTAGACCACTGGGAAGTTCGTTACTTAGTTATCTACATAAGTCTTATGGCTGGACCTCATCTTTGCCACTTTTTCCTGTATTTCAGTCCAAAAGTTACTATTTAACAAAATGATATAAGCAAGCTTCACTGAAAAAAAAAAAAAAAAAAAAGGATGATCCTGAGAGCACCACAGTGCCCTGTGATTGCTTCCCGGGTGGGGCCCTGAGTGTCTGGAGGACTCCTGGCTCACGGGCCTGCCATCCTGCCAGGTCTCTGAGCCATTTAAAACCTCTTACTTTACCAGGGAACCCAACATGTGTGTGTCAATTAATCAAATACAGATTCTCCACTTGGAAAATGCGAGTCCATGAGTGGTGCAGGGGCCTGTGACACCCCAGCCCGCCCTTTCCTCCATTCGCTGATAACTTTCGCCCTGTCCCCTCCACCCCATGCACCCCTCAGATCCTCGCTTAGATTATTCCACGGCAGCAGTGGAGAGAGGGAGGGCCAGAGGTGTAGAAGGGGGTCCAGAATTCTCCAGCCCTTGCCTTTCTCTTGGGGAAAACAGAGGGCATGTTAAGGGGACATGGCTCTGCTCAACCCCACCCCAGTCCCTGCCAAGCCCTCTTCTGTAACCTCCGGTGGCCTGAATTTATGACTTCTCTTTCCCAGGGCTAGACTTTCTTTACTCTTAATTATTTTGATTCCTTCCTCGTCTGCCCTATGGCCTGTGATTGGCTCTGAGAGTTTAGAACTGATCGGATGTTTTCCACGTGGAAGTTAGGTCAGTGTCTAGCCTGGAGCATTTTAAATAGCAGCTGACTGGAGAGTGGGCCTGGATGCCGCAGCAGCATCCGGTGGGGTCTGTGTGGGGTTGCGTTATGGTTGATCTGTGGGGACTGAGTGGAAGTCCTCAGCATCCACCCGCATGCACACTTACTTAACTTACTCTCATAATTGTAGTCTCCTTGCAAATCTTTTCCGTTCTGAATTCAGATGATGCCGCGGCTCCGGCGTTGGAGACTCAGCCTCAAGGAGATGAAGAAGGTGAGCCGGGGGCGGGGATTGTACAGTTTGGGTTGGGGAGGAGCGCGAGGGATGGCGCGGAGCTGGGAAGTGGGGCGAGTCATCCTGTTAGAGCTCCATTCAGTAAGGAGTGTAACATGCCAGACACAGAAATGACTACATGATCTCTCTTATATGTGGAATCTATTAAAAAACAAACAGGCCGGGCGTGGTGGCTCAAGCCTGTAATCCCAGCACTTTGGGAGGCCGAGACGGGCGGATCACGAGGTCAGGAGATCCAGACCATCCTGGCTAACCCGGTGAAACCCCGTCTCTACTAAAAAAAAAATACAAAAAACTAGCCGGGCGAGGTGGCGGCGCCTGTGGTCCCAGCTCCTCGGGAGGCTGAGGCCGGAGAATGGCGTAAACCCGGGAGGCAGAGCTTGCAGTGAGCTGAGATCCGGCCACTGCACTCCAGCCTGGGCTACAGAGCGAGACTCCGACTCAAACACACAGACACACAGGCACACACACACACAAAACACACAAAAACAAACAAACAAAACCCCAAGAGTGAGAAGAAGGAAACAGCAAGCCGAAAGGTTGTCACCAAGGGTAGGGTAGGATGGAGAAGATAGAGAGATGAGGTCAGAGGCTGCAAAGCTGCAGTTATGTGGGATGGACAAGTCCACACATCCAGCCTACAGCACAAGGAATCTAGTTAATGATGAAATGACAATGGATGGCATCCCACACATCCAGCCCATAGCACGAGGAATATACTTAATGACGAAACGGCAATGGATGGCATAGTAAACATTTCCTAACCACACACCCGTGAAATAACTGTGAGATGTTGCTTGGCTGTAGAAATAATTTCACTGGGTAAATGTGTATCTAAACATCATGATGTTAGACAGGGATAAGAGAGCAAACTCACAAGCAGAAATGGACTGCGTGTGGCCGTGTCCAGCCTTATGAGGGCACCCACTGTTTTTCCTGATGTCTTTGGAGCGAGGGGTTTTCCGATATCGCCATGTCGCATTCTCATGAGGGTTTCGTTAAATACACATTTCTAAGTTGAAATTTTACAGTTTGGATAATATAAAATGTATGGCCATTTTCCCTGTTTACATTTCACATCTTTACAAGTGGTCGTAACAAGGATAGATTTCCTGTTTTTACCTTTAATACATTGTCTTAGGTATTTACTAACGTATAAAAAATTACCAGGTCAAAGGGGACCAGGGTTAAAAGGCAAAGTGTAAGGAATACACAGTATAAATTAACAAAACATTAAAGTGTAGAACTGCATCATGCTTTGCAAATAATAATAATGGTGACTAATGCTGCATGGCCCTACGTGCTATACAATGTGGGCTCTGCTGCTGTGAGTCCCTGGGCCTTCTGAATGCCCTTCCGCAGATGAGAACCCTGTGGCAATTGACCCAAGTCCATCTGGGTGTAAATGGCAAATGGCATTCAGACCCAGACGTCTTCTTCAGGGTCTGTGCTCTCACGCACTAACAGTGACCTGCACTATATTCCTTTCTTTTTTTTTTTTTTTTTTTTTTTTTGAGACAGAGTTTCGCTCTTGTTGCCCAGGCTGCTGGAGTGCAATGATGCGATCTTAGCTCGTTGCAACCTCCATCTCCCGGGCTCAAGCAATTCTCCTGCCTCAGCCTCAGGAGCAGCTGGGACTACAGGCACCTGCCACCACGCCTGGCTAATTGTTTTTTTTGTATTATTAGTAGAAATGGGGTTTCACCATGTTGACCAGGCTGGTCTTGAACACCTGACCTCAGGTGATCCACCCGCCTCAGCCTCCCAAAGTGCTGGGATTACAGGTGTGAGCCACCACGCCCGGCCCATTCAATTTTATTTGTTAAACAAGATTACTACAAAAGGGATGTTCCTGAAAAGTTCCAAGCAAAAGTTATATTTCACGTATTGCATTTTGTGTTGAGTCTTTCAACTGAGTGAAAACGTTGTATGTTGTGTGAATAGCCATTTTAACTACACAAGGATATCTTTTTGTACATTTGGGTATTTTTCTAAAATCTGATTCTTTTAAAGTGAATTCTGTCTAGACCCAAAGAGATTTTAACTATACTTTTGGATAAAGAGAAGAATGCCAAAAATATTTTAAACGTATGTTGTGATTTCCTTTTGTCTCATGCATATAATCATTGTAACTATTTCTTGACAAATGTACGATGTGTGTTATATTGATTTATTTTGGCTTTTGGACTGCTTGCTGCACTATGTAACTTAAGGAACATTGTGGGTTCATGATGAATTAAAAATGCTTATCATTTCATTTTGGTTCATAGATATTGCATCACGTTACCCTACCCTTTGGACTGAACAGGTTAAAAGTCGGCAGAACAAAACCAATAAGAATTCAGGTAAGACGCTGCCTGATGTCACTTTGTAAGGAGGGATTTAATAGATGTAGAAAATGATGGTTTTTTTGGAGTTAAGTGTTTTGTACAGTTGACCCTTGAACAACACGGGGGTGAGGGGTGCAGACCTGGCACAAACACCTGAGGATAACTTTCAGCTCCCCCCAAAATAATAGCCTATTGTAGACTGGCAGCCTTACCAATAATACAGTTAGTTAACACATATTTCGTATGTTGTATGTATTATATATTGTATTCTTACAAAAATAGAGAAAATGTTATTAAAAATCATAAGGAACAGAAAATATATTTACTATTGGTTACATGGAAGTGGATCATCATAAAGGTCTTTGTCCTCTTCATCGTCTTCATGATGAGTGGGGTGAGGAGGAGGAAGAAGAGGAGGGGCTGGCCTTGCTGTCTCAGAGTGGCCGAGGCGAAGGAAACATCCTTGTAACTGTGGACCCATGACGTCAGAAACCTGTGGTTCAAGGGTCAGCTGTAAATATTTTCACCTGGTTACTCAGTCATGAAAATAATTCCTATTATTTGATCACCAGCATATATTTTAACATTTGGCATTTGAAAATTAAATTTTCTAAAGTCTTTAACAGATTTCTCTGTAGGTGGCAAACAAACTATAGCTTTAGGTATAAATTGGAGATGTTTGTTAATAAGTAAATAATTATAAATTTGCTTCCGGCCTGATTTCAGAGATGTTAAAAGACTTTGCTAATTTAGTTTAAAATCCTCCAAATGGTGTGCTCTAAAACAGTGTTTGAGAGAACGTTCACCTTTTAAAGCCGACTATTTTGACATTTGGAAGACCAGTAATGGGTTGCTTCGTCTTTGGTTAATGATTTTGACTGTTTTCATGGAAAAGGGTCTGTTCTGTAATTTTCATTTAGGCGCTCAGTTGATTGCATGTGTGTTTCTCATTTCCTTTTCAAATGAGGATTTCACAGATTCTTACTGAAGGGAAGCAGCTGTGTAGGTTTAAAGTAGTTCAGCTGCTGAGGAAATATGGCGTTAGTAACAGCTTGGATTTTCTACGATCAGCTTTGGGTGAAAAAAATTGCAAACATTCACAGAGGCTGCTTATGCATTAAAACTTTATCTGTGGTTATGCATCCATATATTCTTCTGCTTACAAAAGAAATCAAAAGGTTTATTAAAGTTTACTTTAATAAAGGTAGGATACTAAGAGTGGTTCAATTCTCTCTTCACCCACCTATGCCTCTTATAGACCCAACCTAAAAAGGACACTTGAGGGAAGTGCCTGAGTCCCCTTAAGCCAGCAGCCACCTCAGAACCCCATGGCGAGTCTATAGTGGGCCTGTCCACTGATTTTCACCTGAAAAGCTCACTTGGCGCAATGCCAAATGAGCTGGCACAGGTTCAGTGTGTGATTTCTGCCCCATGATACTCTTAAATCACTGCCTCCAGCCCCAGAGTCTTAGCTGTTATCTTCTTGTTACTTTACCCTTCTGGGCTGAGATGAGGAAGGGCACACCCCAAAGGCCCCCCACCGTCTACAGGCACACATGGCAGAAACATTTAACACCTATTTATAACATTTTTCTCAGAAATGCTTGTTATAGATGAGTTTTTCCTATTGTATGGAGATATTAATCCCTTTACATGTCTCATGCACTTTTGACACTGGGTTTTGTTCAATTTTGTCACCCCACTTTAAAAAGCTATTTTATTTGATTTATTTCTGTTTCATACCAATTTGTATATGAGAGATTAATTAAAACACTATATGTTTCAGGTTTACTGGTTGATGTGGTTGGGCATTTTGTCCCCTCCCAAATCTTATTTTGAATTGTAATCCCCATACTCTGCACCTGCCAATGGAGAGACCAGGTGAAGATAATTGAGTCATGAGGGCGGTTTCCCCCATGCTGTTCTCATGATAGTGAGTGAGTTCTCACAAGATCTGATGGTTTTATAAGGGGCTGTAACCCCTTCGCTGGGCACTTCTCCTTCCTGCTGGCTTGTGATGAAGGTGCCTTGCTTCCCCTTCACCTTCTGCGTGATGGTAAGTTTCCTGAGACCTCCCCAGTCATGCTGAACTGTGAGTCCATTAAACCTCTTTCCTTTATAAATTGCCCAGTCTTGAGGAGTTCTTTATAGCAGGATGAGAATGGACTAATACACTGGTAGATCTTGAAAACCATTGGAGAATAAATATGTTAGCACCTAAACTTAATTTGAAAAACAAATGTAAAATTCTTGTAAATGATTTTACTGGAAATATACATTATTTTATTTTATTTTAATTTATTTATTTTGAGAGGAAGTCTTGTTCTGTCACCCAGGCTGGAGTACAGCAGTGCAATCTTGGCTCACTGCAACCTCCGCCTCCTGGGTTCAAGCAATTCTCCTCTCTCAGCCTCCTGAGTAGCTGGGACTACAGGCACCCACCACCAAGCCTGGCTAATTTTTGTAGTTCTAGTAGAGATGGGGTTTAACCATGTTGGCCAGGCTGGTCTCGAACTCCTGGCCTCAAGTGATCTGCCTGCCTCAATCTCCTAAAGTGCTGAGATTATAGGCGTGAGCCACTGTGCCAGGCTAGGAAATACACATTTTTTTTTAAGCCAATGTAACCATTTCAGGCTTTGGCAGATTAAGCTCCATGTAAGCTTGTGGAGGAAGAACATTTCTGTGTCTCACCTCTCACTTGCCACTTGCAGATTTCCAAGACTTCAAGTGACCTGCCAATTATAATTAACCAGTAAAAACTGAGCAGGCTTTTGGTATTTAGTGGGACTGAAAATAATGTTTTAGGAAATTCCAGTTTACAGAAGTTACCCCACACTATAATTTGATTTAAGTCAGCCGAGATGAGTGGAGCACGAAAGATGGCATTGAGTTGACTTACAGGCACAGGGCATGAAGCTACTGGACTCTGTTTGTGTTTAATACCAGTTTTCCAGCTACAAGTTCTTTCTGAGGGGCTGAAGAAACACCTAGTTGGTATTTTAGGACATTAAAAATAGTATTTAATTTATTAAGTTTTAACAATGAAATGACAAGCAATCATAGGATATATATAGTGACCACTGTTTTTGACATTTCAAATATCAGAAGAGTGTCATTTATACTTAATTTTTACTTTTAAAATATACTTTTACTTATAATCATCTTTGGTACATGTAGACACATTCATTTGAGAAAATGTAAATAATTTTTGACAATTATTTGGGTATTTTAAAAAATTTACCTAGCTTGTCAGTACTTTTTCATGTTCTTTTATAAAAAAGGGCCAAACTGAAAATGCATTGCTTTTTGTTTCTCTCTTGTTTCTTTATATCAGTTAAAAGTAGTATTTTTCCCCATGAATTTGTATGAAAATAATGTAATGTGACTTTTGTTACCGCAGACATAGAATATGGTTGCCATGCATCTAAATGCCTATGTGTACACTAGGAAGATGCGGTCCATATGCTTTGGAGCATATAATGATAGTAGTTTTCTTAAAAGGGACTATTCTTACAAAGGAAAATAAAATACTTCTACTCTGAAAATTTGTACATGGTAGCTACACAATAAAATCATGCCTCCTGTGGGATTTGAATCAAATTGGGATCTGTAGCTCAGGCAGAATTCCTTCATACCCAGGCCAGATTGGATTTAGATTGGCAAAGACCGCCCCCCTCGCCACCAGCCTGTTGCTCACCCTAGGCCCCAGCAGAGAGCCCACCGAGGGTGGCCCCTCACTGCCCTCCGAGGTGCTCTGCAGGTGTTGAGTGACGGCACTTGAAAATTCGCACATAGTAGCCACACAATAAATATGTATTAAATTAATAAAGAGTTGTACCAGCATATGTTCCACGGGCCCTATTGTAGCATCATTACTCTTTTTAAAACAAGCTGAATGAAACAAACAAAATAACCAAATTGATAAATAACTGGAAAAGAGAATCTAGGCACCCCTAGAGGTTGCCTATTAGACTTATATTGATTTAAATTTAATAAATATATAAGTGAAACATTCTCTTGGCTCATTTAGTAAGAAAATCATCACTTTCATCATGTGAATCAATATACATTAAATACATGAGTAAAATCTGAAGTTGCCTGTTACTTAAAAGTGCATTACTCCATTTTTCCCATCAATATAAAATTGTGTTAATTCTTTTACTGTCTCAAATAATCTTTGTTTTATTACTCTTTTCATAGAAGATACATAAACTGGTTACAAGATTTTATCAGATAAGACATTTTGTAAGATACAGTCTTTTAATTATGTAAGATTTAAACAAATGTAAATCGAATTAGTACTCTTCCCTACTGGCATATTAAGTACTCTCTAGATTTCTGCCTGATTTCTTTTAAAACCGATCTAAAATATTGAAGAGGAGACTGCAACTTCTTTTCTTACTTGAGCCAGCTACTAACATCTTCACAAAATAACACTCTTCATGAATTACAAACACCGAGGTGCTTAGGGTTACATAACCCATTTGTAATAAAACATATCTCCTCTAGACAAAAAAAGCATATGATCATGGCACGTCAAAGCCAGGAAGGGCTCTGTCTCTGGGGTGAGGAGGCATCCAGGCTCACAGGACGGTTTCTGTATCATGGGTGCCATTGGCCACCATTTGCCGTAGTGACAGGACCCAAGGGAAGGAGCGTTCAGAAATAATGGGAAGACAGAGAACGTGTGGAAGGCCAGCTGTCTCACATTTTGGTAGGATGATTATTCAGTGGGATGAGTCGGTGAAAACTCATGTTTGAACTGCGTGTGCTGTGTGCATCGCCCGTTCCCCACCACGTATCAGTGTTTCTCACATTTTGGTAGGATGATTATTCAATGGGATGAGTCAGTTAAAACTCATGTTTGAACTGTGTGTGGCGCCCGTTCCCCACGAGGAATCAGCGTTTTTCACATTTTGGTAGGAATTATTCAATGGGACGAGTGGATTAAAACTCGCATTTGAACTGTGTGCAATGCCCGTTCCCCAGGAGGAATCAGCGTTTTTCACATTTTGGTAGGAAGATCATTCCATGGGACGAGTCGGTTAAAACTCGCGTTTGAACTGTGTGTGCTGTGTGCAGCGCCCCTTCCCCACCAGGTATCCGTGTCTTTCACGCACAGTGAGCTGCCATCACGTTGTTTTCAGGTGCCGTAGTCTCCCACAAGACAGGGGACCAGATAAGCCCCATCATGTTATACTTACTCTCTGTAGATTTCTTAAAGTCATGCTGAAAAACTTGTCTCGATTTCCACCAATTAATCAACACCTTAAGGTATCCTACTATTATGCAGAGCCCTAAAGAGAACATGAAAGAAGTAAGAAATAGGTGCAGGAGCTCAAGAAGCTTCTGTTAAGCTTCTGTAGAAACTTTTCTGTACTTAGGAAGTTAGAAGCATTCTGCTGGGCTCCTGGGCTCCTGGGCAGCCTGCCTGGAAGGGGTGGGGGTGCAGAGGAGGGGCATGGAGGCCCCCCCATCTCAGGCCTGCACAGGCCGTTCTGGGACTGCATGTCCTGGAAGACCGTTCCTGATTATCAGGACACAAGGCCAGACGTGGGACCACACACAGTCCTCGGAGCTGGCAGTTAAAGGCAATTCGGTGTTCGTGGCCCGCTGGCAAGGTGGATTTGGTTGCTTTCCTTAACATCGTGTGCTCAAATCCTGACAGAGCCATGCTGCCACAGGGCTTTGTCACGCGGGGAGACGGTCAGGTCGGCTGCCCATCTACATTCTGTGTTTTGGGGACCTCATTTGGTTCTGAAATGGGATTCACTTTGCCCAAGTTGCCGGGAGCATCTGCTGCTGGGGTCCCTCTCACCATGGGGCGTGTGCTCCCTCGGGCACGAGTTCTCTCTGGCATTTTTGAAAGGGCCTTTATATCACTGAAAACGAAAGCTGAAGCAGTGCCTGATATAGAGGGGAAATGGATTTCGCCAAGCGGGCCTGGCCCCTACCGGCGTCTGCACAGCGCTCGCCTGCAAGCGCAGCTCAGGCTTCCCTGGGCCCAGCTCCCGGCTCCTCTCGGCCTCTCCTTCAGGTCGGACTTTGCTTCTTTGGAAACACGCCTGCACCGGGCCTGCAATCATTAGCCGGGATGAGACCAACTGGTTAAAGGCTACTTCATGTTGGAGATTTAAAAAAACACATATTGCAAAAGCGGTTCAACGCGCAGAGAAATTCACCCACTCTTGTCTCCACCCGTCAAATACCTGGGGTCCTGTGACCTGGGGTTCTGGGGTTGGCTGGTTGCGAAGCAGGGTGACGAGGAAGACGGAAGAGCTGTGTCAGCATGCAGCTCCCACCCCACCAAGCTTCCCACCAAGGGCCAAGCAGGGAAGCCCTTACCGTCCCGTCACCTACACAGGTGGCTGGGTAGAGAGAGGCTGGGTGCTGGCTCAGCCAGCCCAGGGAGCTCCTTCTACCTCTGCCAGCACCCTGCTCCCCGTGGGATTTGGGATGGATGCACGGAGTGCAGGGCCGCCCGTTACGAGGTCCCACTCGTAGCATGCACTGTGGAACCTAAATCATGCCTCTTGTGGGGTTTGAACCAAATTGGGATCTGTAGCTCAGGCCGAATTCCTTCAGACCCAGGCCAGATTGGATTCCTATGGGCAAAGACCCCCCAGCAGCCTGCAGCGGGGAGTGGCCGCTCCGGACACACCTTCGCTTTAAAGGAAGGGCAGAGGCCCCTGGAGCTTGACCCTCTCCGCCCTGAGCACCTATCTCTGTTGACCCCTCACCGCCCTGAGCCCCTGTGTCCTGCGCGGTCCTCCTAAGGCCGAGGCAGCACCCGGCAGCCCCATACCAGCAGGGTGGGCGGCTGCTGGCTGGGTCGGGTCCAGACACCGCTGGGGGCATGGTGCGGACGAGGTGGACTCTGAAGTTCAGGGCCTCAGAGCAACACCCTCCTCGCTGTGATGGGTCCCAGGCAGGACTGGGTCCTCGGGCCATGCGGGTCTCAGCCCGAGGCGTCTTCTCCACTGTTGCTGGGGACCACCCTCCAAGTCCAGGCCTTCGCCTCCCTGCACGGGGATGCTGAAGTGTTGCCGGGGGTCCGCGGCTGCGCGGGAGGGAAGGAGGGACTCGGGTGCGGGTCCCAGCTCTGAGGGCGTCCGCGGCCTCTCCAGGCTGGGGTGGGGCTGCCCACAGGACTCTCTCCCCGCCCACGCTCGGGAACCACTTGAAGCTGCGGACTCCTTTCCTCCAGCGTCCTTGAAGCCCGACGTGGGGTGCGGGAGCGGCCTCGGGATGATTAGTTTTTAAGGCGAGTCCGGCTCTGCACCCTCCGGCCCCAGCAGCCCACCCTGCGGCCCCTGCGCCTCCCCACGCGGGAAGCTGTTCCTCGTGGCCACTCAGACGGTGCGGGCCCCGGGCACTGATGCTTCATCGCCTTTATTTCACATCCCACGCGGGCGCTGGAGGCGACTGTTTCCTGCCTCCTCCAACGCTCTCCCAAAAGCCCAGGGCTGTTTGAGGCCCCCAGAATGCGCCTTGGGTTCCCAGGAGCTTGCTCCAGGCCGAGCCCCCAGGACCCTGCGGCCTTTTCATCTGTTGTGTTAGGTTTTGCTTGTGAGCTGGAGAGAACAGAGAGGCCCCCAGTTTTGTCATCTGTGAAATTCCTCCTCCTGCTTGGGAGAAAAATGCCTTCCTCCCTAAACCATTAAAAGCAGTTCTGTTCAATGTCCAGGAAGAGTCCTTGATGTCCAGGACGCCCTGCAGTTCACGGAGCCCCTCAGTGAAAAGACTCCTGCTTTATTTAGGGATGATAATTTTTGTTTTAGCGCACATATTAAAATTAGTGCCAAAAGATAATTATCTTTTGATTCTGCTTTAAATCATGCTAAAATGCGTTCCCTAAGGGAAAATGATACAAATTATGTTTTCTTTTTTTTATTTCTAAGTTTTTCCTGTTTATTCTGTTTTTCAAATATGACATTACACAAACATCAAGATACCAATTAGATTCATAAGTTATTAATTTTTGGTCATTTGAAGAGATTAAAATACTAAATGAAAGCAAATACCACCTCATAAGTATAGACTGTAAAAGTGTATTGTTTAAAAACATTAATTAACTTACCAAAATATGCATAACTGAATGTATCCAATTTTCATAATTATAAAAGAAGGTTTTAATTTCAATCATATTCGATTTTCAGATTTCAATATTCAATCACACTGTGGTTAAGTAATCAGAATGAAGCTTTTCAACATAAGTACAGAAAATAGTAATAAAAGCAAACCCTATCTCAGTGGTTTGGAAACACACACCAACACGTGTACACACAGGCCTTGAGCTCTCGCCTTGGAAGGAGGGGTATTTGCCTGACTTCGTTTTCTAAATCTAAATGACATTCAACTCCTCCTTAAACTAAGGAGGTCTGATACTGGCCTCATACGATGCTCAGGGGGCACCCGGCAAAGCACTGTGTGTTCTAATGCATCACAGAAGCTGATTCTTAGACTAGCCCTGTGAACTTGGAGGTGCTTGTCTCATAGGTAAGTTCATTTTTCAAAATCTCTTAAGTGGCCGAGGCCGGGGTTTAGCCCAGAGCTGTGATTTCCAGCCTCCTCCCGCGGCCCGCAGATTGACAGGCACACTGAGTTCCAGAGCTGCTGGCCTCCGGGGCATCTTTGAGGCTGACAGTGTGGGAGGGGCCCAGTGGCACACACCTGTGAATGCTCCCGCTCCCAGTGATCCTCCACCAGGCAGGGGGCGTGGCTTCAGAAGCCATCTCATGGCAAACAGCACCAGGCAGAAGCTCTCTCAGGCACACACATGGGGCCTCCAAAGTGAGAACCAGGAGATCGGCCATGTCTCCACCCCGGACCCTGCAGGCAGAGCTGCAACCTTCTCATTGTCTTATTTAGGAGGGACCACGTCAGGCATGGGGAGGAGACGGGAGAGTGGTCGGCGTTGTGTACCGTGAAGGTGCATTAGGACACTGCCTGCCCCAGAAACCATCTTTTCTGCACAAGGGAACACAGTGGCTGGAGAGATATTAGGTGTGCTCACTCCTCCTCCTGCACGCCGTCAGTCCCCCGGAAGCTTTCTTCCCATCGAAGTTATTGTTGCTGCTGCTCGGAGCCTCCCTGGTCCCTGGGAAGGACAGAAAGGGGGCCTGGGCCAGTTCTCGGCCCCCACTGTGTGATCCTGATCAATGCATTTTACTCATCTGGGTTTCAGCATCTCATCTTTAAAATGGTAATGGTAAGACCGACTTCCCAGAAAAGCCCCAGAACTCAGTCTGGTTGGATGCACCAGTGTCCACTTGGTGTCTAGGAATGGAATTAACTTCCAGGTGTGCACATTGAGCTTGGTATTGGACTCGGCAAATAGGAGGGATTCAGGGCATCTCTTGAGGCTGTTCCCTGAATGTGTGTGCGTTTGTGCATGTGTATGTGCATGTGCGTGTGCGTGATCATGTGCATGTGTGTGCATGTGCATGTGTGTGTGCCTGTGTGCATGTGCGTGTGTGCATGTACGTGTGTGTGCATGTATGTGTGTGTGCATGTGCATGTGTGCATGTGTGTGTGCATGTGTGCGTGCACGTGTGCCTGTGCACATGTGCATGTGTGTGCATATGTGTGTGCATGTGTGCATGTGTGCGCCTCTGTGTGCGTGTGTGTGTGCATGTGTGTGCATGTGTGCATGTGCGTGTGTGTGCGTGTGCATGTGTGTGCATGCGTACATGCATGTTTATTGTAATAGTAACTAGGTTTTTGAGAAATCAGGTACTAGAAATGGTAATGACAGGATTAATAGCACCAAGATTTACCTGTTGCTAAGAAATTTGTGTCTTGTGATTACAGATTTGGCTTGAAGCATAAACTGAGTGAAATATCTCTTTTTGCTGTTCACACTTAAGAATAGTAACTTAGGGCCAGGTGTGTGGTGTCTCATGCCTGTAATCCCAGAACTTTGGGAGGCCAAGGTGGGTGGATCACCTGAGGTCAGGAGTTCGAGACCAGCCTCGTCAACATGGTGAAACCCCGTCTCTACTGAAAATACAAAAATTAGCTGGGCATGGTGGCGGGTGCCTATAATTCCAGATACTCAAGAGGCTGAGACGGGAGAATCACTTGAACCTCGTAGGCAGAGATTGCAGTGAGCTGAGATTGTGCCATTGCACTCTAGTCTGTGCGACAGAGTGAGACTCTGTCTCAAAAAAAAAAAGAAAATAGTAACGTAGTAGAAGAGATTTCACTGTGATTCCGTTTCCATGGTCTTCCCATCAGTTAACTTAAAGACCCACAGATAATTAATATGGCCCATGAATAATATGACCCTTTGGGAAAAGACTCATGTGGTCAGGTCACACTAAGACGAGAATTCCTGCCAGCTCTCGCCTACCAGCCAAGGAGCACCCACCAATGGCGTCTTCTCCAACTGCATCTTGTTCTATCAACAGCAGCCCTCTCCCTAGCTGTGAGCGATTAACGATTTATGTTGGGTGACTAGTAAAGAATTTTACCAGCCCCCCAAATATTTTTACCAGTCCATCCTCCTTTGAGAAAGGACAAAGTTCGTACAATTAATGAACTAATCTTTCTCTGTAGTCACCCTTATCAAGTGCTGATTGATGAGGACTTGTTTGCCAAGCACGAGGCATTACTATAGTTACAATCAAGGCAATGATTGCACTGAGAGTTTAAAAAATGTTAATGCATTTGCTAAGGAATTTTATTCATTCCCCAGGAATGACGTGGTGCATGAGTGTGCACATGTATATGTGTCTAACCACACATGTACTTCATCATTATTTTTCTCTAAAAAGACAGCTTTATGTTTTTAATAGAGGCAACCCTTTTCCTTACTTCTGTTGCTTCATATTTATCATCTTTCCCCTTTTATGTACCTGCATCCTACATTCGTGTCTCAGATAAAATCTGGTACAGACATGTATCTCTCTGCTTCCGCCTGAAAGTCGCGTTAGTAACCAATGCCAGAATACATCAGGCTATTGTGTTTCAGATGAAAGGGCAAACAAAGAAGTCGTTTCAGAAGCGCCGGAAAACATGTTCTTCAGTTATATGTTGCATCTGCATCAAAACACAGAATGTTTCAGTGATGTAAGAGTTATGTTCACTGACAAACAGTCTTGAAAGTAATATTTATTTTTTAAAATTCTTTCAATAACTGAAGACGAATGTGTCCTCTGTGCCCACCTTTCTGGCCCTGAGACACGAGGCTCTCACTGCATTCTCGGAGGAGGTGTCATTTTCTGGCCCCAAGACACGAGGCTCTCACTGCATTCTCGGAGGAGGTGTCATTTTCTGGCCCCAAGACACGAGGCTGTCACTGCATTCTCGGAGGAGGTGTTATCTGGCCTTGAGACACGAGGCTCTCACTGCATTCTCGGAGGTGTCATTTTCTGGCCAGACACGAGGCTCTCACTGCATTCTCGGAGGAGGTGTCATTTTCATGCTATCCTCACTTTGGGGATGAGGAGATGATATTGTTTTCCCTGTTTACATATGAAAAACTGCAAATGTTCACCCAAACAGTAGGCGAGGGTCCAGATGACCCGCCTGACGCTTCAGTTTGCCTTGTTTATCATTAGAGGGTGTGTTTCTGAATTACGCATCTGGGGTTATCAGATAGAGCAACTTAAACTGTGGAAAGAAATGCACCCACATTTCAGAGGCTCAGCAAGTCAGAAGTGCAGTGTTTCATCACGTGATGGTCCTGCCCTGGGAAAGTGTTGCCAGTGGAGCTGTTTTCCATGTGATCACGCAGGGATCTGGTTCCCTCCTGGCTGTGTTTTCATGGATGACAGTTTCAGGAGGGGATAGATCATCAGGAGGAAGCAGAATCTTTCTCCTGAAAGCTCCAGCCCAGAATCCAACCAACCCTGTTCCCTCCATCTCACTGTTCATCTCCATCTCACTGGAACAAACACAGTCACGTAGGCACGCTCCCCAGAAAGGGGGCTGGGAGTGGAGACTCGCTATGTGCCTGCCATAATTCCGTCTGCACCAAGGCAGGGGGCGGCTCGGGAAGCAACTGGGCACCTCTGCCACATCCGCCACAGACTCAGCCTGTGCTGTCATTTTAGGAAAAAGCAAGTGTTAATCGCGATCTCTCTACGCGGGGTGGATCCTCTGTTTAACTCACACTGATCACTTGTTCACTTTTCATTTTACAACATTCCTGAGCGTAAACACACATGTGCATTCATACGCAATATCGATTTATCTATGTGTGTGTTTAAGTTTTATGTGTGTGTGTATATGTGTGTATGTATATAAAGTTTATATATGTATATGTGTGTGTATATATGTGTGTATATATATACCTGTGTATGTATATAAAGTTTATATGTTATGTATTTGTGTATATTTATATATACATGCAGGTACATAGATACACAGTCATACACACACACACACACACACACACACACACACACATAAACTTTCTTTTTGCTAAAATATCATGTGTTTGTTTCCTGTCTCCCTGCTATGGTCTACATGTATGTGTGTCCCCAAATTCCTGTGTTGAAATCCTCACCCCCAGGGTGATGGTGTTAGGGGGTGGGGCCTTTGGAAGGTGATGAGGTCGTGAGGGCAATGGAATTAGTGCTTTATGAAAAGAAGCCTGGGAGACCCTTGCCCCTCCTGCCACATGAGCTCAACCGAGAAGGCGCCATCTGTGAATGAGGAAATGGGTCCCCAGCAGACCCCGAATCTGCCAGAACCTTGATCTTGAGCTTCTAACCTCTAGAACTGTGAAAAATGAATGCCTGTTGATAAGCCATCGAGCCCACGGCACTTTTGTTACAGCGGCACACGCCAGCACCAGGTAAGACTCCTCCCAACCGGAGGCATGGTCTGTGGAGCAGTCAGAGCTCTGCATCTCAGGGGCTTCATAGGCCTGCAAGGGGCAGGGGCAGCTGCTCACCTGCCTCATCTCACCTCTAGTCATGGTTAAAGCACACCCTGGAGTAGAACCTCTGGGGTGGGTGGGGCCTTGGAGACGCAATTTAAGCAGCTTCTAGGTCAACTGTTTTATCTTAAAATGTACAGATCACTGTGACACATGGTAACTATTATCAATAAGGTTTTGCACGTACTTTAATTTTTCCCATAATCATGTATAAGACAAAACACAAAGTTTCTTGAAGGCATTTGAGTATTAGACTCCATTATGTATTCTAGATGCACGTCCTTACCGGATTTATGATTCACACATATTTTCTTCCACTCTGAGCTGTCCTTTCACTCTCTTGGTGGGGTTCTTCGAAGAACAGTGCCTATTCTTTGCACCCCCTCTGCATGTCTGTGTGTGTTTATACACCACTGCCCAAGTCTCCATATAGTATGTGATTCTAGGGCACTGTCTAATCATGTATACGCCTATGAAATATAACAGTTCAGACTTTATGACAAATCCTTGCAACAGGTTATTTGTCTTTAACTTGTATGTATGTGGATTTAATGTATTTTCAGAGGTAAAATGTTTAGCTAAGCTAGAAAACCTCAAAGGAAGTTTCAGGCTTTATTATGGATATTGTAGCACTTCTAATGCAGAGTTAGACTTTGTAAAGTGTAGTGGATGACACGTTCTGTCATACTCAAAACAAACAGTGTTTTTAATTTTGGTAAAGCCCAGTTTACCTATCTTTTCTTTTGTGGCTATGCTTTTGGTGCCATGTCTAAGGAACTAATGCCTCACCTGAGTACCCCTTTGTGAGCCAGACTCAAGCCCATGACGGGAGGATGATGACAGGCAGCTGCTGCCACCCAGAGTGACACAGGGCTCACTACCCCTAAGGCAGCGGGTCTCACTGCTGTGCAAGAAATGCACTCTGATGCATTCCACTGACATAAGGTTAACCCAGACCTGGAGGGTTTGAAGTTAATCCCACTGGATAATTTTCTCCTTCGACCTTGAACATATTTTTTTTAAGCTAGTAAAGCTGATAAAAGTAACATCAGCAGCATCTCTGAATGGAGAAGAATAAAGGCAATGCTATTTTAAAAGGTATAAAGTTTGCAGCAGATATTCATTACTGAAAATTATTCCTTATCTATCTGAAATTCAGATTGAATGTGGCATTTGCATTTTATCTGACAACTCTGCCTATAAATAAATGCAGTTCCTTAAGCGAATCTTCAGTTAAGGAAATTTCCTTGGGCTTTCTTTAAAAATCAAATGTGAATAGAGTGTATTAATCAGCTAGGGCTGCTGTAACAAGTAGCACAGTCTGGTGGTTTGAGCAGCAGAAATGGATCCTATCACTGTTCTGGGGGCTGGAAGTCCAGGCTCGAGGTGCTGGCAGGGCTGGCCTCGTGAGGGCTCTTTCTCTGACCGGCCTCCATGTGGTCTTCCCTCTGCGGTCTTCCCTCTGTAGTCTTCTCTCAGTGTGCTCCTTAGATCTCTCCATCTTCCTGCAGGGACACCAGTTGTGCTAGATCAGGGCCCCACTCTTATGATGACCTCATTTATCCTTAATTAACTTCCTGAAGGCTTTATCTCCAAATATGGTCACATTCAGAGTTAAGCCTTCCGTCCATGAATTTTGAATCCATAACAAGCAGGATAGAATTATTTCTGTCAGTGTGGCTTGGATTTGAATTTCTCGCATTGAAAACAAAGCCTATCAATAAAAGGCTCAGCATGGAGCTGAAATTGCCCCCTGCTCTGTCCTCAGGTCTATCGACGGCACCACCAACGCCATCACCCTCCTTTCTGCAATCACCTAATGTCCCAACTGTCTTCCCAGTGAAGAGTCACTTTACAATAGGAATGCTTGTGACGTCTAGTGAAGAAAACGGATACTAGTGAAAGAGGTCCGGGGGATTCTCGCCTGTCCCTGATACAAGTTTCCATTGTGAACTGGAGTGAAATTTCTCCCGGTGTGTCAAATATAGGCTGAAGACGAAGTGAGAATTTCCCCCAAATTTATCTTTTGTTTTCATGGCCACATATATTTGATATAAAATAGTTATTTTTAATTGGTGATTCTTTCTTACTATTTTTATGGGAACCATCCAAGTACAGTTGAAGTGAACTAAGAAAAAATCCAAGTCTTTTATGAAGCTACAGCAACACGTCTACCCCCTTGGCCGGCAGGGAGGTTTCTCTTGAAAGAATAATTATTATTTATCCTAGAAAAAATAATTCTATCCTATTTTTGTGCCCCCTCTGCATGCCTGTGTGTGTTTATACACCACTGCACAAGTCTCCGTACAGTACATGATTCTAGGGCACTGTCTAATCATGGACACTGCATGTGAAATATAATAGTTCAGACTTTATGACAAGTTCTTACAATAGGTTATTTATCTTTAACTTGTATGTATGCAGATTTAATGTACTTTCAGAACTAAAATTTTTAGCTGAGCAAAAAAGCCTCAGATGAATTTTCAGGCTTTGTTATGGATATTGTAGCACTTCTTTTTTCTTCTTCTTCTTTTTTTCTTTTTTGAGATGGAGTCTTGCTCTGTTGCCCAGGCTGGAGTGTGCTGGTGTGATCTCAGCTCACCGCAACCTCTGCCTCCTGGGTTCAAGCAATTCTCCTGCCTCAGCCTCCCGAGTAGCTGGGACTACAGGCACCTGCCACCACACCCGGCTAATCTTTTGCATTTTTAGTAGCATTTAGTAGAGAGTAGAGTATTTTGTATTTTTGTGTTAGCCAGGATTGTCTTGATCTCTTGACCTCATAATCCGCCCATCTCAGCCTCCCAAAGTGCTGGGATTACAGGCGTGAGCCACTGTGCCCGGCCTACTATAGCACTTCTAATACAGAGTTAGACTTTGCAAAGTGTAGAGTGGGTGGCACATTCCGTCATCCTCGAAATGCACAGCAGTATTTGGCAAACTGTTTGGAAGACACTATAAAAAAAGACAGGACGATATACGGAAAATAGGAGACAGGCCCACTATCTTTATTTATAATTAAATCCTGACCATGAAGTGTTCTCTCTAACCTCGTGTTTTTACAGCTCATAACTCTTTGAAGTTAACTTGGGAAATAAATTTTCCAAGATTAGTCTCAACTAAAAGGCATTTTTTCTCTTTTGTTTGGAAACTTGGAAATAAGTTTGTTTTTCTGTTTTGGTATGACTTTGCATCAGAAAAAAAGAAGGATACTTTAATTTTATAAGTCAATATTTAAAACAAAAAAATGAGAAAACTTTCTTAAAAA
Source organism: Macaca nemestrina (assembly GCF_043159975.1). Classification (NCBI taxonomy): domain Eukaryota; kingdom Metazoa; phylum Chordata; class Mammalia; order Primates; family Cercopithecidae; genus Macaca; species Macaca nemestrina. The sequence continues at coordinate 3,010,100 of NC_092129.1, read as the reverse complement.
TATTTCTTTGGGAAGAGAGATTTTATTGGCTCAATAATTTTTTTAAATGTTAAGCATTTTCAATCATTATGTTTTCTCATGAGTGCTAAAATACTTTAAAACCATTACTTCAAATTTTTGAAATAGTAATGTGTTACAAGCACAATGCGTAGGAAGTTAAATTATGGGTATATACGAAATTTTAGGTTGAAGCAGATGTTAGTTAATAAATTACTGAAGATATTTCTCTTTGTGTAATGCTTTACCTTTGTGTTTAAAAATACTGCCTTTTATTTGTGCGTGTGTGTGTGTGTGTGTGTCTTTTTATAATTTGTAAAGCCACGTTGAATATCTAGTATATGCTCAATAAAATACGGAACACCTCTGAGTTTCCAATGGCATCTGGTAACATTTTTAGTCATTTTCAGAGGTGGCAAAGCAAAGATTTGGAGTTTTGAGCAAATAAAAGGAGAGGGAGGAACCAGAACCATTTCCGAGACTAGAGGTCTTGATTAGGTCGAGAAACATTATCTGAAGCTCAATGAGGAGCCACAGGCGAACACCAGATAGTGTGAGTCGGTGTCTCATGTTAGCATTTAGCACGTCTTCTCGCATCTACTCTTAGGGTGGAACAGTATTTCTTTTTCACAGACTTTATTTTTAGAGCAGTTTTACTTTTTGAGAAAAAAATTATGCAGAAAGCACAGAGTTTCCAGGTATCTCCTAAGCACCCACACCTCCACCGCTTTTCCTGGAATGAACATCGTGCATTAGTGTGGTGCATTTTTATAATCGATGAACAAATACTGATAGATCATTATTAACCAGCTTCCATAGTTTACAATAGAGTTCACTCCTGATGTTGGACATTCTATGAGTCATCACAAATGTGTAATGACAGGTACCCACCATCATAGCATCATACAGAGTTGATCCGCTGCCCTCCCTCTGAGCCCCACCTACCCAGCCCTCCTTCCCCCTCACACTTGGAAACCACTGATCTTTTTACTATCTCCATAGTGTTGCCTTTTCCAGAATGTCAGAGAGTCTGACTCATACAGTATGCAGCCCTTAAAGACTGGCTTCCTTTGCTTACTAATATTCATTTAAGGTTCCTCTGTTACTAATATTCATTTAAGGTTCCTCTGTGTCTTTTCATGGCTTGATCACTCATTTCCTTTCAGTGCTGAATCGTATTCCATTGTTTGGATGCACCGTAGTTCATCTGTTTACCTCTGAAAGGCATCTTAGTTGCTTCCAATGTTTGACAATTATGAATAAAGCTGCTAGGAACACTCATATATAGGTTTTTGTAGACATCAGGGTTCAGCACACTTGGCTAAATACCTGAGAACATGATTGGTGGATGGTACGGTAAAACTCTGTGTGTCTTCATAAGAAACTGCCAAGCTGTCTTCTGTGGCGGCCGCACCGTTCTGCAGTCTCAGCAGGAAGGCGTGAGAGCTCCTGCTGCTTTGCCGCCTCCCCAGCAGCTGGTGGTGTCACTGTTTTTGATTTTAGGAATTCTACTAGGTTTGCAGTGGTGTCTCATTATTGCTTTAATTGCAATCAGCTAATGACACAGGGTATTAAATGCCTTTCATATGCCTATTTGACATCTGCTGTATATCTTCTTCGATAAAGTGTCAGTTCAGATATGATGCCTGATTTTTAATTAATTTTTTTTAATTGTTGAATTGTAAGTGTTCTTTGTAGATATATTTTGGACATAACTTTTTTGTTCGTCTGTTTTTTTGAGACAGGGTCTCTCTCTCTCACCCAGGCTGGAGTGCAGTAGTGCAATCATGGTTCACTGCAACCTCCACTTCCTGGGCTCAAGCCATCCTCCTGCCTCAGCCTCCTGGGTAGATGGGCGCACACCACCGCTCCTGGCTAGTTTTTATATATATATTTTTTTTTGTAGAGGGTTTGGCCATGTTGCCCAGGGTAGTCCCCAACTCCTTAGCTCAAGCTATCTGCCTGTCTCGGCCTTCCAAGGTGCTGGGATTACAGGTGCGAGGCACCGTGCCTGGCCTGGACTTGAGTGATTTATCAGATGTGTGTTCTGTAGAGATTTTCTTCCCGTCTGCAGCTTGTCTTCTCATTCTCTTCACAGTGTCTTTGCAGAGAGGACGTTTTCCACTTCGAGGAAGTCCCGTTTATCAGTGATTTCTTTCACAGATTGTGCCTTTGAGGTTGTCTTTAAAGAGTCATCGCTGAATCCAAGGTCGCCTACATTTTCTCCTGCGCTACCTTCTAGGAGTTGTATAGTTCTGTGTTTTACACGTAGCTCCGTGATATATCAGAGTTAATTTATTAAGGGCGTAAGGTCTGTGTCTAGACGGCATTTTCTTTGAGTGCGGACGTCCCATCGTCCTGGCACCATGCCACCTTGCTTCGCTCCTTTGGGAACCATAGGCTGCCCCTGTGGGGGTGCGGGGCAGGGATCCTACTCAGCTCTGGAACTGGGTTAAGGCTTTAAAATATTCAGCAATTGGTGGTGGGCTGAGCAACTGAACAGGAATAGAATTAAAGGTGACTAGAAAAAACGTCAAAGAAGTTAGGAAATGAGAGGTGCGATGTCGTACAGAAGACAGTGAGAAGATGTAACTTCTCCTTGGGAGTTTCTTCAAGAGCAACCAGAGGAGCCTTGCCAGAATCATCAGGCTCACGCCCACCACGGGGGCCGACTGTGGGAGGAAGGTCTTGCCCACCCTAGAAGACTAGGAGAGAATGGTGGAAATAAATGCACCCGATGGCCCAGGGCACGCTCCTGTTAATTCTTGGTGCTCAGCTAGGAGGGAGCCAGGTTTGCACAGGGCTCTGTGTTGTGTGTGGGATATAGTTCACGTCTTTTGAAAAGTGTCCTCTTCGAAAGCAAATTGGAGGCACTGAGGAAAGTTCTAAGAAAGGAGAGTTGGAAGCATCTACCATGGGCCTTGTTTCCAACAAGATGTTTGGGACATTTTTCACACTTAGGAGAGGGACTCTAAATACTTTTGCAAAGAATTTAAAAAGAAAACTGGAGGAAAGGGAAGAACTGAAGGTAACGTAACTAATAACCAAGAAGCGTATTTTAATCATTCTGTGGTGGATGGAAAATGTAGATGTCTAATTATTTTCAGGAACATCTCTAATCCTTTCCTGTACTTATTTCTGTTTTATTTATTTGTTTGGGGGGCCGTGTATTTTTTAAACAGCTTGTTTTCTTTTCTCTCCTAATCCCTTCATCTTTTCCAAGAGCACATTACTCACAGTGAAGTTTTTAGCAACCAATGGAGTGTAGCTGTCTGAGTGGTGCAGGATTATCGGAAGGAGTGGCGTTCAGGGTTCCCACGACCCTCTTTGCAGTGACAGTGGCACATGGCCTGGCCTTCGTAACAATGCATTTTTGTTCTCAGCCCCCAAGCACCAACTGCTGTGTGTATTACCTGAGAATTGGCTCTGCCGAGGTGCAAGCTTGGCTATGTTCAGAATGGCAGTTGAATACATCTTTTTGCTTAGTAAAAAAAGTTTATTGTAGGAGATATTAACAAGCAAGGAAAATAAACTAAAATATCTTGTCAATGCATAATCCAGGGATGACTGCCAGTGGAAACACCTGTGGGTGTGTGAATACCGTATTTCATTATGCAGTGCTGCACCTGTGCTGCCACGCCTGTGCCGTCAGCACATGTTACTCCATGTGCTCCATACATAACCATCTCAGGTTATTGGGAAAATGCAGCCTCCGAGCCTGACATGCTGATGGGACACAGGGATCCTGAACGTGTGGTCAGCTCTCCCGGTGATTCTTCGGTGTGGCCGTGTTTGTCAGACGTTTTTCCACAGCATGGCGTGTATGGTTCTGTTTAGATGATTGCATGATGGAACATAGTTGACCAAACCGAGTTCTGAGTAATAGATTCTTGCACCGTGTTTGGTATTTTGGTATGGACACTTCCATAAGGAATACTTCTCTCTGGGTACGATGTTCTGTGCTTCTGTGATTGTGTGGATTTCCTGGGGACTCACGGAAGCGCCCTGCCGAGGGAGACTGACGTTTCCCACGTTTGTTCGCTGAAGGCGATGTTCATGTCTTCCCTGCATCCCCGGGTGCTGGGACCAGGCTGTGTGCTCTCTTGGGGACTTGGCTGAAAGACAGCTCTGCTTGGGCTCCCAGACGAGGCTGCTCCTGCTGCTGCTCGTCCCGCCGTACCTGTGTGTCCAGCCTGGGAGGAGGCACAGGGGCTGGAGTAGCCTCCGCCCACACACACGTGTGGGCAGTGAGTGCCTGTGACAGGGCGGAGAGCAGCATGCACGGGGCAGGCAATCTTCCCGGGAACTCCGCAGCCCCTGCGTGCGCTGGTGTCAGCTCCACACCACCTCAGGACTCTGTCTCCCCAGCAGGACCCCGTCTCCCCACCCTGCAGGCTCATCTCACCAGCGTCCTTCTCAGGCAGGTGCCCCCGATGTGGTGTCCCTCAGGTTTCATTGCCCATCCCACCAGCGACCCAGTGGAGGTTTTTGGTTTTTGTTTTAAAATGAAAGTCCCAGATCTTATCTCCAGTGACTGTCTTGGGTCACACATCCATCCCTGAGCCAATTGCTGTGGCCAGCGGGATAGGATATGCTCTCTGGCCCTGAGGGGCATGTGCCCTTCTCTGGAGGGGGAGGGATGGGTGGACCCGGGCCTCACACCCACCACAGGGGCTGACTGTGGGGAGGAATGTCTGGCCCACCCTAGCAGACGAGGAAAGGAGGCTGGAAACAAGCGCACTCAATGTTTCCTGCAGCCACCTTTTCCCTGCACATGTGATGTCTGTGGCTGGAGACCCTCCTTCAGGGACTGAGCAGCCCACGGGCAACTGTCGTCCAGCACCAAGAAGGCTGGAGTGGTGTGGCAGCGCTGGTCGGGGAGGCCAGGCCCCGAGCGTGCTCATGAGCAGGACAGGTAGGTCGAAGGCTGCTCCAGGGCCCTGCAGGCCTGCCCTCCCCATGGGGCAGGTCAGCAGCCATCCTGGAACAGGATTAAGGCAGCAGGCTGGGAGGAAGCCCCCGTCCTTAGGAATGAGCTTGGAGAACGCGGCGTGGATCCTGTGGACAGCACGGGGGAGAGGTCGCCTGAAACCCTGGCAATCCCCAGGAGAGTGAACCTTCCCACCGGGCCTTGGGCAGTTGGAGAATATTCTGATACAAGTCACATCCCAGAGGTAAAGAACGCAAGAGCAGCTCTGGAGAAAGGTGAGGAGGGAGGTTTGCCTGCAACGTCTGCAGATGTATTTAGAGCTCGGATTTCTCCTGAGGGGCCTGAGCAATTCTGCCGGAGTCAGGAGGTCATCCCGTGCCACATGTGCGGGGGGTCTGGTGGGTGACACCACAGGACGGGGTGCAGGCCCATCCCGAACTGCCGGACTTGGCGCCCTGTCCTTCCCAACCTCCCTGAAGACTGGCACAGCCCATGCTGGTCTCACTTCAGACAGCCAGGAGGGCCCTCCTTTCTCCAAGTCAAAACAAAGCCCAAGCACCACGTAGGCACAGAGGCTGACATGGGGGCCGCCGCCCTTTGCATGAACCAGAACAAAATGTTGCCTTATTAGGTGACTTCGTGCTGGGGTGGGGGGGCCGCTTCCCGTGGTACTGCTGATCTGTGAGAGCTAAACATTTAGACTCTGCTCCACTTGAACGCTCCTGCCAAGAAGTCTCCTGAGGTATTTTCTCTCTTTGTCAGGAAGGGCTTCCAGCTTCGCAGCACCCTGGGGTCTGGGAGGCAGGAGGAAGTGTGTCTGTGGGGAAAGGTTTGTGCGAAGCGCTGGGCGGGCGTGGGCTGGGTCTGCCTTTGGGGGCTGCATCCCTCCCAGGGTTAATTTTCACAGGGAAGAGCTCTGCACCGAGTGGCTCACTTTTGCTGCTGAACATTTAAGGCTGTTTTTCTGTGGCTTAAAATGACAGTAGGTTATAAAATGAGCACTAAATATGCATTTCTGATGTTTCCTTCAGAATATTTTTCCCTCCTGAGATTCCCCACGCCCCTTCCTTATAAGCCCTATAAGGATAAATCTCTTACTCTTCTAGCATATCTAGTAAAATATCGTTGGGAAGATAAATGCATGGACAGCGCTTTACTGTAGTGGGTGGGGAGCCCCTGTGAGCAGGGTGTGGGGACCCTGCAAACAGCCAGAATAAGGAGCGTGGATACAGCAGAGCCTCCCTTCGGTTCCCCGGTGGAGAAGACGGGGATCTCCTCGCGGGGGTGTGGGTGTTTCTGTGAGGTTTGAAGGTGGAGCCGCGCCAAGGGTCTGTCTTTACTGTGGAAAGCAGAGCACAGGCAGAGCCTGTGAACCAGCCAAAAACATCCGGAAAATAAACCATGCTAAACGGCACCCACACTGCTGCAGCTAAGGGACTCGCCCCAGGCTCCCGGCCCCAGCTGTGCCCCTGGCTCCGTCTTGTTCAGGGACATGACAGGACACCAGCCAATTCCAGTGGCTGCTCCAGATTTGTTCAGCTCTGCGGTGAAGATGCCTGACTTCCTTGATCATCACTCAGTTCTTCTCTCAGGATCGTCCTCCGTCATTGTGACTTTACTGACTTGGGTGCCCGCCCAAGCACCCAGCTGAAGGCCAGTGCACCCCTGCCTGTCAGCCACATGCTGACAGGAGGCAGTCGGCCATGGGACAGAGGCAGGGCAGCCGGGGTTAGCGGCAGGACCCTGGAGCCTCGTGGCCTGGGTCTGAAACCGGGATGTCCCCTCCCTGCCCTAGCCTTGGTCAGGTTGCGGTTGCTCAGATTTAGTTGTGCCGAATGGTGAAGACTGGGTGAGGCCGTGCTGGGCAGGTGCACACAGTCAGCCCTGTGTAGGTTGCCTCAACTCTGCTCATTCAAACAGGTAAATACATAACACACAACCCTTATTCTCAAATAGCTCAAGTTTATGGTCTAATTCAGCAGCTCCCACACTTTTTTGATATAAAAATTATTTTGTGTTGTTACACCTCATCGAGGACCCCAAAAAGCTCTTCTAATCCTGGGCTACATCTACTGGCATCAGTGAACATGTTTGCACTAAGCACATCGCTACCCAAGGCACGTCCAGTTGGGCAGCAGATGGTTGACATTGCAGATCACCTAGGCTCACACGCTTCCAGAGTGCAAGGCCAGAGAACACCTTAGCAGTTTATAAAAGTGGTTCTGACCTCATGGATCTCCTGTGAGGACCTTAGGGAGCCCTGGGGTCCCTTCAGACCTCGCTCTGAGAATGGCTGGTCTAACAGTAGGGACACCAAATGGATGCATCACAGGCAAACCGGCAGGCCTTACTCCATGGACCCCCAACCACTAAGTGCAGCGGGATTCTCAGGCGATCCGAGTCCTTGGGGTGGAAGGAATGAGGGAAGGTTTCCTCGAGGAAGCAAGGCAGAAGTAAAGTAGAAGAAAGGTTTTCTGGCAATGCCATGATCTTGTTCAGGGATCACCCACGAGAGACTCATCCTTGATATGAACACAGATCCCTAAATCTAGTTTACATGCTTAAATCAAGCACTTTGCTCCTCAGTCTCAAACATCTACACTCAGGCATTTAGATATTTTCCCTCAAGCATGCATGGGATTTCCTTTATACCTGGAGAAAGAAGGGCCCGTCTTGGAGATTTTCCCAGAAGAAGGAATCCCTGGAAGGTGAATTCCAGTCACCGACTCTTGGGTGACACTTGCTGTTTTGAAATGGCCCTTTGCCTGTTGAAAACTATGCACGTTTCAAAAACATCTTAAAACCAAAGTTCCACCAGGATGACTTCTTCCGTCTAAACGCGCTCTCTCTTCTTATTTCTAAAAGACCCTGCTGGACCAGGATGCCTTATTCCATCTAAACACGCTCTCTCTCGTCTCATCTCTGTAAGGCTTTGCTGGACCAGGATGCCTTATTCCATCTAAACACGTGCTGTCTTCTCATCTCTGTAAGACTCTGCTGGACCAGGACACCTTATTCCATCTAAACATGCTCTCTTATCATCTCTGTAAGACTCTGCTGGACCAGGATGCCTTATTCCATCTAAACACATGCTCTCTTATCTCTGTAAGACTTTGCTGGACCAGGATGCCAGTTCCATCTAAACATGCTCTCTTCTCATCTCTGTAAGACTTTGCTGGACCAGGATGCCTTGTTCCATCTAAACAGCTCTGTCTCATCTCGTCTCCGTAAGACTTTGCTGGACCAGGATGCCTTGTTCCATCTAACCATGCACTGTCTCTCTTCTCATCTCTGTAAGACTCTGCTGGACCAGGACACCTTATTCCATCTAAACATGCTCTCTTATCATCTCTGTAAGACTTTGCTGGACCAGGATGCCGGTTCCATCTAAACATGCTCTCTCTTGTCTCATCTCTGTAAGACTTTGCTGGACCAGGATGCCTTGTTCCATCTAAACATGCTCTCTTCTCATCTCTGTAAGACTCTGCTGGACCAGGATGCCTTATTCCATCTAAACACGCTCTCTCTCATCTCATCTCTGTAAGGCTTTGCTGGACCAGGATGCCTTATTCCATCTAAACACGTGCTGTCTTCTCATCTCTGTAAGACTCTGCTGGACCAGGACACCTTATTCCATCTAAACATGCTCTCTTATCATCTCTGTAAGACTTTGCTGGACCAGGATGCCGGTTCCATCTAAACATGCTCTCTCTTGTCTCATCTCTGTAAGACTTTGCTGGACCAGGATGCCTTGTTCCATCTAAACAGCTCTGTCTCATCTCGTCTCCGTAAGACTTTGCTGGACCAGGATGCCTTGTTCCATCTAAACATGCGCTGTCTCTCTTCTCGTCTCTGTTAAGACACTGCTGGCGCTTGAACTCTGAGATGTTTGGTTCTTTTTCTTTGACTCAGTTGCAGATGAGGGTTCTGGTTTCCATTGTGATGGTTATGTTGCATCCAGCGATCAGGCTGAAGGTAACTGGAAAATAGCAGGATCTCTCCATGTGGCCAGTCTGTGTGGGAAATGCTTTATACACATGTCCCAGCCTTGCTAAGATCGCCAGTGGCTGCTTCTGGGTGACACGCACCCTCATCCTGGACTGGCTCTAATCTGGTCCTGCAGCCTCTCCCAGCAGCGATTCATTCACTCCTGTTTCATCTGCATGAGAGTCACGCACTTTTGGATCTGGTTTAGGGACAGGACCCTGCAGCGCTGAGGGCAGCACATCGACAGAGCCCTGTTGAGACCCTGGAGGTGACGAGACAGCAATGTGTGGCACCTGGAGGTGGCCACTTGGATGTTCCCTGAGCTGAGTCCAGAACTGAGAGTTTGGCTTTGGAAGAGACTTGCCTTGATCACAACTGACCCCACTGAATCCATCTTTTTCTAAGTTTTGGGCTCCTGAAGAAAATGGAAGGAGCTTTGTTTGACTCTGGAGTTTGAACCCTTGGATTGCATTCTGCTTCTACCATAACTTGTTGCAAAACCTTGGGGAAGTCACCTCACTCTCCTGCATCTGTGTCCGCAGAGTTAAAACTCGGGTACACTGATACCTGCTTCACAGGCCCTGGGATTCTGTGAGAACAGTCACCGTGCGCTTGCACATAGCTGCCCGTCTGCTGTGTGTAGCAGCTCCAGACGGCTGGAAGCTTGGCCACGCCCTGCCATCTTCTGTGTCTTCTCCCCTCGTCTGTGAAGCGGGGGCGATGAGAGTCCTTTGCGAGCTGAGGGTCTAAGTAGGTAGCTCATGGAAAGTGACTGGCATCGTGGCTGGCACATCCTAAGCCTCAGGAAGCCTTAGCAATTATACTTGAATGAGTTAGTGAATGGGAAGTGTTTGGAGCTTGAAAGTGCTGTCGCAATGTTATTTTTTCCTTTAAATTCCATTGAAGTGGGAGACAGGGGCAGACAGTCTCTGTCCTGTCTGCTGTCTTTGAATTTGAGTTTGTTCATCTCTGAATAATTTCTTTGCAAGTCTAGCACATGCTCTGACCTTCCTTGCCCTTGGTGCAAAAGGGACCAGCCCTTGTTCAGGGCTGAAGGTCCCCAGGGCTTCATGTAGAGCAACAGTTTCTCCTAAGAACAAGCATGGCTTCGTTCTGGGGTTTTCCGAGAAGAGAGAAGAATTCTCCCCACGGGTTGAGTTGTCTCTTGGGATTATCTAAAATACCAAATGGCAAAGACCTAACACAGCTGCTTTCTAACCTCATGTCATGAATTTGCCGAGTTCTGGCTCAGCAAAAGTGCCTACTATGAAGAAATGGTTGAGGGCGATGGAGTCTGGGGCACGTCCGGGGCTTGTGGCATCTTTTCTTCCTTGGGATGAAGGTTAAGGATTTTCAAGTAGGGATCGCTGCGTGGTGGAATGAAATGCGGCATTCCTGCCTCTGATGCATGCATCTCTCCTGACTGGCCTCCTGGGCCCTCAAGTCATTTATCTGCACCCTGGAGAATGGGACTAACGGCCCTGAGTGCCCACCACGGACAGGCTTCAATTCTTACAGTAATGCAACACGTAGAAGCTGTTATTCTCCTTCTACAGATGGGGAAACAGGCTTTAAAAAGGTCAACCTAAGAACACACAGCTAGTGAAAATTCAAACCGGGTGACCCTTATCCCCAAGTCACATGTGTCTCTTTCCCCTCGGGGCAGGCAGTGGCATTGGGTTCCCAAGCATCTGTCGTTTTTATCAAAATGCTATTTTGATGTTTCCTTTTTCTTGTCTCAATTTTTTTTCAGAGCCACTATTTTTTCTTCTGTCTACATGAAAAGTGAAGTGGGAAAAAGTGTCCCCCTCTGACTATTGACTTATGCGGCCTATCACAGTCTATTTTAAAGTAGGATTGTCAGCGTTGGTTTTATTTGTAATCAGCTGTGTTAGATGAAACCACTGGCCCTAAGGCAGCACTTTTGGAAAATGGAAACTATTCTGATTGTTTTTGTAAGGCTTCCAAATATAAAATCAGGTGACTTTTATTAACTTCCTTTAAAGAGAATCCGTGTCCGAATTCTACAGAATCTTACAGGAGAATAAAGTCGCATTTCTGTAGCGCTTTCCTGGCATAGCTGTGTTTCCACCTGTCCTGAGGGGGGCTGGTGAGGGTGTTCTCATCACTGGTAACAAAGCATCAAGAAACTTCATGAGTAGCAACCAAGTTCCAGTCCTTGGGGACATCACTTGGAGGGACTTGCTGTGGCCTTGATTGTGGTAGGTGGGGGTGGCCTTTGCAGCCCTGTGGGTCAGGGTTGGGGACCCAGGGATGAGGGGAGGGAGGCGATTGAGGAGATACCATAGAAACTTAGGCTAAACGAGGCCAAGGAGAGAATGGAATCAGGGCCAACTTGGACTCCGGTTTTCAAAGCTTATGTTGATGTGGTTGTCACTGATAGAAAAATGTGGAAAGTTGGCCTTTCAACACAGGTAATCCCCCCGCAAATGCTGAGGACACCGGGGAGGATACAGAGAGAGGTAGGAGGTTCGGGTGGGAGGCAAATGGGACTTGGCAGGCATTCCCATCAGGGGCCCTGAGATGCATTCTGAGATGGTCTTTGTCACGGCTTAAGACGCAGTTTTCCCTCCTCCACCAGGGCCTAGGATTCATGTTTCAGAATGAAAATTAACTTACAGGTCTATGGTTACTTTATATCTGAGTTTGTTGCTATGGCAAATACATGTGAAAAGAAAGAAATCAGAACAGACACCTGTGGTCGTTACTTTCTCTCCAAAGATACTGGATCTGTGTATCCAGGTTTTATCCAAACCCTGTTTTTCAGAACATACATTTGAGTATAAGCTTCCTATAGTATCTAATTTTCCTTTTCACGAGTGTTCCTGGAGAGGGCCTGGTCCTCAGATGCCGAGGCTGGGAGAGGCAGGGGTGCCGTATTTGGGACGGAGGGCGTCTGTCACTAGTGTGAGTGTGAACTCCCGTGCAGCCTTTCCTGGCTCTGTGATCTTGAGGAAGATAGCAACTTTTTCTGAGCCTCAGCTTTCTCACCGATAAAACACAGGCGTTGGTTTGTTTCTTTGTTTTCTTTTGAGACAGGTTCTCACTCTGTCACCCAGGCTGGAGTGCAGTGGCGCAATCACGACTCACTGCAGCCTCGACAACCCAGGCTCAAGTGATCCTCCCACCTCAGCCTCCTGAGTAGCTGGGACTGCAGGCACAAATCACCACATTTTTTTTTAATTTGTCATAGTGATGAGGTCTTAGTATGTTGCCCAGGCTGGTCTCAAATTCCTGGGCTTAAGTGATCCTCCTACCTCAGCCTCCCAAAGTGTGGGCAAGCCACGATGCCTGGCTTAAAACACCATTTTAATGCATAATTTTAAAACACAATGTTAATGCTCTGTTGTTATGAGGATTAAAGGAGAGCACGCAGAGCACCTACAGTGCATGTAAATGTGATGGCAAGCATCTTGTATTTAATAAGTAAAAGTGAGTTTTCAAGCATTCCTTGGGAATTAAAGTATGCAGTATGTGTGTTGGTGAGTTAGGCTTTTTCCATCTTTTACTGTCATGTAGATATCTTATTGTTCTAGTCATCAGTGAATGCCTGTCATAGGCACAGCCTTAGCATCTGAATCCCCCTTCGTTTTTATACCAAAAGTAAACATATGAGGAATTTTATTCCAACAGAAGTATAAGTTTCAAGGTCTCCTTCCCCCCCCCCAGCCCCGCCCCCACACCTAGTCTGCCCTGTCTAGCAAATCAAATACTAAAGGGGCACTTTTTAAATTTTATATTTTACTTTCTTTGATCATCTTATTTAAATGTTGTATAATTAAAAAGAGAACCACAAAATTTCCATGACTGGTGAAGATAACACATGTAAAAATGAAGTAAAATCAATTCTAAAAAAAAAAAAGAAAAGAAAACCCCCATGGGGACATCTGTGACAGGTGGAAATGTGTGCCTGGCGTGGATATTATCTGGAAACTTGTTAGACAAGAGGACGCAGGAGCTTTGCCCAGACCCACTGGCCAGGGACCTGCAGCCAAGCGCCTGCCACCTGCAGCTTCAGAAGCCCCCGGACGGGTCTGACACTGACGTATGAGAGTCGCTGCCCTAGTCACGTTCCTGGTGGGCACATTTCTTGCTGTCACTGAGTTTTGGGCAATGCAATCATTGCACAGTTATTTACAGATGAATATCAATCATTACCTATTAATAGTTACCAGGAGTCTGAAATTCACTTTTGATAAGAAAGGGAGAACAATTACTGATGTCAGATGTACCTGTGGACACACAAGCTCAAGCTAATACTTAGACAGGATGGGTGATGTGAATGATTCCACTGAAAAGCCGCAGACCTGCTTGGGACCCCACTGCCTCCCTGCAGCCCCTCCCCTCCCTTCCTCTTTGACCGGGGCTGTGTGCAGGTGTCTGTCCCACACATGGGGCCTGCGCTCAGCCGCCTTCACCGCTGGCTTCAGCGTCTCCTTCAGCCTCAGCTCTGAAGTCTCCTCTGTGCAGAGGCCTCCTCTGACCCCCTTTCCGAGGTGTCCTGCCCCACTGTCCCCCAAATCATCAGCATTAGCTTGTCTGCTTGCTTCGTGGAGTTCTTCCGAGATTATCTGGGTCATCTGCCCGTTTCCTGGTTTCTTCATTCCATCTCAAGCTCCAGGCTGGAGACTTTCTCTGTCAACACAGCACCAGGTTCCAGGCACAGAGCAGGAGCTAAACCCATGGTTATTGTTGTAGGGATCCCATGGATTGGTTTTGGGGGTAACTTCTCTATGTCACAGCTCTGCAGTCTCAGGCTGAATCTGTGGTTATTGTTGAAGGGATCCCGTGGATTGGTTGTGGGGGTAACTTCTTTATGTCACAGCCCTGGAGTCTCAGGCGATCCTGCTAACAGCAAGGATAGCCGGAGATGTGTGAGACTGTTACTAGCTCTCCCCACTTTGTTGTGAATGGGTGAGTGGGTGTGTGAACACTGAGCCTTCCTCAGTCTTGAGGGTCCCAGGACAGCTCACGGACTCTTGGGGGCACCGCTGGGCAGGAGAGGATTAAAGGTAGCAAAGGAGGCCGAGGGAGTGGCAGTGCCCGAAATGCAGGGTGGGACGGGGCAGAGCTGGAGAGAGTGAGCAGGAAACCAGACATGTGACTGGAACACAGCCACCTCCGCCACCGAGAGGCGCAGGCTCCCACCACCTAGGAGGAGTGTGTCACGCAGTGTTTCCACCGGTTTGGAGCACACCCGACCTGCCGGGAACCCAGAGCTTAGTAACATTCAGAAGACTCGGCTCAAACGAACCGACACACACAGGGAAGACCCAGGGACCGCGGGTCTTCCCTGACAGTGGCCTTGCCCCTCCTGGTTTTTATCTTTCTTGAACCTACTTTTTTCACATAGACACTGTGGCGTCCTCTCACCCCTGCCCCCCACAATCTCCACCTCCTTCAGGACTCTCGCCAGCCCCGTCCAGGCTCCAGCCTCCATCACCTTTGCAGAGGCTGCCCAGTTGCAGCTGAAGTCAGTGATTCTGAACCGTTTTGAACAGGAGGAGCCATGCTACTTACTTAAGAAAAGTTACCGTTGGTTGCTTTTTCTCAACTCAAAAGTAATTCATGCTAGCCATAGAAAATTCGAAAAATACAGGTGGAAGGAAGAAACCTAAAGAATCTGCATCCAGGCGGAGCAGCTGAGGTGGAGTCACTGCCAGTGTGGACTGAGGAGTCCGTGCCTGGCTCAGCCCTGCCCTGCCTCACCCCTTCCCCGCTCCACTGGGCTCAGCCCTGCCCTGCCTCACCCCTTCCCGGCTCCACTGGGCTAGCCCTGCCCTGCCTCGCCTCACCCCTTCCCCGCTCCACTGGGCTCAGCCCTGCCCTGCCTCACCCCTTCCCCACTCCCCTGGGCTCAGCCCTGCCCTGCCTCACCCCTTCTTGGCTCCACTGGGCTCAGTCCTGCCCTGTTCCGCCCCACCCCTTCCCGCTCCACTGGGCTCAGCCCTGCCCTACCTCACCCCTCCAATGGCTGTTGTATCGGAAGCTGTTCCTTCACAGCAGATAAACACACAATGTCTGTGTATTGGGTGTTTACTTCTCAGGCATCTGCTGGCCTGCAGGCTTTGCTGGGGATTCCAGCCTGCAGGGGTCTGGGTCTGCCCCCCGTCTCTCATCTTCCTTGCACTTATCAGTAAACTGGAGGTGTTCTTCTCATGGCAGCAGTGGAGGCACACAAAAGCCAGGCCTCACACACAAGCAAATGGGACACAAAAGCCAGGCCTCACACACAAGTAAATTTGGAGCCCCCTCGCCTGTTGCTCCCCAATCTCTTGCTGGCCATGTTAAGTTCACAGGCTCCGCGCAAAGTCCCAGGGAGGGAAGAGCACCCAGCCCCTCTATGGGAGCGCTGCAGAGACCCTGGCGATACAGAGAGAGTGGCCAGTACTGCTGTCTGTTCTTCCTGGAATAAGGACGTCATTGTCCTGAGTGGGACAAGCTGAAGAAGGGAGGAAGGCAGAGGAGGGCGGGGGAGGGCGGAGGAGGGCAGGGGCCCTGCAGCCACTCCGTCAGGGGTGAGGCTGTACACAGACGAGGAAACCAAGCATTTCCAATACTTCCAGGCTGTGGGTGCCACAGTCATCAGGACTTGGCAGAGGCCATCAGAGGTAAACAAACTCTAGTGCCTGCACGTCAGAGCAGCGCAGCAGCAGGCCGGCAAAAAGTGGGGAGCCGGGCTGGCCAATAGTAACAAGACTTGGGGCGGGCCGAGGAAATGGAAGCAGGTGATTAAGAAGCTCACCAAGGAAGCTGAGACGAGAGAGAGAACCACAGATGGCTGTGCAGGGTTGCAGGTGTTACAGTCGGCTGGACGTGAAGACCTCCTGTGAGACAGTTGCTCCTGTGGACTGGACTCACACCGGTAGGAATCCGAGTTCTTCCGACATGGGACCTAAACTGAATTGAGACGTTCTGGTGGGTTTATTCACACTTTCTAATGAAAACCTCCTCTTGCCAATAAAGTCAGCACTTCAAGGCCCACAAGTGTTCTTATAAACAAAACGAAACTTGCATAGATAAAGCCAAACTTGGCTAGAGTTGGGAATGCTCAACTCCTGTGGTTTAAATCACATTAGTGGTAAGAGGTCCCTGTTTAATCGAGTGTACACTAGTGGAACACCAGGTCCTCTTAAGAAAAGAAAAGAAAAAGCGTTCATTAAATGCAATTTTCTGGGAAGTGGACTATGTACTTTTGCCTATCGTTGAGTCTGAGATACTATTCATTTTTAAGACATACCAAACAGGCAAAAAATATGTTGCCAATTAAAATGTGAGCAGTATTTTCTCATCTCTTAGAATTCCTCTTTTATGCTTACTGGGAGCACATTTTAAGGCTTATTTAGGCATGGATGTTGTTTATGGAGAGCATCTATGGAGAGTGAGATGCACAGATGGCGGTGCACAGGGGGAGGAGCTTTACCCAGTTCTGGTACCCAGGAAACCTGTGCACCTGTCAAGTTAGACAGCACTTCTGTCTCGGGACAGCCCCCCAGAGCCAATTCCCAGTCGATGCCCCCTCACTCTTGAAAGCAACTGCTCTTTTGATTCCAATCTCCATACATTACTTAAAAACAAACAAAACAAAACAAAAACAAACAAAAACAAAAAGGTATCCCTCCGTTGCCCAGGCTGGAGTGCAGTGGTGTGATCACGGCTCACTGCAGCCTTGACGGCTCCAGTGATCCTCCTGTCTCAGCCTCCAGAGTAGCTGGAACTACATCTACCAGATGCCACCATGCATGCCTAATTTTTCTATTTTTTGGGTCATGGGATTTTGCCATGTTGCCGGGGCTGGTCTTGAACTTATGGACTCAAATGATCCTCCTGCCTCAGCCTCCCAAAGTGCTGGGATTAGAGGTGTGAGCTGCTGCGCCCAGCCTACATTACTTTTGTCTGTTCTAGAGTTTCATGTAAATGGAATCCAGCATAAGTACCCCTTTGTTCCTGTCTTTTTTCGATCCAGTGATGGTTTTGAGCTTCATTCTCACTGCATGCGTTGCCCTTTCATTCTCTGCAATTTACATGCATGATTGTAGACTGTGTACGGACACCACAGCCTGTTCTGCATTTCCCAATCAATGGATATTTTGTGTTTTTCTCTTTAGGTTGGGGCTGCTACAAATAAACATACCAGGTACTCGTCATTGTACTAGTCATTCGTGAGTGCGTGTTTTCATTACGCTGGGGGTAAATACCTACGAGTAGGTTTCCAGAGTAGCCCCAGCATTTCACACTCTGTGGCTTACATTTTTGTTTTCTTCATGGTCTCTTTTGGTCAGTGTCCGTTCTAAATTTTAATGAAGTCCACTTTTTTTTTCTTTTGTGCTTCGTGCTTTCTGCATTTGCCTTAGAGATCTTTGTCTAACCCAATATCTCAATAATAGTCTCCATATTTTCTTTTAGGGTCTTTATATTTTTAGGTTTTATGTTTAGATCTCTAATTTATCTCAAATAAATTTGTGTGTGGGTGGTGAGTTAGGCTTTTCCATCTTTAATTGTCATGTAGCTATCTCATTGTTCTAGAACTATTTGTTGAGAAGGCTTTCCCTTCTTACTGAATTGTTTTAGTGCCTCATCAAATATCAATTGAACATATACATATATTTACATACATTTCAAAAGTATATACTTTTTATTTAATTATAAACTTTATAAACTTATAAACTTTTTATTATTTTCCACTCATCTACTTAGCTATCCTTTTCCCACTAACATCTGGTCTAGATTACTGGCTTTATAATGATTTTTCAAGTATAGTAATATTAGTCCCCCAACACTGTTCTTTCAGAAGAAAGCTTTGAATATGTTTTTTTCGCATTTTCCTATACATTTTAGAACCATAACGTCAGTTTCTATTATAGAACTTCCTAGGATTTTGATAGGAATTATGTGGGATCCACTAATCAAACTGGGGGGAATTAAAGTATTTCTGAGTCTTCTCATCCATTAACATGGTACATCTCTTTATTTATTGAGGTGTTCTGATTTTTTCAGCAATGCTTTTAGTTTTCCATGTATTGTACATCTTTGATAAAATTATTTCTATGCACTTTTATGTTTTTGATATTATAGCAGATGACTTTTTAAAAAATTTTCCAATTATTCATTAGCAGTATATAAAAATAGAAGTAGTTTTTGTAGATTGACCTTGTATCTTGGGACTTTGTCATCTTCACTTGTTAATTTTAGCAGCTTTTTCTTTGTAAATATAAAAAAGTAGTGAGATTATTACTAATCTAAAAGTGAAAGTGGTCAGTCTTTTGTCATTAAATATGATGTTAGCTGTAGACTCTTTAAAGTATGCTCTTTATCAGACAGAGAAGGCTTTTCTCTACACCTAGTCTACCGAGAGTTTTGCTATTTGATTAATGAAGTACTTAATAAAAATGAGCAGCTAAATTTACTTGTCTAAAGACTGATAGTTTTGCTACAGCTGAAAACATTTGCATTTAGGGTATAATGCTATTGCAATGTCTAAAAGAATTGTTGGTTATGATTTGTAGTATTTTAAATAGTCCCTTCAATTTTGCAAAATGCTTTATCTTTCTTTCTAAATACACTCATATATTCTTCCACTAGCTCCTCCTGCCCACCTTGTGAGGCAATTAGACAGGTTTGATACTGTTGTGAACCCAAAGTATCTGAGACAGGTCTCAGTCAATTTAGAAAGTTTATTTTGGCCGGGCGCAGTGGCTCACGCCTGTAATCCCAGCACTTTGGGAGGCCGAAGTGGGTGGATCATGAGGTCAGGAGATGGAGACCATCTGGCTAACACAGTGAAACCCCATCTCTACTAAAAGTACAAAAAATTAGCCAGGCGTGGTAGCAGGCGCCTGTAGTCCCAGCTACTCAGGAGGCTGAGGCAGGAGAATGGCGTGAACCCAGGAGGAGGAGCTTGCAGTGAGTTGAGATCGCACCACTGCACTCCAGCCTGGGCGACAGAGCGAGACTCTGTCTCAAAATAAAAAAAAATAAAAAAAATAAAAGAAAGAAAGTTTATTTTGCCAAGGGTGTGGATGTGCCCATGACATGGCCTCGGGAGGCCCTAATGACACGTGCCCAAGGTAGTCGGGCACAGTTGGTTTCATACATGAGACATCAAATCGGTATGTGTAAGAGGTACATTGGTTCAGTCCAGAAAGGCAGGACAACTTCTTAAGTAGATATGAGACAAATGGTTGCATTCTTTTGAGTCTCTGATGAGCCTTCCACTGAATATACAACGTACATCTGAGAGGAGGATAGAGAAACAGTCACTTCTGCCTTAGTCTGGCTCAGTGAAGCAATAGGGTGGAGGAAGCCGTCAGATCTGCACCTGTCTCAGGTGGGCTGCAGAGGGATGACTGAGTTCTGTCTGTCCTTGGTTCACGGGAATTTCCTGCAGGCAAACGGTGAGGGAGGTCTGTAGCTTTTTTACCTTTGTAGCCCTCTTATTCAGGAATAAACTGAGAGGCAGGTTTGCCTAACACAGTTCCTGGCTTGACTTCCCTTTGCTTTCATGACTTTGGGGTCCTGAGATTTCCTTTCCTTTCACACCGTCTTAGTCTGTTTGGACTGCCATGACAAAATCCCTTCCACTGGGTGGCTTATAAACAACAGAAATTCATTCCTCACAGCTCTGGAGGCTGGAAGTCCAAGATCCAGGCACTGGCAGATTTGGTGGTGGGGTGAGGGCTGGGGGTGATTCATGTTCTGGTTCGTAAACGGTGTCCTCTTGTTTCCTCATATGGTGAAAGGAACAAACGAGATCCCTGGAGCCCCCCGACCTTATTTTTTATTTATTTATTTATTTATTTTTTGAGACAAAGTCTCGCTCTGTCACCCAGGCTGGAATGCAGTGGCGTGATCGCGGCTCACTGCAACCTCTGCCTCCCGGGTTCAAGCAATTCTCCTGTCTTGGCCTCCCGAGTAGCTGGGACTACAGGTGCACGCCACCACACCTGGCTAATTTTTGTATTTTTACTAGAGACAGGGTTTCACCATATTTGTCAGGCTTATCTCGAACTCCTGACCTCAGGTGATCCACCCGCCTTGGCCTCCAAAGTGCTAGGACTTCAGGCGTGAGCCACTGCACCCAGCGGGAGCCCCTTTTCTAAAGGCTCATCTCATCCCAGCTGGAGCCTCTTTTCTAAAGGCTCATCTCATTCCTGAGGGCTCCAAGGCCGCACCTCCAAATGCCATCAGCTTGGGAGAAAAGATTTCAACACAGGAATTTTGAGGGGTCACAAACATTTGACCAGTGCAGATTCTGTGTAACAAGTGACTCCCAGCATTTACATTACAGGATTGGAGCTGAGTGGCCAGGCTGGGGCTGAACTGAGACAACCTATTTCTTCTCCTCTTGTTTTATTTTCTCCATTTCGCACTGTGCAACCTGCCATATTTTTGGAATGACTACTACAGACTTTTAAATACAAACTCTTTGACTTTGAACATTAAATTTGCTTAACATAGAAGTAAATACTGGCTGGGTGTGGTGGCTCATGCCTGTAATCTCAGAACTTTGGGAGGTCAAGGGTGGATCACTTGAGGCCAGGAGTTCGAGACCAGCCTGACCAACATGGTGAAACCTCTTCTCTACTAAAAAGTACAAAAAATTAGCTGGGCGTGGTGGTGTGTCCCTGCAATCTCAGCTACTCTGAAGACTGAAGCAGGAGGATCACTTGAACCCGGGAGGTGGAAGTTGCAGTGAGCCGAGATCATGCCACTGCACTCCAGCCTGTGGACTTCGTCTCAAAAAAAAAAAAAAGGAGTAAATAAGAAGATGGGAGTAACAGAAAACAACACCCACCAACCTAAACTAGAAGTGAATTAATGTCACTATGATGTTCATTTCTTTAATAGTTAAGGCCCATTGGGGTAATGTGTAGGCACAATTTCAATACTTGTAATAATTCCTGAAGAACTCTTAAGGTGTTGGCTGCTACTAAATAACAATGTTATATGCTTTTCTTTAAAAACAAGGTATGTCTGGGACAGCATCATATTCCCAGAGCAGACTGGATGTGGAGAAAAGGGATTCAGAGTCCCTTGACAATAACAGCAGTGACATCCAGTCAACCACGCAGCCGCCAGCAATGGGCTCAACAGCCCAAAACAAAACAGCAGCAGAGCTGTGTGGCACACTCAGGGCCAGGGGAGGCATCCAGGCCAGTGCACGGATAGCTCAGGGGGACATGGAAAAGCTGGAACTGGGCAGAGGCAGCCTGCGGGTTCTGTCTCTGTGGCATTAGTTTAGGGGCAGCCGGCCTGGTTATGGTCAGGTGTGGCATTAGTTTAGGGGCAGCCGGCCTGGTGGTGGTCAGGTGTGGCATTAGTTTAGGGGCAGCCGGCCTGGTGGTGGTCAGGTGTGGCATTAGTTTAGGGGCAGCCGGCCTGGTGGTGATCAGATGTGGCATTAGTTTAGGGGCAGCTGGCCTGGTGGTGGTCAGGTATGGCATTAGTTCAGGGGCAGCCGGCCTGGTGGTGGTCAGGTGTGGCATTAGTTCAGGGGCAGCCGGCCTGGTGGTGGTCAAATTGACACTTTCAAGTACTTCTGGTTTTCAAGAGCTTCACGGGATCCTGTGCTTGCTGGAAGTTGAGCAATAACTCTCCAAATGTTAATGCAAAACTCTTAAGGGTGTGAGCTTGCCAAAAAACGTACATCTGCAGCATGCGATTTCTTGAAATATGGCCAAATATGGAGATTTCATTTTTAGAATGGATGTGATTTGTTCTTGCTTCCTGTAAAAATGTTTCAGACATCGTCATATTGAATCAAGTAGACTTCATTTAATGAGGTAATTATGTAAGAGTTTTTTTTAATGTTCATAAATGTCTGGCAGCCGCTTATTATCATCTAAAAACTCCGCTTGGTTGTCAGATTATTTGAACAAACTGTCAGACACATTATAAGTCACAAGCATCTAATGCTAGTTTGGGAAATGAACTCATATTTTTTTAATAGACCTTCTACCAACTTTACAAAGGTAGCTTTCTACAAATTAAAAAAAAAGTTGTTACATGGTTATAAAACTTAAAATTTATAGAAGTAATTTGGAATGGGAATCATGTTTCTATAAAACCTAAAATTTATAGAAGTGAAATTGAAATCATATTTCTATAAAAGTTAGAGTTTATAGAAGTAAATTGGAATTGAAATTGTGTTTCTCTAAAACAACATTTATAGAAGTAAATTGGAATTGGAATCATGTTTCTAGCCTAATATTTAATGAGACAATATGGAGGAAGACTGTCTCCAATGTGCTAATTACTTTTCGGGAGTGTGTTCAGGATGAGGCCCACAGGTCTGCAGGCCAGGGATCTGAGCCTCAGACAGCAGTCAGGGCAGGGAGCACACAGGCAATGCTGGTGGAACTAGAAAAGCACAAACCACGCAATAGAACTAGCTATGAAAGAGAGCACCATGCAATCACATTTATACTACAGAATTATTACAGAACTTATACTGCAGAATTAATACATTTCCTTATGGGTTCTGAGTACCAACGGGGTGTCACTGACTGTGGCAACAGCAGAAACCTTCAGATTGAGGCAAAGTCAAAGCTTTGAGTGAGAATGAACTTAATACACTAAATTTAAAAATGTTGTAATTTGGGAGAATAATAAATTATACATATTCTATGTTGTTCATATAATATATAATTAATATAATACTATAAGTAATATATATTATATATATGTATGTGTGTGTGCGTTAAAAGTCAGCCTCTTGAATGCCTTCATGTCGGAATTGCTTCTATTTGTGTTTTTTTCTTTCAGATTATTTTTTCTTTATACATTAACTCCTCAAAATTTATTATGTGAGAAAATGATGTAGTTAAGGGCCTTCTGAATAGGAAAAAAAAGTGACATATTTTCATCTAATATATTAAAATGGAATATTGCAATAGGGACTTTGTAATCATTATTACTTTTTTTTTCTGAATTATTTCCAGAATTTCTAGCTTTATTTTTCTCTATCCATGGTCATTTTTGGAAGCTTAGCCTACTCCATCTAGAATCAACCATAACTTAATAGTAATATGATTAGTTGAAAACTTTAACTTTGGTTCCCTGTCCCCACTTAACAGAGCCAAGTGTCTCCACATTCCCACCTCGGTGTAATGCACCCCGTGGTCCCGTGTGGTCCCGCCGGTGACTCCACCACGATCCTGGAAACAGCCTCTCCTTCCCTATTTCCCTGTCTCTACCCTTGCCATCCTGCTTCTCTCAGTCTTCAGATTCACTCAGTTCCCTTTTTCCTGCACCGTTAATGCTTCCCAAGGCCTCAAGGGCATTTTTCTAGAGGATCGCTGAGCTCCTCCTCCTTGGGCTCCTTCCTGCAGTCACTGCCCCGTGCGCCTCCCAGGACGGAAATCTCCTGTGCTGTCGTGACACAGGACCTGTCATGTGCGCATTCACCCCTCCTGCCTCCCTCTACCGGCGCGATTAAGTCCTTTATAGAATAAGGACTTGTTTCCTGCCAGAGAGAACCACCCCAGTCAGCTCTGCCTGCAGAACGCTGCGTTCTGGGATGTCCCGGGGGGAGGTGACAGTCACACGTGGAAATTACGTTCTGTGGCCTTCTCTTCCCAAGGGCCGTCATCGGTTTGTTTAAAGATCTTCTGCCTCCGTTGTGGCCCTTACTAAAAGAAAATGGAATTGCATTTCTCCAATGAGTTTGAAGTTCCCTCATGGAGCCAGGTTTATCAGATAAAACTGCATGGGTTAACAGCCTTCATCAACCACGATGTTTATATAAACAAACACGAGGTTTCTTCTGACTCTGCTCTAATAGCTTTGATATTTTATATCATGCTCATCAAATTTTAAGAGGTTGACTTAATCCATCTTATTTTGCTTATGATAAGCTTTCAAATATCACATAAAATCCTCAAGAGAGACGTTTCAGGAATTTTCGAGAATGATTTCTATAGCTGCAGCATGTCCCTGGATAGAGCGCAGAAAGTTGTCTCGTGTCTGGATCATCGCACCATAAATTCTGTGCACTAATAAAATTTCTGAAGAAGCGCCACGGCAGTGCTGAGTTTCCAGGGTGCTGCTGGAGGGGCATGAACAGGCGTCATGTGAACACCGCGGTGCTGAGTTTCCAGGGTGCTGCTGGAGGGGCATGAGCAGGCGTCACGTGAACACCGCGGTGCTGAGTTTCCAGGGTGCTGCTGGAGAGGCACGAACAGGTGTCACGTGAACACGGCAGTGCTGAGTTTCCAGGGTGCTGCTGGAGAGGCGGTTCCCGCCATCCTCAGCGGCTGCTCTCTGGAGATGCAGTTCCATTGAGTGATGCACCATGTGCTCTGAGGATTTCTGCAAAGCAACAACCTCCAGAAACATTTAGCGCAACCCCTGCTGTTCTCAGTTTCTTCCATGACCTAAAATAACTTACTGAGCAATTCAGAGAGAAATGCAAATCATTGTCCTTTTTTTTTCTTACCAGTTTCCTTGTTATCGTTGGGGCAAAAGCCTCTTTACTATAACCCAGAGGTGGGTTTTATTGATTCACCTGTGCATTTGCTGAGCAAAACCTGGAGCCCACAAAAAAGTACAGAACTTATAAGACAGAATCATGAAACTTCAGTCATTGACAGATTTCTTTCTGCTTCTTCTCTTGTTCATTAAACGGATTTTGAGCACCTATTGTGAGATTTGAATGACCCGTGAGTTCTGAGCTTATTCAAAAAAATGTTGATCTGAGCAGACACGATGACTTCACTTTAATGTTTATCATCCTCTCTTTCAAGTGTCTGAATACAGCGTATGAGATCACCAGGGGAGAGTGATTGTTAGTCACTTTGGAATAGAGCTATAGGGGAGAGTCCAAAAGGTAACATTTGTTTTTACGTTCTTGCAGTGAAGACACAAAACGTATATGCTTTTACAAAATCTAATAGTAACATTTGGTAATATAGTCAGTAATGGACTAATCATAAAATTATGTATCTGATTATCCTCAGATGTTAAACAGAGTTGCTAGATATGCTAAAATCAGGGTGGTTTCCATTAATACCATCACAATTATTTATTATCTCAAAAGAAATGTATTGAGTGCCTGTTATAAGCCAGGCATCCTTTTAGCATTGGAAAAATAAAGCAATAGCTAACATTTGTGGAACTGTGTCAATATGACACAATGCACCTATAATCGCTTTTAATCCCCAGAACAATCCTTCATGCTGGGCTGTGATATGGACTCACCACACCAGCTTTGGCGGTGCTGAGCAGCTCTTATCAGCTTCCTAATGTGTCCCACCTGTCTGATATCCCCTTTAGGGTCATAAAAGCCCTATAAACTGTACACTGTAGCTAATCAGCTTCAAAGCAGTCTTAAAGCACCATTTGTGGAAAATCACTTCCAGTAGGAGAGATTCGTGACGTCCCAGCCCGAGTTCCCTTCAGGCTGAGCAGAGGGGCTGCCCCTGCCGCTCCACCTGCGTGTTCCTGCTGCAGCCACCAATAGGTCACATGGGCTTTCATTCCTAGATGCTACTGCTCTCACCCTAGTGAGGGCCAGTCAGGAAGGGGTTGCCAGCACGCACTCATTCTCAGGTATTCCTGGCTTAACTATTTCGGGCAGAAGATGGATGTCAGACATACATACCTAAACACAAGGAGAAACTGAGTTTATTAACATGGCGATGTGAGGTCCTAGAATTTTTGTCATTGTTTTATTTGCATGTGAGTGAGTTCAGTATTCATGTAGCACAATGCCTGGTTCACAGGCTGAGTGTGAATACCTCTCATTATTATTCTTTACCAGTTTTCAGTAACAAAGCTTGGTTTGGAAATAGTGCAGTGGAAATTTCCACGATCTGGGGCTGAACAACTTTTAGATAGCCTGCACCTGCTCTGCTTAGTCCTAAGTCAGACCTTGGGGAGGCCCCAGGTGAGAGAGTGGATTTTCTTCCAAGTCATCCTCTCGTTTGGGGCTTGGGGGCGGCGATGAACCGCATGTTGAGAATGAGGGCAGAGGGATCACACAGGGAGCCTCGGAGTCTAAACACGACCTCGCCCTGGGGCCCGCTTTGAGGAGTCTCCAGCCTCAATGACAGGTGGCTCAGAGCAGGGAGCAGAGAAGAGTTCCAGCCACAGGGCTGGTTCTGCCTGGTCACATTCAGGAGTCCTGCGGGCGTCAGAACTGCTCGTGGATCCCCTCTCCCAGGCGACTGCCCATGCTGACTTGTGAGCTGTGCTGCCTGTTGAGTAGGAATGTCCATCGCTGTGGGGATGCTGTTGACAGTTCCGGGATCACAGCAGCACTCCAGGCTGCGGGAATTGGAGCTGCTTGAGCTTCCCCATGAGTTTCTGCCTCTCCCGCTGTGCCCCCCACGCTGGCAGGCCCTCCTGCCCCCGGGGTGAAGGAGGACCACACCGTTCTTGGCAGTTCTCTGTGGCCTCCCAGGAGCTCTGCATGTGGGACGACGTCCCTGGATCCTGCTCACCTTTTGCCTCCTTCTTCCCCGCAGTGTCATCCTGTGACCAAGAGCACCAGTCTGCCCTGGAGGAAGCCAAGCAGCCCAAGAACGACAACGTGGTGATCCCTGAGTGTGCGCACGGCGGCCTCTACAAGCCAGTGCAGTGCCACCCCTCCACGGGGTACTGCTGGTGCGTCCTGGTGGACACCGGGCGCCCCATTCCCGGCACATCCACAAGGTAACTAGGCCGCACCCATCTCCATGACCATGGGAGGCTTTGGGGCGTGGAAGCCAGGAAAACAGAACCCTCACATCCCCGACGTGCATACACACTCACACACTCACTCACACACACACACTCACACACACTCACACTCACACACTCCCCCATACACACTCACACACTCACACACACACTCACACACTCACACTCACGCACACTCACACACTACCCCCATACACACACACTCACACACACCCACACTCACACATGCACACTCATACACGCACACTCACACGGACACACACACTCCCCCCCACACACACCCCCACACTCACACACTCCCCCCATACACACTCAAACACACACACTCACACCCACTCATACAATCCCCCCACCCACACATGCACACGCACACTCACACACTCCCCCCCCACACACACTCACACTCACACCCACACTCATACAATCCCCCAAATACCCACACTCACATGCACACTCACACAGTCCCCCACACACACACACTCACACCCACACTCATACAATCCCCCACCCAAACACGCACATGCACACTCACACACTCCCCACACACACACACACCAACACTCACACACACACTCATACAATCCCCCAAACACCCACACACATGCACACGTGCACGCACACTGCCCCCACACTCACACACACACCCACACACTCATACAACCCCAAACATGCACACTCTCACACACACACGCTCACACTCACACACTCCCCCCACCCCCACACACACTCTCACACACACTCCCCCCACACACTCATACAATCCCCCAAACACCCACTCACACACACTCATGCCCACACACACACACTTCCCCCACACACACACTCCCCCACACACACACTCATACAATCCCCCAAACACCCACACTCACACACACACTCATGCCCACACACACACTTCCCCCCCCACACACTCATACCCACACTCACATACTCCCCACACACACTCACACACACACATTCACGTCCACACTCATACAATCCCCCAAACACCCACACTCACACACACTCATGCCCACACACACACACTTCCCCCACACACACACTCCCCCACACACACACTCATACCATCCCCCAAACACCCACACTCACACACACACTCATGCCCACACACACACTTCCCCCCCACACACTCATACCCACACTCACATACTCCCCACACACACACTCTCACACACACACACTCACGTCCACACTCATACAATCCCCAAACACCCACACTCACACATGCACACACACACTCCCCCACCCCCACACACACTCACACACACTCCCCCCACACACTCGTACAATCCCCCAAACACCCACACTCACACATTCATACCCACACACAGCTTCCCTCCATACACTCACCCCACACACACTCATACCCACACTCACATACTCCTCCCACAACCACACACACTCACACACACTCTCACACACCCACACTCATACAATTGCTCAAACACCCACACTCATACACACACTCACACATACACCCACAGTCATACAATCCCCCAAACACCAACACTCACACACACACACATACACTCCCCCCACACATACAATCCCCCAAACACCCACACTCTCTCACACACACACTCATACCCACACTCACACACTTCGCCCCCACACACACACTCCCCCCACACTCATACACACTCATACCCACACTCACATACTCCCCACACTCTCACACACACACACACACTGTCTCACAAACTCACACCCACTCATATAATCCCCCAAACACCCACACTCACACACTAATACCCACACTCATACAATCTCCCAAACACCCACACTCACACACACTCACATACACTCCCCCCCATACACTCAATCCCCCAAACACCCACACGCACACACCCACACTCATAATCCCCCAAACATGCACACTCACACACTCACACACTCATACCCACACTCACACACTTCCCCCCACACTCACACACTTCCCCCCACACTCACACGCACACTCCCCCCACACTCATACACACACTCATACCCACACACATACTCCCCCACACCCATACTCACACACACTCTCATACACACTCACACCCACACTAACTCCCCCAACACACCCCCACACTCACACATATGCCCATTTGCACACTTCTCCCACACACACTGTCATGCACACTCACCCACACTCACACACTTCCCCCACACACCCACACTCACACACACACTCTCCCCACACACTCGCACAGTCTCTCCATCAGCTGTGGGTGTTGCACCTCCTCACCTGGGTGGTCTGGGGCTCCAAGTCTCGTTCACCCAGCACAGGGCGATCCTCTGCTCTTGCGGCATGAGGTGCCTATAAAAACCAGTGGCTGGGCCTGGCGCGGTGGCTCACGCCTGTAATTCCAGAACCGTGGGAGGCCGGGGCAGGTGGATTGCCTGAGGTCAAGAGTTCGAGACCAGCCTGGACAACATAGTGAAACTCCCATCACTAGTAAAAATACAAAACATTAGCCGGGCGTGGTGGCAAATGCCTGTAGTCCCAGCTACTCGGGAGGCTGAGGCAGGAGAATTGCTTGAACCCGGGAGGCGGAGCTTGCAGTGAGCTGAGATCCGCCATTGCACTCCAGCCTGGGCGACAGAGTGAAATTCCGCTTCAGCTGTTGGAGGAAACCATTTCTTTCATGGCCTCCAAAACCGCCCGAGTGGCAGCTGGAGAGCAGCAGGGCCTTCGCCTTCACAGGCAGCCCCACTCCTCTGCCCCACTCAGAATCTGAAAAGTGGCTCTGGGGCCCAGTGCCAGGGTGGAAACGTGGACAGCATCAAATACCAGTGGCAACTTCCTTCTGCTCCTGGTTTTGGCAAAGGGAGCTCAGCATTTCATAAGCTGAAAGAACCGATTGTCGAAGATGGGTTTTTATGGTGCCTGGAATTTATCACTTTTAGAAAAAGTGAGACTGTGCTAAAGACAAGGGCAATGAAAGTTATTCGAGGGTCTGCAATACAAAAATAACTTGTTCACTCGAGTTTTGTGTGAGTTGGAGCAACGTGAGGGATTTCACTGTAGCACCCGAAGAACAAGAGCTGTGTGTTCATGGAAATTGTATAACCGTGAGTAGAAATGGTTTTGCAGCTCTTTGTAACATGAATTTGACTTTGATTTTTCCTAGATTTGTATAAAAATAGTTTTAAAATCTATGAAAATACTATCTCTTAAATGTTATCAAATGTAGCCACTGATGTCACCTCTAATGCTTAGGCATGAGCATTTGGATGCTTCCTAAACTATTTTCCAAATTTGTCCTCAAGTGTCACCAGTAGACGTTTGTGGGGGAAACTGTGTAATTTCCAGGGGCTCAAGGGGACTAATGCCTGTTTCACCAAGATTGGGTCCACCTATCACCGTCTGGCCCGGTGGGAGTCCTGCTTTGGGGAGTGTGATGACGCCGGGGTGTGAGTGCCGCCCCTTCCTAGCCAGCGCTCCACTGTCCGGTCGCCCCGGCTGACCGTCTGCTCTTGACACCCCACTCAGCCGACACTGCACAGGGGTGCTGAGGCCAGCGGCTGAGGCTTGGCTTCTGCGGGGCTGATATGAGGGATTGGTTCAAACCCACGTGCTCTGCAGGACCTGAAGAGAACGTAAACCCATGTGCTCTACGGGGCTTGAAGAGAACATAAACCTTTTCAAGGTTTTGGTATGAGAATTATATAATAATTCCTATATTATTTTCCAAATTTGTCATCAAGTGTCACCAGTAGACATTTGTAGGGGAAACTGGTTTCCAGGGGCTCATGCTGACTAATGCCTGTTTCACCAAGATTTTTTTAGTTTCTGTGCCTGGGTGTACAGGAGTACTGTTGTTTGAGAAACCTTTCTGGGAAGCAATGTTTCTGCGTCTCTTAGAGCTCTGGCTGGTTTACTGTGCATATAAGTTGGGGCAGCCCCAGCCCCCAGTGAGGCCCCTCTAACAGAGGTGGAGACCGCTGGCAGATGCTGTTTTACACACGCCAACGAAAATCTTTAAGCTGTCAAACCCAGAGCTCCTCAAACTGGCTCTGAAATTATGAGATCAGCATTTATAACGTTGTCCCTGAAGAACCTGCCAACGTCCAATATTGTGATAGGCTAGGAACACAATAACCCCTCTCTTCCCGTCCATCGATGCTGGTTTCATTCCGCCTGGACTTCATCCTGCTTTCACGGTAGAAAGAAAAGTCTCTGGCGGTCCCATTCCCTATTTCTGCCTACAGAAGGGGGCAGCTCCGTCTTCTTGGAGTTTCAGAAAGAACTTGAAATTAAACAAATGGAGACAACTCCTTAGATTCGGCATGTGATTTTACCTTTATTATTTTCCATTCATTCATTCACCACAAATACTGATTGTCGACAACATTCAAACCCTCTTCCAGGGACTGAGGAAATAGCGTTGAATAAGAGAGGAGAAGCCCCACGTCTCCTGCGGTTTACACTCTGCCAGGGGGGCATCAGGCCCAGAACTGTTGTACCTGGCTGCCAACAGAAAGCCCCCAAATTTACCCAGTCTCCAAATGTACTTCTTACTCAACTCTAGAGAGACAGGGAGGTTCTGGACGGTTTCAGCAGTTCGAAGACATAATTGTCAGACGTCGTCGTGGGTGAGGGGGCGGTAGTTGTTTTGGTCTGTTCTGCCGTCTTCCTCTTCCTGGGGTGCTTTGCGGCTTGTTCGTGTCATTGCTGTTGGGGCATCATATGTAGCAGTGATAATGTATTGTGGAGAAACAAAGACTGTTTTTCTGTTTGTCAGCAGAGAAAACCCTTCCCCACCCGCCTGCGGTGGTTTCGCCTCACCCTAATTGGCCAGAATATCACTGAACGCCCAGACCCAGACCTGCCTTGGGCTGGGGAGAAAAGGGGAAGGGACCTGTTGTGGTTCTTGTTTCAGCACCCAGGGCTGGACTAGGATTACCCTCTTGGCACCCATGGCCACATGGAGCAGGGTCTGTGGCTAAGAAAGTCTTGCTTTTTTTTGTTACAAATGTGGAAGGGGGAGGCAGCCTGCAGGGTCTGGTTCCTTGTGCAAACAGTTAGACAGGTGGTAGACACAAAGATGGTAGAGGTGGTGGGGCAAGACCAGGGCTGGGCCCAGTGAGGGCAGGTCAGGGTGCCGGCACAGGCCTCTCTGAGGCTGAGATGCTGGAGGTAGTTGTAACCACAGTGGGTGGAGAGGGTTGTTTCAGGCAGAGGGCAGGGAGTAGAGAGTCCTGGGAGAGATGAGTCTGGTGTGTTTGAATGGGGAGTGACAAGGTTTGGCTGTGTCCCCACCCAAATCTCATCTTGAATTGTAATTTCCATAATCCCCACGTGTTGAGGAAGGGACCTATGCTGTGGGAAATGATTGGATCATGCGGGTGGTTTCCCCCTTGCTGTTCTCATGGATCCGATGGTTTTATAAGTGTATGACATTTCCCCTACTTGCACTCATTCCATCCTGCCACCCTGTGAAGAGGTACCTGCTTCTCCTTTGCTTTCCTCCATGACTGTAAGTTTCCTGAGGCCTCCCAGCCATGCTGAACTGTGAGTCAACTAAACCTCTTTTCTTTAGAAATTACCCAGTCTCAGGTATTTCTTCACAGCAGCATGAGAACAGATTAATACTGGGGGTGTCATAGGGGAGGGGCGATGGGGAGCAGCTAGAGAGCTGGTGGAAGCCAGAGAACAGAGTGGGCCCACTCACCATGGGGCTGGAACACCTGTCACATCCCAGCTCCCCTGGGAAGCTGCTGGGACAGTTTAGCAGAGGAGTGATACAATCTCTCAACAATCCTGAAAAGCACTCACATTTATCCATTCACCTTTTATTCAATAAACATGTGAATGCCCTCAATGTTCCAGGCATCGTTCTGGGAGCTGGGGATACACCAGTGAACAAAACAGGCACAGTCCCTGCTTCCACGGAGCCTACATGCTAATGGGAGGACGCAGATAATAAGCCAAACAAACACATCACACTTAACAGACATGAGTAAACATGTGGTATCATGTCAAATGCTCTGGAGGAAAAAAAACCAATAATCCACAAGAGGGACTTGGGATGGGGCACAGCTTGAAGGAAATGGCAGGGGCGACTCCCTGAAATGCTGACATCAGAGTCGAGACCTCAAGAAGTTGGTAGGGGAGCAAGGAAGCCTGCAGAAGGCCAGCCCAGTCAGAGATAGTGAATGCCACTGAGGGCCCAGCCCCAGAACCCAGTGCAGTTTTTATCAAAAGGTGTAGTGTATCGGTTAGAAAGCTTTTGGTTTCATGTAGTGAGATGAGAAACTGACAAATAAATATAAATGAGCAGAGACGGCGTGATCTCGCTGAGAGGCATAGCAGTGGAGCGGCCTCAGCTTCGGTTGAGGCTGTCACCTGGCAATGTTGCCGAGGACATTCCCTCTCCCAAATCTGCCCTGACACCCTCATTCTGTTTTCTTGGCCATGAGGCAGGTTCCCCTTTTGGTCACAGGATGGCTGCAACAGATCCGGACATCTCATCCAGATGCCACGGTGCTCAGAGGACACAGGAACCCATCTCTTTGTTTCTTTGGAGCCAAAAATACCTTCCCTAGAATTCTGCTAGCAAATTTAATTAATGGATCATTGGTCAGAATTAGATCATATGCCCGTGGCTAAACCCACTGCTGGCAAGAAAAATTGAGTTGGTTTAAACTGGTTTAAGTTGATCACCTAGGGAGACATGGGTACTGGGCACCAGGCAAAATAGTCAATATTAGGCAGTATCTGATAAGCCACAGCCAGCTTCACTAGTCCTCATCTCCCAGTGATTCTGCCATTACTGAGTAGCCAGGTCCCATTTCTATTTAAACACCCTCTGTTCCATCAGTGCAATTTTCTTATTAATTTTCTGAAATAACAGTCCCAGGGAGATACTTTATAGTTTTGATTTATACCTGGGTTGGCAGTTAAAGTGTTTGTTTTCTTTAATCATCCTCTAAATTTCCTGACGGGGAAGAAACATTTAATAATCCAATAACAATAAGAAGCTATAAACACAAAATGCATCGTCCTTTATATGTGACCTCTCTTTTCCTCATGTCACCGTGCATGAGAATTAAAAGGCATTAGCTTTGTGGTGGACTCATCCCAAGGACCACAGACACATGCCACTCTGTCTAGACGAGCCGGGGGCGGGGGCAGCTTGCTCTGGTGCAGTTCCTAGTTGGAGCCATCACTTTGAAGGAGACATGAGGAGGGGCAGAGGCTTCAGCCCTTCCTAGTGCTCCTGACTTTTGTGTCAAAATTGGCATCTTGGTCATTGTTTGCAGATCCCAGAAGGAGGGGTCCAGGCACCTGTCATGAGTGCAGGTCCCCATGAATGGTAGAGTCCAGGTGGGAGCCAAGGGGCAAGTTTCCACTGGGCCACTAACAGTAGTGGGGAGAGAGTGGGAAGGGGCTGTCGGACTGAGCTGAGTCAGGCCGATGGCCAGATTCTGCATTTGTGCCCAGAACAGAGAGGCTGATGAAGGCTTCGTCTGTCTGCCATCCATCCGCTGGCTGTTCCTACCTCACATCTGGGCAGCCTCTGTTCCCTGACCCCAGAGCATGTGTCTCAGTGAGGTATGTAGCCTCTGTTCTCCAACCCCAGCACGTGTCTCTCAGTGGGGTGAGCAGAGGGTCGTGTGGGCATAGGACTGCATTTCTCCCTGGCAGAGAGCCTGGTATCTGATGGGCAATGACAGAAGAGACATTTGTGTTTTTTCTTATACAAATAAGTTAAACTAAACCTATTGAAAAAGAATGGTGATGTAGGTCAAAGCTGAAATTAACGGACTTATTTCTCCTCTTTCTCCTGTCTTGAGAATGCCAATTCTTCAAGTCATGGGCATTTCACGCTACTCATTAAAAGAAGCAGAATATGTCACTTAAATATATTTTTTTATATTAACATCAGTGATGAGATTTGCAACCTACCTCTAGCCCAAATTTGGAACAAAACCGAAATGCCCATCCAGGGTGGCGGGCTTCCAGATTGCTTTGGAGCTAGGAGATTCGGAATGAAGGTAAGAAATGATCTAGTCTCATGCTGCCCATGTGAAGGATAAAAGTACTGATCCTGAAGGGCTTCAGGAGCACAACTCAGAGTTCATGTTAACACTTCCTTTTTCTAACGCTACAGAGCAGTCCAGGGCTCCAACCAGGTGTGCCCTCCGATACTCTGAGAAGCAAGATGGCCCCTGAGGGCTGGGACTCTATCCTCAGAGTCTACGTCATCCATTCCAAGCTAGGACATTTGCCTGGCTTTTTGCAGCTCACCCTTCACAAGCCCTCGGGTAGGAAGGTGTCCATTCTAATGTAGGTCTCAGTTCAGCCCCCAAGACGCTGCCCCAGAGCTTAAAGTGAGGATCTTTCAGCCCTGAGAGCGCCCTAGTTCTACAGATTTAACATGCATGGGTAAAAATAAGAGCTTACTAATCCCTCAGGAAGCCAGCTTCTTGTACACATCATCTCTGGGTGAATGTTTTACTTTTCACCTGCCGGCCGCAGCAGCAGCTGCATTAGGAGATACCTGGCTGGGTAACAGGTCCTCACCTGCCGGCCGCAGCAGCAGCTGCATTAGGAGATTCCTGGCTAGGTAACAGGTTCTTTACTGAGTTCACCTTTGTTGTAAACTCTTGGGGCTGACCCCCATCCCCACATCTTTTTTTTTTTTTTTTTTGAGACGGAGTCTCGCTCTGTCGCCCAGGCTGGAGTGCAGTGGCGCCATCTCTGCTCACTGCAAGCTCCGCCTCCCGGGTTCACGCCATTCTCCTGCCTCAGCCTTCTGAGTTGCTGGGACTACAGGCTCCTGCCACCATGCCTGGCTAATTTTTTTTTTTTTTTTTTGTATTTTTAGTAGAGATGGGGTTTCACGTGTTAGCCAGGATGGCTTTTGCTTAGAATGTGATAACTTAATTGTTTGCCAGAATGTGTCAGAGACTTTCATTTCAAAAACAACATTTCAAAAAGATAAATTAAGTTCGTGTGACTGGGGCGGCACGTTTTCTGGTATCAAAGAGGCTACTGGGGGCCAAAGGCGGCAGGAGTGTGAGGTTCCTGACTCTTATGACAGCTGGGTGGGGTCCTTTATCTGGGACTGCTGGACTCTCTGGGGCCTCTGTTAGAACACTTCACATATGTCCCTTTAGAGAGAAATTTCGTTTTATTTTCTATGACTAAAAAGCATGTAAGCAATGAAAAAAATAGAACCTAAAATGATCTCTGTGAGGTAAATAGGATCTTGTAGCCCTTTCTTTAAGAATGAAAAAGGAAACTAGGGCAGAGGGAGAGGATGAGAGCCGGCAGAACTCTGGCCTCCTGACCACCTCAGGGCTGCGGACCCGCACGTTCCTCCCACACCCCTCCTGCCGGCCTCCTGCTTATCTTCCTCATTTTCCAAGGAGTCTTTCCGGAGCCCCAAGACTGCGCCTGTGCCCCGTGACGGTGCCGGCGGACTCTGTGTCTCCCAGTGTGTCACTTGCCAGGGCCTGAGGAGGCCTCCACGAAGGATTCCACGTGCCTGACACGCATGGACGGGAGGGGCGCGGGCTGGGGAGCCGCCATCCAGCGTGAGGTCAGCTGAGTGGAGGGGAAGGGAGGAAGGTTGGTGTGGGCCGTCTGGGGTCCTGCGAGTCCACAGGAAGGGGCAGTGGGTGCGCTGACCCAGGAATCTCCCATCTCCCAGTAACGCACCTCCCCGGCGTCTCCTTCGTGCCGGTGAGAAGCTCCACTTCTTGGTGAAAGCCGCGGTGAAGGACTTCTGTGCAGAAGGTCGTCCTCCTTTGGGGTGGGGGCTCCGGGAGGCAGGTTCTCATGGTGGCCCACGCTCTATTTAAATGTCCACCTCCTCCGCTGGATGAGGCTGGTGGTCTGCGTGAGACGGGTCCCCTTGCCTTACACCCAGGACAAGGATAAAACCTGAGCAAAGCAGGCCTTGGTCAAGCGCTGCTGAACGGCAGGCATATGTCAGTGTTTATGAGCTGTTTATCCGGATTTGGATCTGACACCCTTAGGGACAGGCGCCCTCGTTCCCACCGCAAATTCAATAGAACCACGGAGACACCTGCTCCCACGAGCCCTGCAGCCGCAGCAGCCAGGGCACCTGCCCTCTTGGATGTCAGCCCCACCTGTTCAGGACTTCACCTGTAGTTTGCCATTGATGCTAAGTGGGACCAGAGAGTCTTTTTTTTTTTTTTTTTTTTAACACTGAGGGAAACTTTTGTAGCTTCATGAGGTGGATTGGAGATGAGTTGGCCTTTGGTGCTACAGGAATCTAAATCCTGAAGTCCTTTGTGTCCTCCTTTCCTTGGGCAGGGTGGGGGTAGTGGTCACACCCTCTGTCCTCGTGCACACGCTCCTGCTCTGATGAAACAACTCAAGTGCTTGCTCCATACAGCCTTGCAGTAGGAGGAGGGGAGGTGTGGACGCTGCTCCATACAGCCTTGCAGTAGGAGGAGGGGAGGTGTGGACGCTGCTCCATACAGCCTTGCAGTAGGAGGAGGGGAGGTGTGGACGCTGCTCCATACAGCCTTGCAGTAGGAGGAGGGGAGGTGTGGACGCTGCTCCATACAGCCTTACAGTAGGAGGAGGGGAGGTGTGGACGCTGCTCCATACAGTCCTGCAGTAGGAGGAGGGGAGGTGTGGACACTGCAGTAGGAGGAGGAGAGGTGTGGACGCTGCAGTAGGAGGAGCGGAGGTGTGGACGCTGCTCCATACAGCCCTGCAGTAGGAGGAGGGGAGGTGTGGACGCTGCAGTAGGAGGGGAGGTGCGGACACTGCTCCATACAGCCCTGCAGTAGGAGGAGGGGAGGTGTGGACGCTGCTCCATACAGCCTTGCAGTAGGAGGAGGGGAGGTGTGGACGCTGCTCCATACAGCCCTGCAGTAGGAGGAGCGGAGGTGTGGGCGCTGCAGTAGGAGGAGCGGAGGTGTGGGCGCTGCAGTAGGGGGAGCGGAGGTGTGGGCACTGCAGTAGGAGGAGCGGAGGTGTGGGCGCTGCAGTAGGAGGAGCGGAGGTGTGGGCGCTGCAGTAGGAGGAGTGGAGGTGTGGGCGCTGCAGTAGGAGGAGCAGAGGTGTGGGCGCTGCAGTAGGAGGAGTGGAGGTGTGGGCACTTGGCAGCTGCTAGATGAGATTCGTTTCAGAGACCGATGGAGAGACGGCCCTGCAGTGTGATTGAAGTCACAGTGTGCTTCTTCCTACTGACTGCAAGAATAGTTTTATCTACCAAATGTCCACAAAGGTGATAGAAAGGAGTGAGGTCATGGGTGTTGCAGCACGAGAGCCACAGGTCACGCTGTATGCTGGGGTAGGACACTGCAGAAATGGAAGACAAACCACAGCCCATCTCAAGCCCATTGTTTTCTCTCTTCTTCCCCTGCCTTACCCCTGCCCATAGGTATGAGCAGCCGAAATGTGACAACACGGCCAGGGCCCACCCAGCCAAAGCCCGGGACCTGTACAAGGGCCGCCAGCTACAAGGTGAGTAGCACCCACAAGTGTGGCCCGAATCCACAGGCTCCATCATGAAGTTTCTTGCAAATGTAGAATGAAAAAGAGTTTACCTGACCATTTCCCAGGCGGCCTGTCTGACTCTGGGGCCTCTTGCCTCCTTGCAGAGGGTGCTGAGTCCATGCAGGGAGACAGGGGTCCAGGAGCCACACTGGGAGCACCTGAGGGGCTCCTCCCTGCTGCTGTGTATGGAAGGTCAGACATGGAAGAGAAAGAAAGGACCCCTCACAAATCAGATCACACAGCACCCCAACATCTCCAGATGTTCCCGAACCCCACAGCCCAAAGGACCCTTTATTGATTCTACCTACGTTTCACTGTCATTTTCTGACATTCCTTTTGCATTGAATCAATAGCTCATGAAGCTAAAGTTTAGGTTTTAAGAAAACATGAGTTGAATGTATGTATTGAGTTTAATTACAAAGAAATATTGGAATGAAACAGAGGTGAATTAAAATTTACAATAATTGAAAAATGCGGTCAAAAAAAGTCATCATGGGGTGAATTTTATATCATTGAGAAGCTTCAGAGCTACTTGCCGTTTGTTTCATTTTGACCTTTTTTTCTCTGAATATTTCCAGATCGTGTATGTTTAACCAACGTCTCAGAGACATGAAAATCACACTACCGTGTACTTTGTTTAGAGTGCGTGCTTGATCTTGGTCTCTTGCAGAAACTGGATGAATTCCTGATTAGTAAATTTTTGTGGTTCCTGTACTGTTTGTACTGTCATTGATAGAAAGGGTTTTAAATTGTAAAAAGTAAAGATGTTCGGTTTGTAAATGAGGACCGAGGAGAGCAGAATATCCACAGTGTATACATTTTTCATTGCTACGTGTTCGTAGCGATTCTACAACATTAGTAACGAAAATGCTTGACACGGGGAAGCAGAGGGCGGAACGTGGTCCCGGGGACAAGCAGCGCGGCTGTTCTGCCAGCTCTTGGTAAACACCGCGCTGTTGACTGACTTGGCTTGTTTGGAGCTGTCTTTGTCTTAGTTCTTCATGGTTTCCCAGCCGTGTACCTCCCCAGTGTCTTCCTTGTGAGGCAGGTTTGAGGAATCTGTTGGTTCTACTATTTTTTTTTTTTTTTTTAAATCAGAGTATGGTCCTTGTGTGAGCAATCAACTTGCTTTCTGTTGAACCAATCAGCTTCTTTCTGGATCTTGCAGGTGAGGGTGGGGGAAGAGAGCATGACGGTGTGAACACGACACCCGTCCATGCACACGCCTAGTGAAGGGTGGTTTGCCTTTGACACCGTGTCTGCAGGCTATGCTCAGCTGCTGGCTGAATTCCATCCCCCTGATGGCTCTGTCAGGAGGGAGTTCTCCTCCTCCCTTATCTGGTGTAATCTCTTGTCTCTGAAGTCCGAGTTTAATATTGGTGGGCAAGATGTTTCCTTAAAAGACGTAATGAACTTCTCACGTGCTTGCTGCATGGAAAGCCCTCAACAAACATTTGCTGGTTTTGGTTGGTCTTGACCTTGTCACATAAACTTCAGTCTGTCTCTTGCCCCTAGGGTACTTCTTGAATGGTCCAAGACTCTTAACTTATGTTTTTTTTCTATAACACAAAGTTGCATGGCTTCTAAGCCAAGCTGCACTGTGGTCTTCACACATGCGGTACGAGTGCAATTTATGGAAGTCACGTTGTGCTTCTCATTTGGTAAAAGGGACCACGACAGGGGATGGCTTCTGCTGCCCCTCAGGAGTGCACGTGGTAGGAAGACCTTTTCACGGTGGAATCGCATCTGTTACACTCCAGACCCAGACTACTGATGTAAAGATGACACAGCCGTTTGTCCAGTGAGAACAACTGGTTCCTGATATTGAGAAACATGGAATGATGTCATTGTCTTCTCTGAGTGTCACACGTGCCGTTCGGAGAGAGAGCATCCCACACTGTGAGGATGGGCACGTTAGGGCTACAGAAACCATGCTCCTCTCTGCTAAGACGGGAGGAGAAGGATGGTTAGATGCTCACGACGAAGACGGCGTTTCCTTGCCTGCACCTCAAACGAAAACCAGGTTGCTGAGGCACCGAAGCCGCGTGACGCAGACTGTGCAAAGGTCAGCTTGTGCTGTTGCTGTGATGTTTGGGAGTGCGCTGTTCATGACCACTTAATTATTTTGATTATTTGGAGATAATTATCCTTATTAGGAAAAAACAAGTAGGTCTTAAAATAGCTCCAGGATAGAGGCTGTTCCTGGTAGAGAGGAGAAACCAATTTCCAAAATAACATGACAACATCTGAGTAGAAAGATCCTTCAAGTCCCATGTAGGCTAACATATTTTCTTCTTAAAAGGTACTGTTTTCTTTTGAAGTTGCTTTTCTAAGGTTTTGCCAATGGAGGTCCTTTATTTTCCATGTAAAGCTGATAATATTTTCACACAAAATTCACTTATGTGGGGTGAGCCGTGTATGTGTCACCAAATACTTATTCACATCTTATGTAGGACACTTAGCAGGTGTTTGGCAGCAAATGACCACTGAATCTTTGGAGGGCATCATTTTATTATGTGGCACAGGAGATCAAGGTCTGGCTTAAGAGGCTACATAGTGAGGACTGGGTCACCGTTTTGGCTTTT
This sequence comes from Macaca nemestrina, assembly GCF_043159975.1. Taxonomy (NCBI): domain Eukaryota; kingdom Metazoa; phylum Chordata; class Mammalia; order Primates; family Cercopithecidae; genus Macaca; species Macaca nemestrina. The sequence continues at coordinate 2,969,428 of NC_092129.1, read as the reverse complement.
GAAGATTCTTTCATTGGTAGGTTTCCTCCTGGGACTATTGTGTCCTCTGTAGCAGAAATTCTAAAAAGAGACACAAAACCACACCTTCCTAACCACACCTTAAACTGCACCTTCTTAAACCACACCTTCCTACACCAGATCTTCTTAAACCAGACCTTTTTAAAAACCACACCTTCTTCTTGGACAAGTTCACCTACCTTTATCTTGCCCTGGCATCTCTGATCACACTCCGGTTGGTGTTTTAAATAATAAGGTTACTCTGTCTCTCCAGCCTCCCCAGCCCCCTGACATCCTCCCAGGTCCTCTTGTGAGGCTGGAGAACCACACACTTGCATTGAGCTGTGGTTCCTGTGTTGGGGCCGTGGTGTGTCTCTTGGGCCCTGCCATGGCTCCCTTGTCCATTCCCCACCATGGCTCCTGTGTCCAGGACCCACTGTGGCTCCCGCGTCCGGCCCTGCTGTAGTTCCTGTGTCCAAGACCCACGGTGGCTCCTGTGTCAGGCCCAGCTGTGGCTCTCTTGTCAGGTCCTGCTGTGGCTCCCGTGTCTGGGCCCCACCGTGGCTCCCGTGTCTTGCAGGAATTCTTCCCTCTGCTTGAGCTGCATCTCTCTTAGCCCCTATGGCTCCCATGCATCCTTCAGGATGACTTCCTTGGGATGCCCAGGTGGCCGGCCACTCACATGCACCTGTCCAGCGTGTTCCCACCTGGTGGGGCACATTGTGTGGTGTGGGGGTGGACTTGCACGCTCTGCCCCGTGCCTCTCAGGGTCCCTGGGGAGGTAGAGACTGCATCTCTGTGTTCCCGGCGTCTGCGAGGTGGGAACGAAGGATGTAGGTGGTTTTCTTTTCCTACGAGAAGACCTTTTTGGCTAATCTGTACTGAGTGATATTGGTAAGCTTTGACTTACTAGCCATGTGGTTTTGCTTATCTAGGGCCCTGCAGCACTGGTCTTGAATGGGCTTCCCAGTGTGGGGAGAGGATGACCTGAGCCTTTACTTGAAGAGTGTCACTGGGTTCGTGATCTCATCCGGGGAGAGGGTGACCCCAGCCTTTACTCAGACAGCAGTGCTGGGTTCGTGATCTCCATCAGGGGAGAGGGTGACCCCAGCCTTTACTCAAACAGCAGCGCTGGGTTCGTGATCTCCGTCGGGAGAGGGTGACCCCAGCCTTTACTCAAACAGCAGCGCTGGGTTCGTGATCTCCGTCAGGGGAGAGGGTGACCGGAGCCTTTACTCAAACAGCAGCGCTGGGTTTGTGATCTCCGTCAGGGGAGAGGGTGACTGGAGCCTTTACTCAAACAGCAGCGCTGGGTTTGTGATCTCCGTCAGGGGAGAGGGTGACCCCAGCCTTTACTCAAACAGCAGCGCTGGGTTTGTGATCTCCGTCAGGGGAGAGGGTGACTGGAGCCTTTACTCAAACAGCGGCGCTGGGTTCGTGATCTCCGTCAGGGGAGAGGGTGACCCCAGCCTTTACTCAAACAGCAGCGCTGGGTTCGTGATCTCCGTCAGGGGAGGGGAGAGGGTGACCCCAGCCTTCACTCAAACAGCAGCGCTGGGTTTGTGATCTCCGTCAGGGGAGAGGGTGACCCCAGCCTTTACTCAAACAGCAGCGCTGGGTTCGTGATCTCCGTCAGGGGAGAGGGTGACCCCAGCCTTTACTCAAACAGCAGCACTGGGTTTGTGATCTCCGTCAGGGGAGAGGGTGACTGGAGCCTTTACTCAAACAGCAGTGCTGGGTTCATGATCTCCATCTGGGGAGAGGGTGACCCCAGCCTTTACTCAAACAGCAGCGCTGGGTTTGTGATCTCCATCCGGGGAGAGGGTGACTGGAGCCTTTACTCAAACAGCGGCGCTGGGTTCTTGATCTCCATCAGTCCTCAGGGCCCCTCTTGCTGAGTGAGAGGGGAAAGAGCCAGCACAGCCCCTTGCTTGCTTTAGCTGCGGCGCCAGCTGCATTTGTGATTCAGGCTCGTAGGCCCTCGGTGTGGCAAGGCAAAAGGCCATTGGCATGACCTTCGCAGAGAGGAGATGCAGGTGAAAGACAGAGGCGCAGGGAGATGCACCTGTCCAGAGCAGAGCGGGCCGAGTCGCCGGTGGGTTCAGGGCAGGAGCATCTGCCGAGGCGAGTTGGCTCAAAAACTTACAATGGAGACTTTGATCTAAAGTGAAGTCAAAATAAGTGATTTCATGGCCTTCCTCTCACGTTTCCTGATCATGCAATTGTGTCTTTCACCCTCGGATGTGGTTTTTCCGGCTGACTCTCATTCTCAGGAGCAGTCTTAGTCGAATGAGCAGACTGGCTTTCCTGTGGGTGTTGCTTTGTTTCGGTCTACACTGGCGGGGAACACCCCCGTTTTCCTGATCATGACGAACTGCGCTGCGTGCAGTCTGATCTCACTCTCAGGCACTGTGGTCTAGGCTTCCCCGAAGGCAGCACAGGAGCTGGGCCCTGGGGGTCAGGAAGGTGCAGGGGAAGTCTGACGTCTTCTGGGAGCCATTCCTTCCTCCACCAGCTCAGGGGAAAACTGCACTGTCTTTCTGTGGGTGTCCTGGTGTTGGTGGTTCAGCAATGGCACCAGAGTGAGGACAGAGGGGGTGGCATGAGGAGCCCCTCAGGGAGCCTGGGCACCCTGGGCATGGCCCCTCTGTTACTGCCCTGTCGCCCAAGCCAGGGTCCTCTCCTGGGTCCCCAGAGCTTCTCCACCTGGCACGCAGTCTAGGAAATGGTCTTTATTTTGGTCAAACAGCCTCTCACCCAACTGTCTCTGGAAGCTCTGTGGACCCAGCAGCCTTCATGAATGGTCAAGTCCTCTCCCTAAAGGGCACGGCACAGGGCCTCTTCACATCTACAGCCAGGAGCATCTCTTTTCTTGGGGCCACAAGCAATTGCCGGCGTAATTATAGTCTTTGACTCGTGTAGAAACCTTAGAGGCAGCCACTGGATTTTTCAAACAGATTTTAGCACTATTCTAATTTTTTTCAAGATTAATTATGGTTTTCTGAGAGAGCATGTAATGATCCTTACCTCACCCTAAGTGGAGCTTAGGACATTTTCCAAAAGGTAATTAGACCAGGAGCAACACGTTCCTGCCAGGTATCATGTGACATGTAAGGACCTCGGTGTTTACCTTTTCTACAAAGCAGACAGGAGCCGTCCAGGACCTCGCTTGGTGGCCTTTGAGAGCCTCGCAAAGGTGACATGAGGTGTCAATATTCTGCCCACTGAAAATGTCAACTTCTGTGATCTCTGCTGTCAGATCAAAACTGAATTTACAGACATGAGTCTTCTAAATTTTAGCTGAGCTAGGAACAAAACATAATACTGGAATCCTGGGAATGCGGGTAGCTTGGTGAGCTGTCTGCACTCTGTGTCCATACAGGCTCATGCCAGAACCAGCTGCTCAGGGCACAGGCTCAGATGCCCTGTGAGGCTGGGATGAGGACTAGGTGTCGAGGAGGCTGGGATGCGAGGCTGTCCGTGACAGAGGATTTTTAACCTGGCATTCTGCTTTTGAGAGCTGTCTGGTGGCATGATCCCTAAAGAATATCAACTCAGCCTCTTGGGTATGGATGGGGAGTCCCAGATACGGCAAGAGACCATTCCACATGGCACCACTTGGAAGAGAGAGCTGAATCTACATTATTTTATTTTTTGACCACTAAATTTGAGGTCTAAATATGAAATTAAATTTGCAGATGAATAATATTAGTAACACTTCTGAAGAAAATCGCAGTTTTTAGGAAGCGTAACAGTGAAATGGACCATTAAATCAGTTTTATTGAGGAAAGACTGCTGCAAATAAAAACTCAGAAGAGTCACACATATAATTGCCATCCCAGAGGCTTCATGGGACAGGAACAGCAGGGACGAGGGGTGCTGAGGACTCAAGCGGTTGGGAAAAGGTGGTTTTCAAGAATCGGTGTCTGTGGGAACATCCTGAGATGCTGCTGCACTGCGGGGGTGACGCAGGGAGCTCCTCCCCAGCAGCTGAGGGAGCCTGAGCAGGTGCAGGGGACACAGGTGAAGCAAGCCTTTCACTCAGCACTTGCCTTTTCTCCTGGGAAAAAAAGGGGACAGGATGCACCCTGCAGAGGGCACATGAAAGATGAGAACTACGAAGGAGCGATATGGCTACTCTTGCAGCAAGGCCAGCAGAATTCTCAGTGGGGTTTTATTACAATATTTCCTTTAGCTGATATTTTGTCTCCATGTTTAAGAGTGAGGAGACATTGGAGAAGGCTTGGGGGAACGTGGGAATTCATCATTCTCAAAAAAACAAGAACAGGAGAAGAGAAATTAAATAAACAAAGGCTTTTTATTTTCCTCAACATGTAGAGGAAAGATTAACAAATGTCTAATTATGTATGGGAGAGTGCTGGGCGCTTTTTCTGTTTATTAATTGACACTTCGGCGGCTGGGTGTGAATAACCGAGTGGGCTGGCTCTTTCTCACCGATGCGGCTGGGCAGGGGCTTTTCTCACACACAAGGACGGGTCTCCCAGGCCCAGGGCACTACATTCGTGGACTCTGAAGACAGGACAGGAAACTGGAGCCATGGTTTCTCCCATGACCTTTCAAGCAAAAGTTTAGGACTCTGATGGGCCAGGGGCCCTCTGCTCTTGTCCCACACTCACATCCGCTTGGGCAAGTCCTGTCGCCGCTCCTAGCTCTCCCGCATCTCTCTGGCTGCCCCGCTGCTTCCTCCAGGTGAGTTTCCAAATAGACTGTAAGTAGATTCTGATCCCCATCCACGCAGCGAGAAGAGGTGTCTGGAAACCCCAGACCTGGCCTGTGTTGCTTCCGATCGTCAGGGTCTCCTTGCTCCAGATTAAATGTGAACTGCTTGTTGTGACCGATGGGACCCCTCCTGGCCTGACCGCGGTACACTTTCTGTTTTCTTCTCTCTGCCATGCATGGGACTGTGTCTCGCCTGATTGGATGGCCTGCTTGGAGAGGTGGGGGATGTGTCCAGTACCTCGCTGAGGGGCCACGCCTTCAGCCCACAGGACACAGGTTGTTTCCCTGAGAGGCATGCTGACATGGATTGCCAAGTGTGTGGGGCCTGCCAGGGATAACATAATCTGAGATTGTTAATCCACCCATTTATTTCCCATCCAAGAAAACAGATCTGTCCTATGGCGTATTATTAGCGCAAGGCCGGCTGCATGGGAGTGGCCTGGAGCATTGCCCCGGGGCCCAGTGCTCCAACAGGACCCTCACTTTATTGTTGTGCTATCACCACCATCAACTAATTAATTTTTAAATGCGAGGGTCCCATGCTCCATTTCGCATTGGGCCCTACAAACCAGCTGGTCTGTATTAGTAACAACACACGGCTTGCAATTCATTGGGCATCCAATGGCAAAGAGCCAGTGTAGTGGCATGAAGAGGCGAGTTGAGGAGAGGCGAGTAGTGGCATTAAGAGGAGAGTTGACCGGGTGCGGTGGCTCACACCTGTAATCCCAGCACTTTGGGAGGCTGAGACCGGCGGATCATGAGGTCAGGAGATCAAGACCATCCTGGCTAACACGGTGAAACCCCGTCTCTACTAAAACTACAAAAAGAAAAATTAGCCAGGCGTGGTGGCAGGCACCTGTAGTGCCAGCTACACGGGAGGCTGAGGCAGGAGAATGGTGTGACCCTGGGGGGCGGAGCTGGCAGTGAGCAGAGATCGCACCCCTGCACTCCAGCCTAGGCGACAGAGCGAGTCTCCATCTCAAAAAAAAAAAAAAGAGGAGAGTTGAGGAGAGGTTGTAAGAGTTAAGACAGGGCCAGGGAATGACGATGGAAGGGCTGGGAATGTCCCCCATGGGGTGAGCACAGATGCAGACAGGAAGACGGTGCTCTCAAGACGTCAGCAGCCCAGCTTAGGCGACGGGGAAGGTGCCGTCATCTCCTGCGGGGATTATGGGCTCTCGACACAGCAGGCACACGGGCATCTGGCTGGGGAGAGATAGCGATGGCAGAAAAGCTGGAGTGCCCTTCAACCACTACTCCATAGACTCCACTAGACTAGGAACCAATTTCTGAAATTTATGGGCTTCAATTTTATTTGTTTTTTTTTTCAACATAATAGGACAATAAATATCTTAATCTTAAAATACCCAGGAATTTGCTAGAATGTCAGAGAACCAAGTGTTAGATGACCTGACACAAAATGACCATCAGCATGGATCAGGGAACTTGAGTTCTGGGCAGCGCTGGTGACTGCAACATCACATTGTTGAGTTATTTTAGAAGCAATGTGGCTGGTGTTCATATATGGTTTCCTTTAGAGCCAGATTTTTAAAGATAAAGTGCCATTTAAAAAATTCCCAAAGACAGCAGGGAGCATTCTGAACGACAACAGGACAGTCAGCTCTGGCCAGTTTGGCCTGCGTTACGTTGAAAGTTATGATTATGCAGAAGAGAGATGGAATAAAGTTTAGATTTACATTCATCCTGAGAAAGGCATCTGCCAGACAAATTAATAGCGTAAGCAATATTTCAGAAACACTTTAAATAACTTTAGAACAAACTGGTCTCCAACACTATCAAATATATTAAATTGATTTCTAAACAATTGTTATTCTATTGCAAATAATTCCTAACTCTATTAAAGCAGTTTATCCTAAATGATTAACTACTTTAAAAGCCTTCCAAGTACGGTATACACTTGAGAATAACAAGTATGCTTTTAACTGGCCTACAGTGATTAGTTTAGACTTCCTTCCTATCTCATCTGAATTGATTGAGGCTCTACCGTAATCTAATTAAAACCTCCTATAACGCAAGGCTTACTTACTTCATGTTTGCCACTGACTCAGGCAGGAAACCACCATGGCATTCCTAAAAGGGCCTTTCTTTCTCTGAGACTGTGCGCTTCAGATGAGACCACAGTGAGGCCAGTCCGGACAGCGGGGCCTCTGCCTGGAATCAGAAGGTCTCCACAGCCAGCTGTCCCTTGTGTAGCTGGTGCCTGCCATGGTTAGAAAGCCTACAGCTTCAGTTTACATGCGCTGTGTCTTGCGGCCCTTTTACTCTACGTACCAGTCATGGTCACTGTGCTCCTGCAGGCTGTTGTCCAGCTCGCTCTCAAGGTTCCTGCCCATACGGGCTCTGTGCTCCTTGAGGTTGGTGGTCACCACCTTCAGGTCTTCAGATCCCCTGCACCAGGTTGCTCAGAAGGCATGAAACACACAGCTCTACCTGCATGTAATATTTGCCTGTGGTCTCTCCCCTCCACCAAACCAAGCAAGTCAGATGCCTTGAGCGTTCTTTAGCTATCTGTATTTCATCTCTTCACTGAGTCATGTTTATTGTTTTCACTTGGAAGCGCTTATCTTCCTGATTCCCCTATGTCTTTAAACCCAAAGCTGGCAGAATACTAAGACTGCATGGTGCCTTCTCTGCTTTACCTTCTCATGAGAATTACAAATCCCTTTCTTTTCTAATTTTGAGAGCAAATATTTATTACATGCTTGTTACATAGGCGGCACCTGCCAATGTTCTGGGAGATGCAAGTCAATAGAGATCCAGCTCCTGTACTCTGGAGAGGAGACCTGGCTGTGAGGATTGCAGGTTTATGACCCTGTAATGAATGCTCTTGAACAAGAAAGCAACCTTATTTCAGTTTGAAATATTGGGAAAATGGAGACTGATATATACGAAAATTTTCCCTATGTCTAAAAAGATTATGGTAGAATTCTTGTAAACTCTTTTCCAGACTTGTGCCAATGTCAAGAACATTTCACCCTCATCCCAGATAGTGCCCTTGGAGTCAGGGAACCCTGGACAGTGTGGGCAGCATGGACACTGTGCAGAGTGAAGGAGTGAATGTGAAAAATCGCTTCTGCAGGATAATTAATTCCAAGGGGGATCAAGACAGGGAAAATCCAATTATCCAGGTTGGATATTGACCAGAGCACTGCAGTTATTACTTCCAGAATAAAGGCAAGACTAATGGAAATGGCCCAGCTGATAGGAGCAATTGAGTTATGTTCTTCCTGATAATTCCTTAAGAATTCAATTGGACAGATGAAGGCTGCAGTGCCCTGATGCATCAGCTGCATGTCAAACTACTTGGACACCTGGATAACCAACCAAGGTAGAAAACCTCTCAAAACCCTGCTTGTGATGAATAACCGCAGGCTATGGAAACCCCTATGATGTTTTCTCGGATAGCATGATTTACTTTTTTTCTTAGTTCTCTTCTAACTTGTCAAATTAAGGTCAATCTTTCAGAAACGTCAGAGGTTTCCCTCTCTGACAGAGAAGGATAAGTGGACTGCCTGTTAGTTGTTAATTAGCTTTCGGAAATTCCTGAGATACATTGTTCAAGTGTGAATTTCAGCAGACACACTTTAGTGTTTTGAGTTTCTGTCCTATTTAATGCATCTTTTCTCTATGCTTTTCCTGATGTAATCAAGTTACTCAAAATGTATAATCCCCTTATTTCCGGAGGAGAATAGTATTAGATCCCAGTGTCAGATTTCTGATGTTAAAAGCGTCTCCTAAGGAACACACATTATCTGCCATGAAACGCTACTTTTTGGAGCATTCTTTGATATGCTCTTTAAAAATATAGTTGAAGTTCATGTTTTATTTACAATTTTGCTCTGTTAAATAGTAACCCACTTGTATTAGTTTGTTTTCATACTACTATGAAGAAATAACCGAGACAGGGTAATTTATAAAGGTAAGAGGCTTAATTGACTCACAGTTCCACATGGCTGGGGAGGCCTCAGGAAACTTACAATCATGGCAGAAGGGAAAGCAAACATGTCCTCCTTCACATGACGGCAGGAGAGAGAAGGGGAAGTGCCAGATGTCCTTCACATGACGGCAGGAGAGAGAAGGGGAAGTGCCAGATGTCCCTCTTCACATGACCACAGGAGAGAGAAGGGGAAGTGCCAGATGTCCCTCTTCACATGACCACAGGAGAGAGAAAGGGAAGTGCCAGATGTCCCTCTTCACATGACTACAGGAGAGAGAAGGGGAACTGCCAGATGTCCTTCTTCACATGGTGGCAGGAGAGAAAAGGGGATGTGCCAGATGTCCTTCTTCAGATGGCAGCAGGAGAGAGAAGGGGAAGTGTCAGATGTTTATAAAACCAACAGATCTCATCCAGACTCACTTGCTATCTGGAGAACAGCATGGGGGACTCTTACCCCATGGCCCAGTCACCTCCACCTGGTCCTACCTTGACATGTGTAGATTATGGGGATTACAATTCAAGGTGAGATCTGGGTGGGAACACAGAGCCAAACCATATCACCACTCATTGCCTTACTCAGGGGTAAAATTGTTTATTCAAATGCAGCAGAATAGCATTGCTGTCTTTGGAATTTCTCTAATGGATTATTTATTTATTTATTTATTTATTTATTTATTGAGATGGAGTCTCGCTCTGTTGCCCAGGCTGGAGTGCAGTGGTGTGATCTCGGCTCATTGCAAGTTCTGCCTCCTGGGTTCATGCCATTCTCCTGCCTCAGCCTCCTGAGTAGCTGGGATTACAGGCACCGCCCCCCCCACCATGCCCGGCTAATTTTTTGTATTTTTAGTAGAGACTGAGTTTCACTGCATTAACCAGGATGGTCTCAATCTCCTGGACCTCATGATCCACCTGCCTCAGCCTCCCAAAATGCTAGGATAACAGTGTGAGCCACTGCACCCGGCCTCTAATGGATAAATCTCTTTGAAGCAAAGAATGGAACAAAATGAATCTTCTTCCACCATGTAGCTGCACAGGAGTATCAGAGCCTATTCTGGCTTAAGAGGCTGCCTGATTCGTGAATTGTTCATCGTTCAATTAAACTCCTTTACATAAAAAAAAAAAAAAAAAAGGAGAGAGAGAGAGAGAGATAAGGATAGGCCTGTGCTTCTCCTGGTGCCCTGCAGGCTTCCCCTTTGTTCTCACCATGGCATGCTGTGTATTGACATTACTCTTTATTGTTTAGAGCCCTGGCTTTTCTTGCACATACCATTTCCCAACAGGCAGTCCTAGAGTTCACATATGCATGGTTTCTTCCTGACCACTTAACCGACTCATTAGAGGTGAGGCTGTTGCCGTGTCAAGAGAGCAACAGGAGCAGGGCTGCCTGTCTTGTCTTCCCACCACTATTTCCAAGCCCTTTCCACCCTGAGATGCCATTTCTCTAATCCACATCTCCACAGAGAGTCTCCTCGTCAGGGGGAAGCTGAGGTACAAGATGCTTGACTGCAAAAGTAGTCATCTTTTGTGCCTGGTGCCTGGGGTACATAGAAGGGACAAGGTAGAGGACGTGCAAGGCCACTCTCAGAGACCGACACCGTGCCCACATTTCTCCATGAAGAGGACAATCTGTAGAAAGCCGGATGCACTCGGGCTGAGCGTGGCATTGAGCTTCCCAGCAGTCAGCCTTAGTCCATGCTGGGAAGGGCATGCAGTGGCATCTTTTCTGGAAGCCCCTCTGGGTAGAGGAGTTTCTGACCTCCATAGCTCGTCCATCTGGACAGTGAGTTAGCTCTGCTTCTACATAAATGTGAGTAAGTGAGATTATCTGTTTCTGTTTAATTCTCTTATTGCGCTATTGTCCAGGGTATTTCTATAGAAATGCTCTAAATATAGGAAGCCCAAGAAGTTAGTAGAGATTGAGTTGGCAAACCAAGGTCAACATGCAATACTCTAAAAGGACAGAGCAGGCTGGAGGGCTGCAGGGATTCCAATCAGACCCAAGAAGGCATTTGGACCATATCCTGCAAGAGTTTTGGCAGAGACATGGATAATCATTATTATTATTATTATTATTATTTTTTTTTTTGAGATGGAGTCTTGCTCTGTGACACAGGCTGGAGTTCAGTGATGTGATCTTGGATGACTATAACCCTCCCAGGTTCAAGCATTTCTCCCATCTCAGACTCCGAGTAACTGGGACTACACACCACCCCGCCCTGACTAATTTTTTTTTTCTTTTTTCTCAGTAGAAACAGGGTTTCACCATGTTGGCCAGGCTGGTCTTGGACGCCTGATCTCAAGGGATCCATCCACCTTGGTCTCCCAAAGTGCTGGGATTACAGGCGTGACCCACTGCACCTGGCCAATAATTATATTTTTATTTTTAATAAATCATTTGGGTGCAGTGGCTCATGCCTGTAATCCCAGCAACTCAGGAAGCTGAGATGCTGGGTGGAAGGATTGCTTGAGCCTGGGAGTTCCCATCTAGTCTGGGCAACATACAGACCCCCCAAAAAATCACTTCAACAGCCTCCTGGACAATGGTTCAGAGATGCACGAGTCTGGGGCAGCCAGAGTGGCTGATGTGTGCTGAGGCCTGGGCTGTCTGTGCGGTGGCTGTGGGGGGGCAGAGGAAGGGAAGAGGGAGAGAGGTGTGCTCACCTGCTCAGGGTCACAGAGCCTGGCGACTGGGTGGGGCATCGCCACAGAGGAGGCTCCTGCAGCTCATGGGTGCTGACCTGAACGGCTGCACAGAAGCCCCGACTTCCCACAGGGCCATTCTTAGAACCAAATGGAGACAGTAGCAGGGTCAACAACCACCACCACAACATTCAAAATGGCAAATATTTATTGAGAACTTAGACGGTGTCAGCCTAGGCGCTTTCCCTATGAGTTCATTTATGACTCCTGACAGTGCTATGAGGAAGCGCTATTGATTTGTTCATAGATTAGTGGATTGATATTAAAGGCACCACCCTCTGTAACTTCGTTTCACTCAGTGCTGTGGTGACCCGTCTAACCCACATGGAAGCGAATCTGAGCTGCATGTGAACACGTGCACATGCAGACCGAGCTCACTGGAGAAGCATTCTGTACAGTAAAGCACTCGTTGAAAAGCAGGCTCATATGGAGAACCTTCTGCAGTCTATTATTGAAGGAACTAGAAAAGAATTGTTACGAAGTTGTCCTCTCATGTAATGGAGCACACAGACACACAGACACAGACAACAATACAGATTCACACACAAACACACGCACACACACACTGACATACAGAAACAGGCACTCAAACACAGATACACACACATAGACACAGATGTGCACAGACACACAGACACACAGAGAGACACAGACAACAATACAGATACACAGACACATGTGCACACACACTGACATACAGAAACAGACACTCAAACACAGATACACACACAGACACAGATGTGCACAGACAGAGACACAGAGAGACAGACACACAGACACAGACAACAATACAGATACACAGACACACGCACACACACACTGACATACAGAAACAGACACTCAAACACAGATGCACACACATAGACACAGATATGCACAGACACACAGAGAGACAGACACACAGACACAGACAATACAGATTCACACACAGACACATGAACACACACACTGACATACAGAAACACAGACCCTCAAACACAGCTACACACACATAGATGTGCACACAGAGACAGACACAGACAACATACAGATTCACAGACACATGCACACAGACACACACTGACATACAGAAACACACAGACACACGGATACACATTCACAGAAATACACAGACCCAGACACCCAAACACAGATACATACACACACATACGTACACAGACACACAGACACACAGGCACCCCACCACCACCACCAGCACCATCTGGGTCAAATTGGAATGGGCTCAAATTCCCAAAATGAACAGAATGATGTGGACCCCACCCCTGCCTCCTGGATGCGGTGAAGCGCTGCCCCGACACTTCCTCCCAGGGGCTCCTGCTTCGCGTTTGCTCCCCAAGGTCACGAGATGCCTGGCGCTCCAGGCAGTAGAAAAGCACTAGGACTGGCAGTGCACGTTAGTCATCCTCACTGTGAAGACCCGCATCGGCTCAGGCACAGGAGATGGAGCTTAGGATGCTGCCCCTCAGGAATCAAGCCACTGGATGGTAGCACTGCAGAGCCCCCTTCCTCCAGCCTGCTGGGGTTTCAGACCCAAGGCAGACGGCAGCTTCGACGCGGGAACACTGGAGCAGGTTGTGAGCAGACAGCACCCGGTCCAGCTCCTCGCCCTGTAGGAGAGGCCCGGAGAGGTTCGGAACTGGCCCAGTGTGGCCTGAAAGTCAGCTCAAATGCCCCTCATGGCGTTCTTGGGATTCGAGTTTCTTTTTATCGTAGCATTTGCTTTTGGTGGTTTTCTTTCTCACCTACTTGTTCTTTCTTTCTTAAAAATAAATAGCATAGGCTCACATCCAGGGAGCAGATACCTAGCCCTCAGTCTCCTGCCAGGTTTTGTGCACTCGCTCTCGGAGAGCCTAACTTTTCTTTACGACTCTTCGAGGGCGTATACACAGCCAAGCCAAGCCAAGCCACGTGCCCGTGTCCGTGTGAGCCCTGGGCCCCAGGAGCAAATGAAAGCAAATGCGTCTTCCACACCCAGATCTACTTCCTCCCTTTGTAGGGGCAGGGCAGCCGCTCCAGCTCCACTGCTCAGCCAGGAAGGCCGGCCTGCGGGCCCGGAGAAAACACCAGCTCTGGGCTTTCTCACTCTAGAGGCGAGGGGCCTCAGAGGAGGAAGCGAGTTCCATGTTTACATATTTAATCGCCTGGCAGGAGCCTTGTTGGACACCGGAGTGAAGGTCTTGATCTGGCTCCCTTGTTCTGCAGCGAGCAAGGCAATGGTTAAGTCGAGAGGTGCCTTTCTAAGAAAGCTAAGAGCTCACCACCTGTTTCCTCAGTCGCTGAAGAAATTATTCAAGTAGCCCCAACATGAAGCAGAGGTCTTGCCGCATGAAAGAGGCAAGTTCCTTACGCTGGTTCGGAGAAAACAATCTACATTGTGGAGGAATTAATTCTTTTTACTTTTAGGTTACGTGAGACAGTCCTGTCTCACTCCTCGCACAGACTCACATCCGCAGAGGCAGACGCTTCGCCACTGTGGCTTGGGGTGAAAGGAAAGAAGGTAGAAAAATCTGAATTCTGATGCCAGCCTCTTTTTCCTCATCAGGAATAATTGACGATGTGTGCGAGATTTCTGCAGGCACAGCTCAGATTACTTGAGGTAGTCCAGAGAAGTGGGAGACAGCTGCATTTTTCTCTACGTTTTGTGAAGAAATCAGAATTGATGCAGTTAATAGGAACACCTGGCCATGGCGTTTCCGCAGACGGGCCTGAGGCACTTGGGTTCCATCTGTGTTGACCGCGACACTCCACATTCTGCTCCAGCCTGCGTCTCCTCTGTATCACTGTGGATCACAAAAGGCAATGGGCCCTACCCTCTGATTATCACCCAAAAGGAAGGGCTATAGGCCAGTCACTCTAAAGCCAAATATCATTTAGCAAAAGTGCGTGGCAACTTATTGCGTTCTGTTACCTAGGCCTGTGTTTAACGGCCAGTGTATCTTGGAGAGTGCACCAGGAAGTGACATCACTCAGATTACAGGGGTCTTTACCAGAATTTCAGGTAACAGCTGAAGGAGATGTTGGGCTACACCTGCATGAATTGTTTGTAGGCTGAAAATGTGGTGATAGAGACCCAGGGCCCTGACAGCCCAGTTCTCTGTTGCCTGGGTTGGCCAGGGTTGGCCTGGGTTGGTCTGGACATGCCGGGAGGGTCATTCTTCTACTTGCTGTGTTTGATTATAGGCGTCTTAGTTTATGTGATTCTCAAGACAAGGAGCTTCTCATTTAACGAGCTTCAGAGAAGAGACATACTCCAGGCCCCATAGCCTTGGAGGAGCTAGATATTTGTAAAAATCTAGCCCAAGAAAAATAGTTGTAGAAAATTACCATGAAACACCCCCCCCCCCCCCCCCCCCCCCCCCAGTTCCTGAGAGGCCAGCATGTTGACTTTGGGTTAGCTGTGAGCTGAGTATATTATAGACACCTTTTCTCCTGTAGTAAAACTGATTCTGCCGACCACAGGGTTATGCCAAAGGCTGACAATTGAAGCATCTTATAAAAATTGCCCTTTGAAAAGTGTTGTATTGTTTGTTGAGATTTAGGTGAGTGCACTGTTAGCTGTTATGTCAGCGGCACAGAAAATATTTCTCTGGTTTTAATATCAGGAATTGGTATTTTCTCTCCTGATTGCTTGCTTCGTGCTGAGTTTTAATTTGTATTAGATTTCCCTCTTCTTCTTGTCTGTATTACTCTCTGGGGGCAGGATGTCAGGAGGAAAAATGATGTGTTCCTTAATGAGAAAACAACTGAAGACTACAAAATCCAGTGATTCTGGTAGTTGCTCAATGTGATCCAATCCAAACAAGAAATCAGTTTAAAACTTCTGCTCAATGGAGTCGTATATTGCTTTGTCACTGGCAGATTCAAAGTGGCCTTTAGCTCTGAGCCTGCGGTCCTCGTCTCAGGGAGAGGCAGCAAGCACTCAGTATACAGCAGGAGCCACCGTGCCCTGAGACGTGGTTGTAATCAGCCTGCACAGGGGCGGACTGTACCGCACAGCCGTGAGGGCACGTGCAAGGAGCACTTTCACACCATGCCTCTGCTAGAACCTGAAAGTTGTCAGAATCCAAATGGAGTTGCTTATGCCAAGCCCAGCTAAGCAGAGGAGAAAGGCCCGCAGGAGGGGTCCTCACACACACTGGTGGGGAAAACCACAGCCTTGCATGAAGGCACTGCAGGCTCCCACGGAGAAGCCTTCTGTGTGGACATCAGCCAGCAACTGCCTGCTGAACCCTGGACTAACGCCACTCTTGCCATCCATCCTTGCCAAGGAGGCGTGTTTCACAGCCACCTTCCTCACCCCACAAGCCCTTGCCTTCCTCGGCCTCCGTGGGCGCGCCTGTGGCCCCCTAGGTTTGCCATGGCTCACGGATTCTGGGGTTGCAATTCTTTGTTCATTCCCAGATAAACACACACTTTGGAGAGCCTCTCTTTCTGTTGATATTTTAGGTTGACAAAACAAAGGGCCTGGTCAAGACATACACGTTCTTGAAAACAAAACAGTAACATCCCGTTGTCCTCTGTGTGGCTACCTCCCAAATAAAAACCGAGGGCTGGAGAACATCGTGCTGCCATAAATTAATATCACCTGGAAAAATATAAGTAAACACCGAGCTTTAAGTGAAACACTTCGTTCCAAAATGGAACTGGATTTCTGTTTCCTGTTTCAGTAACGGTTTGTGACAGTCTGTTTAAAAGACTGTGGGCCAGGTCTCCGGACACTCTGTAGTAGATACTAAACACAGCTTTCACATTAGGAAACGGGAGTATGTAATTTGGAGAAATAGTCTAAACTGGAAAATGCAAAACTAGCAGCATGTATCCAACATAAATTATACTTTTATTTGACTAATTCCTTTTCCTAAGTCCCCGTGTCTCACTCTTGTCTGTCTATTTAACAAGGATTCTGGAGGGCCTGCTGCAAGATTACTAAACTGTACATGGTACAGTCGGTGGGACTGTGCCGAAGGCATTACCTGCTCTTCGTAGATGCCCACCTCTGAAGGCCTTTCCTTCAGTCCCTTGGCCCTGCTTTTGAGCATGGTGCCCCACCGGAGAACGACCTTTATCCAGGCCATTCACTGCTGCAGAGACCACTCTTCTCCGAACACAGTTCCCAACCGTGGGCCGGCCACGGAGGCATGGGCGGGAGGCAGTCCGGTCCCTGAGAGGGAAGGACAGGGGGACCTAGGATGCGGGCTGTGCAGGGATTCCACCCTCTGCGTTGGCCGGCGGGCAGGCGAGGGGGACTCACGGCCTCTTTTCAGCTCTCTTCTCTGGGGGAAACATGCTCTTGACAGCCCTGCTTGCTGCCTCGAGCTCTGAGAGGAGGCTTTGCAGTCACTGGAACAGCTGTGCTTTTGCCTTTGCTGTTCCTAGAGTTTTGTGCACACAATGTGTGACATCACTGGTCCCCTGGAAGGAGCTGCCGCACTGTTGTCCCCTCACTCAAGCTGCAACGCACAAGCCTTGGCTTCAGGGTCTCTGACAGGTCCTCGTCACCCCCAAATGCCCCCAGTACTGTCTTTTGGTTCTTCCCACGTGGGAAGGGATCAAGATGGGGCGGCCCCCCGGAAACCCCGTTCATCGCCCTCTTCCGACAGGCCTGCTGCTCTCCCAGTTCCGCTGGCTGTCAAAGGCTCCGGGTCCCAGGCAGGGCACCTGTCGCCGCAGGACAGGCTGATTGGGTGCCAGGCTGCCTGAGCTCTGGACCCCAGGGATTTAATTCAGCTGGTCTCTCGTCATCTGGGAAATTTTAATCCAGCTGGGATTCCTGTCCACAAATCACATTGTCCAGAGTTTCCACAAGAAGGAATCCCCGTAACTAGATATCACCTTTTCTGTCTAAAAGCACCCTCCTCGAGTACAGCCTGGGGAAGCCGAGAGTTGTCAAGGAATGAAATGGACTGTTCAGGCCTTTAATTAAGCAGACGTGCGGCTGAATGGGCAGCTGACTCTGTGAACAGACGAATGTGCATGGGAAGCTGGTCCCAGAGCTGTCTCCATGCAGAGTTCCCATCACCGGTTTAGGGGAATAGTATGTTTTTAAAGCTCTGCTGAAGTGTAACCATTTCTGGTGTTTATGAAGCTGACTTGGTAAATCCTTTTGCCGACTTACTTACATTCCCTTTCAAAGCTTGTTCTTTTGCTTGAAACACGGGGGTGGGTGGCTTGGTGGAGGCAGCCCTCGGGGAGCTCCGCTGTGCTGTGAGCTCCTGTCCCGTTCTTCAGGAGGACCCTCATTGGTCAGGGTTCCAGGGCTGCCTGTCATGTTGTGGGGCATCTGAAGAAACCTTTAGACATTTGCAGCGTCTCGTTCATCTCCAACTCAGGGTGCCACACCAGTGCTCTCCCTCGGTGGCTGCTTCTTGTTAAAGACGTGTGAGGTTGAAAGAAGACAGACCCTCTTAGCTTGGTCTGATGCCCTAAACTCAACAGAAGTCTGTCCCAGAAAAGTCTGGCCTTGGAGCATCAGAGATGACCCCTCAGAGCATTTGGCAGTGTGCTGGGTTCGAAGTAGGTACACACTGGGCGCGAGAAACTTAGAGGTAGTAATGGTTTGGCTCTGCAAGACTAGGAAATGAGTGTTCCAGAGGAAACGGGCTTTGAACTAATTTATTAACAATGAAAAAGATGTGAGTAGGTGGAGGATAGATGATGTTCCTATGACGGTGACACGGGCTGCGCTGCAGACACGAAAATATAAGGACGCAACTAAGAAAACGAAGGGTACGTGTTTGGGAAAAGCTTTTCGTGAAGGAATGCAGACGTTGGTTTGGCGTGCTTGTTTCTGGTTGGTTGTGTTTTCGTATTTTCCTCCTCGTGTTACATGTTTTCTAAGGAGGATAGAGTTTCCCATGACAGCCTTTGACTATGGGTCCAGGTGAGAAGCTGCATAAGGCCTTTCTTCAGGAATTCTCCCTGAAGAGCAGAGTGAGGGGATCATTTCCTGCACACCTCGACTGAAAGCTCAGCCTTCCAGACCAGGCTCATGATGATGATGACCTGGAGGAGGACAGGGCTGCTCAACCAGGGATCTGAATGGACCCTGCATTCCACATGCAATCCCTAAAGATCCAGGCCTATCACAGTCATCACACGTGAGCTCCGTTCCCCTCACTCAGCATTTCTAGACCTGATGCTTTGTCACCATGAAATTGCACAATAATTCCCAAATCTTACAAACATCTTCATCTGAAATTTTTTCAATAACAGGAGGTTTTTGGTCACCTGGTTGATTAATGGTTGGTTGAGTTGGTTAATAATTAATGGCCTAACTCAGGAACATCAGAAGTGACATTCATACTAACCATCCATCTCCACGACCGGGGACGTCCTTAATTAGATCTCTTTCCAAAAACTTTTGGCCATACACAGTCATAGAACAAGTTATCAGAACATAGTTGTGCCAAGAATCAACAACTTTGCGATCTTTGGCAAATTTTTGTGAGATAATTGCTTTTAAAGTACAACACCAGAAACATGTATGAAAATAATCACTCTCCCCTTATCAAAGGAAGTGCTTTCACTCTAGAGAGGTGATGAAATTATCTAAGCGTTTGCTTTTTCATTGCCTAGTTTCAAATCGGTGATTACTTGATTGTTGAAAACACTGCACCTCCAGCACGTGCACAACCCAGGTGCATGACTTTGGCTTCATTTTATTTTATATTGTAGGTGTCAGCTCAGTGTTGCAGCCACCATAATTTTGAGCTATGATTTTTTAAAAATTTTGCTATCCAGCCTATTATAAGCTATCCTTGTGTTTATGCTATTTCTGTTTGATATACAGATGGTTAATGTCTTTCTTCATCCACGACACTGTAACTGGTTTTGGAAAAGGAGCAGGCTAAGGACAGAATTCTGTGGCTCCTCCTCAGAAGCTCCCAGAGACTGTCATCAGCCCATCCTTTCAATGCCTTTTCCCTAAAGCTATTGAAACAGATGCGAATCCGCTGACCTCTATTCAGAGATGGTGGCTCCTGGGGAAGCCTTGCGGGTCCCACCCATTCCTCTTAGGTCTGCAGGTGCAGAGCGGCTTCCCCCTTCCCCAGGGGTCCTTGGATCAGCTCCCAGGAGCCCCAGCTATCTCTCCAGCTTCAGGCCACAGCAGTTCCCTCTCTGTCAAGTGTTGATGAGAAACCAGGTAAACCCAGGCTGCACTGCTGTTTGAGGATGTGGGGCTGAGATGACTTCATTTCCTCCTCTGTGTCTCCTGCCAGGAATGAGTAGGCAGGTGGATAATGTACAAAATAAACTTCGGAAAATTTGCTGTATTCAGATAATCATTTGAACCTTGAGGAATGTATGCGTGTGAAATATTTTGCTATTTGAAAGCTTCCAAAACTGAATCAGACATGCCCCACCCCACAGAGGTCCTGATCTGCATTTCCCCATTTCTTAATTTCAGTGGACAAATCCCCAGAGCTCTATAGATGGCCCAGGATGTGTGGGAAGGGAGCCCAGATAAGGGCAGGGACAAGTAAGTGCTCCCTGCACTTGGCTCGCTGCACACCTGCCTTGCCACATGGATTCCGGAGCAGCAAGGAAATAGGCCCGTGGCCCTCATGCACAAAGATTTGAACTATCGTAAAGAAAGAGGAAAAAAAAAATACGAAAAACTCAATAATTTAAGAATTACCCCAAACAAAAAACAATACAGAAGCTGTCACGATGCAATGCTTGGCCACTTGCCATTGAGGCAGAAGAAGTGAGTCCTCCTTGCAGGAGGCACAGAAGGGCCAAAGGCATGGGAGAAAATAACAGAGGTCAAGGTGCGAAAGCAGGAGGGTGTTCTTGGAGCAGAGACACTATCCTTTTGGGCTTAAGTTGAGTTTTTGTACAGAGACAGTATGTGGTTATGGCACGGTGATATGGTTTGGCTGTGTCCCCACCCAAATCTCATCTTGAATGTTAGTTCCTATAATCCCCAAGTGTCGTGAGAGGAACCTGGTGGGAGGTAATTTAATCACTGGGGCGGTTACCCCTACGCTGCTCTTCTCATGATAGTGAGTGAGTTCTCAAGAGATCTGATGGTTTTATAAGGGGATATTCCCCCTTCACTTTGAACCTCTTCTTCCTGATGCCTTGTGGAGAAGGGCATGTTTGCTTCCCCTTCTGCCATGATTGTAAGTTTCCTGAGGTTTTCCTAGACATGGGGAACTGCGAGTCCATTCAACCTCTTTCCTTTATAAATTACCCAGTCTTGGGTATGTCTTTATTTAGCAGCATGAGAATGGACTAATACACACAGGCTTTGCAGTCTGGCTAGGGGATTTCTAGAGCCTGCAGTCTATCATTGAACTGGCTACTTCACGGCTGAGCCTCCGTTTACTCATTAGGAAAAAGAGAATGATACTAAGTCCTGAGATTGTTGGGTGATTGTGAAATTTGCATGAGCCCGTGTCTGTAACTTTGCATGGCACAGGACTTATTGCATGAGATAATTGTGCATCAAGAGTTGGCTGTGATTAAAATGAGCATATTTATAACCTTTTTATGGGGATATTCTCCCCAGGTGGTCAGTAGATTTAAGAGTGGGTCATAGGTCTCAGGATCCTACCACTTCATGCCCAATTCGAGTCTGTAATGAATACTGCAAACCGCCCTCGCTGAAGAGAACATTGTTTCAGAACTATTAAAAGTTCATGGTCCTAAGAGAGAAGTCCAGCAATTGAGATGGGAGCTAAAACTTTTGCATAGTGCAGCTGGTTTTTCCAAGGGCTAGGCTACAAGACCAAAACTTGGCAGACATCTGAGCACCATAATTATTTTGGAGAGTTTCCTATAGGAGAAGCTGTGTTATTTAAATGCTTTCCAGTTACAGAAATGGGCCATAGTAGACACTGTTTCTCTGTGTGAATCCAGGGACAGCAAACATTTGGGAGCTCTCAGCCTGATTTCTGATTTCCTTTGACTCTAAAAAATGTGTGTGGCTTTTAGTCACTTTCTAAGCATTATTTCAACACGACTTTATTGTGGTTTCATAAAATAGGCTATATTATATTTGGCTCAAGGGATACATTACTTTCAGAGGCCAGTTTTCAGATGCTCATTTAAACAATGAGTTAGCAGCCCGCATGTCTTTAAGGATGCTTAAGTGACTCCTGATGCCGCAGGGTGTAGAGCGCAGCCTTGCTGAAAGGGCCAATAAACAGATTCCTAGGAAGAGCCTTCTCACGCCTCGTGAGCGCTTCATGAGTTCTCTCTTATTTCAAACTTTAGAGCTATTTTATGGGGGTGGTCAAAATCTATCAAGAATTTTATTACACTCTAACTGTGGTTCCTACTCTAGGTGATAAATAATTTAAAAGGCAGGATGAAGGGTATTCATCAGACGTACACCTGACATCGAGCAGTTTATCATCTAACTGTGGAGGTTTAACACGTACTAAGCTGGTGCTAATGCAAAATCCCATGAGGAAATAAAGAGCGTAGGGAAAAAATAAACCCTCAGATCGTTCCATTCCTGGGGGCAGTGCTTTCAGGGGTCCCGTGGCCCTGCGTGGGGCCACCCAAACCTCCCTGCCAGCACTTTTATTTCATGTCTATTTTAATCAGCCTTTTATGTTTAAGAAACACTTTATTTTTGGAGGAAAGTATTTTTTAGGTTCATCTGTCTAAAGGTTGCTTTTAAAGCATAAATCTTGTTGAGTCAAAAGTTTACTGGGGCTGGGCACAGTGGCTCATGCCTGTAATCCCAGCACTTTTGGAGGCCGAGTTTTGCAGATCACTTGAGGTCAAGAGTTTGCGACTAGTCTGGTCAACATGGTGAAACCCCCTCTCTACTAAAAATACAAAAATTAGCCGGCTGTGGTGGCACGCGCCTGTAATCCCAGCTACTTGGGAGGCTGAGGCATGAGAATTGCTTGAACCTGGAGAGTAGAGCTTACAGTGAGCTGAGATCGCGCCACTGCACTCCAGCCTGGGCAAGAGAGCAAGACGCTGTCTCAAAATAAATAAATAAATAAATAAATAAATAAATAAATAAATAAAAGTTTACTGGTTTAACAAACCGTTTTCTTGGTGAGACTTCTATAGGACTCTTGCTTCAAATCATTCCAGGAAGCTTATAAAAATAAACATTTTGCTCACTAATTAATTTATATCCTCCTAATTTGCATTTTGCTCACTAATTAATTTATATCCTCCTAATTTGAAAGCAATTTTACATAAAATTGAAATCTGGCAATGAAGATTGAGTTGACTTCAGTGGATGCACAGAGAGGACTTGGAAGGAGTGAGGGAGGCGGGAGGAGGGAGTAGGGAGGCGGGAGGAGGGAGTAGGGAGGCGGGCAAGAGGGAGGTGGGAGGAGGGAGAATAACAGGTCTGTTGTGTGACTGATGAGGACAGACCCCAGCCTGTGAGAAGTGTCTGCACTCAGAGCTGCTGACTCCTGCAAAGACTTCTACTATGAAAACTTTCAACCCAGTATGTGATTCAGTGGTTCTAATGCAGCTGTCCCCATTCCTGGGAGTCGTTTATCACCTGCATTTGGTTAAGGATGAGCGGCATGGTGCCCGGCACAGGTGGTCACACCAGCTCATCATGCCAGCACATGCACTAAGAGCAACGTAGACAGATGCTTATGTCTCAGAGCCTGTTTCTTAGGGACGCGTCTTCCCATCAGGAGCCGTATAGTACAATGTGAACAGTTGCAATCAGCCTTCTCCTAAAGTATGCACTTTATTTCCTGATAACGTGTTGATTGTAGATGCCAGTGTTGAGGTCAGTGTCATGACTAGCTGATCACATGTTTAATAATGTTGTTTTGGGTAGGTTTCTCTATTTAAACATGTACCAGGCAGTAGAGCTAGAAACCACTGTAGTTATTTCAGGCACACAGGGACTCCCCATGAAGGAGTACAGACTTACAACATCGCTGGAGGGACAAAAAGTGATAGCGGTCAAAGCTGCTGCTGGGCTACTGCAGATGAGGATACCTCCCTGTCACTGTGATCCTGAGGTCAGGAATTGGCTGACCCTGCTGTGACTGCTGCCTGAGAACTGCTTGTTGCTCAGCCTAAAGAGAGCTGGTGACCGAGGCTGGTGTTGCAGCTGCTCCCAAGGGCATACATGCCTGTCCCTGGCCAGCAGTGGGGAATATGACTCCCACCTCCCTCCTCCCTTCTGTCCTCCTCCCGCCTCCCTCCTCCCGTCTCCCTCCTCCCTCATCCCTTCCTCATCCCTCTTGCCCACCTCCCTCCTGCCTCCTCCCATCTCCCTCCTCCTGCCTCCCTCTTGCCCACCTCCCTCCTCCCTCCTCCTGCCTCCCTCCTGCCTGCCTCCCTCCTCCCTCCTCCCACCCCCTTCCTCTCACCTCCCTCACTCCTTCCAAGTCCTCTCTGTGCATCCACTCAAGTCAACTCAATCCAGATGTAGATGTGAGGTACACGAGGAAATGGAGTTTATTTATTCACTTTTTTGATCTTTCTAACTGAGGTAGTTGGCCCAGAGGATCTAACACTGAGTAATTTGAAAACCAGCATGTTGGGAATAAACACAATACCATGTTAACGTTGCCTGAAAAAGAAAGTGTGAAAACCAAGGAGTGTGAAGTTGGGTGTGGTCCATTAATAAACCCAGATGATGCCTGTGTGCCAGGGTGGCCATGGCCTTCTTGGGAGCTGGACTGTGTTTGTGGGGAAGGTCGTCACTGTTTCTGCAGTTTCCTGGACCTGGAAGTGAGTTGTGGCGTCCACAGGATGGCTGAAATCCTGCACGCTCGTCACCTTATCGTGGTGACAGCAGCAGGGAGGTTGCTGCGTTTAATGGAATACGCTTTTCTACTCCTTGCATCTTCTTACGCAATTCTATCACAATACTTGTAAGAAATTAATGCTGCCCAGCTTTGTGGGTGTAGACTTGCTAGAGGATCCTGAAGAAGCATACAGCTGAGCTGCCGAATGTTTGCGTTTTCCTTTGCAAAAAACATAATTTCTGTTCCCGGCCTCCACCAGGCTGGTAACATTTCATAGAGTCCACTGGATGCTGAGCGGGGGTCAGGTGTGCCCCTGCCCCATGCCCCGCCCTCCCTCTCCCCCCCACCCCCCAACACCACCCCCACCCTACCCTCTCCCCCCCACCCTCTCCCCCTCTCCCCCCCTCCACTGTGCCCCTCCCCGCCCTCTCCCCGCCCTCTCCCTGCCCTTCCCTGCCCTCCACGCCCCTCCTCGCCCTCTCCCCGCCCCGCTTCCCGCCCCTGCCTCGCCACGCCCAGGAAGGATTCCTCTCCCTGCACATCCACGCACTCCCTGGCCGGTCCCTGCCCTGGCACAGTTCGTGGGACACCGTTCAGCTGATTGGGCCACAGACTTTAGTCCCCAGATGAATAATGCTCTCTTTAAATAACACTGTTATTATTATTTACAAAAATAGAAAGTATAAAGACAGACTCTTTTGACTTTGTTTTTCTAAGAACCTACTTCACACCCTGAGAAACTGAGTCAACTCCATTTTGTTAGGTTGGGAACATAACTTTAAGAACGAGTGTCATTAAATTAGACACTAAGCAAGCATGTGTTCCTTCATGTTTCTTGTGACGGGGTATCAAAGCAGCCCTGTTTTACTCTTATCTTTAGCTCTACTTGGTGGTGGGGGGGTGGATTTTAGCCCCGGAGCTGCTGGAAGCAGGGTCTGGAGGGAACACTTTCAACGAGAGGGTGAGCAGAGCACACAGAGCTCCCGCTCAGAGAGGAGGTCAGCTGGGGAGGAGGAGGCCCGGAAGTCCCATCAGGAGGGACAGCCGGAATTCCTGCAGAGTGGAGTCTTGCTCCCAGCCCTTCCTAACTGAAAAGATTCTGCGACGGTGCCCCGGGCTGGGGGCCTGACGTGGGCTGCTGACAGGTGTAGGGTCTGGAAATCCAGTTGAGTCTCTAATGCAGGAACAACTGTGGAATCAGAAGCGCTGTGTTCCTGCTCCTTGTTCTACTTGAGATTCAAACCAAGAAAAGAATTCATAGTTAGACAGAGGGCTGAGCTGATGTAAGGAAGACACAAACAGTCTTTTAAAAGGAGAAAATCTCCAGTGCCCAGCTGCCCCATCCATAGTGCATGAGACCTGAGAGGAGAAAATGATTCCTGTATGTTTGTGTCATGTGCATTTACTGTGTGTAGACCTGGCTTCAGTTATAAATCTAGATGGAAAAACGAACAAACAAACAAATTTAAAACAAACAGACCATAGGATTCTACAGGCTTGGTTCCGACATCCTAGCATTGTTTCAGAGGCTGAAGTTGTCAGCATTGAGCATTCCTTTGTTCAGATGCAGCCATAGTTTGGCGTCTCATTCATTGAATCGTCATTGGAGCCCCCATTTTGGCTCTGAGTGGCATGTATAGATGTAAAGAAAATCCTTGCTTAAAGTTACTTCCAAAATGTAGCCAGACCTGCTTCCATAAGACCCAACCTCTGTTGCTCAAATTCTGCCAAGGCTACTATTGCAAACTTGTTTTCATTCCATAGTTTACAAAAAAGAAAAACCAATGAGATAAATGCTTTTAAAAAGTTTTCATTGAAATATGACAGTTGTACATGTTTTTGAGGCATGTGATATTTTGATACCTGCATTGGATAGAGTATCTGGGGTAACCGTCAACTCCAATATTTATCTTTCCTTTGTGTTTGGGAACATTCCAGATCTTTTGTAGCTGTTTTGAAATATATGATAAATTATTGTTAACTATAATTTTTCTATTGTACTTTTGAATATTGGAACCGATTCCTTCTATCTGACTGTAGGTTAAGTCAATCTTTTCATTGAAAATTGATGAGAATTAGGAACTGTTCTTAAGACATTCTGGCAAATACTCAGAACGCATTCAATTCCATCATCAGGTGGACCAGAGTCCGCCAGGCAGGTACCTGGGATGTCAGCGTAGGAAAGCGTTTCTCACTCGCTGCTACTTGCATCCCTCATTTCAGAACAAACTCAATCAAAAGATTACAGAGACTGCAGAATGGTCCAGTTCCCAGTCCTGTTTGAATCCCTGGTGTGACCCGGGACGCTAGAACGAGGGCCAGCCACAGCCTTCTGAGAAGGAGCCCTTGCTTCATGGGCAGATCTGTCTGAGGAGCTCTGGGTGTCGGCTTTCTCTGCCATCACCTCTGCCTGTTGTGGTTCGAGGGCACAGATGTGTTTTGTGTTTGGGTTTCTGAGGAGGCAAGCACTCCATGTATTTGGGTAGTTGAAGCCCCAGGGCGACTCACTGCTCCCTCCTGATGGTCAGTCCTCCAGTCTTTGTTCCCTCCAGGTCCTCGTGGACGTCGGCACACGGTCTTGGGGTTGGTGTTGTATTGTGCTTGTGTTGCGGTTGTGTTGTGGTAGTCGCTGTGTGGTTCCCAACTTGGAAGAATTAGCCGCTCTATTTCCATGGTAGGGTTCATTGGTGGTGGGGGGCCTGTCAGCTGGATAAGGGAAGGGGAAGCATGGAGCGGAAGCCTGGGGCAGGCTGTGGCGGGGGGCTGCTGCATTCCCGGGGGCTGCTGCAGACGCTGAGGGGACCAGGCAGCCAGGCACCAACCCCAGAGTCCCCGCTAGACTAACTCCTCGGCGGTGGTAGCTTGCTGATTAGCCCTGGAGGAGACAACGCAACATCACATCGTGCTCAGAAAACACTTGCTCTAAATATTTTGAGTTTAGTAAAATGTAACCTCACTTGAAATCAATCAAGGACATTGGAGCTACAAAATATTTACTAGTACATGGAAGCTTATTTCTTATCACAACAATACATGAATTTTTAGAGTTTCAGGGTTTAAAAACATAGAGTCTATCTTGTGAAGACTGACTTCTTAAGTTTCTCATAAAAGATACAAAAGAGGGAATGTTGTAGAAAAAAAAACTATTAGAAGTAAAAACAAATTAGGAGTTTGGAAAGAAAAGTTTCTCTTTTGACTGGAAAGCATTTCCTAAACTACATATGTGGGGAAAGAAACAGACAAAAACGCTAGCCTGTGCCTGAACATCTGGACACCGTCAGTGCTTCCTGGGCAGTTGGTTTTGCATATTTGGTGTCCTCATGAGGCCTAGAGCAGCCTGCCGGGCCCAGTTGTTTTGAAAGTAAACACTTAAAAGTCATTCCTAAGAATGACTTAGTTCTACCTAAGGATTTCATTGTCAGTTGGAAATGTTCCAAAAAAAATTTTCAGGAGAAAATCCAAGCAGAAATAGTTGTTTTGTCACGCTGAGTAACACCGAGAGTGAGAATAAAGTCTTGCAAATCGGGAAGGCTTTGACGCCAGAAATAATCCTAATGCTTGGCAAAATCTTGATTGCACAAAACACCTCCTTAAAGCAAGAGTGTGCCCTGAAATGCTCGCTCCTCGCCGGATGGCAGATAACATCAGCTTGATCTCCCTTCAAATGCTAGATCCGTCCTCCAGCCTGTGAAACCCGAAGAAAGCCCACGCAGTCTGCAGCATTGATGTCAGTCTGACCTATATCACCATAAACCCTCCGTGCTCTTCACCAATACCTTCATTTTAAAGCTCCTTGAGGGCAAAATTGGTGCTTTTTACTAAGCATTTTGTTAATAAGTAGTTTTCTAAAAATGGTTGAATGACATAACGTTGTCCTTGAGAAATGTAGGAAGACTTTAGAAACACACACGTCAGTCTTTAAGATAAATATTCAGAGTTAACTTATTAGCTGAGATAAATTCCGAGTGCACATCCTGGCCTTGGATGACCTGACCCAAAAGAGAATTAAAGTCAAAGGTGAAGGATTTCGGGAATGTGATGGTCAAAGGAACCTTGGGGAGTTTACGGCAGCACTCAGTTTAATGGATGACCGGAGGCAGGGCCAAGAGCAGGCACCGTCACCCAAAGCCTTGGTTTTCCTGGTCGCTTCTTCACTGGAGGAACTTCCTGATTCTCTTCAGGCGCTGACCTTCTAAACAAGTGCTCACTTCTATCAGCGTATTAGTTATCAGTGTTCACTCCTCAAAGCACTATCTAAAGCCTATGGACCTCTTTGTCTAGAATAATGAAAAGATATATAGAAAAATCAAGAATATGAAAATACATATGGAAAACGTGAATCTAGAAAATGTAGAAAAGTAGAGTGAATGCACAAAAGTAGTGGTTTTCTTTTCAGCTTACGGTTGTGAAGTTCTATGCTTTTTCTTTAGTGCCTCTTTTAAAGCATGAGTAGTCACGAGCAAATTTCATCGGATAAAAGAAAAGCTTCAGCTGAATTAAGTTTGAAAGAGTTTAATTGAGCAATGAACGATTCGTGAACAGGGCAACCGCCCAAGCCCAAGTAGGCTGGGAGACTCCAGCACAGCCACAGGGTGGAGGAAGATTTGCGGACAGAAAAAGGCAAGTGATGGACAGAAAACAGAACTGAGGCACAGAACAGCCGGATTGGTTACAGCTCGGAGTCGGCCTCATTTGAACACGGTTGGAACAGTTGGCTACACTGGATTGGCCAAAACTCGGTGACTGGCGCAAGTGTAGGCTACGGTCTGTTGACGCCTCCACCTGTTAACAGTTCACAACGTACACAGAAACCTCTAGGCCGAACGTAAAATAGATAAGGAGGCAGCTTCAGGCTAAACTTGATTTCATACAACTGATGTGTTCTTAACCGTCACTGGCCGGGACTTCTTTCCCCACCGCGTGGTGGTTAAAGCACGTACCTGTCGTGAGGAAACTGCATCTGTCTTGAATCGTCTAAAAGAGGCACTTGGCGTTGTCAACATTCCCCACATCAGGGACCTCGCAGGTCCAAGGCCAGGCCCTTGAGGATGACGCCCTGACCAGGTCTCAATTTGGAGGGGGATTTATCAAAATAGACTTTGTATACATTTTATAAGCTGCAGGCACTTTATGAATCTCAAAATCAAAGTGCCTGAAGAAACTTTCCTAACGCTATACTTTTTCTTCTTATGTTTAAACTGCATAGAAAGTTAAAAGTTGGAAAGCCATGTGTTAAATGTAATGACAGGCGTCAAATGCTTAATGGAGCAAGTGGGGTACTTGGGAAACATCTCGCACCCCTTTCTGTGGCTGTAGAACTAGATGGTGGGGGTTGAATTAAATCCCAAGAATGGGCTTGGGGGATGACTTCAGAGCTGTGTTCTACTCGGAATAGCTCTGTGTACTTGTTTCGTTCCAGAGGCTCTATCTGGCCCCGGTTATAACCAAACCTCCAAAGCCGTAGGCCCTCTAGCTCCGTGGTTTCTCCTGAACGTATTTCACAAGACTCTCCAGGGTCCCCGCTCTGAACTTCGCCTCACAGCCCCTTCCCTGGACCACACAGCAGCCTCAAGCTGCACTCCTGGGTCCTCCCACAGCTGGCTGAGACCCACAGAGGGAGCGCTGTGACACTTTAAAACAGAAATGAGATTGTGCCACTTCTCAGATTCTCCCAGCAGCTTCCAGTTTCCTTTCAGATAAGGCCCACTTGTTTCTGGACTCTAAGACCCGCTGGGTTTTGGGCCCCCCTGAGTTCCTCAGCTTTGTTCCCTAGGACTGTCCTTCCTGCCTCACTCGACACACCCTGGCATCCTCAGGGCCTCGAGAATGCCGCGCTGCCTGGGATGCGGGGTCTTTGGGGGCCTTCCCTGTGCCCCCAGCACTCTCCTCCCTGTTCCAAATGGCTCACTCCACACCCCCGCGCCTCTGCCTGGCAAGCAGAGGTTAACATGACACCAGTGCCCCCTCTGCCAGGACAGACGTGGCGGAGGGCAGGGACCTGGTCTGCTGTTTCCAGCCTCATCGTGGCCGCGGGGCAGCGGGGAGAGCTCCACAGCTGCTTGGCACACGTTCACCTGGATGTAGGATGCACTCCTGCCTCCACCCCCAGAGAGGTCAGGGTTCTTAGCACCACCCAAGCCTTCAACCTCCCACTGAGTGGGACGTGGGCCTCAATTTCTCCCTCAGACACTGATGTGCTGATTCGTTTCACCAGGTGGTCGCGAGGCCACAGTGTGGTGCTGAGTGTCTCCCCCAGACATTGATGTGCTGATTGGTTTCTCCAGGTGGTCGCGAGGCCACGGTGTGGTGCCGAGTGTCTCCCTCAGACACTGACGTGCTGATTCGTTTCGCCAGGTGGTTGCGAGACCGCTGTGTGGTGCTGAGTGTCAGCTGCATGAGGGTGACGTGCACACGGCCCCACGTGTAGATCAGACAGGAATGCTGTGGTCCTGCCTCTGTGAACCCCGTCACCCGTGGGACACTCCCTGGACCACACAGCCGGGACATGCTCGTTGAAGACTGCTGGAGGAAAATCTGTGCCTGGAATAAAACAGAGAAGCACAGCATTTACTACATGAGCATTTACTACCTAGAAAGAGCAGTCTGCTTTGGCTGGGGGTGCAGCGTTGAGATTGCAGTGCTTTTCAACTCTGGCAATGTCAGGATTTGAAGCAGACTTTTCAAATTCAGCAAATGTCAGTAATCCAGAGCTGTCAAGTGTGAGAGCACACGTGTTTATGGGCATGGCTTCAGGACACCTCTGCCCTGGGAGTTTCCTCTTTGTTTCTCTGATGCCTTCACGTCAGCAGGGCTGTCACTCGGCGGCTCATCTTCCCTTCTTTTCTGTGCCAGGTCGGTGTGTTTTAAACTATAAGAATGAGTAGCCATGACATTTTGTTTCTAGTTGTTTGTGAAAAGACCAGCCAAATGCAGGCGCTGTCATTGGCACCCTCTTTCTCCCTCCCCAGCCAGATGAAAAGAGCTTTTTCTACCAGAAAACAGATGCCCTTTATTTGGTGTGCACACAATGGAACCTTCATCATAAGTCCCCAGAGATGTTCAGGGTCAGAGAGAAACTACCTAGTACTCAGAGCTCTTTCCAGGCACCCAGCTGTGCACAAAGAAAGGACCGATCAGACGTTGGGCTGACGTGAATGCTTTTCTTTTTTTATTTTATTTTATTTTTATTTATTCATTATTATTATTTTTTTGAGACAGTGTCTCCCAGGCTGGAGTGCAGTGGTGCGATCTCAGCTCACTGCAACCTCCACCTCCCAGATTCAAGCGATTCTCATGCCTCAGCCTCCCAAGTAGCTGAGATTATAGGCATGTACCACCACGCCTGGCTGATTTTTGTATTTTTAGTAGAGATGGGGTTTCACTGTGTAGGCCAGACTGGTCTCAAACTCCTGACCTCAAGTGATCCACCCACCTCGGCCTCCCAAAGTGCTGGGATTACAGGCGTGAGCCACCGCACTCACCTGTGAATGCCTATTTACAAGTAAAGATAACTTAGAAAGAAAATTAGAAACTATTTGCTTTTATGTAGTTTGAAATAGTTTATATTCAATAAAGGGACTTAAAATCCAGCTTCCTAAAATTCGTCATAGAGTTAGTCAACGTAACATTTTGTTAGTGTCAAGGCAACACTGGATTCAACTCCTAGCAAAGGAGAAATTATCAGCGCCTTTCTTACAGATTCCTGGAGGACAGAAGGAGTCACAGAAACATCTTAGTAACATTATTTCCATTTCTCTCAACCCTTAGAAGCAACAAAAACGTCTCATTTTCTGTCTAGTTTTAACTGTGCAGTTTAAAATGTATTTCTATTACCTTGGGGAAATGGCACAAAAGTAGAGCACACTCAAACTTTTCTATGATACATTCTTTTTTTTTTTTTTTCTTTGAGACAGAGTCTCGCTCTGTCGCCCAGGCTGGAGTGCAGTGGCGCGATCTCGGCTCACTGCAAGCTCCACCTCCCGGGTTCACGCCATTCTCCTGCCTCAGCCTCTTGAGTAGCTGGGACTACAGGCGCCGCCACCACGCCCGGCTAATTTTTTGTATTTTTAGTAGAGACGGGGTTTCACCGTGTTAGCCAGGATGGTCTCGATTTCCTGACCTCATGATCCGCCCGTCTTGGCCTCCCAAAGTGCTGAGATCACAGGCGTGAGCCACCGCGCCCAGCCGATACATTCTTAAAATGTGGAGAAAGTGTGCCTAAAACCCGCGGGGAAGGGCCGCTCTGACAGAGAAACCTCTGCGTTATTCCACTGAAACTGGGACCCGCAGCGAGTTAGCTCCAGACGGAGACTCTTCAGTTCACCTGAGTTTTGAGAGTGCTCAGTTCCTACCTTAAAATTCTGACCAAGTCTTCAAATATCCAACCCCGTGGACTTTCTCCTAACCCACATGTGACAGCCAGGGCATAAGAGGGGAAACGGCATTTTACTGCTGCCTCCTGCAAAGTGACCCTAAGATGCCCAGCAGGTGTTCTCAGCAGACAGGGCACACGTTCCCGGCCCAGACCGAGAGAACCTGCTTCCCCCTAGCTCACCACGCAGGCCCCCAATGGGAGATGAGGACGGTCTTTTCCCAGGTGGCTGACCTGACCCCTCACGTCAGGCCAGCGAAGGCGTTCCCGGGGTCCATGGCTGGCAAATCAGAGCACGGGCTGATTGCTTGATAGAAATTATTGGACTTCCAAGCCAGAGGAGTTAAACCTGTGAGTGGATAAATAGATAATTATGATGGCGTGAATACCTCTGTGCACACACAACTCCTCAGAAGCATCTGAACAACTTAGAGAAGAAAGCGCTTTCGTTATCCATTCTTTTTTCTTCATTTCTCATCTATACTAGTTTCCTAAACATTGGATCTGAACATAACTAAGAGAACCAATTTTTAAGCCACTGCTAGATACTTAAAACCAGATGAATGAGTCTCATTATCCCCAGACACTTCATGCCTGATAAGCTAATAATGTTACTTACCTGTGAAATCTCTGGCCCCCTCCATACACCTGCTTCCCTCGTGTTCCCTATCCAGACCCTGCAGGCCTCACCTGCCAGGCAATGCACAGACCCCATGATTGTGCCAATGTGCAGCTACTGTTATCCAGTGGTCTCTTCTCTTGATCAGTGAATGAGGAAACCACTCAACTCCACTTTCTCCTGTATTTGATTTCCTTTAGCGGCAGTACTGAGTATTTCAGGTTATGGGAAGGAAGTGAAAGTTAATTATTATCCAGAGAGGAGGTAACTGAGGGAGCAGCTGGGAACTTGTATTCGTTTATATTTAAAAGACAAAGAGAAAAGAAGAAACTACATACACTTACTGAAAACAGGAATTTTTATACAAAAAAGGTTTTTGTTTCTTAAAATAAGGACATTTCATAGAAAGCGCAGAACACATTCATTTTGAAAGAGTGAAAGTCAAAAATGCCTTTAAAGCATCAGAATATTAACCCAGTTCCTGAAAAGTCCCTGGTCCATGGGCTGGGGTCTCTGGGACCAGCTAGTTCAGCCACTTTGTTGACTGGACGGGCTCCAGGATTGAGAAGGGCTCAGGGCTGTGTAAGGTGCAGCACCTTTACTGTGGGGCAAAACCAGGATAGAACCCAGTGTTTCCACAGAAACCTAACAGACGTCAAGAACTTGGATTCTGCAGATGGACCGGAGCACCTGAGTGTACTTGGGCTAAGCTACTCCCTTCCTTGTTTTGCCACAGATTGGAAATAAATCGGTGAACTTACTCTGTTTCTACTTTGAAAAGAACAATCTGGCTTTCTTTCTTGAATTGGCTTATTTTTCCCCCAGGAGCCTGGGTGCAGGATGCTCCCACACTGTGTGGGCTGGGAGAGGCCTGGCACGTGTAACCCAGGTGGGAGTGTGTGGGCTGGGAGAGGGCCTGGCAGGTCTAACCCAGGTGGGAGTGTGTGGGCTGGGAGAGGGCCTGGCAGGTCTAACCCAGGTGGGAATGTGTGGGCTGGGAGAGGGCCTGGCACGTGTAACCCAGGTGGGAGTGTGTGGACTGGGAGAGGGCCTGGCACGTGTAACCCAGGTGGGAGTGTGTGTGGGGTGGGAGAGGGCCTGGCACGTCTAACCCAGGTGAGAGTGTGTGTGGGCTGGGAGAGGGCCTGGCACGTGTAACCCAGGTGGGAGTGTGTATGGCTGGGAGAGGGCCTGGCATGTCTAACCCAGGTGGGAGTGTGTGGGCTGGGAGAGGGCCTGGCACGTGTAACCCAGGTGAGAGTGTGTGTGGGCTGGGAGAGGGCCTGGCACGTGTAACCCAGGTGGGAGTGTGTATGGCTGGGAGAGGGCCTGGCACGTGTAACCCAGGTGGGAGTGTGTGTGGGGTGGCACCTTCCCACTATGCCTCTGTTGACCTGAGACTTCAGTTCTGCGGGTGGTTGGAGAACTGTGAGTGGAACTGTCCCAAAGTAAAGAGTGACTCTGGGTGCATCGCTGAGCCTGCACGCGGCGGTTTTGACGCCAACCTTCCCGTGACGCAGTATTCACAGGGGCCGTTAGACCCCACTGTGTAGGCAGCTGAGTGAGAAGAAGGCCGGGGGTAGAGTGTGCTGCAAAGGACCCCCCGGAACAGCAGGCTCCTCACACAGGTTCTCAGCAGGCAGCTTCCCCAGGCTGAATCACACACCACAAAACGCCAGAGCAAAGGGCGGCTTTGCTCTCAAGGTGGCCAGAGGAGTTACAGTAAGGGTTGACAGGGGGCCGGCACCCCTGTGAGGGACGAGGGTCTCTGCAGCCACCGCTGTGCCAGACGCAGCTGTCATGGGAGAAGCGGAATAGCTCCCTGTGGGCAGCAGTGGGGAAAACCCAGCTGCTCTGGGGTCGTTTGTCTTTTACCTCAAGCCTCGTTGCTCCTCTCGTGAATTTGCTAGATCTGGGACATTTCAGGGTGACGAAATTTTCACTTCGTGGTACTTCTGTGATTTCTCATGCAGTGAACATTCACTTTAACATAATGAAAGTTAGTTTTTTCCTGCTGATTGCTTGTAATCTTTCATTTTTATTCACCGTTTTTCCTTCAGAAATAGTTTTGAAGTACAATCATCCCTGAGCAGTAACAAGCATTATTCCAGGTCCTGGGGTGACTGCGACACGGGAGAAGAAGCCAGGATTGAGCAGGACTGATTTACTATTTCTTCTTTTAGAAGTACATTATGCTTTTCATGTTCAGTTTTTCTTTTGGCATTAAAGAGTCCTGCAGCTTTTACATTATGTTAGTTAAGTTTCGTGATGAGCATCTATTATTTTCTCATTTGAAATAGTATGTTGCTTTATCTCATTTGGGGAAATATGATTAAATTAACAGCCAAAAAAAAATCCCCTTGGGTATATCCCTATTACCACACCAAATATAAGCATAATTCTTTCTTAAAGGTGTTCAGTACTGAGGATTTTCTAAAATGCCTTTTCTCCCAGACAATAATATTCTTCTCCATCAACTCCATATTACCCTCAGAATCTCTGGAGGCCAGTGGAGGACTGGGAATTCATAGAGAGCAGCCCCGGCAGGCAGGTGCCCGAGGTCTCGTGGGTCCCAGCCTCACCTGCCCCGGCGTCTGCCTCCTCACCCTGGACAAGTTCTCCTGGACGGCTGGCCTGGCAGGGCTTCTGCCTGCATGTTCCTAAGCCTGTGCCCTGGAGGTATTTTCAGCCCTCCAGGTTGTTTTTCTCATTTCTTTTCCTGGTTAGTCCTGCAGCCGGGGAGGTCAGCCTTCTGTAGACTGCAGCTCTCCATATCTTCTACTTACTGAGTGGGCTCCTGAGATTTTCTTTGGAGGGGCCATCTAAAACTTCTTAGTAAAAAACGGAATCTAAATTGGGCAGAAGGTGTATGGTGTAAACTCCCTTCCTGCCGTGGTGAGGACGGTCGGAGCAGATGTTCTAATGCCCGAGGTGCTCTCCAGGCTCAGAAGTCACCATGGGGCATCCCTAGCCCCAGCAGAGCCCCAGGGAGGGGCAGCCGCCCCTGGCACGGAGTCTCAGTGCACGGCGTGGCACAGTGGGGACGCTGTCCTTCCAGGACCGGTGCCTGGCTTCTGTCTTCTATTTTCCCCTCAGTATCTTTCTCTTCTTTCTACTGAATTCTGGAAGGGCTTTCTTTAGAAAAACTTAACAAAATGTAAATGGTGACGAGCTCCATCTGTCACCTGTCCCATGGCTATTTACACACAGATAGACCCAGTTGGAATTGGCAGATTTTGCTCCTTGCTCCCTGCTTGTGAAGCTCTTAGACGCGCCGTTCTCATCAGGGAAACCAGAGTGGGGCTCCTGCCTCTTGCATTTGCTTATTGATCCAGCAAGCATGTATTGGGCGGCTGAGTGGCTTCTCTATGCCGAAAGGGCATCCAGAGCGAGGAGACCCACGTTGTCCATGCCGCCCTGGGCCTAAGGACACAGGATGCTGCCTGTGTCCAGCTGTGACTGGGGCAGTAGCACCGGGAGCAGTCTCAGGAGAAAAGACCCCAGAGAAAGTGGACAGCTTCTTTCAAATGTTATCTTGAATTTGGGGTGGGACGAGTGTCTCAGGCATGGAGCTCAGGGAATGCCTAACCGGTGTGAGAGGAGAGTGGTGTTGAGGGAAGGATGGAGGGGAAAGGCACGCTGCAGAATGTTGGGTGCCTGAATTATTCCCTGATCCCAGAATCCATACACAGTCAGCTCTGGGCTCCAAAGCTATGAGCACTAAACCCTGCTGCTGACTATTCGTGCCGATGCCGTGGTGTGGACAAGTCCCAGGAGACAGGCCTTGCGGATGCTGACTCTTCACGCTGATGCCATGGTGTGAAAAAGTCCCCAGGAGACAGGCGTTGTGGATGCAGACTGTTCGCACAGATGCTGTGGTGTGGACAAGTCCCCAGGAGACGGGCGTTGCGGATGCAGACTGTTAGCACCGATGCTGACTGTTTGCGCGGATGCCGTGGTGTGGACAAGTCCCCAGGAGACGGGCGTTGAGGATGCAGACTGTTGGCACCAATGCTGACTGTTTGTGCTGATGCCGTGGTGTGGACAAGTCCCCAGGAGATGGGCGTTGCGGATGCAGACTGTTCGCACCGATGCTGACTGTTTGTGTGGATGCCATGGTGTGGACAAGTCCCCAGGAAACTGGTGTTGCGTACCTCCTGCTCTTTGCCCTACTGCTGCCTCCTTCTGCTCTGAGAAGCGAGGTGGCTCTGGACGGGTGGGGGTGGCGGTGAATCACAGGCTCTGGCCTCGTTTGCCAGGATGGCCAGCCTCATGTGCTCCCAGCGTGTACACCGTATGTCCAGTGTCCCTAAGCACCCAGTGCCTCTGCTGTCATGCTTGCTGGGTGAGTGACACCGCCTACCTCTGAGTGCAGTTCTGAAGATCAGTGAGACACTAATGCCTGTGAATTTTAGTCTCACGTAATAATTCAAACAATACTGGAATTAATAATAACTATGGCTCAAAATCAATATACATAGCGCAATATGTTTGTGTTTAAGCTAGCTCATTAAGATTAAGGTAGCCCAAAATACTCATTTCCAAACACTAAAACAACATTTCCCTGTATTTTAGAGGAAAATCTGTTATGCTTTATGAGTTAACTGTGAAAACATACACATGTTTTTCAGGTTGCCCGGGTGCCAAAAAGCATGAGTTTCTGACCAGTATTCTGGATGCACTGTCCACGGACATGGTCCACGCTGTCTCTGATCCCTCCTCCTCGTCAGGCAGGTACGCTGTGTTCGCTGTGGGACAATGAGTTGGTGGGGTCCCAGAATTCCGGGGAATCTGGAAAGTCTGAACATTACATATTGGCGACCTTCTCAGCTTATTTGGACACAGTAGGGCCTTAAAAAGGAGCCCTCTGCAAACACAGGAAGTTGCTTAGCAGGTTTTTCTTGTAGCATGACTAAATCACTGAAGGCGCTCCCATTGGGGTATGTGGCCCTGAGCCGTGACTCCTGGACCTCCATGGGGTAGTGGGCTCTGACCCTGGTCCTGTTGGTGGGGAGTAGGGCAGGGGGAGCACCTCCTGCCGAGGGCTCTGTGCTTTGAAATTGCACTTTAGAGTTATCCATTGGATTTTAAATACTTTGAACGACAACGTTTAATTTGAAGTTCTCAAAGCGTGATTATGTTTATTGCAGTAAAATGTGCAGCACATACATTTGCCATCCTAACTACTTTCAGGCGTATGATTCGGTTGTGTCCAAGACATTCACACTGCTCAAAATAGGAGTTTTGGAACCCGGGAAATGTTCCCTGAGTACATTGTAGACATTCCTGCACTCCTGGACCTGGGGCCTGGAGCACGGTGTAGTGGACTTCAGTGAATTTCCCATCACTCTTCTTTTCCACCCTCTGTAGATCAGCCTCAGGAGAGTGGAGGAACCCCAGGGTTTTACTGCGATGGCATCTCAAGCATCGGATATTCCCCCTGAACTAGCAATAGTTTATCTGTTTCTTTCAAATAAATTTTGAATGGAGATTTTCACTTTTTTCTTTCTTTAGAATGTTGGCCTTTCTCCCCAGAGCCCCGACACCCAAACCCTTGATGATCTCAGCCACTTTAGATGACTTTTTTGGTCTCCTGAACTAAAAGCCTCTCCTCTCACTGTCTCTCTGCTAAAGAAGACTTAAGGAAATAAAAAGGAAATGCTAACAGAAAATGTCATGAATGTGTAGGAAATTAAATGTAGTAGAGCAGGCCAGGCACGGGGGCTCACACCTGGAATCCAAGCACTTTGGCAGGCCAAGGCGGGTGGATCACCTGAGGTCAGGAGTTTGAGACCAACCTGGCCAACATGGTGAAAACCCATCCATTCTAAAAACACAAAACTTAGCCCAGCATGGTGGCAGGCACCTGTAATCCCAGCTACTCGGGACACTGAGGCAGGAGAATCACTTGAACCTGGGAGGCAGAGGTTGCAGTAAGCCAAGATCACACCATTGCACTTCAGCCAGGGCAACAAGAGCAAAACTCTGTCTCAAAAAAAAAAAAAAAAGAAAAGAAAAGAAATTTAATAGAGTCAAACTTTATGTAAATTTCAACTTTACATCTTCTATTCTTGGAAGGATTGTTTTTGCAAACTAAACTAAACTGCAAACTAAAAACAAAGGCAGTAAATGAATTGCTAACTAAACTAAATTGCAAGCTAAACTAAATGCAAACTAAAAGTGAAGGCAGTAAATGGATTGCTATCTGAGAAACTCCTTTGAAAGTCTGAGAAATTGGCAGTGGTGTCGGAGTTCATGGTGTTCTCATACCTAGAAATGCGTAGCTCATCCCAACAGGCAGAATCCAGAGGCCAGCACCTCCAGGAGGGCCTGCCTGTGCACACACACACCCTCCATCTCAACGAGAAGGTGCATTTCTGCCATTTGGTGCACTTTTAAAGATTTGACTCCCATCCAGACCTTCTAGAAGAGTTTTACTTATTTATGCCCTAAAATATTGAACCTATCATAATCCAAGGAAAGCTATCTAGTTCCAACTTAAAATGTTTTTGATTTGCATCATCCGGTATACCTATGACATAAAGGATGTGTAAAAGAATTAAATTTACAGGGCTAGAAAAGCTCAGGGTTCTGGTGTATCGGGTGGGTATAGCTGCATGTGCTGACTTGCCAGTCCTGTGCACACAGAAGCCAGGATAAGGGGACTTTTGTCCTTCAGGAACGGGCCAAGTGCATCTTTGCTGGGCACAAATTCACTGCATCATTTGCAATTTTGAATCCAACCTGAAAAATATTTGCTAAAAGTGTTCTTCTAAATTATTTCTTTAAATTGTTATATCTGATTACCAATGCTGCAGGCTTAGACACCAGGACCATGAGAACTACAAGCAGGGGTTGTGGGTTTGATGGAAGGACAGTGGCGAGAAAGGGGCAGCTGAGGGGTTTAAGCGTCCTGACGGCGTCTGTGTTCCTTCCAGGCTCTCGGAACCCGACCCCAGCCACACCCTAGAGGAGCGAGTGGTGCACTGGTACTTCAAACTACTCGATAAAAACTCCAGTGGAGACATCGGCAAAAAGGAAATCAAACCCTTCAAGAGGTTCCTTCGCAAAAAATCAAAGCCCAAAAAATGTGTGAAGAAGTTTGTTGAATACTGTGATGTGAATAATGACAAATCCATCTCGGTACAAGAACTGATGGGCTGCCTGGGCGTGGCTAAAGAGGACGGCAAAGCAGACACCAAGAAGCGCCACAGTAAGAGTCTTCCCACCCCCGACCCTGGGCCATGGTCAGGCCCTGAGGCCTGGGAGGTCCGCTTCTCACAAACACAATTACAGAATGTGTTTATGGCCTGGGGGTGTAAAAAAATCAAATATGCTGTTTAATTGTAGGTCATCTGTTTGCAGGAATAATAACGATAATTGATGACTCATGTCATGCCACTTGCCCAGGAGAGCCCAGGCTCAAAGGGCATGAACTCCATGTTGGTTTGCAATGAGCCTTTTCACTGTTCATCATGGTTGGTTTCCCCTAGAATGGATTGTCTTCTGGTATTTGAGGTGCAAGCCTGGGAACCATTGGAATAACTCACTAACCCTGTACCTGAACTCCAACCAAATGTTCAGGCCAGTTCATGAGGCGTAAAATCATTGCTGAGGCCCAGACCAGTCATTCCAATGCTTATAGCAGTTTTACCAATTGAAAATACTTTTTTTGTGTGGGCCTGGCCTACCCAACCAACCGTGACAGGAAGGAAGAGAATCCTATGATGGCCAGAGCCCAAGTGTTCTCAGGAGCCCAAGCCAGGAAATCCCAGGTCTGACTTTTCAACTCAGAGACAGCACTGTGAGATGCACGCATGCCTTAGATTCCACTGCACATGTGTGCTAGATACTCCTGCATGTGTGTGCTGGATCCCACTTCATGTGTGTGCCAGATCCCCCTTCACATGTGTGCTAGATACTCCTGCACATGTATGTCAGATCCCCTGCGTGTGTGCTAGATCCCTTGCACATGTGTGTCCTGGATCCCCTCACATGTGTGCTGGATCCCCCTGCACGTGTGTGTGCTAGATCCCCTGCGTGTGTGCTAGATCTCTTGCACATGTGTCCTGGATCCCCTCACACGTGTGTGAGATCCCCCTGCACATCTGTGCTGGATCCCCTCACGTGTGCTGGATCCCCCTGCACGTGTGTGTGCTAAATCCCACTGCACATGTGTGCCAGATTCCCCTTCATGTGTGTGCTGGATCTCCCTGCCCACCTGTGCTAGATCCCACTGCACATATGTGCTCAATCCCTTGCATGTGTGTGCTAGATCCCCCATATGTATGTGCTAGATCCTGCTGTACATGTGTACTGGATTCCACTGCACATGTGTGCTGGATCTCATTCCACATGTGCATTAGATCTCACTGTCCTTGGGGATCTCTGTTTCCTGATTTGTATAATACTTTCTGGGTAGGGCTAGCAGAGATCTCTCAAATTCCTGTTGTTTATGACTCTTTTATTTGTTGTCAACTTCGGTAACAAATGTGAAAGAGAAAACAAGCTTGAGACTGTGTTGTGGAGGGCTGATTCACCATGGTCTTTAAAATCCTCCTGGCAAGGTGCGGTGGCTCACACCTGTAATCCCAGCACTTTGGGAGGCTAAGGTGGGTGGATCACCTGAGGTCAGGCGTTCAAAACAAGCCTGCCAGCATAGTGAAACCCCATCTCTACTAAGAATATAAAAATTAGCTAGGCATAGTGGCTCATACCTGTAATACCAGTTACTGCAGAGTCCAAGGCACAATTGCTTAAATCTGGGAGGCAGAGGTTGCAGTGAGCCGAGATCGTGCCACTGCATTCCAGCCTGGGTGACAGAGTGAGACTCCGTGTTAAAAAGAGAGAGAGAGAGAGAGAAAAAAAAAACCCTCCTGTGTTTGAAGCTCAGCTGTGAGACACGGGCCCTTTGATCTGACCTGGACTGAGAGTTCCTGGAGGAGGCAGTGACCATCGTCTACCTCCTCTTCTTGGTGTCCTAGTGCTTGTCACGACAGTCACTCAGTGCTGTTCAACCAAATTAGGGGCAGCCGAGATCTGTGTCATGGTGAAGCACTTCCTGCTAATTTCTCTGTGAAAAGTCAGCTCAGAAAAATTAAGCTTTAATTTGAAGCTTTCTGTGTAGGGTCTTTGTGGTTAATGCACGTCCTGCCACCCTGACGATGTATTCACGGGAGAGCGGATGGCCGTATCTATGGCTGCCTCCCTTTGCTCTGTGTGCAGGAGGCTGCCCTCTCTGCTGGCCCGGTCATCTGATGAGGTCAGAGAGAATCCTCAGTTATGTTCAATGTTCTGTCTTCATCAAGGACTGTTTGGCAAGTGTGGGAGGAGTTCACCTCTAACAAGACAAAAAAGAAAAGAAATCATTCTTGGCTGATCAACTCTGATGCATGAAGGCAGCAAATGCCCACTCACCACTGTGGGAAGAGGGGCACTAAACATGCTGCCACAGTCTGGCAAGGCTCATGATCCAATATCCAATCCCACTTCATGGCTCAAGACTTCATTTCATTTTCACAGCCATCCTCTGGGGGATGAGGTCACAGACAGATGCTGCCAACCCTGACACTTGCAGACAAGGACACACAGGCACTGCAGTCATCAGCACTTTGATCTGAGTCTTCCTCAGCAGTGCTGCATGCAGCAAGGGCAGTGCTGTTGGAAATCGTCCACTGTGCTGGGCTGCACTTCCTGTTAGGGCTCCTTCACCCACACCAGGGTACGCCTGCAACCCTGCAGGCATTTGGATGGATAACCAAGAATGCCCATTCTCAGTAGTTGCCCATGTGTGATTTTGTCCTTGCTTTTCCCTTTCTCTGTATTCAGTACCTGCCCATGGGTTTCCTGGGCACTTCTGTCTTACTGCCACCTGATACTGCTTTTGGCTTCTTGGACTGGGACTGTGTCTTAGTCCACTTTATGCTGCTATAACAGAATACCATGGATGGGGTAACCTACGAACACAAATATATTAGCTCATGGATCTAGACGCTGGGCAGTCCAAGATTGTGGAATCAGCATCTGGTGAGGGCCTTTGTGCTGTGTCATACCCAAATGGAAGGGCAAAGAGAGGGTGAGAAAGAGAGAGAAAGCAAGGGGGGCCAAACACATTCTTTCCTAGGAGCTCACTCCCAAGATAATGGCATTCACCTGTTCATGAGGGCAGAGTCCTCATAATGCAGACCTCTTAAGCCTCCCAACGCCTCTGCATTAGGGATTGAGTTTCCAGCACATGAACTTTGGGCTCACCTTTAGACCATAACAAGCTGCTTTCTTCACTTTTTTTCTCTTATTTTGGTCCTTGCTCAGTATCCCAAAAGACAAATGGTGTATTGCTCTTTGAGACTTAAAACCTACCAGCAGGGTCCACATGGGAGGCCTGGGGGAGTGATGGGGAGATGGAGAGCAGGTGGCTGCCAGAT
Organism: Macaca nemestrina; assembly: GCF_043159975.1. Lineage (NCBI taxonomy): Eukaryota > Metazoa > Chordata > Mammalia > Primates > Cercopithecidae > Macaca > Macaca nemestrina. Next base: position 2,925,921 of record NC_092129.1, on the reverse strand, counting down.
TAGCAGCTGGAGCTGGGGAACCATGGTGTCCCTCACCCCTGATGATTCCACATAGGGAAGATGAACACCCACTCAGCAATTCACGAAGGGAGCTGCTCACATTCTGCTGTTGCCCCATCTGCACGTGATGAGTGACACCTTGTGGCACCTGGGAGTTTCCTGTGTAGCTCCTCCTCCATTATGGAAGCCAGTCTCTGCATTTCTATAGAAGGCTAATTTTTATGGTTATAGTGAGAAAATTAAGGATGGACAGAGCCAAGTGTAGATCTGTTTCTGACCTTTTAATCTTCTTCCATTCCTGGATGGTGCAAGCTGGTCTTTTCTTTGCAAGGACTCCTTCCTGTTAGCCGTTGTCAGGTGGCTTGAGTAGCACCCAAAACTTAAGCCACATATGGCCTCTGCCCTCCTCAGCCTGGTGCTACAGGGTCATGTGGTCCATGGCCCTTGCTGGGGCAGATTCCTGTCTACTGATTTCTTCAATTAAACTGAAGTAAATATAGACTCTTTGTGAGGGGGGTGGGTGAGTTCCGGTTTGTGAGGGGGTGGGTGAGTTTCGGTTTGTGAGGGGTGGGTAAGTTCCGGTTTGTGAGGGGAGTGGGTGAGTTCCGGTTTGTGAGGGGGGTGGATGAGTTCCGGTTTGTCAGGGGGGTGGGTGAGTTCCGGTTTGTGAGGGGGGTGGGTGAGTTCCGGTTTGTGAGGGGAGTGGGTGAGTTCCGGTTTGTGAGGGGTGGATGAGTTCCCGTTTGTGAGGGGAGTGGATGAGTTCCGGTTTGTGAGGGGAGTGGGTGAGTTCCGGTTTGTGAGGGGTGGATGAGTTCCGGTTTGTGAGGGGAGTGGGTGAGTTCCGGTTTGTGAGGGGGGTGGGTGAATTCCAGTTTGTGAGGGGGGTGGGTGAGTTCCAGCAATTGGTGGGTTTTCAAGTACAATAATTGGGCCCAGAGCTGTGATTATGGTGACAGAATTTTGAAAATTTCGGAATCAAATGATTTCAAGATAGATTCACAGCAGTTAAGAAGATAGTTTCCTGGAGGCCCAGCTCCTATGCTACCCTTCCAGAGGCACCCATAGCTCCCCGCATCCTGCACCACCTGCAGGACACAGCTCAGACTGCGTGTGTGTGTGGTGTGTGTGTGTGGTGTGTGTATAAATATGGGGTGTGTGTGTATATGTTGTGTGTGGGGGGTGGTTTGTGTGTGTGTGGTGTGCAGTGTGCAGGGGGTGTGTGTGTTGTGTATGTAAGGTGTGTGGTGTGTAAACACTACCATTGGCGTTCTGGGCTGGATCAAGGTCTGTTAGGGCAAATGTCTGGCATTCATCTATGCATCCTACTATTTTAAAACATAGTATATTGATAGGAAATTTGAGGTGTCATTTGGCAAACAGATCAGGAGACAATTAAAAGATAATTTGTTACTCACAGATCCGAAGGAGAGGAGGCCATGCTGTGCTGTGGGAGGCCACATGGGAGGCACCAGGGTCAGCCAAGAGACAGAGGAAGTGAGAGACTGGGCCTGAGCCCTTATCATGATTTCCCAGGCAGGCTTGCCTGTAAATGAGGTGGCCAGGTTATAGGCTGGGTGAGGATGGAGGTTGTAGGCTGGGTGAGGGTAGAGGTTGTAGGGTGGGTGAGGGTAGAAGTTGTAGGTTCGGTGAGGGTGGAGGTTATAGGATGGGTGAGGGAGGAGGTTGTAGGTTGGGTAAGGGTGGAGGTTGTAGGTTGGGTGAGAGTGGAGGTTATTGGCTGGTTGAGGGTGGAGGTTGTAGTATGGGTGAGGGTAGAGGTTGTAGGTTGGGTAGGGGTAAAGGTTGTAGGTTAGGTGAGGTTGGAGGTTGGGTGAGGGTAAAGGTTGTTTGCTGGTTGAGGGTGCAGGTTATAATATGGGTGAAGGTGGAGGTTGTATGGTGAGTGAGGGTAGAGGTTGTACACTGGGTGAGGGTAAAGGTTGTAGCTTAGATGAGGGTGGAGGTTGTAGGTTGAGTGAGGGTGCAGGTTGTAGGTTAGGTGAGGGTGAAGCTTGTTTGCTGATTGAGGTTGGAGGTTATAATATGGGTGAGGGTGGAGGTTTAGCTTGGATGAGGGTAGAGATTGTAGGTTGGGTGAGGGTGGAAGTTGTAGGTTGGGTGAGGGTGGAGGTTGTAGGTTTGGTGAGGGTGGAGGTTATAGTATGGATGAGGTGGAGGTTGTATGGTCAGTGAAGGTGGAGGTTGTAGGCTGGGTGAGGGCAGAGGTTGTAGCCTGAATGAGGGTGGAGGTTGTAGGCTGGATGAGGGTGTTGGTTGTTGTCTGGGTGAGGGTGGAGGTTGTAGGTTGGGTGAGGATAGAGGTTGTTGGCTGGGTGAGGGTGGAGGTTGTAGGTTGAGTGAGGGTAGAGATTGTAGGTTGAGTGAGGGTGGGTGTTATAGGGTTGGTGAGGTTGTAGATTATAGGTTGGGTGAGGGTGGAGGTTGTTGGCTGGGTGAGAGTGAAGGTTGTAGGTCGGCCTGAATAGGAAAGGCTGCTCCTCACTGTCTCTGGGGATGGGCTAACTCAGAGGGCAGCCTCTTCAGCATAAGCAGGGTTCAGATGTCAAAGCTTTAGATAAAGGAAGTGAAAGTCATGGTTAATACACCCACTCTCCAAGGAACTGGCCCATGGATTGGGTTCTGATAGAAGGATATGAGTCCCTCATGAGCAAGCTAAATCCCCTAGACAGTCTCTTTGGAAGGTGGCAGCAGCATACAGACAACTGTTGTGAGCCGCATATCCTGATTTGGAAAGGTTGTCGGTTCCTTCTAGGATGGGTCCACATTGCTCTCTGCTAAGGCTGAGCAGGACCCTGGTGTTGATGGATACATGGAGTTCTCAGTAGCTCTGGGAGAAAGCCCTGGGAGGAAATGTTTTCTCCTTGCATATATTGATAGACTGAAATGAAGGTGACCTTTATGAGTCATGACCTTCCATGGGTCATGCTTCACGCAAGTGACTACAGAATCGCAATGGCTTAGGACCCAAGCATTTCCTTCTGGTTTACATAGCATAAAGGTTGTGGGTTGCCACCATGCTGCCCTGGGTGGGAATGCAGGTTCAGCACAGGTCAGCACAGGTCTTGGGGAGATGTGGCAGAGAAGCATGAGAGGCTGAGCCACTTGCACAGCCACAGGGGAGGCAGATGCTCGGAGATGGTACCTCTCAGACTCCCACCTTCCAAAGGCTCAAGCCACAGTGTGGGGCAGGGAAGGGGCATGGATGGGCTGGAGTGCTTAGACCCTGGCAAGGAAGAATGGATGGATGGTGGAGCACAACGTGATCTCTTCTGATGCCATCATCTGAGGTGAAAAGTTTAAGTTGCTGCAGAAGTTTGAATTATCTTCTTTAGATCCCTCTGAATAATCTGATATGTCTCAGTTTTATTGTCTTCTTAGTAATCAAGAAGAAAGCATATGATCGCTCCTAGCAAAATAAACTGCAATTTGGCAAAAGAGGCAATTTGGTCATGGTCAAAAATGAACATTGTGGTCTCGGATACATATTTAGCTGATTTTGCAGCCCTTTCATTTTCCTTACGGAATTTTTCTCTTTTCTGACTTAAAAAAATTCATTATCAGTCATATGTTTTCTACCCTATATAGTTTGTAATAGCAAAAAGTCAGAAAAACCTTAAGATCCAGGAAGAAATTAGCAAGAACATTCTAAATATCCACATTGCTACTAAGTTTTTTTGTTTCCTGTATTTATGCTCACTACTGAACAGTGCACTTTTTATTCTAAAAAATATGAGAAATAAGCCAGGCGTGGTGGCTCACGCATGTAATCCCAGCACTTTGGGAGGCCGATGCCACCAGGTCAGGAGTTTGAGACCATTCTGGCCAACATGGTGAAACCCCGTCTCTACTAAAAGTACAATAATTAGCTAGGCATGGTGGTGCGAGCCTGTAATCCCAGCTATTCGGGAGGCTGAGGCAGGAGAATCGCTTGAACCTGGGAGTTGGAGGTTGCAGTGAGCCGAGATTGTGCCATTGCATTCCAGTCTGGGTGGCAGAGTGAGACCCCATCCTCCCTGGCAATAAATAAATAAATAAATAAAAGAATATTAACTTTTTAAAAATAACCTCCAGCATATCCCAGGATTTTTATATGCCTCCAGCATAGCCCAGGAGCCTCTAGCTGCTTCTCTGAGTGAGACCGTTGGAAGGATGGGTGGACAGGGCAGAGCACACCCCACCTCCAGCATAGCCCATATAAACTTCTTTTTATAACTTTTTTTATAACTTTAATCTACAGCTACTTCCTTTTATAACTTTACAGCTACTTCTAACTCCAAGGGAGAATTCTATTAATGAGCAAACAGTCCAACAAAAAACTGGCAATTGTTGAATAGCCAAATTGGCTCAGAATAGATTCAAAGTATCACTCTAATAGTATTTAAATTTGAACCGTTGGCTGAAAAGCCTGTTTTTTTTCCTGTAAAGTAATCATTTCAGTCAAGACAAGTAGATGAGCAGCAATATTCATTTGGGCACTTAGACCATTAAAACCAGCTATTTAAAAAAATCATAGATTTAGCCACTGCTTAATGTTTTTGCAATTTACCTAATATGCTTGTTTTGCACCTTTTCACACCGTGTTTCTACTTGCTTTATGGTAAGAGAAGACAGTTTGAAAATAGAACAATTTTGCTCTTTACTCCATGTTTTTTATTGAGTGGATAGAAATCAACAGTTAATCAAGGAATATGGAAAGAAGGATGCTTCCCTCATCTGATGATTCATTTGAAAACTATTGACCAAGTGCTTTCTGCTGTAGACATTGACAGAATAACAGTAAACACACAGAAATGTGTGTCCCTTTTGGGATTACACTTTGGTGTGGAAGCAAGTCATCAGATAAATAGGAAACCCCACAGCACGATAGGGGTTACTTGTGGAGGAGGCAGAAGGGAGGGTCAGGAGGGCTGGAACGTTAGATGGGGACAGGGAGGAGGCCCTGCAAAGTGAGATTGACTGGAGACTGGAGGAGCAGAGGAGAACCAAGGGTCGTTGGGTACAGTGCAGCCTGCAGAGGATGGCAGGAGTGCCATGCCCAGCAAGCCCCAGAGGTGGGGAGAAATTGGGCACTGGAGAGGAGCAGGCATCCCGAGTGATGTGATGCCACATGGGCGGACAGGGCAGAGCACACCCCGCCTCCAGCATAGCCCAGGAGCCTCTGGCTGCTTCTCTGAGTGAGGCCGTTGGAAGGATGGGTGGACGGGGCAGAGCACATCCCGCCTCCAGTATAGCCCAGGAGCCCCTGGCTGCTTCTCTGAGTGAGGCTGTTGGAAGGATGGGTGGAATGTTATAGAGGACCCCTGGTTGCCATGTTTGTGTAGACAACAGATGGGAAGGGCTGAAGGAGGAGAGTGGTGAGGCGTCTGTTCGGGTCCACGTGGGAGAGGCGGGCGGTTCTGGCCACGGAACAGCGTGTACTACGAGGGTTGGACTCTGGATAGACTCTGGGTGTAGAGCCCGAGGGATTTCCTCCCAGATGAGATGAGAAAGGTAGGAGAAAAGAGGCATGATCATGACTCCAAAAGTTTGTCCTGAGCAGCTCAAGAATGGGGTTACTGTGTCCTGAGAATGGAATACGTCAGAAAGTAGGTTTGCAAGGGCAGATAATGAGTCCAGCTGGGTCCTGTTTCTTTTGAGCTGCCTATTGAATGAAAATCCACATGGATAACGAAGTTGGATCTGATAATCTGGACTGAGGAGAGAAAGAGGTCCATGCTGAAGATTACAGCAATTTGTATCCTTGGAGCTATCAGGAAATAGAGTATTTAAAACCCTGAGACCAACCGAGCCCACTAGTGAGTGGGTGAAAGTGGGAAAGGGATGAGGATGCTGAAGCCCCTGGGGGCGACGTCCCAAAGGTTTCCGTGGAGACGCAGGTGTGGCAGCTGAGATGAGAGCAGAAAGGAGACTTTTCAGGGAAGCTCCGCTGTGCAGGGGTGGTGAAGCCAGGAGATAGCACAGCTCCCTCCGGCTTTGACTCTACTCGAAGCTTTGGAAAAAGCTGTTTTGAGCCAAACACTTTCATTTCTCCGGGTTTTAATATAGAAGCAAAAGACTTCAAAGAGCCCTAGCTGGGGCATTGCTGATGGCTTCGCTCCCAGCACCCCAGGGACGTGAACCCCCTCCTTCTGGGGAAAGGTTGAGAAACATCTAGAATTCAGTTCGCCAGAGAAGGTGGATTTACCTTAGAGTTTGGGGTAAAGTAAAACATTCTTCTAAGGCTGGACTAGAGAATCCGTGTTGTTAGAAAGTACTTACATAGTAACTTTCATAATCCACTACTCATAATTTATGTTCAATGCATATATAGTTAGCTCCTCTGTGGATTCAAGCAAACTTGCAGCAAAAATTCTCAGAGAACAAAAAAGATACAAATAAAAAACAATGTAGTATATAGCAACTATTTACACAGCATTAACATTGCACTAAGCATTTTAACTAGTCTATCGATTATTTAAAGTACATAGGAGGATGTATTTATATTATATTAAAATATTACATGATACTCTATAAGAAACTTGAGAATTGGAGAATTTGGGTTTGCGGGAGTCCTGGAGCCAATCCCTTCTGGATGCTGAGGAATGACTGTATGCATTTTTTTTCATGTAAATGAGTTTGCCGATTGATAACACCTTCCTAAAGTGATGTGGACTCCTTCCTGAAATTATGTTGAACCTTTCATTAAATAATGAGTCTCTGATTTTTAATAATATATATATTTTTTCCTGCTAGCCCCCAGAGGTAATGCTGAAAGTACGTCTAATAGACAGGTAAGTATGTTTATATTTTACTCTTAACCATTTCCTTTTTAAATTATAAACAATAACAATTCAGAGTTATGTAGATTTGCAATGGCCAGTACCTTCCAAGACAAGAAATAATTCAAGGGAGACAAGCTTACTGTCTACCCCCTGTGGGGACTAAAGCAGTCTTACAGAATTCTATTCAAAATCACCAACTTGTTGATTGAAAAAGTTTATTATTTGAACTTTCAATTATTAAGAAAAATTTCTGAGTTCCCTTGTTTGGTAGTTTTTTTTTTTTTTTTTTAAGAGAAGGAGTTTTGCCATGTTGCCCAGGCTAGTCTCGAACTTATAGGCTCAAGCAGTCCACCTGGGATTACAGGTGTGAGCCACTGTGCCTGGCTGAATTTTTTCAAGCAGTTGTCTGAGTGTTTGTAATTTGGTTCCTGCATTTTATCAGGGAGGTTGCAGGAACAGGAGGCATCCTTCATACATGGGTGAATTTGTTTCTTTTTGGGGTCCCAGCAAGAGAAGCGTTGGGCTCCAAAAGGGACTTTCGGCTCCTGCTGTGTGTTCACAAACATGTGTGTGTGTTTCTGGTTCTGCCTCTCAATTTGCAAGTAAAGGATGCGATGATGGTGTCCTCCAGCACCCAAAGCCACAACCTATCCCATGTCAAGAACATTTTCCAGACGATAAACATGAGTGGGTTCATGTCTCTCTCCTTCAAAGCCAGGGCAAAATCCTCACTTCTTTGCTACCACGAGTCAATTGTGATTTATTTTGCCTGCACCTGTTTGATGTCAGGTTGACATTTCCTAAGGCAAGCCCCTATATTTGTTGTGGGTTTAAGTGGAGGCGGCCAGCACACACCTTGGATGTAATTTAAAACCATTTCATGAGGAAAGATGTGTGATACGTTTTCCTTTGTTTAGCAAATGTTTATGGTTTTAACTTTAAATCTCACCGCAAATCACTTACACTTTAAAACAGGCTGGTCTGAAAGTAATTACCCTCCCTGAGTGCCAAGACCTCCAGAAGTTGTTTTCATTCGAGAACGGCAATCACTGTACTCATGCGCTCCACGCATCTTAAATGAACTCAGTTCAAAGCACACGCCTCCTGCTTCAGCTCTTTTTTTCCGAAGAGAGAAACGGAAGCAGTTTCCCTTCCTTTTCTAGTGCCTGAGTGGACGCGCGGACCTCCATGCCTTTCATTTTGTGGCTATTTCTGCAAACTACGATACTGGGATTGATCCTAACGGGCAAGCCAGTTGCGGCTCCTACCGGCCGTGGCCATTGAAGATCACCACGTTTCTTTGAAGCATCTCAAAGAATAACATAGTGCCAGCCAGCCAGGGTGTCCCTATATGCATGACCCAGACAGGAACTATCAAAAGAAGGGATCACAGAAGGGTGCATGATGCTAACGTGGAATCCAAAGGAGCTATTTCCTGATCTCTTCAGCTTCCACTGCAACTCCAGAGTAGTCAGAGCTGTTATTAAATAAGTTAAGGTCTTAGTCCACCTTCTCCTCCAGCAATCCTGGCCATCTTTAATGACTGGTAAAATACTTTGACGGGTTGTCTTTATGCACAACTAATTTAAATCTCAAGTTTAGTGTAGGAGATGGGTTTGTCTTCTCACCTCTTCAGATCTTTATCAAGGGGAATAAAAGCCAACCCAGAAACCTCCTAAACTTTAAAATTTAATTATTTAAATAATAAAACAGAAGAATAGATCAACATTGTAAGAATTGGCCCTCTTGGAAAACTGAGTCTAGGAGATTGTATATTACTTTTCTTTTTCATTCTAAATTACTTCTAATTGAAAGTCAAGGTGCTGAGTTACCATTGTTTATCATTATAATCAGCAAACTTTTTAAGTTGGATTTCTTCTTAAAGAGGTAAAATAGTGAACAAAAGAGATAAAAAGGAAAATTAAGAATCAACTATGCCTTTATCAAATTTGAAGCATAAGTTATATTATTAAAATTATTTTTGCATAATCAAGGTGATAAGACATTCTGGAAAACATTTAATGTATTTAGTACTTAAAATATTTACAGTGGATGTTACTTTTTTGAAATGATATATTTTTCCCAATATTTCTATCATGTCAAGGAAGGAAAGCGTTAAAAAGTTACCAGCGTCCAAAATGTCTTCATCGTTTCTCATTCATCCTTGCACCTCACACGACCTGCCCAGCCCTCTTTGGTTCAGTTCATTCCCGGAAGCCACTTAGTCTTCTCAGATGAGTGACACACACCTCTGAATATAATGTCTCTTTTTTGTCTTTTCTTTTCAGCCAAGGAAACAAGGATAAATGGCTCACACAGCGAAGGCAGTTCCTAGACACGTGGGAAATTCCCTCACCAACGAGCAATTAAGAAAACAAAACAGAAACACATAGTATTTGCACTTTGTACTTTAAATGTAAATTCACTTTGTAGAAATGAGATATTTAAACAGACTGTTTTAATCTGTGAAAATGGAGAGCTGGCTTCAGAAAATTAATCACATACAATGTATGTGTCCTCCTTTGACCTTGGAAATCTGTATGTGGTGGAGATGTATTTGAATGCATTTAGGCTTAATTTCTTCGCCTTCCACATGTTAACAGTAGAGCTCTAGGCACTCTGGTTGCAATCCTATGGCTTTCCCTAACCCCTGCAGTCACTTCCAGACGGCTGTGCTTACAGCATTGTGGAATCATGTTGGAAGCTCCACATTTCCGTGGAAGGTTGTGATGTACGGTTGACCCTTCAGGCAGTTAACATGCAGGGGGTGGTTTGTTTCTTGGGATTTTCTGTTAGTTTATCTTGTTTTGCTTTCCAGAGATCTTGCTCGTACAATGAATCACGCAACCACTAAAGCTATCCAGTTAAGTACAGGTAGTTCCCCTGGAGGAAATACTATTTCCAAACTGTCTTTGGTGTGATACTTTGGCTCAAAGGATGTTTGCTTTTCCATTTGAAGCTTCTGTTTGAGTTTTGCCCTGGGGCTCGAGCGAGTCCTGGAGAGTCGTCCTGATGGTGGGAGGCTCCCTAGGAGGGGCCCATCCTTCCAAAATGTAAGGCCAGTCACGGTGTGACCGAGCTGGCTAACAGGCTTGTCTGCTTGGTTTTTCTCCTACACGATCCTCCTACCTGGTCCACCCCAGGGCTACCGGAAGGTAAAGTCTTCACCTGAACCAATTATGAGCAGTCTCCTTACTGAAGGCACAGCCGGATCCATGGTGCCCCCTGGGCTGGTGTTGGCAGCCGGGGAGAAGTGCCTGCGGGTCCCCACGGTTCCTTTCTGCTTTTCTGAATGCATCAAGGGTACAAGAACTTGCCAATGGGAAATTCATCTGAGTGGCACTGGCAGAGAAGGATAGGAGTGGAATGCCCACACGGTGACCAACGGAACTGGCCTGCGTGCACAGCCAGCTGCCCCGCTCAGGCCTGGGCCCGGAGCTCAGGGCGCCCTCTGTCTGTAGGAACCGTTTGGAGGACAGTCTGAGAGCGGAAACTTCAATGTGATTCTATCTCGGCTCAGACTGTTGGTTGGAGAAACATCTTCGTGGCCCCAAATCCCCTGAGACGTGCCTTGTAGAATGACGTTTGTGAGGTTGGGATGCTTGTGGAGCATCGCATAAGGCTTCTTCCTTATTTAAACTGTGCAAGGTAAAAATCAAGCCTTTGGAGCCACAGAACCAGCTCAAGTACATGCCAATGTTGTTTAAGAAACAGTTATGATCCTAAACTTTTTGGATAATCTTTTGTATTTCTGACCTTTGAATTTAATCATTTTTCTTAGATTAAAATAAAGTATGCTATTAAAACTATGTTAGTCTTTTTTTTTTTTTTCCAACTAAATGCAGATGTTGATAATTGCTTAATTGTACAGGTGTCCACTGTAAGGGAGGGAAAGATGAGGGCTCTGGGCAGAAAGAATGGGGATCCTGGCTGTGTCCCTGAGTGGGGTGTGACTTTAGACATGACCCCTCAGTTCCCCCCGGGATGCGGAGATGCTGGTGGCATGCATGAGCCTCCTACTCCCACACCTGGGAAGAGAATTATGTGAGTTGTTAATGTATGCAAAGTGCTTGGAACCTGCACCCCAGGTGTGCCACGTACACGTGTTTGCCCTGACTGTGTGGAAGGTCATCTTTCCGTGAGTCTGAACTCCATACTGGCCAGTGCTGCTGACGTCACCCAGTGCTATAGGAAACTTCAGAAGAAACAAAAAGAGTGCCTTATTTTGATTAAAGCTGGTGGCCGGGCACAGTGGCTCATGCCTGTATTCCCAGCACTTTGAGAGCCCGAGGCGGGTGTATCATCTGAGGTCAGGAGTTTGAGACCAGCCTGGCCAATCTGGTGAAACCCCATCTCTACTGAAAATACAAAAATTAGCTGGACATGGTGGCAGGTGCCTGCAATCCCAGCTACTTGGGAGGCTGAGGCAGGAGAATCGCTTGAACCTGCGAGGGAGAGATTGTCAGTGATCTGAGATCATGCCATTGCACTCCAGCCTGGGCAATAGAATGAGACTCAGTCTCAAAAAAAAAAAAAAAAAAAAAAAAAGCTGGTGCTTTTCTCCAAGTTAACACAACTAGAAGCCTGAGGATGCCTTGATCTGCCCCTCCCCCACACCCCACATTCCCCTCCCCCACACCTCCTGTCCCCCTCCCCCGCACCTCTCATTCCTCTCCCCCACACCCCGCCCCCCTACACCCAGGTCTCCCTCCCCCACACCCCACGTTCCCCTCCCCCACGTTCCCCTCCCCCACACCCTGCATCCTCTCCCCCACACTCCACACCCCACACAGCATCCTGTGTCCTCCTCCCCCACACCTGCATCCTCTCCCCCACACTCCACACCCCACATAGCATCCTGTGTCCTCCTCCCCCACACCTGCATCCCTGCCTTGCTTAGGCCCTCGTGTTTTCCTTGGACTGTTGTGGTAGCATCTTAACTGGACACACTTCCTCCAGGATTCCTTACTGCCTCCTGGTCCTGGTAAATTCACCCAGCCCACCCCAACCCCATACACAATTTTCTTTCTCTTCAGAAAAAAAGTGATCTTTGTAAAACTCTGTCTTAGCATTGGCGATGATCAATTGTGCAGTAAAGACAATACTGTGAAGGGCATTAGGAGACGACTGTTGTCAGAGAAAGCTGCTAGCGGCGGTGGGGCTTAAACTGGGATTTGGAGTAGGTAGGAGAGGATGAAGTATTCAACAAGACTGAAAGAGCTTGAAAAAGACAGGAAGGGAAAGGGAGTGGGGAGGCATGGAGCCAGTGCAGCTGGTTCTTATTGCAAAATATTAAGATTGCAAATCCAAACCAGAAATCTGTTTCTCTTACCTGGGCCATTTGCCTGTTTCTAGCGAAAGATGCCTCCCTCCCCAAACCATCCCCCACTCTCCTCGTTATGTCTGAAAAGGCTTTCCTGTATTTTTGTCAAAAATATCTTGGTTGGAGATTTATTTTAGAAGCATACGGACCAACTCATAAATCATGCCCATCATTGCCACACCAGAAGTTTTTTGAATGATGTAGGTGAATGTTTTCAGCTTTTTTTTTGGAATCAATGTACAGAAATGACTGACATCATAAGCTGCCAATTGGACAATCAAGTCGTGCAAACACAAAGCTACTCAAGAAAGACAATATGGGCTGGGTGTGGTGGCTCATGCCTGCAATCCCAGCACTTTGGGAGGCCGAGGCAGATGGATCACCTGAGGTCAGTAGTTCAAGACCAGTCTGGCGAACATGGTGAAACCCTGTCTCTACTAAAAATACAAAACATTAGCCAGGCATGGTGACAGGTGCCTGTAATCCCAGTTACTCGGGAAACTAAGGCATGAGAATCACTTGTGCCGAGACCAGCTCAGTCAGGGAGACCCGAACCCAGTGGCACTAGAGGAATTAAAGACACACACACAGAAATATAGAGTGTGAAGTGGGAAATCAGGAGTCTCACAACCTTCAGAGCTGAGAGCCCCAACAGAGATTTACCCACGTATTTATTAACAGCGAGCCAGTCATTAGCATTATTTCTATAGGTATACAATTAACTAAAAGTATCCCTTACGGGAGAACGAGAATGGATGGGCTGAATTAAAGGAATAGGTTGGGCTAGTTAACTGCAGCGGGAGCATGTCCCTAAGGCACAGATCGCTGGTACTATTGTTTGTGGCTTAAGAATGCCTTTAATGTGGGGTGTGGGGGAGTGGCAGATCAAGGCTTAAGAATGCCTGAGCGGGCCAGGTGTTCCTTGCCCTCATTCCCGTAAACCCACAGCCTTCCAGCCTGGGCGTCATGGCCATCACGAACACGTGACAGTGCTGCAGAGATTTTGTTTATGGCCAGTTTTGGGGCCAGTTTATGACCAGATTTTGGGGCGCCTGCTCCCAACAACTTGAACCCGGGAGGTGGAGGTTGCTGTGAGCCAAGGTCATGCCACTGTGCTCCAGTCTGGGGGATAGAGTGAGGCTCTGTCTCAAAAAAAAAAAAAAAGACAGTATGAATATTATACAATGCTCGTTTACCTTTGTCTTTATCCCTGTGCGTTGTCGAGGTTGGTCAGTCTAGTATGGGTCTAGTATGGTAGTCTGGGCTCTGCTGAACTGGCTCTGTGTGTCAGGATGGGCACGGGTGGGCTGGAGTCTCATCCTCCTGGGACTCTGGGACTCATGGGTCATGAGGGACAGGTTCTTGCTCAGCTGCGGCTGAAATGCAAGAAAGTCAGTGGGACTGCACAAGCACGTTTCAAGCCTCAGCTGTGACCTGTCTGCTAATATCTGCTGGCCAAAGTCTGTCACGTGGGTCAGAACAAGTCACCAGGCTGTGGCAGGGAGTGGAGGCAGAACACCCCTCACAGTAATGAAATCTCACCGCTCAAACTCCCGTCTACACACGCTTGTCTGCTGAACCTCCTTCTGACAAAGTGGAAAGGCTGAGGAAGGGCGTGCACGCCGGCGCAGTGGCAGTGTCAGGCTGTGGGAAGTCACAGATATGGGGGTTAAACGCAGATGGAACAGGGGCCTCCCAGCTTACCAGGCGCACGACCTGCAGGCGGTAGGATCCCAGCCTCCTCAATTTCAGCCCCAGACCAGAAAACAGTTCTTTGAAATCTGCCCCTCAGAGTTACTGTACATGGAACAGGAGATTGTAGGTGTAGAGCCTGATGTGAAACAGGCACTCAACAAAGGCCATCAGGAACTCAAATGTGGGTGTCAGAACCATTTTGTATCAAATGATTCTGAATTTGCCTCTTGAAAGAGATCAAAGGACGGGGAAAACCGAATCCACAAACCTGAGCAATCCACATCAGGCTGAAATGGCAGGTCTTAACCACCTACAGAAGGAAACCCTCCAAAGGTGATAGGGGAATTTTATGCTGACTCCTCAGAAGTGTTAGCAATTGACTTCGCTTATAAGAAATAGAAAATGGAAAACCAAATCCCAGTGGCCTAAGTCCACAAGTTATTTTTCTCAGTTAACAAGAGGACAGGCAGAAATGGAACCTGTGTGCTGATGCAGCCAGCAGCGCTGCCCCTGTGCCCTGGTCCCTCCTCTCCGCCCTGCATCCCTGTGGGGAGGCTTCGCCCCTGCATCCCGGTCCCTCCTCTCCGCCCTGCATCCCTGTGGGGAGGCTTCACCCCTGCATCCCGGTCCCTCCTCTCCGCCCTGCATCCCTGGGGGGAGGCTTCGCCCCTGCATCCCGGTCCCTCCTCTCCATCCTGCATCCCTGGAGGGAGGCTTCGCTCCTGCGCCCTGGTCCTTCCTCTCCATCCTGCATCCCCCGGGGGGGAGGCTTCGCCCCTGCATCCCGGTCCCTCCTCTCCTTCCCACCTACGGGGGAGGTTTCGCCCCTACAGTCCGGTCCCTCCGCCTCTATGGAAGGAGGCTTGACCCCTCCGCCCTGGTCCCTCCACTTCCTCCTCACGCTGCCCAGAGGGCTCCTGTGTCTTTGTGCGTCTGACCAGACAGGACCCGGGGTGGAGAGCAAGGGCAAGAAGCAGAACGTGGCAGATTTCATGATTTTAGTTTTCCCCTGTCCCATCTAGTGGAAGTCTGCTGAATTTCACTGGCCACCGACGTCTCTTCTTGGCGTCTCTGGCTTCAGGGTTTTAACTGGACATTTGCTGCCCGGGAAAGAACGGGAGTTCTGTAAGCCAGGCGGAGGAGGGACCGTGGTTATTGGCAGGCTGCGGGCAACGCGAGCCACAGGTGCCAGTGGCTCAGGCTTAATGGTACATTTACACCTAATGATTTTTATTCCAGCTTTTATACAGAGTAAATGCCTTGTTTTCTATTTACTTTCTCTGGACATCTGAACGCTTACTAAGTAAGTACTGACAAAGTTGATTCAAAGTTAATTCAATTCGTGTGTGTTACATGGAAAAAAGTTTGATATATCTTGTTATTCATGTTTAACTTCAGGAAAAAACATTTTGCTTCCTTATGTTGAAGTTGGAATCACGCTCAGTTCAAAGATTGTGTCTTTGTTGCAAACGCTGGAATTTTTATGGTCTCCACCAGCCTGCTCTCACATTGCCTTTTCAATCTCCTGTGGCTACTGCGGTTGACAGGAAAGGTGTCTTTTTATTGCTTCTAGAGATGTTGAAAGTGTGACCTGAGGTAAGGCTCTGAATGTTTGAGTTCAAATTCCCATATTCATGATTCTCTGAGCACTGTAATAGATGTCAGTTTTATTATTTAAAATATGTCAACTCACTTGCTCTTTCATCTAAGAAAATGGTCTTTTTAATTTGGTAAGTAATTTTATTAACTGAACCCTGTTATAATAAAAGAAATGGATTTTTTAAAGTAAAATAAAATATGTAATTTTTTTTTTGAGACGGTGTCTTGTTCTGTTTCCCAGGCTGGAGTGCAGTGGCGCCATCTCAGCTCACTGCAACTTCTGCCTCCCGGGTTCAAAGGATTCTCCTGCCTTCGCCTGTTAAATGTGTTTTCAGATGGGGTGAGGAGGTTGACTTGGTAGTTAGATTGTTTTTTTAATGTGAGAAGGAAACAGTGGTCAGTTCTGGCTTCTCCAAGCAGACAGGTGTGACCTGGAGCATGCATGCACCCAAGACTGACTTCCCCGAACCTTGCATCTAAACAGCTTCTTCAGACCCTTCCAGACATTCCCACCCTGGGCTACACACTGAGCCCTTCATTAAATGCCTTCTCCAGTTTGGGAAAGAGGAAAAATGTAAAAGCAGAACGTGTCGATTCTGATATTCCAACTCGTAAGGAGGGGGAGTTCCAAGATTCTTGCCATTGTTTAATTTGGAATGAACGAGAAACACTGCCCCTCTGGGGAGGAAATCCTTCCCAAGCATGCACACATATGTCACAAGGTCCTTAATGCAGAGCCTACGACTTAAGCATTTTCTATTTCCCACAGCACCTCATAATCATGTGAAAAAGCCACTCAAAAGCACTGTTTGAATGGATGGATGACAATAACCTCCGTATATTCTACAAAGATGTTTAATAATAAATAGGTTTTGTTATAAGAGAATGTGTGTCACTTCGTCTCTTCCCTCAACCCCTAGACTTAGTGACCGTTATTTTTGACTTTTCCAAATATTTGCTTAGAAAATGTGTCTATTAAATGGCATATTGAGAAATAAGTTATGTCCTGCCATTAATTACCATTATCAAGACATGTCCCAGGCAAGATAATAACAACAACAACAACAACAACAACAACAGAAGATCATGGAAACTTCAGCGAGGAAACTTTTCAAAGTTGCTAACTTTTTGGCCCAGCAGGGAGAAGCAGTGGACGGCTTACCGCTGTGAACCTCAGCTCTTAACACTTGGAAGATTATTTTCTCACTGTCACAGATTCCCCACTCTGACCTCAGAAACAGCGTCCACGTTTGTCAGCCACTTGGATTATTCCTTCACCCAGAGTTTGAACAACAGCACCTTCGTTTCATACCATTCCTAGAAAAAATCAACCATTCCTAGAACTTGCTGTTTTTGTTTGCTCACGTGAGTCTTAGTCGTTTGCAGTGTGTTGGTAGAGCTGAGCTGTAAGCACGATTGATCCATAGGGACTGCTGAGAATTTCTTTGCTTGAAGGTTTGATGTGAATAAACACATCACTGTTTTACCAGCTTTTTCTTCTTTTGAGAATACACATGACAATATTTAGAAAGTATATTCTTCTAGATACCATAGGTTATATTTTTGACCAATATTAATTATTTCATTAAATGAAGTCATGGTGGCCACTATTTCAAAAACCTTGGATTCAACAAAGGATTGTCCAGACCTCACAGTAGACATCAAATGAAGATCTTCTTTATAATTAAATGAATATATTTTCTTCTTAATACACTTATTTCCATTGTCTTTAATTATACCTGTTAGTTAATAAAAACTCTTCTTCTTCTAAGATTTCTATTTTTCACATTCAGATGGTGACATGGAAATGTCATTCAATAAATTGCATTAAGCATACTATTTTTTAAGTTCTTTGGACTTTTGTGCCTGAAAAAAAATGTAGAACTTATTTTTTTGTTAAATACTAAACACCCACAAGTTTTACAAAGCTTGCTGTTTTGCAGAGTAAGGCTTAAAGGCTGTGTTCTATCTTGTTGATGAAATGCAGATTGACAATTAAAAGGAAAATCATTCACTTATGTACAACTTGGATAGGAAGACCTTCTAGCAATCCCAGCTGGTTACCTTTAGGATGCTGAAAAGCCCTGCAGATTAATATCATCTGGCAGTGAGCCCAAAGTGTTCCTTTTTTGATTATAAATCAGATGCACTTCCAATCAATTAAAGCAGGTTCCTTTTTGGAATTTTTCTCTTAGAAGTCAGACGCACATGTGCTCACAGCGAGGTGGACCCGGCCATAATATTTCTCTGGTCGCTCCTGTAGTTCCTCCCAAGGTCTGTCTGCCAGTGTTTCTGCATGTGCAAAGGACATGGGAGACAGTCCTGGCCTTTCTTTCCCTTTGTACCCATTCAATCTTCTTCTCTGAGACATTTTCTCTATTTCTAGTATGTGACCAGCAAACACAAGGGCCCCGGCCAGGTGCACTGAGTGCTGATAAATGAATACAGGAAGAAATAATGCCAGTTTTAAAAGAAGGTAGGAGAAGTTGTGCAGGTTTAAATTGATTTGGGAGGGGGTGTTTAACTTCATGGCACGCTCTACTAGTTTGTGATCTTGGGCAAATTATTTAGGTTTTCTGAATTCCAGTCTCTTGCCTGGCAACTGAGACCATGAATGCCTGTCTGAGGACTGCAGGGAACCTGGCTGAAGTGGAAGCTTCAGTGTAGCTCTTGTTCCTCAATGCCTCTTCCCTCCCCAACCCCAGCCTTCCTGCAAGAAACCCCAGGGGGTCTGGCCCTGCCTCGGTCTCCCCTGTTTGCCAGCATCCATGCCTTCCTGGGCACGTGCTCACGTTCCTGGCTATTTCAGCATCTGGCTCACAACTTCCCTCTCCACCCAATGCCTGTGTCATTCTTGGTTATTTCTGCAGTTTTTCATCTTATTTATGTGAATAGTTTTCCACTCCGCTTGAGTCCTCCTCTCCCAAAGGCACCCCAAGATCTGGCATCCCCACAGACAGCTCTCACCTCCAAGGACACCAATCTGTGCATCTCACCCCAAGCTCCTGCTCCTTCCAAATCAGCTGCCCTAAGAGATGACCCTCCAGTTTCATGAACACATAGACCATGGGCAGTGAGTTGCCTTCTGTGTGCCCGCCACGCCACCCGGACTTCCTCCCACTCGGGCTGCTGCCCGCAGCTTATCAGGAGTCCTCACTGGATCACGGCATTCTCCGTGAGCCCTGTTGGGCAAAGTCCAACACTGAGTGAACTCCATACCCCTTCCCACTGTTTTTGCACCTCTCCAGGTGAGCATTCTTGGAGAAACGGTGGAAAATCATGTCCATTCATGTCACTTGTAATTTGTTATCTCCACTTCAAGAGTACGGGTGCAGACCATCTGATGGTGCCAGAACACTCTGCCTTCGCCCTCCTCTCGTTTTCTCCAAGACAATTTCACCCCTGACTCTGGGTTCAGGCCTCTTTGACCCTACCTCACCCACTCCACACCTTTGGGGCTCCTCAGTCTTTCAGGTGCGATCACCCTCATTCTCCTAACCCCACAAATCTCCCAGAAGCTCCTTCTCCCTCCAGTGTCTATGGAGAGGGTGAGGCTTCTCCTCTTCCTTCTGCAGCTTGGCTCAGACACTGCCCCTTCCCCACCCTGCCATTGTTGGTTTGAAGGTCCCGCCCTCCTGCGACCCTGGCCCCCTCCCCACCTCCTCATTTCTGTCATCTGCCCAGTCGCTCCAGTGCCTCCCTGCTGAAAGAAAAGCCTCTCGGAATATCCTCCTCTTTTTCAAACCATAAAACTGAAACCCTCTGAGTCCTGCCCGGAGGAAGCTCTCATATGCCTGGCGGTCTCGGGCTCAGACACAGGGGAGGTAAAGTCAGTCTGTGTGGCTTGGGTAGGAGCAGGAGGAAGGCACAGCACAGGCTGAGAAGCAGGTCCTGCAGGCCCCAGAGCCAGGCTTGGAGCCAGAACCAGCTCCCCAAGGGTCATCATCACCTGGAGGGCAGGTGTTCCTGGGTCCTTCCTGCAACGCTTTCCTGAGCTGGTGGATTTCTGCTTTCCTGGGCTCCACGCGAGACACAGAAAGGAACCTGAAGGAACTCCCTGCTCTCGGGCACCTCCTGTATTTCCTGTGCTCGAGGAAGCTCCAATCAGACCTGACTGGGGTCTATGAGTTTATTTTTACCATCTGTGTGGACGGTCCAGATGGGCCCAGCTCCAGGCCTGAGGAAGAGCCCCTCTTACAATCTGTCCATACGTCTCATGGTTTCCAATTCCAAAGCATGGATCTTCCGTCATGCAACTCCTTCTAGCACGACTGACCAGCATCACAAGCCGTCAGCATTGACTCAGCCATGACGGTGCCCCTCCCATGCCCAGGCCTGCCCACCCACCATCCCTTCGCCAAGCAGCTTCCTAACCCATCAAGTCCTGTTTACATTCCCCTCCTGAGCGAGGCCGTGTTTTCTCACCATTCTCTCCAGTTGGCCCTCCCTGGGTTCCATCTCAGGGAGACTATCCCCTGCCTGCAGGGCAAGGCATCTTCACACTGACTCATTGACTGCCTTGTCCTTGTCCTCTGTACCGTCCGCCGGTTCAGACAACGAGGACAGGCGTTCCTCCTGAGTTTGTGAGAGCTACCAGCTCTGGATGCATGGGTGGATGAGTTTGGATGGATGATGCTTGCTTGGTTGGTTGGACAGGTGCAGGTGTTCAGCATGGTGCCCAGAGCACCCCAAATGTTCAACACATGGGGGTTATAAGTGTCAAGCATGTCTGTGTGAAGAGGCCACCAATCAGGCTTTGTGTGAGAAACAAGGGCGTTTATTCACTTGGGTGCAAGTGGACTGAGTCCGAAAAGAGAGTCAGCGGAGGGAGATAGGAGAGGGCCAGCTTTACTGGACTGGGGTAGGCAGTGGAAAGTTACAGTTAAAGCTGATTATCTGTTGTCAGCAGGGGAGGGGGTCACAAGGTGCATGGTGGAGAGATCACAGGACTCATTGTCCAGGAGAAGAATGCCAAAAGAAGGGTCGATTGGCCAGTCGGGGCAGGGCAGGAACGAGTCATAATGGTAGAATGTCATAAGGTGGGTTAATTAGTTAAGGCAGGAACTGGCTGTTTCACTTCTTTGTGTTTTTTCAGTTGCTCCAGACTTCTTGGCTCCTGCAGGCCATCTGGAAGTATATGTGCAGGTCACAGGGATCACAATGGCTGAGCTTCGGCTCGGAGACCCGACATTTCTATCTTTTTACTTATAAAATATAAAATTATAGGAAAAAATAAAGAAAATATGAGTTTTCACTGGGATTATCGGGGTAGGGGTGATGTTTCTCAGGACTGCTTCAGATGTGACTAGGGACTGTGTGGACTTCTTAAAGAAAATTGTATAATGAGTTAGTCCAGTAAGTTTCAGGTCTGGGGTGCATTTTCATGTGGCTCAGAAGGTGCTAGTTAGCATATTTTTGAACATGGAATTGTCCTAATAGAATAAATTCTTTAAAAATAGCAATTAAGCATAATAACCTTAAGGTAGGTGGCAGTGAGTTTTAGGCCAAGGTAGGAATAATGTTTTACACACCAAGGCCTTTTGTCCCCATTTCCCATCATACAAATAGGACCCCCTGGCATCAAGCCGAGAGTCTATTTTATCACCTTTTTCCCTAAGGTGTGAGTGGCATTTTGAATGGAGGAGTTCAATCATCCTGATTGCAGATCCTAGGCAGGAGAGATAATAAGGAAAATAATCTTTGTTTCCTGGATTAAGCTGAGGCTGGCACAGAGAGAAATGTCCTAAGCCCTTTAACAACCAACAGCATACTTTATGTTGTCCTGGATGCTGGTCTGGTTGCCAAATATGGGGAAGGAAATGAGGGGCTGTTGGAGGCGAGCTAGAGGCTTATGTCCTACATGGAAACGGTCATGAAGGGAAGAAAGAATAGACTGGGCTTGTAAGGCAGGAAGAATGAATTGTCCATGATCTAAGAACCACTTACCCTGATTTGGAAAAGACTGGCAGAGCAGGTTTTCAAAAGAGGAGTAGGTGGGGGTGATAGAGAAGAAAGGAAAATACTGGCCTTTTGGAGTGAGGGCTGGAATATCTGTGGGTGTGGAGGCATTTGCTATTATTATTATTATTTTTGCTGTCCTGTTGGCATAGGCATTTCCTTTAGCAATAAGATCAGCTGGTTTCTGGTGTCCTTGACAATGAGTGACCCCAGACTTGGCGGGCAGGAGAGCAACCTTAAGGTGGGCCTCTAAAAGTATTAGAGTGGCAGCAGCCACTGCATGCAGACATGATGGCCAGCCTAAAACAGTAAGGTCAAGTTGTTTGGACAAAAAGGCTACAGGGCATGGTCCCGGTCCTTATGTAAGAATTCCAACCACACAGCCCTGCACTTCGACAGTGTGCAATGAAAAGGGTTGGGATGAGTCAGGGAGGGCTAGTGTGGGAACAGTTTCTAGGTCTGTTTTCAAGGAATGGAAAGAGGAGTGGGGAAAGGATTTAGGATGTATGGGGTCAGCTAGGTTTCCCTTTGTGAGTTTATATAATGGTTTTGTTAGGATGGCAAAACCAGGTATCCAAAGGTGAAAGTATCCAACCATGCCTAGGAAGGAAAGGAGTTGTTGTTTTTGTAGAAGGGGTTGGGGTTTGAGAGATCAGCCAGACACGATCGACAGGGAGAGCACGCGTGTTTTTATGAAGAATTATACCGAGGTAGGTAACAGATGGAGAAGAAATTTGAGCTTTGGAGGGGGATACCTGATATCCCTTGCAGAATAAATGTTGAAGGAGCAGGAGGGTGTCTTGTTGAGAAGATTCAAAGGAGGGGCTATAAAGTAGAAGGTCATCAATATATTGAATAAGGTGAGAAGCAGAGGGGTGGAAAGAAAGTAAATCATGGGAAAGAGCTTGGCTGAAGTAATGAGGGCTGTCCCTGAAACCTTGAGGCAGCACAGCCCAGGTAAGCTGCTGGGACTGATAGGTGTCAAGGTCAGTCCAGGTGAAAGCAAAGAGAGGCTGGGGTGAGGGGTTCAGGAGATTAGCGAAAAGGGCATCTTTAAGATCAAGAATGGAATAGTGAGTTGTGGAGGAAGGTATTGAGAACAAAAGAGTGTATGCGATGGGCACCACAGGGTGGATAGGCAAAACGATTTGATCGATAAGGCACAGATCCTGAATTAACCTGTAAGACTTGTTTGATTTTTGGAAAGGTAAAAGGCAGAACTTGAATTATGAAAACCAAAAATAAAATGCTAAGCCCCCCTACCAACTGAATGAACCACTTCTTGGCCAAGAGGATCCCAAAGAAATCTGACAAACTAGTTCAGGCTTTGATGGGAAGTGGGGGACAGACACATCTCATTACTCCAAAAACTCCCTTTTGGAGTTTAGTTTACACAACTGACCAGCACTGACATTAAAATAAAGATCCTAAGACTGATGAAGCAGACTCACTGTGGCAAGAAGACATCAGACGCCAGCCTGATTGAGTACAGCATCCCATGACAGAAAAAGAAGGAAATAAAAATATTCACTCTCCAAATATGTTTTTCTGCCATATTTTGAAATGGCCTTACAAAGTTGTCTTCTGTGGGGAAAACATTGCATCCGTAAATTTTTTTTTTTTTTTTTTTTTTTTTTTTTTTTTGAGACAGAGTCTTGCTCTGTCACTCAGGTTGGAGTGCAACAGCCCAATTTTGGTGCATTGCAACCTCCACCTCCCGGGTTCAAGAGATTCTTCTGCCTCAGTCTCCTGAGTAGCTGGGATTACAGGCACATGCCACCACATCTGATTATTTTTTTAATATTTTTAGTAGAGATGGGGTTTCCCCATGTTGGCCAGGCTGGTCTCAAACTCCTGACCTCAGGTGATCCCCCCACCTGGGCCTCCTAAAGTGCTGGGATTACAGATGTGAACCACTGCACCTGGCCTGAAAACATCTCTTTTAACATGCCTAGGTCTTAGCCTTTCTAGGCCCTCCCAATCCTGAAGAGATTAACTGGGAGTTTTGGCAAAGCAAATACAGACATAAAGTGGGGGGAAGAACACCCTATTCAAAGAACGATACTGGGATAATCAAAGACTTAAATCTAAGACCTGAAACCATAAAAATTCTAGAAGATAACTTTAGAAAAACCCTTTTAGACATTGGCTTAGGCAAAGACTTCATAACCAAGAACCCAAAAGCGAATGCAACAAAAACATAAACAGATGGCACGTAATTAAACTAAAAAGCTCCTCCATAGCAAAAGAAATAATCAGAAGTGTTAGCAGATAACCCACAGAGTGGGAGAAAATCTTCAAATCTATACATGCAACAAAGGACTAATGTCCAAAACCTACAAAGAACTCAAACGAATCAGAAAACAAAACAAAACAAAAACAAACAATCGCATCAAAAATTGGGCTAAGGACATGAATAGACAATTCTTAAAAGAAGATGCACAAATGGCCAACAAGCATAGGGGAAGATGTTTAACATCACTAATTATCAGGGAATCAAAACCACAATGAGATACCCCCTTACTTCCATAATAATGGCCATAATAAAAACATCAAAAGATAATAAATGTTGGCATGGATGTTGTGAAAAGGGAACACTTTTAAACTGTGGTGGGAATGTAAACAGTACAACTACTATGGAAAACAGTGTGGAGATTCCTTAAAGAACTAAAAGTAGATCTACCATTTGATCCAGCAGTCCCACTACTGGGCATCTACCCAGAGGAAAAAAAGTCATTACATGAAAAAGATACCTGCAGATGCACGTTTTCAGCAGCACAATTCGCAATTGCAAAAATATGGAACTGGCTTAAATGCCCATCAATCAATGTGTGCATACAGAAAATGTGGCATACACACACACACACACACACACACACACACACACACACCATGGAATACTACTCAGCCATAAAAGGAATAAAATAATGTAAAATAATGGCATTCACAGGAACCTGTATGGAATTGGAGACTATTGTTCTAAGTGAAGTAACTCAGCAATGGAAAACCAAACATCATATATTCTCACTGATAAGTGGGAGCTAAGCTATGAGAACACAAAAGCATAAGAATGATACATTGGACTTTGGGGCCTTGGGAGGAAGGGTGGGAGTGTGGTGAGGTATAAAAGACCACACATTGGATAGCGTGTGCACTGCTAGGGTGACAGGTGCACCAAAATCTCAGAAATCACCACTAAAGAACTTATTCATGTAACCTATTGAAATTAAAAAAAAAAAAAAAAAACTATTGAAATAAAAAATAAGTTAGAAACCTATTGAAAGAAAAAATAAAAATTTTAAAAAGGGATTAACTAAGAGTGTATCATCTTTTAAAGGCCTGAATAGGAAACTATTGGGTTTTTTTTTTTTTTTTTTTTGAGCCGGAGTGTCACTCACTGTGTTGCCCAGGATGGAGTGCAGCGGTGCGATCTTGGCTCGTTGCAACTTCTGCCTCCCAGACTCAAGCGATTCTTGTGCCTCAGTCTCCCAAGCAGCTAGGATTACAGGTATGTGCCATCATGCCTGGCTAAGTTTTGTATTTTGGGGAGAGATGGGGTTTCACCGTGTTGGCCAGGCTGGTCTCAAACTCCTGATCTCAAGTGATTTGCTCACCTCGGCCTCCCAAAATGCTGGAATTACAGGCATGAACCACCATGCCTGGCCAGAAATATTTGATCTATTGTCTCTAAGGACATGACCTATGAGACATCTTCTACATGATAAGAACCTTGGTCTCCACAACCCCTTCTCTGAACACAGACACTCTTCCCTATGGATTCTGGAGAGTTAGGTAATAACTCAAGTCTTTCAACCAATTGCCAATAATAAAATCTTTGTAATCTTTGAATCTACCTATGACCTAGAAGCCCCCCACCCCTTGCTTTGAGTTGTCCTGCCTTTGGTATGGAACAAATATACACATCACACGTACTGATTGATAGCTTGTATCTCCCTAAAATGTATAAAACCAAGCTGCCCACCTATAACCCAACCAAAATGTATAAAACCAAGCTGCCAGCCTAGAACCCAGCCACTTTGGACACGTGTTCTCAGGACCTCTTGAGGCTGTCTCAAGCCAGGGCCACTCATATTTGGCTCAGAATAAACCTCTTTAAATATTTAATGAAGTTTGACTTGTTTTCATGGGCAATTCAAATCTAGTCTATCTGATTTAAAAAAAAAACAAAAAACCAAAAACCAAAAACCATGCTGTGCTAGGATCCTTGCTGGCTGGAATCGGGGAGCATGAAGCCTATTACAAAAGAGCCCTGCGTCTCCAGACACCCCAGTGGTGCAGCCCAGCAGGGCTTAACTTCCTCAGCCGTGGCCGAGTTGCTGCAGGTGGGCTCAGTGTGCAAGGCCACTGGAGAGACACAGCTTTTGTGGTGCTTCCTCAAAGTCCACTGTGGCTTATTGAACCTACAGGAAAGCGGGGTTGACAATCACTGGAGGGAGGACCGATTCTGGAATAGAGTGTCTGCCACCCCCCAGAGTGGTTATAGGATCCATAATTTCCCAAAGAAGAAAGAAATCAAGAAACAAAAGGAGGGAGGAAGGGGCCAGAATGGAGATGAAAAGAGGAAGGGAAAGGGGCCAAAGAGAGGGGAAGATGTGGTGGACGATGAGAACTAAGCTCTGAATTTTTATCTGGCCCAAATTCCTATCTAAGGTGTCTGGGGAGTCATACCCTACAAATCATTAATTCTCATCAAATGGGTTTTATTTAACCCTGTATATTATGACTTATTTTCCAATCTGACTCTGGCATAACATTACGAGACAAGGAAGAAAATAAAAATATTTTACCCCAAAACGTGTTTCTTTGTCATATTGTGAAATGGCCCTGCAAAGCTGTCCTGTGTGGGGGGAAATTTGCACCTGTAGAGAATCTCTATTAACATACCTGGATCTTCTTCTTCCAGACCCTCCTAATCCTAAAGAGATTAACTAAGATCTGAATAGGAAACATTTGTCACCTATGTCTAAGGACAGCCACTATAAGACTTCAAAAGAACTTTGGTCTCCACAATCTTTATCTTAATCAGAACATTCCCTATCTATCCCAGGTCTTTAGACAAACTCAACCAATTGTCAACCAGATAATGTTTACATTCATCTGTAGTCTGGAAGTCCCTGCTTGGAATTGTCCTGCTTTTCTGGACCAAACCAATCTATTTCTCAAGTGTATTTGATTAATATCTCCTGCCTTTCTAAAATGCATAAAACCAAGATGTGCCCGACCACCTTGGCACATGTTCTCAGGACCTCCTGAGGGCTGTGTCACGGGCCGTGGTCACTCATATTTGGCTCAGAATAAGTCTCTTCCAATGTTTTACAGAGTTCGATTCTTTTCATTGACCAAGGGATGAGCTTCGTCCTTCCTCCCCTGTACCTGGGCTTGCTGGCAATGCTCCCACCGGGACCCCCCTGCTGTGCCGCTGCTGCCCTTTGCCTTAAAACACATCCCAAGCCCCATCTTCTTCTGTGACGCTTTCAGCACCACCAGAATGAGAGCTTTTCCTTCCCTCTGCATCTCCTGAAGACGGTGGCCACTGTTGCTGAACTGAATGGAATGGCTCTGTCCCTGCTCACTCTGGGAGGAATGACCGGGGTCATCTCATCACGGTTCACAGCAGAGCGTTTTCTTCCTCCCCTCCAGAGACAGTGCCAGACTCAGGTTCATTCATTCTTACAGTACCACGAGGCTCCCCTGCACACAACCCCACTGAGGCTCAGTAACGTCTAACTCAAAACAGTCAATGAAAGGAAGCCGAAGGCACGGGGATGTCAGACCAAAACGCACATATTCCTGTGGGTTATATCAAAGACTAACCAGCATTATGGGATCACAAAAGAAAATGGTTAAAAGACAATGACTTCCACATTTCCCTGCCCTGGAATTCTTCAAAACATGCAAATGTGGAATGAATGCTCACTGACAGCTGTGATTGTTTTCCACGTAACTTTGCTGTTGGTTAGTGTCAATCATACATGCAAAACCTGAAGCACACGGCTTGAATTATCATGTGAATGTGAATGTGTCTTTTTCTGAGATCTATTTTCATGTTTAGCTGCTCTTCCAAAATCTTTGTGTCCTGCTAAAGACCCAGGGATGAAATGGTCAATGTGGCTGGCTTCCCCTCTGCCTTGGCATTCTGTGGCAGCACTGGTGTGGGAGGCAGCTGCCAGCACAGCGATGCAGGGTGGCCACAGAGTCAGGCTGCAGTGCTGTGGGCAGAGCACACTCCAGGCAGCACTCAGCATCCCTGCGGCCTTCAGCTGCTGCAGACGCCACAGGCCTGGGGACGTAGAATTCCCAGCAGATGACAAGAGTGAATGTTACAATTAGCTTTCTTCCAAGTAGATGAAAGGGATTAGGGATGGGAAGGGTCTATTAGGTAATTCAATCCATTCATTTGTCATTCTGGCATTTGTCCTCAAAGAATGTCTTGGATCTCTCATACCCTGTAAGCCAGGGTTAGAATCAATGTGGTTAAGTGTCATGTATAGTTATGTAGAGTTCAATCATGTACTCATCAGAAAAAGCGTGTTCAGAGTGAAAGGGATAGATGGGAGCGATTGAAGAGCACTTGAAGGTCTTCATCCATGGAGATCAATGCCTGTTATCAATGAGCTGTGAGGGGCACCTCTTCAGTTAGGCTGGATTGACCCAGTGGCTGTGGCTGGTGAGGCTGGGGTCCATGTTCTGCCCCTCGAGGCTGAGTTCATGAAGGAGGAGAGTGACGTTCTGGAACCCACAGTCCTTCAAGGGTGCAGAAACTGTGGCTCCCCTCTCCCATCCTCTCTTTCCTTCACTTTACATTTCCAAATGTCAGGTGTGAGACAAAATCTGTGTCTTCCCTACATTTCTAATCCCTTACATATTCTGCTGCTGGGATCATCTGTATTTTTGTGTCATTTTATTGCACATTTCAAATAAGAGAATTTCTGTGGACAAAATCCTGCGCAATGGGCCCTCATGGGCTGGTGCTGCACCTGCTGATGGCTCCTGCCCCACAGCCCTAGGTCCCCTCAGCTGACAGGGAGGTCGTCCTCATGGTACTGGGTTCCCAGGAGCACTCCCGGTTGCCTGTGCAGAGTGCAGGACCCCTCTGCTTCTCTGCCCCAGCGTGGCCTCCTGAACTACAGATGGCCGAACCCACATGCAAGAGGCGGGAGTTTCAGCTCCCAGGTGAAGCCAGGGAGGACAGGTTGGGGCAGACGGGTGCCCGGGCCCTCCACACAAAGCAGGGTGGTTTGACACACTATGGAAAAATCCCTCAGCCGGTCCTCAGAACGACCCGGTCTCCCTGCACACTGCCTTCCTGCTGTCACTTTGTCAGCGTCGCGGGTGGGCGCTGGCGGGGTCACTCCTCAAACAAATCTGCACCCATGTCCTAATTTCAAGGTCTGTTTCAAGAAATACCGCTGAAAGCCATGGGGATCTGCATTTTATGCCTTTATTCAATTATCAAGTTGACGTTAAGCAGCTTCTGTGTGGCAGGCACTGAGCTGGCCACCCACTCCTGGCCGTTAAAGATGAACAAGACAGCTGCAAGCTTTTTCTCATGGAAGCAATTGAATAAGGAATATGAGCATGACATGTTCATGTGTGTGTGTGCATGCCACCTGGACACAAGGGGAGAAAAGGGGCTTGTTGCATAAGAAGCTGGTATCTGCCCTCAGCCGGGGGATGGGGCTCAGGAGTCTGTGTTCAAACACTCCAGGTAACAGGCAACCCTGGAATCAACGTCTTGTTCAGTCTCAGCAGCTTACACCAGGCCGAGAGCTGCAACAGTCATTCCTTTAGATGAGATTTTCATCTACTTTTCACTCATTGTATTAGTGTTCTCTGGAGAAACAGCTAATAGGATGTGCATAAACACACATACATACACATGTATATATTATATACACACACATAGACATATAGACATGATATACACACATACTATATAGATTATGCACACATATATACATTATATACACACATACACATATACATGCGTTAAATACCCAGTCATACACATACATATACACACATAAGTTATTTATGATACACACACATCCATGGAGAGATGGGGAGATAGAGATTTGCTTTAAGGAATCGGCTCACATGGCTGAGGTTGGTGGGTCCACACTCCGCAGAGCGGACTTGGGGGCTGGAGCCCCAGGAAGCCTTGGTGTCCCTGGAGGCTGTCTGGAGGCAGGATCCCTTCTTCCCCAGGGGCCCTCAGTCTTCTCTCTCCATGCCTTTACCTGACTGGATGAGACCCACCCACCTAGTGGAGGGAGATCTGTTTTACTCAAAGTCCAATGATAAGTGCCCATCTCATTTAAAAAATACCTTCATAGCAACGGAGAGATTGGAGTTGCTGGGTACCACAGCCCAATCAAGAGGACACAAATCTAACCACCACACTCACTTCTTCAACACATCAAACACAGCCTCCCCACAAGGCCCTAAGGAAACACAGGTTGGCTTTGCCAGAAACGACCTTAATTTCTAGATTTAATGCGCTCAGCTTCTCGTGGCTAAAGACACCGACCCCCGTGTTGCCTCTGCAGGATCAGTGACAGACCACCAGGCTCTGGGGCTGGGAAAAACCACGATAATGTGCAGATAGATCAAATGCCCCATTGTGCGAGTGAGGACCCTGAGACTCCGAAATGGCACGAGGCACGTCCTGGCTGCACTGCTCCTGCCTTGGCCCCTTATGGAGACGCCAGTCCAGGGTCTGAAGAGAATGACTGTTTCTGGATATTTTGCACTTTGCCCTCATTTTGGACTAATAAGAACAGGTTCTGTCTCTCAGGAGGCTGCCAGTGTGGAACACTTGGGGGGATGCCCTCACTGAGTTTGTGGCCCTGTCTGAACTCCAGCCACCTGCACCTCTCAGACCCTAAATGTCACTTTTGTCATCCACAGAGTGGCACTTCCAGTGGGATGGCCCAGTGGCACTCCTCATCTTGAAACGGGGAGTTGGGGGCTCTCACTGGTGCTCGGTGTATTCACAGTTTGGCGATGCGACCCGCTCTTCTATTCCGCTGCCTTATCTGACTCTGGCGAGCTCACCGTCCACACCGAGGAGTCCCCACGTTGGCAAAGAGGATGCGGGCACAGAGCAGGGAGAAAATGCTGTCTCCAGGGAAGTCCCTCTGCTTCCCTCTCCTTGAGCTTTTCCCCTCCACGTCCTTGTTCAAGGCTGTTACAAAGCGATGTCTTTTAAAGCATAAGCACGTCTCACATTTTGCCTGATTCCACGCTCCTCCAGCACGGTGTGATATCCATATGTTGGGAACCATGTCCTGCGGATTTCCTTCCAAATGAAAACAGGAGCTTAAGAAAATAAAAAAGACGTCAAGACGCTGAATTGCAGCCTCACTTCTGAGTGCTAACAGGGGCTTGCTGGGAACCTCGGCAGGGGAAACAGACCCCATCAGTCGTGCTCTAGAGAACTGTGTCTTTAAGCACTAACAAGGGCTTGCTGGGAAGCCCTTGGTAGGGAAAACAGACCCCCATATACATATACATATGTATATATATGTATATACACACATACATATGTATATAGGTGTGCACATACATGGACCACAGCTCCCGTGCTGTGCTCCCCTCCCTAGGGGCCTCCCTCCTCCCCTGCTGTGCTCCCCTCCCCAGGGGCCTTGCTCCTCCCCTGCTGTGCTCCCCTCCCCAGGGGCCTTGCTCCTCCCCTGCTGTGCTCCCCTCCCTAGGGGCCTCCCTCCTCCCCTGCTGTGCTCCCCTCCCCAGGGGCCTTGCTCCTCCCCTGCTGTGCTCTCCTCCTGAGTCAGGGCCTCCCTCCTGGCCCCTGGCACCTGCACAGGCAAAGACTCTTTTGTTACTTTTCCCCTCTGGCCTCTGCCGCTTGCTCTTCTGGTCCTAAGTCAGTTTTGTCCCGGCTTGCTTCAACATTTCAACTCCATTGGTTCAGGACTTAACAGAGAGCCTCTGAACAGGTAAATTAAAAAAAGTTCATTGACTGAATGAATGAGTGATCGTGTGATTCCACCTGACTTCCTACCACCAGCTTCCATGGACAGCTCTGACTCAGGTCTGTGCAGCGGCTTCCAGGACACCTTTGGGACCCTGGCCCCCCTGAGGTGAACTCCTCGGCCGTCTCTAATCCTGGGGGAATGTGCCACCGGGCGGGTGGCCAGGGGATGGGGAGAGCTGTGTGTGCAGATGACAAAAATAACTACTAACTTTGCATCTGCAGAATACGTGGGCGTACTCCTTCCTTTTTCAAATACTCTTATCAAATTCAATCCGGACTCAGGCCGGGTAAGGACTTTTGTTTGCATTCTTCCGTGAGAACACTCAGGGCTTGCAACGCTGGATTTACTTGTGCAAGATCACAGAGTTCATCATTGGGGTCTCTAAGACTCAAACTCACAGTTTCTTTCTTGAAATCTGTTGCCTCTGGGTGTCCAACTTAAAACAGACAGTGCAACCTGGAGTGCTGGGTTCCATCGTAGATGCTACCAACCTTGTAGATACCTTTGCAGCTTCTGAGCTAGTTCACCTTTTCATAAAAGCACAGGCCACTCAGAGTTTGCACCAGAGAGAAATGGCAGGGGCTCACAGGGACGCCCCCCTCCCCTGCCATGGAAATTGGAGAAATACACTCACTACATTCTTTATTTGAAGTTAAAATCAATTTGCAGAAAAGATAAGAAGAGAAACAGCACCTTCACATACGTTGTTGCCTACCTTAGTTTTCTACTTCTAAATGCCGTCATCCCTAAGGAATTCTAGGTAAAGGGCGACTGAGAAGGAAGGCTTTCAAGCACTCCTCGTGCCTAAGGATTTGCTTCCCTTTCTCGCATTTGGGAAGAAAAGAGTGAAGTGTCTGTCTGGGAAGGAGAGTGAGCAAAGCTCCCCCTGCACCTTTATGACATTTCACTGACCTCCCTTTGTGGAACCCAAGCTCTCGTTTCCAGGAAAACAGCATCTTTCCTTCAGATACAACTAAAGAGCATCTGGAAGCGCCATCACTCCCTACAGATACAGGAGAGCATGGTTCCGGGCCGGTTCCTGGGTCTGCACCCTCCTTGGTGGCCCGTCACCATTCTAGGCCTAACGAGACCACACAGAGTGGCTCAAACTATTCTCTATTTTCTTTTCACCCAAACTATTGCAATGTCTTAAAAAAAGCTAACAGGCCCTCTTTTTCCTCTGAATCTCTTCTTCCTTACCTATTGCCATGAGGGAAAAAAGGGGGGATTTATTGATTTAATCCTCAGCTATTCATAGAGAATGGCATTTGCTTATATAGAAAAGTCATCTCAAACCTCATGAGTTCAGAGGTGAAATACGTAGGGTTTGGAGCTCTTTGTTTTTCCAAACATAAGATCCTGACTTTGGGAATAGTTAAAAGTTCAAAAGCTTTTGGGCATCAGACAACGATTACAAAGTAACATTTAGATACATTTCAGTAACAATAAAGGAATTAGAAACATATGAGTCATAATTTCCTTTGAAACCCACTTGCATTTAAAGAATAAGGGGCAGAGAAATGCTGCCTAATGAAACGTGTGTGAGGACTTAGTGCGTTCACAATGCTCAAAACGTCATGGGGACGTTTGAGGGAAGGCTGGTTGCAACATTTATTCAGCCCCATTGAGGCCGTGCAGATAAAGCAGTGTTCAGAGAGTTCTTAGAAATCATTCATGACTTAGCATTGCTTAACTTGGGCCAAAGTGAGTCATGAAAATTCGATCAGTGAAAACACACACTAGCTTTATAAGTCTTTCCGTATTTTCTCTTAGAAAAGTTATACAAAGGTTCTCAGAGGTAGCAATTAAAGGCACTGATAACTAAAGAATGAAAAACAATGTGGCAACTTCTTTTATCATTTCTTGACAAATTAGTGTGGCTCATTTAGATTTAACAAATATTTATGGGGTACTTTTCTGTGAAAGTCACATTTTTTTCCTCAGTCAATGGCAGTCTCATATAAAACTGTTTCATAGCTTACAAAATATCCTAGGATAAAAGCAAATAAATCAGAAAATCAGTACAAGCAGAACAAGAATTCAGAAGAAATAAGATAAAGCTTAAGCTGCTGTTGGTGAACAAAATGTGTGCAGAAGGGACCTGTCCTGCAGGAAAAACACGTGTGGGCTGAGCTGAGAAACCAAGGCAAGGAGAGAAATGAAATCTTTGCATCCCTATCAGACGAGATGAATGCACCAAAGCCTCCCTGTCACAGTCTTGTTTCTGTTTATTGCTGTCAGAAGTGAATCAGATCATTGAGGAAAAGCATCTATTTTTCCAACCTTTTTTTTTTTTTTTTTCCTGAGGCAGAGTTTTGCTCTGGT
Source organism: Macaca nemestrina (assembly GCF_043159975.1). Taxonomy (NCBI): domain Eukaryota; kingdom Metazoa; phylum Chordata; class Mammalia; order Primates; family Cercopithecidae; genus Macaca; species Macaca nemestrina. The sequence goes on along the minus strand of NC_092129.1, from coordinate 2,892,217 downwards.
TGCCCAGGCTGGAGTGCAATGAAGTGATCTAGACTTATTGTAACCTCTGCCTTCTGGGTTCAAGCAAGTCTCCTGCCTCAGCCTCCTGAGTAGCTCAGATTACTGGTGCCTGCCACCACACCCGACTATTTTTTTGTATTTTCAGTAGAGACCAGTTTTTTACCATGTTGGCCAGTCTGGTCTTGGCCTCTTGACTCAGGTGATTCACCCACCTTGGCCTCCCAGAGTGCTGGGATTATAGGCGTGAGCCACCATGCCCAGCTCCAACGTACTGAGATGAACATTAAACTAATTCATGTCCCACCTGCCTTCTTTTCCAATAGATACATCAAATGATGCTCGTCTTCCTGTGATTACTTCCTATCTGAACTTTACAATTTTTTTGTTTCCTTGTTTTTTGAGACAGGGTCTAGCTCGCTCTGTAACCAAAGCTGGAGTGCAGTGACTTGATCACGACTCACTGCAGCCTCTGGGCTGCAACCCCCTGGGCTCAGATGATTCTCCCACCTCAGCCTCCTGAGTAGCTGGGACCACAGGTGGATACCACCATGCCCGGCTGATTTTTGTATCTCTCATACATACGGGGTCTCAATGTGTTGCTTAGGCTTGTCTCAAACTCCTGAGCTCAAGCGATCCACCTGTCTCAGCCTCCCAAAGGGTTAGAATCACAGGCATGAGTCACCACGTGCAGCCCACAAATCTTGATAGCTAGAGTTTTCATTATGACTCAGTTGTAAATGTTTTGTAATTCACTCTAATTTCTTCTCTAACCAATGATTAACTCAGAGATGTGTTTTCTTACTTTCTGAACATTTGATGTTGTTTGGTTAATGTTAATTTCCAGTATAATTTCACTGCCGCTGACAAATACGGTTTGTATGATATATTATCTTTGGAATTTGTCAAGACTTTGTTTTTGGCCAATTTCAATATTCTTTTTACATTAATTTTAATGTTTATATTATATTATCTTATTTTATTGCTTTTAATTGTTTGACTTTTTTATTTGAAATAATTCTAATTTACAGAAAAGGTGAGAGGACAGTAACTGAACTCCTATATGCCTATCTTCACCTGCTAACTTTTCACCACATTTGTCTCATCCACCAGCTTTCTCTGACATGCATACGTGTGCTCGCACAGCACACGCACTCACACAGCACAGGTGCTCATGGCACACACAGACTTCATTATTCTGTTTGAACCTTGTTAAACAAAAATTGTACAAGGCCATTGTTTCGGAATGAACCCCTACACTTGGTCCCAACAGACCAGATCAAACCAAAATGAAGTCACTCATGCTAAGTCAAGCTGAAACATTAAGGAAGCATCTAGATCACAAAACAGTCCAGATTTTCCAGACTACAGGAGATTCCAGTCTACCTGAGTCAGCACAGTAAGGAAGCCCCTTCTGCTTTTCCCTTTAAGGGAAAGGGGAACCTGAAGTAGCCTGAGGTTACCTGTCGGCTTTGTTTCCTATTGCTCTGTTTCCTGGCTCCCACCTTACAAAAGCCACTCTCCTGCCAGTGCCCGGTGGAACTCTCATTCTATTTTGTAGAATGGAGGCTTCCTCGGAGCAGAAAACCAAACACTGCATGTTCTCACTCATAAGTGGGAGTTGAACAGTGAGAACACATGGACACAGGGATGGGTACATCACACACCGGGTCCTGTTGGGGGTGGGGGGAAAGGGAAGGGAGAGCATTAGGACAAATGTCTAATTCATGCGTGGCTTAAAACTTACGTGATGTGTTGATAGGTGCAGCAAACCACCATGGCACATGTATACTTAATGTAGCAAACTTGCACGTTCTGCACATGTACCCCAGAACTTAAAGTAAAATTAAAAAAAAAAAAAGAATGGAGGCTGCCTTGATTTCATGACTTGTGAATAGCAGCCAAGGGTTGCAGAAGTGACGCTCATTTCTAAAACCTGGACATACACCCCCATAATCCCAGTACCCCAAAGCAATCAACAGGGACACAGTACTACCATCGAGTCACAGGCCCTGCGCAGGCGGGGTGGTCCCATAGCACCTTATAGGGAAACCCAAAACCCACCAGGCAACCAGACCTGCAACAGCCATTGGTCCATCCCCTTCTTTCTGCACAGCCCCTGACTCAGGACCATGCATTCTGTGTCTTGTCACATCCACTTTCCTTCTGTCCGGAACAGATGCTTGTTCTTCCCTTTCCTCCCATGACCTTGCAATGGCCTCTGCTGGGTCTTTGTTCTCTGACAACCCCAGGCAAACAGACGTGAACTCTGCAGTTGCTGGCATCTCAGAGGCTCCCAGGCCAGTTCCAGGGTCAGCTTCCTCTCACCCAGGCACTGCTGATATCCCGGTGTTTAGGTGCAGGGCACTGAGACTGGTGTAGGGCTCTTGGCACGCCCCACAGAACCATATGGTATCTATGGCATGTGAATGCAAGTGGTCAGTGCTATCACTTGGAAAAGGGCCTACAGGTGCGAAATGACTAGCAAGTGGCTTGAGATGATTTAAATACCTCGTTTCTCATGAAACTTTCATCCATTAGGCTTTGCCTCCATGGGTTTCTCTTGCCCAAGTCCTTGTTACTGTGATGCATTTGCAAGGGATGTTTAGTACACTGCGTGGAAACAGTGTTCGGTGTCTACTCATGCAGAGGCCTGTCCTCTGACACACACACACCATTCCATCAAGCTCAGAATCGTGCTCTTCAACCATACCTCTTAATTGTTGTTGCTAATTTGCGATTTATGTAAGAAATTTATATGAGAAATTGTATGTAAACCTTCTCCCTCTGTCACCTCCCGACTTTTGCAATCTGGAGTTTGCCTCTGCACATTCTGAGGCGGTGATGTTAAATAGACGCGAAATACTCATCTCGGCGCTGGCTTCCTAACGCTGCCGGAACGTAGCACCACAAAGCCGGTGTCTTCACAAAAACCTCTTCTCTCACAGTTCCGGAGGTCAGAGCCAAAACCCAGGAGCTGCCGGGCAGGGCCTGGCTCCCTCCGTAGGCCCGGGGCAGGTTCTGCGGGCCTCTCTCTGGTTGCCGGTGGCTTCTGCTCTGGCCTCTCCTTTGGCTGCTGGTGGTGCCGGCGACCCGCTGTCTCCACATATTCCCCCCTCAGCACCTGTCTGCACCCACGGATTCTCCCTTTGTGGTGTAACGTTGAGCCGACCTACTGGACATACTCCAAGCATGTCATGATTTTAGATTTTGCATAAAAATATTCTCAAAGATACAACCTCGTTCAAAGCCAGGATCCACCTCCCGAGGACTGACAGAGAGAGGACGTCTCAGGCCGAGAGCCCGGAGCGGAGGCCTCCCTCCCTTGCGCTCTGGGCCGGAGCAGGCCTCCGGCACTTCAGCTCCAGGGAGACGGGCCAGCAAGGCCGGGTGTTTGGAAGGAGCTCAGGAAGGGTCCCCTGCAGGATCCCGACAGCAGGAAAGACACCGAGGGGCCGGGAGATGGAATCGGAATCTGCGGCATTCTTCAGGGGCGGAAGCCCCAAGTCGTCCACGGGAGGCTGTTGGTCAAGGAGCTGAGGGGAGGGCACGAAGTAACTCACTAGAGATGAGACGCAGGTGAGCCCTCCGGACACCTGCTCGCAGGAACGGCATGAAGGTCAGCTTTCAAAACCTTGAGTAATTTAAAAAGGATCTGAAGAGGACTTTAAAAATGTATAAGATCCTCAAAGGGATCTGTTGGGAGGAGACTCCACAAAAACACACAGGACATGATGAGGTGAGGAGAGAAAATCATAGCCTAATTGCTGATGACTCATCTGCAAAAATAAATATTTTTGCCACACTGAATCAGGACACACACGTGACCTCATTTTAGCTTGGTTATCTGTGAAAACACTATTTCCAAATAATAATATAGTTCCAAACAATAAAATACAATTTTAAATATTGCCACATTCTGAAGTCCTGAGGGTTAGAATTTCAACATATCCTTTTTCTGGGGGAGGGGACGCAATTCAACTCTTAATATCCTTCAGTGTGATGACCAGATATTTTAGTTATTTGATATTAATATTGGTATGTCAGAGTTTTGCTATCTTTTCCTTTACTCTTAGTTTCAAATTATTTTGTTTCTTTGTTTTAAGAATGTCCCTCATAAACAGCATGAAACTGGATTTTACACTTCGATCTCCTAGCCTCTGTCTTGTACAGGGTAAGTTAACTCTCCACGTATTTACTGTGATTCTTGATGTAATTAGAATAATTTTAATTTGCATTCTATTCTTACTTTGCTTTGCTTTTCTCCTCTTCCCTTCTCCTTCTGGCTTGTGTTGGAACAGAAAGTTTTATCTCTTTAGCTCATTCCCTTTGAAGGATGTTTGGACGTTTATAGCTTTACATCCTATGAAAGATTACCTAAACATCTTCGTATGCTATTTAATTTTATATTATCTTACCAAGTTTTGAGTTATTCATTATCTCTGTTCTCTTCTCAACAAAGGGTCTTGCCACAGTTTAACCGTCCTTGGACCCCTCCATCTTCTGTGGCTGGGATGCCTGAAATGCATGTTCCCCCTTTACAAATAAGACACAGAAATCAGCTTTGCCAAGAGCTTCCAAGGCCATTTTGCTCAGCGCTTCGGCTGTTTTCCGTCTTATTCCTGAAGGCTGTTTTCTTCTGCTGAAGTACGTTTGTTAATAAACCTTTCATCAGTGCTTGCAAGTTGTAAATTCAGTTTCCCTACCCGAAAATGCTGCAATTAACCTTCTCTACTGGAAGATATTTTATGTGGGTATAGAATTATAGGTTGAGTCATTTTTCCTGAGTACTATGAAAATACTATTTCATCGCCTTTGGGAAAATATTTATTTTTGCAGATGAGTCATCAGCAATTAGGCTGTGATTTTCTCTCCTCACCTCATCATGTCCTGTGTGTTTTTGTGGAGTCTCCTCCCAACAGATCCCTTTGAGGATCTTGTACATTTTTAAAGTCCTCTTCAGATCCTTTTTAAATTACTCAAGGTTTTGAAAGCTGACCTTCATGCCGTTCCTGCGAGCAGGTGTCCGGAGGGCTCACCTGCGTCTCATCTCTAGTGAGTTACTTCATGCCCTCCCCTCAGCTCCTTGACCAACAGCCTCCTATGAACAACTTGGGGCTTCCGCCCCTGAAGAATGCCACAGATTCTGATTTCATCTCCCGGCCCCTTGGTGTCTTTCCTGCTTTCGGGATCCTGCAGGGGAACCCTTCCTGAGCTCCTTCCAAATATCCGGCCTTGCTGGCCCGTCTCCTTGGAGCTGAGGTGCCCGAGGCCTGCTCTGGCCCAGAGCGCAAGGGAGTGAGGCCTCTACTCTGGGCTCTCGGCCAGAGGCGTCCTCTCTCTGTCAGTCCTCAGGAGGTGGATCCTGGCTTTGAGTGAAGCTGTATCTTTGAGAATATTTTTATAAAAAATCTAAAATCATGGTATATTTGGAGTATGTCCGGTAGGTCGGCTCACCATTACACTAGAAATGGAGAATCCGTGTTATCACCCTCCCTGGAGCACATAAGTAACATGCTGCCTTCCTTCTGCAAGATGCAATTTCTCAGGTCACCTGGGGCAAGATGTGGGTGGTGAGAGGACGTTTTCTGCTTGTCATTTCCTAGTTGTCTTCAGTTACAACAAAGGTATTTCCTGTATCATAGATTTTGCTTCAAAAGAATGAATGATTCAGTGGACATCTGAACACATTAACTCAGTCTTTGGCTTATACGCTGAAAATAACTGTTTGGTCATGACTTTTCTTTATTTTGCTTATTCATCTCTTAAGACTTTTGTGCCCTATGTAAACTCAGAGGGTTATACAACAGGCTTGTAGAACACTTACAAACTAATGAAAAGCATTGATGTATTAGATATTAATGAAAAATGTTTGCTAGAAGCACACAGATCTAATAAATTTTTTATCTTTACATTGAATGTCTAGACTAGCAGAAAAAGACATGAATCCTCTCTTTCTGGGGATTAGTCTATGGCAAATTTGGCCAACACGGTTCTTAAGAATTTGGATTGAAATGTACCCCACGTCGACGCCCTGGATTTGCGGGTCAGGTGGGTACTCAATGACAGACCAACCTCAATGGCTTGCATTGTCCTGTGGGGGAAGGGGGGCTTTGCAGGTGTGATCCTGGAACCAGGGCTCTCAACAGATCCCCACGTGGGCTACGGCCATTCAGATCGTATTTCATGGAGGCCAGGTGTGCTGTGGAATGTTCCCCTTCCCTGCTCACTGGCATGGGCCGGCAGGAATTCCTATCTTAGCCAGAAGGCTGGCTCTGGCCTTTCATAGTCTCCCGCCACATAATTTATTCCCACCCTCGAGCCCTCTCTGCCACTTGACCCTCCTACTCAAAACAGAAGTGTATCGATCCGTCCAAAAAGCAAGGGAATAGAGTTTAAAGAGTAAAAAATAGCTAAAAATACTAATGAGTAATGATTATACGAGAAACATTTTGGATAGAATTTAACATGTATTCGATAACAGGAATATTTAGAGCTATTATAGAGACTCCATTTACTAATATGAACTTTATAAGAATTTCCATCTTCTTTGGAAAATCCTTATTGTTTACAACACACTTTTATTTTGTGGGCCCATATCAAATTATATTTTAAAATATAGTTTTCTTTTGAGTACTATGATTATGGTAACGCCCATATGTGAAGTGGATGGTACAGGAAAGTAAAGTATGGGGGAAAGCTATTCAGTTCCATTTCTGTCACTTACAATTTATCCCAAATAAGTCACTGTGTTGATCTTGCTTCACTCTGAAAGATAAAATAAACTAGTACAATTTCCCATGTACCTAGTTAGTGCTCAAAATGCTGCAATTAGACACTCACATACCTGGAAGACACCACCATTAAGCTAGACCAGTGATTCTCCTTCAGGCGAATACTTGTTCAAAATTCTTCCTAGAGTGTGGCCAGTAGGCTTTGGAAAAAGAAATGGAGTCTTAAGATCTTGAAGAAGAATTGAGCTAGATTTTTGGTTAAATTAAAAACTATAGAACTAAACAAATACGAAAGCAGCCATGCAACTAACTAAAGGACAGAAATAAATAAATGGAGAAGTCAGAAAACTAACACAATGAAAAGGAAACTTATCTAAAGAATAGTTACATTCTCTGTGGTGGTGGAAAAGTTTTGTATGTTGATTGTGGTGGAGTTGATATGAGCTTGTGCATGTGATAAAATGTCATAGAAATATAGATGAGGATATATATTTAAAAGGTATAGAACTATACAGAAAGGCGTGCCAAAAATAAAAATCAAAATAAAAATGAGTACCTGAAATAAACCGAAAAATCCAAGAAATGCTGTAGTCTAGTTAAACATCAACCTCCTGGTTTTTGTTTTGTTCTAGCGTCATTACAGATGTTACCTTCAGGGAATCTGAGTGAAGGCACATGGAATCCCTCTGCACTCTGTGGACATCCTCCAGTGAGCTGCGCATCCTCCTGTGAGCCTCTACTTAACTCAAAGTAAGAAAATTGTAAAAAAGTAGCCGCATGATATTTCATAACATGAGGCATCACTATTTGTATTTGTTCAACCTTTTTATGGTGGGAAGACATTGCCCAGTTCTGACCACCTGGGGCCACGTGGGTTTGCTTTTCTGAGACAGCCGATGAGCTCCACATTCATTATTCTAGGGGACGCCCACCGAGCTCGACGTTCATTGTTCCAGGGGATGCCCATTGATGTCCGTTGAACTATCTGTTCATTATTCTAGGAGATGCCCGTTGAGCTCGACATTTGTTGTTCTGGGGGATGTCCGTTTTTTTTTGTTTTTTTGTTTTTTTTAGATGGAGTTTTGCTCTTGTCGCCCAGGCGGGAGTGCAATGGCACCATCTCGGCTTACCGCAACCTCCGCCTCCTGGGTTCAAGCGATTCTCCTGCCTCAGCCTCCCAAGTAACTGGGATTACAGGCATGCGCCACCATGCCCAGTTAATTTTGTGTTTTTAGTAGAGACCGGGTTTCTCCATGTTGGTCAGGCTGGTCTCAAACTCCTGACCTCAGGTGATCCGCCCACCTCGGGCTCCCAAAGTGCTGGGATTACAGGCATGAGCCACCGCGCCACACTGTGGGTCTTTTACTTATCTCATCTGAGGAGCTCTAAGCAGTGTAGGGGGATTATCCCTATATTTATCCTGCAACATTTCATCCGGCAGGATTTTATTTCCAATTTTACTTTGTGTATTTTTTAATAAATATTCTCTATTTCTTTCATAATAAGATTCACTAAATACATAAGTTGTTTCTTTAGAGAAAAATTATTATGTCTTGAAAGAGTCAGATTATGTTGTTGATGAGGTGGACATTCATCAGGTAAGTGATAGTGATGTAATTTAAAGACATAGAATGACTTAATTGGTAAATTCATCAAGTTAGAATTTTTGGATAAAAATTTATATGAGTTTATTTTCAATGTCTTCTCTAGGTTGAAATTTGAGTTCTTTCACTTGCTATTCATGTGATTTTTGAGCAGGTTATTTCACCTCGTTAAGCCAAGATCTCATTCTTCAAATGGGCATTATCGTAATTCAGTCATCCTAACAGTGCTGAGATGAGCAATCAGATGGTACTCATTGGGTACCCAATGGTTAAACATGTCTTTTCCCTTTTTATGAAATAAGCCTGGTAAATTCTGTTTGAACACCAACACAAATCTTCCAAAGATCTTGTTACACCACTCTTAGACTGACTTACCTTTTGTGCTACTAACAGCATAGCAAGCTTCACAATCAAATGACCTGCACCCTGCAAAACAGCATTATATAGAAGACTCAAGTGCAGTATCTAGTTCTCCCTTCAATCAAAAAAATACTGCCGCAGGCCTGAGGACATGAAGGCCGCGTGTCCTTTCCTCCAGAGCTTGGAGGCACAGGACCTGGAGGGTCTGGGTTGGTGTGTGGGGCAGACGCACCCTCGCACCTTTGGTGGTGAGATGGGAGCAGGCAACATCTCTCACCCTGCATTCCAGCATCAACACCATGTTGATCCCTGGCATTTGCTTGGAATGACTCATCATTGCTTCCCAAACCTGCCTTCAGCATGGGAGTGACAGAGTGACATTTGATAGCCCAACCAGTTGTCCTCACGAGTCCCACAAATGGAGCCCTGCCTAGACAGGAGACAAGGGGCCCAAACCTTGGGAATGGCTCAGATGCTGCTAGTATGGGGGCTGCAGAGCAACAGGCTTTCAGGGGAGGTAGCTTAATACTTGGCAAATTGCCCTGCGTTTGCTGTAAGGAAACCAGGTGACATTTATCTAGAGTCCCAGGAATCTTCCAGTCTCCTCTTCCCACCTGGAAGCACTAAGCAGAGGAACTAGAGGGAGCTGGGGTGCAAGGTGTGCAAGCAGCTGAATTACATTCATCCCTTGCGCTTGCTCAACAGACTAACTCATATTGAAAACATGAAAGCAAATCTCACAAAGAATGCTGTTTCTTTTCTATTATGTCAGAAAAATCAAGGCACAAAGTATTCAGCTGATGGTCAGCTCATGCTAAGTACTGGTCTCTTTACTTTGAATATGGGAAGAAATTCCTGCATCCTCCATGCGTGCCGCTTTCCATGGCTTTTGGTTTGTGCAGGAGACAAACACAGCTTTAGTGTTGCCATAGGAGCTGGCCACCTGAAGAATATTAGGCTTAATTAGCACTTTGACATTTCCCAGGAATTTAAATACACTTGACTCTCACTCCACATGTATTTATGTGACCCTGGGGAGGCTGGATGCCAGCGTTCTCCAGCAGACGCTGGTGGCTCCAGGTGGCATGACCTGGAGCCGCCTTCAGCACCCTGCCAGGCGCCTGACCCAGATGAATGCATCTTTTTGAGTCGTTTTTGGCTTTCAGAGATTCTGAGGACACCATCTCTCCTTGTTCTCCTGAGTTTTCAAGGAGAGGGTTTTTACTTGGAGCCAGGACAAGAACACTGCTGCGTCTCAGCCGTGCCAAATGAGAACCACATGCAGGAGGCGTCCTGGAGAGCAGCAGACTCGCGGCCTCCCGGCTCCTGGCCTGGCAGCTCCTGGGATGGAGACAGCAGTGCTGGCTGGATCCTCCAGCACAGCGTGGGGAGCGGGGGAGGAGAAGGGCAGGAGAGCGGGCAGAAAAGCATTTCGTGGCTATTTTTGAAAATTTTGTAAAGCTTTTTTTTTATTCCTATAAAATGAGAAATGAAAATTCCATTCATTTTCAGTTTTTAAATGGGAACTATAATTCTACCCTCTGATGATGTAAAACAAATAATTCATTAAAATGCGACTGGAAAATGTTGCCACCTCCTGATATTTAATCCATATTTTTTTTGTTTTTTTTTCTTTCTTTTTTTTTTTTTCTTTTTGAGAGCGAGTCTCACTCTTTCTGCCAGGCTAGAGTGCATAATCTTGGCTCACTGCAACCTCCAACTTCCAGATTCAAGTGATTCTCCTGCCTCAGCCTCCCGAGTAGCTGGGATTACAGGTGCCCGCCACCATGCCCAGCTAATTTTGTATTGTCATAGAGACGGGGTTTCACCATGTTGGTCAGGCTGGTCCCAAATTCCTAACCTCAGGTGACCCGCCTCAGTCTCCCAAAGTGCTGGGATTACAGGCGTGAGCCACTGCACCCAGGTTTCCATATGTATTTAGTTCAGAAAATGTATTAGGATGGAAGTTTCAAACAGGCTGAGGGAGGGGAAATGGGAAGTCACTGGTGGATAAGGTGAGACACCGTTGTCATTCCACCATAGGCTCTCAGTGGTGGGGGGATTGAAAAGGGGGCCCCCGCCCTCTGTGTCCAGGAACAGCACACCTGGGTGGTGTGGGCAACGTCGGGTATGCAGGTGTGTCAGAGGCTGAGCAGGTGGGCAGAGGTGCATCCGTGCCTTTGCACACTGCAGGGCATCCATTGCCTGGCCTGCCACCCAGAGCCCTTCCCTAGAGTACAGCAGCACTTCTGCCAGCTCCCTGGACCCAGTGCCCTTATGGCCTGGAAAGAAAATCAGTCACCCCTCTTGCCAAGCAAAACACCTCTCCTCTCCTGAGTCATGCTCACAAGGTGTCAGGAGGCCGGGACCGAGTCCAGTCATGATCCTCCCCCCAGCGCCGCCTTCCCCCGACTGATGAGGGCAGAGTGGTCTCGCAGCTTCTCCTGGTTCCTCCCCTTCTGCCCATTCCTGAGCCTCTCCCTGTTTCTCCGCCTCTCCCCTGTTCCATCCGGCAGCACCATGACACGGTGGAAATAATGCTGGGACTGGTGACAGGTGGTGGCTCCCAGGCCTCTCTCCGCGTGGGCAGCCTGGAGCCCTGGCTGTGGGCAGGGAATCGACTGGGGCCAGACTCAGCGCAGGTGTGAGGCTCGAGGCAACAGACCTTGGGAAGTAAGCGGGGAGAGCATCATGGTGGTGGCCACGAGCCTGGGCTGGCACGGAGAGCTTGGTCACCGCGTCTGAACCTGTCTTTAACACAGAACTATCTCGACATCCATGGTGCTGCACCTCAGAAACTAGCCTTTGCTAGGACAGGTAGACTGAATCTGCCTTCTGTATCTCTGCATGATTCCAGAGACTGCCCACTCTAACTAGGCATTTTACTGCTCGTGGTCCAGAATTCGTCTTTCAGGTGAGTTCAGTTAGGAGACAGCAAGGTGACAGGAGGGGTTAGGGGGCTCTGTCACTCCAGGACTCTGACCTTCTCCACCTTCAGTCGCTGTGTAACTTGCTAAATGTCTCTCCTTGCATTTTCTAACTATTGAAATATTGAAATGGAGATGAATGTCCACCTGTCGGGGTGCTGGGTCGTTTACCTGGAACTGGGTGTGGAGTGCTCAGCGTTCAGCAGGGGTTTGGTTACTGTACCCTCACTCCAGTTCCTCCTCTACCACTGGTGCCTTTCTCTGCTCCAAACCAATGCATGGCCTGGGATAGGTGAGCTGGGCCCCTGCCCAGCTGGGGCACATGATTTGGGCAGGATGGAGGCTCCTGGACACCCTTTCCCATCAGGCCTGCTGAGAAGAGGACTCACGAGGGAAAGCCCAGGACCACACTACTGTTCTCCAGTGTTGAAGTGACAGGAAACACAGCTGGGTATAGAATAGGTGTTCTCCCCACATCTGGAGGGCGCACTCACTCAGAGGCCAGCCATGCTCAATGGCCTCGTGTCCTGCAGCTTCTCCCCAGCATAGCCAACGTGGCATGGCTTCTGTGGTGTTCCCTGTGTGCCTCTGCGTGTTTGGGTGAGCACTGCTGCACCCCTCCTGTTTGTCTCTCCTAGATTTGGAGGACAGCATTGTCCACCCCACTCCTGTGTGTTGTTCATGGATTTGGAGGACAGTGCTGGACACACCCCTCTGTGTCATTCATGGATCTGGGGGACAGCGCTCTCCATTCCCCTCCTATGTGCCATTTGTGGATTTGGGGGACAGCACTCGCCGCCCCCCTTCTCTGTGTCGTACATAGACTGGCCTCCTCCAGCAGGTACCTTCCTTAAGGGCAGGGCCTGACTCTCTCACACACAGTCTTGGTATCTGGTGCAGTTAGTAATTAATACGCACGTGGCCAGAGCAGCTAGCTCAGCCTTAGGCCATCGCCAATTGAGAGTCCAGGTTGCTTTCAACAACACTTCCAGAGCTGCAGGTCTTTTCCCCAGAACTTACAAATGGGAAAAATTGTCTCCTGTGAAACCAGTTCCTGGTGCCAAAAGGGTGGGGAATGGCTGCCTTGAATGGTTCCATTTGTCTTTTTGAAGAGATGATGTTTTCTCAAATTACCTTGTGGCTAAGTGCCGCCCTAGTTTATTAGGATTTCTGCGTAAAATGCTCCTGAACACAACGACAAAGGGCCTCATGGAGCCTCTGTAAGATTGGGCCCCTTCTCGCAGGAAACACTGGGATGTGAGCAGATCCTAGCGCCAGCCCTAGTCTCGCTCCCCTGTCAAAAGGCACGCTGCCTCACCCTGAGTGGGGGACAGGTGGCCTTTCCTGTATTGATCTTCATTTTGGTAGCTTTCCGCTCAGCCCTGAAGGCCTTGCCTTTTCTCGCCATCTTATCAATGTAGCTGATATCCCAAGACCTCAGCCCAGCCCACCACCATTGACATTCTCCTGGGTGCTGAATCTGGGAGTCCTCCACCGGCTCCTGTGTTTTTGGTGTGTTTTCGGGGATGGGGCATCCTGGCTCTGACCTCATTTTCATACTTGGCTGTCAGCTGAGCTGTGAGTGAAATGAGGGGCAGGCCCGCCACATGGGGAGGGAAATTGCTGTGGCCATCTGAGGGATGACTTGGGTCACCTTTGCAGGGCTAGTAGAATCTCATAGAATGCAGTGTTTGAGGATAACTTGGTACGATCTGGCCCTTGGTTAGATTCCTCCGCAGGCATAGACTGTTGGTGGTGCCGGAGATGCTCCTCTCAGGGTGCACAGTGAAGCCGGCAGGGAAACTGAACAGCCTGAGCATCTTTTCGGGGGCCTGGGATTGGGCAGCCCTGGTGCTGCTGCACTGCGATGAGAGCTCCAGCACACAAGGCCACAAACACGGCTTTGGAGCCCACCACACAGTGGCTCACTTGACCTAGAGGTAACATTTGTTAAGGAGAAGGACAACTGGCTCGATGTGTTCCCTCAGTCAGTAGCTTTTTCACCCGAGACCCTTAAGGAATCCTCCAGAAACACTCCGCTGTGGTCTTCTTTCTTAAGGTACTCCTCCCTCCTTCAGGGACAAAATAATAATAACTGCACCTCGCAGGCAAGCAGCACGCTGGCACTGGCAGAGCACTTTTTATCTAATATGTCTCGTTTAGCCTTTGCGGCAAGACCGCAAAGCTTACAGTACATTATGCATTTGGAGACCAGAGGTGGCCCTGACCCCACAGGGCACTGGACTGGAGGGTGGAGCTCCCAGTCAACCTGGAACCTCCCAGGGGCCCCTCCCGGCTCTGCAGCCCTCCCCGCTGTGACCAGCAGGGCAGAAGTGGGGACAGGGACGGAAGAGGAAACACAGTCGTTTTTGTTTTTATGTATTCCGGAGTAAAATGTACATCCAGCTCTTATTCTTAATAATTTGGACTAAGAGGCCTTACAATTATCCTCTTGGTTCAAATTCACAACTATTTGCTAAACTTGCTTACCTACAGCAAAGCCGGCCCTCACCCCATCTCTGCATTCTCCTGTGTTTCACCACCTCTGCTAATAACCATCACTTGGAGTAACACAAGAGAATAAAAGCCAGGGTGGCAGCTTCTTTCCTGAAGGCAGCTGAGGACACCACTGACCCAGGCCCACCAGACTGGAAGGCTCCCCACGGCCTCGGAACTCCAGTGGGAGCACTCGGGATGCCCGGGGCCTCTGCATGCACTACCTCATTAAGTCCTTTTGATGCACTTCCAAGAGGAATATTATTGGCCGTACTTTGCAAATGAGGAAACTACTAGAAAGGGTAAGGAAAGTAAACTTACAGCAGCGCCCCAGGGAGGCACAGAGTCCTCCAATACGCAGTGCCCCAGGGCAGGCACGGAGTCTACTAGCACACAGAGCCCCAGGGCAGGCACAGAGTCCTCTAGCACACAGAGCCCCAAGGCAGGCATGGGGTCCTCTAGTCCACCGCACCCCAGGGCAGGCACGGAGTCTACTAGCACGCAGCTCCCCAGGGCAGGCACGGAGTCCTCCAGTACACAGCACCCCAGGGCAGGTGTGGAGTCCTCTAGCACGCAGCGCCCCAGGGCAGGAACGGAGTCCTCACACGCAGCACCCCAGGGCGGGCGCAGAGTCCTCTAGCATAGAGAGCCCCAGGGCGGGCACGGAGTCCTCCAGTACACAGCGCCCCAGGGAAGGCACGGAGTCCTCCAGCACACAGCGCCCCAGGGCGGGCACGGAGTCCTCCAGCACACAGCGCCCCAGGGCGGGCACGGAGTCCTCCAGCACACAGCGCCCCAGGGCGGGCACGGAGTCCTCCAGTACACAGCACCCCAGGGCAGGTATAGAGTCCTCTAGCACGCAGTGCCCAGGGTGGGAACGGAGTCCTCTCTCCCACACAGTGCCCCAGGGCAGGCACGGAGTCCTCACACACAGCACCCCAGGGCGGGCAAGGAGTCCTCTAGCACACAGCACCCCAGGGCAGGCACGGAGTCCTCTCTAGCACGCAGCGCCCAGGGTGGGAACGGAGTCCTCTCTCCCACACAGTGCCCCAGGGCGGGCACGGAGTCCTCTCTAGCACGCAAGGCACCAGGGAAGGTACAGAGTTCTCTTGCACGCCACACCCGAGGAAAGGCACGGAGTTCTCTAGCATGCAGAGCCCCGGGGCAGGCATGGAGTCCTCTGGTATGAAACACACACGCTCTGAGCTCAGAGCCACTTCTCAGATTCACACACCCCGTTGCCTGGATGACATGCCCTTTGCTGTTTCTCCCATGACAAACTTGACATTTTAGGGATAATCAGGCTGCTTTTTATGGTAAGTGATGCAGAAATGGCACCTGCCTTCACCTTCATAGCTGCTGCTAAGAAGGAGATTGTTTTATTGTGATGATGATTTTAGAAGGTGTTGATTTACAAACAAAAATACCATCACCAGATAGCCCTGGGGTTTTCATGGGGTACCAATGATACAGCCCATTAGCAGGCAGCACGATGCTGTTGGTGAGAACTCCAGTGCAGCACCAGACTCACTTGCGGTTGAGTCCTGGCTCTTATTGTATCCTTGGACCCGTAGAGCAGTCCCTTAGCATTTCTGGGCTTCCATTTCCCCATCCGCAAGACATTCCTAATAGTTTGTCACCGAGTTGTCAGGAGGATGACAAAACCCACAGCCTTCGGTCTGGAGGAATGCAGGAGCTGGTGAAGGGCGACACATGTTCGTATTTTGTAGATGATTGCCATGAGGACCACTTCCCACTGCATGAGCAGGCAGCGTTCTAGCAGCTGCTGGGTGTTTCAATTCTTGCATAACCCTCCCTCTGCCTTTAACTATTGAGTTGAGGATATTTATTCTTCAAATTTGTACTGGAGCCAGAGTCCTCAGCAGATGAGGAGCTGCCGGCATTTTGCTGTCCTGCATGTTCTCGGTTGCTCTGGGCACCTGTCGGGAGATGCTGCCTGTTGACTCCACAGGACACTCCCCATGGGCTGTGTTCTCTAATTTCTCTGTGTTCTCAGAGAAATTAGCCAACGCTGCTGCTGTGTGGCCCCACTACTGGCCTGTGCCAGTCTTTCCTGCTGACCAATTCCCTGAGGATGAAGAAGACCAGGTGAACATGGCAGTTCAGGGGAGTTCTCAGTTCTTAAAACACGTGTCTTCTCAGTTCAAGACACATTGTTGAAACTTTCTAGGGCAATGAGGGTTCCTGTGTTAGCAACTGCAGGGCTCAGGGAGCTTGTTCTCCAAATTGTGGCACCGAGCTGGGCTGCGACACGTGCTCATTTCTTGGGAGCACCTCTCCAGGCCAGGAGGGTGCACATGCGGCTGCTCCACACACCCAGTCACAAGGACTCCTTGAGTTCCCGGTGGGAGCTGTGCAGACTGCTCCTGGGTGTTCATGCCTGTCCCTTCCAGACGGCCCTTCTCCCGCCAGATCTGCCCTTGGATCCCTGAACCTTCCTGACTCTTTACAGACACAGCAAATGCGAGTGTGTCGAAAGCTACTCCTGAGTGTTTTTGAACGTGCGTCCCTGTGTTCCGCTGCTTGCTGTGGGCAGGAATTTTCTGATTGTGGTGAGTAGCATTTATCTTTGAAGCTGCCATTTTACTTTCTGAGACATAAAACGGTAATTTCATAATGGAATTGTATTAGATCTTTATAACTTTCAAATTCCCTTCAGTTGCTTCTGCATCTGTACAGGGAGCTTTACAAAGACATGAAGGAAATACTGCCTTTGCCATTTGAAAAGTCTCAAATGTGCAGATTTGAGATGGGTTCAAAGGTGCAGATTGGAGACGCTGACAGTTTCTATGCGTGGATTCACCTTCATGAAGGTGCTTGCTAGAGCTTCCGCTAGAAGTGTCAGGGATGCCGCGCCATGATGCAAACGGTGGTTTTGATGATTTCACAAATTCATCCAACATCTAAGACAGGCCAAGTAAGAGGAGATGCCAGGTTTCCTGTGGAACATGCGCACAATGGTATGGAGAGCCTTACTGTTTGTTTTTCCCCAGATGGAATAAAATTCCCTGAAGTTTGAATTCTCAGAAGTAAGGTGTCAGATTCCAACCCTTTCAAATCCCCCAGGGTCACAATTTTAGAGACAAAGTATGCTTAGCTTCTGGGGCAAAAGTGAGATTTAGCCACGGCTCAGTGTGTTTGAACATGCATGCTTATACGCAGCTGTTGCCTGGCTTTCTCTGAAGAGGATCTCACCTCAGCTCTGAGAGGTGAGTTAACTAGGTGTAAAACAGACAGGTGCAAGAAGACAGTCGTTCCTGGTGGTATGAAAATACATTTTGTCTAACGTCACCTTTAAATAATGACAGAATATGAGAGGAAATCAGAGGGACCATGCTGTTATCCTGGGCGCAAAATAAAAATCTAGTTTCATGGGTCCTGCCCATTTCTAGGACCAGTTTTATTCTTGATGAAGCCACACTGGATGTTAAATAAAATACACCCTTTGCTTATTTCTGGGTAATGGGTCTGGAGGGATTGGAATACATTTTTTGGTATAGTTTCAAAATATTATAATGGGCATGATAATTTTTAGCAAGAATCAGTGAAGTAATTAAAATAAAAACATTTTATGCTTTATGCTTTTCTAGAAATTGTCATTTTGTTTGTCGACCCTGTGATTTAATAACTCAATGCTTGAATGCTGCTGGGTGATAATGAGGGGAAAATGGGAATAGGAGACATGTTTGCCATTGGGTATGGAGTGCAAAAACACAATTGTGTTTTGGCCAAAGAAGAGCTCGCTAGCAAGTATCTACTTCCAGTGAAAACTGAGTTCACTTGCTCTAACAAAGCTAGCTTCATGGACTGACGTGAAGATTAAGTGGTTAATTTCCATAAAGCCTAGAAGAGTGCTTGGTGTAGTTTAGGCACATCAATCAATGTAAGTTATGCTTGTGGTTATTAAAATATTGACATAAAAATGAGAGTCTGCATTCAATGTTCTCTTTATTTTTAATCTTTTAATGTCTAAAATAATGACATATTTCCAGTAATAAATTCAGCATGAACAGTTACTACACCCATTATTTAAATTCATGATATCAGTTACATAAATATTTTTGTATTTTCACTTCGTATGGTCTTCTCATTTACTAAATGCCTCTCTGGAATTATATTTATGATTTGATGTTTCTGCTATGAGGAACAAGTCGTGGAGGTCAGTGTAGGGCAGTTAAGAGAAGGAATCTGAGACAGAACACTGATGATAAGCATGGACCACCCAGGCAAGGATGTTCCATTACTTTTGGACCAGTCCACTGGCAATAGCCTCGCTTTGGCAACTTTGAGGTGACATCGTTTTGTCTCTTGTTCTCTGCATTTTCCTCTTGACATTTATTAGGGCAGTGGACTTGTGCTTGACATCGTCTTGAAAGTCTAGGCTTGTTATATTGTGTCATAAATAAATATAATTGCTATTTCCAGAAAACAGAGACACAGTCAGTTCAAAATTAGAAATTGAATGGAAGCCCCATGGAGAACCAGTGAGATGTCGCCATGATGTAAAACGTGGAAGGACAGGTCCAGCCACAGGGAGACAAAGTGTGTGTGAGAGCAAAGGAGCCACTGGTTCCTGAAGTCAGGATCACAATCTTTCCGGAAATGTGTGGGTGGATCTGGGCAAGGGAATGGATGCGGGAGACCTGGCTAGGTGAGGAGAAGACTTTCTTAGAGCCGTGTGCTTTGATGCAAGGGGGTGTGGGGTGCGAAGCGGTGGACAGAGGACAGGATTGGGAGCATCTGGGGCTGCTACATGGAATGCTGGCTCTGTACCATCTACCACCTGTGACTGTTTTCCATCTCTAAACCCAGGTCTGTCATTTCACAAGGCCCCTGTCACCAGCACATGCTGCAAGGTCATGGCCCCTGCCCTCACGCAGAGGCTGAGATGCAGAAGCAGATCCCCCCATCTGCTCAGGAGAAGGACACAGAGCATGACTTGCTTTGATGATTTCCAGTAAACTTCCTCGCTGACTTTCCTCTCGTCTCTTCCCCTCCCTCCTTCATGGTGTCCTTTCTCATTTGAAAGCAGGGAAGGCAGGCAGGGAGGGGTCTTCAGGTGGGGCCCTGGGATGTGGACGGTCAGGAGTCAGGGAGACGTTTGCTTTTGAGTTGAAGAGACTGACGCTCACTGGAAAACTTGCCTTTGAATCTCATCAGAACTCTTCACCGGGCTTCGGGGGGTGCGGGTGGAGGGGCCCAGGGGGCAGCACAAGGGAGCACAGAGCGAATAACCCAAACACCACGCCCGCAGATGCTCTCCGTCCCTTAGCTAGCCTCATTCCTGCCCGGGATAACGGAGAGCCAGCAGGTCCTCATCAAGGTGCCATGGGACGTCCGCTCTCCTGCCTACCCCCACGCAGGCTCTGTGTGTCCCACGTCCACCCTCTTCACCCTGGGACGAAAGGAAGGCGTGCAGGAAATTCAAGAGGCCAGCTGGCTCTGAGGCATCATTGCTGGACACTGTTTTTATAACAGCCACTGGGCGAGATGGTTGAACGCCGGATGCACAGAACTCCACCAACTGAACGGTCTGTGGGCTGGAATTTGCATCCAAGTTCCATTTCCTCACAGGAATGGGTGAACTGAGTTTCATAATCCAAGGCGACCTTCTCAAGGAAGCTATTGCCTTTGGTGAGTATTACGCCGAAAACAGAGCTGGGCGTTTGTCTCTCCTGTCTGGCTGCTAGGCTGGGCAAGCGCCCTTTGCCTAGAGGGAGGGATCTGAGCCACGCGGGGCTGTGCGGGATCCCATCTCCAAAGGGCTCCGGTTACTGGGTTTTTATACTTCTCGGAATATTGATCAAACCATAGATTTTCTGTAGTCTCGCAGCAAAGCCTGCAATCCCACTGGCAGCCGCGTGGCAACCTCAAGCCAGTCACCTTTCCAGACCCAGCAACTGCCCTGTGAATAGAGGGTGATGGCGGGAACGGCTCCATCGGCCCCGCACGCCAGCCAGTGCCGTCTCCAAATGTCCGTTGGGTCTCAAGTTTAATTTCTGTCTTAATTTCTATGGTTTTGGCTGAAGTCATAGGGTGTTATTGAAGCCGAGAACAAAATCAGCAGATTTCATCCGACATTATTGCATATGGGTTCATGAGGTTTTGTGGTTTCTTCATCAAACATGTAGTTAAATGTTACGAAACGGAACCATAAAAACCTTGTCTAGGAAAAATCTATGTGTCTACTGAGGCACCAAATGTGCTTTCAAGCTGAATGGTTGGCAGGGCTGGAGAAGGTTAGCCTAGAATTTAGTGAACCTGCTCAGGTGAACCACTGAATCTTGCAATTAAATTGCTTCTAATGATTTCACATTTTGGAACAAAAATAAACTTTAAAAAGAGAACTAGTACAAAAAACAGTGTCCTTCTGAATATTTTAAAGCCACAGAGGTCAGATGTTGAATTGCAGCTTTGACCAATATCCATGGGATAATTGCACATTTTAAAAAAACAAACTTTTCTTCAAAGCTAGTGAGGCAGAGGGAGACACCTGCATCTGCTTCCTGCCCTTCTTAGCTCCACCAGGGCCGTCCCATCTGCAATGAGGATTCTTCTGCATTTATCTTAGCTCCTACAGCACTGGCCGTCCCATCTGCAACGTGGATTCTTCTGCTTTTAAAAATGTGACGTTTACAGTGAATGAAAGCTTTATACTCGTTATTCATAATAACAATATCAAGTGCCTCTTAGTTCCAGGAACTGTTTTTCTCTCCATTGCCCCCCTTTTTAAGTTAACATGCAGAAGAAAATGAAGACGGAAAGAAAAAAAGAAAGAAAGAAAGAAAGAAAGAAAGAAAGAAAGAAAGAAAGAAAGAAAGAGAGGAAAGAAAAGAAAAAGAAAAAGAAAAATTTTCCACCAGATAAGAAGCTACAGTGAGAAGGGTTCTGCCAGCAGCCGCATTCCTCAGCCCAACTCATTAATTCTGTGCCCCGAGGCACAGTCGCTGGACAGAGCAGAGTCTCTCCATGGAGGCATGTCTATGCCAGCGAGAAGGACAGCGGCAACAAACATGCAGAGTGCGCGGTCACTGGTGAGCCCCAGGGAGGGTAGAGTGGAGGGGCTCCCATAACGGACCCCAGGAGGGATATCTGGGTTGTCCTGCTGCTTGTGGGACAGACACCCTCCGGGCACAGGGGCAGTGCCTGCAAAGACCCTGAGGCTGGCGCTTGCCTGGCCTGTTTTGGGAACAGTCAGGAGCCCCTGTGGCTGTCAGGGAAGGTGTATGTGGGTCCAATACCCCAAGGGAATGGCCATGATGATGAGGAGGGGAGAAGATCTCAGGCAGATGACGAGATGGCAGGCACTGCCCTAGCTATGGGAGGAGATGGGCCAAGTGGCCAAGGGACACAAGCATCCGCAAGGATGCAGGACCAGGGTGGTGCAGTGCAGCCTCAGAGACAGCAGGTCAGTGAGAATGACTGGCCCTGGGGACCTTGGCAGGTAAAGGTGACACTCGCTGGTGGTTTGTGGCCTTTGCACCTGGAAGATCAGAGCTTCTTTCTCTGAGATGAGCTGACACAGGGTGTCAGGCAGAGACAGCCTCGGAGGTCTGGAGGTCCGGAGACTCCCCCAGTTAGGAGGACACAGAAACAAGGTGGGAGATGTCTGGGGGCCTTGGGGTGCTGGGTGTGGGTGAGTTGGGGGACAAGAGGGCAGCATGGGTCACTTCTGGCTCTGCCTCACCGGAGCAGGTGCCTGGGCCTCTGTGCCCTGCACTGGGAGTCACTGGCCCAGTGTTGGGAGAGCTGCAGGACTGGAGACCCGATTGGGGTCACAGGGATGTTAGAGGATGGCTTGGCTCCAGTTTGGTGATTTAATGCTCCGACTCTCTCCGCCACATCACGAAGCCTCCACTGACATTTGCCTTTACTGATAACTCACTGATGCCAGACTCCATTCTCCTGTAGGGATGAATCTGAATGTAGATATAGAAGACGGATCCTGGGGAGAAACTAAACTCAAAAATCTGTTGTCAAAAATTGCTTGCCAATCACTTTCTGATGGTTTGAAGTCATTTTGAAGACTTTCAAATACACAGTTTTGTTCAACAAGAATGCAGGTCATTGTCCTTAATTGTTAATACTCACTTGTTTGCTGCACACTGGGCATCTAGCACGTGCCAGGCTGCATCGTGGTAGCCCCAAGAGGGTTAGAAGGGAACAGCACAGGCATGTACAGTTCACATGGCCGAGGCCGTCCAGCTCAGCGAAGAGAGGCATGTGCATGCGGAGAGCTACAGCACAGCAAGGAGAGACACACACACGCAGAGAACTACAGCACAACGTGGCCAGGATATGGGGAAACTGGAGGCACGGGAGAAGACAGAGCCGAGGATTGCTCAGTGGACAAACTGGCCTGTGAGCAGAAACACAAAAGCTCTAAGCACATCCACTGGGCTAACGGCAAGGAGGAAAACCGTCCTAGCAGGGTTCGTGCAGGAGAAGGACCCAACCAGGTGCCCAGCCATGGTGGTGAACTGCTGTATCTGGTCTCTGTATGCAATCTGCAATTCTAAGCTCATTCTATTAAAAAATGTATCTCTTAATTTTAAAGTCCATCTGAAGGTTTACGTTTTCTAGCTGCCCATATCCTCAAGAAGGAAATGTTTATTTCATCTCTCTGGGATTTTTCCAGGTACTAAAACCTCAGGCACCATCTACGCTTCACCTGGGGGCCTCCTGTCAGATACAGATTCTGCAGCTCTGCCCTCTGGCTGTGCACGCCATTGGTGATGCACCAGAGCTGACCCTTCACAGCTACTTAGTGGTTACTTGGAGTTGGTAAAATAATGGATACTCGGACTTAAATCAAAGTTTTTATTTATCAAAATTAAAAAAAAATGCCCTTAAAGATCATCAGGTTTAGTAGCTTTGAAATATCTTCGCCATGGAATCCCTGCTCCAATTCAATCTGACAAGAAAGCCTAGAGTATAAGACACACATCACACTTGGGCTGGCTGGGCAAAGCGTATGGAGGCTGGTTCCTCTTACGAGTCTCCTGCTTCCCATGCCCAGCCCCATAGTGGCCAGGGACACCCTATCCAGTCCCTGGGATTCAGAGAAGTCCAGCTTTAAAACACACTGCAGTTTAACGCTGAAGCCAATGACAGGACCATCTCTGCCTCAGAGCCTGGCCAAGTGCCCGTCCAGTCATCTGTGGTCATGCCCATGCAGGGGGGTGTGCTTCTTACAGATGACATTGCACCCATAACACATAATTGGGCAGAAAGAAAAGAGAAGTCCTCTTTTTCTGGCACAGGGAACCTTCTCTAGGACCGCAACAGCATGGCAGGGTAGCAGAAGGCATAGGTTGGACATCTCAATCTTGTCCTGGGTCAGGTCTTAGCAGCTGTGGAAACTTAGTAAGTTACTTGGTCTTTCCAGGTTCTGGTGTTGGCTTCACATCAAGCTTCGTGGAGCTCAATTATCAAGTGACCTGCACTAATTAAGTGCTCAATAATTGTTTGTGATGAGGAGGATAATGATGGTGATGAAGATGATTGATGATGAGGATGATGGTGAGGAGAGGGAGGATGAGGATGATGATGATGGTGATGAAGATAATGATGAGGAGGAAAGTGATGAAGATGATGAAGATGATGGGGAGAAGGAGGATGATGGTGATGAAGATGATGAGGATGATGGGGAGGAGCAGGAGGATGGTGATGAAGATGATGATGAGGATGATGGTGAGGAGGAGGAGGGTGATGGAGATGATATTTGGGATAGTGAGGAGGAGGATGGTGTTGAAGATGACTGATGGTGAGGAAGACGAGGAGGATGGGGATGAAGATGATGGTGAGAATAATGGGGAGGAGGAGGATGGTAAAAGAGATGATGACAATGATGGGGAGAAGGAGGAGGAGGATGGTGATGAAGATGATGGTGAGAATGATGATAATGAGGAGGATAGTGATAGAGATGATAAAGATGATGGTGAGGAGGAAGAGGATGGTGATGAAGATGATTATGATGAGGATGATGATGATGAAGAGGATATGGGGATGAAGATGATGATGAGGATGATGGAGAGGAGGAAGAGGTGGTGATGAAGATGATTGATGATGACGATGATGGGGAGAAGGAAGAGGTGGATGGTGATGATGATGGTGAGAATGATGATGATGAGGAGGATGGTAATGGAGATGATAATAAGGATGATGGTGAGGAGGAAGAGGATGGTGATGAAGATGATTGATGATGAGGATGATCATGAGGAGGAGGATGGTGATTAAAATGATGTTGAGGATGATGGGGAGGAGGAGGAGATGGGGATGAAGATAATGATGAGGATGATGATGAGGAGGAGGAGGTGATGATGAAGATGATGAGGTGCTAGGCATGATGAGAACGATGCAGCTGCATTTCTTCCATCTCCACACCGTGCTCTTCCAGGTCCTGTTGAGCTGGGCTGCTGTCTGAGGCACAGGGGTGGCATCTCCTGTGGCTGCCATCCCAGGATCCACAGAGCCGCAGATGCGAGCAGAACTCAGGAAGGCTAAGAGCCGGGCTGATGGGTTTTAGGTTTCATAATTCTCTTGTGTGAGCTCATTATTTTAAATCAAGTGTGAAAAACTAAGAAGGCATATGAATTATATTTTTAAAATAGAATACCCTGGTTCTTGCGTCATGGTTTTTATTTTTTTAACTTCATTGACTTAGAGGTGTTGAGGATGTGGCTAAGTAATAATAAGGCAAAAAACGTTAATTGGGAATTGGCTGCTTCCATCACCGCTGGCTCATCCATCCTCCCTTCAACAGGTGCACTCACCTCCTGGGGCCAGGTCGCATGCACAAGCTGGAGACTCCAACCTCACAGAGCTGACCCTCCAGTGGAAAGAGGCAGAAGCCACATCACCCACAGGTAGATGAGTAATCTCGGATAGTGCCAGGGGCTGCAATGGAAATTAAAATGGAAACAGGACCAGCAGCCATGGGACTGGGCAGCCCATTGTTTTAGGCAGAGGGGTGAGGAGGCAGCCCGGGGCTGATGCCTGGATCTGAAGAAGGAGTGAGCTGTGTGAGATGTAGGGAGTCATGCCAAGTGGAGGGAACAGCAGGCTCAGTGGCAGGGGAGGAAGCGGCGTGGGGAGGTGGGCACAGGGAGGTGGGCACAGTGAGGTGGGCATGGGGAGGTGGGCACGGGGAGGTGGGCACGGGTAGGTGAGCAGTCTCTTCATGGCCTGCCTTGAGAAGGAGAAGAGAGGACGAAGGCAGGGCATCCTTGTTTTTAAGGCAGGAGTTTTATTATTATTATTTTTTAACGTAGAAGAGGTTAAATCTTGGTCTCTGCTGATGAGGTAATAAGTCTGGCAGGGAAATGGAGGCTGTGGGAAAGACAGATTTCAGGGGCACGACTCTGGAGTCTGGGAAAGGGATTCCGCTGTGCCATGTCTGTGCAATGCCCAGCGGGGTGGCCCCGGACTTCAACAGGAGTGGGGGTGTTTCCATCTGTCAGAGGGAAAATTGAAGATGTTTCAGGAACCTTGGTGGCTCCTGCATTTTCCCTAAGGCAGGCGCCGCGTGTCACCAAGAAGAAAAGCCATCAGCTGAGAACTGAGGGCCTCCGAGGGCGTTTGGGGGGTTGAGGAGGAAAGAATGAAATGTTCCCCAGGAGGCATACCCTGGGATTTCGGGGAGTGTGGAGTCCAGAGAGGGAAGCTGCAGCACCTGGAAGGAGGTGGGACATGTGTGCGAGGGTCGGTGCTCCCCTTGCATCCATTCACATGCACGGCCTGGTCTCTGCTGCCCTCCTCCAGGCCCCCAGCCCTTCCCAGGCTATCCTGCCTCCTGCCTCACAGAGGAAAATCACAGGCTTAACCGCAGCTCCTGCAGCAGGTGGGTCCATGGCCACGTTGATGTTAAAACCTTCATTTCTGGAAGGCCCGGAGGTCAGAAGACAGCTCAGGCAGCCTCCCCACGATGGCACATGCTGTCAGACACGCCCCGGCGTCACTTAAAACTTCAAAGACACTCGTTTCAAGGTGGGCCTGGAGTGCTGTTTTTTTCACTGATTTTTCTCAGTTTGTCGCCCGCTGAGTGGGTTCAGAGCTCTTTCATCTGGGCGGTCACATCATCTACTTGTCCTGCAGAGCCAGCAAAAAGCCACAATTGCACTGGACCATTTCCCGCCATTTTTCCTACGTGTGGCTGTCAGAAAATGACCCATATTTACTTTGAAATAATGCTTCCCACCTTTGTTCCTTGTAAATCTGATTTATGTTTACTGTGGACTTAAGGAAGTGCAGGCAAGGATATGGAAGAAATTTAAATAACTTCTGTTTCTGCCACCCAGAGAGAACCTGCTGTTAACATTTTCTCTCAGGCTTTTTATACGTATATTTATATAATCGAGATTATTCTGTATACACAATTTGAGCCTTTGTTCCCTCCCGCCCCACCCAGTATTACTTTGTAAGTAATGGAGCCCAATCAGTGGTCCTCCCAAGATAAAGTCATTCTTTCCTCTCATTGGACATATGAGCAATTTCTTGTTTTTAAAAAAGTTCTTATTCTTTAGTTCTACAAATAATACTGTGGCAAAATATTCTATACCTTTTCCTGAAATGGCGATTTTCTTGAGTCCTAAGGGAAGTTTTACCAGGTCAAAGCTCAGGAACTTAAGGTTTGGGCTTGCAATGACACCTCACATGAAGTGCTGCTAGAATCAATATTTTTGGAGACTTTTCTTAATTCTTTAGTTTCTTAAGGGGAAAGAGTGGCAGAAAAAATATACTGTCTTCTGTGATGGTTCTCTGTGATTTCATTTTGAACTTGGGGATCGGTGAGAGCACAGTGTGAGGGACACAGTGTGACCCGAAGTGGGTGGAACTGCGCTTCCCACAAAGGTGTGTGAGATTTGCGTTATTCCTAACCCTGAAACCTGTGAATGCGGCCCCATTTGAAAACAGGGTCTTTGCAGCTGTCATCAAGCTGAGTCATTAGGGTGGGTCCTGATCCAGTGTGACTGGTATGTTTATAGGAGGGGAAGAGACCCAGACACTGGGGGGGAGGCCGTGTAACCATGGAGGCAGGGTGGGAGTGATGTGTCCACAAGCTGAGAAACCCCAAGGATGGGTATCACCCCCAAAGCTGGAGAGGCATAGAGGGGCCTTCCCTTAGAGTCTTAGAGGAGGCCAGGGGCCTCATGGCACCTTGACATCAGACCTCTGTCCTCCCAAGCTGTGAGAGGACATATCGCTCTGCTCTCAGGCATTCAGGCTGTGGTCCCCTTCGGTGGCAGCCCTGGGAAGCCAATGTAGTGTCCAGATATACTGCTGCAAAGTCTCCATGCTTCCTGGTCCCAACCCCTATGCAGCAGGCTCCACACCCACAAGAGTTCACCAGGAGCCAACATGGCATCCAGACACACTGCTGTAAAGTCTGCATGCTTCCCGGTCTCGACCCCCGTGCAGCAGGCTCCACACCCACAAGAGTTCACCAGGAGCCAACATGGCATCCAGACACACTGCTGCAAAGTCTGCATGCTTCCCGGTCTCGACCCCCGTGCAGCAGGCTCCACACCCACAGGAGTCCACCAGGGGCCAACATGGCATCCAGACACACTGCTGCAAAGTCTGCATGCTTCCCGGTCTCGACCCCCGTGCAGCAGGCTCCACACCCACAGGAGTTCACCAGGGGAGGGTTCCCGCCATCCTGGTTTATACAGATGGGTACACCAGGGGAGGGTTCCCACCACCCTGACTTACATGGATGGTGATGTGGGCTGACATTGCGCTCACTTTTGCATAACCTGCATCTCCTAATCTGATGTCTACACATAGAATGCGCCTCCAAAATGCCTGTTTCATTAAATTGAGGGATTTCAAGGTGACAGATATGGTGTGTGAGGCATGGTTGTTCTCTGAGAATAAAAAGTCATGAAGAAGTTCCAGGAGAGAAAAAAATCCAATTATGTCTTTGTTTTTCTTTTTTTAATTTTTATTATTTTTATTTTTTTGAGACAGAGTCTCACTCTGTCACCCAGGCTAGAGTGCAGTGGCCTGATCCTGGCTCACTGCAACCTCCGAGGTTCAAGCAATTCAATTCTCATGCTTCAGCCTCTTGAGTAACTGGGATTACAGGCATGGACCACCGTGCACAGCTAATTTTTGTATTTTTAGTAGAGACAGGGTTTCACCACATTGGCCAGGCTGGTCTCAAATTCTTGGCCTCAAGTAATCTGCCCACCTCATCCTCCCAAAATGCTGGGATTATAGGCCTGAGCCACTGTACCAGGCTCAATTATGTTTTCAAAGTCTTCCTGAAGTGCCTACAACTTGGCAAACCTTTAACCGGGTAAGAGATGCACAAAGATGGGTGAGACCTGAGAGCTGCCTCAAGGGCTCACTGCAGACAGGAAAAGCGACACCTGGACATCCCCCCATCCCAGGTGGACTGAGCAAAGAAGACAGCCGGAGCCAGTGTTCACAGAAGGATGATGCCATGGCACAGGAGCAGGAAGCAGTGGGGATGCCCTGGGCTGGCCTGGTATGAGAGATGGGGGCAAGGACAAGGCAGAGAAATCTTTCCATAATTACTTCAGGAATATGACATTCACTGAGTGTTTATCCTACACAAATCTCAGTTTGAATTGTGATCCCTCATGCCTTGGTGCTGTCTTTGAGCGAGTGAGTTCTCCCGAGACCTGGTTGTGTGAACTGTGTAGTGCCTGCCCTGTCTCTCGTTTGCCCCTGCTCCCACTTCACCTTTGGCCACAAGTAAAAGCTCCTGGAGGCCTCCCCAGAACCAAGCAGATGCTCACACCACACTTCCTGTGCAGCCTGCAGAACTGTGCACCAATTAAACCTCTTTTCTTTGTAAATTACCTGGTCTCAGGTGTTTCTTGATAGCAATGCAAGAACAGCATATCATACACATTTTTCCCTCTCATAAAATCTGATTTGATCAGTAATAAAGAATGTGAAGAAGACATGGATATAGAAAGAATTCAGAATCACTAAAGAAACAGACATTAGTCCACATGTATATAGTATTCTCTGGGAATCTTGTTTGTGAATTTCTGCTTCAGTGGTTCATGCAGGGAAGATTAGAAATGTGGCTGGCGAGGGAAGCAGACGCTCCTTGTGTCATCAGCTGTGGGCTTTGCAGACGCCTTTGGGTTGAGCAGCTATCAGGCAGAAACCTCTTGTCTGTGCCTGCCCTGGATTTAGTGCGGAGGCTCCTTCTCTTGTCTTCCATCCAATTCAAGGTCAGTGTTGAAACTACCTGGGTTAATTATGTTTTCTTTTTTGAGGACGGGGATGGAATGTACAGCACCTGACATGAAGACTGGGCTGTCACATTTACACGTCAGATAAGTCTATCTGCTTGGGCTGAATGGTGTCCACCTAGAGAAAGCAGCATCTTTTCTGTACTTCCACCCAAATAGAGTGCCTTTCTCTAAGTTGCAAAAAGACTCTCTCTGACATAGCGGCCTGAATGTTGGAAAGAGATTTCTTTCTTTTTTTTTTTTTTTTCATTAAATCCCTTCCAACTTGAATAGCCTACGAGTAGACAGCTGCATGTTACAGAGAACACAGACTCTGAGGTTAGACAGGTAGGGTCGAGGGCCTGGCTCTGGAACTTATGAGCTGCGTTGACTGAGGACTTGCCTAAACACACTGAACCTCAATTTCTTCATCTGTAAAGTAGAAGAATCCCTACTGATATGGGAAAAATTATGTGCCTCCAAAATTCATATACTGAAGTCCTAATCCCCAGGACCTCAGAATAGGAGTCTATTTAGAGATAGGCTATTTACAGAGATAACCAAGTTAAAATGCTATTATTAGATTGAATCCTACTTCAATATAACTGGTATCCTTATAAAAAGGGGAAGTTTGGGCACAAAGAGACACACACAGAGGGAAGGCATTGTGAGGACAGGGAGAAGATGCCACACAACTGGAGTGGTACTTCCCCAAGCCAGGGCACACCCAGGGTGCCCGGCAAATGCCAGAAGCTGAGGCAGCCAGGGGGATTCTGCTCTGGAACCTTCTCAGAGGGCACGGCCCTGCCCACACTTCGATTTCAGAGTCGTAGCCTCCAGAACTTTCTGCAAACACAGATTAGTTACTGTATGCCACACGATTTGTGGTGCTTTGCTGGGGCAGCCCCAGAGACAAACACACCTGCTCACAGTGCTGTTGTGAGGTGTGGGAACACCACTGCGTGCTTGGGGAGCTCCCAGTTCCCAATGTCCTTTCCTCACTAACCCTAAAGTTCTTCAAAAGGCCAAGTGCTAAATAGTGACCAAGAGGATGGGGTCTGTGAGAATGTAACATAAAGCGTTTTTACATGTGGAAAAGATATAGCTCTTCTCCGCACTGAGGATGCGTAAGAAGCAGAAGTTTGGCCTGCAAGGATACTGTTTAACTACACATTTTCACTGTAGAAAAAGTTTTGTCATCATAACTAGTAAAAGTAATTAGGTTTAGGTTAGCATAAAAATAAAAGTACCGTATTAAAACATTTTCCTAGAACTTTAGCCTCCTAAGAATAGTATTAATATATTCTTTGTCCATGTTTGAAAAACAAAACCACCGGACTAGATGTTTTCTACTTCAACTGGGCAAAGACAGGAGGAATAGATGCAGGCCTAAAGGATAGGAAGGAGATGAAGACAAAATTGCTCATGGAGTATAAAAGTAGGATGATGGGAAACCCAACTTTTGTTGAACTGGAAGGGTGAGGAGCAGTAAGAGAAAATGTGACACCAACTCCAGATGCTGAGACCACAGAACTTATCAGGCAAGTAGGAGCCCAGGCAGTGCAGGCAGGAGCATCTCATCGCACCGTCTCCATTCCAGGTCTTCTCTGCTCTGTTCTCCAGCTAGCTCTGCAACCAGAGCTGAACTCCATGGCTGGCATGGGAAACATCTTTTCACCCTGGACCCCACAGGGGTCAGATCAGGGCAGGTGCCAGAAAGAGATCAGAGATTAGAGCCAAGAAGGAAAGTGAGGTCTGGCCCAGATGCTCTAGTGAATGGTGCTCCCCATGGAATGACCAAGTGGAGATGGACCTACAGGTCGAAATTCTCTAGTGATATGGTTTGGCTGTGTCCCCACCCAAATCTTAACTTGAAGTGCATCTCCCAGAATTCCCACATGCTGTGTTGCGGGAGGGACCTAGGGGGAGGTAATTGAATCATGGGGTCCAGTCTTTCCAGTGCTATTCTCACGAAAATGAATAAGTCTCACAAGATCTAATGGGTTTATTAGGGGTTTCTGCTTTTGCTTCTTCCTCATTTTTCTCTTGCTGCCACCATGTAAGAAGTGCCTTTCGCCTCCTGCCATGATTCTGAGGCTCCCCAGCCACGTGGAACTGAAAGTCCAATTAAACCTCTTTTTCTTCCCAGTCTCAGGCATGTTTTTATCAGCAGCATGGAAATGGACTAGTACATCTACTGAGTGGGTGCTTCCCATGGAATGACCAAGTGGAGATGGACCAACAAGTCCAGATGTCTTGTGAGTGGATGTTCCCTGCCAGTTGACCTAGGGAAAGGACATAAAGCAGAAACCAAAGAGGACAGTTTAGCCTCCTTTACTGAACAACTGTGGCACCAAAGTGTTCCAGGTAGTGAACCAGTAGAAAGCCCAGAAAATGGAAAATCACCCATTTGGAGTAAATTTGCACATTATTATTATTATTATTATTATTGTTTTTTTTTTTTTTTTTGAGATGGAGTCTCGCTCTGTCACCCAGGCTGGAGTGCAGCAGCCGGATCTCAGCTCACTGCAAGCTCCACCTCCTGGGTTCACACCATTCTCCTGCCTCAGCCTCCCGAGTAGCTGGGACTACAGGTGCCCGCCACCGCACTCGGCTAATTTTTTGTATTTTTTTAAATTTATTTTTTATTATTATTATACTTTAAGTTCTAGGGTACATGTGCATAACGTGCAGGTTTGTTACATATGTATACTTGTGACATGTTGCTGTGCTGCACCCATCAACTCGTCAGCACCCATCAACTCGTCATTTACATCAGGTATAACTCCCGATGCAATCCCTCCCCCCTCCCCCTCCCCATGATAGGCCCCGGTGTGTGATGTTCCCCTTCCCGAGTCCAAGTGATCTCATTGTTCAGTTCCCACCTATGAGTGAGAACATGCGGTGTTTGGTTTTCTGTTCTTGTGATAGTTTGCTAAAAATGATGGTTTCCAGCTGCCTGATTTTTGTATTTTTTAGTAGAGACGGGGTTTCACCGTGTTAGCCAGGATGGTCTCGATCTCCTGACCTCGTGATCCGCCCATCTCAGCCTCCCAAAGTGCTGGGATTACAGGCTTGAGCCACCACGCCCGGCCAATGTGCACATTATTTGATTGTAGTGCTAAACACCTGTTTTACTCAAGCTGCATATGAACCTCTGCACTTCTGCCTTGCCCTGGGTCCCTTAGAATAAACTTAATTATCAGATTACATGGAAAGAAAGAAGACATCTAAAAAGTTGTTTTTTCTTCTCTACCAAGTTGTGCTTCTTAGCCAAAAGAGTACAGATGTCTCTATCTTTTCCTTAACCCATCGGAGAGGTTCTGCAATGTAGGTGTAGCTTTGAATGCTAGGAATGCTCTCCTGTGAGTGGTGGAGTTGGCTATTAGTTATCTGCATATCTCTGTCATTGCAAGCTGAGTGGAGTGGTGAAGAGCAGATATTTCCTACGAGAAGCTTAGCGACTGTGAGGAGCAGACCCTCACCCCCTCCATTCACCTTCCCCCATTATTTACCAAAGTTCCATCTAAACCAACCATGTGATTTTAAAGTTCTGAAGACAACTGCTCCTTCTGTCTGCTTCATTATTATTATTTTGGTTCTTGCTGGAAAGGTGGGTCATTGCCTGAGCCCGGCCAGTCAAAGCGTTTTTTCCTAAAAATGACATGAAACCATCTGGAGTGCCATCTCCTGCCTCTCCTGGTAACAGCCTCTGCTGAGTGACCAAGGTGCCTTCTGGCTGAGACCAGGCATGAGGGCAGCACACACTTCCTTGACAGCATCACCTGAGACAAAAATCACTGAGTATTCCCCTCCAAGCCAGTCAGCAGTTAGGGCAAGACTCAAGCTGGGAGCTGCAGCCTCTAGGCCCCAGCTACCAGGCACCTCCCAGGCTGCATTGAGCTTGGAATTGGCCCCCATACTCACAGAGCTCTCTGGAGGCCTCTGTGATGAGAGTTCCAGGGGCTGCCTTGGCACCTACGGGGTTAGCTCTGGAACTGTGCCATCTCCCTGAGAGGACAGCCCTGTCCTTGCCCTTTCACATATTCTGAATGGAGTCCAGAGAAACAGGACCATGGGCTGGCTCCAGGCTCCTCCTCCGCACTCCTGCGTGTGCCCCACTGTCAGGAGAACCAGGTGCTGGCTGGGGCTCTGAGCAGTTACCTGCACCCTCCCGTGAGGGAGATAGCCACGCAGGTGCGAGCCCCTGCGGGAAGCCAGCACCCACCTGGGCAGCCATCCTGAAGGGATCCGTGCAGGAGGGAGGCTGCCCAGGGCCAGGCACCTCCAGCCCTAACCTGGCCCTGGGAGTCTGGTCCCAGCCCCCACAGCCCAGAGCCATCGGCGTGGGTTCAGTGCTGCTCCCCGTGCGGGATGGCATGACTGTTGCTTGATTAAAGGAAACGTTTCTTTTTGAATCAAATCATACTACATAAACCCCAAATTGTCCCGAGCCTGCCACACATGCAGTCACTTTCCCCCAGAGAGCTGGGGCCTCGGCCTGGGGCTGAGACCACCCTGTGCTTTCAGCATCCTCCGAGCCTCCCTGGGGAGGATCAGCGCCTGTGTGTGGAGCCGAGGCCTCTGCACAGCAGGGGCACAGCTGTGGGAAAGCCTGATTCCCTGCTGCTTTCCGCAACCACCCTTTTCCAGCCCTGCAGGATTTAAATGAACAAAAGCAAACACAGCCATTCGGATCAGCATTTTTTTTTCTCTCTCTCCTTTAATATTTCTTCTTTGTTTACACTCAATATAAGCTGACCGTGGATCGTGATTGGAAAGTCGAGATTGAAAAAGTCGATTCCAGTGCACCTGGTGTCCTGGGGTGAAACTGGGAGGGGGCGAGGACCAGAGACCCCAGGGGATGCCTTCCCAAAGAAGAAATGAACAGTGGCTGAAAACCAAATGCATGCTTAACACAAGCCCAAAGCTTCCTCTCCCCTGTTTAAAATGGCACTGCACACATCTGTTATCTAAACAAAACTGACGTATCAAATACTCATATAATGACTTGACCCTGTTAAGAATAAATACCAGAAAGAGATACCAGCTCTGCATTTGATGGGGGGACTTCTTTCCCTCGCTGGGAGGCCCCAGCCCCATGGAAGTTTTACTCCTAATAGAAGCCTCATTATCAAAGCTCTGAGGTTGGTGAAGGCAGGAGGATGATCTTTCTGTCGAAGCCTCATGCCCAAGAAAACTAGTTTTTCTCAGGAAATAGAATAATTTAAATATTTCTAAGATATACTGATAAATTATATTTTCTCATTTGGTGCAAGAACTGTTGTGCTGGACGCAGACACAGGCCATTCCAGGTTCCAGGCTCCCTCCACCCCCAAGGCCACAGTGTCAGGAGGAGGAAGGTGAGCACAGGTGCGGAAAAGCCCGGGACTGACTGTTCCCAGAGGCTCCAGCCTCACCAGACTCACAGGCACAGGCTCCCCGGAGTGAGACAAGGGAGTGGAGCCACAGGATGGACAAGTTTGCATTCAGGGGAGGCTGTGAGAGGAGAGGTCTGCAGAGCGTGGCTGAGAGGCGGGGCTCAAAGAGGAAGAGGAGGGGGAATTCGGGACCCAGCTCTGAAGTAGGAGAACAGTCATGGTTCTAATGCTGTCACTCAAGTCCATTCCAGAGGGGAGGAAGAAAATGAGGAGGGATGAAGGAATATTTCAGAAATAGAATTGATGAGATTTGGTAAGAAGTGTTTATTGAATTATAGAAATTTGAATATCATTGTGTTTTGATGTTTAGCAATTTACAAAAGCATGGACCACTCTAGTCCCGTGTCGTTTTCTTCCTCTCTCTCTCTGTCTCCCTCCCTACTAATGAAATGGTTATTTTGTTTCTCCAGGAACATCCTTAGGAATAGTAAGTGGACTGTACTGATGGATGGGAGTGGAGGAGGAAGTGGCTGCCATCATCCTGTATTTTCCAAAAGGTAAGCACGTTGAGCCTCAGCGCAAGCTGCCCACTCTCCCTGCAGCCAGCTATGTATACCTTGGGACTGTCTACTCTGAGAGTTGTAATTATGAATGGAGCTCCTAATTTACAGTCACCTCTGGTTACCAAAGAGTTTGTTCCTAGTCTGTCTGGGAGCCCTCCTCTGGCCCAGCGCTCGGTGTGGGCACCTATGCAGTACCAGGCCTCCCTGCAAACTCCCTGTAAGAGTCTGAACCTGGTCACAGCCCCAGGGAGCTCCTCCACGGGTGGCCCCAACTGCTTGTAGCAAAGCCCAGGAGGCCTGTTACAAACAGGTATTTCTCCTCCTGCCTCATCCGAATCTCTGGGCAGCCTCAACCTGCCTCATCCGAATCTCTGGGCAGCCTCAACCTGCCTCATCTGAATCTCTGGGCAGCCTCAACCATTTGCTTTTTTTGTTTGTTTTATTGTTTGTTTGTTTGTTTGTTTGTTTGTTTTTGAGACAGAGTCTCACTCTGTTGCCCAGGCTGGAGTGCAGTGGCCGGATCTCAGCTCATTGCAAACTCCGCCTCCCGGGTTCACGCCATTCTCCCGCCTCAGCCTCCCGAGTAGCTGGGACTATAGGCGCCGCCACCTCGCCCGGCTAGTTTTTTTGTATTTTTAGTAGAGACGGGGTTTCACCGTGTTAGCCAGGATGGTCTCGACCTCCTGACCTCGTGATCTGCCCGCCTTGGCCTCCCAAAGTGCTGGGATTACAGGCGTGAGCCACCGCGCCCGGTCACCATTTGCATTTTTAACAAACTCTTGGGGACTTTTAGATACCCTGGATTTTGAGAATCTGCCGACAACATCAGGAGCTGCTTTGGAGCTCTGACCTACACATCACCCTTGGCCACTCTGTCTCGACTGCTGATGGCAGCAAAGCAGAAAATTATCAGAAAGACGTGCTGAAGAGGAAGAGAAAAGGGATGGAGAGAGAAGTGTGAAACACACATGCAAAAAGGTGTACGAGGTGGCCAGAAACCGAGTAGGAAGGAAACACCCCCGGGGTTCCCTACGAACGCAGTTGAGTTCCAGATGGTTACGCCACTGGCCAGTCTCTGAGGGGCATGAGCTAAAATATCGTAGAATACTGTGAAATCACCTCCAGGATGGGTCAGATCTGAAGAGATCACTTTACAGTGATTTCAGAGAGTTTTTCTTAAAAAAAGACAAACTAAATCTCTATTCCCCAAAGAAGCTAAAGGCCATTTACCAATGCCACGCGGTGTCCCACAGCTCTGCACCAGGATGCAGGGAGAAAGCAGAGGTTTCTGGAAGGAGGACATGGGGAGACCTCAGCCCCCCGCCCTTAGATCAAAAGGGCATCTTTCTTCAGAAAACATCACATCAGCCTAGAGAGGCGCTGGAGGGGCTGCTCCTGGGCAGTGGACGCCCCAATGTCTTCGGGTACCTGGGGAGGCTGCTGGCGTCCGCCTCGGGTATGAGTCACATCACGTGGGGGTTCCTAGGTCAGAGTAGGAGGAAGGGTCTTGCCTTTGGCCCTCCTAGAACACTGGCCCAGGAGGAGTATTTCTGTTACACGCAGTCTCCACGAAAAAGCCAGGCAGCCTCGCCGTGCCCCAGAGAACGACTTGCCTGAGAGAAACCTGTTGCCTTCTCGTTCTTCAGAGCCAGGCTCTATTGGGAGCACAAAGCTGGCTGCTCACGGCTGCTCACGGCCGCCCATGGCTGCTCACGGCCCAGAGTTGCTGTGTCTGCTTCTGGGTCTTGGGCACCTAATTTAGTGTCTGTCCAGCCAGACTTCACCCATCCCAACTGACCAACTTAATTCTCAGCTTTGACCTCGCTGTGGAAACCTGGGATTCATCTACTCTTTCTAAGGGACTTACATGTTTAATGAAAATTATGAACTTGCTGTATTTTATTCTTTTTTTTTTGGAGACAGAGTCTTGCTCTGTCACCCAGGCTGGAGTGCAGTGGCCGGATCTCAGCTCACTGCAAGCTCTGCCTCCTGGGTTTACGCCATTCTCCTGCCTCAGCCTCCCGAGTAGCTGGGACTACAGACGCCCGCCACCTCGCCCGGCTAGTTTTTTGTATTTTTTAGTAGAGACGGGGTTTCACCGTGTTAGCCAGGATGGTCTCGATCTCTTGACCTCGTGATCCGCCCGTCTCGGCCTCCCAAAGTGCTGGGATTACAGGCTTGAGCCACTGCGCCCGGCCCGAACTTGCTATATTTATTTTACACACATTTCTTGAGAAAAAGGACAGATTTCATGTTTTCCGTTTTGCAAATTTGAAGGGAAGGCAGCCAAGTTCACATTTTGCTGAAGTCACATCACCCATCACTGTCCGGCCATCCTAACCTATCCGCTGCCAAGCTAGCTGTAGGCAGATCTTTCCAGCCGCCCTGGAAATCACACGTGCATAAGAGAGAAGCCTGAGTTTTACGGTTTAGCATCCATGTTACCCATGAGAAATGCTTGATCTGACTTTAGTCTCAGCACTAAGGAGGAAACAATCACACAAATGTCAGGTTTCCCTGTGCACTGGAGGCCTGAGGAAGTCGGTAAGAAAGAAAACCAATAAGAAAACCTGGGCACCATGGCACGCATCTGTGGTCCTGTGGCCACAGCCCTTGAGAAGGCCAAGGCAAGAGGATTGCTTGAGGCCAGGAGTTTGAGGCTGCAGGGAGCTATGATTGTGCCACTGCACTCCAGTTTGGGCAATGCAGCAAGATCCCATCTCTAAAAAAAAAAAAAGAAAGAAGAAATTCCGTTTTGCCTGCTTCACTGGGGCGAGGAAGTGTAGGGGTGACAGGGTGAGTATAACAGCCAGCCCTATTGAAAAGGAATTCCACATGTCAAAGAAAAACAAATGCTTTACTACTTCAACAAGTATTTCCAGTTCTTTATTCAAGAAATCTTTTGATTGAACCTTAGATGGCACATCACAAATAGTGATATAAGATCCTTTTTACCATCTGAAAGGTTATCAGACAGAACATATTTTATTCAACCAAATGAGAAAAATCTGCAAACTCAGATTAATGTAAGTACAACAAACTATCTCTGGCTTCAGTATTTGAAAAATGGTGAAAGCATCCACAGGGTCACTTTTGGTTGGGGGTCTGGAAGGATGTTCCTAGACAGGGAAAGAAGAGGGAAGAGCTTTCCTTCCCTCCCCCTAATCTCCTAGGGGATGTTTCCGTCTGTGTTGGCTTCCCGGGGCTGCTGTGACA
Source organism: Macaca nemestrina (assembly GCF_043159975.1). Lineage (NCBI taxonomy): Eukaryota > Metazoa > Chordata > Mammalia > Primates > Cercopithecidae > Macaca > Macaca nemestrina. The sequence continues at coordinate 2,853,703 of NC_092129.1, read as the reverse complement.
AAAATACCATAAACCACTTGTTTTCTCACAGCTCGGGAGTCTGCAGGCCTATCTCGTGGTGTCTGCAGGCCGTGCTCCCTCGGGAGCCTCGGGAGGCTCCTCCCTGCCACGTTCAGCCTCTGGTGCCCTGGTGCTCCCTGGCTCACGGTTGATCCTCTGGCAGCTGCCTTGTCTCCGTGTGTCTCTGTCTTCTGCTCTCCTGATAGGGACACCGATTTTCTTGGGTTAGGGTCCACCCTAGTGACCTCAACTTGATGACATCGGCAAAGATCCTGATTCCAAAGGTCACATTCACAGGCAGGGGCGAGGGCGGGGAGGACTTCAGATAATCTTCTCGGAGACACAGTTTGAGCTGTAACGCGTCCCCCGAGCTGCCTGCTGCCTCTGTTTATTCCTGGCAGCCTCCACCACCGGCCCAGGGAGTTCGATTGTGTAGGAAAAGCAAGGGGTCTCCTTTTACCCTGAGCTGTGGTCGGGGTCTTTTGAAAAAGGCTGCCCTTCAAGTGCAGCCCTGGACAGTGATGAAGAATGGCCACTGGACAATGTCAGTGGTCTCTGAGGGCAGGAGGGGCCCCTTGAACCCCCTGGGCACCTTCAGTAACTGCCCTCACGTCCATTGCAGAGCCGGGGAGACCTGGCTGGAGCCACCCATTTCAGAGGCTCTGAGATCCCAGAGCCCACCCCTGATTGTGGCGCTTTTCCAGCCCTTTCTTCCTGACTCTGTCTTCCACAGTCTTTCTAGTGTACCCCAGTCCAACCAGATCCAAATGCAGAACTCAGCCCCTTCCCGTCTGCACCCAAACAGAAAGTCCCCTCAAACCTTCAGCGTGCCAGGTGAAAGGTCTGAGGGCCTGAGAGGTTTTGGGAAGCAGTTATGTCCAGAACCGTGAGGCCCTGTCTTCCCCAGGCCTCCCCGGCCTCCTTTCTTCTCCTTCTCGCCTCCAGGGCCTCTAACTCCACTCCCCCACCACAGCCCTGCCTCCCTGCTTTCCTCACACGGCATTTCCTCACCCTCAGAACCTCTGAGCCTCCTCTTCCCACCAAAGCTTGGACCAGGGCATTTGGTCCCTAAGCACAGTTTGCATCCAAAGTGAAATGTGGGGGGTCCACTGCCATCTGCTAAAAGATGACAGACTCCGAGTTACACACAGAAACGAAAAGAGTGCGTGTGGAGAAACAATGCTGCCGGCATTCAGGTTATTCAGGACAGTGTGGAACTATCGAACCTAAGTGAGCATGTCCCCAGGAGAAAGAATATGGAGAACTGGAAACACTCAGGAGAGAGCCCAGGCCCTGGGAATACAAAGCGGGAGGGGAGGGGGAGAAAGGAATGAACTTAAGTAGGTAAAAAGCTCAGTGAAAAACTGCCAATATTCACAGTTCCAAAGCATTCCCGATGAACTGTTTATTATTCCCATAAAACCTTATTTGTCTTAACCTCAAATATTTTCCAGTTCAACCTACATTCCACAGAAGACCAATAGCAACGTGGATGTGGCAGAATGAAGATGAGCATGCTTTAGAAACAAAAATAAAATTGAAGCTTATTTTTCCATTTTAAAATTTTGGGTGAATCGGAATAAACCAACAACTCACAGGAGGGAATTTCTTGAAAACTCCAAGCCGTTGCAATAGGTGGGAGGTTTTAATTTTTGACAACTCACAAAGCCCTTCGTCAGCCCCTCAGTGGTTGCAGCGGCAGCCTGGACCCTCTTGAGGCCCTTCGAAAGCCTCAGACCCTGGGCCAGCAGGACACTTTGTAAACTACAACTCTCACGGGTTAAACTACATTTTCCGTGAGTCATTCTAATTTTTTTTTTCACTTTAGACTCCAGATAATCTCAGTGCCTTTATTAGTGTTTCTATCAATTTAAAAGGTAGCAACGCAACTCTTAAAACTTGTCAATGCCGCCTGTGAGACGCCAGGGCTGACTGTGCTGAGGGCTGCCCATAGCACAGGACCGGGGCCACAGCACCTGCTACAAAGGTCAGACGTGCACCCCTCCTGCGGCGGATAGAACTGCAAAATGGAGCTTTGTCACTGTGAAGAATGATTGCAGTTTTTCACACTTCAAAGAAACAGGTGAAAAGTAGAGATGACCAAGTCATACCACATGATCCAACAGTCCCACAGCTAGGGATATACCCCCAACAGGAATCAGTATATCCAAGAGATCTCTGCACTCCCATGTTTATGGCAACACTGTTCACAGTAGTCAGGATATGGACACAAACTGAATGTCCTCCAACACACAACTGAATAAAGGAAATGTGGCACATACACGCAATGGAGTACTATTCATCCGTCAACAGAATGAGATCTTGTCATTTGCAGCAACGTGGATGGAACTGGAGATCATTATGTTAAGTGAAATAAGCCAGGCACAGACAGATATCATGTGTTTTCGCTTATCTGTGGAAGCTAAAAATTAAAACAATTGAACCTGTGTAGATAAGAAATAGAAGGATGATGAGGATGGGGAGGTGGGTGAGGCAGAGATGGTTAATGACTATGAAAAACAGTTAGAAAGAAAAAATAAGATTTAGTATGTGATTACGTAACAGGGTGTAGTCAATAATAATTTAATTGTACATTTTGAAATAACTAAAAGAGTATAATTGGACTGTTTGTAACACAAAGGATACATGCATGAGCTGATGGATACCCCATTTACTGTGATGTGATTGTCACACATTGCATGCCCATATCAAAATATTTCATGTACCGATTAAATATATACACTTACTATGTACCCACCAAAATTAAAAATTAAAGAAGATGACAAAGCTAATAATGTTCTGATTCAAGGTCTAATTAAAATTTTTTTTTAGTAACAAATGTATGTCTATAATAAATGTTTAATGAATTGGTAATCCTGTCAGAAATAGATAAATGTATTTAATATTATGGTGTCCTGATTATAATTTCAGTGGTCACATGGCAGTTTTAGAAGTGAACAAAGTGGTTCTACCAAGAAAGTTACAATGATCTTTTGTAGCTGTGAATACTTTCGCAGAAAATGTAACCACGATTCAAAGCCAGGGCAGTGTTTTTGAGTACCAGCTCTAGAGAATTTTGAAGATTATTTCCTATTCCAGGAGTATAGAAATGGGTTGTGTTTTTAAATTTTTGACTTACATTATAAAACTACATATATTTAGTCTTCTTTTTTTTCTCAAAGACTACAATGGAAATAATAAGATATGTGTTTTGACAGCTAGAAAAATTATTTTAGTGTGCAAAAGATGGTAGATAATAATGGTTTATTAAATTTGGATGTCATAGACACAACATTTTCTAATTTGAAGATGAACATATGGTTGCAAAGACTGTGTTTATTAAGTTGCCAGGTAAGCATTTTAAAGAAATTCACTCCAACCCACTAACATCAGTATTTCATTAGAAAGACAAAAAGCCTGAAAGAAGCAAGGATACATTCCAAGTGTCCATAATAATCTCTTATGCTGGATAAAGTTTAAAGTTAGCACTTCTTCACTTCATTTTGCCACAGACCAATTAATGTGATATCATGTATTTGTTCAGGTTGGCGAATTTGAATGTGGGACATTGATTGTGAACTCTGGCCCTGCCATTTATTCGCTAAAATGAACAAGGGCACGTTACTGAATGTAACGTGAGTTTCATTTTGCCTCATAGACTTGTTCTGAAAATTAGCTGAAGAAATGTATGCCAATGTCATCAGCACATAGTAGGTCTTCAGAAGATGTCATTTCCCTCCTCCTCACTCTTCTTTATTGAGGGGGATACGTAGCCAAGGACGCTTAGATAAATGCCGCAGAGTGATCCACTTCGTCTTCGTACTATTTTTTGTTGCCTCAAAAAACTCAATGAGATTAAAACATTTTTTTTGAAAAATAAAGTGCTCCTTTTATATTAGGAAATAAAATTAGAATTTTATATTTTAAATTTTTCCATTTAATTTCTTTTATTATGAAATATAATAATTTAAACTTTTTGAAGAAAAATACTCTTGCTCTCGTTTTGGTATAAGGAATGTTTATACCGTGTCCTAGGAGCTTTTTATTTTACATAATCTGGTAACACTTACAATTTTCTCATCTTCCTGTAGTCCTGAAGCCTTTTAGACTTTCTCTCTCTCTCTCTTTGTTTTCTTTCTTTCTCTCTCTTTTCTTTCTTTCTCTTTTCTTTCTTTCTCTTTTCTTTCTTTCTTTCTTTCTTTATTTCTTTCTTTCTTTCTTTCTCTCTCTCTTTTCTTTCTTTCTCTCTTTTCTTTCTTTCTCTCTTTCTTTCTTTCTCTCTCTCTTTTCTTTCTTTACTCTTTTCTTTCTCTCTTCTTCTTTCTTTCTTTCTTTCTTGCCTTCCTTTTCCTTTTTTTCTTCCTTCCTTTTTTCTTTCTTTATTCCTTTCTTCCTTTCCTTCCTTCCTTTCTTCCTGCCTTCCATCCTTCCTTTTCTCCCTCCTTTTATGTTCATCACCTAACTATAGTTTATAATAACTCTGTATAAAATGAAGATTTTAAAATGTGAGAAGCATGTACTTCTGGTGCTGCTTAAGTAAACATAAACTCTGTAGTTTTATGTTTTTAACATAAACTCTAGTTTATGTTAAAAAACTATTATGTTAAAAATAAAATTATTCAGTGGTACTTCTTAAAAGATGGTGAGTAGCCTTTTGTCAGGGCCATCACAATAGATACGTGGTCCTCTTCAATAGGGTTTGGCAGTGGGGGTGAGAGATTAGATTAAGCTCCATTTTGAATGCAGCCTGGATGAGTGGGGACTTAACAGCTGCAGCTCAGGGTGGGGGTCCACAGATGGAAAATTACTACAAGGAAATACCAGGGCTCAGGGGATTCTGGCTAAACTGACCTAACAGGATTCTTACTGAAGACAGGTCAGGGTGGCCAGTATCATCGGGGGTGGTGGAGGAGGAGGAAATGGATCGATGTGGAGGGTGATCAGATGCCTGATCTGTGCCTAGATGGGGTTCGTGTTAAACTAACTGAGAGGGCTCTTGGTTGAAACTGGATTTTACAAGGAAGAGTATGGATGGGCTTGGAAGGGGTTTGAGGAACCTGAGTCAAGTTTGGCCAAGCAGAGAATCTCTGTCACCTCCTTCTCTATTAATTACAATAAAACCACCAATGAAACTCAAAGAGCAACTAACCAGGGATTCTGACAAGTTAACAATAGCAGTTATTTTAAGGAGAGGAGTCAAAAATTGAAGAAGCACTTTCTGTTTTATTTTCCTGTCTTATCTTCCAGCTTTGGGCTGGAGTCAGCCATTATGTGGGAATTCACAGGCAGCAAAACACCTGAGACACATCCATCGTCTGTCTAGAAAAATGGTCCCCTGAGACTGAGAGTGTGAGAGGTAATTTCCATTTCCTTTTAATACCTTTTTTTTCTTTTTCCCTCCTGGCCTATTCTTGTGGTAGCTCAGGTCCCAGGGCTCACTGCAGCAGTGGCAATGTGATAATTTAAAACCCCAAGAGAAAACTTATCTTTCCTGCCAGAGGCATAGAACTGGGTAAACATGAACTGGGTAAAGAGGACCCCGTGGTCTGAGAGTATGAAGACCCCCCCTGATTTTTTTTCTTTCTCTTGTCTCTGCTGAGGTGCAGTGACCATGACACAGGCACCTCAAGTCCTGAGTGAAAATCCATGGGAAGCTGCAGTGAACTGGGAGGGATCTCGGGGGAGACCGCTTGAGAAGAGAACCCTCTAATGCTGTGTATGAACTGACACACGCCCTAGGTGCATCTCCAAACCAGGCCTGTGCAGAGAAGACCCAAAGTATCATTGAAAAGCACCAAGCTGTGAACACTGTGTCAGATGTAAACCATGGCCAAGTCCTAGACAATCCCTCGAGGCCAATTCATGGGATTTTCCCAAACAGCGGAGGAAGGTGCCGTGATAGTGAAACTGGAATGCTGCCCATAAAAGCTGAAGGAGTGTGAGTTAACTGGGTTGAGGGACTATTACAACAACAGTAACAACAACAAAATGCAACATTTTGCAGAAGAGAAAATGTATTTTCTTTGGCAGGACACAGAATTTCGTAATACAACATTTAAAATATCGAGAATACAATCCAAAATTATTTGACATATGAAGAACCAGGAAATTGTAAATATTCAAAATAAAAGAACAATTAACAGATACCAGTGTTAAGATATCCTAGGTATTGGAATTATCAAACAAAATCTTTGAGGCAACTGTTATAAACATATTCCTTGAATTCAAGGTAAGCACTCTTGAAATAAATAGAAAATGAAGTTCTCATTAGGGAATGAGAAACTATGAAAAACTAGTCAAAGGAAAACTTCAGAACTGAAAAATACAATTGCTGAAATAAAAAATGCTTTGGGTGGGCTTACTAATAGAATGTTGATGACAAAGAAGAGTTGGGGAACTTGAATGTAAATGTTAAAAAAACCAATTTTAATAAAAGAAAGAAAATATAATGAATAGAATGCAAAATATAATACGCCTAGCCATAGCGATCTATGGGATAATATTAAAAAGTGTAATTTCCTGCCACTGCAGTGCTAGAAGTGGAGAAGAAAGACTTTGAGTCTCGAGGAAAAAAACCATTTGAAGGAATGATGACTAAAACCTTCCCAAATATGAGTCAAGACAAAAGTTTGCAGATTCAAAAAGTTCAGTGAATGACAAACAGAATTAATTCAAAGAAATACATCCCTAGACATCATATTAAAATGCTGAAAAATCAACGTAAAGAACAAAATTAAAAAAGAAAAATAGGATTTTTTACTATGCCCAAATGAATAAGAGTGTTCTCATAAAAACAGTAAAAAATAAATCCATCCGTTATTGTTTTCTTGTACATAAGGCATTTAAATCAACAAATAAAGTAGAGGAAAGGGCATTTTGCTTCTGAAAAAGGATGTGCAAAACATGAAGGAAAATACAAATTAGTGGGTAAATTATCTAAATATTTGGAACCTCAAACAAATATTTGGTTTGATTTTGAGGCAAATAAATGACTTGGTTGCTTCTTTTTAAATTCCCTCTGGCTCATAATAATGAAAACCAAGTGGAAATGCTGTAAGGTGGCTGGTTAAATAGAAGAAGGCTGGCTCGAGGAATCACGTATTATACTTTTGAAAGCCAGGGAGCCTTGGAAGCTTATTTAAAAACTATCATAACGGCAACATTTTAATTCTCTATTTTATTTGCTTATAATGATAATTCTTAATTGAGATTCTCTTGTTAGCACCCTGGTATGAAATTAAAGCCATATTTAACCAGCCTGGCAAATTTTTATATAATACTTGGAATATGAGTGATCCACTCAACCCGGTCTTATATTATCCAGTTGTCCCAGACACAAAGAACTTCATTTCTTCTTGTATCACAAATAATGATGGCAAAATTCCAAGTGGCTTAGAAGTGTGTTCCGGTATATATCTGAAATCCGGAGCAGTCCCCTAGGTATCTAGAATAAAGCTGGCTCTAAATTCAATGAAGTGAAGTTCCTCCTCTTGATTGAAGGCTTTTTATTAGCACATATTTTTTGTCTTTTTAAAACTCTAGGTTTCCAATTCCTAAAAGAAGAAAGCATTCTAAAGATAAAATTTGAATAGAACTTTAAAGACAAATTAGGGGAAAGCCTTTAATTGGTGAGCTATGGGTGAAATGGAGTTTAATTCTATATCCATTTGTAACGGATTCCATTTAAAATCTTGATGCTGAACTACAGATTGAACATCCATTCCACGGGTACTTTCACCACCTTACGTCATGTTTTAGAAGAGCATGGTTTGAAATCTAACATATTTAAATAACCCCCGTGAAAAAAGAGCAGCAGCAGCATGTTATAATCAGGGTTTACTATCACCTGAAGAAGAAAGAACAGATTAATTTATGATCAGCAAAACATAGGCTGAGAAAAATAAATAAAACTATATTTGTTATCAAAATTCAGTTACTATATGTCCTAATTACATCTACTTGAAAAGTATTTTTTCATAGCTATAGAGAGGGGAGGGGATTTGATCATTTTATAATCACTTTTGCTATTGTTTTTAAGGGGTTTTAGTAAGAAAAATCTAAATGGTGACAAAACATTTCAATATTTTTAATAGTTTTTCCTTTTTAGTTCTTACTAATGAGAACATCTGAATAAGGACTTAATGATTGCCTCTGAAATGAACAGGAAAACACAAGCATTTCATGTTTTTTTTTTTTTTTTTTTTGGTGAAGGCAAGAATTACTAGTAAATATGGTCTTGGATGTGGCTGGAGTTCATGCTACTGTGGAAAAGAGAGAAATGACACAGTATTTGCTCAGAGTTTTGAATCATGCTGCTAGAAATAAACACTGCATTTTGAAAACGTTTATGCATCCATTATATTAGTTTTGGAAACTGTGAAATTTATGCCAGTTAGTTAATAGAGAAAGCTCACTTTACTTTCCTCTTTTTCCACAGCCCAGAACCAATATATGTACAATTACCCACCTTCCTGTTCCACTCATGCAAACTAACAGAATATGAAGCAAGGAATAAGTGACTCTCTTTATTCATCAGGAGTTTTCTAATTCTGTGTCAATACATTTCAAATATTTCAGTCATGCTTGTCATTTGTACAAAGTTTTAAAATTCTGGAAGTCATCTGAGCTTGTAATCATTGCTCATACTGAAGAAATTTAAGCAGGTTTTTTATACATTAATATCTTAAACTTTAAAACTTCATAAAGATATATGGCAAAATAACTAGACTCATATTTTGATAGACATTGATTATGATTTTGGTAATAGTTTATTATAAAAGAAATCAGCAGATTTTTATCTTTGTAGACATAGACACATATATGTTCTCAGTTTTCACCTTCAGTATTCATTTGTCAGCATTTTTAAGGCTGCTCACCTGGGTTCTCAAAAGAAAGAACTAGGGGTAAAGTCATGGAGAATGAATAGAATGTGAAATAATTCTATTATTTATTAATTTGGAACCCATATTAAGATGTTAACAATAATTTGCTTTGATAAATCTCTTTAGGCCGTAATTACTTTGTGTTTTAATTCTCATTTGAAAAATTTCTTCTAGTTTAAATTGGAGAAATATCAAAAGAGAAGCAGAGTGGGTCACAAAGCTGTCAGGAGAATGTCCAGGCAGGGATGGGAGCCATGAGGAATTCTCCTAGTCTATGATAATTACAAAAATTACAGGTTATTCCTTAGGCCAGAAGGAATAAGAGTTATTCTACAAATTTGCTTCCAAGGAGATCTATAATAAAAGTCACACCTACTGTGTGATAGACCAGGCACAGCAGGCAGTTGGATAAAATCACACAGCAATGGCAATTTCTTCACCTACAATTCCACCTGCCTTCTCTGCTTTTTCTCTTAACCAGCCAGTGACCTTCCTGGAGGGTCTCAGGAAACATTACCTGGAGGTGAAAAACAAGATAGCTCATTTTTAAAACTAAGGCAAATTCTTAGGCTTCTGAAAATTGTGGTAGGGCCAACAGCTTTGAACACTCAAGCTTTTAGTCTCCAAGGGCCTTTCACTTGTGACTTGAACAGTGAATGCAAAAGTCAAAGCTCGATATAGGGTGAATGTCATGCAGGTCACAAAGTGGACCCCACAGCCCAGATGAAGGTTCTCTCAGCACCGAGAAACAGGACGAAGGGAGGGCTCAGGCCAGCAGGAGCCTGGGCAGTGGCCCGACCTCTCCCGGCATTCTTGTCCACCCACTCTAGATAGTTAAGTCCTGGCTCTGAGGAGTGGGTGACAGAACTGGTCCAAGTTAGGACCAAAAAACTGAGCACTGAGGGTTCTCTTCCCAGGTGAAGAGCAGCAGGAAGCCTGCCTTAGAAAGGACACCTCTGGTCCCCTTGGAGTGGCGGTCACCGAACAGAAGCAGGGCACAGCGGGTCCAGGCAGAGAGCCATAGAGATGGCTCTGCTGCAGTGACTCAATCTGTGTCCCCCAAAATTCAAGTGTAGAAATCATCACCCACAAAGTCACGGCATTAGGAGGCGGAGCCTTTGGGAGCTGATGAGGTCACAGGGTGGGGCCTTAAGAATGGGGTGCACGCCATTTGTCTTGGAATTTATGCTATGGGGGAATTGAATGCGCACTGTTGGTCTTCGAATTTATACTATCGGAGAATGGAGTGCAAGGGCACCGTTAGTCTTGGAATTTATACTATCAGGGAATGGGATGAATGCCGTTAGTCCTGGAATTGATACTACTGGGAAATGGGATGGGCACCATTAGTCTTGGAATTTATACTATTGGGGAATGGGATGGGCACCGTTAGTCTTGGAATTTATACTATCAGGGAATGGGATGAGCACCGTTAGTCCTGGAATTGATACTATCGGGGAATGGGATGTGCACCATTAGGCTTGGAATTAATACAGTCAGGGAATGGGATGAACGCCGTTAGTCTTGGAATTGATACTATGGGGAAATGGGATGTGCACCGTCAGTCTTGGAATTTATGCTACCAGGGAATGGGATGGGCACCGTTAGTGCTGGAATTTATTATATTGGGGAATGGATGGGCACCATGAGGCTTGGAATTTGTGCTATCCCGGAATGGGATGAACGCCGTTTTAGTCTTAGAATTTATGCTATCGGGGAATGGGATGGGCAACATTATTCTTGGAATTTATACTACCGGGGAATGGGGTATGCTCCGTTAGTCTTGGAATTTATGCTATGGGGGAGTGGCAGCTCAGACAAATAGAGAATTCACAGATCTTAATAATTCATTCATATCATATCTATTAAGCTGAAAAACAGTTTCTGTGTAATATCAATAAAAAAACGGTTTGGCACCTGATTTTCAATGTTTACGAAGTTGCAGGTGTGGACTTTATTCCAAATAAATATTTATTATATGCATCCCTTAGTTTCGTAACCACCGCTTTAGACATTCTTCTAAATAAAATGTTTTATTTCATTTATAAATTTCATTTTTTTAAGTGCTGCACTTATTATCTGAATGGTCTTCTCTTGTCAAAGGTTAAATATCTTCCCCTTTCTCTTCTTTTTTACAAAGGTAGCCAGACAAAATAAAACCCCACAATTAGTGTGAAGCACAACCAGTGTTTGATCTTCACATTCCTCCCGGCTTTGGGACTTGATTTTCGTGCTCTTCCCGGAGCAGGGGTCAGCCAACAGCCAGAGAAGCCTGCACTCCTGCGTTCAGTTCACGGCGTCTCAGTCTTTCCAGTTTTCATCCCCTCTGACTGGGCCATTTGCTGCCTGGGCTTGACTGCAGTCTCAGCTGCTACTAATTTCCAATTGCCAATAAAAAATGAAGAAGCCGCCATTAGCACCCGCAGGAGGCTTTCAGCTGCCTAGGAATGCTCCTGTGGCCGCTGCTACAAAGGACAATAAGCATTTTAAGGACGGATGGAAGCCGTCCCTTCCCCCCGCCAAGGCATTATCTCCAGTGACAGTGAATGCCAGATGTCTGGGAGGCCAGCCCGCAAGCCCTGTGGTTAGGCCATGCCCATATAAAAAAAAGGTCTCTATTCATTTTCTCGGCAAATGAGTAAGAACCCATTTCACACACAATTTTGAGCTCTGAGCAGCTTAGCGGGCAGTTCACAATCAGCACATCCTCTAAGAGCTCACAACGGAATCACGTGTCTGTGCACATGCCTGTGTGTGCGTGTGGGCCTGTGTGCGTGTGTGTGCCTCTGTGTGTGTGTGCGCCTGTGTGTGTGTGCATGTACATGTGTGTGCGTGTGTGTATGTTCACATGTGTGCATGTGTGTGTGCATGTGCCTGTGTGCCTGTGTGCGTGTGCACGTGTGCGTGTGTGCATGTTCACATGTGTGCATGTGTGTGGCTGTGTGCACGTGTGTCTGTGCATGTGTGTGTGCTTGTGTGCTTGTCTGTGCATGTGCGTATGTGCATGTGTGTGGCTGTGCATGTGTGCATGTGCATGTGTGCGTGTCTCTGTGTGTGTGTGTGTACATTATTCAGTGCATAGATATGGAGTGATAGTATTTCCAGCAGAGGGAATAGCAGGAACAATGTCCGTAAAGCCGGAAGAGCGCGTATTTTCTTCCAGACCCGAGCAGGGGAGGAGTCTGGGCAGAATGGAGGGAGACAAGAGGCCTGCAGTGCAAGGAGGTCAAAGGGCAGCTGTGGTCAGCGTGAGCATGGGGAGAAGTCAGCTGAACTTTTAAAAGGAGAGGCTGATGTCCTTGTTTATGCTTTTAGGAAGCTGCTCACAGGAGCCGGATGGCAGCTGGTGGTGGAGGCACCAACGGTGACCCGATCCTGGAGGGAGACCGCCTGGGATGATGAAGGAGAGGCTGAGAAGTGTGGGGCTTGTGTTTTGGAGGGTGAGCCAGCAGGATATACTAATGAATTGGCTATGAGATATGAAGAAATGAGGACATTTAAGAACCAACGTATTTTTTGACTTATATACCTGAAGAATGGTGGTGCCTTTTATTAATAAGGGGAAGACTAGGGATGGGGCAGGGTTTGCCTAAAGAGAAAGCTGAGTTTGCATGGCTTACTGGACATCCATGTGGAGCAGGGGTGGAACTCACACGGGTGTCAAGGTGTGTCCCTCGTTGGTGGGCACACGGGAGGGGTGGAGAAGCAGAGAGTGGGCGTGACTCTCCAGCACAGAGACAAAGAAAAGGAGGGCACACGGCTGTAATCCCAGCACTTTGGGAGGCCAAGGCGGGCGAATCACCTGAGGTCAGGAGTTCGAGACATGCCTGGCCAACATGGTGAAACCCCGTCTCTGCTAAAAATACAAAAATTAGCCAGTCATGATGGCAGGTTCCTGTAATTCCAGCTACTCAGGAGGCTGAGGCAGGAGAATCTCTGGAACCTGGGAGGCGGAGGTTGCAGTGAGCCGAGACTACACCATCGCACTCCAGCCTGGGCAACAGAGGCAGATTCCATGAAAGAAAAGAAAGAGAAGGGGAGGAGAAGGGGAGGGGAAGGGGAGGAGAAGGGGAGGGGAAGGGGAGGGGAAGGGGAGGGGAAGGGAGGGGAAGGGAGGGGAAGGGAGGGGAAGGAAGGGAGGGGAAGGGAGGGGAAGGAAGGGAGGGGAAGGGAGGGAGGGGAAGGGAGGGAGGGGAAGGGAGGGGAAGGAAGGGGAAGGAAGGGAGGGGAAGGGAGGGAGGGGAAGGGAGGGGAAGGGAGGGGAAGGAAGGGAGGGGAAGGGAGGGGGAGGGAGGGGGAAGAAGGGGGAGGGAGGGGGAGGGGAGGGGAGGGAAGGGGAGGGAAGGGAGAAAGAAGGAAGGAAAGAAGGAAGGAGAGAAAGAAAGAAAGAAAAGGAGAGCAGACCAGCAAGGGAGATGGAGAAGGCAGGAAGAAAACAGAAGCGGAGGTGTATGGTTTTCTACAAAAAGGTGCTTCATTAACTGTGTCACATGCTGCAGAGAAGCTGAGTAAGAGGGAGACTGAGAACTGACTATTTAATTTGGTTTAAAAAATAGAAAAGAAAAAAATTCAGGTTCCTGGCAACCTTGGCAAAATTTATTTCGATGACGTGGAGGAAGCCACAGTGTATTTGAAATGTTATAATGAGATATGGCATGAGGCTTTAGAGGCAATGAATAGACACATTTGAATAACAACTTGTGTCCATATTGTTGACTATACAACCATATAAGGTTCGAAAGAGCGTGGAATCTGTTCTAGTCTTCTTTACTGTATATTTCAGAAACGCTGGTGTACAGGCTGCATAAAAATAATGAAACACTGGGAATCTGTTTTCCCTAGAAAGTCAGCATGAAGTAAGTCTTGTGCAATACCGCAGCATGGCTACAAACGCAAACACATTGTAGAACTGGGACTCCACGGATTCTCCAAATGTCATGATTTCACCAGGCCCTTCCTTATATATAAGTCACTAATGCAATATAAAATAAAAATGTGTCTGTGCCATAGAATATTATAGCCTTAGTTAAATCAGTTTACTAGACAAAGGGTGCATTTAATTAATGATAACTTTCCCAGGCGTCAGGGGACTGCAGTGGACCAGATCACAGCAGGTGCCCGCCTCATCTTTTCATCTCACGAAAGCCTCTTCATCAATGGCTGGACTTTTTAAGCCACCCAGAAATAGATTTCTTAGTAAATTTTCCTGTAACAGGAAGAGTATATCTTGTACCATTGACCACAGAATGATACCCCAGCTGGGATCTTCTTTAAAAACAAACAAAAAACTCAGTTAACTATCATACCATCTTAAAGGATGAAGAATTCTTTAACATCTTTTGTTGGGAAGGTTTGCAGAGAAATCTGGTTGTTCATTGTCTCTTGTTTTCTTGTCTTCCAAGAAAATGTATTTCAGGCTTGAAAAGGAAAGAACCATAAAAGCACAGGCAGTGAAATGGGGCAGTCACAGTCATATTTGTTTTTTCCTCTATCATGGATCTTTTTGATTTAATGGTATAGTTATTAACCTGAGGGTATTTTGATATTAGCTGGAAAAAAAAAATCCAGATTCTTCCCTCTGCTCTTCCCTCTCCTACTGCTTCTTTGAGACACCTCCTTGGATGTGTGTGGTGTGTTTATGACTCAGGTAGTCTCAGGAGCAGTAAGACCTGGGACTTTATTTTCCCAGGCATACTGGGTAGAAGAGAAAGCCATGCCTGGGAGGCCAGAGGTGGGAATGTCAGTTAAATGTGGGCTGAGCATGCCAGGCATTAGAAGGGAAGGAAATGCAAGAAGGACCTCAGGTGCAGTGTCCAGGGGGTAATGGCAGAGGCCTGGTTAGTCAGGGTTTGGGGTCAAAGAAGGTCATGAGCGTGGGGCGAGGACAAAGTCCATTCACCAGAGGGAGTAGCCACTAACTGTGGAATGTAAGGAGCAGAACCAACTCCTGGGCCTCAGGTTGGACAGGTAGACAGCAAGTCAGCTTCTCACAACTTGTGCTGAGGTGTAATGATGGGTTTCAGACCCCAAACGGACTAAGCCACCATAGTGCTAGATGGAAATAAATCATAAGAAAATCCTACATAATGTAACACAAAGTAATAATAAAGCAACAGCAAGATTAAGTTATGACAGGACAGCTGCTGATGTGCTTTTTATTTTGGATAATGCAAGCTAAGAAATTACTAGGTCTGAGACATAAGATGACAAATTTCTTAAACTTCATTTATGTGTTGGAAAAGACTGATATAATTATAGAGGATAATTAAATTACATGATATAGGTCATGGAAAACCTTATATTTACAAGTTTGCTCATAAAATGTGAAATGTACTCACATTTCAGGAGTCAAACCACTGGCAATGTTTTCTGTTATTTGTATGTGGCCAGTTGCGTACAATGGACATTTTGACTTTAATAACATGTCATTCTTCCTGTAATGTTTCAACATGGCAGGAGTGTCCAAATTTCTAAAAATAAAGCTATGAATCACAGCAGAGTGATTTTTTCTTATAAAATTCTCCCTAAATTGTTCTGAAAAATCTTGAACATTTTTTTCCTTCTCTAATAGGTCATGTCTTTATTTGCCTGGTGATTTTCCATCCCATTTTCTACTTTCCATCCATTGCAGGTATTGTTTATTTCATTCAAGTAGAAATGCTCTTCCAATTGTAGATATTGTCTCCAGTTAATATTTTAATTGAGCTAAAATTTACTTCCAGTGAAGTGCAAAAATTGTGAAGATTTTTATAAACATACACTTGTGAAAGATACCGACTCAGTCAATCACCCCAGAAATTACTCATACCTAAATTCAAGTCTCCATCCTCCAAAGTCAACCACTATTCTGGCTGACTTCAACTGTTATAGATTAGTTTTTCCTGCTCTTGGGCTTCATATACATGAAAGCATCCAGTATGAACTCCTTCAGGCCTGTGTTCTTCCATTCAATATACTGTTTTAGAGGTTCATGCAAATTGTTACGTGAATCTTTCATTCTTTGTATTGCTGAATTGTGTTCCATTGTATCAGTATACCCCACTTTATTTCTTCATACCACTGATATTTCCATTGTTTCTAGTCTTCGACTATTTTGAATAACATTTTGTGTAAGTTATTTTATGGATGGGTATTTTCATTTCACTTGAGTAAAAACAAGAGCTGAATTTCTGCTAGTTTATATGGTTTGGCTGTGTCTCCACACAAATCACATCTTGAATTGTAGCTCCTGTAATTCTCATGTGTTGTGGGAGGGACCCAGTGGGAGATAACTGAGTCATGGGGGCAGTTTCTCTCATGCTGTTCTCATAGTAGTGAATTAGTTTCATGAGATCTGATGATGTCATGAGCGGTTTCCTCTTTTTCTTGGTTCTCATTCTCTCTTGCCTGCCACCATGTAAGAAATGCCTTTTACCTTCCACCATGTTTGTGAGGCCTCCCCAGCCACGTGGAACTGTGAGGCCATTAACCCTCTTTTTCTTTATAAGTTACCCAGTCTCAGGTATGTTTTTATCAGCAGCGTGAAAATGGACTAATACACTAGTTTTCCAAAGTAATTCAATTATATCAAACTTCCACTGGCAGTGGATCAGAATTCCAGTGTTCCACAACCATTCCCACACTTGGTATTTCCGATCTCTTTAACATTCTGGCCATTCTGAGGTTAGTATCTCATTGTGGTTTTTGCTGACATTTCTTTCATGATTAATGATGCTGAACACTTTTTGTTTATTGGCATCTTGTATATCTTTCTCTATGATGTGTGCAAGAATTTTGCCCATTTTTAGTGGGTTTTTAAATTATTTGTTTCTGGAAGCTCATTACATGTTCTGAATATGAAACCTTTGTCAGATGTGTGTTTTGCAAATATTTTTTCCCAGTCTGTGGCTTGCCTTTTCATTTTTGTAATCATGTCATTTAATGCGCAGAAGTTTTTCATTTTGATGAAGTCCAGTCTCTAAATTTTTCCTTTCACATGTAGTGTATTTCTGCAACCAGTCCAAGGTATCTTTGCCAGTCCTAAGGGTGAAAAGACATTTCTCTGTTTTCTTCTGGAAACTTTATAGTTTTAGCTTTCATGATTCATCTCTAATTAATTTTTGTAGGGTTACAAGGTAGGAGTTGAGGATAATTTTTTTCATATATTTATCCAGATGTGAAAACACAATTTTCACAATTTGAAAAGGCATTCCTTTCTACATGTAACTATTTTAGTGGTCACTGTCTCAAATATAGTGGCTCTGTGGTTGTTGTGAGAAGTCAGGGACTCCGAACGGAGGGACTGGCTGAAGCCGCGGCAGAAGAACATAAATTGTGAAGATTTTTTTTTTTTTTTTTTTTTTTTTGAGACAGAGTCTCGCTTAGTCGCCCAGGCTGGAGTGCAATGGCGCGATCTCGGCTCACTGCAAGCTCCACCTCCCGGGTTCACGCCATTCTCCTGCCTCAGCCTACCGAGTAGCTGGGACTACAGGCGCCCGCCGCCTCGCCCGGCTAGTTTTTTGCATTTTTAGTAGAGACGGGGTTTCACCGTGTTAGCCAGGATGGTCTCGATCTCCTGACCTCGTGATCCGCCCGCCTCGGCCTCCCAAAGTGCTGGGATTACAGGCGTGAGTCACAAATTGTGAAGATTTCATGGACATTTATTAGTTCCCCAAATTAATACTTTTATAATGTCATAAACCTGTCTTTACTGCAATCTCTGAACATAAATTGTGAAGATTTCATGGACACTTATCACTTCCCCAATCAATACCCTTGTGATTTCCTATGCCTGTCTTTACTTTAATCTCTTAATCCCGTCATCTTCGTAAACTGAGGAGGATGAATGTCACTTCAGGCCCCTGTGATGATTGTGTTAACTGCACAAATTGTTTGTAGAGCATGTGTGTTTGAACAATATGAAATCTGGGCACCTTGAAAAAAAGAACAGGATAACAGCAATCTTCAGGGAACAAGGGAGATAAGACTTGGAGTCTGACTGCCAGTGAGCCAGATGGAACAGAGCCATATTTCTCTTCTTTCAAAGGCAAATAGGAGAAATATTGCTGAATTCTTTTTCTCAGCAAGGAACATCCCTGAGAAAGAGAATGCACCCTGAGGGTAGGCCTATGAACAGCCCCCTTGGGGGCAGCGTCTTTTACAGTCGAAGCCGAAGGGATGAAATAAGCCCCGGTCTCCTGTAGTGCTCCCAGGCTTATTAGGACGAGGAAATTCCCACCTAACAAATTTTGGTCAAACAGGTTGTCTGCTCTCAAACCCTGTCTCCTGATAAGACGTTATCAGTGACAATGCGTGCTGAAACTTCATTAGCAATTTTAATTTTGCCCTGTCCTGTGGTCCTGTGATCTTGCCCTGCCTCCACTTGCTTTGTGATATTTTATTACCTTGTGAAGCATGTGATCTCCATGACCCACACCCTATTCATACACTCCCTCCCCTTTTGAAAATAGCTAATAAAAACTTGCTGGTTTTACGGCTCAGGGAGCATCATGGAACCTGCCGACGTGTGATGTCTCCCCCAGACACCCGGCTTTAACATTTCTCTCTTTTGTACTCTTTCCCTTTATTTCTCAAATGAGCCGAGACACTTAGGGAAATAGAAAAGAACCTACGATAAATATCGGGGGTGGGGTATTCCCCGATATATGGTAAGTCATCAAATCATACAGTATAACTCTTCAAGTTTTGTTTATTCTTTTTGAAGTTTGTCTTGCGTATTTTTTGTTGTTCGACTTTTTATATAAATTTAAGAATCAACTTTGATTTCTATAACAAGCCTATAATGATTTGGCTATGATTGTGTTGAATCCATATATCAATTTGTGAACAATTGAAATTTTACTGATGTTGAGTCTTTAAAAAAATCCGTGAACATGGTATGTCTGTCCATTTATGTAAATCTTAAATTTCCTCAGCAATATTTAAGAATTCTCAATGTAAATTATTTGCATGTAGTTTATTAAATTTATATCTAAGCATTTTATGTTTTCTGTAATATTATAGATGGATTTAATTTATCTTGTATTTTGATAGTTTCACTATTATGTAGTGTTTTTAAAAATGTTACTTGCATAGTCCTTCTTCAAATTTCAAAAGTTTGGGGTGAACAAGCAGTATTTGGCTCCATGGAAAACTTCTTTAGTGATGATTTCTGAGATTTTGGTGCACCCATCACCTAAGCAGAGTACACTGTACCCAACGGGAAGTCTTTTATCCCTCACCCTCTCCCATCCTTTCCCCCAAGTCCCCAAAGTCCATTATATCATTCTTATGTCTTTGCATCCTCATAGCTTAGCTCCTGCTTATAAGTGAGAACGTACAGTGTTGGTTTTTCATTCCTGACTCACTTCACTTAGAATAATGATCTCCATTCTATTCAGGTTTCTGCAAATGCCATTATTTCATTTCTTTTTATGGCTGAATAGTATTCCACGGTGTGTGTGTGTGTGTGTGTGTGTGTGTGCATCTGTGCATCACATTTTCTTTGTCCACTCATTGGTTGATGGGCATTTAGGCTGATTCCATATTTTTGCAATTGCGAATTATGCTGCAGTAAACATGTGTGTCTTTCTCATATGACTTATTTTCTTCTGGGTAGGTATCCCAGTAGTGGGATTGCTGGATCCAATTGTAGTTCTACTTTTAGTTCTTTAAGCAATCTCCATACTGTTTTCCATAGTGGTTGGATTAGTTTTACATTCCCACCAGCAGTTTACAAGTGTTCCTTTTCACCACATCCATGTCAACATCTGTTAATTTATTATTTTTTATCATGGCCATTCTTGCAGGAGTAAAGTGGCATTTTACTGTGGTTTTGATTTGCATTTCCCCGATAATTGGAGATGTTGAGCATTTTTTCATAGGTTTGTTGGCCATTTGTACAACTTCTTTTGATAATTTTCTATTCATGTATTTTGCCCACTTTTTGATGGGATTATCTGCTTTTTTCTTGCTGATTTGTTTGAGATTCTTATAGATTCTCTATATTAGTTCTTCGTTGAATGCAGAGTTTGTGAATATTTTTTTCCCCACTCTGTGGGTTGTCTGTCTACTTTTCTGATTATTTATTTTGTTGTGCAGAATATTTTTAGTTTAATTAAGTCCCATCTATTTATCTTTGTTTTTGTGGCATTTGCTTTTGGGTTCTTGGTCAAGAACTCTGCCTAAACCAATTTCTAGAATTTTTCTGATGTTATCTTCTAGAATTTTTATGGATTCAGGTTTTAGAACTAAGTAGTTGATCCATCTTGAGTTGATTTTTATATAAGGTGAGAGATGAAGATACAGTTTCACTCTTCTAAATGTGGCTTACCAATTATCTCAGAAACATTTGTTGAATAGGATGTCCTTTCTCCACTTTATGTTTTTTTTCTTTGTCAAAGGCCAGTTGAGTGTAAGTACTTGGCTTTATTTCTGAGTTCTCAATTCTGTTCCATTGGTCTACATGCCTATTTTTATATCAGTACCATGCTGTTACAGCAGTACCATGCTATAGTTACAGCCTTGTAGTAAAGTTTGAAGTCAGATAATGTGATGCTTCCAGATTTCTTCCTTTGCTTAGTTTGCCATTGGCTGTGCGGTCTCTTTTTTGGTTCCATATGAATTTTAGAATTGTTTTTTCTAGTTCTGTAAAGAATAGTGTTGGCATTTTGATGGGAATTGCATTGAATTTGTAGATTGTTGTTAGGAGTATGGTCACTTTTGCAATATTGATTCTACCCATCTATGAGCATGGGATGCATTTCCATTTGTTTGTGTTGTCTATGATTTCTTTCTACAGTGTTTTATAGTTTTCCTTGTAGAGATCTTTTACCTCCTTGGTTAGGTATATTCCTAAGTATTTTATTTTGTTGCAGCTGTTGCAAAAGGGGTTGAGTTCTAGATTCGATTCTCAGGTTAGTCATTGTTGGTTTATAGCAGTGCTACTGATTTGTGTACACCAATTTTGTATTCTAAAACTTTTTACTGAATTCATTTATCAGTTCTAGAAGCTTTTGTGATGAGTCTTTAGGGTTTTCTTAGTATGATCATATCGTTGGGGAACAGCAACAGTTTGGTTTCCTCTTTACTGATTTGGATATCCTTTATTTCTTTCTTTTGCCTGATTGCCCTGGCTAGAACTTCCAGTAATATGTTGAATATAAGTGGTGAAAGTGGGCATCCTTGTCTTGTTTCACTTCTCAGAAGGAATGCTTTCAATTTTTCCCAATTCAGTATAATGTTGGCAGTGGTTTTGTCATAGATGGCTTTTATTACCTTGAGGTATGTCCCTTCTATGCCGATTTTGCTGAGGGTTTTAATCATAAAGGGATTCTAAATTTTGTAAAATGTTTTTTCTGCATCTTTTGAGATGATCATATGATTTTTGTTTTTAATTTTGTTTATGTGACATATCACATTTATTGACTTGTGTATGTTAAACCATCCCTGTATCCTTGATATAAAACCCACTTGATCATGCTGTCTTATCTTTTTGATATGTTGTTGGGTTCAGTTAGCTAGTATTTTGTTGAGTGTTTTTGTACCATGTTTATCAGAAATATTAGTCTATAGTTTTCTTTCTTTGTTATTTCCTTTCCTGGTTTTGGTAATACCATATACAAATATAAGTCTATGTTGCCAACCCAAGACGTTATTTTATTCTAGCAGCTGACCTGTAGATTTCTTAGTATTTTCTACGTAAGCAATCTTGTCTTCTTCAAATAGCCAAATTTTTTCTTGTGTCTTTCTAATCTTTGTGCTTTTGTTTTGTTCCTTGTCTTATTTCAATAGGAAGTGTTCTTAGAACAATTTTGAGTAAAACTGATGAGAGAGCATCCTAATCTTATTAATATTACCAGGAAAGCACTCAATATTTTATTGTTACATGATGGCATAAGTAGTTCTTTTGGTAAAACTTTCAAATCACATTTTTTCTCTGCTCTCCCACTACAGCAATCACCACAGAATACTTCTTTGACCAAATGTATGGTTTTTTATTCCCATCAACAAGCAGTGGACATCAGTTGGGTGTCCTCCAATTAAATTCTGACATTATCTAGGTGGAGATGGTATCAAATCCCACAGATTGATGGCTCAGATTCCAAGACTGCCCATTCATTCAACAGATACTGGTTGCAAGTCTGTGCCTCCAGAACTTTTGACCTCCTGGCTTCAAGTTGGGATTCCCATGACCCCGCCCCCTTTACTTTTGACTAATTTGCTCACAAACTCTAGGAAATACTTACTTATGTTTGCTAGTTTATTAGAAAGGATATTACAAAGGACACAGGTGTCAGGGAAGGGGCTTGGAGCGTCTATGCCTTCCCTGGGTGCACCACCCTGCAGAAAACTCCATGTGCTCAGCTTTCCAGAAGCTCTCTGAACCCAGTCCTCTGGGGGGTTTTGGAAGCTTCATAACATCAACATTCCTTGTCCTGAGTAGAGGGCAGGATACTCTCTGGGGAGGGTCTTACACCCTCAATTAGAAAAGTGAGGGAAGGTCAGAGTCCTGCCTTGGGGCAGGTGAAAGGAGGGCAAGAAAATGTCAGAGAGATTCTGTTTCATAACTCCAAAGCCTGTTGGAGTTATAAACCAAGAATCATGGATGAAAACCAATATATCTCCTTCTAGATATGTTTATAATAACACCACAGTAGTGTATCCGTTAAAAGGAACACCTAACGGGAGGTGCAGGTTTTCTGTGGATTCTGCGTATCAGAATGAGGTTGTTTTCTTATATTGCAAGTTTTTATTTGATGATAATTTTCAAAATTATATATGAATATTGAAATCTGTTAAGTGCTTTTTTGGCACAAGAACATACAGTTTCTGCTCCCTTAATCAGTTACTAGGGTACATTGCCCTGATAGATAATAAATGTTAAATAAACTTTGTATACATGGGATAAATTATCCTTGGTCATGACGTATTTTTCACTTTAGATGTTAGTTGACTTAACTATTTGATAGTTTTTTAAAAATTTATATTTATGTCCCTGAGTATAATTTGTCTTCCTTTTATAGTTTCTTCCTTCCTTCCTGACTCTCTCTCTTTCTCTCTCTCTCTCTCTTTCTTTCTCTCTCTCTCTTTCTTTCTCTTCCTTCCTTTCTTTCTTTCTTTCTTTCTTTCTTTCTTTCTTTCTTTCTTTCTTTCTTTCTTTCTTTCTTTCTTTCTTCCTTCCTTCCTTCCTTCCTTTCCTTCCTTCCTTCCTTCCTTCCTTCCTTCCTTCCTTCCTTCCTTCCTTCCTTCCTTTCTTTCTTTCTTTCTTTCTTTCTTTCTTTCTTTCTTTCTTTCTTTCTTTCTTTCTTTCTTTCTTTCTTTCTTTCTTTCTTTCTTTCCTTCCTTCCTTCCTTCCTTCCTTCCTTTCTTTCTTCTTTTCTTTTCTTTCTCCTCTTTCTCTAATTTTAACATCAGAGTGATGGGAACCTAATACAACATAGTGGGATATGTTGTCTCCTACACAAGTTCCTAAACTAGCTTTTTAATATTGGCATTACTAGACTGATTAAAGCCAAGGTAGAGTAACAGTGCCACGATTTACCCTCTCACCTGAAATTGTCATAAAAAGTTCAGACAGACAAAATATATAAACATGGGTTCAAGACACTGGACCCCAGACAATGAAAGACAGTGATTGATAGGAGATGAAAAGTAAGTAAGTAAGTAAGGCCTATGGTTGCCTCAGCTCACTTCCTTGAGAGAGTTTCCAAGCTGTGATACAGGCAGAAAGAACAGGCAGAACCTGGAAGATCCCTGAGTTGAGAAGACAGAGTTGATGTTTGGTGTGAGGAGGGCAACTAAAGTTTGTAAGATCCAGTACTGGAGAGGTAAACGCTGTCCTCAGTAAGAACTGAGAGCTCTGCAAAGGGTCCTTCTTCAAGTATTCTGCAGAGTAATAATTCCTTATGTGAATGAGACTGGGGAATGAAACGTCCAAAAGGATTAGAAGGAACAGTGCTTACCACTGACACATGACTAGAAATTGCCTAGTTCTACTAGCCACACTGGAAAAACTCACAATTCATGGCACATTGGTTAGAGCAGTCAAGGACGTCCTGCATCAATAGTGGGAGACCATCATTTCTAGAATAAACACTGCTCCAGTCTCTATTAATGAATCATAAAAGCAAGGCCAGAAAAAAAATCAAACTGCTGGCAAGCACATTAGCCACCACTGAGAACAAATCTCAAGAATATTTATAAGAATTCAAAAATATGCCAATAAGAATAAATATGTACATTGTCTGGCATCCAATCGATTATCACTAAGCCTGAAAAGAAGCAAAATCATGATTTATTTAAAATTACATAATCAATTAAGACTGATCAAGAAATGACGGAGATGAGGCTGGGCATGGTGGTTAATGCCTCTAATCACAGCACTTTGGGAGGCTGAGGCAGGTGGATCACTTGAGTTCAGGAGTTTGAGACCGGCCAACATGGTGAAACCCTATCTCTACTAAAAATATAAAAATTAGTCAGTCATGGTGGCAGGCACTTGTCATTCCAGCTACTTGGGAGGATGAGGCACAAGAACTGCTTGAACCCAGGAGGTGGAAGTTGCAGCGAGCCAAGATCATGCCACGGCACTCCATCTCCCCAGCCAAAAAAAAAAAAAAACAATGGACAGAGCTGATCTAATTAGCAGGAAAAAAGTTTAAAATTATTATAATGGAATGTAAATGTTCAAAAATTTAATGAAACATGAAAGAGATGAAAAAGGCAAAAGTCAAAGTCTAAGAATTGATAAGTACAACATCTGAGGAGAAATGTACACCAGATTAATGGAAGTTTAGATATTGAAATTAACAATAATTAGTGAACTTAAAGAATTGGCAGAAACTACTCAAAAGAAACCGCAGAGAGAAAATAAATGAAAAATAAAAATGGAAAGAGCATCAGTTATCTGTGTGACAATGTCCTGCACACGAACTGGATGACACCTGAATGATTAGAGGAGACGACTGAGGCCAGAGCAGAAAACATTCAAGTAAATTGTTTTAATATCAGGATCAAGTAATTATCCATCTGAAAAATTTGATGAAAGCTATATACCCTCAGATCCAAGAAGTTCAACAAAATCCAAACACAAGGAACATAAAAAAAAGACAAGGCAGATCATAATCAAATTTCTCCAAACCAGTTAAAAAGAGAATGCCTTAACAGCAGTCAATGAGTATATAAAGAGGAAGGAAGATGAGGGTGACAGATTTCTCATCAGACACACTGCAAATGTTGACACCCACAAGATGGTGGTGTGAAAGGAAATTAAATCTTGGGACCCCAAACTCATTTGGCCAAAGGGAAAAGTCAAGCTGGAAACTGGGTCCTGCACACCTGCCTCTCACTTTGGGTTCCTAAATAAGATGACTACAAGATGAAAAGCGACATGCTTTCCCTATATTTTGCCCACAAGGAAATTCCTAGTGAACTGCAAGATCTTTTAAGGTGTTACTCTTAAAATTTCACCATGGCAATGTGAATTGATAGCTTATCCTTACAGGAGCAGTCACCCCTTCTCCCCCATCCACCACCGGGCACAAATGAATGCCTGATGGTTGCCCTGCCCCATTTGTCTATGCTGTCTTACGTAAAATGCATTTTCCTGCATTTTTTCCTCTGCCTCATTTGTCTACATCATCTTATGTTAAAAAGAAAAGAATGCAGATTCACTGAACCAGACAAAGGTATGAATGACTATTCTTCCCCACCCGCCTCTTAGATGAAAATTGTGTACTTCTCATATCCCGCCCTTTCCCTTTTACATTTGGAGCCCTATGTTTGGAGAAAGGCATAGACCTGTTTCCCAGGCACATGTCCTTAACTTTGGCAAATAAACTTCCTAAAATGATTGAGACTTGCCTCATCACTTTTCTCGATTGACAGTGGAGTGAAGACCTCTGAAAAGTCACCTTTCAATAAAAGCAGTTCTTAGGAACTGGCATGATGCGTCACAGTAAACTTTTCCAGGACTGTGGAAATTAACCACAGGCTTATAGGAATCCAGGAAGTATTTATTCAAAAAAATGGATGAGTCTCAGTAAGACCAATGAACTTTATGAGATTTTAAATAGTCTTAGTCTAATGCCTCATTCCCAGGTGCAGTTGTAGCTTTGAAAGATAAAATTCTCGGTACTCCAGGGAGCAGATAAAGCTGGAGCTCTTTCGCACAGGCTCATTCCTAAAGAACTGATGTTATTTGAGCTATCTAGTCATTCCCTGAAAGACTGACTTGAAAGGCTTCCCTTATTTTTCTTGACTTGAAGTCCAGCTAGTGCTTCTCCCTTGGGGGCATTATTCAAATCCTACAGACAAGTGTTTTCACATTGAAGCTGCCTGAGGCAATGGATAATAGATGGGATATACAATAGGCTAACTAAAAGGTTAAAAAGAAAAGACGAAGAAAAAGAAGGTAGGAGCTTTGAAAATATTTGAGGTATTCCTGAGAATGTAGGAGGCTGAGCACCTTTTGAAAGCTGTGTGCATGCTCGGAAGGGCCTGAGATGGCCCTGAGCTCTCAGCTCTGGCTGACCATGGCATTTGCACAAGTGGGAAGTGAAGGCTGAGGAAGAGTTGTGAATGACCTGGATAAGGACTGAACCCAACCTCCAACACACACAGAGATCCATCCCCTCAGGAAAGCCTGTAGACTGGTTCCAAGAACATAAGGAATTCCCCCCCAATCTTTAGGTGACCATGAGGCAGCCAATAGGAGTTTTAATTGCCACACAAAATAAAGAATACAGATTTTATGGAATTAGTTAAGAAAACTTGCTAAACAAATACACAACTATAATAGGCAACAACAACAAATCCTGACAAAACAAGAGGGAGAATCTGATTTCCACACTGCTTTTACACAATATTATTTAAAATATTCAATTTTCTACCAAAAAAGAGACCCGCAAAAAAAAAAAAATAAATAAATAAAAAAGAAGAAGAAGAATAAGAATGTATGGCCTGCAGAATATAAAAGGTGTGTTAGTCCATTCTCACACTGCTATGAAGAACTACTTGGGACACGGTAATTTATAAAGAAGAGAAGTGTAACTGGCTCAGAGTTCCACAGGCTGTACAGGAAGCATGCTGGGGAGGCCTCGGGAAAATTACTATTATGGTGGAATGTGAAGAGGAAGGCTGCACATCCTATGTGCCTGGAGCAGGAGGAAGTAAAGAGAAGGGGGAGATGCCACATATTTTTAAACAACCAAATCTCTGAGCACTCACTCACTATTACAAGAGCAGCACTGAGGAAAAGACCCACCCTCAGGATCCAGTCACCTCCCATTTGGCCCCACCTCCAACATCAGGGATTACAATTAGACATGAGATTTGGGCAGGGACACAAATCCAAACCATATCAAAAGGCAATTGATAGGAACTGTTCCCGGGGAAGCGAAGGCCTTAGCCTTATGAGACAGAGCTTTAAATCAGCTATTTAAAATGTATTCCAAGAGATTAAGAAAATAATTTCTAAAAAAGTATGAAAACAAAATATAAAATAGAGAAGGTCAATAAAGTGATAGAGATTTCAGAAAAATACAAATGAAAATTCTGGAATTGAAAAATACAATAATTGAAATAAATATTTCACCAGGGTGACTCAATAGCAGATTTGAATAGTCGGGAGAAAAATTTTCAATTTTGAAGATATGTTAATTGGGATTATTCAGCCTGAAGATCAGAACTAAAAAAAGAATGAAGAAAAATAAGTAGCATCTCAGAGACCTTCTGGGACACTATGAAATTGATATCGTTTGGATCTGTGTCACCACCCAAATCTCATGTTCAAGTGTAATCCCCAGTGTTGGAGGTGGGGCCTGGTGGGAGGTGATTGGATCATGGGGATGGTTTCTAGTGGTTTGGCACCATGCCCCTAGTGCTGTTCTTGTGATAGAGTTCTTAGGAGATCCGGTTGTTCAAAAGCATGTAACACCTTCGCCTTCTCACTCTTCCTCCTGCTCCAGCATGTAAGACATGCCTGCTTCTCCTTGCTTTCCCCATGATTGAAAGTTTCCTGAGATCTCCCCAGAAACCATCGTGCTTCCTGTATAGCCTGTGACACTGTGAGGCACTCAAACCTCAAAAATAAATTACCCAGTCTCAGCTGTTTCTTTATAGCAATGCAAGAATGGACTAAAACACAAACATATCAACATACGCATAATGAGATTTCCAGAGGGAGAAGGGATAAAGAAGAAAAAATTGAAGTTTAAATGGCTGAAAACCTCTCAAATTTGATGAAAAGCATTAATCTACACTGAGAAAAAATAAAATCAAATCCTTAGCTCCCCATCCAACTGAAGAGACTCTCTTTTGGCCAAGGGGGGCCTAGAGAAATCTTGATAACTGAATTCCCAGCCATGATGGGATGGGAGATTGGACATATCTCATTATCCTCCCTGCCTTGCTAACTGCCATTAGGTGTTCCTCCCTAAGGGTTAAACAGAAACCAACCCTTTGGAAAGACTCACTCTACCCCTGATAACAACCAACCACTCGATGCTGCCTCTCCCTTTTGTAGTGTCTGCAAGACAACTGACCAGCATTCCTTTCTAAGAAACCACCAACCATAGAGTGATTCTAGCCAGTCTACAGGGGATGGATACACAACAAGGGTTTTTGTGTTCTCTGCTTCCCTTTTTGACATCAAAGGACCAAAAACTTCACCCTTGGAGCCTGCTAACACCCCTATTTAATGTGGGTACCCTAGAGAGGCATAAAACTCAATTGAGCATGTGCGTGTTTCTCCTTTTGTAAATATTTTGCCTCCTCCTATAGCTTGTTAAATATGTCTATTTAGCCACCTTGTTCAGGATAAATCCCTGTTTTATTCACAACACCCTTGAAGTGTCTGTTTCCAGCTTCTCTCCAAAGGCCACTTTTTGCAGTCTCTTAAAAAGGTCACCCTTCAGGCTGCAACGCTTCATGAAAAATAAAAGCCTCCTCTCCAAATGTATGAATGTCATCATTCTTCAGTTGACAGCACATTCATGAAACTAAACAAACTCCATCAAAAAGAAGAAAGGGCCCAAATCAATAACCTAACATTCTAGCTTGAGAAATTAGAAAATACAGTCAACTAAAATCAAACACCACTAAGGGAATAATAAAGAATAGAGCAGACACAAACAGAAAAACTGACTCTAGAAGAAATAGATAATCTGAATAGATATATGTAAAAGGACTGCTTTAGTGATCAAAAAAACTTCCCTCAAAGAAAAGCTCAGAACCGAATGACTCTAGTGATGACATCTAAGAAATACTTTAGAACAATTAACATCATTCCTTATAGCTCTTTCAAAAAAAAAAAAAAAAAAATAGGAGAGGTCTTAATCTTGAACAGACCAATAACAAAGAGTGAGAGTAAATCAGCAATTTTAAACTTGCTGGCCAGACGCGGTGGTTTACATCTGTAATCCCAGCACTTTTGGAGGCCAAGACAGGTGGATCACTTGAGGTCAGGAGTTTGAGATGAGCCTGGCCAACATGGTGAAACCCCATCTCTAACAAAAATACAAAAATTAGCTGGGTGTGGTGGTAAGCACCTGTAATCCCAGCTACTCAGGAGGCTGAGGCAGGAGAATTGCTTAAACTCAGGAGATGGAGGTTGCACTGAGCTAAGATCACACCACTGCACTCCAGCCTGGGTGACAGAGTGAGACTACCTGTCTCAAAATAAATAAATAATAAATAAATAAAAATTGCCAACAAAAAAGCCCAAGGCCAGATGGATTCACAGCTGAATGCTATCAGACGTTCAAAGAAGAATTGGCATTCCAGTTACTGAAAATATTCCAAAAAATTGAGGAAGAGGGAATCCTCCCTAACTCATTCTATGATGCCGGTATCACCCTGATGCCTAAGGCAAGAAAGGACATAACAAAACATGAAAACTACACAGCAATATCCCTGAAGAACACAGATGCAAAAATTCTCAACAAAATACCAGTGAATCAAATCCAATAGCACATCAAAAAGATAATTCACCATGATCATGTGGATGTCATCCCAGGGATGGTGATGGTTCAACATATGCAAATCAATAAATGCGACCAATCACATAAACATAATTAAAAATCACATAAACAGAATTAAAAACAAAAATCATATGATTATCTCAATAGATGCAGAAAAATCATTTTATGAAATCCAGCATCGCTTTATAATAAAAATCCTCAACAAAGGTTTTTTAGGCATAGAAGGGACGTACCTCAAAATAATGAAAGCCATGTATGACAAACCCACAGCCAACATCGTATTTATTGAGGAAAAGTTGAAAGCATTTCTCCTAAGAACTGGAATAAGTAAAGGATGCCCACTTTCACCATTTCTATTCAACAAAGCACTGGAAGTCCTAGCCAGCCTAATCAAGCAAGGAAAAGAAAGGGCATTCAAATTGGAAAAGAGGAACTCAAACTATCTCTGTTTACTGATGATATGATATTACACCTGGAAAACTCTAAAGTCTCCTCCGGGCCGGGAGTGGTGGCTCATGCCTGTAATCCCAGCACTTTTGAAGATTGCTGACCAGGGAGGCTCTAGCCCTTGAGCCTCCGGAAAAGTCTGTCTAAAGGATTGTTCACCAATCCCAAAGGAGGGGAGAGACTCTTAAACTTCGAAAACGTGGTTCTCAACATTAATGACTCTGATTTATGTAAGTGGAAACACAGCTTACACCTATGACGCATTTTGGGGAAAACTACAGAAGCTTATAACAAGAAGTGCAAACTATAGTGATTCTGGTTAACCACAGCACACCCTGAATTGCCTGAACTATGGTGATTCTAGTTAACCCCAGTACACCCTGAATTGACTGAGGGTTGATTTTGGAGGTCTCCTCATTACTGGAGTGCTGAAAGGCCCGAGTTATCACACTGGAGCTTTGTGTGGGGGGTGGGGGGGGGGGCTGGGAGGCAGGGGGAGGGTTTCATAGGATGGTACATGATGTAGGTTGACCTGATAGCTGAGAAAACATTTTGTAAGATGAAAGTTATTACTCTTGATTATCATCATTCAGAAGAGATGTAGCAGCAAGAAGCACATTTAGGGGATAATTCACAGTAAAAGAAGAAAATCTGTCCTTATTTTTCACCCTCGCAACTCCTGAGTCTACAGGAACTGTCTTGATTTAGATTTAAATCCCTCCAGGGCATCTGCAGCCTGGCACGAGAAAAGATACAGGCATCCAGGGAAAAGTGAAATGCAACTTTTGCTCACCTATGATGCATTTTTTGAGGACCCTTAATGGTTAAAACCCAGGGGAAGCAGGTGAGACTGCGTGCTTCCCAACCCGGGGTGCCGCACCGAGTCCCAGAGAACAGAGGTCAAGTCCAGGAACGGGCAGCCTTTGAGGGAAGACCACTGCCAGGTCAGTGGTCAGTAGCCTCATCTGGGAATTGTATTTGGAAATGTCACTCTGTGGGAGAGATGTGTCATGGAGCATTTCCCGGGAATGATGAAGGAAGGCGGGACTGTTCCTCCTGGATGCTCACAGCAGGGCCTGCAGGGAGCCCAACCAATGCCCACAGTAAAATGGCTCATTTGCAAAATGACGGAGAAAGAGGCGAAGACCAGGGAGCGTCTCCTTTCAGGGTTGCTGCAGTCTCTGTGTTCCTCACCCAGCTTTGTGCTCCATTTTCAGAAAGGTACTGAAAATAGTATGCTAAGATCGTTATACAAAGTACTTATGCATTGAAACCTCCCACCATCAATATGTACAATTATTATATGTCAATTATAAGTTTTAAAAAGTAGTATGCTAAAGCAATCTTGAACTTGACTAGACAACAAAATTTCCCAAGCATTCAGTGCAAAACCAGGATTGAACTTGTACTGTGTTGCTCACACGTTTGGTCTTAGAAAAATGGAAATGCTTTTGTTTGAACTTTCGAAAGCAATTTAAGCCTAGCAGCCATGGGTGAATAAAAAAGCTGAGGTCAGTGTCAAATAAAACCAATGTAGTGGCACTTGCAATGTTTATATGACTCAGCGTTGACGGCTTTTTTTTTGGTATGTTTTTACAATTTCATTTCTCTTAATATTCACCCAAATATCTCTCATGTTCATTTGGTTTCTGAAAACTTTTGATATTTTATATGTTTACACTTAAAAAAATTTAATATCGTTTGATATTTAGTTTGAATAAACTATCCAACATGAAGGAGTACTTGATCAAACAAAATACTTTAATATAAAACATTTTTTGCACATAATTTCCTCACCCTTTTCTAAAACTAGATACATGAATTTCCAATATTAAAAGTTTTTTTTTTTTTGGATTTGAATCTACTTAAGACCATGTGGTTTCTAAGATGAAAATCAACAGAGATCTTTTTGTCATGGCTTTTACTGGGGAAGGGGTACCAAGAAAAAAGGCTGAAATGACTTCTGAGATGCCACATCAACCTAATGAAGCAATTTTGATGGTCCTAATGTAAATACATCTAGACACATGAGTTTCATTTTCTGTACGATATACAAGGGCTCACTATAAGAAGAAAATGCTTTGCCAGGGTCTGAGCACCAAATGTTTGAAAAAATATTTTGAAATATTTAATAAAATGTGATTGGATCTAGGGAACCTAGCTGAAATTTTAATATGTTTCTGGAAGTACTTATTTATATAATTAGAAATTAATAGTTATTTTAATAAAGTATGGGAAGTTTTTAAGAAAGTATGGAGAGTAAGCATCTATAAGAAAATGTTTGAAATAATTTAGAACCTAATATGTAAGAGAATTAAAAAATGTGTCGACACTATGTAGAGGCTAGTAATTGGTTTATTAGGCTATTTTCTATGTTGCTGTAAAGGGATATCCAAGACTAGGTAACTTTAAAGAAAAGAGGTTTAACTGGCTCACCCTTCTGTAGGATGTACAGGAAGCATGGCAGTGTCTGCTTCTGGGGAGGCCTCAGAAGTTGACAACTGCAGTGGAAGGTGATGGGGAGCTGACGTGTGGCCTGGCGAGAATGGAGGCAAGAGGGTAGGTGGTGGGGGAGGTACACACTCCTTTAAATGACTAGATATTGTATGAACTCAGAATAATAACTCACTTATCACCAAGGAGTTGGTGCTAAGCCATACACAATGAACCCGTCCCCATGATCCAGTCACCTCACCCCAGGCCCCACCTCCAACAGTGGGGATCACATTTCAACATAAAATTTGGAGGAGATACACTTCCAAACCATATTATTCTGCCCTCGGCTCCCCACACCTCATTTCCTTCTTACATTTCAAAATACAGTCATGTCTTTGCAATAGTCCCACGAAGTCTTAACTCTTTCCAGAATTAACTCAAAATATCCAAGTCTTAAGTCAAAAGCCTCATCTGGAGATGAGTTCCTTCCACCTATGTGCCTGCGAGATCAAAAACGAGTTATTTATTCCCAAGATACAATGGTGGTACAGGCATGAACATCCCCTTTCCAAAAAGAGAAATCAGCCAAAAGAAAGGGGCAATGGGTTCCCCATGTGTCTGAAACCCAGCAGGGAAGTCATTTAATCTTAAAGCTCCAGAATAATCTCTTTGGCTTCATGTCCTGAATCCAGGGCACACTCTCTTTGACTCCATGTTCCGAATCCAGGGCACACTGGTGCAAGGGGTGAGTTCCAAAGAACTTGGGCAGTTCCGTCCCTGTGGCTCTGCTGGATGCAGCCCATGAGACTGCCCTGATGGCTTGGATTCAAGTGCCTAGAACTTTTCCAGGCTGAGCATGCAAGCTACCACTGGCAGGGTCTACAGGATGGGGGCCTCCTGCCCACAGCTCCACTAGGCAGTGCCCTGGTGGGAACTCTGCAAAGGGGTACCAATCCCACATTTCCTCTTAGCACTGCCCTAGTAGAGGTTCTCTGGTTGGACTCCACCCCTATGGCAAGCTTCTGCCCAGGCACTTAGGCTTTCCTATACATCCTCTGAAGCCTAGGTAGAATCCTCCAAGCTGCCTTCACTCTTGCATTCAGCGTACCAACAGGCTTAATGTCACAAGGAATCTGCCAAGGCTTATAGTCCGCACCCTCTGGAGGAGTGGCCTGAACTGTACCTGAGCCCCTTTAAGCCAAGACTTGAGCTGAAGTGGCCAGGATGTGGGGAGCAGTGTCCTGAGGCTGCACAGTGCAGTGGCATCCAGGGTCTGGCCCCCGAAGGCATTCTTTTCTCCTAGGCATCTGGTCCTGTGATGAGAGGGTTTGCCTAGAAGGTCTGTGAAATGCCTTCAAGGCCTCTTTCTCATTGTCTTGGATATTAGTGCTTGGCTCCCTTTTAGTCAGGCTAATCTCTCTAGCAAGAGGTTGCTCCAGAGCCTGCTTGAATTCTTTCTCTACCACAGGGCCAGGGTGCAAATTTTCCAAACCTTTATGCTCTGTTTCCCTTTTAAATATAAGTTCAAAGTTTAAGTCATTCCTCTGTCCCTATATCTGATCGTAGGTTGTTAGAAGCAGCCAAGACACCTCTTGGTCACTTTGCTGCTTAAAATTTATTCCACCAGATACCTACCCTAAGTCATCACTCTCAAGTTCAATACAATCTGTGTGGATATGTTTTTGCAGAGTTAGAACTAACCTCAGATAAGAAAACACTATCCTATCAAGTATCTTGTTACTTGGAGCACTGTAGGGGGCCAGCATCACCAGCAGCTCCTACAAGCTTGTTCAAATACAGAAACTGAATTCATACACACATTAACGTTTTAGAAACACTGGTGCTATGGTCTGAATGTGTCCCTCAAAGTTCATGTGTTGGTAACTTGATCCCATGTGGAGATCTGGGGGCGGGGGCCTTAAAGAGATGTTTTCTGCCCTCATGAGTCAATTAATGCCATTATCACAGAAGTGAGTATGTTTAAAAAAGATGAGTTCACCCACCTCTTGCTCTCTCTGTTGATCTCCCTCACCTTCTCTTTGCCCTTCTTGCATGTGATGCTTTCCACCATGTGATGGCACAGCAAGAAGGACCTTGCCAGATGCCAGCTCCTCAATCTTGGACTTCCCAGCATCCATAACCATGAGCCAATAAAGGTCTGTTCATAATAAGCTACTTAGCCTGTGGAATTTTATTATAGCAGCACAGAAAAGACTAGGACAACTGGTCCAGAAGTTGGTTCTTCACAGTGCTACCCTATGAAACCATCTCACATATGTTGAAACTGGTGACATTATATGAAGATCAAGATGACAGAATATCTCAGTGTGTCTTTTATTGTAAAATACACTTAGCTCTACAGCTACAAGTAAAAGGCAAAATTGAAATTTAGCATTTAGAGAAAGCAATTAAGAAAATTGTAATAAAACTTTTCTTCTAAACTGGTTCTTGATATTTTGTTTCTCCACGTACAAAATCATGTTTGGCCACTTACTTTTAAATTTATGTCTGCTGTTAGAACAAATGTAAAAACAAATACGAAATGATGCATAAAAACATTTTCTTAAAGAGTTAAAAGGATTAATCATATATGTTAGATAATACATTATTACAAATGAAATATAAAATACATCTTATATATAATATATTCATATAAACCCTGAAGACATGATTAATAAGTATTTCTGTCTATATTTTTAAAGCACTAATGTTTAGTTTCACTGATTGTAATACTAGCTTGTACATCTTCATTTCAAATTTGGGATGAACATCAAAAAATATTTGACTCAGCATTTCAAATATTATATGTTCATCTAAGTCTGCTCTGAATTTCTTAGGCCTGAAAATGTGGAAAATTAGAAATCTTGAGGTTAGTCGATAAGGTTTCCAGTAGTCTCTGTTTCTAGTTAAGATATAAAGAGCAAGAGGTAAGACACATGGCAGGCTCATGCTTCCAGCTTTACTCATGGATGAGGTCCAGCAGCACGGAAACAAATGGGAATCGAATCTAACCTGATGCACTCACAATGTTAAAAGGCAGCTTTAGCCAGGCCAGTAAATTTTACTTTGCTAATGGCAGACACAAGACTCACCGTAGGGACTACAGTCTTTCCAAGAAGAGAGTGTGATTTACTCCAGGACTCCGTTTTATTTGTGTCCTAGATACATCATCAGGATTTCTGCTAACTACAGTCAAGATTTCTGCCTGAGAACTGCCCCTGGGACTAAAGTACTTTTCTCAGAAATCCCAGGAAATCCATGGACATGTTTTTGCTTGATCCCACTCTTGACCTGAGCTGATTTTCTCTGGGATCAGAGCCTGCCCAGTGGCCCATGAATGTCCTGAAGATAGAGCTCTGCCCATGAATGTGCTCCCTTCTGCCTGGCCAAAAGCAAACCTGTCAGACTTTTTCAGGAAGTTGGAAGGAGAGAACCTGTGGAAAGCATTGGTAATGAGCAGAAGCTATTAGCTGATAGAAGCAGGACATAATCAAATGCAAAGTTGAAATGAAAATCAGTCGGTCACAGCAAAAAGAGCAGAACCAAACAAAAAACCACACGGATCTCCAAAATGTCACAGTATTAGATTAAGAGACAAAGAAGTCTTTTTCCCAGGTGATGCCTGCTGGAGCTACTATAGCTACAGGTGTAATACAAAGATCATTCATCTCATAACTTTAACAATATTATTAACATTAAAAAAATGTTTTGAAACAAGGTCCCGCTCTGTCACTCAAGCCGAAGCACAGTGGTGTGATCATGGCTCCCTGCATCCTTGAGCTCCTGGGCTCAAGGCATCCTCCCGCCTCAGCCTCCCAAGTAGCTGGGACTACAGGGGTGTGCCACCATGCTTAGCTAATTTTAAATTTGTTTTTGTAGAGATGTGGTCTCACTATATTTCCCAAGATATTCTTGAACTTCTGGCCTCAACAATCCCCCTACTTTAGCCTCCCAAATCACTTGGATCACAGGCATGAGCCAACATGCCCAGCTGGCAACATTATTGAATACCTATATGCAAGACCCAGTGCCAAGACAAATACATGCCAAGACAGGTAACACCTATGGGATGTGACCCCGGGAGACAGATAAAAGGGTGGGGGGAGTGAGACAGGGAAGAGAGACACACCGGAAATTCAAGCTGCACTGGGACTTACTCAGCAAGAGCTGTATCCCCTCACCTGTTGGCTGCAGTGCTCTGACCTACGGTCCTGTCTAGGAGTCTTGTTAGATGAGTTAGCTCTAGCTGGGTTCTCATTTAAACATAAGCATTCACATGATCTTTCTTAACAGTTGCATTGAGACCTAGATATTATACATTCACCCTTTTCAGGTGTGCCATTTGGTAGTTTGAGTACATTAACAGAATTGTGTAAGCATCATCGCAATCCATTTTAGAGCACTTTCATCACCACAAAAGACACTCTGTAATTTTTAGCTGTTCCTCCGGGCTTCGCCTCTCGGATCTCTCCAGCAGCAAGTGACCCATGCAAATATGGTGTGAGGGTCCTGGCCAGAGCCCAGCACAATCCCGAACAGAAGTGAGGTAGCAGATATCCTTGTTCCTGCTGGGCAGGGGCAGCAGGAAGATCATCCAGACTTTGCCCACGAAGTACAATGGTAGCTGTGGGTATTTGCTGCACCCCTTTCATCAGGTTGACGAAACTTCCTTCTATTTCTAGTATAAGTGTTTTCATCATCAAAGAGTGTTAGAGTTCTGTCAAATGCTTTTTCTCTCTCTAATTTTGTGTTTTTTTGTGTTTTATTCTATTGATAGGACACATTACATTAATTAGTTTTCAGATGTTGACCTAATCTCGCACTACTAGAGTAGATCCCACTTGGTCATGAGGCATACTTCCTTTTATACTTTGCTGGATCTGGTTTCCTGCTATATTTTGTGGATTTTTCCATCCATATCTGTAAGAGATGTTGATCTGAATTTTTGAAAACAAAATGAAACTTTACTATCTTATGTTCTGAAGGCCAGATATCCTAAAATTAAAGTGTCAGCTATGCTGCGTTCACTCTGAAACCCTGGGGAAGACATCATTTTGTTGCCTTTTCTAGTTTCTAGAGGCTGCCTGTGTGTGTTTGCACCTGAGTAATTGCATCGGTCTGTTTTTTCCCCTGCAGAATGCTGGGCATCTGAGAGCTCGTTTTTACTTCATCTTTTCTCCATCCTTTGTAGTCTAAGCCTGTCATTTTTCACAGGTGTAACATCTCCAAGAAGCTTGTGGGTCCCCTGTGAATATCACAGGGATTCCATCTGTTTTTCAGAGGCTTTGCTGCGTAACTTTCCCCATCTCTATTTTCAGTTTTTGCTGGGATGTGTGAGGAGGCCCATGAGCCAAACCCCTCATGCCTTCAAAAGAGGCCTCTGTGAGAGGAATACACGGACATTTTCATCCTTTAAAGGCATGAGCTCCAGGTCGCCCAGCACAGCCCTGGCTTTCTCTTTTTAGGACACTTTCCTGATAGTCAGTCTCCACATTTAAGAGTCTTTTGCACTTTGGACAGGCTGCAAATGTCCCAGATTATGAAATCCTGGTTTTTGTTTTGTTTTGTTTGTTTTGTTTTTCCTATTCTGCCTGCATTATTCTAGCTGCGCTGGAATTGATGGGAGGTGAGATTCGGAGGGTGACCCACAAGGAGGTGCACTACACTCCAGAAGAACTGCTAGAGTTTTCTAATTTACATGAGCAGAAACCTGGGGAACAGTCATGGGAATGGATATTAAGGGTGTGAGGTAATGGGGGAAGGAACATAGATTTGGATCAGGTGGAATTTATTGATATGGGCCCACTAAGCAGGGATTTTTGCATTTAATGTTGCACCTCCGGGAGTTTATAAAAGGCTCTAATAGTTTATTGGCTTGGTTAGCTGAAATATGGATCAAAAGATGGCCCACTGCGAGCGAGCTGGAAATGTCTGATCTCCGTTGGTTGAATGTAGAGGAAGGGATTCAAAGGCTTAGGGAGATTGGGCTGCAAGAGTAGATTAGTCGCTTTAGACCTACTCATCTCAGCTGGCAGGGTCCGGAAGACATACCCTTCACCAATACCTTGTGAGACAGATTTGTGAGGGGCGCACCTGCATCCTTGGGCTCTGTGATTGCTCTTCTCTGTGTGCAAGATCTTACAAGGGGCCCCACAGTCACTCAATTAGAAAACTGAAACACAATGGAAGGCGGCAGGGGCCGAATGGTGGCACTCAACTGTTGAGGATGTTACATCCTTGAAGAGCACCTGCATCCTTGAAGACCTGTGATTGCTCTTCTCTGTAGGCCACATCTTACAGTGAGAACCACAGTCCCTCAATTAAAAAACTTAAGCACAGTGGGAATAATTGGGTCCCAAGGTGGCAGGGGCCAAGTGGTGGCACTCAACTGTCAAAGGCAAGGTGGGCATAGCTACTGTAATGGACAGCAGAGACAAAGCAGCAATCAGAATAGTCTGACTCATGTAGGGCTCTAGCACTGGCTTATTAATCACAGTGTTCCTAGAAGTGAAATTGACAGGAAGCCTACTGCATTCTTACTTAATTTGTATAAGTAGAAAACTTTCAGGTGAGGGGAAAAAAGACTAATTTAAGTTATAAAAATAGAGAATCACGACCCCTCAATCAATTTCCAGACTTGAGCCAGTTTACAGATCCAGAACCCCTTGAATGAAGGGGAAGCTGGGTCCCCTTAAGGAAGGACCCCACTACACTACCGACAATGTGTACTGTTAATCTTTCTCCCATCCTTCCCCAAGGAGACCTCTGGCCTTTTACTGAGGTAACTGCATTGGGGAAAGGGGAATCATCAATCAGAATTTTGGGGAACTACTGGACATTGATTCTGACCTGATGTTGATTACAGGGGACCCAAAATGTCATTGTGGTCCTCCAGTTAAAGTAGGGGCTTAGGGAGGTCAGGTAATTATGGAGTTTCAGCTCAGGTCTGACTTACAGTGGGTCTGGTGGGTCCCTGGACTCATCCTGTGGTCATTTCCCCAGTGCCAGAATGCAGAATTGGCATAGATATACTTAGCAGCTGACAGAACTCCCACATTGGCTCCCTGACTGGTAGGTTTAGGGCTACTATGATGCGAGAGGCCAAATGGAAGCCATTAGAGCTGCCTCTACCTAGAAAAATAGTAAATCAAAGCCAATATTGTATCCCTGGAAGGACTGCAGAGATTAGTGCTACCATCAAGGATCTGAAAGATGCAGGGATGGTGATTCCCACCACATCCCCATTCAACTCTCCTATTTGGCCTCTGCAGAAGACAGATGGATGTTGGAAAATAATAGTAGGATATCAGAAGCTTAACCAAATGGTGACTTCACTTGCAGCTGCTTTACCAGATGTGGTTTCATTGCTTGAACAAATGGACACATCTCCTGGTACCTGGTATGCAGTCATTGATTTGACAAATGCCCTTTTCTCTATTCCTGTCCACAAGGCCCACCAGAAACAATTTGCCTTCAGGTGGCAAGGCCAGCAATATACCTTCACTTTCCTGCCTCATGCGTACATCAGCTCTCCAGTTTTGTGTCATAATCTTGTTTGCAGAGAACTTGATTGCTTTTCACTTCCACTATATATCACACTAGTCCATTATATTGAGGACATTATGCTGATTGGACCACTGAGCGAGAAGTAGCAAACATACTGGGCTCATTGGTGTGTCATCTGCATGCCAGAGGGTGGGAAATAAATCCAACTAAAATTCAGGGACCTTCTACCTCAGTGAAATTTCTAGGGATCCAGTGCTATGGGGCCTGTTGCGATATCCTTTCCAAGGTAGAAGATGAGTTGCTGCATTTGACCCCTCACAACCAAGAAATAGGCACAACGCCTACAAAGTCTATTTGGATTTTGGAGACAACACATTCCTCTTTTGGGTGTGTTACTCTGGCGCATTTATCGAGTTATCTGAAACGCTATCAGTTTTGAGTGGCGTCCAGAACAGGAGAAGGCTCTGCAACAGGACCAGGCTGCTGTGCAAGCTGCTCTGCCACTTGGGCCTGAATAATCTACTTCAGATATGTACTAACTGAATACTAGTGAGATAAGTCAATATTCCTCTTATACAGCTCTATTTCCTGGCTCCACTTCTTGTGCTATTGTTATTATACATGCTACATACAATCATATTATTGTGTTTATTTGGAGATTATGTGTGATTTTAAGAGATGTGTATGGGTTCAAGTTGACAACAGGTGGCCTTGTGATGCTTAATATTAAGTGTCAGCTTGATTGGATGCAGAGTTGTGTTCCTGGTGTGTCTGTAAAGGTGTTTCCAAAGGAGAGTAACATTTAAGTAAGTGGACTGGGAGAGGCAGACCCACCTGCAATGTGGATGGGCACCATCTAATCGAGTGCCAGCACAGCTAGAATAAAGCAGGCAGAAGAAGGTGGAAGGACTTGACTTGGTGAGTCTTCCAGTCTCCATCTTTCTTCCGTGCTGGATGCTTCCTGCCCTCGAATATCAGACTCCAAGTTCTTCAGCTTTTGGACTCTTGAACTCACACCAGTGATTTGCCAAGGCCTCTTGGGCCTTCGGCCACAGACTGAAGGCTGCACTGTTGGCTTCCCTGCTTCTGAGGTTTTAGGACTCGCACTGATCCACCACTGGCTTCCTTGCTCCTCAACTTGCAGAGGGCCCATCGTGGGACTTCACCTTGT
Organism: Macaca nemestrina; assembly: GCF_043159975.1. Taxonomy (NCBI): domain Eukaryota; kingdom Metazoa; phylum Chordata; class Mammalia; order Primates; family Cercopithecidae; genus Macaca; species Macaca nemestrina. The sequence continues at coordinate 2,812,301 of NC_092129.1, read as the reverse complement.
GATGGTGTGAGTCAATTCTCCTTAACAAATATGTACACATATTGTATTAGTTGTGTCCCTCCAGAGAACCCTGACTAATACACCTATCAACAACTGATCTTTCTTCTTACATTTTGCTGTAAGTAGCAAGAAGAATCCAGGTTGCACCTTCCATACTCAGAAATTTCCTCAGGCAAATACCCAAGTTTGTCACTTACAAGCCTGCTTACCACAGAACAGTAGGACTAAGTTAAGTTTAGCTTCTGGCCACTACATTAGAAGATTTTTTTCTTTCTTCCAGTTCCAATAACACTTTTCCTCATTTCTTTCTAAGCCCTCGTCAGCAGTTCATTTCTTGTCCATATTTCTACCCCATCTGCTTATGAAATTGTGGTTAGTTTCTAGAACAATGAAGATTTCCTTCATCATCTCCTCACTTCTTCTGAGCCATCGGCAGCACAATTTTCAACCTCTATATTTCTGCCTATGATTGGGTGATGGTGAGTTAGTCATTCTCTGAGATAATACATGTTTTCTCTATTATGCCTCTTCTTTCCTTCTGACCCATCACCAGCAGAACCTTTAACATCTGCTTTTCCACTCACAGCCCGTGCAGGCAACCTAGACTTTTCCTATAAAGCTCCATAATTTATTTTCTTCCTCTATCACTTCCCACTTCCAAAGTCTCTTCAATATTTTTCTTATTTCTTACAATAGTGACTCACTTTGTGGCATCAAGATCTGTATTATTTTTCAATTGTTGCTATAACAGATTACCACAAACGCAGTGGATTAAGACAATACGAATTTATTATCATACAGCTATTGAGGACCAAAGTCCTAAAACGAAGCTCTTGGCACCTCATGGCACCAACCTCCACCTTCAAAGTTGGTGGCGTGTTCCAATCTCTCTCTCTTTCCAACTTCAGCTCTCTTGACTACCATTTAAAAAGGTTCTTGTGACACACTGGGCCCATCTGGATAATTCAAGATACTCTCATCTCAACATTTTAAACAAAATTTCATCTACCAAATCCCCTTTGATAGATAAGGTAAAATCTTTATAGGCTCCAGAAATTAAGACACAGATGTATTCAACAGATTATTATTTTTTCTACCACAGGTGCATACATTTACAGTGGTTATATCTTACTAATGGATTGACATGTTTATCATTATGAAATATCCCTATTATCTCTAGTAACTTTTTGTTTTAAGGTACTTTTATTTTTGTCTGATGTTAGTATAATACTCCAGCTTTCTTATCATTTCTTTATGAATGATAAACATGATTTCTATCGTTTACATTCAAGCTAGTCATATCTTGAAGTCAAAACGTGTCTTATGTAGACAGCATGTAGTCAGATTTTGTTTGCTTTATTCAGTCTCAAAATCTCTGCCTTTTGACTGGATTGTTTAGTTCATTTACAGTTAATGTTATTATTGATATAGATTGCTATCTGCCGTTTTCCATATGTCTCACAAATTTTTGTCCTCTAACCCTCTTTTTTCAGTTTTGTTTATATTCAGTGAAATTTTTCTAATGTTTCAATTCCTTTAAAGATTTTTGCTATGTTACTTGACTATTTTCTTAGTGGTGGTTCTAGGGCTTACTACATACATCACAATCTACTTCAGGTGTGTACTAACTGAATACTAGCGAGATAAATCAATGTTCCTCCTATACAGCTCTATTTCCTTGCTCCCTTGCATGTGCTATTGTTATACATGTTATATTGTTATACACTAAAAACTCAAGAATGCAGTGTTATAATTATTGCTTCATGTGATGTTACGTTATTTACAGAAACTGGGTAAAGAAAAGAGCAAGGGTATATTTATAGAATTTGTTACATTAACCTTGTTATTTGACTTTTTTTTTTCTTTTTTTCACTCTTCATTTATTCCTGCGGATACAAGTTATCTTGTGTAATTTTTTCTTTGCTTCTGACCTACAGCTTTGGAACGTGTCATCTGGCAGCTTTCTGGTCTCCACTGTTTCTCATGAGAAGTCAGCTGTTAATATTATTTGGGGTTCCTTGTACATAATGAGTCTTTTTTCTCTTTCTACTTTCAAGGTTTTATTTGGCCTTCTACTTTTTTACTGTGATATGTCTGGTTATAGGTCTCCTTGCATTGCATTTATACTACTTGGAGTTGGTTGAGCTTCCTGGATGTTTAGATTAATGCTTTTCTGTTGAATTTGGGATGGTGTCCACCATTTGTTATTCACATATTTGTATTTTTCCTTTCCTCTCTCTTTCTTCTCCTTCTTCATGTTGGATTTCCTCATCCAGGGAGATATTGCAGACCTTGACAAGGAGCTGGGGAAGAGAAAGCCCTGTCTTTTTGGCCACACCCATCCAGAGTGGAACTTCTGGTGTGTGTGTTGTGTGTGTGTCTGATATACTCAAAGTTCTAAAATAAAAACCTGTTGAACAAAAATCTTATATCCAACAAAATGTTCTTTCAAAACTATAGATAAAACAAACACATTCATAGATAAGTGAAAACTGAGAGAACTGTTAATAGATCAACCTGATAGGAATGTTGTTTCATGTGAATGACGGGAACTCCTGACAGTAATTCACACAGGCCGGGGGTTACTGAGAGGGGTGAGCCACGGCTCCAGTGTCGGGGATGCTCACTGTCGTGGTTCACTCTGAGATCTGGCAGATTTCCTGGAGTGACTGGGTCTTCCTTTGCTGTGTGTCCTCAGGGTAATTTCCAGGGACTTTAGGCATTGTTAAAAATGGTTTCCACAAGTCACAGTTGTTCTGCTGGGAAGTGCACCTGCAGAGTTTCTCATGCTGCCCTTCCAGAGGAGACTCCTCACCTTCATTCATTCCCACACACACCCACCAGACACTGCTACGCATCTTGTGTGCACCTGTTCCCGTGCCCAGCATGGGGACTTGTGCCTCTCAATCATTCCTGAATGTGCTCCCATCCATGCGGGTCAGGTCCTCATGCTCCCTTCTCTCTTGAATCCTTTGAGTAACTTAAGCAATCTTTCTGCCTAGAGTCTGGACCTACTGAAATCCACCCTTTGCATTGCTACCAAAAAAAATACGTAAGTCTGATCTGCTTAAAACTACAGCATTTCTAACTTCTCTCAAGAGTAAATCTAAGTCCGTTCAATGCTAGTTAATGTCTGCCTGTCTCACACTCTCTGTATTTTTGTTTGTACTTGGGTCGTCTTCTCTAGCTAAAGCATGGGCTCTCTCACTTTGGCGTCCGTATGTGGAGTTTCTCTGCCTGCAGTCACCTTCTTCCATCTCAGTCTGAAAAATTCTTTTTCCGTATTTAAGAAGTAGCACAGGTTCACCTCTATAGGAAGGTGAAGGTTATTTACGTTTTATGTGTCGTATACATAATTCAGAACACTTCTCAACCTCACTGCTTTATGAGACTTGTTTTTTTATCTGTCTTCTGCACTAGAAGGTGAGCTGCTTGAATCCAGAGATCCTGTCTTTTACCTCTGAACCTTTCACTATAGTGCTTGGCACATAGGAGATGATTAATAAATAAGATCAATATATTTAAAAATAGTTGGCTGGGATGTGGCCCCTAGTTTGATGAAGCTTACATTTTATCAGAGTTGTAATATACAAGCCATTTTAATTAGTGCAATGGATATTTGGACAATTACATAAGCAAAATCACATAAAAACACAGGAAAAGAGTGAGGCCAGAGGACAACACGCTGAGATTTCAGCAGATGAGCTGCAGGAGGTGGCAGAGTCTTTGGGAAAAGAGCTCAGTGCAGACAGAGGCGAGAGGCAGCCGCTTCACGGGCTGTTTGGAAACGCTGAGTAATAAGATGTGCGGCATTCACCCAGGCGCTGGTCAGAAATGGAGCCAGGAAAGCGATTTCAGGCCAGATGGTGAAGAACATTTAGTGCCATATGAAGGAACTGGGGACTTGTTTCTTTACTGTGTAAGTGTTAATATTTGTGGGATGGAAAGTGCTGAGGTCCTGTCTCTGTTAGGATGATGCTCCTGTTTGCAGACTGGAGGCAAGAACACCAACTCACCAAGCTGTAATAATGACCGTGAAGATGGCAACGTGCAATTCATGTTTAACTTAACACTGGGCACACAGTTGCTGCTGAAAGACTTTAAACAGGATCCACAGAGTTTGCTTTTTTCTAATGGCAGTGTCACAGTTTTGTTGCATTTAAAGTTACATGATGGAAGTGTCCCAACCAATTCGTTTTTGTCTGCGTACACAATCACAAACTTGACTCGTCTATAGTATTCGCAAAAAACAGTGCGTTCGGTAAACATGAAAATGTCTGCAATATAATGGCATCCAAATTGAAATCTGCATCAACAAAATATCACACTGTATTTAAAGTTACTGTTTCTTTATCTTAAGAAGATAAAAATGCCCTGTAAACTCAACATGAACTGAAATATTTTGAACTCTGAGTTTCAGTTCTAGAAATCTTTTTAGGGGCAGGTAAGTGATGATAACAGCCGTGACTGTGGCTGGAATAATTTCTGAAGTTGCTGAAAGGATTAACTCAGGATTTGAGTTAACCACGAAAGCTGCTCCCGCCTGTTGCGAAGGCTGCTGGATCCACTGTGACTACTGGGAGGCTCTGAGAAGCTCGGGGCTTAACAAATAGAAATTCAACTTAGGTAATAGAAACCGTGATTTTCCCACATGAAAAGCTGGTGTCAAATAAAAGCAAAGAACCAATGAAGCCCTCCCAGAACCCAGCTTAGATGGAGACACAGACCTGGCCTGAGATAAAGAGAGGATGCCGCTGACTCTTCCTTCACCCTTTCCTGACATCCCGTTTCCATGGAGCAGTGCTGACCCGCTCCAGGCAGTTGGTCACTCAGGATTCCAGCCCAGCACCCTGTTGGGCCTGTGAGCCCGCAACAGCATCCTCTTGCCAGGCACCTCAGTCCCACCTGGATGCCATTTCCCCATGGCCCGACTCTGCTTCCCAGGTAGAGTCTAATCCAACCACTGGAGAGCCTGGCGTAATGTGTCCCTGCAAAACTCCCCTGCGCTTCGGGTTCTCCAACCCTTTCAACCCGTATCTGCTGCTTTTCCAGGGTCCTGTAGAGAAGAATGACAGCGTAATTATGCTAAGAGGCAGGAAGGGGTCTAAAGCTCAGGCTAAGTTTATTGAAGATATACTGTTGGGGAAAAGCAGAGACCTGGAGGAGTTCCCACTGTGTTCATGTGCTAGATGACTGGGAAACGCACAGCCTCACATACACGCACACGTGGTATGTTCATTCAGGCCGTGAGGGCTTTGTCCTCCTCACCTAGGCTCAACCCAAGAGCTAGGAGAAAAATAACACCAGGCAGCGGAGATGGGGCATCCAGACCAGCGAGGCATCGCCTAGGACACTCTCTTTATGCAGGTGGCACTGGGGCAGGGATCTGAAGGATGTGGACAGCAAGCAGTGCAGGCACTGAGGCCTGAGTTCCCAAAGCAGAGGAAACTGCAAGCACAGAGTGCTGAGGCCAGAGGTCAAGAGACAGCTAGGAGGTCAGCAGTGTGGCAGGAGGCAGGTAAGGAAGGGGAAGAGTGGGAGGAAGTGGGGGTCACAGACACCCTTGGGGCCAGCAGTGTTGACCTTTAGTGGCCTTGGACGGACCTTGGCTTACCCCCAGGCAGTGGAGTCCAGCTGTATTCTGCCCTCGGTCTTCCACGACCTTTACCGCAGCTCATCCTCACCAGGCCAGAGGAGGCTCCCTAGGGGCACAGCCCATGCCTGAGCCTCCTCGCTCCAAAGCTGAGACTCCATGAGTCCACAGCACAATTCTGCTCAATACATTGCGCAAACAGGAGAGTCACGCAAGCTGACTTGGCTAGCGTCTTCTGTCTCTGGGGCCAGGTCTGCTTGCTGGTGCCTCTGCAGCCTGTGTGTGGCATTCCACAGTGCTCCCTCTGATTAACGGCTTTATTCCCCGGGTATGTGATTTATCTCTGTCCCATTCAAAGGGGCACATGGTTCTCTCTCATGACCAGAGTCGGAAGGACTTCCTCTATTTGTAGAAGGACAGAGAATCTAAAAGCAATCCAACTATGCATTATCTTACATATTGTCAGTCACTTAACACTTTGATTTAAAAATCTTCCATATCTTTAAAATTTAGATTTCAGTAAATTATTGCAGACCAGAAAATGTGCTTTCAAAAGTTAATGTTGTAGAGTGTCTGATCTTAATTATTCACTATTCATCTACTCCACGAGCTCTATATTCTTTACATCTCAAATATGGTGTCTGTGCTGCTTGTGGCAGTGTTTATGACAGTTGGGTTTTATCGTTGTGTTCACGTATAACAGCTGAATGGGTCTATGGCTAAAGCAACTTTTAAAGGTGAAGCCGGCATTTGGTATCCTGATTATCCTGATTATAGTCATATTTATCCAATTATAGTCATAGTTATCCAATTTTATTACAACTATGATTATAGTCATAGTTATCTGATTATAGTGATAGTTATCCAGTTTTATTATAACTATGATTATGGTCATAGTTATCTGATTATAGTCATAGTTATCCAATTTTGTCATGCATTGAAAGCTATAGAACTGTATACCTAAGGGAATAAAAGTGGAGTTTGAAGGAAATGTCTGCTAACTAAAATTAATGGTCATGCACATAAAAACAGCTCTTTTGTATGATTCTGTAAACTCGAAACATGCAAAGGTAATAAACAATTATAAGCTGACAAAGAATTTATAATGTGTTGAATAAATATCAACTATATTTAATACATCTTGAGTTACAGTTTCATAGCAGGTGTTTCTATGAGTAGCAAAGTAACATGAAAAACACACTTCTCCAAAACAAAGAGAAAAAATAATGAGATTGTCTGGGGGAAAAGTGTACCTATTAATGATCTTGTCTTCAGAGCATAAGTTCCCTCCTATTTTCCTACTTTTTGTGTCCATCTAAACCAGCAGAACCACCAGCAAGGCTTACCACTAGGATTTCCAAACCTGGCTATTAATCTTCCCTGCCCTAAGATGCACATCCCGTCCAGCTTCCTTCACTGGGTCCTTCACACAGTGGGTGTGGTGTGGAGGCAGCTTTTCAAATGTTCCCAGGGATTCCTGCTTCCTGGCCTTCATGTCTCCATGCAATGCCCTTCCCCTGAGAATGGGCTGCATCTGGGCCTGACTTCTAATGAGTGAAATGTGATGGAAATGATGGGTGCCGTTTCGGAGACCACATTATACAAACTGGAGGCTTCTCTCTCTCCAGCCTTCTCATGTGATCATTCTCATAAACCAGCAGCTTCATGGGGACTTCTTCTGGGGAGAGGCCCACAGGCAAGAAACTGAGGGAGCTGATGACCAATGGGTGTGGACAAACCAAATCCTGTGAACAAACACATGAGCGTGTTGGAGTTAGAGCCTCCCCAGACAAGCCCTCAGATGAGACCAAAGCCCCAGCCAGCACTTTGATGAAAGCCTCATGGGGATCCTGAGCCTGAGGGCCCAGTGGTACTTAGGTTTGTGACCCACATGTGGCAAGGAAATAAGCAGTTTCAGTGATCATATTTTGGAATGATTTATTAGGTAGCAATAGGTCAGTAACACATGGCATTTTAAATTTTAGAGCTCAGCTTAGGTGTTATTATCTCTATGAAAACTTTGCCAACTTTTGAGTCTGTGGTGAGCTCTGCTGACATCCATTTTTCAGGCCCAAGATCATTTATTTAATGACACTTTTTTTTTGATGTGCACAAATACTGCGTTAGTTTACTTGTTCATTGTCTGTTTCCATGCTATTCTTCATTGCAATGTCAGTGTCTAGCAGATGTATACATTCAGTAAATATTAAGTGCCTAAGTTAGTGAATGAATAAATGGATGAATGAAGGATGACTCACAAACTTATACTTTTTTAAACTTAAAACATTCTGTGAGGGTAGAAGTTGAATCAGAAGTATTATTCAGAGGAATGATTTTAACAAAATGTCCCAGGCTGGATCACAGGAAAGTTCTGAGCAGGAGGTGTGGGCTGACAGTGCAGGTGTGGCTCCTGACCTGGCAGCTCCAGGGAGGGTTTGGAAGCTGTGATGGGCAGCCGTGACTGAGCAGGATGCAGCCCCTAACATTTTGTCAGGCACAGTCCTGGACATGTTATGCCTGCAAGTTTTTGAAGAGGTTTTCCAAGGAGACTTTGAGAAGCAAGGATGTGTGAATGGATCCCAGTGTGTCTGACTACATAACCTTTGCACGCTTTTCAGTCTTCTGCTATAACTCCCTCATGAAATTAGACCTTCTTTGTTTTTTATTTTTTGGAGTTGGAGTCTTGCTCTGTCACCCAGGCTAGAGTGTAATGGCAGGATCTCAGCTCACTGCAACTTCAGCCTCCCAAGTAGCTGGGATTACTGGCATTCACCATCACACCCGGCTAATTTTTGTGTTTTTAGTAGAGATGGGGTTTCACCATGTTGCCCAGGCTGGTTTCAAACTCCTGACCTCAAGTGATCCACCTGCCTTGGCCTCCCAAAGTGCTGAGATTACAGGCGTGAGCCACTAACTGGCTGTATTTTAGAATTATATGAGAGATTTAAAAAAGTATGAATACCTGGCCTGAATCCAGATATTCTGCTTTAATTGGGTTTTATTATGAATGCCATTTAGAGAGTCTACTTTGCATATCTATTGTTAAAACATTGGAACTATGGGGCATACTATTTGCATAAGAAATTTAAAGTATCAGGAACTTGGGCAACATGCCAAAACCCCATCTCTACAAAAAAATACAGAAACTAGCCAGGCATGGTGGTGTGTGCCTGTAGTCCCAGTTACTTGGGACTGGGACTGCCTCAGACAGGAGGATCAACTGAGCCAGGAGGTCAAGGCTGCAGAGAGCCATGATCACTGCGATCCCATCACTGCACTCCAGCCGGGGTGACAGATCAAGACACTGTCTTAAATAAATAATACAGTATTAGGAAAGAAGCTGATATCAAGGAGGGCAAGATTGATATTCTCCACGCAACAGGGAAGCACACAGCTCCCAGGTGGGGTTCCCCAGGAGAGAAGGTTGTTGACAGCACTGGCCTCACCTCCAGGGATATTGCCCGGTGAGGCTTCAGAGGCTGCAGCTTGAGGTATTGATCTCAGTGTCACCGGACAAGACCTCTGAATTCTCTCACCAAACTTCCACCATTCATTATCACCATCAATCATGAATGGAAATTGATATTGGTTATATCAATTCTGTATAATCACAATTTGATAGAATTATAAAATTATATCAATTATAGAAATCTGATAAAATTTTTGTGACCAAATTAATAGCAGCTAAGACTTTGATTTTCATTCAGTAAGATGTTGTTTATAATTTTTTATTTTCCTTAGTACTTACATTTTTCCTTCCTAAAAATAAAATTTATGCTAAGAGATTCTTCTTTAGGGAAGCACAGATTACTGCCACTGAGATAGACTTACGTAACTTTCTGACTCACGTGTTCACCTGGAAAGGCTTACATGTCTTAAGGCATCATTCTATTGACAGCTTGAACTTATGCAGGTCTTTGGTTTTAGAACAAAGCAAAGTAAATGAAAGGATCCCCAGAAAGTAAAATTAAAGAATTAAAGTTTCTGTGTGGATGAGTTGTAATTGTAGTTTATGAGCCTTTCCCAGAAAATTGAATGCGGTAAAAGAGGGAGAAAAATAACACCACATATTCACCTCCAGGGTCTTAAATTACCCAGAGAAAGACAGTTTCATCCAAGCCAAGAGAAAACAACTGAAGCCGAAGTTGAATTGAGAATTTAGGTAACAGGACAACAGCTGCCAAGTCAAAGTCTGTGCAGAGCTGAGAGCGGCCAGTCCCAGCCAGTGGTCACCACATAGAGCACCGTCTGTCTCTCCTCGCTGGCAGGGACACCTGCTCCAGAGGGAGGCTCGGAGTCTCCTGCGACCCTGGGCATGCTGGCCACGGGGACCTGCCCTCCTGCAGGGCTGATACTCTGCGCTGAGTATTGTTTCTGTCTATCAGAGACCCCAACGCTGAGGCAGAAGCTGCCAAGGGAGAGACATGCTGCTGTCCCTTCTCCAAGCTCCCTGGGTGTGAACAGATCCCCACGAGGGCCTGGGAACGTGTCCACCAGGACGGCACCCGCTGCCTTTCCTCCATGTCCCTGGAACCCGCTGCAGGGATCTGGAAGCGGTTTCTGGGCCCCTGCTGAGCTGCACATGGCCGGATAAACACTGCTCTGAAAGAGTCTATTAGGGATAATTAATCATTTTAGCCTAAGATGGTTTTTGGAAGGGTTCATATACCTTCACCACAGGAAGAATTTCTAAATACCCAGCAAAGCCTCCATATATATTCTTTAAACCATTGAACAAGGCTTGTTTCTTCAGAAAGCATTTTCTGTCTAAATGCACTGATGGCTGTACTTCAAGAAATGATTTAGGTGTTTTTCTAAAACACAAGGCAGGTATTTTTCAACGCCACTGTTTTGAGGGAGAACACACTGAGCTTTTTGTAAAATACGTCTTGATACTTACAGAGGTTTTAAAAGAAAATATTTGGGCTGTGGTTTAGGAATCAAACAGTCTTAAGTATGTAAATAATGACAGGCTGGAACTCTTTCTAAAAAAATAGATACTGACTGTTAAACACACAGCCAGCTCTGGAGGCCAGGGCGTGCCCTAAGGAGGCACTGAGAAGTTTGTTTCTCACCCTGAGGGCTCCAGGGATCTGCAGGGGGGGCCTGAGCACACTGCTGCTAGGGAACTGCTCCCATGTTTCGGGAAACAGCTCCCGTAAGAAAGTCTTCCTCGGTCATCTCAGTGTCACCCGCTACGCTAATTCTGCTGTTTAATAGTCTCTGTAAGCCAGGCGTGGTGGCTCACGCCTGTATTCCCAGCACTTTGGGAAGCCGAGGCAGGTGGACCACCTGAGGTCAGGAGTTCGAGACCAGACTGGGCAATATGGTGAAACCCCGTCTCTACTAAAAATACAAAAATTAGCCAGGCATGTTGGTGGGTGCCTGTAATCACAGCTACTCAGGAGGCTGAGGCAGGAGAACCACCTGAACCCAGGAGGTGGAGGTTGCAGTGAGCCGAGATTGTGCCACTGCACTCTAGCCAGATGACAGAGCAAGACTCTGTCTCAAAAAAAAAAAAAAAAAATTCTGCACAAAGATAAAGAGTCTGTATTGGGGTTAAGACCACTTAGTACTGAGGGGGACAGCACATGTTGCCCGACGCAGCACCCCCGATTGGCTTGTCTTACTGAATGTTTTACCTTAGCCGCTGAAATGCAGCCTCCGTGGGCGCAGGCACCCTGTCTGTCTGGTTCACGTGTATGTCTTGAGTGTCCACAGCCGTGACTGCATACGAGAGACGCTGCCTTGCATTGCTTTCTTCCTGGGCTCAATGTTGGAAACGCGTTGGTCTGCGCTTCAGCCCCAGGCTGTTCTTCAAATCCTGGGTCTGGGGGAAGGGCAGGCATTGGAATCTATTAACCTGAAACATCTTCAGTTTCATTAGCACATTCTGATTTGGATTTATCTACACAGAAACACTAAAACTGATTTGATGTTTTATTTTATTTATTTTTTATTTTATTTTATTTTATTTGTGTGTGTGTGTGAGACAGAGTCTCGCTGGGTCGCCCAGGCTGGAGTGCAGTGGTGCAATCTCGGCTCACTGCAACCTCCACCTCCTGGGTTCACACCATTCTTCTGCCTCGGCCTCCCGAGTAGCTGGGACTACAGGTGCCCGCCACCACGCCTGGCTAAGTTTTTGTATTTTTAGTAGAGACAGGGTTTCACCTGGTTAGCCAGGATGGAATTTGATGCTTTATAACTTAACTAAGGTTTGAACAGCCACTGCAGGATGTTAGGAACAGAATCCAGGTGATCTCCCAGGTCGTGTCTGCTCCTTGGGGCCTCCCTCACTCACCGTGCCACCCTGCAGAGACGCTCGCCTGACAGGGTCATTGCCAGGCCGCCACCACCCCCTGGGATGGCCTCTGCCCCCTTCGCCCTCGTGGTCCGGGAGTGCTGCCCTTCCCTCGCCCTTCTGCTGCAACCCTTACTTTCCAGCACTCGGCTCTCCACCGCACGCCTTCGGCGTTTTCAGGCATACGAGTCACTGTCTGCCCTGGGCTGCCGTGATGTCCTGAAGCTGGATCCCGGCCTCCGGCTCACAGATGGGACGTTTGCTTCCCTGCTTGGCTGTGAATGGGGAATGGGAGCTTGAGGTTCTGCCTGCATTTTCCAGGCCTCCTGCAGGTAGGGCCAAGTCCAGGGGCCCTGGGCTGAGCAGCTCTGAGCTGCTTAGAGACAAAGGTCAGCATTTAATTCCAGTATGTATTTGGGGGTTTTTCTCCTTTTCCCCATTCTCAGGAAACTTGATCAAGTCCAAGTGTGGATCTGACTTTTCTAAGTCTTGTTTCATGGACTCAGTTTTTGAAATTCAAATGTGAAGATGTTGACCCATTTCCTCTGTGTGTTGCCTTAATGATACCTGCTTTAAAAATGGGCATTTCTTGCTCTAGCTATCTGAGTGGAGGTGGGGCACTGCAAACAGAAATCACAAGAGAAAAATGCAAAAGGATAGTTTCTCAGATTCGGCCCTGCACTTGTGGATATAGATTCCTATCTGAGATGAGTGTGAGTAAAGGCTACAGAAATAGGAATACTACCCAAGACTTTAGTGTAAGCAGGAACTTAGGGACTATGCAACAAGGTACGAAGCCCCGAAGATGGAGCACGTACGCCCCAAATCCTGGCATCCAGACAGCGCTGCCCCATCTACAGAGACACAGACGGCTGGGTCTGCTCCTGCTTCTCAATGGCCTTCGTGTCGTTTAGGGAGACAGAGTAGAATCAAATTCACTCAACCACCGGGGTTGAAAGGTTGAAGGTGAAATTCTCTCGGGCCAGGGACAAATGGAGGTAATTACGCAAACACAAATTGCACTCTGTTTTGCCTTCATATGACATCGGTTGGAAGTGTTTTGGAATATGTAATTGACCAAATGACTCAATTTTCCACTTCAGCTTTATTTGCAGATAAATTTTAAGACAGATTTTTAGTTTATATACCAATTCTCCCTGCAGAAGAGAAAAAAGTGAAACATATTTCATGAACAGTGCCAATTCCCGATGATTTTGATTCATATATTGGATCAAAATAGAAAACCAACTATTTCTGTTATGTTTTCCTAAAGAAGGAAAATATTCTTTATACCCAAGAATCAATAAGTCATGAAGTAGTATGCAGGTTGAGATTGAAAGAATGTATTTCCCAAGAGTGATAGAAGACAAGAGGAGCTAACGGTCACGACTACGTGCCCTCGTTTCGACCACTGTCCTTTTGTTGTGCTGAGAAAATTCAGTCACCCAGTTCCATAGACAGGTGAGGAGTGCTTTGCCTTGGCAACAGGGCAGGTGCTGGTAGGGACCGGCTATGTCTTGAAGGGGGAAGGGAAAGAACATGGTGTTGGGATCACGACCAATCCAGACATCACCAGACTATGAATCCCGGATATCAGACTTTCCAGAATAAGACTCATGGCATCTTCTGCTTTATGATATGGATATAACCAGAAAAGGGAATTTTTTACTAGCCCATCTAATGGCAACTTTTAGGGTTCTTTTCTGAAATCCGAGCTCTACCTCTCCATCCTGCTCCCCAGTAGGAACTTGTAAATAAATTTCCATTTATATAGTTAACGGGGACTCTCGGGAAAGGTGGAGTCAAACATGTTGATAAAGACATCACATGCTGATGGATGACAGCCCATCTCCAATGAAGGCCTTGTTATGGGCCGGACACTGCAGAGAACCAGCAGCTCATCAGTCAAGCAAATCAACCCTGCCTGACCTCATGGTTCCTGGAGATGAAGCAAGGATGGAGCCATCACACTGGAGAAAGAACGTGTTGAGACACGTTGAGGAAAGTCAGTGAGAGAAAGGTGGGAGGTGAGCAGAAAATGTCTTGGGAGACAGACTCCTTATTTTAATTTTTTGCATTTTTTTTTGAGACAGGGTCTCAATCTGTTGCCCAGACTGGAGTGCAGTGGCATGGTCTCAGCTCACTGCAACCTCCCTCTCCCAGACTCAAACAGTTCTCCTACCTCAGCCTCCCAAGTAGTTAGGATTACAGGTATACATATATATATATAATATTTATATATATAATATATATTAAAAAATATATAATATATATATTTTATATTATATATATAATTTATTTAAATATTTAAATATTATATACATAACATATAATATATACATATATTTTGTAGAGATGAGGTTGCCCAGGCTGGTCTCCTGCACCCAAGGGATTCACACGCTTTAGCCTCCCACGGTGCTGGTATTACAGTCGTGAGCCTCTGTGTCCAGTGGAGAGAATTTCTTTCCCTGATTCTGTAATTTCATGACTCCCATGCTTTTCCTTAAACCAACCTCATCACATAGAACAGTCAAATCCCTTTTCCTAAAATTATTTCTGATGCATTGCAAGCAGGTCTTCCTGCTGCCTGCCCTATTTCTTGGACTGGTATCAACTTCCAACCAGGTCCCAATAGAGCTCCCTGTAGTCCATAGGTGCCTCATCCAGACAAAGAGTGCTCAATCTGCTCACATTTCTGACCCAGATAGCGCAGCTCTTAGATGGCCAGTCATGACCACAGAGAACAGGCACGGCAGGTAGAAGTGCATGTTCTTCCTGGCCTGAAAATGAAAATTCCCACAGAGGCAGTCCTTCTGCACAAGACTGTCAACTTTACCTAGGGCAAACTTAGCAATCATTTATTGAACCCTTACGTGAATGACACTTTGCTAACTGCTGGACAAGTCTATACACATCAATCCAATCCCTTCCTCCTGGAAAGCGTGTCGGTACACATGAATATAAAAGTGCCTAGCACTTTGGGAGGCCGAGGCGGGCGGATCACAAGGTCAGGAGATCGAGACCACAGTGAAACCCCGTCTCTACTAAAAATACAAAAAATTAGCCGGGCGCGGTGGCGGGCGCCTGTAGTCCCAGCTACTCAGGAGGCTGAGGCAGGAGAATGGCGGGAACCCGGGAGGCGGAGCTTGCAGTGAGCCGAGATCGCGCTACTGCACTCCAGCCTGGGCAACAGCGTGAGACTCCGTCTCAAAAAAAAAAAAAAAAAAAAAAGTGCCTAATGCAGTATCACAGAGGCGTACTCAAAGAGCACAGCAGAAGATTAGATTAATTCTGGCTGAAAAAGACTGAGCTGAAAAATTACATTTATACTGGATGTTATATACATTTAGCAAATTATTTTAGCTATATCATTTGTTAGCTATAGTTTGCAAAGCATGTTACTGAAAATGGGTATTATATCATTTGTTAGATATAGTTTGCAAATCATGTGACTGAGAAAGGGACGTTATTCCAGATTCTTCAGGTGGCCCCGGTGTAATCACTAGAATCTTTATAAAGAGAAAGGCAGGAGTGTCAGCGACGTGGCCAGGGAATCAGAGGCCAGCGCGGTGCAATTGCTGTGCTGAGGATGGAGGAAGGGGCCAGGAGCTGAGGAACGCCGCAGCTTCCACTGGCTGGAAAGTCATGAAAGAGGCCCTGTCCTGGAGCTCCAGGAGGAGACAGCCCTGCCCGCACCTTGACAGTGGTCCCCCAGACTCACCTGGACTTCTGACTTCCAGACTTGGCCTGCGTGGTGATTTGTGAGGCAGCGCTGGGAGACGGATGCACACTCCTTCTGCCTGGTGTGACGAGTGCCTGCAGGGCTGTTTCAGCCGTGAAGGCGAGCTACGGGGGCAGCTGACGCTCCCTGCAGTTATGCTGCAATCTTTCTCCATCCCACTCTTCACACACCCTCTCTTTCCTGTGGCAAAAGCTCCAAGCCTCCCAGAGATGCTGTGGTTAAGTCAGTGAGCTTCTCATTGCCGTTCCTCCCTGAGCGCATCGCTTACCCCTCTCAGGTAACTTTCTCACCTTCCCTGCTGTCACCAGCTGACTCCTGATAGTTTGTTGAAGTTGGTCTCTAGGATCTCCTCCCGCTTTTTGCTGGATATCCAGCCTTGAGCCTCCCGCACGGCCCCTTGCATGTGGGACAAAGGAGGAGCTTGCAAACGCCAGACGGAGGCATTTAACTGCCACACAGCGCCCTGAGAAAGAGCCACTGCCCTTGCTCGCAGCCTGTGGCCACATTTGAGGTAGGACTGTCATCAGCCAAGTCCTGGAGTGCAGGGACGTAGGACAGAGGCTGCAGCAGCCCCTATGAAACAGCATCCAGGAGGAATCGTGTTCACTGCCTCGAGCCACTAACATTTCCAGGGCTTTTTGCAACCACAGCCTGTCCCATATTTTCCTGGCTGATGCAGAAATTGATACTAAAAATGGTTCTGCCACTGCAAGAACCCAGAGTGCCTGAACCAGAGGTAAGGAGCCTGGCGAGGGTGTGTGTGGAAACGAAGGGGTGCATCTTCCAAGGAGGGGCCTCAGCCTTCCAGAGTCCGGGGGCAGAGAGCCACAGGGCCCTCTTCAACTCCGTGTCTTCTCTTCATTCTTATAGATTAGTGACTTTTTCTTTGTCTGTCACTGTGATTTTAGTGTATACTGGAAGAATGGGTAGATAGGGGTATTCAGCTTAGCGTGTGATATGGTTTGGATCTGCGTCCCCACCAAATCTCATGTTGGATTGTAATGCTCAGTGCTGGAGGTGGGGGCGGTGGGGGGTGACCACTAGAATCTTTCTAAAGAGGAAGGCAGAAGGGGAGAAGTTCTCCCGAAGGGGCAGCAGCACCCGCCTTGGTGCTGTCCTCATGATGCTGAGTGAGTGAGTTATGAGATCTGGTTGTTTAAAAGTGTGCGGCACCTCCCCACCCCTCCTCTACCTTTTTCTTGCTCCTTGTTTTGCCCCGTAAGACGCACCTGCTCCGCCTTCACCTTCCACCGTGATTGAGTTTCCTGAGGCCTCACAGAAGCTGAGCGCAGGCCAGCGTCATGCTTCCTGTACCGCCTGCGAAACTGTGAGCCAATTAAACCTCCTTTCTTTATAAATCACCCAGCCTCAGGCGTTTCTTCACAGCCATGTGAGAACGGACGAGAAGGCCATGTGTAAGTGGAAATAATCAAGGAATTACTGCTGCTGGTAGAGAAGCAGCAGGACTGAGCACTGGCAGCCACTTTGGGGGTCTGGTGACGAGGCCACATGGGGTTGCGGGGAGGACACACCCCCAGCTGAAGCCTCATCACGGCCAAGGCGAGTTCGCAGGGCCACTGTCACCGTGGCACGGTAAGCCCACAACATGCCTGGCAGCCCGGGCACTCTCCCGCGTCTGGTACCTTCCGCCAGCACAGCAGCGGAACGTCTGGGAAGCAACAGAGGTCGTAGCAAGAGAGCTTGGCAGACCTATCAGTAAACCCTCTCAGGGCCACCCTTTGGTCCTTCTAGAAGGATCCAGAGAAGGAGTGTGTGTGTGTGTGTGTGTGTGTGTGTGTGTGTTGCAGAAAAATGAACGGCCTCCAGGCACAGGTGAGGATGAAATCCACACCTTTATAACATTAAAATCCGTGCAATGTATCGGTAACCACATATTCAAAAAATTACGACATTGGGTTTACACAAAATTCACTATTCCTGTATTATGAATACTGATTTTTTATTATATTTTCTATTTACTAAGATATTTGTTCAAAGCATACTGTACAAACATTATGAAAAGTGATATTTGGTGTATTTTAGGGAGAATTCTAAACCGTGTTCTCATTATTCTAGATGGATATTTCTTGCGGCCAGTCCACTGGAGACAGTGCCTTTGTACACATGTACAAAGCTTTTAAGAAGTACGATTGTGCAAAGATACACCAAAACTTTTACTTTTCTGACAATAAAATAAATACTTTGTATTGCAATTATTGGTCAAAGTAGTAAAATGTGGTTGTTCACCACTGAGTCAAGGACAGGAGTTGGATTAAGAGGTACAATGGCACCAAATAAAGAGATTTGCCCCGTGGAATTTGTGAAAGAAAATTATGTTTAATAAACCAATGAAATAGTAATATAACATTAATTTTATGAGAGTACACCGATGTGCCACATTCCATATTAACACACCAGGTGGGTACTTAGCATATTATACTGTTGTATGAACACGACACTGATTCGAAGGCCATTCATGTGTCTGTGTTAGCTCCGCGTCCAGTCCTGATGGGAGCCAAACAGCAGCTGCTTGTCTCTGCGTGGCCCCAGCCTTTGCAGTGTGAGCTGCAGCCAGGGTCTCACACAAGAGAGTGCTTTGTGGACAGAGCCTGGGATTTTTTTTTTTTTTGCTTCCTATGCTGTCCGGCTTCTGGTAGCCCGGCTGAAACCATAAATATTCAATTTGAGAAGCCTCTTTCAAAACCTGCAAATGTTAAATGCTTGATTCCAAAACCTTCCACGAGGCTCTGAAAGGTGCTTCTGGGCAGCGTGCCACATCCTGTGAAGGACCCGCCCCTCCAGAGGTCCCTTCTTTGACCTGTTGCTGGTGCATGGGTGGCACTGCAAGGCGGGCCTTTCCCACTGCTTCCATTTCAAGGGTGTGATAACAATTTTCCAAGCTCTGAGTGTCCGAGGTCACCCGGGAGGCTGCCCGACACTGGGTCCTGGCCTTGACCAGGCTCGTACAATCAGCCCTGCTGATGGCACATCAGTGAAGCTCAGATCGATCGGCGTTCAGGTATCTCGCACCACGACTGGCCTCTGCAGAGGAGGTCAGGAACTCCCGGACCAAGGGACCTACCCTCACTTGTGGGAACCTGGCGTTTCAGTGAAGGCTTCTGCAGCCGCGAAGTTAGAAGTGTGCTTCACACGAGCTGGAGCAGTTCGTTATTTTCTAGGCAGAAAAAATGCCTTGGAGAAAAAGAAAAGCATTATTAGGCAACTACTGTGTACCCGGAACTTCATATCTACTTTAATTTAAACCTGTAAACATCATATAAGGGTTTCCTTATTTTCACTTTTGGTCAGATAACCAGTCCAAGGACAGGAGGCTCCATCCCAGCCCTGCTCCTCCCACCGAACCTGCAGGATCCATTTCATAACCCTTTTGTTCATGTGTGATGGCCAGAGCAGATATTTCTGGAAAGAAGATTAGGAAAGTTGCTGAATTAATGCACAGAACATTATCCCAGATATTGCTAATTAAAGTATAAATTTTCCTTAGTTCTTTTTGCTTATTTGTTTTTTATTTATTTGTCACTGTGTGCGAAAGGCAGGCGAGTACAGCTGCCTCTGGTTTTCCCTCGTGGGGGCACTGCCTCTCTGCTTCCTGTAAACGCGGGCACCGTCACCGTGCAGCTTGTGAGGGTAAGGACCTGGCTTTCTCAGTGGGTAGCGGGACTGTAGTCCTGGCTCTTAACAGACGCCTCTAGCACACCAACAGTCTTGATAGAAAAAAAAGCTGCCTAATGGGTTCACTCTCTGATCCACAGCCTCACTTCCCCTTCCGAAATTAAATGGCCCCTTTAAAACTAGAAGATCGTTGCAACCTTTAGACTAAGAGATGGAATCAATACAGCCAGTGATTCTTGTTTTTGAGACAGAGTCTCGCTCCATCACCCAGGCCGGAGTGCAGTGGTGCGATCTCGGCTCACTGCAACCTCCACCTCCTCGGTTCAAGTGATTCTCCTGCCTCAGCCTCCTGAGAAGCTAGGACTACAGGCGCCCGCCACCACACTCAGCTAATTTTTTGTATTTTTAGTAGAGATGGATTTTCACCATGTTGGACAGGCTGGTCTTGAACTCTTGACCTCAGGCGATCCGCCTGCCTTGGACTCCCAAAGCCAGTGATTCTTGACCTTGGGGGTGCATCAGACCCAGTGATGTGCTCATTAGAAATACTTATGCCTATTTCTTATCCCTCAGGGATTCTGGTTCTCTCCATTTTGGAGGTAGGAACTGGGCAGCTATGTTTTTATAAAAAGCCCATCATCATTTTAATGGTCTCCAAGTTTGAGGAACACTGGTCCACATGGACAGCCAGGTTCTGGGTTCTCTCTGCTCCTCAGCACCACTGCCGAGGTGAACTTAGAGTCCACGGTTGACACCTCAATGACTCTCGGCCCTGACTCCACCTGGCTATGTCAGAGGTGTGAGTGGACACGGAATACTGTGTGCACATTTAGCAAGGAGGTTGCCCATGCCTCTTGATCTCTTTCTTGATTTCAAAAGCCTCATATCAGTTTTCCTCTGAAATCGTTGTTGCTGTGTCCATGTGGGGGACAGCCCGGAGGCGTGGGGCACACTGTGGCGCTACACGCATCCTCCCTCGCCCCGTGAAGCCACACACCCTTTCATCTTGGCATCCCGTGCTGTGTGAAACACACACGTGCATTATGGAATTGATACAGTGAGTGTGAGTTCACACTATTTTTTTTCATGGAACACAGTAAATCACGGTGTGTTATGCTTCATTGAAAACACCCAGGTCCAACCTCCCACACCTTCAGGCTGTAGGAGCCCTCCACTCGATTCCATCCCCAGCCGTCTGTGCTTTCGTTCTTAGGAGGGTTCAGTGGTTGTTTGTTTTAAAAGAACAGAGTGGATCACCAGAGGAGACAGATGAGCTTCTTTCATGCCCTAGTGCCCAGCTCGGTTTGGTAAGCACTTCTTGTGACATACATATTTTTCTACCCAAAGCCTCTACACAATATTCAAAACATTGATCACGCTGGAGAAGGGAGTGGCTCCCGAATGACTCATGGATGCTTGCTGTCATCACTGCCTTTCCCACGTGTGGCCTCTAAAGAGTCCTGCAGAGTCCTAGGAACCTGTTTGTTCCCACGGTATTGTCCTCAGCATCACGACACGTCGTGCAGACAGATGACGTCACCACAGCTGGCTTTGAAACCCCCTCCCAAGGCCCTGCTGCTGCTGCCCCAGCTCCTCTGGACTTTTTCTTCCCGATTTCTCCCTGGAGCTGCTGCCTCCACCACGCCCAGGCCATGTCAGGCATCCTAATATCACAGATGTTTCTGTCACATGCTTCTTGGAGCAGGATCTGTGCTTCTCACGTAAGGCTGTATTTTGAAACCCCAGAAACTTAATGGCTTCCAGTCGTGAGAGTATTCTCTCATCTCACACATTTTCTCCAGGTAAGGAATTTGGATGTGCTTTGGCTGGGGATTCAGGCTCAGGATCTCTCTGGAGACTGCAGTGAGATACAGACTAGGGCTGCCGTCATCCGAAGGTGGGACCATGGTTGTGGAGGCACGGCCAGGCTGTTTCTGCAACCTCATGCACAAGTCCAGCTGCTCACTCCCACTGCTTCATGGGCTGCTCAAGTTTCCTTCTGACATGTAGCCAGTTTCCTGCAGAAAGAGTGATTCAAAACACGGAGGTGGAAACTGCAGTGACATTGGTGACCTCACTGTAAAATGCACACACCTCCACTTTGACCACCCCACATAGGTGGGAGCAACAAAAGGGAATGAATCCAGGGATGCAGGATCATGGGGCCATCGAGGATGCTAAATGCATGGTGCCTTCACTCATGCAAGTGGAAACCCAAGATCTACCAAGACCTTGGGCTCCTCTTTGTCCTCCTGGTTCCCTTTGCTTCAGTTACACGCCCCCATCCCCTTCATACACAGCAGACCCTCATATTCAGAGCTTTCAACTTGCTCTTCTCAGTCATCTCTTTTACCCCCAGGTAACTGGAATGACTACTCCCCCACTCACACGAGGTCTTCATTCAAATGCCACCTGCTGGAGCCTGGATCCAGGCTTGAAGTCCCAGCGTCGCCCCCATCCCCATTGCTCCTCCTTCTTTTCATCATCAGGAAGAATACGTTGAAGCATTTCCTGCTTTAACTTCCTCTTTAGCACCCATCACCTGGGGCTTTCCACATCTGCCGTAGCCAGTTCCCTTCAAACCCTCAGAGCAATGCCACTGAATTCCATGCTGGGAGGAAACGCCTGCAGCTGGCTCCTCTGGGTGTCACTGAATTCCATGCTGGGGGGAAACACCTGCAGCTGGCTCTTCTGGGTGTCACTGAATTCCATGCTGGGGGGAAACGCCTGCAGCTGGCTCTTCTGGGTGTCACTGAATTCCATGCTGGGGGGAAACGCCTGCAGCTGGCTCTTCTGGGTGTCACTGAATTCCATGATGGGGGGAAACGCCTGCAGCTGGCTCTTCTGGGTGTCACTGAATTCCATGATGGGGGGAAACGCCTGCAGCTGGCTCTTCTGGGTGCCACTGAATTCCATGCTGGGAGGAAACGCCTGCAGCTGGCTCTTCTGGGCGTCACTGAATTCCATGATGGGAGGAAACGCCTGCAGCTGGCTCTTCTGGGCATCACTGAATTCCATGCTGGGAGGAAACGCCTGCAGCTGGCTCTTCTGGGTGCCACTGAATTCCATGCTGGGAGGAAACGCCTGCAGCTGGCTCTTCTGGGTGCCACTGAATTCCATGCTGGGAGGAAACGCCTGCAGCTGGCTCTTCTGGGTGCCACTGAATTCCATGCTGGGAGGAAACACCTGCAGCTGGCTCTTCTGGGTGTCACTGAATTCCATGCTGGGAGGAAACGCCTGCAGCTGGCTCTTCTGGGCGTCACTGAATTCCATGATGGGAGGAAACGCCTGCAGCTGGCTCTTCTGGGCATCACTGAATTCCATGCTGGGAGGAAACGCCTGCAGCTGGCTCTTCTGGGCATCACTGAATTCCATGATGGGGGGAAACGCCTGCAGCTGGCTCTTCTGGGCATCACTGAATTCCATGCTGGGGGGAAACGCCTGCAGCTGGCTCTTCTGGGCATCACTGAATTCCATGATGGGGGGAAACGCCTGCAGCTGGCTCTTCTGGGTGTCACTGAATTCCATGCTGGGAGGAAACGCCTGCAGCTGGCTTTTCTGGGCATCACTGAATTCCATGCTGGGGGGAAACGCCTGCAGCTGGCTCTTCTGGGCCAGCAGGTTCAGCTGCCCTCCTGCTTATCATCATCTGACATTGAATAAAGTTTGCTTATTTATTTTGATCAAGCTCTGTGGAGCAGAGATTGTTGCTTGTTTTGTTCAGTGCTGCATCCTCTATGTCTAAAATAATGCCTTCCTCGAACTATTTGATTGATCAGGGGTGTGGAAAGGTATATGATTTGCCTGGCCACGTGAGGGGAACTTCATCTGTGTTTCCATGAAATGGGAGGATGAAGGTGGGAAGATGGGCATCTGCTTCATGTTCATGCTACTCATGAAAACAACGGTCAACACAGAAGATGAGAAGGACGTACAAAGTAATTAAACTGATAACCAAGGGACAAGAGAGACATAATAATCACCGAGGGGACATGCCTAAGTGCAGGTCAAAGCACCAGAATTCCAATTCTGTGATCATAGCTATGGTAATGAGTTTGAGGCAGGCTCAACTTTGAAACATAAATAAACAGAAAAATGAATAGCTCTTCCTATCAACAGAGAGGCTTTCCACACTCTTGTATGTGAAGAATGGCGATCTTTCTCTCGGAAGAGCCAGCAAAGGATGACCCAGGAAATTGTACTGATAAAACTTGGCAACTTCTATGAAAACAAAATTAAATAGATATTTAATACCATTCTTCAGATCCCAAACCTAGATCAAAAGAAGACCTTTCAAGAATCAGACACAGATGTGAGAGGATAATAATCTTGAATCAAGATGTAGAATTTCCCAAGTAAAATCTCAGAAAATGAAAAGAGAAATATTTATAAATATTATTTTATAAACAAAAAGTTGTATGTTTCAACTTCATAGAGCAAATTAAATTAAAAATGATAACTGGAAATAACCTTTAATAATACTTAATAAGTAACATATACCAACCAATAAAAATAGTAAAATTGCTTTAAAACTTGACAAACGACATGAATAAAATATTTGCAGACAAAGATAAGTCAGAATGGTTAAATCTATGTCAAAATGTGCAGAATAATATAATCTTATACTGTTTCACCTATCAAATTAGCAAATAATTTTAAAAGTTCTATTCCTCATAGCTGGTGTGCACATGGTGAGACAAGTACTTTACTTTTTCTTTTCTGTGGGAAACTTAATTGATAGGAAAATAATTAATTGAAAAACAATTTGACAATATGTACCAATTTTCTTTAAAATAGTCATATTCTGGCTGGGTACAGTGGCTCAAGTCCATAATCCCAACACTTTGGGAGGCCCAGGTGGGTGGATCCTTTTAGCCCAGGAGTTCGAGACCAGCCCGGGCAACATGGCAAAACCCTGTCTCTATAAAAAATACAAAAATTAGCTGGGCGTGGTGGTGCCTGTAGTCCTGGCTACTCAGGAGGCTGAGGTGAGAGAATTGCTTGCACCCAGGAAGTCGAGACTGCAGTGAGCAGTGATCATACCACTGCACTTCAGTCTGGATGACAGAGTGAGACTCTGTCTCAAAATTTTTAAAAAGTCATTTTCTTTAGCTTAATAATCTTACTTTTAGAAACCTATCCAAATAAAATAGTGATAAATGAAGAAAACTATGAGAATACACAAAGATATTTATTATAATATTATTTATAATATAACTAATTTTGAGAGAATATAAATGCCTAACCTTAGGAGAATATTAAATAAACTATTCTGTTTTCATATTATTGGAGAGAGTAACATTAAAGCTGATATATACAAAGAACTTTTAATATTGTAGGAACATTCTCATGAACATAATAGTAAGGTTAAAAAGTCAAGATACAAAACTCTACATGCAGTATAGGCTCATTTATAATATTGAGCTAAAGAAAAGGCATTCACCCATTATCAACAGCAAATAATAGAGTCAGGAAGTGTATGCATAATCTTTATTTTCTTCTTTGCTGCTGTGTGGTTTTCTATAAGGAACATTTTTGTACTTTTAATCAGAAACGCAGGGTGAGATTGAGAAAGTGCTGTATGAATGTCCAGCGTCAGGCCAGGCGTTGGGCCCTTCTGCATCTCACTCCCTGGCAGCGCTGGGGGTGAACCACAGGCTCTGGCCTCCACATTCTCTGACAGATGCCTTAGTGACCGCCATGAGCTGCATTGTGCCCCCCACCAAATTTATGTTGATGCCTTGATACCCCAACCCCCCAGTGCTTCAAAATGTGACTTATTGGGAAACCAAGCTTCCCATGGATGATTAAGTTAAAATGAGGTCCTGCAAGTAGGTGCCAATCCAATCTGACTGGTGTCCTTATCAGACGCGGAGATTAGGACACGCAGAGACCCTGGATTCACGTGCACTAGGGATGACCACAGGAAGGCACCGCGCGAAGGCACCGTCTGCAAGCCAAGGAGAGAGGCCCCCGGAAAACCAACCTGCCCACACCCAGGTCTCGGCCTCCAGCCTCCAGCTTCCATGTCTGTGGTTAAACCATGTAGTCTGCGGTGCTTGTCAAGGCAGCTCTGGCCGACTGACGGTTTCTGTGATTGGAACTGCTGCCTGTAAATATGAGTGAGAGCCCAGCCGATAGAGATGCATGAGGCCTGCCAAAGCCTGGCGCATCAATGGTGCCCTGGCAGAGGTGGTGAGGGTGTTAGCCAGGAACGCAGTCTGCAAGGCAATATTCCTTCGCGAGGGGGGTATTAGAAAAAAGACCGTGCAAGTTCACATGCACACGCAATGCTGAACATCTTCACACTGATGAACTCTCACCATTCTTGACTGAAGAAACAGGGTGTGATGGATAACTGGAAAGAGCAGAAACGCTGAACACATCTGTGAAGCATTGGTTTTAAAGTTGGGAAAATGTGAAAAATCCAGACCCACCTTTGGAAAGAACATGCCCTGAAGGTACAGGTAGGGCTGAGTTTCCTGTCTGAGGAGTTGGCAGCCCAGGGAGGGAAGGAGAGAGCCGCAGGCAGGGGAGGGTGCAGCCAGCTGCCTGTCACTCTCCCGGCCACCTGTCTGTCAATCTCCTGGCCACAAGGTGATGGACAGCCCGGTGGTCAGCATCCCTGCGTGAGTGTTCTACAATATGACCTATGAAACAGGGTTATACTTCTCCAGAGCAGGCAGATATTTGATTATAAACAACTGCAATTGTATGCAATACTCAATTACAACATACACGTAATTTATTTTTAAATCACAGAAATATATTTATTTTTTCCTACTGCTGTAACCTTCCCTGAAGGTTCTAAGTTAGCGCCTTGCTTGCAAGGGTATGACAGAGTTCGCTCTCTCACTCCCTTTCTCTCTTCTCTCTCTCTCTCCCCCTCTCTTTCTCCCTCTCCCTTTCCCTCTCTCTTCTTATCTCTTGTTTTCCTTTCTTATTCACCCCTCCACCTTCTCTCTCTCACCTACTGCCATCTGAACTTGTTAAAAATTCCAAACACATGTACCAGTGAAGACCGTGTAATTCCCTCCATGTTCTCCTCACCGGGCTGCAACAATTACTGAGGCAAGGCCAGTTTTGTTTCACCGAACGTCCCCACCAGCTGGCTCGGGTTTCATCTGCTGTCCCCTGCCCTTGCCCCAGGTTCACAACTCCCTAGATATTTTGAAGCACATCCCCACCCCCAGCCCATACTTCCCTAGACAGCCCCAGAAATCACCCTTTGATTTACCGTGATGTTGCAGCCTTCCTGCAGATTAAGTTGGCAGTGAGCTGAGATTCCACCTGGTAAGTACGAGGTGGTACCCTCAGAACCTGACGCCTAGCTTCTCATTTGTCTTTTGGAAAAGGTGTTGTAATTTGGCACGGTGTGACAGCAAGTGACTTAATGTGATTTTAGTGGAACTGGGGTTCAGTGGGCTGAGAGGGTTTACAAAATGGGTAACTTTTCTTGAGACATGTGTACATGTCTGTATGACAGCTGAATAGTGATCTAGTATAGAGACAGATGATGAGAGACGGATGGATAGATATTGAGAGAGAGAGAGAGTGTGTGTACATGTGTGCACTCTGCTCTAGAGGCTTTCTATAAAATGTCTCTTAATTATAATTTTCTTAGGCAACCTTTTATATTTTACTTTGCCATAGCTCAGTCCTTATGTAAATATCCAGTTGATGACTTCACCATTGAGCTTGGTGTACTAAAACATGTGCCAACTCAAATTCATCAGTTTTTTCAGCTGTACTGAAGTACAATTGACAAATAAAAATTATATATATCTATAATGTATAATGCGACGTTCCAATATGTGTGTACATTGTGGAATGATTAAATCAAGTGAATCAACATATCTATCATCCATATACTTATTATTTTGTCTTGTGAGAACATTTAAAATATTCTCTCTCAGCAATTTTCAAATATCCAATACATTATTATTAATTATGGTCACCATGCTTTATGGAGATCACGACTTACTCCTCCTGTCTCACTGAAACTCTGTTCCCTTTGGCCAACGTCTCCCCTTTCCCCGTGTAGCTGCTGCCCTCACCCAGGTCCTGGTAGCCACCACCCTACTCTCTGCCTCTGAGTTTGACTTTTTAAGATTCCACTTATAAGTGAGATTATGCAGCCTTTGTCTTTCTGTGCCTGGCTTATTTCGCTTAACATAACGTCCTCCAGATTTGTTCATATTGTAACAAATGACAGGATTTCACTCTTTTTTGAGGCTGGATAATATTTCATTGTATGTATGTACTACCTTTTCTTTATCCATTCATCGGTGATGGACACGTAGGTGGATTCCATGTCATGGCCGTTGTGAATAGTGTTGCAGTGAACATGGGAATGTAGATGTCTCCTCAATGCATTGATTTCAATTCCTTGGAGATACGTATCCAGAAGTGAGGCTGTGGGGACTATATGGTGGTTCTATTTTTAATTTTTTTGAGGATCTTCCATAGTGTTCACCATAATGGCTGGACTAACGTACAGTTGCATCCACAGTGTGTAAGAGTTCTCTTTCTTCCATGCCTTCACTAACATTTAACTTTTTTGATAATGGTCATTCTGACTTGAGTGAGATGACATTTTATTGTAGTTTTAATCTATAGGTCCCTAATGATGAGAGATGTTGAATATTCAAAAATGTACCTGTTGACTATTTGTATATCTTCTTTTGAGAAATGTCTGTTCATGTTCTTTGTCCACTTTTTAATTGGGTTATTTGCATTTTTGCTACTGAGTTGATATGCCAAAAAAAAAAAAAAAATGAAGGACTAAAATCATATGATTATCACAATAGATTCAGGAAAAACATCTGACAAAATTCAACATCCTTTCATGATTAAAAGCCCTCAACAACTTAGGTGTAGAAGGAATGCACCTCAACACAATAAAGACCATGTTAACAAACACTTGGGTAACATCATGTTCATCTGTGAAAAGCTGACAGACTTTCCTCTAAGATCAGGAATAAGACAAGAATCCCCACTCTCACCACATCTACTCAACACAGTATTGGAAGTCCTAGCCAAAACAATTAGGCACGAAAAAAGAATTAATGAAACCCAAATTGGGAAAAAAGATGTTACATTGTCTCTGTTTGCTGATGGCATAATCTTATATGTAGAAAATCCTAAAGACTCCATCAAAAAGCTGCTATAAATAATAAACAAATTTAGTAAGTTTGCAAGATAGAAAATCAACATGTAGAAATCAGTCTAGCCACAAAAGAAATTAAGAAAACAATCCCAGCTGCAATAGCAAAAATTAAAAATATTTTGAACTATATTTAACCAAGAAGGTGAAAGTTTTGTACACTGAAACTATAAAACACTGATTAAAAAAATCGAAGTTGGAAATCAATGAGGAATCTATAGATTTAATGCAATGTTTATCAAAAGCCCAATTATGTGTTTTCACAAAAATATAAAAAAGGAATCTTAAAATTCCTATGGAACTACAAAAAAATCCCACATAGCTAAAGTTGAATCCGAGCAAGAACAAAACTGGAGTCATCACACTGCCTGATTTCAACGTGTGCTAAATAGCCACCGTCATCCAAACAGCATGGTACTGGCATTAAAACAGATGCATCGACCAATGGAGCGATGTAGGGAGCCCAGAAATAAATCCACATTTTTATGGTCAGTAGATCTTTGAGAAATTGCTAAGACTACACAATGGAGCAATGATAGTTTCCTCAATAAATAGTGTTGGGCAACTGGATGTCCATGGCAGGAGAGTAGGAGTGGACGCCAATCTCACACTAGACACAAAATTAGCTTAAAGTGTATCAGTGACTTAAATGCAAGACCTGCCAATGTAAAACTCCTAGAAAAAACAAGGGAAAAAGCTTCATGACATTAGTCTGGGCAGAGTCTTTGAATATGACCCCAAAAGATAGGCAACAAAAGAAAAAAAAAGACAAATGGAATTGCATCCAAATTAAAAGCTTCTTCACAACAAAGGGAACAAGTAAAGACTGAAAAGACAGCCTATGGAGTGGGAGATATTTGAAGCCATACAGCTGATAGGGGGTTCATATCCAAAATAGACAAGGAATTCTATCTACTTAATAGCAAGAACACCACCCAATTAATAAGTGAGCAAATAATCTGAATTATCATTGATTTTATGTGTTTTCAATGCCTAGCATTTACTAATAATCTGTGATGCAGAAATAGAGCCACACCCTCAAATTTACGCTTTTATGAATTACCTGAGGGAAGTTTTGGTCAACTGTCAACTCAAGGATCGGACTATGATTACAGATTACTCAGTATTCTTCCTGCCTTTCACCTCCCACCGCCCCAGTTCCCCCTGAATACCATGCACACCCACATGTCTTCTCAAAACTGTGGATTTTGTCTTGCCAGCCCTACTGAGGTATTTCACTGGCTTTGTGTTGTTTTTGTGAGACATAAACCTTCACAGTGGGTGTGGGTGTGGCACTCTCGCACTGACTTTCTTTGCATTCGCCCTGACCTGGCCTGGTGCAGCGCTGTCTCCTGTCTCCACTCCCCATCCTCCAAGGAGGCCCAGGCTTCATGGGAAGTGTGCCCTAAATACCCCTTTCCCTTCTCTGGGACCCTAGCCCTGCTGTCTTCGTCTCCCTCTGTACCTACGGAAAAGGACTCTGCAATTTCAACAGTCCTTTCTAGAGGCTGAGTTTGGGCACCTTGATTAGACTGTGAACTTGTAGGTGTCAGGGGTCACACATCTTTCTTTTCTGTCACCTTCCTGCCAGTCGGTTTCTGCAACCAACATACGTGGTTCATTGCCGCGAGTCAGCCTGTGGACTGGAAAGGTGGGACATGGCACACGGGGACAGCACTGCACTTCCCAAACCACAGAAGGAAATCAGCATTTTGGAAGAACAAGTGAGTGGATGAATGAATGCGGTTGAAATGGCTGAGAAGACAGTCGCATGGGAGGGAGGACAAATTCTTCTGGTTGTGGGGGAGGTGATTCGGGATACGGAAAACTTCGTGGAAGAATTGACATCTGTTCTGGGATGAGATTTTGATGTTTGGAGACATTGCAGAACATTTCATGAACAAGGAATAAAATACATGGTTTTCTGAGAAAAAAGTAAATAATCTGGGCCGGGTGCAGCAGCTCACGCTTGTCATCCTAGCACTCTGGGAGGCCAAGGCAGGAGGATCGCTTGAGCCCAGGAGTTCAAGACCAGCCAAGGGAACATAGGGAGACTCCCATCTCTACAAAATAAAAATAAAAATTAGCTCACGCCTGTGGTCCCAGCTACTCAGTAGGCTGAGGTGGGAGGATCACTTGAGCCCAGGAGGCCAAGGCTGCAGAGAGCTGTGACTGTGCCCCTCACTTCAGCTATAAACGGACAGCTGAGTTTCTAATAAAGCTTAATTCATCACAGCAATATGTTTCAATGAGATGAAAGAGACTAGCTTTAGAGAGTTTATCAAAGTAACTTCCCACAAGTATTTTAATAATAAATATTCTAAGTAGCTTTAAGCTGCATTTATGCACAGTGAAATCATAATTGTGTTGATTTTAAAAAAGAACCAAAAAGCCCCCTGAAAGCTTCTGTTGTCTTTCATTCTGCATACCCAAGTGCCTGGGACTCCTCTGCTATTTTTGACCTTGACCTTGCAAGTTTACTGCAGAAGAATTCACAAATTCCAGTGGTAAACAAAAGAAGAAAAGAACCAGATGGCACCAGATAGCCGTTCTCTCAAGAAAGGAGCTCTGCGAACCCTGTCTTTTGCACTTCAGCTTTCCAACACAGTGGAGTTTGTACATTATAATTATTTCCATCAAACCAGGATGCTTTCAAAAATGGAAAAAGGATTGTTACTCTGGGACCACAGGCCTCAGTCAGGAGTTTCCCAGGCAAATGTGGACGAATATCAAGTGCCAGTCATGTTCTCTAATTAATTAATCATGCTTTGCTGAATTTGAGTGATGGAAACTTGTATCATATAAGAAATACCGGTACTTGACTGTGAATAAAGCGTTGTCTTCAGGAGGTGAAATCCATGAGGTTAGGAGTAAGTTAAATTGTGAAGGCCTGTGGATACTATTATATGAGCATATTAATCTTTTAAATAATTAATTTACTGATAATCTGATAGATAATTTGCATGATCTTATTTGGATCTTCTGCTTAGGCATTATTATACTGGTCGTGTAAGCAAGGAAACATTCAGAAAGGTGGGGTATCTTCCCTGAGATCACAGCGCTAGTGCTGGTGGAGAAACGGGACGGAAGCCAGGTCTCTCTGATCCCAGCTGTAGTCATCCCCCGTGCTGTTACATAGTGGTCTGCAGGTGTGTAATTTATTTTATTAGAAGCAGGGAGCCTTTCAAGTTATCAAATCTGGTGATCACGCTGACACTTCTGTCTTGAAAGAATAATTCTGGCTAGCAAGTAAAAGATGGACTAATGGGAGAGGACCTAGAGGCAGGAAAACAAGCTGCTGAATTATCACACTGAGAGTTTGAAATGGAGCAGGTGCAGTAGAAATAGAACAGCAAGATGTGTAGAGGACGGAAAGGCAGAAGGAAGCAGAGGGAAGAAACAGAGCTTCTCAGTGTAATTGGCTGTGTATGTGGTAATAATAGAACAGTAGAAAGAAATAGACAGTAGAAAGAAATAGAACAGAAATAGAAGTAGTAGAAAGAAATAGAAGTAGTAGAAAGAAATAGAACAGTAGAAAGAAATAGAAGTGAGGTGAGCTCTAAATTAGATACACATTAATCATGTTCATACTGGCAGGAGTCTGAGCTACGGTGCAGATGAGACACTGTGCCCGTCCAGTGCACTGCACCGTTATTTACAGGTAACTAGAAAAGTCTTAGTTTATTTAATGTTTAAATATTTCCTTTTGTTCATTGGATTATTTGACATTATTCTTTTTGACATCTTGATGTGTTAGTAACCTGACATTGTATATTAGGATCATTTGCAATAGCTTAATGGAGAATCAAGTGTTTCTCACATTTTTGGAACCTTGTTAAGATGTACCATAAAGTGCACCATTTCAGGTGGTCAGTTTCAGGGATGTTTTAGTTCATTCACAGATTTACACTTTCAGCACCCCAGTAAGAAGCCTCACGCCCCTTAGGGTCTGCCATGGCTGCTCTCCCCACCCACCCCAGGCCCAGCAGCCAATGATCTGTTCCGTGTCTCTCTGGATTCGTCTTCTCTGAGCATTCCACACACAGCCCTGCAGCGTGAGACTTTTTTTATTTTTTGAGACAGAATCTCACTCTTGTCACCCAGGTTGGAATGTAGTGGTTGCAATTGTGCAATCTCAGCTCAGCTCACTGCAACCTCCACCTCCCAGGTTCAAGCGATTCTTCTGCCTCAGCTTCCCGAGTAGCTGGGACTACAGGCGCCCACCACCACGCCTGGATAATTTTTTGGTATTTTTAGTAGAGACGGGGTTTCACCATGTTAGCTGGGGTGGTCTCGATCTCCTGACCTCACCATCTGCCCACCTTGGCCTCCCAATGTGCTGGGATTTTACAGGCATGAGCTACCGCACCCGACCAAGACTTTTGTGACTCAACATCATCTTTCGAGTCTCGTCCCCACAGTTGCATACAGCAGAGCCTTCTATTTTATTGGTAGATAACATTCTATGGTAAGGATATACCATGTTTTTTACCCATTTATCAACTGATGGACATTGGGCCGTTTTGCCTGTTATGAGTAATGGTGCTACGAACCTCTGTGCACAAGATTTTTCAGAACGTGTGCACTCAGTTCTCTCAGATACACACGCAGGCGTGAAAGTGCTAGTCAACTTTGTGTTCGGCCGTTGGAGGAGCTGCTCAACTGTTTTCCCACAAGGCTGTAACATTTTACATTCATCCAAATGAAGTGCAAGTTTCCAAATTCTCCGCCTCCTCACCGGTGCCTGCTGTTGTCTGACTTTTTAATATTGTCCGTCCTGGCATGTGTAAAAGGGTATTTCATTGTATTTCGGTTTGTATTTGCCCAGGACAGTGACACAGCACATCTTCCAATGTGCTTATTAAGCATTTGCGTATTTTCTTTGGAGAAATGTTCATTCAAATCATTTGCCTATTTTTGAGATTCGTTTTTTCTTTTAATTGAGTTTAAATTGAGTTATCTTTAGGTGTTCTAGATAAAAGTATTTTACTGGTGTGATTTGCAAATATTTTGTCCCATTCTGTGGATAGATACTGTCTGTTTACTTTTTTGATGGTGTCCCTTGAAGCACAAAGTTTCTGAATTTTAATAAAATCCAAATGATCTATTTGTTGTCACTGTGCTTCAGTGCCATATCTGAGAAACCATTGTCTAACTCCAGATTATGAAGGTTTACTCATGTGTTTTCTCCTGTGAGTTTTCCAGCTTCAGCACTTACATTTAGGTCTATGATCCACTCTTGGTTACTTTTTGGTGCATGATGAGGTAGGGATACCCCTTCATTCTTCTGCACTGGGAGTCGGGTTGTCCCAGCACACTTTGTGAGAAAAGACGATTCCTCGCTCATTGAATTGTATTGGCCCCTTGTTGAAAATCATCACACATATGAGGATTTATTTCTGGACTGTCAAGAATATTCCATTCATGTTGTTCCATGGGTGTCTGAGTGTCTGTTAGTTCTTCTTCATTCTTTTCTTCTTTCTGCTCCTCAAATGAGATCCTCTGTGTTGACTTACCTGCCAGTTCTCCAGTTTTTTCTTCTCCTGACTCAGCTCTGTTGTTAAGACCCTCTAGGGATGTTTTATTTCACTTCTCACACTTTTCAACTCACTCCGGGACTTCTATTTGATTCTTTTAAAATAGTTTCTATTTATTAATGTTCTCTTTTTGGAAACATATCATTGTCATCTTTTAAAAATTCTTTAGACAGGGTTTCTTTTGGTGCTTGTACACATTTATAATAACTGCTGTAAAACCTGTGCCTATTTAGTCTAAAATCTGGGCGCATTTAGGAACATTTTCTGTTGGCTGCTTTTTATCCTCTGTGTGTGGCATACTCTCCTGTTTATTTACATATCTTGTAACTTTTTATTGAAAACTGAACATTTCAGATAATAATATATTGAGGCAATTCTAGTATCGGATTTCTCTGCACCCCCCTAAATGTTTCTTGCTGTTGCAGAGTTTGGTTGTGTTGTTAGATTTGTTTTCATTTCCTTTGTGGCTAGTTGTCTGTTTAGTGACTTGGCCTGACTCCTTCTGCTGAGCCCTAACCCCTGCCACGGGTGTCCAACTTTTGGGCTTCCCTGAGCCACACATAAAATACACGCACACTAACCACAGCTGATGAGCTTAAAAAATGGTTTGTGCATGATTTTCGTGGTATCCACCACCACAAATAAGCAAACAAGTCCTTGTATTCAGAGGATTGGACATCTGTGCCTACAGCATGTGGACACTGAGCTCCCAGCCTTTTGTTAAAGCTTTTCATTTTATTTTTAAGCTTGGCTTTCTAAGATTTATATCTAGGCCAGTGTAATTTAGTGATCAATCAATGAAGGGTCGGTTTTCCGGCGTGACCTCCCTGTACATTTGGGCCATCTCTGAGAGAAGGTTTTGCCTTCCATTGTCAAGCAATTTATGAGACAGCCTTTGCTTTTACCTTTTGCTTGCACAGGGCCTCGAGGTCAGCCAGGGGTGAGGGGCTCCTGCCTCCTTCCTCCCCAGAGCTGTCCGAGGAGTGCCCGTAGTCCAGCACACACGCTTAGCCTTGCAGGCACCCAGCTCTCCTATGTTCATCCAGGTATCCAGGATTTCCCTTTAAATTTCTGGGCAGCTTAAATTTCTGTTCTCAGTTTGCCCCAACTGAGGTCTATTTCTATTGTTTTGGTAATGCTTTTAGGTTCTCCATTCTGTCCTCCCAACCCCAGACACCCCCAACTGAGCTAAGAGTCAAGTGTAATAGCCCCACACTGAATATAGAGATTTCCCTGGGAGCTGCAAGTTCCTGTGAAATACTGACTATGTTCTGGGAATGTTGTTTTTAATGGAATATTGAAATTGGTAAAATTTCTTTGCCAGCTTTTGGCTACCACACATGAGCTAAGGAGGGTGGAAAAATGAATGTAGCCCCCAATTAAAGTTCTATAACACGAAAGGGGTCCCGATCCAGATTTTGGATCTCACGCAAGAAGGAATTCCGGGTGAGTCCACAGTGCAGAGTAAAAAAGGATGAGTTCATGTCCTTTGTAGGGACATGGATGAAGCTGGAAACCATCATTCTCAGCAAACTAACACAGGAACAGAAAACCAAACACTGCATGTTCTCACTCATAAGTGGGAGTTGAACGATGAGAACACATGGATACAGGGAGGGGAACATCACACACTGGGGCCTGTCATGAGGTGGGAGCTGGGGAGCGACAGCAGTAGGAGAAATATCTAATGTAGATGACAGGTTGATGGGTGTAGCAAACCACCATGGCATGTGTATACCTATGTAACAAACCTGCACGTTCTGCACATGCATCCTGGAACTTAAAGTATAATAGTAATGATAATAATAATAATAAAGCAAGTTTATGAAGAAAGTAAAGGAATAAAAGAATGGCTGCTCCATAGACACAGCAGCCCCAAGGGCTGCTCGTTGCCCATTTTTATGGCTATTTCTTGATGATATGTTAAACAAGGGATGGATTATTCGTATCTCCTCTTTTTAGACCATATAGGGTAATGTTCTGACATTGTCACGGTGCTTGTAAACTGTCATGGCGCTGCTGGGAGTGTAGCAGTGAGGTCAGCCAGAGGTCACTCTTGTTGCCATCTTGGTTTTGGTGGATTTTGGCCTGCTCCTTTACTGCACCCTGTTTTATCAGCAAGGTCTTTAGGACCTCTATTTTGTGCTGACCTCCTGTCTCATTCTGTGACTGAGAATGCCTTCACCATCTGGGAATGCCGCCCAGGAGGTCGCAGCCTTGTTTTACCCAGGTCCTGTTTAAGACGGAGTTGCTCTGGTTCACACGCCTCTGGCAGTGCCACCTATCTATTTCACCAGACTAGACTCCAGGTTGCTTTCGGATAGAAAAGTTTCAGCTCATTCTTTGCTTTGGTGAATTGCCAGAATTCTGAACTGGTTTATTTTAGTTGTTTTGCAAGTATTTTCACTGTTTTAGTTGGAAAGCAAGCTCACTGAGGCCTTGCGTTCCAGAAGCCAGTCTCTTTCAATGGTATTTGGCGATTGCTAGTCTAGACATAACAATTAGAAAAGAAGCCCAACCTGGTATATTAAAAAAAAAATACTCAGTGCATTCTAGGAAACTTCTGGGAATGTTATATTATTTAAAATTTACTTTATATTATGCTGTAAACTGCAAAGAACATTATTTCCCTATGGTTTTGGGTGCATTGTCATTAATATATATGGAACAAAATAATCTGAAGGTATTCTAATATACATATATATTGTTACTCATACACTATCATACTGAAAATAGTAAATGAGGTACACTCGTTTTACATACCTGATTATTGTTATTACTTTTTAAAATAACCTCTTTGAGTTATTATTCACAAATTGAAAAGGGAGCATTATAAAAATCCTCAGAATTCTCTGGAATGGCTGAGTTAGGGTGCTGCAAGCGTCCACACTCTGGACTCACAGGACTTAATGGAAATCAGAGCAATTAACACAAAGACATAAAATGAAAATATCGATTAAGTGTAGCAGGGAAAAAAACTAACAGTGCATATTGTGGCTTGAATGGTGAAGTCTTCGCTGCAGCGGATGTTTACTGACCTAACGTTATCCTCTCCGTTTTCCCAAGTGATGTACTTGTAGCTTCCCATGAAATAAAAAGCACTTGGGAAAAGTTAGATGGTCAGGCTATGTGAATTACTAAGTTTGGAGCAACCAGGAACTCATAGACTTCTTCTGGGACAATCATTCAAATTAAACTTATATGGGTTAGAATAGTTACAGAAAATCTCAGTGTATCCATTATTGACATTTTTTGTAAAAAACCTTGAAACAAATAGAGTTTACACATTAATACTTTACACATTCTTTTTAGATTTTTTAAATATTGAATCAAAATATTCAACCTTCTTATGTCTTTTGTGTAACCTCGGAAAACTTGCCTGGACCCCGCAGGGAGAGCCCGGAACTGTGCTTCATGTTCCCTGACTTTGTGTTGCCTCTTCAGCTGCAGACAGGTCACAGAATTTTGGTGTAAGTAATTCCTTTGGCACTTAATCATGCATTGGTAGACTTATATTGAAATATTTTATTGCTGTTTAACTTCCCATATGTTTTCTTTTCTTTTTATTGTCACTCTCAACTATACTGTGAGTACTTTAAAGACAGAAAACAATATTATCCTCTAAAAAATAGTTTTATACTGGCCAGGACTTTGCCTTCTAATTAGTATAATGGCATTTATACATTTTATTAAGTAAAACTTATGCAGCTTTCTAAGCAGTATCACCCTTAAAAAAATAAAGTTAATCTGAGGTCCCTGAAGGCTGGAAGAAAAAGAGAATGAACTGAGGTAAAGCACAAAATGACTGCTTTCCCTGAGTATCATTACTAAGGCCATTTCTCTTCTGTTGGTGGAGGTGTAGGATCTTCTGCTTCAGATACTTTAGCATTCCTTTCCATGTAGCATTTTTACATAATTGATTCTACATTTTGAAGTGATTTATGTGCATTTAAATGTTAAAATTGAATTATGAATTTTATTTCTTAGCTAGTGACGTTTTAATGCTTCATTTTTTAATTCAGTAAAATGTTTAGGATTTAACACCTAAAGTGGGTTTCATTCTTGTGTTGTTTTGTTTTAAGGTTCATTATTTCCCTGTAAGGAAAAATGTAGTTTACATTTCACTTTGGTGGTTACAAAGCAAAAGCATGCCTCAAAACCATAAGTAAATTAACAGTAAGAAATCCAAAACAACCCAGCAAGGATTGTAAAGGCATT
The DNA here is from genome assembly GCF_043159975.1 of Macaca nemestrina. Classification (NCBI taxonomy): domain Eukaryota; kingdom Metazoa; phylum Chordata; class Mammalia; order Primates; family Cercopithecidae; genus Macaca; species Macaca nemestrina. The sequence goes on along the minus strand of NC_092129.1, from coordinate 2,774,111 downwards.
GCAAAAGTGTAGGGAAAATAAGTGTAACGACAACATGATGGGCATTTCTAGATGAAACATATTATAGGACTTTCTTTTAATATATTCTCTAGGGAAAAACATAATTTTTAAACTTTGTTCTCCATTTTGTATGTATATAATATTAGCTGAATGTACAAATATGTTGTTTAAGTATCTTAGAAACTTAAGAATATGGCAAATAAAACTATTTTTTGGGTTGGAGTTTCCTCAAGCCATTCTTATTTATTGAGTCAGTTGCCCCGGAAAATTTTAGCTCATGTGACTAAACGTGATTCACTGCCCTATTCTTTATGCATCTCAGTAAGTTCCAACTGCAGAATGGTGAAATTTTGAAGTGGAAAGGACCTTGGTCATAAATTAGTTCAATCTCTATAGATGGTTAAAAGGCACAATTAGGTAAGTAAGAGCTACCATTTATTAAGGACCCAGTAGGCATTTGGTGTTTTGCATGCATTATTTCTCATGTTTATACAAACCCAAAAAGATACTCTCCCTCTTTTTTGAAAGAAGACATTAAGATGTAGAAAAGTTATTTGCCCTAGCAAAAACCGGTGGCACAGATTCGAGTCCAGGTTAGCCTGTCTCCAGTTCATCCTCCTGTTCTTCAGTCCTTGTTGCTTTCTCTTGAGATTAGATTCTAGATTCTCGGATTCCTCCTCCAATGCTTTTCCCATCTAGCACTATTTCTGATAACACAAAAGGATTTGGAAATATATTGTTTCAATATCCCTAATATATAATAGGGATCTATTGCATTTCTGAAATAATGTTAGTTCTATTAAATTTTTAATTAAATTTAATAGAAATTTCTTTTACATTTTTTATTAAAATTTTTTTATTAAATTTTTTTCAGCTCCTTGCTCATTACTTTAAAACTGTTTTTCCTTTGTCTTCCAACACATCAACAAAAGGACTTATCCAGGATGGTTGAAAAAAATCACTCAACAAAAGAATAAGAAGACAGAACAACCAACAAAGAAGAGAAATATTTAAACAAATGATTTAGGAGAGAAGATATATAAAAGGAAAATAAGCGTATGAAATCAGCAGCATTATTCACCAGGAAAATGCAAATATGAAAGCACAGTGAGATATCACTTCAAACCAACCACAAAGTGGTTGGTAAAAACCCTGACAATTCTAAGTGTTGGTGTAGTTATAATGAGCAACTAAAATTTTCATTCATTCCTAGTAAGAATGCAAATTAGTGCAAACACTTTGGAAATTATGCCGGTAGTTTATTACAAAGTGAAAAATACACCTACAATATGACCCAGCAATGGCATTCCTACATCTTTAATCAATAGAAATGAAAGCAAGATCCATCCAAAGATGTATGTAGAAATGCCCACATCAGCGTTATTGATATGAGTTAAATTGGAAACAGCCCAATGCCCACCAACAGTTAAATGGATAAATAAATTGTATGAGATTCAAAGAATGGAATACTAGTCAAAAGAATGAACAATATATTGATACATTGAACAACCTCAATACTTTTGGAAATCATAATAATGACCAAAAGAAGCAAGATGGAATGAAGACACACCCATAACATTTGACTTACGTAATACTCAAAGAAGGTCAACTCCAATCTGTTGTGACATAAATAATATTAGTGGTTTCCTGGGCCAAGAAAATAGAATGGGGATTGACTGTGAAGAGGCAGAGGGGAAATTCTTATTTCTGAGGCAATGGAAATTTTTTCTATCTTAATTGTGATGGAGGTTACATATACGCATCATTTGTCAAGACATGTCAAACTCTATTTAAAATGAAAGCATTTTATTGTATGCACATTCTCCCTCAGTAATGTTGATCTAAAAACAATATGGAAAGACGAGATAATGCCCATGTTGTAATACTGTTGTGAGAAGTCAAGGAGGTGGCCCTATGTGAAAATACCTACCATCTTGCAGCTATTTAGTAACTAGCCACAATGATTACTCTTGCTCTGTTCTTCATTCTTTCTCTTGTTAGATGTTGTGTCCATTTCAACCTAGCTGGTGATATAATCTTGAGCAAGTCTTTAGTTACTCCAGTGAGATATGACTTGCTGTGATCCAGTTCCATCTACATGTGGAAGCTTGGGCTTTTCCTTCCAACCACCACCCACTTGGTTTCAAGATCTCCAGCATCTTCGGAGGGCAAAGCACACTAACAGCATAAGATGTAGAAAAAGATTGAATAACCAGATGGAACTGTGTAAAGTCATTTTATAATATACAAACTGGAGGAAACAATTCTTGAAATAAATTGAGCCATTGTTACTGACATGGTTGAAATTTTAACTGAATGAAAGATAATTTGTTAGAGTCAATGGTTCATCCATGAAATTGGCATCTTTCTATGCCCGTATGCACGTGTTCTCTAACTTGGTACTCCCTTAACATTTTATTTGCAAATAATTTTGAAGTTTATTAGGCTCTTTGACAAACACTACATCTTGAAATAATCATTTCATTGCCAAATTTTGGATGACTGCTTCTTTCTCATTCTATACATTTGTCTCTCTTAGTTTAGCTGACTGACATTGTTTCTCTTCAATAGTCTTTTTTATGATGTTGACTGTGGAATTAACAGTAATGAAATTACATAAGCACTGACAAATTATACTTAAATCATAACATTTTAATATGTGGAGAGATGGATTCTGCTTGGCATTTTGTTTTCTATTTTCACAAGTTAAATGCTGAATTAAAAAAATGAGAATAGAATTTTGACAGCAGGTCTCATTCAAAAATTTCTGATTTTTCTACTTGGTGGTTATGTTTTTATCTGGCAGCTAGAACAAATCTATGGAACTTACACAAAGAGATGAAGACTACATAGTCTTTCTTTTTTCTCTGTCATCGGTAAACTGTCAGTCGGCAAAAAGTACTTCTGTTATTTTATGGAAGTAATAATTACTGATTTGGTCACTGAAAAATCAACTCTATCCATCATAAATAGCTAATGGGAACAGGTATGCGATTTAAGTCATTTGCACTTGTGTGTGTTTGTAACAACTTATGTATAAAATGTTCCTCCTAGAGTTCAGAAATGATATTATTTTAATGTGAAATTGGCTAATGAAGTTCTAGAGAATTAATATTTACATTTTGACAACCAAATTCCTTATGTACTTTACATGTGTTTACTTAAAAGCATTACAAAATAGAATTTGCCCTTCTTATGCTTTTTAAATTGAAGGCATGAAAATAATTTGGTCCCTTTCATGGAGATTTGGCATGAATCTGAATCCTTATTCTTGTGCTGTGCTGCACCCACATTCTGCTCCCATTTGCTCTTCACGTTTTCAGATCCCTGTTCCTGTCTCTTCACTTGAATTAACTGTAGAGAGTGAGACAGTCTCCAAAACCTTCCCACCACCCTGTTATTCTGTTGCTTTTCTGTTTCTGTGATTTGAGAAGTCCTCGAACTAAGCTACGTGCTGAGTCTATGTTACACAACTGTGTGTGGGATGAACTCTCATCAAGACCTCCCGTGGGCCTGGAGGTGGCACGCGGACTCAGTGTTGTGCCAACTCAAGGGTGCCCAGGTGTTTCCCATTGTTCAGGGCTGGATCTCTGCTGGAAAAGTTGAAGTGATGGGAAAGCTGGCTTCCAGAAGAAGAAGGAATTCTAGTGTCACACCATCCGTATTCTCCTTGTTTCTTCTAATCGCTCACTGTCCCAGCTCCATGACAAGGTTTGTGACACCAGTGTTTGCTTTAATGTGGAATAACATGAAATACTTAAAATAGCAAACCTTACGTTATTCTGGCTTGCATTACAGTTTCATGTGGCTTTATATTTATTCTTATTTAATTTATTTGATCATAAATTATCAATTAATTTTAACATTCTAAATTTCTGTTTCTCCATCCTTCGTTAAATAATTACTGAACAAGTAAAGGATATAGAAATGTAATGGATGGTTTACTACTTTATAGATATTTCTTTACTCTGAGTTCCTCGTTTATTTTGCCAGTTTGATTTTAACACATTGAGGTTTTCTCAAGGAATATAACTTCAATCCTAAATGCTTTCTGTAATATTAGGTAGCAGAAATAAAGACCTATTTTTATGTGTGTGTGTGTCACACCTGTTTGGCCTTTCCTATATTTATTTTAGGGAATTTTCTTTCTTCTGACTTTTATTGTCTTTGCCGACTTCTTCTTTTCAGGTTAATATAATGTATAAAATGCAGAGTAACCAAGTTCAAGTGTATATAACAATTTATTGTATCATTAAAAAGGGCAATAATCTACAATTGATAATAAATGAATGGTTTGAGATGATAATAGAGTTAGAGCTCTAGCTCACGCCAACACTAAAATAACCATATGAGATAAAATAACGTTTTCTTTTTCCGGCAAAGCAATAAAACCTGATTGATCCTACCACTAAAAAAAAAACAAAACTAAAATTACTGGAATACACACACACATACCCACACATACATATCTATACTGACATATGCATATGCACATATATGTGTGGAGACATAAGTGTGTGTATGTATGTGTGTGTGTGTATAGATGTAGGATATATATAGAGAGATTATAGGGACCAAGAGAGGATACGGGTAGAAGGATTAGAAAGCTGTTATGATGTAGGTGGGAAGTGATGGACACAAATCAAATGGAGGCTTTACTGTGAGCACTTAAATGGTTTTCAAAGAACCTACAGAGAAAGTGTGATAAAAGTTCTGAGATGCAAAAAGAAATTAAGCAAATAATATGATAAATATGTAAATACATCTAGTCAAACAATATAAATAATATTTTAGGGGGCCAAAAAAGGTAGAACCAATAGACCCAAAATTAGCTTGTAATTTGGGAGATGGGATAATGTAAGTTTGTTGAGAAATTTTAGTTCTGGAACCTTGCTAAATAGAATGTAGGAGTTTAAGTGCTGATGTATTAAATTTTGCAGTGGTTGATTTTGAGTACCAGTCTGACTGGATTAAGGGATGCCCTGATAGCTGGTAAAGTGTTAACTTTCCTCAGTGCATCAGCAGACTCTGAGCCGGTCATCCTCCCCCTGCAAGGGAAACTCAGGTGAACTGGCCCTTGATTGGAAAGACTGGGCTGCCCCAGGTGTGCCTGTGAGGGTATTTCTGGAGACTGGTGTGTGAGTTGGGGGACTGAGTGGGGAACACCCTCCCCAATGTGGGTGGGCACCATCAAATAGGGTGGGAGTCTAGATGGAAGACAAAGGCAGAGTGAGGCCGCATTTTTGCTCTCTCACTTCTGGGACACCCTTCTCTTGCCCTTGCAAACCAGAATTCCAAGCTCTCTGGCTTTTGGAATCTGAGACTCACACAAGCAGTGGCCAGGCTCTTCAGACGTGGACTGAGAGTTACATCATCGCTTCCTGGGTCCTAAGGCCTTCAGGCTTGGATTGAGCCAAGAGCCTGGCGTTCCTAGTTCTTCAGCTTGCAGATAAACCTACAGCCTATTGTGGGTCTCAGCCTTCAAAATCAAAGGAGCCAATTCCCACAATAAACCTCTTCTCTCTGGAGAATTCTGACTAAAATCTTAAGATCTATAATACAACCACAGAAATAATAAAAATCAGTATATTGCTTCTAAACTATTAGAGAAAAAAGTAAATTTAAAAACATGAAACGGGCAATAAAAGAGAAAACAGATATGGGAAAGGGGACAAATAAAAATATTAAATAATACAGAAATAACTCAAATATATCAGTAATTACAATAAATGCAAATGCATTAAACTTTACATTTAAAAGACAAAGGTTTTGACACTGGATATTTTTAAAAATCCGTATGAAATCATCTTAAAATATATGATGTTTTAGACAAATTTAACAGGAAATTGGCCTTCAGATAGAACTATATAAGAAGGAAGTTACTGGGCAGTGCTGTTATGAACAGCATCTGTAAGAGAATAAGGGAAGCAAGACTGGGCAAAGAAAGAAGTCAACATGTGATGCAGTTGCAAGTGAGGCATCAGCTGGTCCCACTGGCTGTCTGAGATGGATCCTCAGAATTGCCCTAACTTGAGAAAGGGGGCTGTGACTTACACTCTTATATTGCCCAGTTTCGAATAGGGACTGCTTCCTGGATAGGAGTGTGGCTTTGGCAAGCCAACTCTCTTTGTCAGAGGGAAATTTCTTAGGAAAGACTTAGCATAAAGCTGTAATTTTTAAAAAAAGAAGACAACATCGAAGCAGTACCTAGGGACTAATATACAAAAAGTGTGCGAAAGTTTTATGCAGGAAATTATTACAGCGAAGTATTGATATAGGACAAGTAAAATCAACTAATGCAAAACAAGAAAAGCTTCAGAAACAGACTCAGGGCATTATGGAAGTATTATTTTAAACACAATTAACTTTGCAGATCAGTGGGGGAAAGGATGAACTTCAACGAAGAGCAGTGAGACACTTGGTTAGCCCCAGGAAAAAACACAGTGAAATTCTATCCTTCCTTTGAACTATACACAATAATTAAGACAATCAAAGTGAAAGAATACACTATTAGAACATAATTTGGAATTTATATTTATGGCCTCAGAAAAGGGAATGGCTTATTAAATAGGACATAAAGAAACACAGAGAAAAGATTGATATACGCAGCTACAATGAAATTCGTAACTTCCGTTCACTAAAAGACATCATAAAGACAGTGAAATAAACAAGGCACAGAAGGAGATAAAGTATTTGCTACACATGTAACTGACAGAGATTGGAATCATAATACATAAGTTAGTCCTACAAAAAGCCAAAGACAAGCTCATACAAAATGTGCATAAAATTTGAATACAAACTTAAAGGCAAAAATGGATAATCCAATAAGGATATGAAAATATTTGCCGATTGAAATCATAGAAATAAAAACAAAAACCACAATGAGATACTACTTAACGTCCATCAGACTGCCAAAATGTGCAATGTCTGACAATACTGGGAGTTATAAAGGATGTGGAACAAGAAAACACTTGTGTGCTGTGGGCGGGAAAATAAATCTGCACACGTGACTAGAGCACAGGGTGGCTGCATCTCCTAATACTCGAGAGGACCTGGATTTTGACGTATGGCTGCATCTCCTAACACTCGAGAGGACCTGGATTTTGACATAGCCATTGTACTCCAAGCTGTGGGACCTAGAGAAACTATTGCACATGAACGAGAGGTGACAGGTACAATATCACAGAAACAGAGTTTATAAAAATACACAAGGGGAAACAACCAAAATGTGCATCGAGTAGAACGGATGAATTGATTCCCATATATCAGCATAACAGAATACTATCATGCAGTAAAAATTAATGAATTACAGTGACCCAGAGCAACATGAATGAATCTGTGGGACATAATGTTTAGTCAAAAGCAAATTGCCAACAATTACATTGTAATTACACAGTATGAGTCCATTTACATGCAATTTAAAAATATAAAACACCAAATCATACATTACTAATAATAAGTGGTGCCAATCGTAATCCCTAAAGACAAAATCCTGAATGCCATAACCCAAATGTTGAAATCTTGAAAGATTAAAATTCCTAAAGTCTAAATTCTGAAAGTGGAAAATCCCTAACATTTGATTGAATCTCCAAATCATAATGACAGATTGGAAATTAGGTGTGATCAAGACCTTTAAAAGTAAATTTTAAGGAGTGACCAATAAAGTTTGTTTTTTATGTTCAGTCCAGTGCATTGGGCTGGAAAGTCAACTGAGTGGATTGGCCACGTGATATGGCAATGAGGAAACTTCACTTTAAAAATATGTCATTTGCCTGCATTGGCATTTCTTCCAGCCAGTCGTCATTTGCCTGAGTTGGCGTTCCTTCCAGCCAGTCATCCTTTGCCTGCATTGGCGTTCATTCCAGCCAGTCGTCATTTACCTGCGTTGGCGTTCCTTCCAGCCAGTCATCATTTACCCGTGTTGGTGTTCCTTCCGGCCAATGACACTCCAGGAGCTCTTCATGAATTAAAGCCACGTTTGCCTGCAGAAGCCAGTGAAGTTGCCAACTGGCTCAAAAACAATCATGTTCAGGGTAGGGTGAGAAGATGCTTACACAATGGTGCTGCTGTTCTGTCAGCAGTATTGTTTCCACCAAATCTGCGGCCTGTTGATGAGTGCAGGCATCATGGATGTCCAGGTATCCAAAGCAACGTAAAAGCATGGGACAGAAGATGGGAAAATGTAATAGGGGATTTTCATGTCAGTGCACGTTGAATCACAGGATTTCAAAAAGAGCAGCAGCACAAAGAAAATGAATGTGAACGTATTCTTCAAGGAGAGCCATGTCCTAAAAGCAAAAAGCAGCCACTCATTGCGATGCAAGACTTCAAAATACCGTTCATGGCCCTGAAAGTCAGCCAGATCTAATGGGCTATCTCCATGCAATTGCCCATTGCCCATTCCTGTCATATGCATTTTCGTATGTCAATTTATTTTTAGTTTTTCCATTGTTTTCTATGTTTAGTTTTCTTTTCCCACTATCTTTGGTTGTCAGCATTATTTATTATCATTTACTCCTTCACATCATTTCTAATACTGGAGGTATCCATTGTGTAAAGACTTCTAATTCATATTATGCTATTTTTGCAAATTTGACTCCAAAAAATTCATTACTACAACATTGACTTAGTGTGTAAGGATTGTGCTGTATGGGAAAGCATTGAAACTTCCTTCATAAATAAGGAGAGTCCTTTTTGTACATCTGCATCTGTGACAGAGAAACTTTCTGGAGATCTCAGCTCTTTGGGCAGCTGCATGTGAGCTGGTGGTGACCCGTTGCAGTTCTGATCTCAACACACTCGGGTTGTCCCTCATGGTGTTCCAGACGCCTACAGGTGTGCAGCTGGGTGCCCACAATCACTAGCCTCGGCGTTATGCATTTACACAGTTCTCTTTTGACCGTTTCTTTATGAGTGCACTTTGTTCATACGCCTGCTTATAGCCGTTATACCTGTGGATACGCAACAGTGCATGATTATAATTTCAAAGGGAGACATTTTGAGTAGTGAATACAAGCAGGTTACAGAGAATAGGGTGCAGTAAGATTCCATTTGATATAAAAATGTAAATATGTGTATGGAAAGGTTGAGAAGGAGAGAAATGAAACAGAAAGAGAGAGAAAGAGAGAAACGGACAGATGAAGACCAGGATAAAGGAGAACTGGAGAGGACTGAAACTATAGTTCTACTCCCAGCAGGGTCTCTGGGTGGTGGAATTGAGAAAACAATTGTCCCCACTAGTTGCTCATTTTGAAATTAGTAATTCACAGATTTTTATCAATTATCTCCTATTAAAAGTTTTCATGGGGCTGGGCGTGGTGGCTCATGCCTGTAATCCCAGCACTTTGGGAGACTGAGGCGGGTGGGTCATTTGAGCTCAGAAGTTTGAGATCAGCCTGACCAACATGGTGGGACTCCGTCTCTACTGAAAATACAAAAATTAGCCGGGCATTGTGCCTCATGTCCGTAATCCCAGCTCCTCAGGAAGCAGAGGCAGGAGAATCACTTGAACCTGAGAAACAGAGGTTGCAGTGAGCCAGGATCACACCACCGCACTCCAGCCTGGGCGACTGAGTGAGACTCTATCTCAAAAAAAAAAAAAAAAAAAAGTTTTAACAAGGAAAAGAGCATAACAAAGCTGGGTGACCTAGTGAGACTCCATCTCAAAAAGAAAAATAGTTTTAACAAGGAATAGAGCATGACAAAGCAGGGCTAAGTCAGTGAGAACCGTCTCCACTGGAAGCATCGTCAGCAGCAAGTGCTTCTTTAGGAGACAAAGTTCCAGCCAAAGTCAGGGCCAAAGGTAACAGCAGACTCTGCGTACTATGTGATTTTTAAGCTGTTTGTCATCTTTCTCATCTCTCTTTATCCAATACGAGATACAAGTGATTTTTGTTTGTTTGCTTTTAAATTTTTTTAAAAAAGTAGAGATGGAGTTTTGCCATGTTGCTCAGTCTGGTCTTGAACTCCTGGACTTAAGTGATCATCCTGTCTCAGCCTCCAAAAGTGCTGAGATTATAGGCGTGAGGCACTGCGTCTGGCCCCAGAAACAAGTGCTGAGCACAGTGGAATGGCATGCCAAGGTGTGGGGGCCAGAGGAGGTCAGTATCCTCCTGCACAGGTTTAGGGGAAAGTTGCCCAACACACCAAAGGCCACTGCACAAGACAACTGTCTCTTTATGATCCCAGCAACATTATGACTGCAGCTGACCTGCACGGCCATGTGTTATGTTATACATCAGGGCTGGCATGAGCCCTCTGCAGCTGTGTTTAGTCAGGACTAGAGAGCATGGTTTCACTCCAGCACCCAGTTGAGTCTTGTTTGTATCAATACAGATGTTCATGCTGGAGACAGCCCCTACTTTCTTATCAGCCTCAGCACCTGGGCACAGATCCAGACATCAGCGCTGTTGGGCACAGCAGGCCAAGCCAGGCACACAGTGGGGCCTGTGCCTCACTCTAGGTGTCCTGTCGTGCGGTGGAGGGTAGCCTCCAAGCAGACCACCATCCTGGATGCAACCACTGCAGGTCATTTCACACTGGGATCCCTGTGGTCTTGCATTTCCTCTCCCATCTTTGAGCACATGTTAAAAAGTTATCTGTTGGCCAGGCACAGTGGCTCACACCTGTAATCCCAGCACTTTGGGAGGCTGAAGCGGGTGGATCACAAGGTCAAGCATTCAAGACCAGCCTGGCCAACATAGCGAAATCCCGTCTCTACTAAAAAAAAAATACAAAAAATTAGCTAGGCATGGTTGTGGGCACCTATAATCCCAGCTACTCAGGAAGCTGAGGCAGGAGAATCACTTGAACCTGGGAGGTGGAGGTTGCAGTGAGCCAAGATCACGCCACTGCACTCCAGTCTGGACGATAAAGCAAGACTCTGTCTCAAAAAACAAAAAGAAAAGTTCTTCATCTCTCTTGTATTTTCCACTATTGAATAGAGTGTGCTTAGAATGAAAATGACAGTCAGAGAGTATGATTTTTATTTCTTGATCCATCAATATTTTACTATGTGTCTGGGATGAAGCACTAATCACCTTAAACTGGTAACTAACTTGTCAAACATCTTTCCTCCAAGAATCCTGCAAAGGTCCTAAAGGTCTAAAAGAGTGAATAAGTAATAGTCTGTAAAATAATTTAAAAGGAAGGCCACAAACCACTTTTTCTGTTTTTCTTTGATTTCATGGAAGAGTCTTCATTCTTTTCTCCTGTCCTCCTATTTGGATACATGTAGCTACCATGAGCCTCCAGACACCCTCCCCCACTTCCGGCACTTGGTTGACAGATTTTCTGGTCTGTGACCCCTGTCAGAGGTCTGAAAATCTTAGCAGTTTATGCAAAGCTGAGAGGCTCTGTGCAAGGCAGCTGAGGAGAGCCCTCCAATACGCCAGCATAGGATTTGGAGCTTTGGAAGGTCAGTGAGGCTAAGTCCTTTTCAAGCAAGACAGGCTGAGAAAATACAGGCTCAGGCCCAACGTCCACAAGTCCATGTAGCTCCAGAGAGGAGCTGGAGTTCTGGGACTGGCATTTAGTGGGGGACACCCCAGAGCCCACGAGGAGGGAGCTGGATGGAGAATTCAGCCAATGCTAGCCACAGCATCACTCAGTCCACAGTGAGCCATGGCTGGGCCTGCCCCGTGAGGCACAGACACCTTGCTTTTTGTTTTGTTTTGCTTTACTTTATTTTTTGAAACAGAGTCTCACTCTATTGCCCAGGCTGGAGTGCAACGGCTCCATCTCAGCTCACTGCAGCCTCTGCTTCCTGGATTCAAGTGGTTCTCCCACCTCAGCCTCCCAAGTAGCTGGGATTACAGGCATCTGCCACAATGCCTGGCTAATTTTTGTATTGTTAGTAGAGATGGGGTTTCACCATGTTGACTAGGCTGGTTTTGAACTGACCTCAGGTGAGCCGCCCACCTTGGCCTCCCAAAGTGCTGGGATTACAGGCATGAGCCACTGTGCCCAGCCCACCCTTGTTTTAAGGGTGGAATTAATACACAGATGAGAGAACAGTGGAAACCAGTGTAATAAACCTCTTTGGCCACACGTTCATTTTCATTCCCTCCTTTTTCCTACAACTGTCTTGATTTTGTTGATGTTGATCTCAGAGGAATTTGGCCCCACTGATTGTTTTAATAATGATTCCATTCCCCTTCCTGGTGACTGTCAGTGAGTGGGTGTTGGGAAGTGACTGTATTTGGACAGGGCCTTTGAAGAGGTGATGAAGTTAAAACAAGGCCACGAGGGTGCCTAATCCAGTCTAACGATGTCCTTCTGAAAAGAGGGCATTTGGACACACAGAGATACTGGGGATTTATGTGCACAGAGGGATGACTGTGCAAGGACACAGCCAGCAGCCGTGTCTCAAGACAAAGAGGCGGTCCCTGAGAAACCACCCCGCCTGCACCTCGACCTTGGCCCTACATCCCCGAGAAAGACAAGGACATAGACGTCTGTGGTTACCACCCAGGCTGTTGGTGTTAGGGCAGCTGAGCCGGCTGAGACTGGGGGCCCTGCACCTGGGACCCTGCTCCTGTCCCCCCTCCCTCGTGGTGCCATCTTCTGCCCATTCAAAGAGCCGGAACTAGAAAGAAGCTGCCGTTTGGGCCACATGAAATAAGGAATTTCCTTTTTATTTCAGCTTGTTTGGGCCAATTTCTTTCTCCCCCTGCTACCTGAAGCTGAAGCATCGTGTTAGTATCATTGACAGGATACGCCTGTAATCCCAGCACTTTAGGAGGCCAAGGTGGGCAGATCACGTGAGGTCAGGAGTTCGAGACCAGCCTGGTCAACATAGTGAAACCCCATCTCTACTAACAATGCAAAAATTAGCTGGGCATGATGGCAGATGCCTGTAATTCCAGCCACTCAGAAGGCTGAGGTGGAAGAATCAGTTGAACCTGGAGGCAGAGGTTGCAGTGAGCCCAGACCGCACCATTGCACCCCAGCTTGAGTAACAGAGGGAGACTCTGTCTCAAAAAACAAAGCAAAACAAAAGAAACAGGACGTTCTCTTAGTATCTCTGTTAGTATCCACTCTTGCTGCTCCCCCACTGGCCGGCCTGTCCTGGTCAAGCCCTGGCCCTGGGCCTGATGCTCCTCTAAGAACCGCAGCTCTCCCCAGTCATAGAGTCCTCATGGCAGCCCCGTGGTCAGCAGAGCCATGGGCCACCCTCACCCCGAGTCCTGCTGGAAGCCACTCGCCAAGCAGCCTCTCTGGTGCCGCCCTCTGTGATAGACAGGACACTATTCCCGGGCCAGGAGCCTCCACGAGGGAATGGTCAGGGGGATGGAGCACGGGGGGTGCCGCGAGCAGGAGGCGGGGATGGAGTGTAGGGGGATCCTGTGTAGGAGGCTGGGACTGAGTGTGGGGGGACCGAGTGCATGAGGCGGGGACAGAGCGCAGGGGGCTTGTGTGCACGAGGCGGAGACGGAGCGTGGGGAGACCATGTGCATGAGGCGGGGACAGAACTCGAGGGGACCACGTGCACAAGGCCGGGACGGAGCGTGGGGGGATCCTGTGTATGAGGCTGGGACAGAGTGTGGGGGGGACCGAGTGCATGAGGCGGGGACGGAGCGTGGGGGGACCGCGTGCATGAGGCAGGCACGGAGCTCGAGGGGACCGCGGGCAGGAGGTGGGGACGGAGCGTGGGGGGATCCTGTGTACGAGGCTGGGACAGAGTGTGGGGGGACCACGTGCACGAGGGCGACGGCTGCTGGGATTTGAAGGAAGCCCTATAGAGCGAGGGAGCAGGGACCCCCTTTCCTGCCAGGGGTGCCAGGGTGGGAAAAGCACAGAACCTTCGTGAGGCCCTGGACTGAGTGAGGGGCGCACAGGAGGCGGGAGCTGCAGCGGGGACCGTGGAGAGGCGGCCCTGGCCAGAGCGCAGGGAGGGACAGGGGAGGCCGCCCGGCTGCGGGTTTCCTCCTGGAGGCTCCGTGGGCATTTTCCTGAGCTGGAAAACGGACCCGCGCCATCAAGGTGGGGACAGGCCCGGGTTCCCTTCTTTTTTTGAATAAAGACTATGTTTTCCACGCGGCACAAAACATGGCGTGATGACACTTAACTTCGCACTACTAAAAATACTTGAAGAGATACTTATCTTGTTTAAATAATTTGGAATTATGGGTCCACATTAAAGAAAACAGACTCTAAACAACAGCTTTTCTTTCTCCTCTACCCTTGTGAGGTCAACCGGCAAACCACCAAGGTTACTGTATTCAAGGTCAAAATACCCTAGGGAGGGACCGAAGTCCTTGTATTCTTTACATAGCATTGTCAGTGTTTGGGGACCTTGGAAGGAAGCTATAGTGACAAACCCCGGCCACCCTCGCCTTCGGAGTTCTGCAGGACAACAGAAGGAGCAGGCTGTGCTGCTTTGAGATGCCCAGCCTTCCAGGTGCCTGAAACCTGCCGGGATCAGTGTAATTGCCTTTCTCCAGGATACCATTGCTCTTATGAAGTGTTTTGGCAATGACTTTTAACAATAGGACGATGGCTGAGTTCCCAGGTCTGCATTACGGAGGCATTTTAAAAGCCCACATCTTCCTCAGCTACACCGAGCCTCTTTTTCAGGCTGTCAGTGTGGTGTGGCTGAAAATCAGCTTTTTTAGAAGGCCGTTTAATGTAGTTATTTATAGGGCTGCATAAACACTGCATTTAAGAAGAATTTTTTTAAAAAACTATAAAGTATGACATATTTAATAGGGATGGGGATATGATTGCTAAGGCTTTGTAAAACTTTTAAATAAAATTAACACACATAACTTTAATGCACCCATGCCACAGCATCTTAAAATCATAAGAAGTAAACACATAAAATCCCATCCCCTTTCAAAGCCGCACTCAAGTTTGGATTCTTAGCTCAGTTTATCAAACGCTTTTTATAAGCCTGGAATGATCACAGAGATGGTAGTTTTTAGTGATGCTAACATTCTGGTTTGATGTTTTTAATCCAGAGAGGTTAGGAGGTGAAATCTGTACTAACCCTATTACTTCTGATATGAGCTCAGCCGCTCTGGCTTGGTTATAAGCATTGTTTGCATGGGCTGACTTTTCATTCTCTTATTCACAACTTGTTTGTGTCTTTCAACCTAAAGACACCCTGTCTCACCCTGTTCCATGCTCACATGTGACCAAACGAAGCAGACAAAACCCGAGGCTGCTTATGAGGCTGATTGCAAAGCCACAGTGCAGCCAGGCTCCCTGCCCCAAGCCTCTCTGTGCTGGGACAGGTTCCAGGCCCCTGGAGCCTGCTAAGCTCTTCCCCAAGCTTTAGCCCTGTTTCTTGTATCACTTTAATTCCATTTCTTATCTCGACATCTTCAGCGGGGCAGGCCGATTTACCAGAGAGGGAGGGAGGGAGATAGGACATGAGAACACTGTTGCCTGGGGTTCAAAAAATAGGTTTTTTTTCTGTGTATTTGTACCCCATTTTTTTGTGTTGACAGATTTTGGGGAGTCTAATTTACATAACATAAAATTCACCTTTTTAAAGTGTGCAATTCAATAATTTTCTTGTAAATGTACAGCGTTGTAACCACTACCACCGTACAATTTTAGAAGATTTCTACCACCCGAGGTGATCTCTCACACCCAGTTACAGGCAATCCTCATTTCCACCTAAGACCCGGCTAACCTCTCCTCTAGGTTTTACCTCCACAAATGTCTTTTCTGGAGATTTCCTATCAACAGGATGCCGTACATTGTCTTCTGTTGTTAGCTTCATTCACTCAGCACAGTGCTTTGAGGTTCAACCCCATTGTATCACATAGTTCCTTCATTTTTGTTACTGAATAGCATTCCATCACGGGGATATACCACAGTCATTTATGGAGTCACGGGGGATGACCCTTTGGGTTACTTCTACTTCTTAGTTATGATGGCTAGTGGC
This sequence comes from Macaca nemestrina, assembly GCF_043159975.1. Lineage (NCBI taxonomy): Eukaryota > Metazoa > Chordata > Mammalia > Primates > Cercopithecidae > Macaca > Macaca nemestrina. Next base: position 2,758,216 of record NC_092129.1, on the reverse strand, counting down.
GCTATGAACACTACTGTGCAAGTCTTTATGTGGACAGAAGGTTTTATTTAGTTAATTTTATTTCATAGTGAACTATACTTGACATAATACATGTATAAAATTATTCTATGTGTTATATTTTATCAGTATTGATAAAATTAACACCCAAGCAGCCCATGTCACCATCTCAAGGTTGAGAAATGAATCATTTTCAGTACTACAAAACACCTCTGCATAAACCATCCATGATTCTATCCTCTTCCTTCCCAAACAGAACTAGCCATTATCCTACTTCTGGGATCATAAATTCCTTTCTTTTCTTTATAGTTTATTGTACATGCATCCACAGAAAAATATCTGGCAAGTTTTACTTGTTTTTGTAGCCTGTAAGTAAAATAATATTGTATACATCTTTAGTGGTTTCTTTCTAACCCATCACGGTGCCATTTATCCAAATACACGCATGTAAGTAGGATTTGTTCACTTTTACTGTTGTATATTTTGCATTATATAAACAAATCACAATTTTAGAACAAACCTGCCCTGTTGTTGGTGGACTTAGGGTGGATTTCAGTTTCTGGCTGTGCTGCTGTGGACGTTCTCGTATTTATCTTGTGTGTGTCATGTATTTATCATGTGTCTGTCGAAAGCTGCTTGCAGTGTATTTCCAGGAGAATTGCCAGTTCTTAGGGTATTTTCATTTTCTACTTTGTAAGTAATGGCAAACATTCCCAAAGTGAAAATAATGATTCACACCCCCACCAACAATGTAAGCATTCTTGTGGTTTCATCTTAACCTTCACTCTGACTTGGTCGATTTTTTGCTTTTTTCTATTTGGTCAGAAGGCAAACATATCTAATTTTGGTTTTATTTACATTTCTTTGATTTCTAATAAGATTGAGCAATTTTTTTGTTGTTTTTGGACATTTTGTTTTGCTGTTTAGCAAAATGTCCAGTCAGGATTTCTGCCCATTTTTCTTTTGGAATTTCTCTTTTTGCAGAATTGTTCAAGATTTTATTATGCTCAGGAAGCCAAGTTGTATGGATGAGAGTCAATTCTAAGATTTGAATTGGCTCCAAAGATGGGATTTACTTTCAGCTTGGTGCAGGGGTTTTACTAATACATAACAGATGGGCGTATTTGGGGGGTACATGTGACAACCTAAGGCATTCCTGTAATTTGTAAAGATCAAATCAGTGTACTTGGGATTTCTATCGCCTTAAATATTTGTGTTTTCTTTAAGATTTTTAAAAATCAATTTTATTGAGGTATACTCGCACAAAGGAGTACATAATGTATGATTCTGGTTTTTTGAAATGCTAGGAAAGGCAAAACTCTAAGTGACCAAAAGCCCAGCAGCATTCGCCTACTGGTAGGGATTGAAAGCATTGGCTGCCAGGGGGCATGAAGGAACTTTCAGGGCTCATAAAATATCATGTGTTGTGGACGCGGTTGTGGTTGCATATTTTTATTTCTTTTGGGGTATATAGCTTGGGATAAAATTACTGGGTCTACTGGGTAACTTCATAAACTTTTTAAGAAACTCAACTATTTTCCATAATGGCTAGGCCATTGCACACTCCGGTCAACACTGTGTAAGGGTTCCCACTTTCACCAACATTTGCCATTGTCTGCCTCAGTGTTACAGCCAGTCTCATGAGCGGGAAGTGGCATGCAGTGCTGTTTTAATTAACATTTCCTTCATCATAAATGATGTTGAACATCTTTCCATGTATATATTCTTCTCTGACTTCCCTTGATAAAAAGTCTATTACATCTTTGTACATTTTTTTAAAAAGATTGTCCATCTTAATTGGTTTGTAAGAGTTCTTTGTATATTATGAATAAAATTCTTTGTAAGAAATAAGATTTGCAAATACTTTTTGTGAATTTATGGCTTGACTTTTTATCCTTTTTATGGTGTCTTTTGAAGCACAGAAGTTTTAAATTTTGATAAAGTTCAATTTTTTTCTTTATTTTATGGATTTTGCATTTGGTGTTGTATCTAAGAATATTTGCCTAACCATTTCAAAATTTTCTTCTGTTTTTTAAAATAGCTTTTTATGCCTTTAGCTCTTAAATTTAGACCAATGGTCCATCCCGAGATACTTTTTGTGTGTGATGTAAGACACGGTCTGAATTCAATTTGTTTGAACTTTAATAAATAGAAACTATTTAAAAAGAACCAAATAGAAATTCTGGGGTGAGTTGAAAAGTGCAATAGGTGAAATGAAACATCTCTAGAGGGTCTTAACAACAGATTTGAGTCAGTCAAAAAAAAAAACTGGAGAACTTGCAGGTAAGTCAACACATAGTATCTCATTTTAGGAGCAGAAAGAAAAAAAGAATGGAGAAAAATTAACAGAAACTCAACTTGTTTGCCTACAGATATCCAATTGCCCCATACCATTTATTGCAAAGTATAGCACTTCGTAATTGAATTTTCCTGGCATCTTTGTGGATAAACAATTGACTGTAAGCCTTAGTGTTTATCTGTGGGACTTTCAATTATACTGCATTGATCTATATGTGTTTGTTTATCTCAGTATCACAATCTTTTGATTTAGTGGAGCTTCCGAGGAGGGTTTTAAAAATGGGAAGTGAAATTCCTCCAATTTTTTTTTTAAGATTGTTTTGACTATATTGGGTCTTTGCATTTTCATGTAAATTTTAGGAACAGCTTGTCAATTGCCACAAAAAGCTTGCTGGAATTTTTACAGGTGTTGAATTGAATGTATGTATCAATTTCACATGAATTTTCATCTTTAAAATATTGACTTTTCCAAAGCATACACGTGGATTGTTTCTCTATTTAGTATGATCACCATTCATTTCTTTCAGCACATTCTACAGCAAGCTTGTCCAGCCATGGCCTGAAAGTCACATGCGGCCCAGGACAGCTTTGAATGCAGCCCAATGCAAATTTGTGAACTGTCTTACAACATAAGAGATTTTTCTTGGCGATTTTTTTTTTTTTAGCTCATCAGCTGTTGTTAGTGTTAATGTATTTTATGTGTGGCCCAAGACAATTCTTATTCCAATGTGGCACAGAGAAGTCAAAATATTAGACACCCTTGTTCTATAGGTTTCAATGTAAACATCTTACCTTCTTTTGAAAGTTTATTTCTAAGTATTTTATCCTTTTTAATGTGAACGGAATACTTTTCTGAATTTCATTTTTGGACTATTCATTGATAGTATGTAGAAGTGAAATTGTCATTGTTATCACCATCTTCTTCTTCTTCATTTATTTTTTTGAGATGGAGTTTCTCCTTGTCACCCAGGCTGGAGTGCAATGGCTCGATCTCCGGTCACCACACCCTCTGCCTCCCAGGTTCAAGTGATTCTCCAGCCTCAGCCTCCCAAGTAGTTGGGATTACAGGTGCCTGCCACCATGCCCGGCTAATTTTTGTATTTGTAGTAGAGACGGGGTTTCACCATGTTGGCCAAGCTGGTCTTGAACTCCCTACCTCAGGTGATCCGCCCACCTTGGCCTCCCAAAGTGCTGGGAGTAAGTTACAGGCATGAGACACCTCTCCCAGCCACCATCTTCTTCTGGATTGGCCTTGTATATAAATGGAAAGCCTGGGTATCCTTCTCCTGTTCCTGATTTTAGGGGGGAATCATTCTGCTTTTCTCTGTTAAGTATGCTGTTAACCGTGGGTTTTTCACAGATACATTTTATCACATTGGGGAAGTTGTCTCCTATTACTAGCTTGTTGAGAATTTATTCCATGAGTGGATGTTGAATTTTGTCAAATGCTTTTCTTTTTTTCATTCATTGAGATAATCATGTATTTTTGTCCTTCATTAAAATGCTGTATTACATTACTTGACATTTGGATGTTGCAGCAACCTTGCAGTCCTAATCTAAATCCTGCTAAGTTATGATATATCGTATTTTTATATGTTGCCGAGTTCAGTTTTCTAGTATTTTGTTGATAATTTTTTGCATCTGGGTTCTTTTTTCATGACTTTTTTTTCTGGTTTTGGTATCAGAATAATACTGGCTTTATAGAATGAGTTGGGAAGTATTCTTTTCTCTTCTATGTTCTAAAATAATTTTGTGAAGAATTAGTATTACTTCCTTCAGTCTTTGGTAGAATTTGTCCCAAAGCCATCTGTGCTTCAGATTTCCTTTGTGGATTGAAAGATGTTTCATTGTTAATTCTTTTTATTTCTCATAGAAATATTCTGAGCTTTTTTTGTTTTGAGGGATTTTTGGTAATTTGTGTCACCAGAAATTTGTTCATTTTCATCTAAATATCTATTTGTTGGCCTAAATGTGTTCTGTTTTCTCTCATTATTCTTTTGGCTTCTATAAAGTGGGTAGTCATGTTTACTTTTTTATTCCTGATTTTGGTAATTTTTGTCTTTTATTTTCTTGACTAGTCTGGCTAAAGCTTTGCCAATTTTGTTGATCTCTTTACAGAACCAGCTTTTGGTTTCATTCATTTCTGTAATGATTTTCTTTTCTATTTCATTGATTTATTTTCTAATCTTTGTTATTTCCTTCATTTTGCTTCCCTTGGGTTTACTTTATACATCTTTTTTAGCTTCTGAAGGTGAAAACTCAGGTGATTTTATTGAGATCTTTCTTTCTTCCAATACAATACAGATCTTTCTTTTTTCTTTTTTCCATTTCAAGCTATACTTTTCCAACAGCCACTACTTTTCCTGCATCTTATAAAAGTTATAATGTTGTCTTTTTATTTTCATTGAATTCAAAATGCTAATTTTCGTTGAGATTTCTTCCTTGAAATAATATTAGAGTGTATTGTTTGTATTTGTGTATTTTCTGAATTTCTTCCTGCTATTGATTCTTAATTTAATTTCTCTGTGGTTGAAGAACATTTTTATGTGACAATTAATTTTATATTGATTGAGGCTTGTTTAGAACTTAATATATTGTCTATTCTGGACCTAAAGATAGATAGTGTTTGAACAAAAGTCAGTTCACCAGGAATTTGTCATAATTCAAATACGTTATACCCTATGATCTGTTAGGCTCAGAATCGTTTCTCAATGAACGGGCTGCGTTCCTGACCTCGGGTCCTGTGTGTGCACAGTGTGCCCAGAGTTCCTTCTCTGTTTATCTGCCCATTACCTTCCCATTCAGTTGTTATTATTCTTTACCATTTAGATGGCATATGTGCATGTGTGTGTACCTTTTCTCCGAAGGTGAGAGAGTTCACTGTTCATAGTTCATTTGGATAGTTACCTTAAGAATTTGAGACTCAAAGTTAATACTTGGATTTACAGGTCTGTGTATTTCAATAACTGTAGGAGAGTGTATAAATAAACTCAAAGACTCATGTACACACTAAGGGAAAGTACTCTGGGACATTTATTCCAGGAAGACAACCTCACCAGAGTTCAGTTCACTGACATCTGGCAGCTCCTGTCCAGGGATTCTGTTAGTGGAAGAGGAAGGGGTTAGTTATCAAGTAAACTCACCTCTAACCTGACCCCAAATCAGGACTCTGGAGGCTGGAAGTGTAGTGAGGGGCCAGCCTAACAGGTCAGCAGTTTCTACAGCAAGAAGGAGTAAAACATTGGCCACATTATGTAGTGATGTTGAAACCAACAATACGAAATACATTCTAGGAAAAGCAAGACGCTAAAACTCCTGAACTGACGATGAAAATATTTCCTTGTATTTAAGCATATTCCCAGCATCCTTGGAGATAAACAAAAAAGCATGATTTGCACAAAATGTGGTGTGTGAAATATTTTAACAATTGTTAAGTCCATAAACAGAAATAATTGTTTGCATTGTGAATAATAAAGTAACGAACGGCTTCCAGTTGAAGGGCTGTGACCGTCCGTGACATTCTGTCCCCTACTACCTCGAGGCCCCTGGCACTCACACTTGGAAACATCCTCCCTTTGAGTTGGGGCAAAGTCCCTGCGGCTCACAGCCTTGGGCTCAGAGCCTGCACCTCCTGCTTCCCTGCTCTTGGGAAGCCTGAGCTGACAGGTAATGGTTCAGGTGCCCTGAACATTCAGAGGCCAGGTGGAGAGGAAGAGAGCAGGAAAACCAGATGTAGGAACTGCATGGAGCGGCTCCTCTCCTCCTTCCCCTCCGCCCCCATCTTAGGGAAGGTGCTAACCATGTCTGCTTCACCCTGCCCAGTTGCAGGAGTCGTGATGAGCGGGGCCCACACCCACCCTCAGCTCTTGGCCCTGGTGCTGATGGTGCTGGAGTTTTAAACAAACGTTTTGGAATAGTTTGTTGTGCACAAATACATTTGTTTTTAAAAAACTGCCTTACACTTGCCTGTCCCAGGAATTCTGAGGACATCTGCATTTTTTTGGTGATCCTTAAGAATTAGGAAATTTGTTCTACCCTCAGAAAGATTTTTTTCTTTTTTTCTTTTTTCTTTTTTTTTTGGAAAGTTAGTGATTACCTATACAACCACAAATGATAAAACATGTTTTGAAATTGTTAAGTATAATTGGAAAACATTTAGTCTCGATTTTAGATTATTTGAGTTTAAATGTAATAATAGCTGTGTGGGGTTTTTTTCAGTGTGTGTGAAACGTTTTTGTATCTGCAGGTTAGCCATTTGGTCTTTCTGGTGTTCCTGGCTTTGAATTAGCTACAAAAGCATGTGATGTGTCTCTCAGTGGGTTTATATCTGGGATCAGTGAAAGAATGTAAATATCAGTGATGTTACCACCAATAAAACTCTACGCAATAAAATACCTCCCTTGTTTTTCGAAGGAAATGCACTGACTCCAGCCTTGGGTAAACAACAGAGCACATGAAGCATGGTGCCCATTAGTCAGCTGGGCCAAAGAGTTCAAAGCCAACCCACATACACTAGCAAGGAAATAGTCCAGGGTGAAACTGGGGATAGAGAGGCTCAGAGAGTCCCAGGAGGGGAGGTCTATGTCTCTTGGTGTAGGAGTCCTCTTTGCAGTGGAGAAAACCTGCTCCTGTTAACCATTCCTTTTCCACTCCTTTTATAAAAGCCATTGTTTATTTACTTCGGCAATGATTCACTTCACTAGATTCTTCCAAGTTTTGTCGACCTGCCCACGCCGCCTTCCTGGCACCTGAAAGCACCGTGTTTTATTCCATTTGGTTAAGTTTTATAATTAAAATTATGAATTAGGAGATGAAATCCTCAGTTCACACCAACTAGTTTGGGATTGAAACCGGATTCAAAGATTGATCAGGTTTAAGCAACTCCAATCCCTCTCTGGTTTCTTTTTTGATGCATTTTTAATTGATCCATAATAATTGTGCATCTTTATGGGGTGCAGGGCGACTTTTTCATACGTGCATACAATGTGTAATAATCGGGTCAGGGTCATCTCACGTACCTCAAACACTGGTCATTTTCTTGTGTTGGCAACATCCTAGAGCTTCTCTTCTACCAGTTTTGAAATATAAAGTAAATTATTCTTAGCTGTAGTCACCCTACTCTGCTATCAAATATTAGAACTTATTCCTTCTATCTAACGGTCTGTCTGTGCCCATTAACCAGCCTCTCTTCACCTCCCTCCCTGACATCCTTCTCAGCCTCTGGTAACCAGCAGTTGATGCACCACCTCCGTGGGATCCACTTTTTTTTTTTTTTTTTTTTTAGATGGAGTCTCGCTCTGTCGCCCAAACTGGAGTGCAGGGGGACGATATAGGCTCACTGCAACCTCTGCCTCCTGGGTTTACGCCATTCTCCTACCTCAGCCTCCCAAGTAGCTGGGACTACAGGCGCCCGCCACCACGCCCGGCTAATTTTTGTGTGTGTGTGTGTTTTTAGTAGAGACGGGGTTTCACCATGTTAGCCAGGATGGCCTCGATCTCCTGACCTCGTGATCCGCCCTCCTCGGCCTCCCAAAGTGCTAGGATTACAGGCGTGAGCCACCGCACCCGACCAGGATCCACTTTTTAAACTCCCACGTACGAGTGAGAACATACGCTGTTTGTCTTTCTCTGCCTGGCTTATTTCACTTCACATCGTGACCTCTAGTTCCACTCATGTTGCTGCGAGTGACAGGATTTCCTTGTTTTTAGGGCTGAGTAGTATCCCCGTGTGTCTACATATACAGCACATTTTCTTTATCCATCCAGACTTTGATGGACACTTTAGCTTGATTCAGTATCTTGGCTACCGTGAGTCGTGCAGCAGTGACCATAGGGGCGCCCGTTATCTCTTCCATGTAACCATTTCCTTTCCTTTGGGTATATGCCTAGCAGCAGGATTGCTGGATCACAGGGGAGTTCTAGTTTTAGCTTTTTGAAAAGCCTTCGTACTCTTCTCCTAGTTGCTGCACTAACTTACATTCCCAGAGACAGTATATGAGAGCTCCCTGTTCTCCGCATCTTTGCCAGCATTTGTTATCTTTTTGTCTTTTGGATAATAGTCATCCTAACTGGGGTGAGACGATGTCGCACTGTGGTTTTGATGACATCGAGCATTTCTTCATAGACTTTTTGGGCCATTTGTATGTCTTCTCTTGAGAAATGTTTCTTCAGATACTTTGGTCATTTTTAAATCAATTGTGTGTTTTGTCGTTGTTGGTGTTGCTGTTCAGTTGTTTGAGTTCCTTGTATATTCTGGATATTAGTCCCTTGTCAGAAGAATATTTTCTCGCATTCCGGAAGTTGTCTTTTCACTCTGTTGATAGTTTCCTTTGCTGTGCATATGATTTGAGTTCGATATACTCCCATTTGTCTATTTTTGCTTTTGTTGCCTGTGCTTTTGAAGTTTTGGAAAATAAATATTTGCCTAGACTGATGGCCTGAAGCATTTCTCCTATGTTTTCTTCTATCATTTTCCCGTTTTAGGTCTTACAGTGAAGTGTTTAATCTGCTTTGGGTTTATTTCTGTGGAGGGTGAGAGACAGGGGACTAGTTTCGTTCTCTGGCACATGAATATCCAGTTTTCCCAGCAGCGTTTATTGGAGAGACTGTCCTTTCCCACTGTTTGTTCTTGGTACCTTTGTTGAAGAAGACTTGCCATAAACCCAGAGATTTACTTTTGGGTTCTCTATTCTGTTGGTCTATGTGTCTGTTTTTATATTGATACTATTCTTTGCTGGTAGAATGCATGTTTTTTTTTTTTTCTATTTAACTTCATAATAATGCTATTACGTGGATGCTGTTATCCCTGTACTAAAGATAAGAAATATGAGCCCTGAGAGGTCGTGACTCGCTCAGTCATGTGGGTTAGGGCCAGACTCTGGCTGGGGCTGTCTCACCCTAAAGCCATGCTCGTCCCTCCCACAATGTGAAGACTGAAGTTTCTATTGATAAAATATTGTGAGAATTTTAAACATGTGGAGACACTGATCTAAACACAATAGGACCAGTAGGAACACGTTCCTCTAGTGGAAGAAGATAAACAACAAATTCAGAAATTCAGGAGTACCATGAAGCAAATACATAAGAGTGGCATGAGAGAAACTCAGAGTGCAGTGTGGAGTGAGGGCAGGACCGAATCAAGACTCTTAGAGAAGGGCTCTCTGAGAGGGTGACTTTGGAATGAAAATCTGATTCACGGAGAAGTGGCTCTGAGATCTGAAGGCGGATCTTCTCAAGGGGGAGGAGTAATCCATGCAACTGCTCTGAGGCAAGCTTCTGTACCCAAAACCTTCATCAGCTTTCTCCAGTTATGCTCTTTGCAGCTCTTTGCAGCTGAAATAAATCTGAAAGTATCCCCTGTCCAGAACACAGCCCTGTCTAGAGTCATTCAAGAAAGGGGCCTCAGAACCGTTGTGGCGCTTTAGCCTCTGGTCGTTGTGGATGCAATTGATCACCACCGTCACCACCAGCAGAGGTCAGTCCTTCCCCAGGGCTTTTCAGGTCTCCTCTGAGTGGTGAGAAGACCCAGGAGTTCACCCCAGTGAGAAGGCCACGCTTTTGCCGAAATGTGGACTTTGAAACCGCCGTGCTATTGTGAAACACCTGCTTTCCTCCTCAGAGGGGCTTCTTCACGTGCACGGGTCAAACACCAGAGCTTTGCAGCCTCTCACCAAGCTCTTTGTGGTGTTTGTTTGAAATCTAACCCCAATCTCAACTTCTGGGCAATATTCCATGCCTAGGTCTATGTTAACATCCATGACTAGGTCCGTGTAACATCCATGCCTAGGTCCGTGTCAACATCCATGACTAGGTCTGTGCCAACGTGGATGGTGGATTATTCCACGGCCTTTCATGGCAATAATGGACTGTTGCCACCTGTCATTCTATTTGATTAAAGAAGAGCACACAGCCTTTTTTTAAAACACAACTACATGGAAATAAAAATGAAAAGTAGCCAGCCAGGCACACTGGCTCACACCTGTAATCCCACCACTCTGAGAGGCCAAGGCAGGTGAATTACCTGAGATCAGGAGTTCAAGACCAGCCTGGCCAACATGGTGAAACCCTGTCTCTACTAAAAATACGAAAAATTAGCCGAGCATGGTGGCAGGTGCCTGTAATCCCAGCTGCTTGGGAGGCTGAAGCAGGAGAATTGCTTGAACCCAGGAGGCGAAAGTTGCAGTGAGCCAAGATTGCACCATTGCACTCCAGCCTGGGCAACAAGATTGAACCTTCATCTCAGACAAACAAACCAACAAACAAACTAATGGTTCAATAACTTTTTCAGATGTCAGATAAACAAAGTGATCAGCAGATGCTCTCTCCCGTGCCATTTCTCCAGATGGGCAACTGAGGTGCGGAAATGTTGTGTGACTTGTTCAAACACATTTATGGCCAGGATGGTCAAGAGCAAGGCTGCCCTTAGGGAAGTTTCGGTGGGGGTACATCATGCTGGGGGAGCCTCGTCTTCCCCAAATTAATATCCACTCCTAGATTTAAAAGAAATGAAAGCAACAGCCCTGATTACCAGAGCTTAAAACCTAAAATCAAAACTGGAAAACTGTAAGGATATCTTACTAGAGTTCATCAAGAAATCTGTGGTAAACTATGTGGTTGCTGAAATTTTTTCAAATGATTTTATTTCCAGGTAGTTTGCTTCTTTGATCTACTCCAATAATAGTTCTTAGTATGATACTACTTCCAGGCACATTAAAATCCTCTTTTGTGAATAAATAACTTTTAAACTAGGGACCCCAGAAACATCTATCTATCTATCTATCTATCTATCTATCTATCTATCTATCTATCTATCTATTTATCCATGCATCCACTCACCCACCCACCCATCCATCCCATCATGCTATTTTTCTTCTGAGCAAGTGGTGTCAGATTTGTTCACAGGCTAAATGGAGATTTCCTTTAATGTCTGCTTGTACATTTATTTGTGAATATGACATCATCATAAAGGCTGTAGCTTTGCAGTTTTCTTGAGAATCCAGCCTGTGCACATCCCCTCAAGTGAAATAACTCGATTGAGAATATCTTCAGTGCTGAGGTTAATGACTAACTTTCAGGAAAAATGCAATTGTTTTAGATGGCAAATGTCTTTCCTGCCATGAACTATGAGTCATGATAAAAGTGTGCTATGGATAGTTTCTGTGCTAATTATGAGTGTTGGGTTCTTCTTGAAGGATTTTTATTTTCATGGTAAGGAAAGAAGTTACTACATTTTGCTAGTTAATTTATTTTGAAAAAAGAATTATTTTCTATTACCCATCTTTAAAGCACCTGATCTAGTTTTATTTGGAAGAATCCCAGGATTGGAAAGCATACTTTAAAAAGAAAATCACTATTTGCAACTATCTTTCCAAGTCTCTGCAGATTGAAGTTCTCCTGTTATAGTGTTACTTAAAACACAACGTAAAAATAATTTGGATTCTGAAGCTAAAAAAAAAAAAAAAAAAAAAAAACAGTCATTGCAATCCCTTCCCCACATTTCCAGCTTTTAAATGTCTACCAAAGCAGCCTCATCATTGTCTCAGTTGTAGTAAATAGATATGTGAAAATTAAACTAACAAAATAATTTGATGTAAGTGGAAAAAGTATTTCAATGAGTTGAATTTTGTTTTGTTTTTAGAGACAATATCCTCTCTGTCACCCAGGCTGGAGTGCAGTGGTGTGATCATTGCTCACTGAAGCTTCAACCTCCTGGGCTCAAGCGATCCTCCCACCTCAGCCTCCTGAGTAGCTGGGACTATAGGCATGCACCACCACGCCTGGGTAATTTTTTATTTTTGCAGAGATGGGTTCTCACTATGTTGCCCAAGCTGAGCTCAAACTCCTGGCCTCAAGTGATCCTCCCACTTCATCCTTCCAAAATGTGGGATTACAGATATAAGCTATGGTGCCCAGCTTTCTATGAGTTTTTATATTAGAGATTCATGCATGATTTTGATTTTTTAAAATATTAGAACACAAGCACTCTGGATGGACAAGAAGGTGCAAATTGGCAAACCAAGGGTCATCTTCGGTGACCCATAGAATTGTTTTGTTCAAATAACATTTTAGAAATCAATTATTTGACACAAAATACATATTTCCGGCTCTTATTAAAAATTGGAAGATTTGACACTGTTGTCCGACATTTGGACTTGACAAAATCAGCTGGAAGGGAGGGGAGGCCGTCTTTTTAGACAGCATGTGGGTTTCTACAGGGACCGGGTTTCCAGTGAGTCTCAGCCCTCTTTCACCCGGATGCTTTTATGTACCCACTTTGCCTGTGTGGACACCCGCGATGTAAACGCTGTCTGTTCCTCTGTCTTATCTCAATGAGCCTTTCGTGTTTCGGGCAGCACCTGTCATGTGCTCTGCACACCCTGATACTGTATGTTTGTGTGTGCGTATCCACACCACGCAATCACACACTGAACAGGAACGCAGTTTACGTTAAGATTTTTGTGGAGCTCAGCACTATGAGGGTTGGGAGCCAGCACCGTGGCTCAACGCCTTGTCAGGGTGGTTGCACATCTGTGCTAGAACAGAATGCTGTGGGCCTCAAAGTCTATTAAAAAAAATCAAAGCAATGGAAACTGTTTACCCAAACATGAAAGGGAGGCTTTTTTTCATGTGCTCGGGCGGGAGCGGCTGGTTTGTTAAACACCTGCCCCTCAGCTGTGGCTCTCCCTTCAGGCAAAACTCCGCCACTCAAGGTGTTTGGAAAACACTGTCCAGACGAGGCTGTCATGAAACGGCTGTGCAGATGTCCCGCTGCCTTTTAGCAGAACAGACGGTTTTTATGATTTACCAAAGTCAAACCTTTCGCTTTCCTGGTGTGTGTGTGTGTGTGTGTGTGTGTGTGTGTGTGTGTATGTGTGTGTCTTCTCTTCATCTGGGCGCACACAAGCCCCAATGACACAGGCAGTCCCAGGGCCCACCCACGGCACCGAGATCTAACACAGCCAGGAATGCCTCCACACAGCCCAGATTAGAATTCTGGTTAGGTGGAATAAGAATCATGCATTTCCCCAGGACCTTCACTCTCATCTCTTCTTTTTCTCCCAGCATCTTTCCAATTTACTCTAATATGGTTACAGTAAATGCGTCCAGTTCAAAAATATTTTTAAAAACCAACTATGCACTCTCTTTAGTGTAAAGTGAAATAAAATCCTAGATATTAGCTAAACCTTTATTTGACATCCCAAGATATATTAAAGTGAATTATTTTTCACTGCTCTAAAATATTGTTTCTGTGCTTTCCGCAAGAAGCAATAGGGCCTCTACTGTCCCGTTTTAATAAAGTGATTATTGCAAAGGAATGATCTGCTCTTAGATGAGAACTACTTACAGATGGCACTCTTTCTTCCAGGCAGATATTTCCAACTCTGCTGTTTCTACAAGGTAACGAGAACTAGAGTGTTGGACGTGACTGAGATGCACTGAGAACACATTCTTCCTCTTGAAGTTATTAGATTCTCAGTGGTCCCTGGCAAGGATTGGAAAACATTTCATTCAACAGGGATTGAGCCTGGTCGTGCCGTTGAAAGAAACATCAGGTGCATTTCAACATCTTCTCATGGAATTTCTGGCCATCAATCACTGCAGGACTATAGGACCGACCCTGGGGCTGGGCAGTTCATGACACGGCCTGGAGGGAAGCGCACTGGTCATGGCTTGGGTCCCAGAGCAGGACAGAGGCTGCACCTGTCAGGAGGGCTTGGGCAGCTCGCAGAGTGTAGACATCTGTGTAAATGTTAAGAAGCGTCACAGGACAAGTGTGTTGCTGAGAGAAGGTGTTCTGTGAGAGGTGTGCAGGGGTGAATAGGTGTTGAGGATGCTGAGTCCAGAGGGCAGAGGCCTGGGGCAGTGGGCACGTCACTAGCAGAGAGGCTGCTGGAGACCACAGAGGAAGATGAACCCAGGAGACACTGTGTCCAAGAACAAGCTGATGGTCTCCATGGCTGCTTAGGTAGAGATGACAAGGGGGAAAGAGAAAGAGGCTTGGTAGTTTCTGTCCCAGAAAGAGGATGGTTCCACTAAAAGTAGAAGGCCCTGGCCCGCTGGGGCTTTCTCAGGGGTTGGAGGGGAATGCGAGGAGCTTGATATTAGACACGGCAAGTTCTAGGTGGCAAAGCTAATGTAGGCGGAGATGCACCTCTCTAGATGGACAGCCGGCAATTTGCTGGGACGTCAGGGGCGTCCACTGAGACGCAGTCCTGCAGGGAAGAGGAGTCGAGTCAGGGGGCTCTGCTCAGAGGCCTGAGGTGGGGAGGAAGGGGGCTTCCAGCATGGAAGGAAACGCTGGAGGCTGGAGAGTGAGTCAGGAGGAGGTTGTCTTGGGGAGCGGTCACAGGGCCACAGGCATCTGAGATGGGAATGGAGATGGGAATGGTCACGGGGTCACACCTGCCTGAGATGGGGAGTGGAGAGGGGAGCGGTCACGGGGACACACGCATCTGAGGTGGGGAGTGGAGAAGGGAAGGGTCACGGGGTCACATGCGTCTCAGATGGGGAGTGGAGAGGGGAGTGGTCACAGGGCCACAGGCATCTGAGGTGGGGAGTGGTGAGGGGAGCGGTCAAGCGCCACAGGTGTCTGAGAGATGGGGGAGCACGAGCCCTGAGAGGCCAATGGGTTTAGGGTGCAAGGAGTTCCCTCGGGAGCTCAGTGTTTCCACCGGGTGGTAGAGGCGGAGGAAACAGGGTGGATGGTGAGGACACGGTGCTGATGAGGACGGAGAAGGTTCAGGAAGTGCTAGTTCCATGGGAGGAGGGAAGAGGAGGTGACCCTGAAGGGTGAGGCGAGGCTTGTGAAGACTAAAGAGCCAGGAGGCGCAGGCACCTGGGTGTGGAGGATCCAGGGCTCCGCCAAGGGGGCTCAGCGGGGGAGGCATAAAGCCATCCAGAATGACAGGCAGAGGTGGCAGGTGATGCTGATAGTGTGCTAAAGCCAGCCCTGTGAAGTAGGCAACCCCCAGCACTTGGTTCAGGAACATGCAGTTCTCAAGGGTGTGCAAACTGCCAGGTGCTGCAGAGCATCTGGGATGAAAACACAGGGATCACACGCGGGTCCCCCTGGAGTCAGGAGGGCACGACCCGGAAAGAGGCCCCTGGAGTGTGGCCGCAGTCCACAGGGCAGTTCAGTGCCCAGCAGCACCAGGTGGCAGGTGGTGCCTAGAGCAGGCACCCCTGTGCAGGACGCTGGGGGCACTAGGGGTTTGGCTGGGAGACAGGAGGGAGGCATGGGCTGGGGACAGGAGAGAGGCATGGGGACAGGAGGGATTGGATGAGGGATGGGAGGGATGAAATGGGACTGGGGACAGGAGGGAGGGATGGGGACAGGAGAGAGGGGAATGGGATGGGAGTGATGGGATGGGGACAGGAGGGACAGATGGAGACAGAAGTGAGGGATGGGGACAGGAGGGAGGGGAATAGGATGGGAGTGATGGGATGGGGACAGGAGGGAGGGATGGAGACAGAAGGGAGGGAAATGGGATGGGATGGAGACAGAAGGGAGGATGGGGACAGGAGGGAGGGATGGGAGCAGAAGGGAGGGAAACAGGGTGGGATAGAGACAGGAGGGAGGGATTGGGGACAGGAGGATCTCAGCTGCAGGACAGGTGGAATGAGATGGGGTAGTTGGGTTTCCAGAAAGGCCAAGGAGAGCTTCTTTGGAATCTGTGCAGAAGCAGGAAGCTCAGTGAGGATGCCCCTGGGATCCTGCTGATGAAGGAGAAGAGAGTTTTACACTCAGGCCCAAGCTGTCCCCACTGGCTGCTGTGGCACTCGACTCTGGGAGAGGCACATGCTGCTTTTCCTGCCTGACACCAGCAGGAGTGATGTGGAGGAGAGGCTGACAGACTCGGAAAGTGAGGGACGGGCTCCATCCAAATCAATGGGCAGTGAAGATTGGCATGGAGCTGAGAGCCCAGGACAGCTGCGCAGGGACCACACTGACCACAGCACCCACTCAGCATCTTCCCATGTGGGCCAGGATGCTTATCCTCCTCTAAAGGGAACCCTGTCCGTGCTGACCGTCTTTTACTGGTATTGAATGATGCTTAGCAAAATCCTTCGACCAAAGACTCGACATCAACAGATTCTAGACATTCCTATGAAAATACCTACTTATTTTAACCATGGGACTGAACTCTGATTAAAATAAAAACAAGGACACCAGGAAAAACTACACAAAGCCTATATGCCCCACAGTTGCCTTGGAGAACCCAGGAACCGGCAGATAGGCCTGGGGGAGCCCGACATGTGTGACACCACGTAACCCAGGAACTGGCAGATAGGCCTAGGGGAGCCCGACATGTGTGACACCACGTAACCCAGGAACTGGCAGATAGGCCTGGGGAAGCCCGACATGCATGTCCCTGCTGTGACACGTGTGTATCTCTGCCGTGACATGTGACACCACACAGGGGCCGACGTGTCCCTCCTGTGACGTGTGTGACACCACGTGGGGCTGGTGTGTCCCTGCTGTGACATGTGTGTATCTCTGCCATGACGTGTGACACCTCACGGGGGCCAGCATGCCCTGAGGGGGCTGGTGTGTCCCTGCTATGACGTGTGTGACACTACGCGGGGGCCACGGCAGTGTGTCCCTGCCGTGACCTGTGTGACACCATGCAGGTGCTGGTGTGTCCCAGCCATGTGTCAGGCCACTGCTGTCTGTCAGTATCACCCCAGAAGCTCAGCATGAAGACAGCACGGCTGCATGTATTTATAGATGAGAAAATGAGGTTCAGTGTGGTGATCACCTTATGAAATCATGGGGTATGATTTAAATGAGGGTTGGAGGAGACATTTGAATGGTGTCACTGAGAATGTGGCATGATGCTGTGTCTGATTAGCAAATGCGAAGGTTTTCTATGGCCTGTGGGCCCGTTTCAGGCTCTCCTGAGAGACGGTACCTGGGAGCAGGGGCCTTAAGCACCTCCTGGGGCCTCTAAGCCCTGTATCGAGTGGCTGGAGCCATGTCCCATCCCTCAGGGTCTACTTTAAGTGCCGAACTTCACTGAGTCAGCAGCACTGTGGATTCAAAGACAGTCTGTTATTTTATGTTCCACTAAGAAAGAAAATACAGTGCCAAGTACACTAAAGCAGAATGCTTCTTTCTGACTTGAATGTTTTATTTTATATTTATTTAAAGGGTTCTTTCAGTGTATTTTGTGGAATATCTACAAGTATATCTACATACATCTATCTATTCATACATAGACTTGTATTGTATATTATTGTTTTGAAATCACAGGAAGAACAGTGAAAGCTAAGCGTCTTAGTGAGTTCAGGTTTCTATAACAAGATACCATAGACCAGATGGTTTATAAAAACAGAAATTCATTTCCCATAGTTCTGGGGGCTGGAAGTCCAAGCCCAGGGCAGCTGCGTGGTGGGGTTCTGGTGAGGCCCCTCTGCAAGGTTGCAGACGGTGGCTTCTCACTGTGTCTTCACGTGGTGGAGGGGAGAAAACTCGGAGGTTCCTTTTATAAGGACACAAACCCTCTTACCAGGGCTTCACTCTCATGACCCTGTCACTTCCCCAAGATCCCACCTCCTCTCCCATTGATATGGCGTGAGGATTTCAGTATTGGGATTTGCGGGAACACAAACATGCTGACCATACCATTAAGTGAATCCATTAGGGTATTACGAAAACATATTTCCATTCAGAGTACAATGGTGTCATGAATGCCCCTGGCTTTCCAGGTAACCGTGGCTACGGGCCGTGAAAAAGTGTTTGAGATCCAGTGTTTCTCAGAGGGGGAGCCGCCACTGCGGCTCCACTGTCCTCCCAGCCACCAATGCAGGCTCTGTAAGTTTCGATGCTTCGGATTTCTTAAGCTAGAAGCAGGCATCCATTTCAGCAATAGCAAGCAATCCGATGTCTTCCTACTTTGGGCCTTGGAAGCTTTGTTGACTGCAGTGTCCAGGGATTGCACCCGTTTGGCCAGGCCACCAGGAATAACCCCCAAGCACTGCCTGTCCAGCGAGCAACAGCGGCCCTGGCAGAACGGTCTCCAGACAGGAAACAAGAGGCCTTGCTTGTGAAATGCACCTTAACACATGGGGGAAGATAAGAGATGGAAAACTGTGTAAATGTGTGGTCACTCAGGACCCACTAAAGCTGATATTTTATCAGGAGCAAAAATAGAAAATGAGACATTATTGTATTTTATATAATATGAACTGCTGGGAACATGTGGGAACTTGCACATTTGAGATGTCCTCTGCCAGGCCTTTGGCCTTTTGCTTTTGGGGTGTATGTAAAATCTAAGTCATCATTGTTAAGGAACTGGACACCTCAGCCTCTCTCTATCTGGTTCTATTGTCAAGAAAGCCATGGAAAAGGTAAAAACTTAGGGCTTGAGGGGTCTGAGGGTTCCATGAGAGAGGTGTGAATGAGCTGGTGCGTACACATATTGCCGGTGGTGAAGCAACAGCAAACAGGCAACTCGGGGGCTGTTCATCCTTCAGCAGTGACACTGTGACCCGTGACCACTACTCAGGATTCCATGTAGGAAAAAGCATCCCGGCAAAGGCCCTGGTGAGCCGTCCGATAGTCAATGTGCTCTTGGAGAAGTTTGCTACACTCAGGCCAGACCAGGTGCTAGAAGCAACTGCCTGGCTACATTTTTGTTTTTATGTTTGGAATGACAAAGGTAAAGCCAGGGGGAGTGAGATCGGTCTGGATAAAGCCCAGATCCTGGAGAACAGGCCCTGTGAGGGTCAATGGAGGAGCACGTGTGAGTTAAGGTCGCTGTGATGCATGCTGCCGTCTCATTCTGCACAAGGTGAAAAGGGCAGATTGAATCACTGAAGCCACTCAGGAGCCTTTTGTCTGGGAAAAAACAAAATCGGTCTGTTCAGTAGACTGACACTCGATAGTCTAGAGACAAAATGTGTCTGCAGCTCTGGTATTCTGCCTGAGTTCCTCACACAGGACGTCCCAATTAATGTTGCTGATTGACTGATCAAAAAACCATCTGGCACAGATGCTGATACCGCAGACCCGATGGGTGGCTGCTTCTTCCCCACCCTTCCTCAGCCAAAGGACCTGCACAGAGCTTTCTTCTAGATTTGTTCTTTCGGAAGATGAGAAGCCACCCTATGGAGAGATGTCTATCCAATCATTGCACACTGTATTAGTCCATTTTCATGCTGCTATAAGGATATATCTAAGACTAGGTAATTTATAAATGAAAGAGGTGTAATTGACTCACAGCTCAGCATGGCTGGGGAAGCCTCAGGAAACTTACAATCATGGCAGAAGGAGAAGCAAACACGTCCTTCTTCACATGGCAGCAAGGAGAAATGTCAAAGCACAGAGCAAAAGGGGGAAAGCCCCTTATAAAACCATCGGAACTTGTGAGGACTCACTCACTCTCATGAGAACAGCATGAGGGTCACCACTCCCGTGATTAAATTACCCCCACCTCCTCCCTCCCGACACACGGGGATTATGGGAACTACAATTCAAGATGAGATTTGGGTGGGGACACGGCCAAACCATATCACACATAATAAAAAATATGTCTTAATTTACACTGGGGAGTCTGTAGTGATTAAGTGTAGACACTTAACACTCACACATCACAGCAGCCATGGAATCCCACTGCCCTGCACTGGCATTAACGGAGCCCTCATCATGTGCACGTTTACCTAGGAGATGGCATTCACCTAGGAGATTAAATTGGACGATCGTGTCCGCAAAGGGAATGCCAATTATTTGGATGTGAGAAGGTAGGTTTTGTGATGGAGGATGTCCCTCCAGCCTAATTTTTAAATACAATTTGAAAGGAAATTCAATGTATAAGTCCACGTATGAGGTTCTGGGGCTGATGAAGCCATACATTACACTTCTTCAGTTCTCTGTAGCTTCTCCCTCAGGCCCTGCTGGGAGGGTGCATCAGAGTGAAAACTATTGGTGTCCTGTGAAGAGAGTTGGAAACTTTGTTTCAGTTCCTTTAAGAAAGCACCGAGGATCCTCACCTCTAGTTTCCCTCCAACTCTAAAATTCTAAGTACAGACTTTTTCGGAAGACAAAGACCAGACATGAGGTGGGTAAAGACGCAATTGTCATTTCTTATACTTGTTTACTGACAAACACGAAGTAAATAGTGAGAAGAGGTGATTTCTCTAGACCTCTGCAAATACGGGATTTCACATTTAACAGTCTCCTGCGCTCTTCATGTCCATGCAGTCAACCCCTTGAGCACATCTGCGCTGCTGGAAGAACCGAAGATAAAACACCAGGTCTACTGATGGTGCCGGGGGACAGGCTGTTTCTGTTGACTTCCTGTTTTTTCCCTTTGCAGCTCACCAATTTTCCAAAGTACGGACACTTGGCGCAGTTGCCCTCGGCTGTATTCAGACCTATTCAGAAACAGCTGCCTCTGACATCATGAAATTTACCTTTTTATTCTAACTTTTCAACTGCCATTTTTAATTTTCAGAATAAACTGTGAGGTTTGATATTGTTCAGAGTTCACGCAACAAGTCTTTCATCCTCATCTAGAAATATCTTTTCAAGGCCAGAGCCTGTGTGGTTTCTCCTCCTTAACAGAAACACTGAATGACATAACTGTGTGTTTGGGACAACATCCTTTATAAGGGTTCCCCGTCTGTCAATTAAGAAAGTGGTTCCATGAAAACACATCCTTTGTTTTACGAGCAGAATCAGAGATTCCGGGGAGAAACAGGACCCAGGGAGATGAGAGCTTTCAGAGATACCTGAGAGCTTGGCTGGTCTGGGTGTGAGGCCAGAGGAGGGGCCCTCCCCGCTCAGCATCTCAGTAGGACCACGCCAGTCCGGCCCGACCACAGTGACCTTCAGGGGACTGACCTTGGATGGGTGTTAAACCCCCCTATTCCACAGCCCTCCCAGAGGCTCTGACTTAGGACTTAGCAAGGGGCTGAGGGGTTCTTCATTCATAGCAATGCTGCCAGGTAATAGTCGGACGGTTTCTGGAAGCACTAAATTATTGAATTGTAAGCACTCATTGGCATCAGATGCTGTATAGGCTGCCTCCTCAAAGTGTATAAAATGGGATAAAAACTAAATGAAAGTGGATTAAAACATTCTAAAAAAAGTGTTGAGTTTGGGATTGATGCCTCAAATTGGTGATTATAAGAACAAAATTTCACTAGGATCTTAGAATAAATCCATTTTTTTTTTTTGAGACGGAGTCTCGCTCTGTCCCCCAGGCTGGAGTGCCGTGGCGCGATCTCAGCTCACTGCAAGCTCTGCCTCCCGGGTTCACGCCGTTCTCCTGCCTCAACCTCCCGAGTAGCTGGGACTATAGGTGCCCGCCACCGCGCCCGGCTAATTTGTTGTATTTTTGGTAGAGACGGGGTTTCACTGTGTTAGCCAGGATGGTCTCCATCTCCTGACCTCATGATCCACCTGCCTCGGCCTCCCAAAGTACTGGGATTACAGGCGTGAGCCACCGCGCCCAGCCAAATCCATGTTTTGACACAGAACTTGAGAAAAGGCTAATATAAGGTAAATGCTTTGTATTTCTTCAGGAGAATAATTTTGAGCAACCATGAGTTCTGTTGAAGCAGAAGGTCTGTGAGTTCTCCCAGTGAGTTAGGAGAGCACCCGGCCCTGGGGGCCTCTCCCCGGAGACTGGCCACCCCACCCAACATGGGCAGCCCCATTCGGTCACTGTCATGAAGACGTTCACATAGTTCCTCTTCCTTTGAAGGATTTCCCTCACATGCTCTATGGGGAAATGTTTAGATAAGAAAGACAGGCCAGATGCAGTGGTTTATGCCTGTGGTCCCAGCGCTTTGGGAGGCTGAGGTGGGAGGATCAGCTAAGCCTGGGAGGTCAAGGCTGCATTGAGCCGTGATTGCACCACTGCACTCCAGCCTGGGTGACGGAGCGAGGCTATGTCTCAAAATAGAAAAAAGAAGAAGAAGAAAATAGGCAGAAGAAGAGGAGTGGAGGAAAGAAAAGATGACAAAGGTGAGGATGTTGTTAGGGTTCCAGGACACATATGAGGCTGGGCTGCAGATCCCCTTGATGGGTGCTGGTACCCTACACCCATGCCAGGGGCCGTATTTTAACCCTCATTCCCATCTCCACTCACTTCCCCAGCTTCTCCTCATCCTGCCAAACGGAGAAGCACAGTGGCCCCACCCCAGAACAGACCCCAAGAGATGGTCAAGAGCACAGAGGCTTCACGAAGCATTGCCTCAGGACCCCTGAGGGATGCCTGGCTCCTGAGCCCCTGACACACCAGGTGAGCTGGTGGGAAGCGAAGCCTGCAGGCAAGGCCTCCCCGGTCATTTCCAGGCAGGGCCTGCTCCGTTGGTCATCCCCATGGGCGGCTCAGGTGTAATACACACTTCTGAAGAATCTCAGCCCATAGAAGAAGCTTGTCTCCCTGGAGGACCAGGTGGGTGACTGTCCAAAAAGCAAGTGCACATGAGGCGCGGAGAGGAGGCTTTCCTGCCTGGCCTGGGATCTGCAGGTGTGGGCAGAGGTGGCACGGGCCTTGTGGGCAAAGGTGGCTCGGGCCTCGTGGGCAGAGGTGGCATAGGCCTTGTGAGTAGAGGTGGCATGGGCCTCGTGGGCAGAGGTGGCACGGGCCTGGCTTCAGGCCCTGGCAAGCTTCGCCTGAAGTGCTCGCGGCTCTGGCGTGCAGACGTGGCTTTACCCCCACTGTGCACACTGGCACTGGGCCCTGGAGGACAACGAGGCCACCGGCCTGAGCTTCCCCACTGTCCCCACCTTGGTGTGACCCCAGCTCCACAGAGCAGGCTGCACCTGGAGCCCAGCCCCGCTCGGAGCTAACACGTCCTCAGGGGACTGCGTTTACTTTCTTCCAGTCAAGTTTTTACTTGTGTGAAACTGAAACATTTTGTTTTGTTTTGCTTTTTTAAAATTTAAGCCAATATTCTCTTTTTCAAACATCTGTGGATAGAGAAAATTACTTCTTAACACTTCATGAAGAACATTCATACTGTCAAAAACAACAAGCCCATTCCCACCCTAATCTCCGTGTCTTCCGACTTCCATCCCTTCGCCTCTTTTCATGGGTTAAGCTGATTTTACTGAGTCTATTTCTAGCTTAATAATTAACCATAAACAGTGGTATTTTTTTCTCAAGAAAGGAGAAGTCAGTGTCTCAAGTAGTTCTTGGGAGCAGGCCTTCCTCTGGAGACCCTGAAGGGCACCTGACCTTCCCCGCCATCACCTTGAGAGGGGGTGAGGAGGACAATCAGCGGGCATGGGGAACCCAAAAACTTTTGCTTTGATTCACAGGTGTTTCAGTTTGTTTTTAGAGAAAGCATGTAGATTTCCCTCTTAGAGTTTGCCTTTGTGTGTCAGATTCAATATCTCTAACACTACTGTTTTTGGGAGCAGAAGGAGGGAGCATCGTGAACCTACAGAATGAGGTTATGATGGGATTATCCTGAGAGGTACAGGAGGAAGAACACCCATTTCTGCACTGAAGCAGAGTAAACAAGGCTTAGGTTTCCAGAGCCCTTTTCAGAGGCGTCGTGAGAACCATGAGGATGCAGCTGAAGCCTGCCTGACCACGGATAGCCCCACACCTTGCTCGGGGACCAGGGCTCTCCCCCACGTGGCTGTACCCAGTGCCAGCCGCTGATCCCTGGGGACGCGGCCAAGGCAGGGCTAGTGGTCGCCTTAGAATAGGGCAGGGCTGGGACTGGGGCTAGGATGATGCACAGAATAGCCATCCTCTTCGTAGTTCAACAGGGCCTTTTGTTCTGTTTGTACGTTTAATACTCTTTGATTCCAGCAGACATCTGCCTGATCCAAAGTTACAGTCTCCCAGAGGAGTCCCCAGACTGTGAATCTGAGACCTTTTTCATCACCTGGCCAAACCGGCCTGAGCTGTCATGATCCAGAAAAAGTCTCCTCTGAGAAAGAAAATGAAAGCGAAAGTAACAGGAGGAAAGGCCAGATGAGTTTCATTGGCACAAAGCACAGGGATTCTTCCCGAAGGCTCCAGATGGGGGGACCTCGGTTTAGGGCCTGACGGATCACAGCTCACCTGTTTTATTACGAAGCATGACTGCTCACCAGGCTCTGCTGCTGAACACGGCCTGTTCTGAATTCAGACTTGGCTAGTAAAAGCTCTATAATAAAAACAATTCTTTGATGTCCAATCCCAGCACATAAAATCCCAAAATACGCTTTTACTAAGGTGAACGAGTGAATGGTTTGGGTTAACATGTGAACAGTTACAAATGTCAGAGGCTGGGAGGGATATTAACTCAACTGGAAATTTCACTCAAGCCAGGTGTCTGGTTTAAATTTGAGGAGTTGAATATATTAAATATGCTTTATTGAGCTGTCTTGCATGAAATTGCATCCTTACGTATCGGACAAACATCAGATGGATTTCCCAGAAGTTTGTGGGAGACCGACGGTCTTTTGGAGATGCGGAGAAGACCTTGTCTCAACCCCCCTCGTGCATAGACCTAGACCCCGGCCAAGCCTGGGGACACCAAGTCCTAGGCAGATGCTGCCCACGGGGCTGCCGACACCCTGGGCCCGTGGGCTCTTCCACGGAGAATGGAAACGGTCTGGGCTGAAACTGTACAGGGACAGCAGAGTCAACAGGGCAGCTGCTCTCTCTGCGGGAAGCGAAAGAGCAACTCTTACTCTCTCTGCAGAGGACATTTGGAGGGTTCTCCAGCTACAGCCATCACTCTTTCTATTCCTGAAACAGGGAGTCCCACTGGCTGGAAAGAGACAAACACAAGGGCTGTGCGGAGTGGCAGGGCAGACAGCATCGAACCGTATGCATCGGGAATATGATACTTTTGCCGTTTAAGACTGGTATTTTTAAATCAAAATTTAAGCTACAGAATAGACAACAAAATATTTTGAGAAACAGCATTATTAAAGATCCGATATATTAATCTGTGAAATTCCACAGGAATCACCATTTCTGCAAATATTCTCTCAATATATGGACACGCACATGAGCAAGTGGTTGTGCATTTATTCGATAGAACGCTACCCAGCACGCGTACTCATCAACTGGGCTCATTTGATCTTTCTAAGCTTCTGTTTCCATGTTTGCAAATAGGAATGATAATAGCTGTTACCTCACAGTATAGTAGTGATGATTAACTAATTTCTTCTTTATAAAACTTAACATTGTTCTGGCTGGGCGCAGTGGATCACACCTGTCATCCCAGCACTTTGGGAGGCCAAGGCAGGTGGATCATTTGATGTCAGGAGTTTGAGACCAGCCTGGTCAACATGGTGAAAACCCATTCTCTATAGGAAAAATACAAACATTAGCCGGGCGTGGGGGCGCGTGCCTGTAGTCCCAACTACTAGGGAGGCTGAGTTAGGAAAATCACTTGAACCTGGGAGGCCGGGGTTGCAGTGAGCTGAGATCGTGCCACTGCACTCCAGCCTGAGTGACAGAGTGAGAGTCTGTCTGGAAAAACAAACAAATAAACAAACAAACACCTTATCACTGTTCTGGTGCTGCGTGTGTTGGGAAAATGGCAGAAGGAAGATGGGACTCCAGAGAAGCGTCCTACAGATGAAGGATGAAATGCTGATGGTAATTGTTTGTTGGGAGAGCACAGGGAGAATCCTTTGCATGTGTGTTTGTGTGTGAGGGGAATGTTTCTTGCAAGTGGAAGATAACTGTTGCCATGTGTTTGTGTGCCAGGTAATCAATTTTCTCCTATTTCTCACCCAATGCGTCCAATTTGACACTAGAGCAGAAAACAGATCCCCGCCCCTTTTTTTTTTTTTGAGATGCAGTCTCGCTCTGTCGTCAGGCTGGAGTGCAGTGGCACAATCATGGCTCACTGCAACCTCTGCCTCCTGGGTTCAAACAATTCTCCTGTCTCAGCCTCCTGAGTAGACAGGCGCCCACCACCACGCCCAGCTGATTTTTGTATTTTTGGTAGAGATGGGGTTTTACCATGTTGGCCAGTATGGTCTCGATCTCCTGACCTCAGGTGATCCACCCATCTCAGCCTCCCAAAGTGCTGGGATTACAAGCGTGAGCCATCACAGCAGATTCCCTTTTGTGCAGGTATAGCTAGGAAACTTTCAGAGGGGTTGCTAAATGGTAGTTCCCAAAGGAACAATCTCTTTCTGATAAGTTGCACGTGGATGCATCAGCACTTCTAACTCCAGGTATGGCTCAAGTGAGGCAAATGCCAGCCCTGGAATCCAGGTGCCCCCTTCCCCTCCAGGAGGTCTGCACCTCTAATGATAACCTTACGTGAGAGGTGCACGTGCCAGTTGAACTCAGAGCTCGGGGGCCCCGTGTGCGTGCTTCGGAGCTA
Source organism: Macaca nemestrina (assembly GCF_043159975.1). Classification (NCBI taxonomy): domain Eukaryota; kingdom Metazoa; phylum Chordata; class Mammalia; order Primates; family Cercopithecidae; genus Macaca; species Macaca nemestrina. The sequence goes on along the minus strand of NC_092129.1, from coordinate 2,731,618 downwards.
CTGAACACTTAGGCTCTGTGACTCTCAATGGGACTCAAGCATTTCTCCTTCGTAGTAGAGTAGCAAACTCATGTTAAACTAGGCAATGCCTGTTACTAGCTGAAATTTAGTGAAGAAAACCAATTATACGCAACTTTATATATTCCATTAAATATTGCATGAAATAAAATAATGCTTTTTTGGAAGGATAAAGTTCCTATATAAATGAAAAACAATGGTGATACTTGGGATTAAAAGTGGTCAAAGCCCTAAATATCCATCACCCAGTCTAGCTCAGTACATGCCCTTTAGAATATTCCAGATTATGATTTATTTACTCTTTTATGTAAACAATAAGATAGTATTTCAGGTCTTGCAAGCCATATGGTCTCAGGTTTAACTACTGAATTTTGTCAATATAAATCACAACAAATCATAGAATTCATATATAAATAAGCACAGCTATGCTCCAATCAAACTTTTTTAAAATTTTTTTGAGACAAGGTCTCACTCTGTCTCCCGGGTTGGAGTGCAGTGGCCTGGTCATGGCTCATAGTAGTTTCAAGTTTCTGGACTCAAGTAATCCTCCTGCCTCAGCTGGGACTACAGGCATGTGCCACCATGCCTGGCTAATATGTTTTATTTTTGTAGAGAGGCTGTCTCACCATCTCACTGTATTGGCCAGGCTAGTCTCAAATTCATGGACTCAAGCAATCCTACCACCTCAGCCTACCAAAGTATTTGGTATTACAAGTGTGAGCTACTGTGCCCAGCTAAAACTTTATTTAAAAACAAACAGTAATAACAAAATCCACAGGCAACAGCCCATAGCCTTGCTTTGTTTAAACCTTTCCTAGTTAAGAACTTTTTGACTGAGAAGGCTATAGCTCCAAAATCCAAAAATTTATTCTCAAAATCTGGTGATTGACTTTGACCATATGTTTTCCTAAAGCAGATGAGTGGATTTAATAAAATAGCAATCAAGTAAATTGCAAACTATGCACAGAAAGTGAAAAGACTGAGGAAAAAGACACAATCTCGCACCAGGTGCGGTGGCTCACACCCGTAATCCCAGCACTTTGGGAGGCTGGAGGACCACTTGAGGTTAGGAGTTCAAGACCAGCCTGGCCAACATGGTGAAACCCCATTTCTACTAAAAAATATACAAATTAGCCAGGCATCGTGGCCACATGCCTGTAGTCCCAGCTACTCAGGAGGCTGAGGCAGGAGAATAGCTTGAACCCAGGAGGCAGAGGTTGCAGTGAGCCGAGATTGCACCATTGCACTCCAGCCTGTGCAACAAGAGTGAAGCTCTGTCTCAAAAAAAAAAAAAAAAAAAAATAGTCTCAGTAACCTATGGAACAACAGCAAGGTGTCACATAATTGTACCTGGAATCCCAGAAGGAGTAAAGGAAATGAGAGAAGAACATTTGAACAAATACGGGCTGACACATTTCTAAATTTGATGAAAACTCTAAGTGTATAGATCTGGGAAGTTCAAATAATCTCAAGTAAAAAAGTCTACACATACACACAGACACATAATAAATACTTACAAGGCCTACCACAATCAATTGCTGAAAACCAGTGGTAAAGAAAACATTTTAAAAGTAGCTGGAGAGAAAAGACCCATTCCATGCTGAGGTGCAAAGGTGAGGATGACAGCTGTGGGCTTCATGACAGATACTACGGAAGTCAGAAGATAGGGAAACGGCAGGCACGCCGAGTGCTGGGGGAGTATGAAAGCAAAAATAACTGCCAGTGAAAAGTCGTATACCCAGCAAAAACAGCCTTTAGAAAGAAAAACCAATCATGATGAGATGCCACAACACACCCAACAGAATGGCTGTCATCTCGAAGTCTGAGGTTACCAGGTGTTGAAGAAGAGACCGATGCCTTCCTACAGAATGGCTGTCGTCTCAAAGACTGAGGTTACCAGGTGTTGAAGAAGAGACCGATGCCTTCCTACAGAATGGCTGTCGTCTCAAAGACTGAGGTTACCAGGTGTTGAAGAAGAGACCGGTGCCTTCCTAAGAGAATGGCTGTCGTCTCGAAGTCTGAGGTTAAGGTTACCAGGCATTGAAGAAGAGACGGGTGCTTTCCTAACAGAATGGCTTTTGTCTCAAAGTCTGAGGTTACCAGGTGTTGAAGAAGAGACCGGTGCCTTCCTATAGTGCTGGTGGGAATGTTCAATGCTACATGCATTGGAAAACATTCACTGGAAAGAGATTGACAGTTTATTTAAAACTATGCATCTGCTTACTGTATAAATCAGCAGTTCAGTCCTATAAATACACACCAAGATAAAGGAAATCACATGTCCACAGAGACTTGAAGCTGAATGTTCATAGCACCATTATTCATAATTTATTTATAATAGTTCCAAATTAGAAACGACCTAAGTGTCCATCAGGAGACACGTGAATAAGCACATTGTGGCGATACATTCATACCATTGGGTATTATTTACCACTTAGGAAGAAACAAGCTACCAATGCATTCAAAACCCTGAATGAATCACAAACACGTCATGTAGAGTAGAGAGGGCAGACACAGAGGCGTGCGTATTGAGTGTTTTGCGTTCATGCAATTTCTAGAAAAACAAATCTGTGGAGAAAGAAAATCTGTACTTTGGGGGGCTAAAAGACTGGAGGTGAACTCAGACGAGGCATGAGGGAAATTTTGGGGGTCACAGGAACGTTTAAAACTGAATTATTGTGTTATGTGCATAACTCCATAAATTCAATGAAAATCATTCAATTATGCATTTACAATGGGTGAATATTATGATAGATAAATTCTACCACAATAAAGCTGTGAAAAAAATGAAGATGACATAAGCATTGCTTCAAACAAACAAACAAACAAAAACCAGATGGGCAAAATAGAAACCTAAGAGCAAATGTGTGGCTTTAGCCTCAACCATATTGATCATCATGTTAATACAAATAGGCTCAAAAGAGTACATCCTCTATGGCCCATCAATATAGACATCAGGAAAATGCAAGCTCATCTCCAGTGTCAGTGGTTGCCTGGGGATAGATGGAGGACGAGGTAAAAATGAGGGATCACAAAAGGGCACAGATATATACCTACGGCAAGCCTTTCAAATCGTACACAAAAAAATGTGCAACTTATTAAACATTAATTATACCACAGTAAAGATGCAAAAAATGAAGTAAAGCTTATCAAATTATATGCTTCCAACATATAGCTTATTTTATGTTAGTTACAGCTAAATATACATGTATAATAAAAATTAAAAATAAACAAAGGTGATAAGATCCCTAAGGACTTGCTCTGTGAGGTTAAAGATTCGATGACATCTATTTTTATTTATTTATTTTTATTTTTTGAGATGGAGTCTCACTCTCTCGCCCAGGCTGGAGTGCAGTGGCACGATCTAGGCTCATTGCAACCTTCACCTGCCAGATTCAAGCTACTCTTCTGTCACAGCCCCCCAAGTATCTGGGATCATAGGCACGCACCACCATGTCCAGCTAATTTTTGTATTTTCAGCAGAGACAGGGTTTCAGCACATTGGCCAAGCTGGTCTTGAACTCCTGACCTCAGGTGATCCTCCCGCCTTGGCATCCCAAAGTACTGGGATTACAGGCATGAGCCACCATGCCCAGCCTACATTTATATTTTTGTACTCCTCTTAGAATCCTGCATGCTGAGTATGTGTTTAAAAGATTTAAAAAATGTTAATGTTTTAAACAATCCATTTAAAAGGCAAAGGTTGTCAGACTGGATAAAATAACAGGACTGAAATATATGCTGCCTACAAGAAACAAACCATAACTACAAATACAGATACATAACTACAAATACAGATACAAATACAGAAACAAACCATAACTACAAATACAGTGAAAAGTGAAATAAAAGAAGAAAAGCTACTCAGGCAAACATCAGACACAAAAATGCAGATGTGTTAGCGTGAGACAAGGAGACCTGGGGTTTCCAGGGCTTTGAGGTGTGAGGAGGAGGATGGCCTTATGCTGGTGGTGGATTTTCTGTCCTAACAGGAGTGCAATAAGGCCTCTTTCAATCAGAGGCTGCAGAATGAAGGAAGACTGAGCAATCTCTTGTCCTGCACTGGCAGCTGCTCCAGAGGCCCCATAAAGTTCCTGCCCCACAGCGCATCTTCTGCACATCAGTGCTCCATGCAGAAGGGTTTCAGTGCACTGGGGATGCCAAGGTGAAAGTCTCATTTATTTCACAGCATGGAAACATAAATCAGGAATTTTCAGTCATTACAAACATTTCTTTTATTTTGATATAAAAAACAATTGTTTCTTGTGTGTGTCTGACAAAGAGTTAAAAAATCAGGAATGCAGGCGGGCTTTGAGAATGATGTATCTTTGCTTATTCTTCCTGACAGGTTTCCTATTATTCATGGAAATCAGGGAATTCTGGCATCTTTTCAGGCCACCTGTAGAACATCTGGCACTTATTTAGGAAAACGGGTTCATTAAAGGAACTATAATTTATTTGTCTACTTTGGCACCCATGGGGAAACACTTGGTTGTCAATACTCTGGGCAGATGTGTGGGTGGGTGATTCTATGGGTGAGCAAACAACAGGGAAGAAACTATTTTGGAAGAGCCTGTGCTTTGAAGGCAGCCTGGACCAATACTGACAAGGCAGGGCTTGTCTCTTCTCTGCAGTGACCACGGGTATCCATTCTGAGTTTACAATGATTGTGAATTTTGTTTGTTTACCACAGCATTACATTTTTACTAAGCAGGACACATGTGCCAATCCCCGAAGCATAAAGCAAAGCATGTGAAAGAGCCCTGGGGCCCTGAAGACCTGCCTGGAAATAAAGCAAAGCATGTGAAAGAGCCCTGGGGCCCTGAAGACCTGCCTGGAAATAGAGCAAAGCATGTGAAAGAGTCCGGGGGCCCTGAAGACCTGCCTCGAAATAAAGCAAAGCATGTGAAAGCGTCTTGGGACCCTGAAGAGTCCTGGGGCCCTGAAGACCTGCCTGGAAATAAAGCAAAGCGTGTGAAAGCGTCTTGGGACCCTGAAGAGTCCTGGGGCCCTGAAGACCTGCCTCAAAAATCAATGGTGCTGCTTAACTTTCCATCCTTAGAGACTGACAAAATGATTTTTGAAAATACTGTCAAGATCTGGGATTTCTGTCCTATGTAAAAAGGGGGTAGGAGGAGAAATAGCCAACAAGCTTCCTAATAAACAAAGGTTAAAACAAGGTGATTTTCCCATTGCTCTTCTAAATCAGATCTTAGGAAAAACGCTTTTTTTTTTTTTTTGCTATGGGGATTTAAAAAAAACTGTTAATTTCATGACAGGAAATTTCTGAGAGTAAAATATAGACTATAAGATACATTCACTTTTTTTCAGTGTGGCTCAACAGTACATGGGTCAGGACCCAAAAGAAATCTATTTTACCCACAATGCTTTATGATTGACAAGGAATTATGGACTTCTCTTTTTTCATTTCTGATTACATAGATAAAAACAAGATTTGACTGAGATCTTTGATGATAATATCCAACATGTGAGAAAATATTTTCTATAATTGCCGTACATGAACTCAATTTTGCCACAATTTTGAATAATGTACCCAAGAATCTCTTAAAAGTTGCCTTCCTACAACTCTAAGAAAGAGAAGGTTTTCCATATCTGGGTTTCTAAGAACTAAATTATTACCTGGGAATTTCGGTTGAAGATAAGCGCCCTGTCTTACGAATGAGAAAGAAAAGAGAGAGAGAGATATGTTATTTAAATATCTTAAAAATTAAATATAATGTATTAAAAAATGGAAGCTGGGTATACAAAAGTTTTAAGTCAAGCAGATATTTGACACTTCTCTTGTGAATTTTTTGCTTTAGGCAACCTAAATGGAAAACTTCTGAAGGAAAACATGAATTTTGGTTAAAAATTATCTGATTATTCTACCCCTATTAATCCAATTAATCAAAAAATTGAAGGAGAAAATTTTCCCCACGTTCCACTGGATTCACAGCCCAGACGGTGGTATTCTGTGTGAGGTTAAGTTTAGCCGAAAGCTGCCTCCTTATATATTTTAGGGTCAGCCTGAAGACCTCTCCACACTTAGTGACTGTCACCTAACTGGGTGTGTGAACACACTTAACCCACCCTTGCCCCAAACAGCAGCATCTCAGCGGATCACAGCAGCGGGGAGTCACCATGCACCGTGGCCCCGGTTCACATCATGTAGAAGTGGGGCCCACGCCAAGCGGTGCCCCGCTGGCTGTTTCTGTGCCTCTGTCCAGTTTTCTGCCATCACTGTCCTTTCTCTGTCCACAAATCTTACCGGACCACGTGCCAGCGACGGAGTCACCCTGAACCTATGCTGGGTCCAGGGCTGCCCGGTTCACGAATAGTTATTTGCTCAGTGAAGCTCTGTGACATTCGGTTTGTCTGACGTTTGTCTTTTAACATCGGTGATAGAGAGAGAAGTACTGTGAGGAGAAGGGGTGTGAGATGTTCCAAAATGACATCAAGAGCAAATGGATTTCTGAGGAAGGGGATGGTTGGGGCAGCGTCAGGTGGGCCGGACTGGGTGAGTGTCCTGTGAGGATGGGGGGATAGGTGGGGCGGGGGCCGAGAGGAGGAGGCAGGATGGAGGAGAGAGAGAAAGAGGAAGGAGGAGCCTGCAGAAGGGAGAGGGGAGACGGTGTTGCATACAGAAATGGAGCACAGCCACCCGCTTCCACACTCTCCACCGTGCCCAGGACCGGACCGCTCCGAGTGGACCCGGGCAGCACTAGGGTGGCCTGGCCCGGCTGAGATGCAGAATCAGGCCTCTGAACCACTGAGCTGTAATCTGCCTTTTTTTTTTTTTAAATTATTATTATACTTTAAGTTCTAGGGTACATGTGCATAACGTGCAGGTTTGTTACATATGTATACTTGTGCCATGTTGCTGTGCTGCACCCATCAACTCGTCATTTACATCAGGTATAACTCCCAGTGCAATCCCTCCCCCCTCCCCCCTCCCCATGATAGGCCCCGGTGTGTGATGTTCCCCTTCCCGAGTCCAAGTGATCTCATTGTTCAGTTCCCACCTATGAGTGAGAACATGCGGTGTTTGGTTTTCTGTTCTTGTGATAGTTTGCTGAGAATGATGGTTTCCAGCTGCATCCATGTCCCTACAAAGGACACAAACTCATCCTTTTTTATGGCTGCATAGTATTCCATGGGGTATATGTGCCACATTTTCTTAATCCAGTCTGTCACTGATGGACATTTGGGTTTATTCCAAGTCTTTGCTATTGTGAATAGTGCTGCAATAAACATACGTGTGCATGTGTCTTTATAGCAGCATGATTTATACCTTTGGGTATATCCCCAGTAATGGGATGGCTGGATCAAATGGTATTTCTAGTTCTAGATCCTTGAGGAATCGCCATACTGTTTTCCATAACGGTTGAACTAGTTTACAATCCCACCAACAGTGTAAAAGAACACTTTTGCAATCTGCCTTTTGGCTGGACCCAGTTGATTGGAACCGCGTTCATTTGAGGAAGGCTCCCTGCAACCAGAGCTCCCCCAGGACACTCCATCCCCCCGCCAGCCACGTCTGCAGGGAGTCCCTGAGAGGCAGCAGCAGCCTGGATGCTGAATCCCATTCGCCCGGAGCGTCTTCCAGCCCGTTCCCCGCCGTGTGTGCTTTGAGCCGAGTCCACAGCAAAGACCTCCTTGGTTCTGTCCTGTTACAACCACATCGGAAGAAAGGGGACAGGTATTCTAGAAGCACAGGCACTGACAAATTCCAAAAACATGTTGTCTAGAAAAACATTGTTAAAAATACCATAAAGACAAGTTTCATTCATTAATGTTCCCTTGCCCTGTCTGCGAAGAAAGGTAGGTTAAAGAGGTACTTAGAAGTAACTCTGTACCAGGAAAATAGAATTTGTTTGCACATATTTTGCAAGATAAATGAAATTCCTTTAGAGTCCACACCCATGCTTTTATAATCCTCTGACACACTAACATCCAAAGAAAAATTGGAAACAAGCAAGAAAAAGGAAGCAGAAAATGCACAAGATACACCACCCTTTTTGTTTGTTTGTGTTTCAGGGCTCAGGATTGACTGGGTCCTCGGGAGGGGACTCGAGGGCAGAAGGATCTATTAATCTGACAACTATGTGTTTCATTTTCCAAGTGGGCAGTTTTTTAGTTTACTTTATGAAAAGCTGAAATGGAACACAGAATATGAACAATTTCTCAGGCTAAGAACAGTTGGATATAAAATAGCATAATGCAATTAAAGAAGAAATTGTCCAGTGAATAGGACCCCATTTCGGGGATTTCCACAGTGGACGTGAGGGTCACACACGACTGAAGCCCGCCCGAGGAGCAGGCAAGGTCACTTCAGGTGGTCAGTTACAGAGCTGTGCGCCATAGCCTTTGGGGCCCAGACGAGATTCACTCATCTACACATTTGCTTGAAAATGCATTATTTTGATATTCATTTTGTATACTTAATTTAAATACAAAATGAAATATAACCTGATACTGAAAATAAAAACTCCAGGGCAACACCTACATTTCTATGTATTTCATCTTTTCAAGGTCTACATTTTAAAAGCAAGAAATGAACAAAGATAGGAATACATTACTCTGGCAGGATAATCAGACGAACGGATAAAGTGGGTTGTGTCTCTTGTTATTTATCCTACTAGAAATTAAACTAGAAAAACTTTAAAATGTTTTCACTCTTTAATTAAAAACACAATAGTAAACCCATTCCATGCCAACATAAATAGCGTGTAATGAAAAATCCATGTAATTTTTGAACCAAACCATCTTGACTAACAAGAGTGTTATACTTTCCTTTGCAAATCCAGTGTCTGACCTCCCGGAAGGCAGCCAGAGTCTCAGGCCACTCCCCTACTCCACCTGTGTGGGTGTGAAGTGTGCAGTGAATACTCAGTGTCACTCACAAATGTATTAGAAAAGAGGAGGTTATTTTATTAACCTTTCCTAGGTAATTGTGGTTGTTCTTCGATACCACCCCCAAGCCCCAAAGATGGTAACTTCTTAAAGGTGTGTCGTCTTGTAGGATCTGAGCCCTCCTGCCTGGGCACGCACCTGCCCCTGCGTCGAAATCCACAGGCCCGTGGCACCATGGTGGTTTTCACTTGCTCGTCACTTTGTACCATCCTGTGGTAGAAACAATCAGCTTACTGAGTTCTGCAGATCTCCCAAATGTTGACACTTCTCACTACACAATATAAAAAGCATTTTTGTTAACTTCCCCACAGATCTCCTCAGAACACCCTTTAAGCTACTGACAGGCTTACAGAGGGAGATACAAGGTCTTTGAATTGTCACTTTCACAGTGATGCTTGAATTTTTATCATAGACAACAAAAACTGTCAGCCATCATCCTTGAAAAGACAGACTCACTTCCTCATTTTTGAGAAACGTCTGCCAGTTCCCGAGTCTGAACGACCAGGGCTGGCAGGTCGGTCATGGTCTTAAGTAACCATAGGAGGAACTGCCTGGGATCCCCGAGTTTCCATAGCCCTAAATTATCGTAATGACAATATCCATGGAAGACTTGAGAAAGGATACAATTATAAAATGTGCAATAACGTCGACAGGAGATTACTCTTGGATAAGCCCAGCCCAGGGAAACATAATTTGACAGTTGATTGGCCCGTTGGTGCTTTTCTGAAAAGAAATCACCAAGGCCAGGAGGGGTATGAAACGCTCCTTCGTGTATCAGCCCATGTGCAGAATGTCTCCAAGATATAAATGACTGAGAACACTTAATTTGCCACCACAGTATGTTTGTTGCAATTAATTTGGGGTGACTTGTATTTTAGCTTGGATTAAACATTGGGTCTGAAATGTAAAGAACACTGTTAGATTTCCCCACAGGCCGCTCTCTCTTTGGGTGAGTTGCTAACTTTTAATTTGCACTGATTCTCTGAAGGGACCTTAATTCAGATGTCTCTTCACCTCTTCGCTGTAGTTTTACTTGGCCTTAGTCATACAATCTTTGGGAGGTTTTAGGTGAATGTTATCTAGAAAAAGAAATCACTTTAGATATTTACAAATGCAGAAATGAATCAGGCCTTTCATCATTAGGGAAAATGAATTGTTCCAGAGCCCAGGATCCTATAAAGTAAAATAACACGTACCTTGGAATTGCTAAGGGGTTTAAATACACCCACTCCGTCAAGCCTGTGAAGTGAACCCCAGGCCTGCATGCATGGCGGGGTGTGTAATGCCTGTGTGTGTTTCGGAGCCCACAATTCTCAGTCCCCACTCCAGCTCCGGTGCCTCCCTGGGCGCTGTGGTCAGTGAACCCCAGTGGGCTGTTTAGATGTTGGACTTGTACATAACTTGTACATGAGCAGTCTTTGTATTTGTAATCAGAATTGCTCAACACCTCCCCTTCCCTTAGACTATAGTAGATAATCTGCACCATGAGTGACATTTGTAAAACTCTAACAGGTTTTTCCTAAACCACGAGGCTGCACGTTTGCTAAGGCCCCTTGTAAGGGGCTGAGTAGGCTCCTAAGCGCCCCCACCCCGGGGAAGGGGCAAAATCACATCTTAAAACTTTCAGTCTCATAATACTTTATGAAATAATGCAGGGTGTGTAACCTGCATTCATTTATATGGTATTTAAAATTAATATTCTGAGTCAAATTTAATTTAACTTGAACCAGCTGTCAGCCCAAACAGCTTTCTTTCATTTTTCAAATTTCAGTACACCAAAGATTATTGCAAACACTTCCACCCAAACTTCTTCACGTACGTGATGATTAATTCCCTTGTCTCGCTTTGTTCCTCAGTGATCACAAATTGCGTTACACTCAAATTTCACTTAGTGAAAAGGGATGTTAATTTCTCCAGTTCCCATGATTCTAGAATGGGAACACTCTGGGGAGTATTATTTCAAGACCTTATGACCAGCAGCAAGGGATTGTAGAGTTAAAGAATGATTTGGCAGAGATATTTCCCATTGTTCTATCCACTGGGAGTTTGAATAGTGTGGTGGGTAATGGACAGAAGAGAAGAAAGCCTGTTTCTGTTCTCTCAGAATTTGTGTATTAAGGGGACAATGTATACAACCCCATTCCTCAGGATGCCAGTGGATGCCACGCCACTGGGTGTTTTTTATTCATCAGGGACGTCATCCGGTTAGAAAAGCTCAGCGACTGACCTTGTGCTGCTGCTGCCTAGAGAGAGAGAGAGAGAGAGAGAAAGGGAGAGAGAGAAAGAGACCGAGAGAGAGAGAGAAAGAGACACACACACACACAGAGAAAGAGACACACAGAGAGAGAGAGAGAGAAAGGGGGAGAGAGAGAGAGAGAGAAAGGGAGAGAGACAGAGAAAGGAAGAGAGAGAGAGAAAGAGACAGAGAGAAAGAGACACAGAGAGAGAGAGAGAAAGAGAGACAGAAAGTGAGAGAAAGAGATGGGGAGAGAGAGACAGAGAGAGAGGGAAAGACAGAGAGAGAGAGAGAGGGAGAGAGAGAGACACAGAGAGGGAGAGAGAAAGAGAGACAGAGATAGTGAGAGAAAGAGATGGGGGAGAGAGAGAGGGAGAGAGAGAGACTGAGAGAGAAAGAGAAAGGGATAGAGAGAGAGAGGGAGAGAGAGAGGGAGAGAGAGACAGAGAGAGAAAGAGAGAGGGACAGAGAGAGAGAGAGAGAGAGAGAGAGAGAGGGAGAGACAGGCAGAGAGAGAAAAGGACACAGAGAGAGAGAGACAGAGAGAGAGAGAGTGTGTGTGTGTGCGCGTGCGTGTAATTTTTAAATTTTGGAAAGTCTTACCTAAAAATAAGTTGCATATACATTGCCAGCTCTTTAAAGTCAATCAATGGATCTCAAACAATTCATTCACTTGCTCCTTCACTGAAGAAACACTGATTTAGCACCTAGAATGACCGGACACTCAGAACATCAACATGCAGACGTGGTTTCTGAGCTCAACATCACAGCAATGTCTTCTCACCAATATTCACAGAACAGCTAATCATTGAGAGGAGACCCAACCTATTCAGCGTTTTTACATTTTACATTAACATTACATTTTACATTACATTCCTTTCCAAGGGGAGTACCAGGTTGATGGAAAAATGTATCTGAGAAACGTAAATTGGAAATCTGTGATTTATTTCCAGAAGCTTGTTACCACAGCGGGCAAAGTGAAAACATTAAAGCATGTTGACCATGACTCACGTAAAGAATCAAGATCCCAATGAAGCTACACACTAGTTACTATTTTTTCCCTTCATCAAGAAACACTGATTTGTGCTGTGAAGGGTCAGGTGTCATGCTTCATGTTTTACATGCTAATTATAACTTATATAATCATCATCATCATCATCATCATCACCATTTACTGCTTCTTCTTTATCAGGCAGACTGTGTACCAGACAGGTAATCTTCTAATAGCATAGGAAGTGGTCTAGTTACCTGGCAGGGCAGCACCAGGCAACAACAGATTATTAATAAATACTCACCGAATGAACGACAGAATGGTTCGTGCATGGTGTGATAGCAGAAAACAGGAAACTATAATAGAGTCAGAATTAACTAATAGGATGTATTAGTCAGGGTTCTCTGGAGAAACAGAAGCAACAGGAAGGAGAGAGAGAGAGATAGTGGGAATCTGCTGCCAGGAATTGGCTCATGAGATTGGTGGAGTTAAGTCCAAAATCTGCAGAACAGGCTGCAGACTGGAGGCCGGGGAGAGCTGATGCTGCAGCTTGCACCCGCGGGGAGTCTGGAGGCAGAAGTCCTTCTTCCTCAAGGAATCACCGACTTTTTAATCTTAAGTCTTCAACCACATGGATGAGGCCCACCCACGTTATGGAGGTCCCCTGCTTCGCTCAAAGTTTATTGATTCAAATGCTAATCTCATCTAAAAGATATCTTAATGCCAGAGTCTAGACTTTGCTTTTACCCCTAGGTGGGTACCTGGCCAAGCACCCGGTTACTTGTGCAAGTAACCAACACAAATCGTGTACACATTACTGTGCACGCCGCAAGCTTACAATCGGATAGGTCCTCTTCCCAGGGTGAAAAGCCTGGCATCACAGCAGGACTTTGTATGGTGACAGCATAGGCTTAAGGGAAAGGGGGTTTACTCTTCATGGTTTGTGTAGGATGCAGGCCAAGCACGTTCACAAGAGGCTGGTGCAGGGCCCTTGGCTGAGCACTGAGCTCGGTTCAGGCCAAGCACGTTCACAAGAGGCTGGTGCAGGGCCCTCGGCTGAGCACTGGGCTCGGTGCAGGCCCGTTGGGTGAGCACTGGGCTCGGTGCACGGCCGTTGGGTGAACACTGGGCTCGGTGCAGGCCCGTTGGGTGAGCACTGAGGTTGGTGCAGGCCCGTTGGGTGAGCACTGTGGTTGGTGCAAGCCCATTGGGTGAGTACCTGGCAACTACCAGGGGCACACGAGTGTTCTCATGCAGCTTCTCACTTAACTTCACAACCTCTCACAGCCAGGGGTGACATCAATGCCATTTTCAGATGGGAAGCTGAGCCTCAGGGAACTCAGTGAGCCACCCAGGGTCCCACTGTACAGGGAGAAAGGGAAATGACGGTTCACCTGTGTCCTGGGAGGCGTCCTCTACCACTGTGAATACCTGGAGGCCAGCGTTCAAGGCTGCTCAGGATAACGAGAATCATCAACACCTCTCAGTTTTCCAGCCCTTGTTTCTCACCTAATCTGCCCCCAAGCATCAGGTTGGTTATATTCAAAAATACATGATGAGCTCCATTTTCCAGATGCCAGGACTCCCCAGGGGTTCTGTCTGTCCCCTTTCAAGTCCCATCAGAGGCCTGCCCTCAGACACCACATGACCTGACAAGGTATCTATGGCCTCACAACCTTTCACCTCTTCCCCCGGCTGAGGAAAGGCTCAAAACGGTACGGCTCTGGGCCTCCTAGGACAAGCTCTGGGTGGGGAAGTTCAGAGACAGCAGGAGCGGGAGAGGTGGGGACTGGATACCGGGTGTAGAAAAGAAACCGGCTCATCAGCTTTCATCCTCCGTTAGCTCCAGCACAATGGGGATGGACAGGTGGTCTCAGCTGCAGGGGTAGCACGGGGACGGAGGCAACTGGCCCAAAGGACCATGAGTCAGAAGCTGAGTGGCAGGCCTTGCAGTGGTGGCTGTGCATGTGGGGGTTGGCCGCGCTGTGACCACACGACCAGGCTGAGGGCTGCTTGGAGCCTGCGTCACAGGCTCATGGTGGCCAGGCTCCTCACTGTCTGTACTCAGAGCTGGGTTGACCATGCTTCCGGGCTTCTGTGTGTGCCCTGGACTTACCGCCAGCCTGGGCTGTGGACGGCAGTGTGCTCCCTCCGGCAGACTGCCTTGCCCTCCTCTGCAGGCCTGTGGCTGCTGCGGCCCTAGCTCTGAGCCATGAGCCGGGCTGAGTCCTTTTGCAGGCATCAGCCCCCCATCCCCTAAGAGACCCATGATGCCAGGAAGGTGGCCGGACAGAGGTGAAAACCAGCCCTGGAGGTTTAGATGCTGTGTTCCCGCCTTCCTCACTGTGCTTCTTCCTGACGTCCTTAACTCCTGCCCCTGAGCAAACTTCCTGTGTGTTTTTCAGAAATTAAGAAAGATGGACAAGTGAACGCTTAGAGGGAAGGAACTTTTGTGAGTTGGTGATGATACGTAGGAGCCATTGCTGGAAAGCTGTAACCGCCTGAAGTAGCAGTGGGTCAAAACTTGGTCCGGTTATCTCAAATACCCATTTGTATGTTTCTGGGCAGTCTTCTCAGACTTTCTCATTTACGCTTAAAGACTCTCCCCACACCACAGATGTGCCATGCAGAGCACTTGGCAAATGCACAGCCTTAAAACAAGCAAACGAAATCCATTGCCATAGGCCGCTTTTTTTTTTTTGAGATGAAGTCTCATTCTTGTCCTCCAGGCTGGAGAGAAATAGCGTGATCTCGGCTCACTGTAACCTCTGCCTCCCGGGTTCAAGTGATTCTCCTGCCTCTGCCTCCCAAGTAGCTGGGATTACAGGTGCCCACCACCACGCCCAGCTAATTTTTGTATTGTTTAGTAGAGACGGGGTTTCACCACGTTGGCCAGGCTGGTTTCAAACTCCTGGCCTCATGTGATCCGCCCGCCTCAGCCTCCCAAAGTGCTAGATTATAGGCATGAGCCACCGCACCCAGCCCATATCCTGCTTTTTAAAGAGCAATATGCATCTCCAGTTCTTCTCTCAAATCTTTTACATTCAGTTTATCAGGAAGCCACTGAGTATACCAAACCGGATGGGTAGATCTGTGCAATGGCAAACATTCCTAAGGTGAAGAAAACATGAACACTTCTCAGTAGACAAAGCCATAAGGAATTGAACTATTTATGTAATTAGGTATGTACAAAAGTGTACATGTAAATAAATGCCTATATAAATGTATGTCTATGCAAATGTGAGCAAATATACACATATAGGGGTGAATATAATGCTGGAGGCAGTGCCTGCTTATTACACCCGTGAAAATGCTGTCAGACAGTATGGCGATGCCTCAAGGATCTAGAACCAGAAATACCATTGGACCCGGCAATCCCATTACTGGGTATATACCCAAAGGAATATAAATCATTCTACTATAAAGACACATGCACATGTATGTTTATTGCAGCACTATTTACAATAGCAAAGACACAGAACCTACCCAAATGCCCATCAATGATAGACTGGATAAAGAAAATGTGGCACATATACACCATGGAATACTATGCAGCCATAAAAAGAAATGAGTTCGTGTCCTTTGCAGGGTCATGGATGAAGCTAGAAGTCATCATCCTCAGCAAACTAACACAGGAACAGAAAACCAAACACTGCATCTTCTCACTTATGAGTGGGAGCTAAACATTGAGAACACATAGACACAGAGAGTGGAACAATACACATCACAGCCTATTGGGGGGTGGGGGGTGAGGGCAGGGAACTTAGAGAACGAGTCAGTAGGTGCAGCAAACCACCATGGCACACGTATACCTATGTAAGAAACCTGCACGTTCTGCACATGTACCCTGTTTGTTTGTTTTGTTTTGTTTTGTTTTTAGAAGAAATCAAACAAAACAAAGAAAGGAAAATGTGTCATCCGTCAGAATAGAAGCCTCAAAGGCTCTATTTTCCTAAGCGTTTGCACTGTGGGTGTGATAGAGCAGCTCCTGCACTGTAACTCGGTCCTTGGGACTCTTGGCATCATGAGTCAGATGCAACCTTAGGAGAAGCCCTGAATTGCTCGATGATCCAAGTCTCCCTGGAAACTGTGGAAACATATAGGGCACAGAGGCTTCCGTGCGTCTTATAAAGACAAGGCTGCTCCACCATGTAAGCTGAAAGTCACATTCTAAACCTCCCAACAATCTGAATGGGCTCCTCGTCTCAGTGAAAGGCATTCTGAAGTTAAGCTGAAAATTGAGCTTAGGCCATGGTGGGAAGTGGGGGGTGTCAGACGGGTCTCCTTATACCCCCCTCCCTTTGGAGTTCAGGCACAACTGACCAGCATTCACATTAAAACAGAGATCTTAAGACTTTTTGTAGCAATGACACTGAATTCCGTTCTGAGTCTAGTATAGCATCCCATGACAGCAGGCCCTAAAGCAAATGGAAGTATTTTACCCTAAAATGTATTTCGTTGACATATTTTGGAATGTCCCTGCAAAGCTGTCTGTTGTGGGAAAATCTACATTCTGTCGAGAATCCCTCTCCCTTTCCAGGCCTTTTCCGTGATCTAGGAGAGAATTAACGAAGAGTCTGGCACCTTAGACGTCTGATAAGAAACACTTGCCATGGGATCTCTCTGAGCCTGCATCCTGGAGGCTGAATCTGCATTATAAGAACCTTGGTCTCCACAGCCCTTACCTTAACCAGGCTCTGCTTCCTATGGATTCCAGGCCTTTAGATAAAACTTAACTCTCAACCGATTGCCAATCAGAAAATCTTTGAATACACCTATGACCTGGAAGCCCCCACCACCACTTCCAGTTGTCCTGCCTTCCTGGACCAAACCCCTATGCACCTTACATGTCTTGATGGATGACTTATGTCTCCCAAAAATCCATAAAAAAAGCAAGCTGCACCCTGACCTCCTGGGGTGCTTGTTGTCAGGTGCCCCTGAGGCTGTCATGGGCATGTGCTCAATCTTGGCAAAATAAATATCTGAATCCACTGAGACTTGTCTCGGATGCCTTCTGGTTTCTGAACAGGTGGAATGGCATTGCTGTCTGCCTGGGCTGCTGGGACCGAGACAGACAGCTGCACCTCTAGCCCCCTTGCGGAGAGCAGCAACATCACCAGGACGATCTTCTTCCAGGCCGTGCCTGTGCTCTTCGTCTTCATGCTCAGCTTTTCTGATTTCCAGAACATTCCTTCATCCGAGCACCTTTGTTAAGGGCAGCTGGAGGTCGGCGTGTGACCTGGTGCACTTAGCTGTCATTCTACAAATTCCGGGCTGAGCACTCACCCTGTGAGCCCCCGGTGGAGCTGCCTTGTCCATGAAACACTTGCTGCTCCTGACAAGTGCCCCCCGTTTTTGGGTGGCCTCAGCTCCCCGGGGGCCCGGCCACGTTGGAAGCGGAGCTTCAGTCTCACAGCTTCTGACTCCAATGTCTGCCTGCCGCATCCAGTCCAGCAAACACGGGGCATGGTCACCACCTGCCTGCCCCACGCAGATGCCGGCCAGCCACCCGTGCCAACCGCTCCTCCTGGAAGTGGAGCAGGAGGATGAGGGAGCTAAGCCTGGGCTCCAATCACTGGGTGTAAATGGGATATTTGCTGCCTTACAGAAAATCTTTCATGTGGAACCAATTTTATAGTGTGATAAAGTAGTGAGACCTGGTTTTTAAAAATGACGCATGCACTTTTACATTCCATACTCTTCAGTGGGCTGTTCCTCACCTGCACTGTCCTAGCCAGAAACAGTGATGAGAGTCAGCTTTCTCATGTCTTAACGCCTAAGGAATCTTATCTACAGCCTTTTAAAACTCCAGGTAGGGGCAATTCGAAAGATTATATGCTTTATTATCGAAATTGTCTTCCCGAACCTGGAAAGTGAAACCCAATGAGCATTGAGCAAAGAGATCCTGGAAGCCATGCACCTGCTCAGGAAAGCAAAGAGAGAGAGAGAGAGAGAGAGAAAGAATGAGAGAGAGAGAGAGAGAGAGAGAGAGAGAGAGAGCGCTTCAGTAGAACAGCCAACCCCAACCCCGTTTTCTCATGGATTCCCAGAGGATACACAGCCCCTCCCGCAGACATGCAGCCAGCCGGTGGGGAAGCAACAATAAGAACCTGACTTCCTTGAGATCTGACCAGAGGCCTCCAGGGAGAACACCCAGCCAGTTGCTCTGCGCTGACCAGGCTGTGTTCCCGGTGGGGTCCGAGCAGCTCCATCCAGCACAGCTTTCCGCTTCCGTTTGCAGGGACAGAGCACCTGAGCTGCAGGTGCTTAAGTGAGCAGCCGACTACGTGTTCTTGTAAGAACAGGCATCGATGTATTTCTGCATGACTGTCCTCCCCACGTCTCCGTGGGCTTACCATGCACAGCTATCATGTTTACTTTCAGCTCCTGGGGCACGTTCCTCACCGTCATCATACTCAGTTATTTCCATTTGATTATGGAATGTTGTACCAAAGTTTTTAAGTGAAGCACTGAGCGGGCAATTCTCCAAGAGAAGGAAAATATCCACACTAAGAAGAGAGAGAAAATCTACAGGGACAAGGAAGTGGTTGCGACCTCAACATAGCTTTAACTTTCTTGAAAGCCCATCTGAAACAAGAAACATTTCTAAGCACTTAAGATGTAAAGAGGGGCCGGGGGGGGGGGGGGGTGTAATTTGTTACACTTATTTTCTAATTTTAACAAAGTGGCTACATATTGTCTATGTCTTTCTAATTTCCATAAAATAACTATGTTATGAAATGGAAATATGTTTTTTTAAAAAATCATCTGACTGTTCCGTCCGTTTCCCTCACTGACGTGGGGTTGAGAGCCGAGTGGCTGGGCGAGGTGTGCCCTGCAAACTAAGGTGGGTGGAGACATTCAGAACAACATGTAGGAATTTTGCCAGAATTTGACAATCATCGAATGTGGTACATTTAAAATGGGCTTCTATTCTGTAGTATTTTAATTTTTGTGACCTTTGATTTTTCTCACATTTTAATTTTATTGTATTTTACGGAAGTATTGCTGTGACGGATTCTATGTTTGCATCAATACAGTGTAAATTTATACATATTAATGTAGGTACGCGCCTCTAGAGTTCCTCTGAGACGCAGCCGTGGAGACCTCATCAGTCCATGCCCTTAACTCCGGCTGCCTTTTCTGAACTGCTTGGGAATGCATCGGTCGTGAGATCAGCCTGGGCTCTGCTGAGAGAGGCCCACAGCATCAGGCCTCTCAGTGAGTGTTCCACCATGATTCGATGGGACCCAGGGTTTTTCAACTCCGCAACACAGCAGGCTACCTGGCTGGAGGGGTGAGTGGACCCTTGGGCAGGTCTTTTAAACTGTGTAGGCCTCAGTTTCCTCGTTTGAAAAATAAGGAATGGGATTTAAAACGTTTCCCTTTCAGCTCTAAAACATCTATGATTCAAGTAAGATTCCGAGCAAGGTATTATTATCAGAGGGAAGTTGGGTTTCTTACCAACCTTGTGCTGAGCGGGAAGGACAGGCCTCCATGTCCAGCACCCCGTAGATCCAACGCCTGCCGCGTGGCTGTTCGCTTCATGCCCCTGTCCTTTGGGTTCTTCTAGAAAATAAAGGGGCTTGAACTAGAAATCTGCTACGATTACTTCTGAGTCTTGGGAGGTTTTGAAATTTTTAATGAGAAAAACGTGAGCAGAAGAGAAATGAAAGCTGTCTCCCTGTGAACGCGGCGTCCCCTGCCTCGCTGCTGGCCAGCGCTGCCCTGGTGACAGAACCCAAGCCGGCGGCCGCTGGCGTCAGGTTGCAGCGAGTCGCAGTCTACGTGAATGTTTGCGTCTGACATGAAAGGGCCTTGGGTATGGGGCATTGCCAACTCCTGATTGTGCCTATTGAGAGGGCCCCATGGTCGTCGCCAACAAGTGGTGGTCGCCACTCTTCCCAGGGGCGAGGAAAAATGAATGGCCCGGTGCAGGCCCACACGCAGGGATGGCACAGCCGGCTTGTGAGGGGCAGAGGCTGGAGCAATGGGGAGGGGGTGTTTCGAGGAATGGAGATAATGAGTGACTTCGGAAACACTTCTGTTTAATTCACTCTCGATTGATTGTTAAGAAAAAAAGAAAAGATTCCGTTGCCTACAGCAAAGAGTCAATCTTACGGAGCCCCGGGTTCACCCGCTTCATCTTTCATCTGTGCTGCGCTCACGGATTTTAATCAGTTGCAGGAGACCCTTTCAGATGTAATGGTGTAGAGGTCAACGTGGGTCACGTTTTAAAAGGGGGCGCTCAGGGAGGGAAGGAAGAAACGGGGACACTTGTCATGATCACAGCCGGGAGGAGAAATGGATCTGCTTGGCTTGGAGAAAGAGGGAAGGAGAGACAGAGAGAGGGACACAGAGAGGAGAGAGGGCACCGTCTCCCCCACCTCGTCCAGATGGTGCCACTCGGGGCGGGGAAAGGTCGTGCTCCTTTAACACTGAGACAGCCAGGATTTTGAGGGACAGCTCTGAACCAGTTGATTTGTAGGGAACTAGAATTGTTGTTCTTGTGTTTTTTGCTGCCACCAAGGAGTTCTCCACAGAGGCCCATCTCTCAGGTGTGTTCCATGAGGCTTCAGACTCCCACACTGCTGTTTCGTGGCTCTGTGGCTGCTGTGGGACCATCCTGCTGGGAGGCTGCGGAACGGGGTGCGGGGCGCTCTTCAGATGGAAGAGGGAAGAGCCAGCCGCATCCCCCTCAAGGACAAAGCGCTGCCTGCTGCATCCCTGTCCCCCTTCTGGGGGGTCTTAGTGAAGAAAAACTCACAGTGTGGTCTTGTGTGATTTTTACTTGATGTTAGGGCAAATGTATTCAAATTATGGCTCTAAAGGATGTGAGGGTTATTCCAGTCTGAGTTTTAGCTTTTAACTTTGGTTTCCTAAATATAGAGATAATAAAATATTTTCTATTTCCTTGTATTACAGATTTGCTTTTTCGCATTTAGATGTTTGAATCACAGATAACACAGATAATCACAGTAATGGGAGAAATCAAAGTAGCTAAACATTACTCTGGCAAGGACAGAGAAATAGACCGAGTAGCTCATCTGCTAACACGAGCATGTGTGTACACAGGTGAGTTGCTATGTACACACATGTGTATATGTCCTAATGTGAGCATACATGTATACGGTCAAGTCGTCACGTACACACATGATACAAGTACTAACGTGAGCATGTGTGTATACAGGCAAGTCCCTATGTACACACATGTGTATGTGTCCCAACGTGAGCATACATGTATACAGGCAAGTCGTCACGTACACACATGATACAAGTACTAACGTGAGCATGTGTGTATACAGGCAAGTCCCTATGTACACACATGTGTATGTGTCCCAACGTGAGCATACATGTATACAGGCAAGTCCTCATGTACACACATGATGCAAGTACTAACGTGAGCATGCGTGTATACAGGGAAGTCCCGATGTACACACATGAATGTATGTACTAATGTGAGCATGTGTGTATACAGGCAACTTGCTAAGTACCCATATGATGTGTGTACTAATATGAACATGCATGTATACAGGCGAGTCACTATGTACACACACGCATGCGTGTACTAACATGCACATGCGTGTACACAGGGAGAGTTGCTATGTACACATATGCATATATGTACCTGTGCATAACCAAAGTCTGCAAATAATGGGATATTGTAAATTTTAAAATGATCCTTGAAAACCCTTTAAATTCATTTAAGGCTCAGTGGCTCTTCAATGAGCAGGCATAGAGGATGGAGGGCCAGCAGCACAGCCATGGTGCCGAGTCACTCCTGAACAAGCCAGTGCGGGGGCCCTGCCCTTCTGTGCATACGGCCAATGGTCAACGGCAGGCACAGTCAACAGTGGTGACAGAACGTGTTAGAAGGTGCTGGGGGTATATCAGGGCAGGCTCTGTGCACAGTGGGACAGAACGTGTTAGGAGATCCTGGGGGTATATTGGGGCAGGCTCTGTGAACAGTGGGGACAGAGCGTGTTAGCAGATGCTGGGGTGGGCCAGGGGCAGGTTCTGTGAACAGTGGTGACAGAGTATGTTAGGAGGTGCTGGGGTGTATCAGGGCAGGCTCTGTGAACTGTGGGGACAGAGTGTGTTAGGAGATGCTGGGGTGGGCGAGGGGCAGGCTCTGTGAACAGTAGTGACAGAGCATATTAGGAGATGCTGGGGGTGTATTGGGTCAGGCTCTGTGAACAGTGGGGACAGAGCATGTTAGGAGATGCTGGGGGTGTATTGGGGCAGGCTCTGTGAACAGTGGTGACAGAGTGTGTTAGCAGATGCTGGAGGTGTAGCAGGGGCAGGCTCTGTGAACAGTGGTGACAGAGTGTGTTAGTAGATGCTGGGGTGGGCCAGGGTCAGGCTCTGTGAACAGTGGGGACAGAGAGTGTTAGGAGATGCTGGGGGTGTATTGGGGCAGGCTCTGTGAACAGTGGTGACAGAGCGTGTTAGGCGGTGCTGAGGGTGTATCAGGGCAGGCTCTGTGAACAGTGGTGATAAAGCATGTTAGGAGGTGCTGGGGTGGGCCAGGGGCACGTTCTGTGCTGTTGACACTGGATCTTCCATCTGGGCAGGGCTCATTGTCTCGTCGAGAAAGTGACAGCTACAGAGGCTTCAAAGAAGAGGGAGTGAGCCGATTGTATGATCTACAACGTGCAGATGGTATGAAAGGGCCCCAGCCATTTACAACTTTCACCGAAGCCTGACGGTGTGGTCCTGCGAGCCTCAGTTCCTCTGAGAAACCCCAGGAGTCAACGTCGCCTGGGCTTGGATTCATCTCATCACATCTCCAAATGTCCTGGAATCACGTGCTCTGTCTGTGGTATTAAGGACCCTTCCCTGATGATTAAAGATGAACTCCCCCAGAAGAACGCACACCTGCTGTGCCTGCCAGACCTCCGTATAAACCTCCAGCCTGTAGAGCTGTGTGGCGTGTTCACACACGTGTGGTTGTGAGGGACGTCCCTCTTCACAGGTGCGGACTGTGCCACGGTCCGTGTTGCAGTTCTCACAGGGAACAAACGAACCGTCGATTACCTAGGAAGCGTTTGCTGTGTGGGCAACTCGTCTCGGTGCAGGGAAGAACCCGGAAACCCTGCTCCTGCTGAGGCTGTAACTGGACCTGTGGCTCCCCCGTGGTGTGGTGCATGTGCGACAGTGTGGGGTGGTGAAGGCTACACGCGTGTGCTCGTGGAACTCGGAGACACAAGCTCCATGAGGCTTGCCATGGATGGGAGCACGGAGCTGGGGCCCAGAGGAAAAATGGGGAGTTAGACAAGGATAGGGGTGAATCCTGCAGACGCCAGGAGCTGGTCCTTTGGTGAGACTCTTAGGAAAGCTGAATAGGGCAGAAGCTTAGGAGACTCCACAGGCGTGCCTGGGAGAGGATAGTCATAGACTCCAGGTAACCAGAGGGGGATGCCGAGTTGAGGGAATTGTGATTGTTGAAGTACCTCAGAGTATGCTGAAAGGCAATTTTCATGACATTGTGTGCACTCAATACGGGATGGTTTTAAAGAGGGGAGAACCGTCTGCCAGGTGAGCTAAACATCTGCTTTTTGTAAGGAATCTGGCCGTGAGATGTTGGCCCGTGAACGGCAGTGCAAGAGGGCAGAGGAAGGCCTGGACGGTGGAGAGTGCTGCAATCTTGGAGACAGAGGGCAGGTGTGATGAGCACAGTGTGAGGCCTGTGGACTTCAGTCGGGGCCTGAGACAGGGCCTCCTAGACACGGCGTCACTGAGCGGGGAAAGTGGCTGGACAGGACAGTGACGAATTTCCGC
The DNA here is from genome assembly GCF_043159975.1 of Macaca nemestrina. NCBI lineage: Eukaryota > Metazoa > Chordata > Mammalia > Primates > Cercopithecidae > Macaca > Macaca nemestrina. The sequence goes on along the minus strand of NC_092129.1, from coordinate 2,707,679 downwards.
TCAATGGTTCCACAGCCTTTGCCTCGCCTCACCAGCGCCAGTCAATAATCGCTTCTTAAGTGGCAGACAGGCTTTGCCACGCTGAACAAGCAGAAATTTCCCCTCTGAGACGCCCAGAAGCTTCTACCTGCCCAGGGTGTTGCCTGGGGATAACGAGTTCACAAAATGCTCTCTTCACAAAAAGCACTGAGCTTGCCTGGAGGGGACAGCTACAGACTGACCCCTGTGGCTGGATAGCACCCTTAAGTGTGAAATAAGTTACTTAAGATACAATTGTTGGTAGTAATGAAATAATCTGCCGACTTTTCTTTCTGAGAAAATACACCTAACTGGGTGGGAACTCGACATCACACCTTAAGTGGAATTTTTTCCCTGTACATCCAAATGTATTTTTGAGAGCTTAGGAACTAAGTTGTCTCCAAAGGGACTGACATGGAGCAAACCATTGTGATGATCTCTGCGTTCTTTATCTCTGAACGTCTCCGTGCACCTCATTCTGCTCAGCCTCTTGCTGGACGTGGAGGGGCTTGGCTTTGCTCTCCAGCACGGCTGGGGTCGTGGGCGCTGGGAAGTCTCTGCCAGGCAGGCTGTGGACGTGCAGCTGGCAGAGTCAGTTGGATCCGTGAGATCACAGGAGACTGGCCCCTCCAGGTACATGCCATCTGAAAGCAGAACCTTTTTAAGGGCGGGCAGTGGCTGAGTTGTTGGTACTCAGCCAAGGAGAGTATGTCCCCACAGCTGTGGCACGGCCTCACTCTGGGCTCACTCTATGGCATGATGCCGGCCCTGTTCTGTGGAAAACCATAACTGCTCAGGGCTCTGCCACGGGCCAGCATAAGGCATGGGCTGGATGCACAGTCTGGGAGTGGAGGGAGCGGACGGCGAACCGGGAGGAACCTGCGGCCTGCACGGTGAGCGAAGCACTGCCCAGCTGTGAGTGGCCGACGCAGGTAACCATAAGCCAAAGCTGCCTCGGACTAAAGGAAACGTCCACACCTAGCTTGGGGTGGAGTCACAAACCTCTGCACTAAACTGAAAACCCGCTCTGTGACAAATAAAACTAACACAGTACTTAGACAGTGTTTCTCTTTCAGAAAGGATTCTATTTCCAGTACAATTGAGGAGGAACATTGTATCTCTCTCTCAGTGGTGAAACTCTCCAGGTGTTGTCCAGAGTAACATTTTGGGGACAGAAAAGATGAGAGGGTGCAGGGCTACCCAGGTCAGAGTTGTCACCTCAGGTCAGAGCTGTCCCCCGAGGTCAGAAAGGTCCCCCAAGGTCAGAACTGCCTCCCCAGGTCAGAGCTGTCCCCCCAGGTCAGAACTGCCCCCCCACCCACATCAGAACTCCCTAGGTCAAAGTTGTTCCCCGAGGTCAGAAGGGCCCTCCCAGGTCAGAACTGACCCCCCGAGGTCAGAACTCCCCAGGTCAGAGCTGTCCCCCCACCCAGGTGAGAACTGCCTCCCCAGGTCAGAATTGCCCCCTCTCCACCTACGGGACGTGGCCCAGCCTCTTGTGGATAAGCATGGTGGGGACGGAAGAGCGGATGGAAAAGTGAGAAGACGGGTGGAAAGTCAGACAGGCCGGCCTCAGGCCCGTCCCATGGCTTTGGGAGCTTGGTCCCTGCAGGTTCCCTCCAGGGCTGCTACGCCTACTGGACACGGTTTGCTTGGCCAGGCCTGCGTGGAGTGGGGACTCCCTGCGTGGAGTGGGGACTCCCTGCGTGGAGTGGGGCTTTCCTGCCCATCCTGCAGCACAAACCCAGTCATAGTTCATCCTGCAGTTACAATTTAGCAAGTAACTATTTTTCTTTTCTTTTCTTTTTTTCTTTTTGGAGATGGAGTCTTACTCTTGTTGCCCAGGTTGGACTGCAATGGGGTGATCTCGGCTCACTGCACCTTCCACCTCCCGGGTTCGAGTGATTCTCCAGCCTCAGCCTCCCAAGTAGCTGGGATTACAGACATGTGCCACCATGCCCGGCTAATTTTTATATTTTTAATAGAGACGAAGTCTCGAACTCCTGACCTCAAGTGATCCACCCACCTCTGCCTCCCAAAGTGCTGGGATTACAGGTGTGAGCCACTGTGCAATTTAGATCAATTGTATCTAAACTGCTGCACACTACGTGGCTATGCAGTCCATCTCAGTTTTGTGCAGGTCCGTTGGTCCGCTCCTCAGTAAAGTGCCCATGAAACCCCTTCCCTATCAACTGAAATTCTAGAGCCATTGCTAGTTGAACCTCACTGGTTTCTGCCTTGTGAGAGCTGGGTGACCTTAGGCAAGATAATTAATCATTGTATACTTCAGTTTCTGCAAAATTACCTATGTCATAGGTTTATTGTTTTGTCAAAGATGTAAATGAATACATTAAGGATATATAAAGAAATCAGGATAGTGTCTAGCATTCAAAAGTGCTGGCTGTTGTCAAAGTTACTCTTTTCATTTTTAATATAAAAATGATGTGGGTGTTACAGGAGACAGATGTGGGGGAGCGCAGGTGAGCAGAGAACTGTTGTCTCGGGAATTCGTTTCTCATCTCTGCAGTCGTTGAGGAAGAGAAGCTGAGACGTGGAGCCTGGATGTTCCTCTGTGGTCTGCAAACGTTCAGCGCTTCTCTAAGCTCCCATAGCTGTTGTATTTGCTATTAAATGACCTAAAATTTGCTGGTAGTTTGTCTTGACTGTTTCCTCGTTTGGGGGCTCCTTTTTGCCTTTCTGAGGGTGTATATGAGCTTCTTTCCTCTTTGAGAGCAAACGCTTATTCTTCCGTGAAACATCCACTGTTCAGCGCGGCGGTTGACGTGCAGAGCGCAGCTCAGACTCATTGAGGGGGTTGTTCCGTCTGAGTTCAGTGACCACTGAGGGCTTAGCAAGATCTTAGGAGCTAGACTCAAGGTCAGAGGACTTCCTAGCTATCCAGGAGTTCCTTTAGAGGAGAACCTGAAATATTTGAATGCCCTTAGTGTTCTCTTAGCTTAGTTTTTGGCTGATCGTCCTGAATAGTCTATAATTGAGCCTGACAATTACTGTTGCCCACTAATGTATACACACCCATTTATTCATTTATATCTTTGACAATTTCTTAACGGAAGCCATGAGCTAAGCTGGGCGCTGTGCTCAGAATTCGCATAAAGAAGGTAGAGTTGAAGAACCTCACATTGCCATGCAAAAATTTGAGATAAACATGTCATTAAAATAAGATTACTGCATTATGTTAGAAAATATGTGCCTTTAACGTTGCAAACAGAGAGACAAGCAATGTAATCCAAGTTTCAAGAACATTTTAACTGAATAATCCTTCGTAGGGAGGCCGTGCAAAGCTGAGCCGCAGAGCCTTCAGAAGACAAGCTGTGTCCGACGGCCGAGGAAGAGTGTTTTGTAGCTTAAACCTGGAGCTCACAGAGGAAAGGGGGCACAAGATGACAGAGACGGGTGGATTCCATGGAGACTTACGAGCTACGGAGGAGTTCAGGCTCCAGACTACAGACTTGAGCAGATTTGAGTGTTTATAAAGAAAATCCTGGAGACAAGTAGAATGTGCTTTTGGGAACAGAGAGCTGAAATCTGAAACATCAGGTATGCCAGTCTTTGAATGGTCTGTGTGTGAGACCATGATATCCCGTGATGTGACGCAGGGGGTCAGGGTTGCAAGATGTGTGAGAAGCAGAAGTCATCACTTGATAAGCCAATCATTTCCACAGCTCCCAGCAAAGAGGCGGAAGCTCTGCGTTTCCTAGAGTCCAGTTCTGGGCCCCATGACACACACATTTTGCCATGGTGTAGAACGCAGAACGGTGGCCTAAAGCAAATAAAATTATTTAATATAGAAATAGTAGAATATAGACAAATTGTAGAAAATGAGGTTGATGGTGTCTGCAATGATGACATATTGCAGGAATACTAAAGATTTCTAGAAGGACAATTCCAAGTATCCAATAAGAAACTTATTGGTCCATCTATAACAATCAAATACTTCAGTTTTAATTGTAAAAAAATTCACGATGTTGTAATAATGCTTTATTTCATGTAAACATGCAAGAAAAAACCTTTTGTAGGAGTCCAGAGTTTTATGTAGCAAAATGTTCTAAGAGTCTGATAGGAACAAACCTAGGCTCCAATGAAAAGTATTTATCATGCTCCTAAAACAATCAATATTTCCCAGAACATAAACCATGAGCTCCGCATTTTTATTTTATCATGGCACAGTGGAAAAGGGGGTGGCATATTCCAAATGCAATCTATCAAAGTTTTCCTTATTTTGTCCCATATTTACTCTTTTTTTCTTGTAAAGCCTGTCAAGGCTTGAACTGTTTCCCTAGCTTTAAGAACATGGCAGTAAAAGACGCAGGAATCAGAGGATTCTGCCCCATGACTGAAGTATGCTCTTGGCTGTGCAGCCAGGTTAAATCCATCTCACAGTGCCCGGCATCCTGCTGGGTGGACATCCACGCTTCCCCTTTTCACTGTCCCGACCCCACCCTAAGTACTTGGTTTCGGAGTTGACCGTGTCAAGCCTTGACTTGCACTAGAAGGGACACTCCTATTGCACTCATAGGGCACAGAGCAGCCTATGTAGAGTTTGGATTTTTTTAAAGATTTTGCTGCAGCACCTAACTTCGAACCTTGGCTTAACCATTGGAAGCACATGCAGTTCCTCAATAGATACTTAATGGCTTCTAAAGTAGGTTGCCAGTAAGGGAGAAAAGCTTTCATCTATAAGGTGAAAAAGGGCCGACTGGGATCTGGGGCTCCATCATCCCCCTGCTCTGAGATTCTAGGTCTGTTTTCTCTTTCGTCAGACAGAGGCTCAGGCCAGACAGTGTACATCAAAGTTCCCTTCACGTGTCAAATAACAGTGGTTCTGTGACTCTAGGTTCATCGATTCTAAATCATTTCAAATGTGTTCAGAGACAGATTTACAGTGCAGTCCACGAAGCTTGAATGTGAGCTCCCTCGGCGGCCATCTCTTGCAGGGACTCAGGAGGGAAGCTGGACATATGTCTGTCTTCACAGTCTGGACAGCTCTCTGTCCCATCCCATGTCCTGTCTGCCGCCCTTCCCTGGTGTCTGGTGGCATTGAAGGGATCATGAGGACTTTGAGATCCAATTTGAAAAGAGATGAACTGCAATAATTTCACTCTGGCATGGTGGGATCCACTCGTGGTTCACTGTCACTTCTGTGGATAGTTGAATTACTGCTGATCTTCCCAGTGTGGAAATGGCTTCTAGAACATTCATGCAACCACCGTGCCTCTCACCCGGCCTGTGACACCAAGGAGCAGGGCCAGAGGTCAGTTCCAACGCAGAAGTGTCCTCCGGGGCCCAGGCGGACGGGCAGCCAGGCAGACACAAGGCTCAAAGGCTTCGACCCCGAAGTTACTCTGTGGGAAATTCTTCCAATCTACACACCCTAAATTATATGCAGGTTCATCCTCACCTCATCCAGACAAAAGTCCTCATGTGTCAAGCATCTCCTGTCCAGAATGCAGTACATGCAGCGATAAACACATCACACACAGGAAAAGACGTATGGCACAAACACAACGGCAATTACATGTGCAAGATAGAACTTTTCAGAACCCCAGCATCGGCGATGCCCAGCGGGACTGGCAGTTGGAAAAGCAACTGCTTCTGTGGCGGGCCATGGGTTTAGGCTCACCGTGCTGTCACGATACAACTCTATTTCCCGCATCTCTGGAAACTGAGTTTTCTTTCTGTTCTGTCTATGGAAAACAACATTAAAATAGAGATAACCATTGGCACATGAAAAGGTGTTTGAATAATATGCAGAAAAATTGGGGGGAAATGTGCATGTGAGGCCGTTATTCAGTGGAAACGCTGTAACACGTTCAGATGGGCCTCGTGAGAGAAGATTTGCTAGGTTTTCAGATGCGTAATGTGTTGAGGTTTCTCTTCTTACTGCAGGCGAGGGCTTCCTGCTGTCCTTCCTATTTGTAATTTGGTTTTACTTTTCTTAGAGGGCTTGCGAAATCATTGAAGTATCAAAACCTGAATCCACCCGAATGTGTCCATGGACCTGAAAATTATCAGATATTTAGACAGGGTGTGTTAAAGGGCTCACCGTGCGGCCGTTTTATGCCGTAATTATGTGCACAAATTATTGCATGGCCGGCTTCCTACGCAGAAAAGGACGTGGGAGGAGCAGAACCAGGGTTTCCAAGTCCTGTCCTCGTTTAAAGCGCGCCAGCGCCCTCTGGTGCTCAGACTGCGCAGCGCGCCGGCTCCGCGGGTGCCGCCAAGGGCCGGGCCTGCCCAGGGGCCTGCCCGGAGTTCCAGACCTGCAGGACCGTGCATGGCTCATCAGGCCGGGCCTGTCTAGGGGTCCAGACCCTCAGACCTGCAGGACTGTGCACGGCTCATCAGGCCGGGCCTGTCTAGGGGTCCAGACCCTCAGACCTGCAGGACCGTGCACGGCTCACCAGGCCGGGCCTGTCTAGGGGTCCAGACCCTCAGACCTGCAGGACCGTGCACGGCTCATCAGGCCGGGCCTGTCTAGGGGTCCAGACCCTCAGACCTGCAGGACCGTGCACGGCTCAACAGGCCGGGCCTGTCTAGGGGTCCAGACCCTCAGACCTGCAGGACCGTGCACGGCTCATCAGGCCGGGCCTGTCCAGGGGTCCAGACCCTCAGACCTGCAGGACCGTGCACGGCTCACCAGGCCGGGCCTGTCCAGGGGTCCAGACCCTCAGACCTGCAGGACCGTGCACGGCTCATCAGGCCGGGCCTGTCCAGGGGTCCAGACCCTCAGACCTGCAGGACCGTGCATGGCTCATCAGGCCGGGTCTGTCCAGGGGTCCAGACCCGCAGACCTGCAGGACCGTGCACGACTCACCAGGCCGGGCCTGTCCAGGGGTCCAGACCCGCAGACCTGCAGGACCGTGCAAGACTCATCAGGCCAGGCCTGCCCGGGGTTCCAGACCTGCCAGACCGTGCATGGCTCATCAAGTCGGGCCTGCCTGGGGTTCCAGACCCACGGGGACCTTGACTCTATCAGGTGGGAACCGCCCGGCGGGGCTGGAAAAGGAAGAGTGCATTTTTCTCTTTCTAGCATGGAAGGATTGTTAAATGGACGGATTGTTAATTATTTATTTCCTCGTAGTTTTCTGTGCTTCCGTTTCTCCTTTTTGCCTCACCTGCTCTTTCCTCCTGAATCCTGATGATTTGGGTAAAACCAGTGGTGAGGTTACCTGGGAAGAAGCTGGGAAGCCGAATGTATGAAGAGCGGGGGTTCGGGTGGGGGCCATGGAGAGCCCAGGCCCGGGAGGCCTGCAGAGCCTGGGAGGAGGGAGGCTCACCCAGTGCAGAGCCTGGCCCCTGGGGGTCCTCTTACAGAGGAGGAGGGGGGCTCACCCAGTGCTGGACCTGGTGCCTGGGGGTCCTCCTGCAGATGTAGCCATGAGGGCTGCTGGCCCCTCCACCCCCAACTTCACTGTCACTCCTGAATCCCAGGCCATCCCAGCCTCGTCTGGCCGTGTGAACAGTAGATCTGAATTCCAAAGATCTGGGTCTTGCTCTGACTTTCCCCATTTGCTGCAGTTTGAGGAAGTAAAGAATTCTGTTGGAACCTTCATGTGTGTACATTTTAATTTTTAAAATAAGGGTAAAAACATTCCACCACTGCAGGTGACTGTGAAAATGAGGAGGGAGAGCTTTGTGGAAGGACACGGAAAATTGCTCTTAGAGCCAACAACTGCTGCTTCCTTCTCCCTGCACCCTTCAGACAGGCGCCGTTCCCATCGACCCCATGAAGAGGCAGCATCATGCCGGGCGATGGGAACAGAGACTGCAGCGCGGACAGACGTTTGTGTTGCAAGCAAACACACACCTCCAGGGTAAATGTTTATTCCAGAGGCAACACCGTTCCCACGCCCAGCGAGTGTGCATTCTTTCTGGATTCAGAGCCCCACAGTTGTGTTTGTGAGTCATCAATGGTGAACGCTGGGGCCTTCTCGGGACACGAGTGTGATCCGTGTCTCCGTTTTCAGGTGACAACACCAGTCCGCCACCCACCTCACCCCAAACAAAGAGGCCACTGATCCCGGCCGCACAGACACTGGCAGCCGGCAGCTATGCGGCCCCGCCTTTTCATTTATTAAGCAGAGATTAATAATGGTATATTTATGGCCTGTCTGCGGCCGAGCGACACTGTGGCATTGATTCACCTCTGACCATAGTCTTGCGAGAACAACGACGCTGTTGAGCTTGTTGCTAGATTTATCACTTGAGGAGGTGGGAGGAGAAGGGGGTTACTGCAAATAGAAAACGCACCTCTGGAAACCGTTATTTATGGGCTGCTCAGGAACTGACCCCAAGACATAGCCACGCAGTTTCCAGTAAGTGGGCGCTGGGACTGGCGGGGCCTCCCCAGGCGGTGGCTGTCGGAGGCTGTGGCCGGGAGGAGGCCCCGGTGCTGGCCGGGCCACACGAACAGCATCTGGGGCAGCCGTGCCCCTCCATCCCCAGGCCGCAGTCTGGCCACCCTGGCAGGGCATGCACAAGATTTACACATCACTGGCACCCACAGAGTCAACAGACCAGCTCAGCTTTGTCATTAGCGTCCCCACATGGCACAGCGGAGGGTTCCCACGTCACCTCCAGAATGTATTATGCAAGGGCTATTTCTGTTTTTCTGTATCTACTGAGAGGTTATGTCAGGCAGCCCATCAATGGAAAAACGTGAAAGCAGGTTGTGACAGAACGAATATTCAGCCCAGCCCAGCACTGCACACAGACTAGGAGTCCATAAAATATTAATCTTTGTGGGCCGATGGATTTTTGTCAGCTTCTGTAGCTTATTTATCTTCTTTTTTCTCTTTCTTTCTTCCTTTTCCTCTTTAAAAAAAAGAAATTTAAAATGCATGACATACTACCAGTTGTTAATGAGAAAGTAAAAAGTGTAAGAAGTATTCTAAAAATAGTAGTTAGCTGTTCTTTCTGTATTCCTATTTGTGATTTTTTTTTTCTTTAATAAAAAGAATCTTTGTGTTTGCATCCTGGCGGGTTTCACTGCACTGAAAAGTGGACTGATGTAATTTAAAGTTAGTTAATGTTTAAAAAGCGGTTCCTGCCCACACTCAGCATTTGCGGAGTCGAATGGAGGCTGTGCGCGTCCTCGCTGAGACTTATCTCAGGAAGTGCACAGGCACAGCGCTTGCCCTGGGAGTGAACAGGCAACAACAGTATGGTCTGCTCTCACGTCTGATGTAAAACACTGTAAAGCACAGTGTGGGAGCCTAACTGGCCAAAGCCATTTGGTCTGATTTCATCTGATTACCTGTCTGTGTCTTTTGCTTAATTTATTTTAAAAGAAAATCCACACGCTTTTTGTTTGTGCCGCACTTTCACTTGAACGGTGGTGCCCTGAACACATTCACAGATTTCGCTCCCAAATACGGCCCAGAAGCACCCGCCACCACCACCGGCTGGAGGCCGACCCTGCTCGGGAGCTTCTGCTTTCTGGAGTCAGTAGGTCCTTGGTCCTCCCCAGGGCGCCTGTTTTCTGGGGACTGGGGCAGAAGATGCTTTTGCAAACCTGCAGACGACACCTCGCCGCAGGTGGCTCAGCAGGGTCTCCATCCCCTTCACCTGCTGCCTCTCCAACTCACAGACATCTCCTCGTAGCTGCCAAAACACCTAACTTCCAGACCCCAAGCCCATCAGGGCAGGAGAAGCACGGCCCGGCCCCCAGAGTCCCATCACGCAGGAGACAGCCCCAGGATCCCTGCACCTTCCTGCTGTTTCCAGCGACGGAATGAGGCACCTGTCTTCCAGTGAGCACCACTCTCGGGCGAGGTGGGTGACGCTGGGTTTGCTTTTCTGTCTGTATTTTTTTGTTTTTGTTTTCTGAGGTGTGCCATATGATGAAAAGATGTTGGGTCCTTGGATGCAACTTTCAGTGGGAGAAATGTTTCATCCTGGGCTGTGATTCTGCAGGAGAACCAGGTGGTTCTTCTGACGAGACACACTCAGTCCTCGTTTTCGACTGTAAATGTTTCTGGGGCAAGTGTAACAGGAAATGGGGAAGGGAATAGGCCCTAAGTCACGGAGAATAACCTTTTCATTACTTGGAACTTCTGTTTCAAGAACTAAACATTTGCTGTTACTCATCCTGTCCTCAGCCACCCTCATGCAGACAGTGCCCCTCCCTCCCCAGTATAACAAATATTTAAAAATTCACCCACATACCATATTGAATTTTTTCTATAAAAATTATAAAACATTTTACAAAAATTTGAAATAATTGGCTATAATATCTCATTCAATTAATAATTTTCTATGACACAAGGTCCATTTGGGACCTACTGAAAAGTAAGAAAATCAATCTACAAAATGTTTTTAAATGTTGTGATCGTCACTTTGGGAGGCTGAGGCAGGCAGATCTCTTGAGGTCAGGAGTTCAAGAGCAGCCTGGCCAACATGGTGAAACCTCGTCTTTACTAAAATACAAAAATTATCTGGGCGCACTGGCAGGCGCCTGTAATCCCAGCTACGTGGGAGGCTGAAGCAGGAGAATTGCTTCCACTCGGGAGGTGGAGGTGGCACTGAGCTGAGATCTCGCCACCGCACTCCAGCCTGGGCGACAGAGCAAGATTCCATCTCAAAAAAATACATAAATAAATAAAAGTTATGATCGTTTGTGAGTACACAAGTGAAATTTTTGTAGGTGAATGAGTAAACCTTTATTAATTTAAAGTTTGCAGTCACTTTTGCTGTCCGGGAGCCAATAAAATTGTGTTCAGAAACATTTCCGTAGACTCTTAAAGAGCTCGTAGCAGCAAAAGGATCATGTGTGTAGTGCCTGCACCGCTGTCCGTGGCTGACCGCACCAGTGTCTCTGGCCCCTCCATAGGAGGATGGACGATGGCCCTTGAAGATCTGTTTGTCTCCACCTACCTAGAGACCTGCATTTTTCCTTACCTGGCAAAATGGACTTTGCAGTGCAATTAAATTACTGTTTCAAGCTGGGAATCTGCTGGTGAGATGGGGAGGTGACCCTGGCCCATCTGGGGGTGAGGACGCTGACACAGTCACAAGGCTTCTCATAGTAGAGAGGTTGGGGATCCAAGTTAGGAAAAGGAGCTGTGACCCCAGAACCAGAGGCTGAGGTGTGGTGATGGGGAAGGGGCCGGGAGCCCAGGATGGAGGGAGCCTCTCACGCTGGGAAAGGCAGTAAGAGGGATTCTTCCTGAAGGCTCCGACACCTGGACTTCAGATGCCTGGATTTCAGACTTGCGGCCTGCAGAACTATGAGGGTATCAATCTGTGTTGTTTTAAGCAGTGATTTGCAGTGATTTGTTACAGCAGCAATGGAAACAAACGAACAGTCCTAGGACCCTGATCCCAGAGGCTCCTGGGGTCTCAGGATGAGATGCGGGGCCCGCTCCCCCTCCTGCAGGGTCTCTGCTGGCCTCTGAGGATCCCTGTTCCAGACGAGGGGTTGGTTCACCTGCCCCCTAACTTGGCATCTTCCAACATGATGGATGTGGTGCTGCTCTCCAGCTGCTCAGAGGGCGAGGCCAGGACAGGGGCTGTGCTCCATGGATGGGAGTTTGTGGCCCAGTTGTGGGGAGTATGGAGAGAAAGAGCAGGGGATGCGCTGAGGTGCTGGGGACAGGGAGACCCCAGGCCAGACAGGTGCCCACCTGCAGGCTGTTGGGCACAGAGTGGGCTGTTCTCTAGGAGTGAGATGCCAAGGTTTCGAATGTGCCCAGCATTAAGGATTCAAAGATACCTAATATCAGGAAGATGGCCAGCCTAGGACGGATTAGGAATACCAGTAGATCTTTTTTTTTTTTTAAAGGTAGACTAAAAAAGGTGTTTCAGCTGTGAAAGATTAATACTGATTATAATCACCCAAGTGACTTGCTAATTATTTTCATCAAAACTGACCACAAAGGATATGTCCAGATGCCAGGGTAAAAACAGAGCCAGGCAGTTTTATTCACGGATTGTTCATCCTTTTATTCTTGGCTTATCCAGGAGTCCAGAGCTATTTTAAACAGCATCGTTAGAACCGTCTCTGCAAACACTGTCCTCTGGTGTGCTGGCTGTGGACAGGTCTCCGCCAAGTCGTGGCTCCTGTCATCCTGACTTAGATGCTGCTGTTTTAACACTGACCTCAAGGGACTGGTGGCTGGACCTGCGCGGCCGTCACTGCCCCAACCCAGCAGAACCCCGTGGGCGTGGCTGCACGCGTCTCCCACTAACGTTCAGCATCAAAAGTCGGGGAATCCACATTTATTGCAAAGTTCAAGACAGCTCACTGGTCTGGATATTCTGTTTTATGTCTTGACTACACACTTAAACTTGACTACACACTTAAACTCTATGAAAACAAGTTCTGTGTCTGTTCTCTGAGATTAGTAACTCCCTTCTTTCATATCCACAGATAAGGGAAAAGTACACCGAAAATAATGTTTGTAGGTAATTTCTAGGCCAGGCGCAGTGGCTCACACCTGTAATCCCAGCACTTTGAGAGGCCGAGGCAGGCAGATTACCTGAGATCAGAAGTGCAAGACCAGCCTGGTCAATACAGTGAAATCCTGTCTCTACTAAAAATACAAAACATTAGTCAGGTGTGGTGATGTGTGCCTGTGGTCCAAGCTACTCAGGAGGCTGAGGCAGAAGAATCACTTGAACCCAGGAGGCGGAGGTTGTAGTGAGCCGAGATCGTGCCACTGCACTCTAGCCTTGGCGACAGAGCGAGATTCCATCTCAAAAAAAAAAAAAAAAAAAAAAGAAAAGCTATTTCTATACTTTGAATGCTCACTTTTTAATAATTCTGTTTGTCAGTATCCCAGAAGTTGATTCTATTTATGAAAAATGCACCTGACATCCTGAGAACACTGCAAAGTGTGCAATCTGGACTGGCCTCTGTGCACACAATTGTCCGGTTGCTGAGGGCTGCCCCGAGCTGAGCATTGCTTTGCGAATGTTGAATGAGCACTTACTCTATGCTTAGCTGCACAAGAGCCCTGAAGCAGTGTGGGGTTTGTGGAAGAACATGGGCTCCGCTGGTGCTCAGCGAGCCTCCACACTGGTGGAGAAAGACGAGTTTCCCCTGGTGACAAGGGAAATAAAGATGGGATGAAGCATCCGCCATGGGAACAGCCCCAGGGCTGGGGTCCTAAAGGCCGAGGGCATTCAGATGCTGACGCTGGAGGCCTCCTCAGTGAGGGAAGCCAGCGCCTGCACTGGTGGGGAGGATGGGAACACCTGGCCACAGAGAGAGGAAGGGAAGAGGACGACTCGGCACGAGGCTGGCTTTGAAACTTGATTGGGAGGGAGTCCAGCAAAAACAGGTAAGGAGCTAGGTAAGTTTATTCACTAATTGTTCATCCTTTTGTTCTTGGCTTGTCCAGGAGTCCAGAGCTATTTTAAACAGCATCGTCAGAACCATCTCTGCAAACACCGCCGGCTGGTGTGCTGGCCGTGGACAGGTCTCTGCCAAGCCGTGGCTCCTGTCGTCCTGACTTAGATGCTGCCGTTTTAACGCTGACCTCAAGGGGCTGGTGGCTGGACCTGCGTGGCCATCACTGCCCCGACCTAGCAGAACCCCGTGGGCGTGGCTTCACACGTCTCCCACTAACGTTCAGCATCGAAAGTTGGGGAATCCACGTTTGTTGCAAAGTTCAAGACAGCTCACTGGTCTGGACCTCGAGGGTGTCCCTGAGGCCCATCTCTCCGAGTGTGCATTGGTTGTAATGGAGGAAGTGAGTTTTCCTTGGATTCTGTCCTGATTTGACCTCGTCATGCTCCAGGACGCGGACAGCCCGGCTGGGCGATCAGAGATTGATGTCCTCGGGGAGCCTGCGATGCTCCTGCTGAGAGCTTCAAGGGCTCAGGAGGTGAAATGGCTGACTCTGGGGAAAATGGGCTCCTGGAGAGGCACCTTTGTTTCAGGGTGGTTTTAGGACTGTTTGGTGAATACAGCAACCTCACCCAACTATGGCCTCAGGGCCTGGCTCCCCTCAGCCCCGCGGGGCTTTGATGGTGACCTGGGGACCTGTCCCAGAAGTTGCTGGCTGAGTACAACAGACTTTTGCTGACTGAAGGAAGCAAGGAAAAGAGTTTGGCTGCTCAGGACAATGACTGCATTTAATGACCTCTCCTGCTAGAAACAAAAACCAGTGGCTCAGGCCTGGGGATGAGAATCAAGTTTCACAGATGGTGGCGGGAGGAGTTCATTACACCAAGCACAGCCGGCCAGCGTCCTGCAGCTGCACACGATCCACGAAAGGCACCTCCACCTCTGGTCTCATCTCAAGGTCTGTCTCCGTCAGCTGGGAGCGAAAGGGACAACATTTACAAGCGTTCTCTGGAGACAGTGCAAGGTGCGTCCTGGTGCCGTCCGGGACAAGGGCTCCTGCGCCGGGTGCCTGATACTCCCAGTGCGACACTTGCATCCACTCCTTTGCTTCTGCCTGGATCTCTCCCCGACAAACTTTGTGTCAGAAGAGAAGAGGGACCTCTGGGGACATAAACATCATCGTTACCAAAACTTTAAGGCCACTTTTCAACAAAAAGGACATCTTTTAAAGACTTTCAGATCAGAAACAACGCTGTCTCAACCCTCCCATTCCTCCAACCCCAGATCTGTGTGCACTGCCATGCAGAATATATCAAATCGGACTTTTACTATGATAATCTGACTTTTATCAAAGAGCACTGAGAGGGGACAGCCTGACTGAAGACCACCCAACAGTTGATATATTTTTTTAAGTTTTTGAGACAGAGTCTCACTCTGTCACCCAGGCTGGAGTGCCATGATGCCATCACGGCTCACTGCAGCCTCAGACTCCTGGGCTAAAGCGATCCTCCCACCTCAGCCTCCTGAGTGGCTGGAACCATGTGCCTGCATGTGCCCGCACCACACCTGGCTTAAGTTTTTTTGTTGTTGTTGTTTTTGTTTTTGTAGAGATGGGGATGGGGTCCTGCCATGTTGCCTAGGCTAGTCTTAAACTCCTGGGCTCAAGCAATCCTTCCTCAGCCTCCCAAAGTGCTGGGATTCTAGGCATGAGCCCCCACGCAGCTCTGTGGGAAGTCAAGGCCTCATCCCAGGAACACATGCCGGGGGGATAACCAGGGACACTGGCCCTGGTTTTCCACCTGGATCTGGGAAAGACACATCACACAGCTCAGCGTCCAGGAGGCGGGGCAGCCCGAGACTCAGGCTCAGGTTTTCCACCTGGATCTGGGAATGAAGACATCACACAGCTCAGCTTCTAGGAGGGGGGGCAGCCCGGGACGTGCGCTCAGATTTTCTGAGCTCACCTACCTGGTCTCTCCTCACTCACCATGTGAGCCCAGGTAACTTCCTGAATGTCTTCATGCCTCAGTTTCCCCATGTGCAATAGGAGTTTTGTGAAGACTAATTGAATAATAACTATGTCGGAACAAATGTATCAGCTCTTGGCACTTGGTGATGTAAACCATGACTCTTCACTGTTGTTATCATTTGATACTTGAGCTTATTGCCAAAGGTTTCTCTGCAGGAAGGTACAGCTCTCTCGAAGGCACTGAGCTCCGTTGGGAAACGTACTTCCCGACTCATAATTTCCTTCAATGTTAAAACGTGAGCCAGTTGCCTGCGACTTTATTCCTTTCATGCATTTGTGAGTTTACTTCAAGCAAATACAGGTAAGCTCTTCATGTTCATGTTTTCACACTCTCAAAGGCAACTCCAATTCTGATATTTTAGGCTTTAGTCAGTTCATGTTTATCCTGTCTTCAAATTGTTCTAATTTTATACATGTCTATAATAGTTATCTTAGGCTTCTAAATTACTTTTTATCTTTTTATGTTTTATAGCTATACCTTTTTTCATGATTTTAGTGCATTAATGCCTGGGAGTGACAGCTGTTTACAATTCAAATCTCACATTCTGCTGCGAACTCTCCTCCTCTGTGTCCGGAAGGTTCTATCCACGACTTCCCTTTTGTGCATTTAGTTATTGGCACTGCTCTTTCTCCCCTAAAAGAATTCTAAGCAATTAGACTTGCTTGATTTCCCTTTAAGGACTTGAACTCACTTCCCCCAGCGAGTCACACTGGCTTACTTCGTCATTAATCTTACGTTTTAGTCTCCTTTCCAAGAACCTGCCCATCTGCAGTTGCCCTGTCTGTGTTGGAGTCCTTCTTGGAGATGGGGTCATTTTGATAAAGTCTCAGAGCAGAGGCAGTCACATGTCAAAGCCATGCTCCTCCGATGCTGGGCCGGTCCCTTTATCCCGTGCCCCATCCTCCTCTGTGTGAAGGACGAGTCAGACAAGGCCCTTCCGTGTACAGGGCCTGACTCATAGCTCTGAAACCTCTGCTTCCTGGGCCATGTGTGGACGGGCACTGTCTCCTTGAGTGTACACTGTGTGCTTTTCATTCTTCCATCCGTGGCCTGTGGACCTGGGAATAGGCGACGTGGCTGCATCGAGCCTCTAATTGGCTTTCTTACCATAATTATTTTTATTTTTATTTTTTTTTTGAGACAGAGTCCCGCTCAGTTGCCCAGGCTGGAGTGCAGTGCCACAATCTCAGCTCACTGCAACCTCCGCCTCCCCGGCTCAAGCCATTCTCCTGCCTCAGCCTCCTGAGTAGCTGGGATTACAGGCGCCACCACCACGCCCAGCTAATTTTTGTATTTTTAGTAAAGACGGGGTTTCACCATGTTGGCCCGGCTGGTGTTGAACTCCTGACCTCAGGTGATCCACCTGCCTCGGCCTCCTGAAGTGCTGGGATTACAGGCATGAGCCACTGCACCCGGCCTACAGTAATATTTTTAAAACGGTTTTCTCTTGTTTTCTTTGGCCTGTCTAAACTTAAGTATCCATATTTCTGTTTTCTGTGTTTGGATACGTATACATATACATATAATATTTCCCCCTGTTTTCCATTTTCCTTCAATTTCCTAAAATTTGCCTTTCTCCCTTTATTTTATTTACTTCTTACATTATTCTTGTCAAGTACAATTGCTTTTGAATATAAAGTATTTTGGTTCATGATGTTCATGATTTTTCCTGAGATCCTAAAATTTTTGAGGAGAAATCCTTGTCTTCACTGATAAGACTATTTTGTTTCAGTTCTTTTCTTTGCATCCCCCTTAACCAGTTTAATAGCATTTTGTCTTGATTTCATAGTATGCTAGGTTTTCATCTTTGTGACTATGCTGTGGTCATTTTTTACTCACTAGGCTTTTGAACTCAATTTAAACAGAATAACTTACCGGTGCAAAATATGGGGTCAGATGAGTAAGTTGGAATCAAAATTCTGCCGTGTTGGGCAAATTATTCACCTACATGTTGTGAAGTGTTGTGTTATTGCTCATTATTTATTCTTATTGGGTCTTAGTAAAATTATTCTTAGCATTTGTTAAAGAAAATAATATTCATCATTTAAAGACCAGACGGTTCGATCTAATGAATTTTAATAACACAACAAATTAAACCATGTTCACCCCATTCTGTAAGCGGCGCTGCCTGCCTTTCTGCCCTGGCACAATGTCCAGGTTTGGCCACCAGGGGGCACTTGAAACCTGCCTTTCGGTGCCTGGTCGTCGTTCCCTGAAGTGAAAAGTTGCCCTTCCGGTTATTTCCCTTCCTGTTTGTCTGCTTCCTGGGCTGTGTGGCTGCATTATCGGATCTCAGAAGCTTATGAACTTTAAAAACGGTAATAAGCCCTGCAAAAACCCCCTTTGTGCACGTTTTCAAAAATGTATTTAACATTCAAAAAGAATGTTATGACACTCACTGCCTCCACGAGTGAAAATGTGTGTGCACGTGTGTGTGTGCGTGTGCATATATGTATGCATCCGTGTGTGTGCATGTGTGTATGTATGCATCCATACCTGTGTGCATGTATGTGTGCATGTGTGTGTAGGTATGCATGCATCAGTGTGTGTTCATGTATGTGTGTGTGCATGTGTGTATGTATGCATCCATATGTGTGTGTGCATGTGTGTATGTATGTATGCATCCGTGTGTGTGCATGCGTGTGTGTGCATGTATGCATCCATATGTGTGCGTGTATGTGCATACGTGTATGCATGTATGCATCCATACCTGTGTGCATATATATGTGCGTGTGTGTGTATGTATGCATGCATCAGTGTGTGTGCATGTATGTGTGTGTGCATGTGTGTATGTATGCATGCATCCATATGTGTGTGCATGTGTGTGTATGTATATATGCATCCGTGTGTGTGCATGCATGTGTGTGCACATGTATGCATCCATATGTGTGTGCGTGTATGTGTGCATGTGTGCATGTATGCATCCATACTTGTGTGTGCATGTGTGTATGCATGTATGCATCCATGTATGTGCATGTGTGTATGTATGCATCCGTGTGTGTGCATGTATGTGTGTGCATATGTGTGTGTGTATGTATACAGCCATGTGTGTGTGCGTGTATCTGTGTGTACACGTGCATAGCGTGCATGTTTTTGTGTGCTTGCATGTCTGTGTGTGTGTATGTGAGTCCCAGATAAGCCATCAACTAAGAAGAAAACAGGCTGGCCGTTGTCTAGGGCCTGCCTTATATCTGCCAGAGTCCAGAGCCCATAATTCTTCCCTTTAGATTTCTGCCTTTTCCACAACTGGCACTGACCAGCAGAAACAGAAATGTGTTGTTAGGTCACCACCATCACCTTTCTGCTCGTCCACGTGTATGTTAGGTTCTGCTGCTGGCAGTGGTGTGGCAGGACGGGGCCGTCACTTGTGCAGGTCTGCGTCTCAGATGAACGAGGGTGAAGTTTTGATTAGGTGCCCTCTCCATTCCCTGAAACTCTGGAATTCTAGGCCTGTCTCTTCCTTCTTCCCTCCCTGCTTGCTTCTCTCCCTTCTTTCTTTTCTCTCCCCATCCCACCATCCCTTTTCCCTTTTTCTCCCCCTTCCCTTTACTCCCTAAATAAGTGTCTGAGGTACTGACCACAACACCATGCTCCCTGTGTCCTTTGGGAGTGTATTCAGAACTACAAGAAATCACTCCGTTCCTTCTCCTGCGTGCTCACTGGCCTTGATTCTTGCCATGGGAAGAAGGCAGGAACTGGACACCTCCATCATCCTCTCTTTTTAAACTTTCCAACGTCAGGACAGCACCCTTCCCTCCACTCTCACCTTCAGACTCTCAGAGGAAGAGTTATCTTCACATCGCGTTAGAACCTCTTCTCTGCAGCCAGGACCCGGGCATCTTCACATGTCCCCCAGAGTTTTCTTTCCACTCGACTTTGCGCCTCATCCCTCATGTTCACGTTCCATTTAGAGAGGAAGCCACACTGGCCCTGAGCCCCACATTGCTTGGTGTGTCCCATCACTGCTCCACTGATCTTCCTGTCTCCTGCTGAGACAGTGGTGTGGCCCCCGAAGCTGGGCTCCTGCCTTCCCTTGCCCCGCCCCCACACACCCTCCTTGAGGCTCCAAGAGTAAGAGGCTGTGGGCAGCCTCAGTCCTCTCCCATCTCCATCTGCTTTCAACCAGGAACTAATTCAGGCAGGGACACCGCAGTGAACCCTTCCTGGCAGGACAGAACTCTGGTGTTGAAGACGAGGCACAACCACCCTCCACCAGCCTGGCTGAAGCTTCTGCAGAACTGTGCTGCCCTCTGGGTCCCTTCCCCCGATCCTTCTCCCTCCCCAGGAGCCTGAAGCTCTCCCCAGCTTCTTGTGCTCTCTCTCCAATAAGTCCCTTGGAAAAAACTGATCCCATGTTTCAATTTGTTATGAATCTGCGTTTCTTTATGTCACAGAGCTTACTATTAACACTTGCTTTAAAGGAATAGTGTACTAATTACAACATGGAGGTCAGTCTCCACTGATTGACTTTTCTTCTGGGATTGGGTCCTTTTTTTCTGTTTCCTCGGTTGAAGGTTGTAAAGGTTTTGCCACCGTCCTGGACACTGACGGTCGTGTGTTCAGACTCTGGGTTCTGTTATATTCCTCCGAACAGTGCTCAGCTGTGTCGTTGCTGTTGCTGGTAGAGCAACACTCACTAGACTGGAAGCAAACTGCAGGCTTTGTCTTTGGACAGCAGGTCACATCTCAATTCAGACCTTTCACTGGGCTCCTGGAGGTCTATCTGGCATGTGCATGTTTCAGGGGTCATCAGGTATTAGGGCAGAATTTATACACAAAATGTGTGGATGCCCCTCTCTGTCTCTTTTTCCCCAGATTTATCCTCAATGTTTTTGTGTCTATGGTTGCCCCCAATTTTACCCTTTGGTTCTTCAGATGAGAAAGACTGCAAGTTACCTACTGGAGTTTTACTGCCTCACATGGCCCACTGGAGCCTGGCCTTTGGCTAGAAGCTGTGAAGCTGGTATATTCACTCAGTGCCAGCTCCTCTCCTCCAAGTGCAAATTCTGGCCCAGAATCTGCCTGCTTTGGAGCATGATGTAAACTTGTCCTCCTTTCATGCTACATACAGGCCACGGAAATGGGACACCCACCCCAGGGTGTTCTGGGACCAGCTTGCATTGGTTTGCAAGAGTCATTGTTAAACATTCTGCAATTTCCAAGTGGGCTGTTCAATCATTTGTAGCTTGAAACCAGAAATTCATTAAACATGGTGGGACTATTTATACCATGGTACTTGACAAACTACAAACCAGGTCTCTCTCTCTCTCTCTCTTTTCTTTTTGTGGGGAGGGCAATTAATGAGTACACTACTATCCAAGACATATACCACTTTATTTCCTCAAATGTTGACTCCCATTCAGGACTTGCCAGCTTCTGGTTGTTCTCTATTCCTCCAGATAACTGTTATATGTCTCTCTCTCTCTCTCTGTGTGTGTGTGTATGTGTGTGTGTGTGTGTGTGTGTGTGTGTTAGGAGTATGGTAGTAGTTCTACAAAAGAACAACTACAAAGGAAAACTCATAGCTGTTATCTCAAACGAGGTGAATAGGCTCTGATGGGAGCCTTTCAGCCATTAGTATAAACAAAAACGGTTTCAATGTATCCTCAATAAAAAAATCCTCTCTCTTCTTTCTTAGACAACGTGTGATCTCTGTTCCTATGACAGACTCTTCTGATCCAGTCATCTCTACTCATTCCTTAGGTTAATTTTTGGCCTGATCAACATTAATGCTCATATAAGGGCTTTTCATAATCAATTCGTGACAACACAATTAATATATTGAAACATCTATTAAAACTGAAATGCATTTGTGCCCATCTATAGAGAGGGAAGTTTCTTACATGTTCTTTACAAACACTAGCTCGTTGGTTACAAGAAACACTTTCACATTTTCTAATCCCAGAGGCTATTCACCAACTCTTATGTTTTGTTGAACATAAGCTTAGCTCATCGTGGCAAATATACCACTTACTCAATCATTCCTTCAAAACAATTTATTAACTGCTTGGATAATAACCATGTAAACAAGTATATTCATAATTACAAGAACTCGCATGTCATGAAGTAAAGAAACTGCGTGATGTACTTACCCTAATAATAGAGAAACTCATTAGAGAGTGTGTTTGTAGAAGGTCCGGCTGTCCAAGTAATATTTAAGCTAATACTTAAAGGATGAGAAGAAATTGTTCACTAAGGAGCTGAAGAATAAAGAAGTAAACATTCCAGGCGTAAGGAACCTTGGGCCAAATTCCCTAGGATAACAAAGAATTTTTTGGCATGTCAAAGTAACTGAAAGAAGCCAGTGTGGATGGGTTTTAGTAATCAGGTGATAGTGATATGGAAGGGGTAGGAGTGAAAGCAGGAAAGGAAAGGGTGCCACATAGAGTACTGCAGACCAAGTTAAGCCAAGAGCCTGTGTTTTATACATTGCAATGGGGAGACATTGAAACAGCATAGTCAGGAGTGGCAGACCTAATTCATAGGTAAAAAGATAACTGTGACCTGAATTACCAGCGGATTAAAGAGGGGAAGAGAGGGCAAAAGAAGAATCCAGGGGGCTCACTGGGAGAAGCTAAGGCTGTGTAGGTGGCAGGTTTTCGTGACTTGGACTCGGGTTAGGGCAGTGGAGATGTGGAGATTCCTGACAGTTGAAGATCCTGGACAGGCTCAGTGGGCTGTGTTATAAGAAATACGTTCTGGAGGCTGGGCGCAGTGGCTCACGCCTGTATTCCCAGCACTTTGGCAGGCTGAGGCACTCAGATTACCAGGTCAGGAGTTCAAGACTAGACTGACCAATACGGTGAAACCCTGTCTCTACTGAAAAAAACAAAAATTAGCCGGGCGTGGTGGCAGGCGCCTGCAATCCCAGCTACTTGGGAGGCTGAGGCAGGAGAATCGCTTGAACCCGGGAGGCAGAGGTTGCAGTGAACTGAGCTCACGCTGCTGCACTCCAGCCTGGTGACAAAGTGAGACTCCATCTCAAAAAGAAAGAAAGAAAGAAAGAAAGAGAGAGAGAGAGAGAGAGAGGGAGGGAGGGAGGGAAGGAGGAAGGAAGGAAGGAAGGAAGGAAGGAAGGAAGGAAGGAAGGAAGGAAGGAAGGAAGGAAGGAAGGAAGGAAGGAGAAAAGAAAAGAAAAGAAAAGAAAAGAAAAGAAAAGAAAAGAAAAGAAAAGAAACGTGCTCTGGGAAGGCATGACTTGCTGAATCCTTAAAAACGTCTGAACGTGAAGATCAGGTAGAAGGCAACACACTTGCTGTGACAGCGTAGAAAGGGCAGATAGAAAGGTAGGGAAACAGGTCCTTGGCTTCAGAGCCGTCTCATCTTCCTCGGTTAGGGAAACAGGTCCTTGGCTTCAGAGTCGTCTCCTCTTCCTCATTTCCAGCTGGGTGTCCTGGAGGAAATATTGGTGATCTGATGGTGGGTTGCAGGACAGTGGAAGGCAGAGGATGCCATGAGGATTTCCAGCTCATGCGACTTGCTGGAGGATGGTGAATTGAAATTAGAACTCTTAGAGAAAGTGGTTTCTGAAAAACAACCTGAAGATGTACACTTTTTATGTATTGAGTTTCAAATGCTGGTAAGATATTTTAGTTGGAAATGCCAAGTAGGTGATTGAATATATATAATTTGGGAACTCTAATGTGTGATCTAGCCTGGAGGGAGAACTTTTGGAATCAGCATGCAGATGAGATTTAAAGCCGTGGGGGTCCGTAAAATTACCCTGGTAGTGGTCTTCTCAATTTAATGCATATTTCTGGCGATTTCTTTTCCCTTACTTCAATCTGCAATTCACCAGGTATAATTGGCTGAGTAGTGACCCCAGAGATGCATGCAGGCCAGCATCCTTGGAACCTGGGAATGTGAGTTTGTTTGGAAAGATGGGATTAAGTTCAGGATCTTGAGATGAGGTCACCCTGGGTCATCTGTTGGACCTCAGATCCAAGGAGCAGTGTCCTTATAAAAGAGAGGCAGGCATTTAGACACCCAGAGAAGTGGAGGGAATGTGAGGACAAAGGCCATGTGCTGAGAAAAGCCCACGCGAGAATGCTGGCAGCTGCAGGGGTGAGAAGAGGAGGGAAGGGGCTCCCTCCTGACCCCGGGGGAAGTGCGGCCCTGCTGGAAACCACAGGGGTGAGAAGAGGAGGGAAGCAGGGGTAAGAAGAGGAAGGAATGGGTTCTCTCCCGACCCTGGGGGTAGTGTGGCC
Organism: Macaca nemestrina; assembly: GCF_043159975.1. Lineage (NCBI taxonomy): Eukaryota > Metazoa > Chordata > Mammalia > Primates > Cercopithecidae > Macaca > Macaca nemestrina. Next base: position 2,684,112 of record NC_092129.1, on the reverse strand, counting down.
ATGCTGACTGACACCTCCGTCCCTGGCTTTCCCCCTCCAGAATGGCGAGGCAATGGATTTGTGTTGTTTAAGCCAATAAAGTTGTGTAATTTGTTCTTGGCAATACTAGAAACTCATATACCAGCTACCAAGTAGGGTCTGGAAGTCCTTATTTTAAACCAGAACCCCAGGTGATACTGGTTAGTGGATCACCGTTGAAGAAATGCTGACCTAGGGAGATACTACACCATTAAGTTTTGAAGGGCATCAGAATTAAACATTTAGGAGGAGAGAAAAAGCAGCTCCAGGACTTGCAAGGCCCAAGATGAGACACAGAGAGAAACAGTACTTGGCTCCTAGGCTGTTTTTGTCTGACTCCAGCCACATAATTGCCCCTTGGAAAAACAGTCTGGAAATGACTGGGTTTGCATCGTGTTTTTCTGTTCTTCAAGCGTTTTGACTCTGTCTGGATTTGTAACTAAACAATACCAGCAGGTGAAAGCGGTCACACGGACTGAAACCCAAACGATCTTCAAAGGACAAACGTGGTGAATCCTCAAACTGGCAAAGGAAGAAGTAAACTCTGGCCCCGCAAGCTCACGCGACGTGACACCGCGGCCCCTCCTTGGCCCACTTGCCACTTGGACGCTCTTTTTCAAGCTGGGAACATGCGCTTCCTCACAGCTGGAGCCATTCCTTCCGCTTCTTCAAAGGATTTTCTGAAATTCCAACCCCCACTCTGAAATTCTGTTTAATAAACTACAATAGTTTCACCTTCTCACCCTTCCACACGAGTAGCCTCTCCAATAAGACTTGTCCCTAAAGTTGGGGGCTTTGACCTGAGTTTCTACACCAGGGGAACACTGGGGCAGACAGGACCACCCACCCTAAGTGACCTGCTCACTGTCTCGATGCCTCGTTGGGGGCGAGACTGGTGACTTTAATCTTCTATCTTCAAATTTTCCCTGGATCCAAGCTGGACTGCACAGCAATGCTCCCTGCCCTCCTTCCTGAAACAGCTCATCTTTGTCCTGGAAAAATGTCACGCTTGAGGCACTTTGGCCTTTGGGAGGAACAAGAGGGAAGACGGGAACCTCCTTTTTCTGGAGCTCCTACTCTGACTAGGACTGGTTGGCCGGTCAGTTTCACTCTCTGTTAAGCACCGATCTGCTCCGTAGTGAACCCCTCGTGGATTTTATACATTGGAAAATGGTCTCTTGGTACATTACTTCTCTTAATGTTCTTAACTTTGTCCTTCACTTAAAAGAAATCCTTAATTTTGAGGTATCGATTATTTTAACGTTTGTTCTTTGGCATATGATTTTAAAAGTCTTTTTATCCCAAACTTACAGATATTCTTATGCATCTTCTTATATCATCTTTAACGTTTTTACCTTTCACAGTTAGGGCTTTCATGGACCTGCATTCACCAAGTGTTATGAAGTGGGAATCCAATTTTTTTTTTTACATTCTAGGTTTCAGCCACCTTCAATTTCCCTAACCGTTTCTAATAGTTTTGACATTTGTTCCTTACCAATCAACCTCCTTCTCAGCGATCTGACGTCTCCAGGACTGAACTTGGAGGAATTTCCCTGTAACCTGTGTTAATTTGCTATCCTGTTGGAGGCTGGACGTTAATAATACCTGGGCTCATATTTTTTGACGGTGTCATTCTTTATTTTTCTCTTGATGTTTTAAGCCTTTTGTAGAACTCAGGATTCCCAGCACCAAACCTCACCTATGATGATTGAAGGTGATAAGATCCTTCAATGCCTTTATCCAGTGGTATTAACTGCATTCCCACCCTGTGGTGAATCTCATGCTTGGTGATGCAGGGAGAGGAGGCGGGGAGGGGAGGACCCACGGAGAGCCTGGAGGCTTGGGTGGGCTTAGGGGGGCCTGGTGCACTTGGCCTTTTGGGAAGTGCGGAAGCCCAGGGAATTGGTTTATTCAGGGACCTGGCCCTGTGCCCAAGTGCCCTAAGTGAGGAGTCCTAGGCTCTACGAGTCCCCATCTCTGAGGGCAGGTGGCCAGACATGAGTGTTGAGGAACTGGAGGCACTAGGGAGGTATCATCCAGGGTTCTTGCTCACTGGGCCTTTGCGTAGCAGTGGGGAGAGAACGGGCCCAGGCAGGACTCACCAAAGACCCATGGGACCTGCACGAAGCGTCCCAGGGCCCCAGCGCTCCCTCCTTCCACAATGTGGATGGCAGGAGGGGGATTCTGAGGACCCTCTACATGGACCAGCCTTTCATTTTTCTTTGCATCTTTCAATGGAGTTAAAAGGGGAACCTTCCTACCTCCATTGAGGACAGGGGCTCCTGCCTTCCACACACCATGGAAACCCTCAGGGCACTTGAGGACTGACGTCCAGTAGGGGCCAGCACCTGCTCCTGGAATGAATTAATCAGCAAAATCATTGCAGCCCCCACATTATTTTAAATAAATATTAAGGTGTTCTCTAATCTTTTGCCTATTTTAGTTATTCACAGTGCATCACCACTATCTGAAATCACCTTGACTAGTTGTCTAGGTGAATGATCTGTCTCTCCCACGAGGACATACACTATACTTACAAGGTCCTGTCCATCTCGTTAGTCCCTGCTTCTTCCTGTCTAAAACAATACTGAGCCTGTGCTAGGAGCTCAGCTGCTATTTGGGTCAATGAAAGGTATGAAGGGGTGACTGAATAATCATTTAACCTAAGAAGGTAGGACTCCAGGTGCCCTTGGCGATCCTGTCATTAGTGCAGTCCTTGTGGAAAGAAATGTAGCAGTGCTAAGTAGAATTAAGCAGGTAAAAAAAAGCAGTTGATTTGTTAGGTTAATCCCTTGGCAATGACTCTCAGTTTATTTTATGGGCACATTCTTATTTTATTTCTTTATCATTTATGAGATTCAAAATATTATGAGAGCCTTGAGGACCCATTTAAAATCACCTCCATATCCACAGCCATAGCAGAATATGACAATAGATGTGCTTCATTGAATCACAAACTGCCACACTAACTCCGCTGCCCCACACTGCGACACCGTTGCACCCCCACGCTGGGAGCTCAGTGACAATGCCAGTGTCGTGCACCTGTAGTGCAGGGAGTGGAGGCTGCCATGTCTTCACTGTCACGTACATGGCAATGCCACAGGCACGGCCATTGCTATGACATGCTACACAGCAGAGAGACGAATCCCAGCAGTGACGCGGCACATCTCAGAAGCGTAGCTTTGAGTGAGAAAGTAAAAAGCAGGATATACCCCATAGCACAAAGTTGTTTCTATAAATCAATAAATCAAAACACTCTCGCAATAAACAGCACTGGATCCCCCACCTGTAAATATGCATCTCCAAGCACACATCTGAAATGCGACAGGGGAAAGGGATGAGTGAACGGGACAGGAAGTGGGGTGGGGGAAGCCACAGGGAAGAGATTAGAGACAGAACAGGAGCTAACCATGGGCTGTGGTAGGGGAGCAGGGCCAGGGTCTCCTCCTGCACCCGGGGCCTGCAGCAGCCCCACTGACTGGGAGGAACGGCGTGTGGCAGGGAAAGTTCAGTTCCTCTATGAGATAACTCGCTTCCATTAGAAAGGATCTAAGGTCTCCAGATTGGAACCTTCCCCAGCAAGCGGCAGTATACACAGGTAAGCACTTTTGTATTTTCTAAATAAACTAACAAAACAAGCTGTAAATGGAGATATTGTTCTCAGGGGGAAAATGCCCCATTCTTAATAGCTTGACTTTTGGCTGTTCCATTTTGATGGTTTATAATTCAGTTGAAAACATGTCCTGTCATATTGGGTTATGGCCAGGGATGGGAAGGTAATTTTCACTGGGTCCTCGAGTTCCTCATGTTTTGAATCTAACAGATGATCATGGAATACAGATGTGACCATAAGATGAATAGAGAGCTACAGTCAAAGAATTAGCCTGACGACTCCTCTTCTTAGCAATTAACTATTGTGCAACAGAAAATGACTATTAGTCAGTTAACAAACGAGGCCTAAGTGGAGTATGAGCTCTGCACATCAGGAAGCTCTGTATGAATTCTAAATGAGGACAAATGTAAATCTTTATAAAAATTATCATAAACAATTTGGGTTCATAATACAACTATACATTATGAATGAATACTAAGTATTTCAACTTTTGTTAAGAAACTTTTTATCATCCATTAAGAAATGAAGGTAATAGACAATGATCAATAATAATATCCGATAACGAGGTCAGCCTCATGCTTGCTTTTGTATTCTGGGCTAGCCTAAGGCAGACGTGTAATCACCTTGCATTTCTTTTTGTTTTTCGGGCCTTTTCTAGGTTTCCCTTCCTTTCCTCCTGTGTGCTCCCCTGCTGCCCATACCCAGCATTGACTCTGCTGCCTCTCCCCTCCCAAGGCTGAGGGACCCTGACCGCAATCATGTCTCAGACTCTGGGCTGCCCTTTTTCCTCTCTCTGTCTTGGATTTTATTTTCTGCTTTCTAAAGTGTCATCATCGTGCATTTTTTTCTGAGGTCATACTTTTCTGGTGTCTAATGGAGAAGAATTGATAATGATACTGAAGAAAACAGTATCTACCCAATTGGGTACCATAAGTCAATTACTAAATTAAGAACTTTACCTATATTATCTCATGATTACCTCTATGGGAGAAAATATTCTTCCTACTTTACAGGTGAGAAAACTGAGACTCAGAGAAGACAAGTCACTTGGCCAAAGACACACAGTCAGTTAATACAGGAGCCAAGTTGAATGCACACTTGTAAGCATTCTGTTAGAACACCAGGCATTTAAAAAAATGAATGCATCACAAATGGTTCGACCAGAAAACCACGTTGGTATGTATTCAGTGTGTGTGTGTGTGTTTGTCCATGTGTGTGTATATCATTCTATATACATATACGTATATAGGGATTGGCTATAGGGACTTGGATTACACAACTGTGGGAACTTCTAATGCAGCCTATGTCAGGCTGTTGTTATCAGACTGAACCTGACACTGGGTCTTGAAGTTGAGAAGCTAGGCATTCAGGAAGGGACGATCACAGGCCTGAGCTGGAATCCCATTGGGATGAGCTGAAACTCATGTCCGTTCCTGTTGCCTCTGACTTGAGCTTCCTGCAGAAGCTGCCCTTTGCTAGGGCATTCCACACACATATCTAGCCTGAAGGCAGAAGAGCTGAGAGAGAATCCAGTTTAAAAAAAAAGAGCAGTTGCAGGACCAGTTGTTGCTTCACACTGATGCGGTGAATCAGTGGATCAGCAGCAACACGTGTGAGCTACTAAATGTAGCTCCATCTTCTAAATGTTTGTTTAGACTGAAACTTTTTTCAGTCTTTGTTCCAAGTCTCAAACAAACATTGTCTTGTGGTCTACCTTAAAAATATGCATACGAAAGGTGGATTCAGAGAAATGTCATTCTGCCTGGCTATGTCAAGACATTTTAAAGTCACTAATCACATGAAACAGAACTCATGTCAGAGTAGTGGGGACACCTCTAGATCTGGGGACACTCTTGCTGGATCTCAGAATTTTGTCTCATGTGAGTTCCCACAGCCATGCTTTTGCCACATGTCTTTCAACTTCAGAATGATAAGGTCTATAAATTTTGAAAGCCAACTTTATTTCTTACAGAGGGTTAGAGCCTATGAGGTGCGACAGGCTGGGAAGTATAGCCTCTGGCAGGGACCTTTAGCAGGCATTTCAAAAGAGAAAAGGTGAGACAGGAACTTATGCTGAAGGGGTTGGCTCAACACACATATTCAACAGATTATAGGAGGAGCTATGAATATTCATGAAGGTGTCCCGACCCATGTTTATTGAACAAACATGTGTATTACATATGACCCATGTTTACTTTGAGGTGGAGACTTAACATTCAAATGCATTACAATTAGGCCTTATATGTCACAGTGTGAAGTGGGGACAGATGCTGTAAACCAGCCGGAACCAGTCCAGGGTCAGTGACCTTCTCAACAGGAGAGAGGTATTGAAATCAGCCTCTTGTCAATCAAAGCTATAGTTATGGCTGGTGGAGCAGGCGGTCAGTCCACGTTTCATGATTGGTGAGCTGCAATTGCTTCAGCATTGCTTATCTCTTGGCCAGTGCTTGTTTAGCTGCTAGAGAAAAATAAAAGCCTTGTGTTGGTAAGAACATAGTTTACTCTGGAAGTGTAGGGTGCGTGACTTTGCCCTTTCCTGGCATTGCTTTAGGTCCTATTGATAACTTGGTGTTTTATTGCCACAAAGAATCAGTCCTGTCAATCTTAGGACCTCTATTTTAACCTTAGTGCTGGTTGGCTGTTGTGTCTAAATCGCAAAAGGGAGTGGGTATAGGGAGGCAAGTCTGACCTCCCATACCACCAGGGCTGAGCACTAACATGTAAAGTTTTCTCTGGGGTCCCCTTGGCCAAGAGTGGGTGGATTAGTTGCAGGGGGCTGAGGATTTTATTTTTAGTTCTCATGCCATATTTCTTTACCCATTTTAAAAATCATTAGCATATTTCAAAACTTTTCTTATCTAAATGTATCTATCTTTGAGAACATTTCTATATCTCCATGTTTATCAGGTTTTTTTTTCTTCTGTAACGTGTGATCTTCCATAAATCCCACCCAGCAGAGTTTTCATCTCAAAATATTGTTTTCTCTTCTGGAAATTTGATTTGGGCCTTTTTGAAATCCTCCATATCTCTTCTTAGCTTTTTGAACACATGGAGCACAGTTATGATAATGTTTTTAATCATCTTATCTGCTATCTGTACATTTTTATCAATTGTGGAGGAGTTCTGATCGCCTTTTGTCTGCATCATAAAACACATTTTCTTGCTTCTCTTGATGTCTGGTAATTTTTGTCTCAGTGCTAGACATAGTTATTTTTCTTATTGGGTATGGGGACATGTTTGCCATCCTATTCTTGAGCTTTTCTGGGAGAGGCGGTAAGTTACTTGAAAGCAATTTGATTCTGAGCCATTTGAGTTTTGCTTTGTATATATCTTAGGAGAGACCAGAGCTGTGCTTTGTCCAGCCCCGATATTTCCCCCAGCTGGGCAAACCCCTTGTGCAACCTCTCCAATGGGCTGTGCTTCTGAGGCCTTTCTGACTAGTGGGAAAAGGCACCATTCCAGGCCTGGGTGAGCTGTGGGCACTGTTTCTCTCAATCCTTCCAGATGGTTCCCTCCCTGGGAGTAACTACCTTGGCCTCAGGTGGTTTTTCCCATAGGCATGTGCTGATCAATATTCTATTGAATGCTGCAGGATTACCCTGGGAAGATCAGGACAGATCAGTGGAGTTCTCATTCCAGCTCTCTCATCTCAGAGACTCACTCCAGTGGCCTGCATAGCCCCTTCGGTCTTCCTGAGGCCTCAGCTCTGCCTCCTCCACTCAGGGAGTCACCAGGTTCTTCTCGGTTTCCTCCCGTCTGGGCTGTGGCCTGGAACCCCCTCAAAGCAGCACCTTTGGGCCATTGTGGGGCTCAGTGTTTTTTGCTTTACTCTGTCATGGGTCACTGTCCTTTGTTGCTCCATGTCCAGTGTCTCAAAAGCCATTTTAAATAGATTCCATCCCTCTTTTGGTAGGAGATGGACTAGATCCCTTTCATACACTTGAAGCAGAAGTTATCCACTAGCATATGTTTGCATATCTGTACTCGCTACCAGTTTTCACACATTGTGAATCATGAACTTAGTAACGGCCACGTAATAGGTTCTCACACAGCCAACATGAGGTTGGTGGTAAAGACAAGGCCTCAGAAGTCTAAAGTTAACACAGCTCTACTTTTACGACCAGCAGAGACTGCTCAAAACGTTGCTAACAATCACAAGCACAATCACAACAACAAGGCAAACCTACAAGTAGTCATCTAATTATTTTTCTGGAGGTTTAAAACTACGACAACATTTAATGACTTTCTCTGTCTTAAGCAGAGGGTTGGGAAGTGATGCAGAATTTATCATTGGGATATGAGGTTTGTGCCAATCCTGTGGCATATGGCGGAGGTTGTGGAGGCAAGCAGGCCAGATTTAGGCCCAAACTCTTCATTCTGTGAAGTGGGATTTTGGTGGAGTCATAAAACATCAATAAGCTTCCACTTCTTTTCTGCAAATATAACAGTATTTCCTGCCACCCGAGGCTGGTGCAAACACTGAGAAAATTTGTAAATCTCCTATACAGTAAGAGCTCTAACAATGTTGACTGTTATGGAATAATATTGCTATTGATTTAATATTTAATAATATTGTTATTTTATTTATTTATAATATTGCCATTATTTATCTTTTTCTTACTAATAATCAAACACAACTCAGAATCAGAGAAAATATTTTTCCCAGAAACGTTTTCACTTTGCGTACCTATGACCAGCAGAGACTGCTCAAATTGTGAACTTACTAATACGTCCAAAGTCCCACGTCATGGAAATATTCTCAGGATTTGTCACCGCTCATTGTTTCTCCCTCGTGGGCCATGACTACTCCTCATTGCTGTCCAAGTGGGACTCAGAGTTCCTTTCCACTTGGTCTGCAGGGTCTTCAAAGGCGTCCTTAGAAAAAGATTAATTCCAGTATGTCTTAGGCATGATCATTTGATTTTATTCCACTATGCCCAAGAGTTAAGATGTTTCTAATTGGCCTGGCGTGGTGGCTCAAGCCTGTAATCCCAGTACTTTGGGAGGCCGAGGCGGGTGGATCAGGAGGTCAGGAGATCGAGACCATCATGGCTAACACAGTGAAACCCCGTCTCTACTAAAAATACACACACAAAAAAATGAGCCGGGCATGGTGGCGGGTGCCTGTAGTCCCAGCTACTCGGGAGGCTGAGGCAGGAGAATGGGGTGAACCCGGGAGGCGGAGCTTGCAGTGAGCCGAGATCGCGCCACTGTACTCCAGCCTGAGTGACAGAGCGAGACTCTGTCTCAAAAAAAAAAAAAAAAAAAAGATGTTTCTAATTTTTTTCCTATTGGATCAAGTAAGCTATGTCCCAGTGTATAAATCTCATTTATTACACATAAATAAACTTAAAATATGATTGAAATCTCTGCATGTGGTTTCCACTGCGTCAGACAGAAGTTTGGAGACAGAAGTGGTTGAATACAGGTCAGACGAATCATACACCCTTCGCCCTTCGCCCTCCCCATCTTAGAGGTCGGATGTGGTGCTTCGGGGCTTTCCACATGTCTGAAACGTCTGACATGGAAGTGGTTTTTTAAAATAAACTTCTTATAACTCTGCTTTATTTTACATTTACAGAAAAATTGAGAAAGCAGTACTGGAATCCCACGAGCCCCACACCGCTTTCTGCTGCTGTGATTGTTTTCCCTGGTGTGGTGCGTCTGCCTCAGTCATAGAAGCAGTGTTGGTAGTCAGCGTCGTGGAGGCGGTGTTGATAATCAGCATCAGCTCAGGGCGTCCTCCATCTGTGTCCCCTCAGTCTTCCCTCCTGCCCAGGATCCCACGTAACACAGTCCTCACGTCTCTGCAGCTTCCTCTGCTCTGTGACAGTTTGACGTGCTCTTTTTGAAGAATGTGTTTAAGATTCTTCTTAATTATTCCAAAAGCCCATTACCTAAAGTGGAATTCTAAATCTCCCTTTAAGAAATAAATAGCCAGGCACAGTGGCTCATGCCTGTGATCCCAGCACCCTGGGAGGCTGAAGCAGGCTGGGTTCACCTAAGCCCAGGGGTCCAAGACCAACCTGGGCAACATAGTGAGGCCTTATCTCTACAAAATAAAAATTGACAAGATATTGTGGTGTAGGCTGTTGAGGCCGTGGCCCCAACTACTCAGGAGGCTGAGGTGGGAGGATGGCTTGAGCCCCAGGAGGTGGAGACTGCAGTGAGCCAGGATCGGACCACTGTACTCCAGCCTGGGTAGCAGAGCAAGACCTTGTCTCAGAAATAAATAAGAAAGGAAAGAAAGAAAGAAGGAAAGAAAGAAAACAGGCTGGGCGCGGTGGCTCAAGCCTGTAATCCCAGCACTTTGGGAGGCCGAGACGGGCGGATCACGAGGTCAGGAGATCGAGACCATCCAGGCTAACACGGTGAAACCCCGTCTCTACTAAAATACAAAAAAAAAAAAAATTAGCCGGGCGAGGTGGCGGGCGCCTGTACTCCCAGCTACTCGGGAGGCTGAGGCAGGAGAATGGCGTGAACCCGGGAGGCGGGGCTTGCAGTGAGCTGAGATCCGGCCACTGCACTCCAGCCTGGGCAACAGAGCCAGACTCCGTCTCAAAAAAAAAAAAAAAAAAAAACAAAGAAAGGAAGGAAGGAAGGAAGGAAAGAAAGAAAGAAAGAGAAAGAAACAAAGAAACAAAGAAAAACGTGAGTCCCATCTGACTTTGTTTTGTAAAGCAGACACGTATCTATAACCCTTGTCGTGGTTGTTTAAGTTACAGAGCAGCGATGATCCTCCTGGGTGAGGAGCGGGGTCCTCCCGGGTGAGGAGCAGAGTCCTCTGTCTTCCTGGGTGAGAATCGGGGTCCTCACTGTCCTCCCGGGTGGGGAGCGGGGTCCTCTCTGTCCTCCCGGGTGGGGAGCGGGGTCCTCTCCGGCCTCCCGGGTGGGGAGCGGGGTCCTCTCTGTCCTCCCGGGTGGGGAGCGGGGTCCTCTCTGCAGCTCCTCCTGTCTCTGTCTCCCCCCTTTCCTCTCCTGCTTTCACGTGCTCCTCTTCTTCCCTGCTTCTCTCCTCTTCCTTCTTTTCTTCTCCCTGCCTCTCCCTTTGTCTGACTTGCCCCTTCTCAGGAGTGCATATCCTCACACAATCTCCACCACAAGCATGTTGTGCCATTTCAGAATTTTTTTTTTTAGCCAAATCTTCAAAATTCCATAAACTTTGGTTTCCTTGAGTCAAAAATGTAGAAGCTTCTAATACTCATTGTGATAATTAGTACTGAGTGCCAACTTGACTGGATTGAAGGACACAAAGTGTTGCCTGGCTGTGTCCGTGAGGGTGTTGCCAGAGGAGATTAATACTTGAGTCAGTGGGCTGGGAGAGGCAGACCCACCCTCAGTCTGGGTGGCCACCATCTAATCAGCTGCTGGCTTGGCTAGGATAAAAGCAGGCAGAGGAACATGGAAAGAGGACTGGCTGAGTCTTCCTGCCTCTATTTTTCTCCCATGCTGGCTGCTTCCTGCCCTCAAACATCAGACTCCAAGTTCTTCAGCTTTTGGACCCTTGGACCTCGGACTTACACCAGTGGTTTGCCAGGGGCTCTCGGGCCTTTGGCCACAGACCAAAGGCTGCACTGTCAGCTTCCCTACTTTTGAGGTTTTGGGACTTGGTTTGGCTCCCTTGCTCCTCAGCTTGCAGACGGCCTATTATGGGACTTCACCTTGTGATGGTGTGAGTGAATTCTCCTAATAAACTCCCTTTCATGTATACATCTCTCCTACTAGTCCTCTAGAGAACCCTGACTAATGCACTCAACCTTGGCGAGTTATCGAGAGAATTAAGTCAAATAACAGAATCAAAAGACTGACTCATGTCAGGAGCTGAGAAATCCAGTTCCTTCTCTCATTCATGCTCAGATTCCCTCATCTCCTGCAGCACCAAAGGCATGGCGGGCTCACCCTGTAGCACACAGGTAAATTACAATTACATGATCTTATGCTGCCCACTGAATCTGGCAAAGGCTTAAACTTATACCCCACTTTTTCTGTCTTCACTGCCCCCTCCCATGTATATCCCTCTATGACACTTCATTTCTGCTTACATCCTGAAACTCTCAGCTAGCAATTGTCTTCCTTGCCTCAGTTTCTCCCTTGTGACCAGCATGCCCTGAGCCTCCTCCAGGTTCCCTTCCTTCCCATTATTGGGTGCGCTCCTGCTTAGCGCCTTATCCCAGCTGCTCCTCACACCCTCGCCTTCTTCCAGATAGATCTTCCTCCTCTGCACAGATCCTCCCAGCTTCTCATCTGTTCTGAAAGTCAGCACGATTCCACGATCCTCAAATCACATTGCACACCAAGGACCCCGATGCTCACCTATTGCCTGGAACATTCACCTTGCCCCACCACCCTCTTGTTCCTGCCTATCCAGCGTGGATTTCCTTACAGCACTGGCCTAGAACAAAATCAACCTGCAACTTTCAGTAATTCCATTTCTTCTGACTCAATGAAAACATGGATGGGGCTCTGTCTTCCCCCAGGACAGGCCCCTCCTGCACTTGGATGGCTTTGCGCACTTCCCAATGTCCTGTCACGTTGAGTTTGCTTCAACTTCTATTTGTTCAATGAAATCAGTTTAACATTTTCGGAAAACATTCCTACATTCCACACCCAGTGCTGAGGGTAGGATCTCTGCTGAAAGCCACACCTGCTCAGGTCACCTGCTGAAAGTCACACTTGCTCAGGTCACCTGCTGAAAGCCACACCTGCTCAGGTCACCTGCTGAAAGCCACACCTGCTCAGGCCACCTGCTGAAAGCCGCACCTGCTCAGGCCACCTGCTGAAAGCCGCACCTGCTCAGGCCACCTGCTGAAAGCCACACCTGCTCAGGCCACCTGCTGAAAGCCGCACCTGCTCAGGCCACCTGCTGAAAGCCGCACCTGCTCAGGCCCACCTGCTGAAAGCCGCACCTGCTCAGGCCACCTGCTGAAAGCCGCACCTGCTCAGGCCCACCTGCTGAAAGCCGCACCTGCTCAGGCCCACCTGCTGAAAGCCGCACCTGCTCAGGCCCACCTGCTGAAAGCCGCACCTGCTCAGGCCCACCTGCTGAAAGCCGCACCTGCTCAGGCCCACCTGCTGAAAGCCGCACCTGCTCAGGCCCACCTGCTGAAAGCCGCACCTGCTCAGGCCCACCTGCTGAAAGCCGCACCTGCTCAGGCCCACCTGCTGAAAGCCGCACCTGCTCAGGCCCACCTGCTGAAAGCCGCACCTGCTCAGGCCCACCTGCTGAAAGCCGCACCTGCTCAGGCCCACCTGCTGAAAGCCGCACCTGCTCAGGTCACCTGCTGAAAGCCGCACCTGCTCAGGCCACCTGCACCCTGTGCTGCAGGAAGACAGAGGGGGCGTCTACTTTCATCCGGCCTTCCACATGC